>NC_141672.1:123587384-125077384 GCF_028749965.1 Puma concolor | reverse complement strand
AAATCCTGTTAAATGAAAGTAAGTGAAAAGAAATACTCTAAAAAATTAACTCCAGATGTCTTTGGGTATATATATTTTTATTTATTGCCCTCCACACCTGACTTCCTTATTTTCTTTGTCTACCCTTACCTTACTTAATTTTGGGCATTGGGGGTGAGGAAAGGTGATAAGAGATTAAGGACAAAATAAAAAGAAACACACACACCCCTAATAGTAGTAATACAAAAACATACTTTTATATAAACTAGAACATTTTTGACTTTACGTGTTATGGAAGTGGGGATGGAGGATAATTTTTTTTTTTAATTTTTAAAAAAATATTTATTTTTGAGAGAGAGACAGAGAGAGAGAGAGAGAGAGAGAGAGAAAGAGAGAGGAAAGAGAGAGAGAAAGAGAAGGGCAAAGAAAGAGGGAATCCAAAGCAGGCTCCAGGCTCTGAGCTGTCAGCACAGAGCCCTATGTGAGGCTTGTGCTCACAAACAATGAGATCATGACCTGAGCTGAAGTCAGACACTTAACTGACTGAGCCACCTAGGCGCCCCTGGAGGACACTACTTACATGCAATTATTTTAAGAGAATGATTTGGTCCCTGGCATTCCTAAAACCTATGTGATAAAATTCATGTTGTTATAATCACTCTAAAAACAAAATGGGGGCGCCTGGGTGGCTCAGTCGTTTGGGCGTCCGACTCCGACTTCAGCTTAGGTCATGATCTCACGGCTTGTGGGTTCAAGCCCTGTGTCAGGCTCTGGGCTGACAGCTCAGAGCCTGGAGCCTGCTTCAGATTCTGTGTCTCCCTCTCTCTCTGCCCCTCCCCCACTCATGCTCTATCTCTGAAAAATAAACATTAAAAAAAAAAAAACCCAAAAAATGTAGCTCATTAAAAGCAATCTTGGCATACTTGTTCGAATAATGAGATATCCATAAATTTAACATATATACTAATTCTCAGCTAAAAAAAATTCAAGATTTTAGAAAAAAATTTAAAATGTTTTTTTACATTGATCGAAGAGTACATTTTAATATTTATTTGAAAGGCTCTTTCCAGAATCTTAGCAGAAAAGATCACACTCCCTACACATATAATTATAATTCCAGTTTTCGATATTCTAATATTCCAGGATACAATTTCTATTATCAAAATGCTGGCATTTTTGTTGGTGCAATGCCAATACTTCTGACACAGGTTAGCAGCTTTATTAGACTTCTTGGCTCCCTTCAAAGTCTTCCTACTTTTTTCCCTGACACTCTTAACATCCTCCCTACCTTCCCACTCCCCTAGAGAAAACAATAAAGAACTACATCGTAACAACAGGAAATTAGACACAGAACTTGCAGGTGCATCTTTCAGGAACAGCTAAAATCACCCCACAGTTTAGATCATCACTTTTGGTTGGCTGACAAGAAAAAATAAGTTTCCTATAGCCTAGAGCTCTCTGTCAGGGCAGAATAGGTATCCTGCACACTACAAGGAACCAGTCATACCTAAAAAGGCAGATACAAAGGTATCCTTATCAGCATGGCTTCTTATTTATTTGGTTCTTTCTAAAAAATAGGAATTTAAAATATTGGAGTTACCATCAGTTTATATAATGAAAACACTTATTGACAAAATTCTTCTTAGTGTTATGTTCTATATTAAAATTCTGGTTAGGAATGCAACTATTTAGAAAACCAAACATGAAAGAGAGGCTTCTGCATTTCTTCCTTAAGTGGTGGCTGCATGGATCACATCTCATTTATATCTCCTTAAACCTATTCAGATCAAAAATGAGAGAAAATCTGATAGAAACACTCATAACCTATGCTTAGATTAAAACCAGGAAAACAGGGGCGCCTGGGTGGCGCAGTCGGTTAAGCGTCCGACTTCAGCCAGGTCACGATCTCGCGGTCCGTGAGTTCGAGCCCCGCGTCGGGCTCTGGGCTGATGGCTCAGAGCCTGGAGCCTGTTTCCGATTCTGTATCTCTCTCTCTCTCTGCCCCTCCCCCGTTCATGCTCTGTCTCTCTCTGTCCCAAAAATAAACAAACATTGAAAAAAAAAAATTTATAAAACCAGGAAAACAGAGCAGCAAACTCCCAACTGACATATCAGCTGGAGTACGAACACCTGAGCCCAAACTAGCAGAGTCCAGCAGGAGCACTATGGAAGAGGGGGGTGTACAGAAGAATAACACAGGTTACAGTTCACCCCAGAAGGGCAGAGCCCCACCCCAAGAGTGAACTACTAAGGATAGGTAAGAGCACTGGCAACAAAGTGGCTAAAAGGAAGGGTCTTAGAAAAGTATCAGGGATTATAAATGACAGGCATGCTACCTGGAAGGGATGGGGAGCACCCTGGGAGGCATAAGTGTCCCTTGAAAGTAGCTTCTGGTTATAAAGGGATGAAAGCAGGAATGCCTGGGTGGCTCAGTTGGTTGAACGTCCGATTTCAGCTCAGGTCATGATCTCACACGGCTTGTGAGAGTTCGAGCCCCGCATCGGGCTCTGTGCTGATAGCTCAGAGCCTGGAGCCTGCTTCAGATTCTGTGTTTCCCTCTCTCTCTGCTGCTAAACAACTCTCATTCTGTCTCTGTCTCACTCAAAAATAAACAAACATTGAAAAAGAAAAAAAAAATAAAAAAAAATAAAAAAAAATAAAAAAAAATAAAAAAAAAAAAAAAGGGGGATGGAAGCAGCTAATAAAAAAGGTCCTAATTAAACAAGATGGAACTGAAGAATCAGAAGGTGGTAGGCCACATAACCATGTATTAAAGAAATTGCACAACAGCAAAAGAGGGACTATTCGATCAAAAGACCACTAAAGCCACCCAAACTTCTCTCTACTCCCCCATGAGATCTACTAATAGGTCAGAAAAATCCAACCAATAGAAACATAAATGAGAAAAACATAATTCCAAAGTCCAAATAAAGATATTATGAAACAAGTATAACAAATAAGCTAAATTCCTAGCAGAAAAAATGTATTCTTGAAAAATTCAGTTGTGAAGAATGCAAACTGTGTAATTCCCACATTCCAATATGAAGATAGAAAAGAACACCATTAATCAGAAATACAAAGATCAGGAATGAACAAATCTGAAACAAATGGGAATACTCAAACATACTCAAGAAATATGAACATAAATTTGGAAACAGAAGGTTAATATATAAGGTGACCAAAGGAGAAACAGCATAAACAACATTTCTACTAGGGACACAGACATCAGAAACAAAAGAACAAGAAAAATGAATTTAAAAAACTAAACAAACAAAAAACCCACAAAAAACAAAAACAAAACAAACAAAAACCTAAAGAAATATGCACCAAAGCAGAATACAGAAAAAGATTACTATTTTTAACTACATAAACATAAAAGCTTTTACTTGGCAAAAAACAAAAACAAAAACAAAAACCTAAGCAAAGTCAAAAGATAAACTCGTAAAAATATATTTGCAAATTTATTAGGGTTAAACAGCTAATTTAACATATAAAGTTTCTAAAAACAAAGAAAATAACCAATAACTGAGCAGGAAAAGGAGTAAGACTATAAAGAATACAAATAGCTCCTAAGTACAAGAAAAGATGCCCATTCTCATACATATTGAGGAAAACACAAATTACCATTTCTTAACTGGCAGACAGGTAAACATCAGAGTTTAAACACCACACTGGATTTGGGAAACTGTAGGAAAAGGGATACTCATATATTGCTGGTGGGAGTACAAAACTTTATAATTACTGTGAAGGAGAATTTGGCATTACCTAGCAAAAAAAAACACATGTATCTACAATTTGATATAACAATCCCATTTTTAGCAATTAAATGATACCCATACATACATATGGAATAATCCATGTACGATGATTCACTGCCACATTACTTCTAATAGCAAAAGGTTAGAAATAAACACTATGTCCTAATAATCTATACTGCTTTCACACAATGATAGTATTTAGCCATACGATTTCTTATAAAATGGCTTATTTCAGACCTCGAGTTAAGAATGCTCAAGGGTGACCTAAAAATTTCAAAATGTAATGAGGTGATGTTAAAAGCATACCAAAACTAAGCTGTTTGAATATCACTAAGAATAATGAATGTGAAACACACTCAACATATAAAAGTCCATGAGTTCATAACAATATTCAGAAAAAATCCAAAAAACAAAACGAAACAAATTCACCCCACCAATTAAAATCCAAACTCATTTGTCATCACTGAATTATATCAACTCCTTACTCTAAAATATTTAATACATTTTATTATGCCTTTTCAGTAGAACTGTTTCTCAAGGTAATCAAATAGCAACCATTGATGAGGAAAAAGAATGGCAGGTATATATGTAGAATGAACAGAAAAAATTTTTTTTCCTAAATCACCATTTTGCAACCCCCGGTGAAACAATGGATTCAGGCAAGAATACTGATACTAAAAATTAGAAGAGAGACAGATAGGAGGTTTTGGGACAATGATGGTGGCAGAAACACAGTTATTTTGTTTTTGCTTTTCTTTCCAATCTTCCTAATCTTAATCTCTCCCATAAAATCAGAACTAAGTGGATGACAAAAGAGAAGACCTACAGAGAGCACCTATAAAACTAGGTAACAAGATATCCCCCATAAATCCTTGCGTGTAAGTGAAAAGGAACACCACTGACACTACAAGACCTGGCTGGTATTGGTGTCAGTGGGTGAAGAAGCACAAGGAAGACAACTGCATTTCTTACAGCCCTGAGAACAATGGGACCTCAAAAACACCAACCCACTGGAAATCACATGTTAGTCTGAGAATAGCAGCTCAAAGAGTTATCCAATACAAGGGATCATGATACAGTGAAAGGTCTGGGCCTTTAAAGCTCTTGAACACTAAAATTCTTTTTTAAACTGAGGAGAGACTGCTGGACATAGGTCCAAATTGACCAAATCAAGAAAAAAAAAACAAACAAGAAAAAGTCAAATAAATGGGAAGAGTAGAATAGGTAAGTTTCAGAAAATGCAAGATCATATATATATACATATACATATATGTATATATTTTTATCATTTTGCAAAGGTAAAATGTACAGAGCCTTCCTGAAGCATGAAAAGCTGCCTGGCCTATCTCTCCCTCTTGCAAATATGACAAAACTCATTCCACTTAAAAGTAATGAGCAACAGGAAAAAAATCACAAACACTAAAAAGAGCTGTTACTAGAGAGAGAATAGTGTGTGTGTGTGTGTGTGTGTGTGTGTGTGTGTGTGCGCGCGCACACAAGAATGATGTCTCTATAGAGAATAAAGTACACTGAAAGATCCGCTAACAAAGATCCGCAGGAAGAGCTCTCCAGCCCCATGGGCCTAAGACATCATGCAACTCGGCCTGGTGAAGCAGCTCATTTCAGCCCCCTCAAACAACACCATCATGTATTGGGAGCCCCCATGGAATGATATAAATAAAGCAGACAGGAATAGTGCCACAACTCTGGAAAACTAAATTTGTCACTGGAACCACAACCCACAAAATGTTTCACTTGTGAAATAATAGAAAAATCTCAGGAAAGAAACAGAAGTTAAAATAATAATAATAATAAAAAAAAGAGCTAAATGTAAATTATAGAACTGAAAAATACAATAAGAGAAAAATACCGGATGGGATCAATAGTAAAGATGACAGAGAATAATAAACCGAACAAGAGAGAAAACAGAGAAACAAAAACAACAGAAACTCAGGTTCATGTGGAACAATATCGAATTATTAGAGGCCCAGAAAGAAAAAGAGATTGGAGCTGAAAAAGTATTTGAAGAAATGGCCAAAACCTTACCATGTTGGGCAAAAGACACAAACCCACAAATTCAAGAAGCTGAACAAACTTCAAAAAGCTTAAACAAAACTATTCTTCAGGAATAAAGGGGAAGTAAAGACATCCCTAGACAAAGGAAAATTAAAAGAAAATGCCATCAATAGACCTGTCTTTGAAGAATGACTGAAAGAAAGTGACAAAATATGGACTCTTGAAGCAAATGGAAAGAAGAATGGAAATGACAGAAGAAATGTAAGTAACATACAACAGAATACTATTCTCATGAGTTTTGTAAATCAAATGTGATGACTGATACAAAAATTGTAACAGCATTAATAGTCAAGACAATTTTTTTTTTTTTCCAACGTTTATTTATTTTTTGGGACAGAGAGAGACAGAGCATGAATGGGGGAGGGGCAGAGAGAGAGGGAGACACAGAATCAGAAACAGGCTCCAGGCTCTGAGCCATCAGCCCAGAGCCTGACGCGGGGCTCGAACTCACGGACCGTGAGATCGTGACCTGGCTGAAGTCGGACGCTTAACCGACTGCGCCACCCAGGCGCCCCTAGTCAATTTTTAAAAGTGAGGAAAGAAACCTAAATGGAAGCAAGGTTTCCACACTTCACTGGAAGTGATGTTATCCACTTTCACACATGTACAGTGTAATATCACAGCAACCAGGAAGAACACTATATAAACAATATACCCCAATAAACACTAAAAGTAAATCAAGAGGGAATCTTAAAATATGCTCAAGTAACTAAATAATCCATGGAAGGCAAAAAGATAGAAACAAGCAATCACAAAGAGGAACAGAAAACAAATGGTAGATGTAAGCCCTAACCTATTAGTAATTACCTTAAATATGAACTGTCTAAATTTGCCAATTATAAGGCAAACTGACAGAGTAGACTAAAAAAAAAAAAAAAACAAAAAACAAAAAACAAACTTTGTGCTATTTCTAAGAAATTCATTTTGAATTCAGCAACAGGTTGAAAGTACAATGACAGAAAAAGATATCATGCAAACTTAAAAAAAATAGGAACTGTTATATTCATATTAGATTCAGAGCACAGAAAATTTCAAGATACAAAGAGTGACCTTATATGATAAAAAGACCAGTCCACCAATAACGTATGATTCTAAATGGGTATGTACGAAAAAATGTTAAAAACTGAAAAAAGATATGCACCAAATTTCAGAGCCTCAAAATACATGAAGGAAAAAAAAAAGGGGGAAAGGAGAAAGACATGTACCAGAAAGAGACCTACAGAAATATGCTCCACTGATTTTTGACATATGTGAAAAAAGTAATTCACTGGAGGAAAGATAAAGTAGTAAATCTAGAATATGCACACAGAGCTCTCAAACTCAACAGTAAAAAAAAAAAAAAAAAAAAAAGTCAGGTGCACTCTTGGCATTTATCATAGAAATGAAAATTTATGTTTACCTAAAAATCACATGATTATTCATAGCAACTTTATTCATAATGGCTTTAGAAGCTTTTCTGAAGTCTGAAGTCTTTCAACAAGCAAATGGTTAAAAAGACTGGTAAATCCATAGCAAAGGAATAAACACTACTTGGCAATAAAAAGAAACAAATTATTGATAGTGAAAAAATCTGGATGACTTTCAAGGCTGAGTAAAAAAAGCCAATCCCAAAAGGTGACACATTATATGTGATTCACTTAATACAACATTCTTGAAATGACAAACTTAAACAGAGAACAGATTAGTGGTTGTCAGGGATTAGGGACTAGAGTGAGGACAGGGTAACGGTATGAGTGTGACTGACTTATATATAAAAGATCAACAGAAGGAATTCTTGTGGTGACAGAACTTTTCTGTATCTTAACCGTATTCTAGTTGTGATATTATACTAATGTTTTATAAAGACTTCCATTGAGGGAAACACGGTAAAGTATACACAGGGTCTGTGTGATTTCTTAACAACTATATGCCAAATTACATGATCTCACAATAAAAAGTTTAATTAAAAGGAAAGTGTTGGGGCACCTGGGTAACTCAGTCTGTTAAGTGTCCAATTTGATTTCAGCTCAGGTCATAATCTCAGGGTTGAGAGTGAGTTCCATGCTGGGCATGGAGCCCGCTGGAGATTCTGACGCTCCCCCGTTTGCTCACATGTGCATGCACTCTCTTTCTCTTTCTCTCACACACACGCACAAAAAAATGTGTTAAAGAAGATAAACAGATGAGTAGGTTTGGGAGTAAAGAAAATCAGTAGAGACAAAGAGGCACATCACCTAATAATGGTAAAGGATCAATCCACCAAGAAGACATCCACCAAGAAGACGTACTGAGGTTCAGAGTGTATGCACCAATCAAAAAATATTTAAGATACATAAAGTAAAAACTGATAGAGCTGAAAGGAGGAATGAACAAATCTACCATTATGGCGCATTCAAGACCCTTGTCTCTGAGCAACCAATAGTCAGAAAATCTGCAAAATCATCAATGAACAAAATCTACATCAACATTTATAGAACATTCCACCTATCAACACAGAATTCACAAATTCAAAAGCATTGGGGAGTCACGAAGATTAAGTTCTATTATGAAGAATCAAACTAGAAATCAGTAACAGAGGAAAATATTAAAAAACACTAGAAATTAAACAACATAATTTTATTTAAATAATGTCTGAAGAAAAAGTCTCAAAATAAATTCTAAAAAATACATAGGGAAAAAAATGAAAATCAAACATATTAAGAATATGGGATACAGCTAAAGCAAAGGTGAGGGAGAATAAAATTTAAAGCACTAAATGATTACATCAGAAAAGAGGAAAGGTTTCTAATCAATCACTGTTTCTATCCTCAATAACCTAGAACAAAAAGAGCAAACTAAACCAAAATAAGGAAGGAAGTAATAAACAGCAGAAATCAATGAAACTGAAAGCAGGAAAACAACAAAGAAATAAAAGCTGGCTTTTCAATATAATCAGTAAATTCAACAAATCTCTCAAGCAAGACTAACAAGTTCAAAAAAGAAAAACAAGCAAATTATCACTATGAGGAATTAAAATGGGTATGATCAGTTCAGATCTGCAGACATCAAAAGGATAAAAAGGGAATATTAAGAATTCTGCACACATAAATTTGACAACTTAAAAATAAAATGGATCAACTCCTTGAATAACACAAACTATCACAACCCACCCAATATGAAAGAAAACTTTAACAGTTCTACAAACATTAAACAAACTGAATTTGAAATTAAAACACTCCCCAAAAAGGGTATTTCTAGGCCAAGATGGTTTCATTGGAGAATTCTACCAAACATTTAAGAAATAATTAGTACCACTTGAACACAATCCTCTCCTAGAGAGCAGAACACTTTTCAAC
Source organism: Puma concolor (assembly GCF_028749965.1). Taxonomy (NCBI): domain Eukaryota; kingdom Metazoa; phylum Chordata; class Mammalia; order Carnivora; family Felidae; genus Puma; species Puma concolor. Next base: position 125,068,257 of record NC_141672.1, on the reverse strand, counting down.
TCAATCATGAGGCCAGAATTAACCCTGGTGTTAAAACCAGACCAAGACAACATAAAACACCAAAACTACAGACCAGTATCTCTCATGAACTTAAACACAAAAATCACCAAACAATTAGCAAGTCCAATTTGACAATAACTAAATGGAAATGACTCAGATACACAATGGTGGTTCAATAATGGAAAATCCATTAATGTAATGTGCCATATCAAATAGAGGATAAAGAAAAGTTATTATATCAACCAACAGAAAAAGCATCTGACAAAAACCAAAAGCCTATATATAATAAAACTCAACAAGCAAGGTACAGAGGGGAACTTCCTTGAATTTGTAGAGCACTTACTACACTAATATAAAGCTTAATAAAGATAAATGCTTTCTCCTAAATCTGAGAACAAGGCAAGGTTTTCATCACTTTTATTACTCCTATTTGGCATTGTGTTAAAAGTTCTAGGCAGCATAATAAGGCAGGAAAAATGAATAAAAGGCATAAACATTTAAAAAGAAGCAGCACAAACTATCCCTATTTACAGATGACACGACTATCTACACAGAAGGCCCCAAGTGATCTCAATAAAAAAAAAAAAAAAACCCTTCTAAAATAAGTGAGTTCAGCAAGATCAAAAGATATATGACCAACATGTAAAAAATCAATTACATCTGACTATACTACCAACATACGGAAACAAAAATTAAAAATACAATACCATTAAAAAAAATAAAAACACCATTTACAATCACTACAAAGGAAATTGCACATTTAGGATAAATCAAACAAAACATGTATAAAATGTGTATGTTGAAAATTACAGAATACTGATGAAAGGAATAAAAAATAAATGGGGAGCTATACTATAGCTGAAGAGTCAACACAGTAAAAATGTCATTTCTCCCCAATGTGATCTCAGTGTTAACTCCTATCAAAATCTCATCAAGGTTTTTTTGTAGGCACAAAGTGAATATAAAATTTATAGGGAAAAGCAGAGTAGCTAACATATGGAAAAGGCAAGAAATCTTTCACTTAAAATTGGAGTAAGCACTCTATCTGATGTTAATACTTACTATTTACCTATACTAATAGACAGTGTAGTATTGACAGAGGAATTGAATAGGCACACAGATCAAGGGAGAATATAGAATTCAGGATTCAGACAAACATTACAAACTGATTTTTGACAAAGATGAAAAAACAGTTCTTCAGGAAAGGAAGGATAGCCTTTTCAATAAATTGTATGGGAACAAACGGGCATCTACAGGCAAAAAAGAGAATCTTGACTTGAATCTCACATATAAAAATCAACTAAAAACGGACCACAGATTTCAATATAATATGTAAAACTTTAAAATTTTAGGGAAAAAGAAAAAAAAAGAAAATCTTCAGGACCTAAGGCTGGCCAAGAGTTTTAGGTCTGACTTGACAAAAAGTATGATCCAGGGGCGCCTGGGTGGCTCAGTCGGTTGGGCGTCCAACCTAAGCTTAGGTCATGATCTCACAGTCTGTGAGTTCGAGCCCTGCGTCGGACTCTATGCTGACAGCTCAGAGCCTGGAGCCTGTTTCAGATTCTGTGTCTCCCTCTCTCTCTGATCCTCCCCGTTCATGCTCTGTCTCAAGAAATAAATAAAAATGTTAAAAAAATAAAAAGTATGATCCATAAAATGAAAAATCAAAGCTCATCAAAATTAAATACTTCTGCTATGCAAAAGATTCTCTAAAGAAAATGAAAAGATTAGCTACAAGAGTAGGACATAGTATTTGAAAAGCACATACCTCAGAAAGGACTAGAATATATGAAGAACTCAAAATTCAACAGTAAAAATAACCAGACATTTCACCAAAAACAATATACAGATGGTAAATAAGTACATGAAAAGATATCCCACATCACTGTCATCTAGAGTAATTCAAATTACACCACGAGATATCACAACATACCCAGCAGAATGAACAAAATAACATCTTTGATACCACCAAATGCAGGCAATGATATAAACTGGATCACTCATATATTGCCCAGGGAAATGTAAAATGGTATAGCAATTCTGGAAAATAGTTTGGCAGTTTATCATATAACCCAAGATTGCACTCTTGGACATTTATACCAGAGAAATGACAACTTATGTTCATGTAAAAATCTGTGCCTAAATGTTTAGTAGCCTTATTCCTAAAAGCCAAATACTGACAACAAACCACGTGTCCTTTAAACAGTTGAATGGTTAAATCAAATATGGTACATCTATGCCATGGAATACTATGCAGGAATAAAAAGGAATAAGCTGTTGATATATGTAACAACTTTGATGGATCTGAAGGGAATCATGCTGTAGGGGTAGGAGTATGCATACAAACGGATAGCAAGAGACACACTTCTGGTGATGAAAAAGTTGTGCATTATGATTATGATAGTGGTTATGCACATCTATACAATGTGACAAAAAGTACACAGAACTACACATACATATAAATAAGTGCCTGAAAAATTGATGAAATCTGAACATGGTCTGTAGATTGAACATATATCAGTTTCCTGATTTTGATATTAGGCTACAGTTATGCAAAATGTTACCACTGTGGGAAAGTGATGGAGGGTATGGGGGACCAACCTGTAGTTTAACAGAAAATTCCAATAAATCTATAGTTATTTCAAAACAAAATAAAAAAAAATTCCAAAAAACAAAAAACCTTCTGAAAAAGAAATATCCAGGCCCTGATGGTCTCACTGATGAATTTGAACAAATTTATTTAAGAGAAAAAAATACCAATCTTACAGAAGTATTTCTGAAAATAAAGAACAGTACTCTTTCAAATCAGTATGTGAGGGTAGCAAAACCTGATAAATGTGTACAAAAAAGGGATATTATTGGTCAATATTCCTTACGAATACAGACCAAAAAATCTTAACAAAAGGTTAATAAAATAAACAGAGCACCATATTTATAAACTAACAGACCACAGCTAAGTTAGGCTTACCTAGAAACAAAGGCTGATATAATACTGAAAGATTCAATGAAATGAATCACAAGAACTGTGGGGAGAGGATAATCAAATCTGAATCTGCTCAAGCGTTTGAAACGGAAAACTATCAATTAAAAGAAAACTGCAGTCCCCACCTCTCACCTCACCCCAAGAGTAAAAAGGGGCATTTAAAAAGATATCTCTAAGTCTCTTAGTAGTCAAATGAAATCAGGGAGAGTCTTATCAGCAACTGGAAAACATATACACAAAAGCTTGCCTGTGAGTCAACATCTTTACACTTTGTTGTTTTAAAGTTTATTGATTTTGAGAGACAGGGAGTGCGAGTGGGGGGAGGGGCACAGGCTCAGCGTGGAGCCTGACACAGGGCTCCATCCCAACACTGGGATCATGACTTGAGCTGAAATCAAGAGTCAGACGTCTATCCAACTGAGCCACCCAGTTGCCCCTATCATTACTATTCTGTCTTCAACTTCCTACTAGTTGTAGACTCTATTTAATAATTAATATTTTCATATTAAGGTTGACAAAATAAGAAATTGAATTTTGTTTAAAGATTTAGAATACCATTAACTGTGAGAATGATTTGGAACCTGTTGTCTTTTCACTTGCCTTTCAAATCACACATTAACTTATGACCTTAAGATATGTATCAAGTAGGGATTATGTTATTATAGAAGCTAGAAATCAAATTAAACCTTAATTTAAAAAATAATTTCTCCATAAAGAACACACAAGGTATTTTCAACTATTCTCAGAGAAACACTAAGGCTACAAAATCCTGTGATCACTGTCATTAACAGAGATACTACTGTGAACTCCTTGTGACTCATAAGTGCCGTTTTTTTTTCCATCACCATATCTCAAACCTTTCATGTGTCAATTTTGAAACTTCAAGTAGTAGAAGAACAATGGTTAGAGTATGTAAGTTCCAATACTGCTGCTAGAAATGACTTAAGGTGTACTAAAAAGAGGAAATACCAGTAGCCTCCTGCACACCAGGATGAAGAACAAAACAACAGAAGAAAATAATTTAACATAAAATATTATTTATTTCTAATTATACTTGATATTCATTGTGGTGTCCATAAATTGGAGTCTTACAGGAATAACCTTTAGAGACAACCTCCAGGAAGTTATGTTTGCATTCCTTCTCACCTTACCCCACCCCAAAGATGCGCCAAAGATGCATCTTCGTGCTCTTCTAACAATCTGTGCGAGGAAGAAAGAAGCCTATGCCTTTTAAGATTGAATAGCGTAGTACAGAAAAGGAAATATTAGCAATTGCTAATTGCTTGACTGGAAGTAGATAATATTGGGAATCTTTGCCTGTTTCTGTGAAAATTTGGGGTTCAGTTTCTTCAGGTGTAGAACAAACATTAATACGTATCTTGGCATATTATTATAAAGATTAAATAAAAGAACGTAACATATCATATAAGGTGCTTCATATAAGTAGGGAAGAAACAGTTCACAAATAGGGGTTCAAAAGAAAGGAGAAACATTCAGAGATGGTAGCTCTATTTTCATTATTTTCTAACCAGCAGCAAGCACATGCTAATCAAAATCATTAAGAATATTAGATAACTTATATCCCAAATGCCAAAGAAAACATGTGACTTACATAAAACACTTAAGAAATAAATCGTAAGATTAACAATGAAAACTAGTGATTATATTACAAATACACTTTTAATATTACAGATTGAGAATTTGTGAGTTTGCTTATTTGGGAAGTAATACCTAGAGATGAAGACCTAAAGCATAAAGTACACACCCCTCTGATGAATTTAAATCTTCTTTTTAAGAATTAAACACCTCACCTAATCAGAACAGAGTCCCTGGTATAGCCACCATCATATTCGGTAGTTTCTTCTAGTGCTTGGAAGTCTAGATTCTGCAAATTCAAGAAAATGTATCTTAATATATATACATCATTACAAACAATAAATCGATATATTTTTTGCAGACACTTTTTGCTTTCTTACCCGGCTTCCACATATAAGCAATTCAATTTCCTCTGGTCTGAATAAATATTTTAAGGGAGATTCATTGGTCACCATATGAAAACCTCTCCGAAAAGCCTTAAACTGTTTTTCTACTGATTTATTGAGAATGTAGTCAGAATAGAGATTGACAAATTCCTGCAGAAAACATTAACCACAAGAACTTCTTATAATATGCTATATAAACAAAACATAACAAGCTACTCAGCTGCACAGCTTTTAGTTTTGTTTTCATTTTCCCCAAGAAAGAACAAACACTCAAAAATATTTTTAAAGATTCAAACTTTATACATATAAAGGAAAATACAGGAATACCTCAGAGATACCGTGGTTAGTTTTGGCCCACTGCAATAAAGTGAATATTGCAATAAAGCAAGACAAATGAATTTTTTGGTTTCCCAGTGCATATAAAAGTAATGTTTACACTATATTGTAGTCTATTAAGATTGTAATAACACTATGTCCAAAACCATGTATATTCCTTAATTTTAAAAATACTTTACTGCTAAAAAATGCTAACCATCATTTGAGCTTTCAGCAAGTCTTAATCACTGATCGCAGATCACCGTAACAAGTATAATAATGATGAAAAAGTTTGAAATAAAATGAGAATTAACCAAATGTGACACAGAGTGAGCAAACGCTGTTTGAAAATTGGTGCTGACAGACTTCCTCGACACAAGGTTTCCACAGTTGATTTGTAAAAAACCCAACATATGCAAAATGCAATAAAGTGAAGCTCAATAAAATGAGGTATGCCTGTACCTTTAACAATTTCACAACTTTTTGCAATAGTAAATACTGAACTATAAAAAGCCCATGCAAACTAATTATACACGTAAGTTTCAAATTTGATACTGTATTAAACCAGACTTAAAATAAAAGCTGGGCCTTAATGCAATTTTGACATTCCCTCAACCAAGTGTACAAACACAGACACATTTAAACCATGTATACATCCATTTATAAAACCTAACAACTGCAATGTACCGGATTTGAGCAAACCAGGAAGCCTCATGTTGTCTGTGCTAGAATATTTAGGAAGCTGCCTACTGTATCCAGTTCAGCAAAAATGTGGGTGTTTTACTAGATACATAAGCTGTTATACCAAATTATAAAAGGCAAGTGAATCCTAACTTAGACATTATAATATTTTATCAAGTTACATTATTATAAAATGTTTTATGGCCATAATGTGTCACTCACTATCTACTATTCCTGCCCCCTTTCTTGAAAAGGGGTTTAGTGCCTAACTATGTGCTCTCATACCAGCTTACATCCAAGATTTAGAACACTGGGGCTATTTCATTTAAAAGAATTTGAGTATTTGATTTCTTGAGTTTTTGTATGGACTATTTTAGATACTTCTTTATCACAAGTATATATGCTTTAAAACTCTGTTAATAAAGAGACAAAGACAATGATGATATAAAAACATGTATTACCTTCCTGTTTTCATTTGTAATTGGAATTTTATCACCATTTTCCTTTAGATCATACATCATTGGATTACCAAAAAGGTCTGTCTGAGATATCTGGAAAGTGATCATCATGTCATCTTCTACATTCCCTTCATATTCCAGTAAATCTTTTAAACTCTGATATAGGACCTAACAACCAGAAATGACAAATTAGGCTACCACAGAGCTATAAAATATAAGTTAGCATCATTTTTCTTGGGGAAAAAAAATGACAACAAAGACTAAAGAATAGGAAGTATCCTTCTTGTCCCTCAAATAGTTTACTCTAAAGAAAGACTGTCAGTCACTGGTATGTCCCATCCAGTGCTGAGAAAACCACAGCATCAATTTAGCAATGGATTTCACACTGTGCTCTATGAGTGAACCTCAGGTGTCTCATAGTGAGGGAGGGATTCGAGACAGAAACAACATACTAACTGTAGCCACCAAGCCCCTTATCCAGAGCAGTTCTGATTTCACGTGGCAATCTCATGTGTTTTAAAAAACAAACATGTTTAAAAACCCTTTTCTACAGAATCAATTTTACAAAACCTGCTTGCTGAAAGTAATATATAATAAATTTCTTGAGTTTTTAGGTATTCATGGTACTGCAACAGGTTAAAACAACTTTAACTTATTAGGTATAAATATTAACAAGTGAAACTGATTCCAAATGAAAACTGTAGTTTTTTACATAAATTATAGTTTTGCTTTTAAATAAAGCTAAATGATCAAATAAAAAATGCCAGACTTACAGGGTGAGAGTCTCCCAGATCACGAAAAGTTCCTTTTTTCCCCATTAGCTTCCTGTAGACAACCATGGGAAAATGTACATCCAGTATACAGTTATTGTAAATAGCCAGACCCAGCACTATACCAATCAGAGTGAACTGACCCTCAGTTTCAAAAGAGGATGGATTAAACCAAAACAATTTTGTAGATTCATCATATGTGAACATACCTATAAAAAAGGATTTTAAAAAAATACATTACTTTTCTATTTTATTAAATAGACTAATGAACAATACAAACATAAAATAATTACACATGCAAACTTATACATAGTAGGCATACAAAAATTGCTTTTTCTATTACATCAGCACTTGAGAGACCACAGTTCAAATATATGTGATTGTTATAAATTGTGGCAAATGGTAGTATGTCATTTTAAGAAGCCAAGGAAAAAGGAAACAAGTAGCAGGCAATTTTGGCTGCATTTTTCAAAACGGAAAAATGTTCGTTAAATTCAATTCTCTAATCTTCTACTAATACAAATAAGAAATTAATTTACTACATCCACTGGTTGATTGAAAATGAATGCAAAACCAAAAGGAAAAAAGCTACCATATTTTTAAAATGTTTCACGTATAAAAACATGTTTAATCTACATGTGCTGTTTTCAAAAACCAATTTTAAATTTCATTAAAGAAAAGTTTTTGTTTTTCCAAAACTGCACAATGATCCTATGAAGTTTTTCTAACTCCTAACGAAGTCAGATGAAGTCAAGTACATAAACTTGAATAAATTTGATAAAAGTAGATTATGTCCAAAATCCAAGGCTATTTAATATACATACACGTTAATTGTGAGCCAGTGAGTAAAACAAAAGTAGTTTGTATTTGTAGCCTTCTTTCAATTTCATATGTTTTTCACTATTCGAAACCCAAGCTTGGAGATTTTTTTTGTAACATTCATCTTAAAAAGTAGGAATGTTTCAGGGCGCCTGAGTGGCTTAGTTGGTTAAGCGTCCGACTTCGGCTCAGGTCATGATCTCATGGTTCGTGGGTTCTAGCTCAGCTTCGGGCTCTGTGCTGGCGGCTGGGAGCCTGGAGCCTGCTTTGGACTCTGTGTCTCCCTCTCTCTCTGCTCCTCCCCCACTCACACTCTCTTTCTCTCTCTCTCTCTCAAAAATAAACATTAAAAAAACAATTAAAAAGTAGGAATGTTTCGTTTACCTATCTAAAACCATTACTAAGACAGAATTATCTTCTTCCCTTTAAACAAACAGAATATCTAAGGAAAGGTTATATGATACTTTAATGAATTTACGATTTTTCTTACTTTACTAAAATGTTTTTCAGTTGCTACTGTGCAACTGAATGAAAATATTTTAAGAATTAGGTCTGAAAAGGGCAATTTCTAATAGAACAAACTTTAGAAATCAATTTGGCACATAAATATGTCAATTCATATGATTTTTGAAAGCTTTAAAAATGTTTATTTTCACATTTAGCTTAAGTTAAATACAAAGGAACCGTAAAATGTCCCCTGGATCATAAGAGTACAAAGTAAGCTAGGATGTTTTTCTAATGGAAGTTACAATTCACAAAATAACAGTCTGAAAATTATCCAATTCTTATCTGAATTTCAGTTTAGATCTAAATTTTTTTACAAGTCTAAGTTACAAGATTCATTGAAGTAAAAAACTTCACTTAGTTATAAATATGGTATGAACAAAGTCAAGAACAGTTGAAAACAATAAATTTGATGAAATCTCACAAATGTATGTCCTTGGTCTCAAGAGCAATAAACTAAATTAATCAGAATATAAATTACACAGGTCATTACTCTCCTGTGTATGAAATGAAAGATAATAATTTTAAGGTTCAAAGTGATCTATTTTGGGCACATTTTTGCCAGGTCCCTGGAAGAAATGCACCATAAAAGGTAGTTCTTATAAAATATTCTATTTTGGTATATTTAACCAAATATTCCATATTTGGTATTTTTAACCATTTCAATTACTTTACTATCAAGTAGAACTGTTTATGTTTTTTTTCTGAAAGTATTTCTGCATATAATGTAAGTATATTTTATTTACAGCTAATGTTTTACATGTTGAGATACAAAGGAATCCAGAGCAAAGGTTTACCAAACCTATGAAGCTCATAAATTAATTTTCTATCACAAAAAAGGCATGGTTTTATGTGTCTTGGTTTACTTTGAACAAATTATATGCAAATTACACAGCTTTCTGATTATTAATAAACATTAGCTAAAATATATAGTCTTACTTTAACTACATTTATGTCATGAACTCAAAACGTCTATGTCCATTTGCACGTTTGTGTGTATATATGGCCAGCTAAGAACAATAACAGAAAAGTCAATTCAATGTACATACTGACAATCAACAGGCTGTAAGAGCTCAATTCTCAAAGCTTAAAGGAAATGATCTGCATTATTCTATGTCATATTCTTCACAATTCTAAAAGTACCTTTAGCGGAATCCTTTTCCTATGATGGTCATGCATTGTTTTTAAAAGTAAGCAAACCTGGTAACCAAGTAAGTGGTTACATCGCATAAACTGAATCAGTTCAGAATTATCTATCCAAGAAGCTGTTGTCTTTTACCACTTCCACTGTGCCTACTTGTCTACCAGTAAAATTCAAATCCTTCAACTTTCAGACTGAGATATGTAGATCAGTTTTTCCCAAACTGTTCAATGAAAAAACACTTCTGAGAGACAAATGTTATTAAAGGTGGGGTGGAAAAAGGCTTCTGAAGTTCAAAAAGTTTGGGAAAGCATAATATTAAGCCTCCTGAAATCCTGTAGTAAATAAACCTAATTAATTTGATACCAGTCAGGGTTTCCAAACTTTGTGCATGATACACTTGTGAGACATTCTCAACATTCTTCAGACAATTGTTGTATGAAACTCTCATTTCAGAAATGCCGTGAGTCTGAAGAATGTTTTCGAATAAAAAGAGCAAAGAAATCCTTCAATTGTTCTAATGTACCATTCTAAAGGGTTTTCAATTTGACTTACCTAAAAGGCAATTTCCTACAGTAAAATATTTGGCTAAGTAATCTAAATAAGAACTTGAATAAATGAGTGATGCACATCACTCCCCCAAACCCAAATTCAGTCATTTTCTGTGATTCTAGGAAATCTATACTGAAACCTACTGTTTACTCTTTGTAACTGAGAATATTTATAAACCTAGGTAAACAAACCCTTAAATCAAAAAGATATGACATCATGATCACATCACTAAAATATTTACCAATATCTGGATTGAAGATTTCCTCCACAACCAGCTGAAAAAATTCTTTGGAAACACCTCCCTCATCAACTCCTTGTTCTCCTTCAAATTCCACATACAACTGTTTCTTCAAGTCTGCAGGATTTTCCATAGCGATCATCTCTAGCTAGTGAGTGAAAAGATAAAGTGAAAAGAAGGTGACTGCCAGTTTAAGGATGAAAGCAAAATAAAAATAAGTAGAAAAAATAAAAACAAGGATTCAGGCTATGGAGCAAATAAAAGATACTGACTTTTGGTTTGTTTTAAATGGAAACAGGAAGCAAACCAGTAAAAAGCCAGTAAAGGCAAAGATTCAGTCTCACAGATAATGGAAAAATAGGACAGAAAAGAAATCGGCATAGAATAATAAAAGAGTTACTTTCTAACTATTGATTTGTCATGAAATTAACATACAGTAGAAAATTAAAATTAGATTTTCTGTTACTTCTGTATAACAAACCTGGGCTCTAAAGGTTAGGACATGGAAAGAAGTCAACACAGCCAAATACATAAGTGACTACTCAAACTAAATCATTTCAGCAAAAACAACAGAGTACAGAAGTTTGACTTCAAGTTTGTTTGCTAGTAAGTCTTTATGTTTAATAGAATAGAAACTAAGGAATTAAGTTTTGTTATCTATTAAGCCATGAATAAAATACTTTCAATTAAGAGAAGAAACATATTGGGTAAATAGGGAGCAGCTTATGGTCTCTTATAGCATTTAATACAAACTGCCACGTCTTGATGGAACCTAAGACATCTTATATATACTTTTTTTTGAAAGCAGATGAGATTTACGCTTGCTTACATCCTTACTTTTAATTTCTTACTAACAGTTACATTTTTCAACTATAAATCTTTACTAGATACTTTTTTGAATCTATAGAATACACAGTAAGTGATCTCAGTCATTAAGAGATTAATCAGAAAATACACACTAAATACTAATGTGAACTATTTATACTTCCAGTTTTTAATGTATTTGAAATTTACTAATAGCATGCCTGACTGATCACCCGCTTTATTTGCTAAACAGACTTAAAATGCCTTCTGGCGGTTAAAAAATTTGAAATTTGCCAAAACAGAGTATTTACAAGTGTTCAAGTTATTCCAACCATTGCAATTATAATTTTAAAAATGGTTTTGAGCAATGCAAACATCATCAAAACAACTGTACTATAGTCCTCAAGCAATTACTTTAGGTAACAGTACTGGTTTGGACATTCTAGTAGGTCTATAGAAAAATAAAATCTCAAATTCATGAATCCGGACAGTTGTCCTAGATCAATGTTTTTCAAACTGTCAACTGCCACTCATTAGTGGGCAGCCCAATTCATTTAGTGGTTTAAAACCAACAACGGGAGGAAAGAGAATGTGTTCCACATAGTAATGGCATCAACCATTTTGTGAAACTTTTGTTTCAACTATAAGTATAGACAGATACACATACATGTATGTACCTATGCTATGTAAAGTATCACTTTCCTACTTGGGAATACAGTCAAAAAAGTTTTAAGAACAAAGGCTGAAATAATCTAGATATCTTCAACTTTTGGAGTCTGTGAATTTAGAATCTTTAGCTTTAAGAAATGTCCTGTGTAACAATGGTCTTTAGTATTTACCAAAAAAAAAATTTATGCCAAGTTTTTAAAGATAATTTATTTTTGTGACAGAGTGTTGTGAATTGAGACAGAATAAATACTCTGTAGTTGTTCCAACTATCACTTAACTTTTAAACTTTAAATTTTAGCAAGCGACTCAGGTAAGCCTGTTTCCTCATCTGCAGAGAAAAAAAAGGGATAGTACTCTTCATACTGCAAAGATGTGAAGGCTTAATAAAAATATACAGAAGAGTTCTAGAGCAGACAATATTACTAAGATAACACATCATGTTGCAACCTTTTAAAACAACTTTGATCTTTGAACATAAGATTCATAATTTGATTTTATAGCCTAGTCCCAAGTTTGAAAGAACCTTGGGGAAAAATAGTTCCAGTTGGAAACCTGCTTCAAGCCACAGAAAATAAAGAATGCTGAGAACTAAATTAGAATTATCAGCTCCAATGTGGTTTACCCATCACGCCAACATCCTATATTGCCATGGAACGCATTCCTAGTTTCCTTCTTCCAGTTCCCACCTGCCTAGGTGTCAAAGGAATATAAGTCAATGTTTATATATATGCCCTTATAACACAAAGACAAATCTGCTTATATCAAAAGTATAATGCATTCTGAGGTGAAAAAACTGATTATCTGCTATTTAAATTATACTTCCTATAGTCCTCTTTATTAACATTCACAAATGAGAGCTGACTCCATTATCAATGTGATTGATATCTTTTAAAGGATTCGGTGTCGATTCTACAGGATTCAGAGGCCATGTGTTGTAGTCTTAGTTCCACCTAAGACACCTCATAGGACACTGAAACAAATTTATCTTCATTCCTTTTTTTTTTAAAAGATGTTCCTAATACCTTTTTTTTTTTTTTTTTTCTAGAGAGAAAGAGAGAACATGTGAGCAGGGGAGAGGGGCACATGGAGGGAAAGAGAATCTTAAGAAGGTTCCACACTCAGTGCAGAGCCCAACATGGGGCTCGATCCCACAACCCTGGGAACATGACCTGAGCTGAAATCAAGAGTCAGATGCTCAACCAACTGAGCCACCCAGGAGCCCCTAACTTCATTCTTATAAAATATTAAATGTCTGTCTGTCTCCATCAATCTCCACAGTGCTCTCCACCCTGAGTGCCAAAATAATTCAATATAATATTTTATAATTATAATTGTAAACATATAGCTTTCTTTCTTTGCTTTAGTTTCATCTATAAAATGAAAATGATATAATAAAAAATTAATATATGTGAAGCACTAGATGAATTCCCTGTACAACAACGCTTTTGTTATTGTTACTTTTATTTGTACTAAAAATTCTTTCAGGCATGCCTGAAAACCTAACAACCCAGATATTACAGAACAAAAATATTTCAGTAACAACACAAGAATAATATATAGCACTTATGTGCCAGGCACTATTCTCAGCACTTTACATATATCAATTCACTGCATTTTCACAACAATCTTATGAGGCCAGTAATATTATCAATCCCATTTTACAGATGAAGTCTCCAAAGTCATGAGAGGTTCAATAACTTGCTTTTAGTGTTAGTAAATAGAACAGATTCTAATCCAGAAGGAAGCTCTTAACTATTATGCCTTCCTGCCTCTCTTCAATAACTAGCAATAATCTTTTTTGAAATTGTAAGTGACTTTTATTTTCTTCATGTTTTCTGTATTTTCAATTAGTTTTTACAATAAACATGTATTTCAGAATCAGGATGTAGTCACATGTAAATATGTAAAAAGAATGATTTTAAAAATAGATGGCAACTGAACTCTGCAGGCAAAAATTTCCATTACCTATGTTCTATACTTAATATATATAAGTATTTATATATACTATATACTTAATATATACCTAGGTATATATTAAGTGGTTCTGTAAAATACTTTATCATTTATGTATACATGGGCAGTCTACCTTTAAAAACAATGTTTACTTTTAATTATAGCATAAAATTTGCCAGTTACCATTTGACAAAGGCCATTAAGGGGCTACATTTTTATTTTTCTTAAACACAACCACTTCTGACCCACTGTTCAATCAGAGAATGATTTCAGAACTGAATTGTAAAGGTATACAACTTTCTGTAATAAATACATAGCATTTAAAACAGAATTATGAAAATCAAAAGCTGTCTTGAATACAGGATACTTGGAAATTGAAAGACTAGGTCAGTGAACATTCTGAAAAGGAGTATTTGTATGCATCCTTGAATTGAAATCATTTAGTATACAGACTTGTAGTTTTATATATAGGTTTTCTTAAAGTAGGGTATATTTTGTATTAATTTAATATGAAGACTAGCAAAATGCAGATTACTGGGTTAAAATAAACAACAGACTGGATGTAATAACATCTACCTCTTCCTTATATGACTTCCTCTTCTTACTAAGACTCTTGATTTCATCAATTGTTGGATAAAACGATTTTCAATTTCTGAACTTTTAATTGGCCATGATGATGAAATCCTAGAGAGATCATTTTTTAAAAAAATTGATCTGGTATCAAAGCATTCCCAGAATACCTAGGTAGGATGACATCTTAATATAAAAATATCATACTTGCCAGATGCAAAAGCGTTAAAAGGAAAACCCTATCCTTTAAAATCTTACAGTATTCTGGGCTATTATTATTCATGACAAAGTTATCTTTACCAATAGTTGAAAAAATTCCTTAATGGTATGGATATTTAAGTAGTATTCACATAAAATAGACCTAATTCTTAAGAATGCCTACGTTCTCTAAGAATGGCTGGCTTAAAACAACTTCAGTCAACTTATTAGACTCTATGGTTAAACAGTTTGTTTACACCTTTAAGCTACTGACTGGAGCAAGATCTTTAGATTATTTAAGTATATTTAATTTTTTCATTTATCTATGAACAGATAAAGTGTTTTTTTTGTTTTTTTTTGTTTTTGTTTTTGTTTTTTTTTTACTATTTTACACATAAAGTTTAGATGTTTCGGTAACAGCCAAATCATTTAATCATATCTGCTTGTGAGACCAGGAACCCTGAGTTCTAACAGTTCCAATCCTGCCATTAATTTATACAGGCCAGAATCTGAGATTCATTTTTCTCACATGTAACAGTAAGGAGTTTCACAAATTTCATTTTTTTAGATTATTATATGATGCGGAGAATCTATGTAGATCTGCTTCATTCTCCTAATCTCCTTTGAGTACATAAATCAGACATGAAGTTAATTTCCTTTAGAATAAATCTTAAGAAACAATAATCATCATTGCATTAAGCACAATAAAGTGAATGTACAAGATAAAATTAATCATACTCAGAACAGCACAAGATAATCTGATTCTTAAAGCACTGTAGATCAATTGTTAAATAAAAGAATCAGGTTTTATTTAAATAACTAAGGGTGTGTGTCAAGGAAAATACTGGGGGCTGGGTCAGACAGTACTGTTAGAGCCCAGAAAAAATGAATGATTTTTTTACAGGGGACTGAGCAGAACTAATTGGTAGTAGGGGGCTTTTCATTTGTGCTTATCATCTTTATCTGTTCCAGTTCACAGTTTTGGACTTTCCTATCCAGTTCTACTCAGCCATTCCTTTCAGTCTTTAGATCCCCACTCAAAATTCTAGGATTCCCAGAACCAAGAACCTAATCTGAACCAAGTCTCAGACCACTGTCAATCCTATTTCTACACCTGCTATTTTCACCACCTTTTCAAAGACTGCCAGTTTTCCCAGTATGTACTTGTATATAAAAATGGCCTCAATAAATATGTATATATAAACCATACTAGTTGCTATCTTCCCAAATACTGGTTTGCAGACTGGCTTTATGGGAGTATCTGTGGACATGACCAGAAATATAGATTTCTAGGCTCCACACCAGACTTCCTAATCTGAATCTCTAGAGGGCAGAACGTTGAAATTTTTCTTTTAAACAAATTTCCCATTCTGATGTGAAGACAGTTCAGGGTATGTCATAGATGGCAATACTGTCTTCCATGATACTCATACTCTCCTAACATAATCTAAGATAAAAGTATGAATAAAATTTTATATCCTTTTCCTTTGGGAATGCTTGGTCTAAGAAAAATGACAAAATATCTACTTTTAAAAGAATACACAAATACACAAATGTTATGAGTAAAATACTATAAAAACCTTATGTTAGAATTGTTTTAATTCAAATGAGCTCATAACTATCACTGTACTATTTTCTAAGAAACAATAAAAAATAGTGAAAGTAAGCCCTGGGGGAAACATTCCAGCAACTTACAGGTATGGGAGTAGTTCTTAAATGATTCTGAGATACCTACCTGTGAAAAGGCAGTTAATATTTTACCATATTTCACTGATTCTAAAATTCATTTTTCTGTTTTTGCACTTTAACATCTCTGAAATTATGGATATACCATACAACTGGTAGCATCTCACAACTAACTGGCAGTCTTTTTTTCTTTTTTAGTAGTAATAGTGGGTCCTATAACCAATAGCATTTAAGGTTCAATAAAATAACTGTAAACACTAATTCAGCTGTCACCAAAGATAGTTCCTCTAGAAAAAACTCCAGTTAGGAAATAATCTGCTAGTCTGGTCTGAATTACATGGTATGAGAAGGTGGCAAACATATTTTTCATTTAAAAAAAATCTGTAATTATCAACTGAAGGTACTACCCCTCCCTTTTCCTCCATGACAGTCAGCCTGACAATTAACTGAAAAATAGGACCTAACAGAAAACATACTCAAGACTGTCATATATGTAGTCACTATTTTCTGGGTCTCATTTGTATACTAAGGAGATGAACTCCAAGCCTCCTTTTAGCTCTTAAAGCCTACAATCCTATAACCTTAATTATTTAATTATTAATATTGAGCTCACCACAAAGTTTCTCATTTCCTCTTTTTCCTGACCCTAAATTAGCAGGCCATAAGAAAGTGGTCAATAGGTTTATTTTGTCTGTCAAACTGACATAGAAGAAAGAATGAGGCTTTAAAAAAGCAAAGTAGATCCTTGAAGAATAAGATGTTAAAACCCATCAGTACTTTTGGGAGTTCAGCTGAGAGGATGTCCTTAAACTACTTTTTGTTGTAAACCTTTTACTTTTTGCTACTAAAATACTATAATTTTTATCATAATCACACATTCTATGAATACTTTTTAAAAAATAGAGCATCAATTAACTGACTCACAAGGCTATTTTGATGATTTTATTTTTCTGGCCCTTCATATTGTTATTAAAAAAGAAAGCAAAAGAAAAAAGGGAAGAGTAAAATTTGCTTAGTATGAATATTTAGAGCCCCTAAGAAGCTTCTCGGTGGTCATGATTCATCTTTACATCTTTACTGCTTAGCAAAATGCCTCACACAGAAGATTTCTAAATCAAACTGCTTTTGTGGACTGGTAATTTAAGTACAGGTATTATCTAGTGAATCCTAATTTATAACTGGTCAAATTATAATATTCAGGTTTGGTATAATGAAGCAGAACTCACTAAAAAAACCCAATTTCTTAGCATAATTAAAAAGTTCAGTTAATCTTATCCTAACATATGCTTTAAAAAAGGCCTTATAAACCAAAATGATTGTTTCCTCAAAGTTCTAGATGATAGAATAAAGTAAGTATACAACAAGTACTTAAACTTTCGTTGATTCTTAGCCTTGCTTTACTAAGGGGGTGGTGGTGGGAAACAAGGCGGGGGAAGGAAAATAAAGTTGGGTAGATTTCTTAGCAGAAGGCAGATAAGGAAGGTGGACAACATTTTTTTTTAAATTCTGGATTGAATCTTATACAGAGTGATTTCACTGCTTTTTAAAAGCCAGGCACAGCTTTTGCTGGAAATAGATGAAAGAATCCCAACTCAAGAAGCCAAACATAAAATGTGTTGTTTTGGGATATGCAGTTCTGCTCTAACAATCGAAATTCATAGAAGACTTCAATGTCCTTTTCACAAAACATCACTCACACTTTTGTAAGATACCCTACTTTCTGCTAAATTATGTAAAGTTGCTGGCTGCCTGATGATGAGTTGTTAAGTATATTAATTATTTATGTAGCTCAAAACTACAGGAGTAAAATAAAAAGAGCATCAGAAAGCAAGCAACAGTAATTACTCCAAACAATTAATGCCTCTTTCTGCCGCTGTTGAAAAACTGCTTGAGTTGTTTAAATAGTGTAGAACTTTTCTTCAATACTGGAAATATATTTGATGTTTTAAAAAACCAATTAACAAACAAAAGAGGCATAAAAATCTCGAAAACTTTTAAGTTTCTGAGGTGTCAAACAACTTTTTCCACTGGTTAAGTTTTATGAATATTCAGATTTAGACAAACCAATTCTAAAGCTAAAATATATTTTAAAATAAATACCACAATTTCCTAGTTGTGTCATGGTTTATCTTCCACTAGTATGGAAGGTTTACTGCATCTTAATTTTAGCTGGCATCAAATTTTACTTAAAGTGGTTAAAAAAAAGAACTAGTAATGATGGGTGTATCTAATATTCTGAATACAATAAAATCCGGCAATAAAGCACCCTATGGCAAATGTAAATTTTGGTACATGATTGGCAACTGGTTTCTGTCTTCTGAACAGGCCTGCACTCTTACTTAAATGGGGGCAGTAAAATTCTTATTTTCTGCTGCGGGAAGGAATGAACAAAAGGCAACAATCTGGAGATACAGGAAGTTAGAAGGTGGGTACTTGTATTCCCAATATTCTCCTAGCTCAATCTCCCTGGATTGGGTTTATGAAACAAGGCACCATTAATTTCAAGAAATCCTGGAATAGCTGCTGTTTTCCTAGAAGTTCCAACAAACTCCAAGACCCAGAGTAGTTCATACAGATTATTTAAGTGGTTAAGAAAATACCACAATCAGGCAGTGCCATTCAGGGGCATTATGAGTGACCCAGCAGGAACTCTTACCGGCAACTCACGCTAAAGTGTCTAGATCACTTCAACTTCACAATAACCCAACTCTAAACTTTACGTTTAGAGTTTGTGAATTTTTGAATACCACTTATTATTCTATGGTATGATTTTATTGTACCACTCTTCCCAGTTAAGGCTTGACATTCATACTTATTACTGTCTCCACATTCCCCTTGTTCTTGTGTTCTAGTCTTTTCCCAACATCCACTTGTCTTCTGAATAGAGAAAAAACTTTTGGGGTTAGTTGTCGATATTTAGAAAATCTTTTTCAAAGACAAAGTGACCATTATTTAAGACAACCAATAGTTTGTGGGACGCATTTATAAATTTGGACAGGAACAACAAAAGTATAATATTTACATTTATAATACAAAATGTCCATGTGTTCCTAAACCATGTAATACATTTTTTTTCAGAGTCACTTATAAAATGAATTCACTGAACTGTATTACAATCTCCCCAGCATTAGGTATGTATTCTAGTACTAATTTTTAAGCATTAGCCCAACTTACCCGGACAAGTGCATCATCTATGATATGGTCACGTCTGACTTTGAGTCTCAAATATGGATTCAACTGCTGTCCTTGAACTAAGCTGTAGAGAACAGTGATTCTTCGTTCACTGTACATGCGAATTCTATTGTCATAATATAATCCCAAATTCTTTGTGACAGCATTCAATATAAAGGGACATGTCATGAAAGAGAATTTGTTCTCTGTTTCTACTTTGAAAAAAGTATAGTCTTTATCCATTTCTAGAACATCATTCAGTGGTTCATTAATAAACTCTTCAAAAGGGATAAGTGGTTTTCGACAGTCCAGAGTTTTAACACCAAGTTCAGTTTCCAGTGGGTCCACTCGAGGACCTTTCTTGTTTCTTCTTTCCTCTCCCAAAAGCTCCTGAAGTGTCAATTCACTTGACTCAGGGATGGGCTCTTCATCATCTTCTTCATTATGATTTGTGTCCACTTCCCCACCCACTACATTTGCATAGTAAACCATTTTCAAGCACTTTGAAGCAGCAACAATAGCATCATCATCATTCACTAGATTGCGACTGTTAAATTCATTGCTTATGACCTTGTAAGTAATAAGTTGCTGAAATGTTTCCATCATTCTGCGAATCTGGTCTGCACTGTATTTAGACCACAGTCTAACCAATTTTCCTTGGGCTGCAAGGGGTAGCTTACTCATTGCTTTGCAAAATAATGGCAAAGCCATTTCCAGATATTCAGGACTGTGGAGATTTCTATTCTCCATTACAATAATGAATAAATTCAGATAATTAGGATCTCGAGAGTATACATTGTGATATGTCAAGTCACATTCCACATTAGGTGACAAATATACAAGTGCATTGAGAAAAGCAGTTTCTATTTTTTCATTAGAGAGTAATCTGGTGTAGACCCTTCTAATGGCCTCAATATCCACAGACACATCATCAGGGCCTAATTTTTGTAAGTTGTTATCTCCTTGTGAACTATCACTTATCCTTGAAGAAGATGCTTCTGAATCTTCTTCCATAGCAGCAGCAGCAGAACATGCAGCTTTTTCCTTTTCATCCTCATCTTTGTCTTCATCCTTTCCTTGAAGAGATTTCAGTTCTTCCTTGGTGTGTTGCTTGACTTTCCGAAAGCTCTGTACCAATGCCTCAGCACTAGAAAAAACTCTTCCAATAACACGGATTAAAGGGGAATAATCCTCTCTCTCTCTACATAATTCAAGAATTTCATATACCGTATCTTCTGTTAGGTAAGTCACATCTAGAAAATTAAAGAAAAAAGGAGAACATTTATTTTTTAAGTATGTTTACTTTGTCTTAATAAGTTCTAGTGAAAAGTAAAATAGCCAAAACATTTTGTACTCAATACCATTTATGATGTACAGCTCTTTTAAAATGTATCTAATACTTAGATTCAACAAAATATATTTTATCTATTTCTTTCCATGAAATAACAGAAACAACCTCACCCATTCTTTTACATTCTTTCATTAATACACAGCATTTAATGAGTTTAAACTCTTTTCATAATCACAGTAGACTACAGCTTTAATTTGTAAATATGTGAACCAAGCCATCATGTGATTTGACTCATCACACCTCTTTACAACCTCACTTTAGAGAAGAAACACTGTTCTTCTGAGAGGTTTCTTCCTTATTTCACTACTCTGTTCTCAAAAGACTGAGAAGGCAAGAAAGGTTCCTTCAGTATTCTCTTTGATAAACCACCCTTGTCTTACTTTTGTATTATCTGAAAATCAAACTGGTTCCTTTGGAGTCTTCATTTTTAGTTTTTTTGCAGGGTGGTTATTCTGTGGGTGATTGACAAGAATTAATACACCGTTTCTCATAAAACCTGAAGTTGACAAACACTGCCATCTGCAGCCAGGAATCAGGTTGCAACAAACCTTACAGAGTAACAGGAAATAGTTACGGGGTCAGGCCAAGGCTTTTCCTTCTGGCTAATGGGGTGATGCTCCCAGAATGCTCTGGAAGCTATGTGTTAAAAGTAATAATGTCACTACAGCTGCATTTCTGAATGACTGTGTGAAGCAGAATTTTGCCAACCTAGAATATCATGGCTGTCAGATGAGCTAGAAATAAAGTTCCACTTTGTCTAATAAGCTAGTGCTCTTTCTAGTATCTACTTAATATTGCAGTCTAGTTGATCCTTACTTAATACAGAAAGAAGCTTTTCAGCTTTTTCCATCTTGCCTTCAGAGTCTTTAAAACACCAGTAATGACTGTCCCTCTAAATTAAGCTTAATCTTTCTTGGTACTTTTCTTGTATATATAAAAATTTTATAAGGAAGATAAGCTGTTTTTGCACTTAGTTACCATTGTTTTTGCTGTCTGTAGTACTTAAATCCAAGGTAGTTTTAGTATGTTTTTTCTATTATATCCGTTCTCCCCCATTAAGAAATAACCCTATAAGAGGCAAAAATGACAGGAGGCAAGGAAAAGCCAGACCAAATATCAATTTATTACACATTTTCAGAATTACAGTAATGTTAATAAATTGAAATTCAAATGAAATCACAGAAGAAACAAAAAGAACATTTCAAGGATTTTGGAGATAAAAATCTCTGGAGACAGGGACTACTGCTGTGGTGAAAGTCTGTAGCAGTTTGCTGGCATGCATGTTACTTCCTCTCACATCTGTCTCTAAATAGTAACTTAGACTTCCATTATCACCTTTTCAAATATTTTTATATTTGCCATTATTCTCTTTCAGACAAAACCAGATAAACATATGGCTCTCATTCTCTTCACCAACAAAAATTAAATCTGTACATATATCCCCTTGAGAGGAATGAAGAATAAGTCTGGAGATTATAGAATGCATAAGCTTAATTAAAAGGGAACCCCAATGGATGAAACACATTAGAACAACAAAGAAAAACTCCAAGTGTGTTCCCTCTCTTATGCTTTGTTTACTCAAACACACAAAAAAGAATATTAACATGCTCTTTTCTAAAATTCCAAGTTGTCATCTATTTAAATGTTAATTTATTTCATGCAGTTTAATCTGAGCTTTCATAATGCTTGACTTTTTCACAGCACTGAGTGCAGTGATTAAGAGGAAACCATGTAAAACATTCCATTCAACTCCATCTCAACGCTTGGGGATATTAGACAATTGACAACTCACAGATTCAACACATCAAATAATAGAACTCCCTGGTACTTACCATGAATTTCAATTTAAAAAAGGAAAAAAAAAACATTTTAAAAATTAAAATTAGCTTAGCTATAAATGTAAATTCTCATGATCTACCATCAAAACAAAAGCAAAAAAAAAAAAAAAAAAAAACCCACACTTCATTTTCTCACTTATAATCTGAGATAGGCTAAATAATCACAAAATTGCACCTTACCAAAGCTGCGAAATCTACCTTGACAACACTATTTTTTCACTTATGACTTGCATGAATATCAGGTTAACTGGGGATAACAATAAATTGTTTTGTAAAGGTCAAACAAGAACACAAATGACTTGTATTACAAATAAAAATAAGGAAATAAAAATATTCTGATCCTACAAACAACTTCATTAATAAAAGAGGTGGAAATATCCTTTAAACATTAGATAAATAAATTTCACTTTAAAAATCAACTCTATGACCTGTTGTAATAGCTAAAGGAAGAATGAACTCTCTGGGCAAAGATAACTCAAAAGCTTGAAAGCTTCATGTTATCTGTGTGTATAAATGTGTTTTTGTGATCCCTAATGACTATCACATGTCTGGTATTATTTAAAATACTCAAATGTTGGTAGACAGGTAAGGCTAACCAATTACTAAAAGGATATGAAACTATTAATGACTGACTAGTGTACGTCATTCTCAACTGATTATAAAGATGTCATTCAATGCTGGATAGTACACTCAAGAGTTTTGTGCCCTGAGTTATACTAGTTTAGTTTACATGAATATGTCAACTTAAATTTTTTTTTTAATTTTTTTTTTAATGTTTATTTATTTTTGAGACAGAGAGAGACAGAGCATGAATGGGAGAGGGCCAGAGAGGGAGGGAGACACAGAATCGGAAGCAGGCTCCAGGCTCTGAGTTGTCAGCACAGAGCCCGATGCGGGGCTCGAACTCACGGACCGTGAGATCATGACCTGAGCCGAAGTCGGACGCCCAACCGACTGAGCTACCCAGGTGCCCCGTTAACTTAAATTTTCTACTGAGATTATTTCTAACTCCAAATTAGAATTATTAATCATTCTGTATCTAAAAGGTGATCTTCTGAAACTGTGGTCTTCTCTAAACATGCTGTCATAACAGAAACTGTAAAAACTAAACACTTAGTATTCCAATCTTCATTTGTATCTGGAGAATAGCATGTGACACAGGTCTGCCAATTACCTAAGTGGAAGTCCACTGGTGAACTTCTGATGGCTAATTTTCCTGATAAATAGGGGCAGCTATGATTAACTCACACTGTGAGTACAACAAAAATCTCCTAATTTTTAGTAGTAGATATACTAATATACCTATAGTTTCCTTTATGGGTTTTAACTCTTTAAGAGTTAATCCTCAGGTTTGTTCCAGGATACATAGGAGTGCTTTTCGAAAGTTTCCATTAGGCTACTTTGTTTATACAAAGAAAGTTAAAAAGCAAAAAAAAAGAGTTTGTGTTATTTTGTGTTAAGAGAGAGGTTATTTTTTGGGTAAGAGAACCTCAAAATTTTTTCTATAGAAACTAATGATAATCACTTCTTCACTTATTATATGCCATTTTGGCTCATGAAAGGTTTCATAAGAATGCTCTATTTTCAGATAGTGGGGAATTCTGCTTAACATCAGTAATCTCTTCCTGAAAAGTATGAAACTGTTAACTGGAAGCTTATTTCCCATTATTTCCATTGGAAACAAAATTTAACATCTTACAAGACAAAACAAAACCCCTATCTAATTTCCTAAAATGTAACCAAAACAGAATACCTATTATAACTACCTTGCTAGGACCTAAAAACTCTGCTTCCTATTCATCAAATCATAAACTTATTAACAAAGAGTTGTTTTGCATGCAGTAACATGAACTATCTTAAGGGACAGCAACATTCTAGACCCACACACCCTTTTTGTTGACATGCTGTTCAGAACATCTTCAAGTGAATCAGACATTCTACTAATTCTATATAATGTATAATATAAAATGTATCAATTTCCCTACACAGAGTTTTGTTTAAAATGTTGAACTGAGGGGACACCTGTGGCTCAGTTGGTTAAGCCTCCTGACTTTTCAGCTCAGGTCAGGATCTCGTGATCCCGGGTTCGAGCCCCCTCATCGGGCTCTGTGATGACAGCTCAGAGCCTGGAGCTTGCTTCAGATTCTGTGTCTCCCTTTCTCTATCCCTCCCCTGTTTGTACTCTTTCTCTCTCAAAAATAAACGTTTAAAAAAATTAAAAATTAAAAAAAATTTTTAAACTGAACTGAGTTTTTCAGACATAAATTAGTTAAAAAAATTATAATTAGAGATATAAGCATTCACAATGTTTAAAAAGAGATGCTCTACTAAGAAAATGTTAAACGAAAGAACATTCCCATAGGGTATACCAGTATATTTTGTAATAAATAAATGTGTGTTCCTGAAAATACATTCTGTAAAATTTTATACTTAAGAAAATTTTTATCCAAAAACAGAGTTTGGGGCAAACTACTAAATATGTATAGAACTAACAAATATAATTAACAATAAAAAGTACTAGTGTAGTTAATGCATTTGTAATTCCTCGTAGAAAAAATATTGTAGGAAATATAGAAAGTTGCAGAAAAAAGGGAGGAGCAGCAGAGAGAGTAACGTATTGGGAGAAAGTACAAGGAATTGATAAATTACATAGAGAGCAAAAACAGGGATAAACATTCAATAACACCTACAATGAAGCACATAGCCAAAAAGATGTGTCCATCTGCCCTGTACCATAATCTCCATGGCTAGCTGTATTCAACTGCACCAGCACATTTACATTTAGTAATTGCTACTCTGTGGTGCACACTTAATGGGGAAATGGGTACGGGGGGGTCTCTGGGTGGCTCAGTCAGTTAAGTGTCCAACTTGGGCTCAGGTCATGATCTCGTGGTTCATGCGTTCGAGCTCCATGTTGGGCTCTGTGCTGACAGCTCAGGGCCTAGAGCCTGCTTTGGATTCTGTGTCTCCCTCTCTCTCTGTTCCTCCCCAACCTGTGCTCACTTGCTCTCTCTCTCTCAAAAATAAACATTAAAAAAATTTTTTTTCTAAATTGGGAAATGGGTATAATGGAGTCAATGCAACTTCCACATTGTACACACTGACAACATTCACCTACTTATTCACACTGTGTGAGCTAATTCATGTAACAGAACCATGCATTTAGGAGCAATAAAGTGGTATAAAGTTATGAAATTAGTTATACTATGAAATTAGACTAAAAGATATAATACAATTCCATATCACCAATTAAAATTAAACTTGCATTCAAATCATGTTACTGAAACTTTTGAGGTGTTCTCCAACTTAGACGTCTTAAACAAAAAGCTTCCTTTTTTAAAATACCTCTGGTAGGTATTATGCACACTGTCAGTTATTTAGAAATTCAACTACTTTGTTACTAACATTGATTATCTTCACTGAGGAAAAGAAAGCTTGGATTTGAAGGTTAAAAAAAAATTTTCTTTAAACAATTTTGGAATACAGGATCATTTAGAAAACAAAGGCTTGGGTAAAGACTGCCATTAATAAGTAGGTGATGATTCTTGGCAGCATGAGTGTACCAAATCCCGAGAAGAAGCTGAGCAGGATATGGGAAGAATATTAGAAAGAAAAACTGAATTATTTCTCAAGTAACGGCTACAAAATTTTGCTGTGCCCTCAGAAATGGAAAAGACTGCCACCACTTCTTTCTGCTTCTTTCACCTAATAGTGCTCAGGTTCCACAATTCATTCCAGATATTCAGTCCAGCTATTTGATAATTTCATTAGATTCTATAGCCTAGTTTAGGAGACTACTACTTAGGAAAAATGTTCAAAAGTTCCAATCAATCTATTAAAGAAACTTTTGGAATTTAATCTGCTTCTCATTAGAGACCATTAGAACTATAAAATGCAGTCAAATAATTAGTTCAATTATTAGTTTGTCCTTTGCCACAATAAATATATATATACAGTGGTAAATAAATACCACTATACTAATATGTCTTAATGTCACACAATTAGACAAAACAAGTAAGAACCTCACAAATTATTTAAATCTCCAATCTGGTTTTTCAGTCAAAAGTTCCCAAAAATAGAACATCTTACCTCTAAAATCATCTCTTGCTCCTTGTCCTTCCTTCTTGTTCATTTTTATGTCAGAGCAGGAGTTGTTAGGGGCACCTTTCGAGTTTTCAAGGTAAGCTGAGCTTGCTCCTTTCTTGGAGGGATGAGGATCACAGAGTTTTGCATTAATCTTATAAAGCTCGAGGGCTTTAATAGCTGCTGCATTGTTATCCATACGAAGAAAAGTTGGACAGGAAGCACAAAACTCATTCGTGCAGGCCTCATTTCCACAGCCCTCAGTTAACTGGTGGTAGTAGCGTTCTATTAGATGCTTTGCAGCTGCTCGCTTCCTGTAGCAAACATTCAAACAATGAGCACAGTGATTAAGATTAGTATAGCTCTCATGTAAAAAGCTCAACAGATCATAAGGCAAGGCAAGTTAGTCAAGCACTGAAGTAAAAAACTGGCAAATTTAAGATGAGGTTTAGAAAATGGAGACCCGGGGGCGCCTGGGTGGCTCAGTCGGTTAAACGGCCGACTTCGGCTCAGGTCACGATCTCACACTCCGTGAGTTCGAGCCCCGCGTCGGGCTCTGTGCTGACAGCTCAGAGCCTGGAGCCTGTTTCAGATTCTGTGTCTCCCTCTCTCTGACCCTCCCCCATTCATGCTCTGTCTCTCTCTGTCTCAAAAATAAATAAACGTTAAAAAAAAAATTAAAAAAAAAAAAAGAAAATGGAGATCCACTATTTACATAAATAAAACTTTTAACTAGATAAATGCTAAGATACTATGATAAAGAACAGCAGGGACACCTGGGTGGCTCAGTCGGTTAAGCATCTAACTTTGGCTCAGGTGAGGATCTCACGGTTCGTGGGTTCGAGCCCCACGTCGGGTTCTGTGCAGACAGCTCAGAGCCTGGAGCCTGCTTCGGATTCTGTGTCTCCCTCTCTCTCTCTGCCCTTCCCCCATTCACACTCCGTCTCTGTGTCTCTCAAAAATGAATAAACATTAAAAAAAATTAAAAAAAAAAAAGAACAGCAATATTTATCAAAATCATTGTTTTAATAGATTATGCTTCTCTTTGGCTTAAAAAAAGTGTGTGGGGGGGACTTTATTCGATGGTATATGTGCTTAAACTGTTTAGCACAACAGATGAAAATCAGAAGGTTTATGGCCAAGAGTTTTGTATTTTATCACTTTAAACAACTGACATTAAGAAAATAAGAGTCTAGTTAAAAGTATCAATCCAGCTTTCCTTTATATAATTACTATTTTAACAATTTATAAATACTAGATTAATAGTTAACAAAGAACTTCTATCTGGAACAAAAAAGTTTTTTCCTCCAATTATCTACCATATGAGGGATTTAAAAATAACCTATAAATGAAATAGCCAAAACTGTGTTATACTCCAAGAAAATGATTCTGAGCATACAATCCTGAACCCAAAACATGTCCTTGAACTTGCTCCTTAATCCCGTGTCACAGAAACCTAGAATATTTTAAGTTCCCGTAGGGCAAAATTTTATGTTTCATTTACTTGTGAAGTCAAAGTATGTAGATTAACATTCTTAACTGGCTGTTCCAGCAGAGCTTCCAAAGATACTGAGGAAGAGATTATTTCATCAAGCAAGGAGCTGGACTACAATATCTATCTCTATGGTTTATTCAACTCTAAGATCTATGCTTGTACTGTCTGATGATGTGAGATTACCATAATTTAAGGAAAGCAGTCTACATCCAAAGAAACAGAATTCACAGCTATTCCTTTTGGTCTCAAATTCACATGCATGGGAATAAAAACTACAAGTAATCAAAACCATAAAAAAAAGAAATTACCTAACTCTCAAAATGTTCCTACAATTACCTTACTAACATGTAAGACTAAATGGCAAAGGACAGTAGGGTTCACATTTTGTTAATTGTGAGATACCTCTTGTTCATCATGAGAAACTGAACAATAAGGCAAATGAACAGTAGATAAGGGACATACTAATTAAGTCGAATTCTGTCTCAAAAGTAGGACTTTGTCCCTAAACTAAGTGACAAAGACTAGCACAATTAACTCTTGAACAATGTTGGCATTAGTGGTGCAAACACTTTGCAGAGTTAAAATCTGCAAGTAACTTTAGATGCTCTCATAACTTAACTACAAACAGCCTACTATTGACCAGAAGCCTTACCAATAATATAAAGAAGTGATTAACACATATTTTGTATGTTACATGTATTACATATTTTTACATTAATGTAAGCTAGAGAAAATAAAATATTAAGAAAATCGTAAGAATACATTTACAGTACTCTAGTGGATTTATCAATATGTGAGTTTAAAAAAACCCTCATGTAAGTGAATGCAGTTCAAACCTATGTTGTTCAAGGGTCAACTGTAACTCAAAAACACTCATTTTGATGCATCTATTTTTTAAATGTGCCATGCAAATTAATGCATACAGAGAAAGAAGACAAACGTAAAACACACACTTAAAATTTTCATCAGCAGCACTTAGTTATTTTAGATGTAGCTACAAACAATCCAACTTTTGAAAATTAAAGATTATGCCAGATATGTCACTATGCAAAATATTAAAGTGACATGTAAAGAGAAATATAGCCTCAAGAAGATTTATACCATCATCTCCCAAAATATAGTAGCTTTCCCTAGTGAAAATGTAAATAGGTATGTATGTATTTCTATTCTGGAGGAAAATTATTGAACACAAAGTTAAAAATGAAAAATCAGAAATCAAGTGAAATTAACTGGAAAACTGTGCAAAAATGCATTGTTTCTGTGGAATTTGGAAAAAATGAAATGCCCATTTACATAATATGGGATTACTTAAATGAACTGCAACAATTCACATAATGGAATAAATGAAATCACCAAGATCTGAATTTGGCAAGGAATAGTCTTCTTCATTCATCACTAATGGACAAAAGTCAGTTACAAAGTTTTAAGTTTAAGATGAGGCCACTTTTATTTCAAAGTGTTAACAGTCATTTTCTCTAACTGATGTTGACTGAATGGGTTTTTTGAATTCTTCCATACTTTGCTTCTAATTTACTTTTTCTATAATAAACATGCTACTTGTATATTAAAAATAAATACAAATGAGGAAACGTTAACAGCTTTATAACTTCATATACATGATTTAAAGAGCCTCAAGATTTATTAAATTGTCCCTATGATTTTTTTAGTAGTTAATTACAAAATTCAAAATACCAAACACTCTTATTATTTTCCTTAATAAGAGTGTCATGTTTTGTTCGAAGAAAAGTCCCCCCAAAACTCAGCCATATTACATAATGCTTCTGTATGTAATGCATAAAGGAGTGTGAACAGTAAAAATAGGACAAGACTGAGAAATTAGAAGACCTACATTAAGTGATAGCTCCTTTTGCCTCTAATTACCTATACAGTTCTGAATGAGTAGTT
Organism: Puma concolor; assembly: GCF_028749965.1. Taxonomy (NCBI): domain Eukaryota; kingdom Metazoa; phylum Chordata; class Mammalia; order Carnivora; family Felidae; genus Puma; species Puma concolor. The sequence goes on along the minus strand of NC_141672.1, from coordinate 125,038,091 downwards.
CTCTGGGCCTCAGTTCTCCCATCTTAAGATTCCCTTCAGTACTAAGGTTTAGGTTATGCTATGTAATATAGTAGGTGAACAAGGTACTAGTATTTGATGAGTGTCTGATAACATACTAGACATACTGCTAGGCACTCTGGCGTAGGTTATCTCATTTGAATCCCATTACTTTGAGGATTATCTTCAGTTGACAGCTAAAAGACAATTAAAAGAGTAAAATTATGTAACCAAGATCACACAAAGGAAAATGCAGAATCAGGACAAAAACAGGAGTCAGGGGTCTTCTGGCTCATTTCCACTATACTGCCTCACAGAAAGGGATTCATTTCAAAACAATTCTTAAGAATAGTAGCACTAATGACTCTAACGGGGGGAAAAAAAATCCCAGGAATAATATGTAATTGAAAAAAGCAAAAAACCTGAAAAAATCAAAATCTGAATCTCCTATTTATGCATACCTGCTATCTCATAAGTACACTAAGTTTTTTGAAGAGATACCAAAATATTCTGTAAAGTTAATATATCTACAATTTCTTGAAAACCTATATGCTACAGATGTTCTCACCTTAGAAGGCAGTAAAGCCTAGCAGTTAAGAGCTTGCACTATGAAGCCAGACTGCCCAAGTTCACATGTTGGCTCTGGCATTTATTAACTATGTGGCCTTGAATGATTTACTGACAACATTTCTGTGTCTCAGCTTCTTCATCATTAAAATGATGGTATACAATTACCATGGCTGTGAGAGAATTAAATGAGTTAATATACATAGTTAGAACACTGCCTGGGATATAGTAAGTGCCATGTGTTAGCTGCTATTATTGTTATGACTAAGATCCTCGTAAGCTTATGAATTGGCTAGATAAACTATCATTCTGCTGATGCTCAGAGCAGTTACATCACAAGTCACACATCTGATAAGAGATTTGAACCCAGGCTTGACTCAACAACTTGGGTTTTAAATACCACTAAGGGGAGATTTAATACCAGACAGGGGAACGTAGCCCTCTCTATTCAGTCTGCTTCTCTGCCCGGGACATACAAATAGCAGCTACACAGCTGAAACAGGACTGAAAGGAGGCCATGCCAGAACCTCCAGGTTATCAGTGGAATCAACCATTTTAAACATTTTTCTTCTTTCCTCACACCAATGACACCCTGAATTATATCTGTCCAATTCTGTATCCCCATCTAATAGAGCATTAAAAAAGACTCCTATGTTGACAATGTGTACACTAATAATGACATTTTTATAAGTAACTTGTACAAGGTTAATCCCTATACAGTAGGAGTCACCAAATCATAGCTTGTGGGCCAAATCTAGCCTGCCATAAAAAAACAAACAAACAACCATAAAGTCTTATTAAAACATAGCCAAGCTCAATAATTTATATATTGTCTATGGCTGTTTTGCACTACAACAACAGAGTTGAGTAGTTTTAAAAGAGATTGTATGGCTTGTAAATCCTAAAATAAATACCACCTGGCCCCTTACAGAAAAAATTTCCCAACTCTTAATTTAGAGTCTGTGTTCCTTGCTCTCCAGTGACATTTCCTTATCATCACATGGTCGGCTCACTCTTTCCCCTCAACAAATCAATGCAGCAAAACATGTACTTTTCCCCAACTATGATTAAAAGAGAGAGAAAGAGAGAAAATGGAAGGAGAAGAGAAAAAAAGAAAGGAAGAAAAGGAGATAACAAAAAGGAAAGAAACGAAGAGAGATCCTTCCTTAACCAGACCCCTCTAGTGACCCCTATCTGCTATTCATAATCAAAACTACAATACGCGCTAGGCCTTATTTTTTTTTAAGTTTTTATTTAAATTCCAGTTAGTTAACATACAGTGCAGTATTAATTTCAAGTGTACAATAGAAGGATTCAACACTTCCATACAACACTTGGTGCTCATCACAAGTGCACTTGTAAATCCCGACCACCTATCCCCTCCACCCACCTCCCCTCTTGTAACCATCAGTTTGTTCTCTATAATTAAGAGTCTGTTTCTTGGTTTTCTTCTCTTGCAATGCCTCCCCCCCATGTTTGTTTTGTTTCTTAAATTCTACATGAGTGAAATTATATGGTATTTTGTCTTTCTCCAGCTGACTTATTTCACTTAGCATAAGACTCTCTAGCGCCATGAATGTTGCTGCAAATGGCAAGATTTCATTCTTTTTTATGGCTGAGTAATATTCCATTGTGTATATACGCCACATCTTCCTTATGCATTCATCAGTTGTTATCTGGCCTGTTTCCATAATTTTTCCTTTTTAGATAATGCTGCTATAAACATCAAGGTGCCATGTATCCCTTTGAATTAGTGTTTTTGCATTCCCTGGTTCAATACCTGGTAGTACAATTGAAACTATAAAAATCCTATAGGAGAACACACAGTAACCTCTTTGACACTGGTCATAGCAACTTCTTTCTAGATCTGTCTCCTGAGGCAAGGGAAACAAAAGCAAAAATAAACTCTTTGGGCTTCATCAAAATAAAAGCTTCTGCATGGTGAAGGACACAACCAACAAAACTAAAAGGCAGCCTACAGAATGGGAGAAGGTATTTCCAAATGGCATATCTGATAAAAGGTTAGTATCAAAAATATATAAAGAACTTATAAAACATCAAAAAACCCAATAATCCAATCTAAAAATGGACAGAAGACATGAATAGATTATTTTCCCAAGGAAGACATCCAGGTGGCCCACAGACACAGGAAAAGATGTTCGACATCACTCATCATCAGGGAAATACAAATCAAAACTAAAATGTGGCACTGCCTCACATGTGTCAGAATGGCTAAAATCAACAACACAAGAAACAACAGGTGTTGTGGAGAAAGGGGAACCCTCTTGCACTGCTGGTGGCAATGCAAACTGGTACAGCCACTCTGGAAAACAGTATGGGGGCTTCTCAAAAAGTTAAAAATATGGCTTACTTTCTATATTCTGTATTTTTTTCACATTTCATGGACTTTTCTTACGGAGTCAATAATGGAGGAGGGCCAAGTGAGATCTGATGAGAAAGCTCTCAAAGTAGACAACTAAATATATGCATTTAAAATAGACAACATCGGGGCACCTGGGTGGCTCAGTCGGTGAAGAGTCCAACTTCGGCTCACATCATGATCTCACAGTTCATGGGTTTGAGCCCTGTGTCAGGCTCTGTGCTGACAGCTCAGAGCCTGGAGCGTATTTCAGATTCTGAGTCTCCCTCTCTCTCTCTGTCCCTCCCCCACTTGTGCTCTGTCTCTCTCTCTCAAAAATCAATCAATCAATCAGACAACACTTTCTATTTATTTATTTTACTTCCATGGCTCAGTGAGACAGTTCTACAAATAAATGTCCTATGGAATAAATTATATATAGAGGGCCAGAGTTACTCTAGAAAACTGGACAGAAGTCTTTTAAAAATTAGTTTCACTCTTGGGAGAAGGGCACTAAGGTCAGCAATTAACTTTGAAATGCATGAAAAAATAAAGATGGAATGATGGACAGAAGGATGGATATGTGACAATACAAGGTAAGTATTAATAGTAAAATCTAGATGGCAGGTATATTGTGTCCATTGCAGAACACTTTCAACTTTGCTGCATGTTTCCAAGTTTCCAAAATAAAACACTGGGGGAAAATACTGTTACAATACATACTATAACTTCTGAGAGGTCAACTGGCAGAGGAAATGATTTTAGCCATCAGTGGCCAAAACAGAAAAACCAATGTGTCATCAATGTTTTCTGACTTTGAAGCTAGTTTTGAATCAATCCAGTACTCAACAAACAAAAACCCCTATAATAATGATAATAAAAAGAAAAGCTATGAGATGACCATAAATACATATAGCAACTTAGTTTACTTGTCAAGGAGACAAATATTAGGAAAGTATTTTTAATATTCCTATACCAATAGCAAAGCACTGGGGTTAGGATCACTGAAATGATGGCCAATGATAAAGTAGATGAAAGTTGAAAAAAGATATTAAACAGGTAGCTGAAAAATAAGTAATGAATACAGGAACAAAAAAGATGAAACCACAGAAACTGCTACTGTCAGAAAGGGAAGATGTGTTAACGAACAATGAGCAAACAAGATTGGAATCAATTAAAAACGGTAGAACATAAAAGAAATAGTAACTGTGACATGTTAACATAAAAACTAATGGTAGACAGGGGCGTCTGGGTGGCTCAGACGGTTAAGCATCTGACTCTTGATTTCGGCTCAGGTCATAATCCCAGGTTCATGAGATTGAGCCCAGCAATGGGCTCTACACTGAGCGTGGAACCTGCTTCAGATTCTCCCAACCCTCCCCTCCACTTATGCGCTCTCTCTAAAAAAATATTTATATAATAAAAAAGCTAATGATAGAGTATAAAATAATAAAAGAAGATAAAAAGGCAAAGATAAAAAAGTCAATGTAAGCAGAGTGACTTTAACTGAAGATGAAGTTAAATGAAGATGTGAGGAATCGAGACGCCAGAGATAAAAAGGCTTGTATGCTCAATCTATAAAGCTAATAAACACTTGCTTACTGATTTCTCAAAGTAGTGTGTCTCTCTGTTCCTTTTGGGATGTTGGCTTTGTAAACACTCCATCCCCTCCCCTAAAGTTATATTTAACATAAAAATTTTGGAAGAGTGAACAATGATATCCAAGGTAGTATTACACCTTAGAAAATTGGATGACATAAAACATCTGTAACATAGCTGTTAGGTTTAAGGTTGGGTCTGTTACAATGGAACTGCATGAAATGTTAGATTATTTCAAGACTGAACGTACAATTCTGAAGTCATTATTACACTATATCCTACCAATAATCCATTAACTACAGAATAAGATATATTTTCAGGAGAAAAATATAAATATAAATCAGCATATTTTACTATGATAAACTCAACATAATAATAATCCCAAAGTATTACTTTATTGAGCTTTATAATCTCAATGCCCAGAGTGTGTGTTATACATTAAACATGAAGTAAAATTGTAGAACAAAATATTTATTTACCTTTAACCTGTTTTTTAAAAAAGTATCACATTTTATGGTGAAGTTGTAATGAACAAAAAACGAACTATATCCATCTGCCACCCTCTAATTAAGATCCTAAAAGGATAGAAACACAAAAACACAAAATACTTGTTGGCATTAGTATAGGGTATCTATCAATTATCTGTGACAATCATGAAATATAGTCTTTGATTTTTTTTTTCTTTCTAATTCGAATATAATCAAGACAGAAATTCATTCCTTGGTTGATAACATACTTCTGTGTCTACCATGGACCAGGCAATATGCCCAAAATTTTGTGATAAAGATCTGGTTAATGGGTTATTTTACATTCTGAATATTTTAATCACTCTTACAAAATCCTCTTTTTTAGGGGTTTAGGGAGCTGACTAAACCTTGGAGTTATTAGAAACAATAGCTTTTATAGATACTGTTGAGAAACAAGTAGACTTTTCAGTGTTATAATGAGAAAATCCTGAAACAGATCTTTGAACTTATACTAAAGATAATTTACTAATATGTCTAAGTTAGCTTTGTATAGGTGATAAATCTTCTGGCATTTTCCTCCGACCAAATGAATTGGAGAAATACTAAATTTATCTGAACAAAGATAAAAAGCCAACCAGGAGAGATGTCTGCAAGATGGAGGAAAAAGAAGCTCCAGAATTTATTCCCTCACAGGAACATTAACTTATATACATGGTCCAAAAACTCTTTATGAGACCTCTAGAAACCAGTTAGAAAGTTGCAGTACCCCAAGCAAGCTCCAAGCCAAAAAGAGCCAGATATATGTAAGAAAAACTTTCATTTCAACTGTATCAATCCCTCCCCAAGATGGCACAGTTCATACTCATGATGAAAAGCTCAACCTGCAGCTTCACCCATTGGAATTATGTCCAACATTCCTGTTTTTTGGGGTGAAAGGAGCTGTCAAAGGGACAAGTTTTTGTATTGGCCAGACTTGGAGCACTGATGGAACCAGCATATACTGGACGCCTAGAGGCTACAGAAAACACTGGCTTGTTTCAGGACTAGAGTACTTGAAGCTCTTGAAAAAGAAACCAATTAAGTCTTTCACTGGGAAATTACAAGCGTAAGTCCGAAAAAGATACACCCCAATAAAAGGTATTAGAGTTACCAAGAATCTCTAATGAAGGTCTTCCCCTCAATGAAGCCAATTCAGAGAGACTGGAAGAGGTGGTTGTTTTTATCAGAGGCAAAATCTATACACACACACACAAAATTAAAACGCATATTAAAAACTACAAAGTACCCCCCCCCCAAAACCAAGAAATTACAGTCCAATTCCAATCAAAGGAACAAAATCAAGCTCTAGAAATGACCTTAAAGAAGCAGAGACCTATGAATTACCTGACAAAAATGCAACATAACTGTCTTAGGGAAACTCAATTTGTTACAAGAGAACACAAGAAAAACAACTAGATGAAATCACCATGCATACACAAAAAAAGAATTCATCAGCAAAAAATATAAAAAATAACTAACCAAAAATTCTAGAAATAAAAAGAATACAATAACTGAACTGAAAATTCACGAGGGAACAATAGACTTAATCAAACAAAAGAAAGAAAATAAACCCAAAGTCAGGCCATTTGAAATTACTGAGTCAGAGGCAATTTTTAAAACGGAAGAAAAGTGAAGAAACCCCAAGACACTTGTAGGACACCACCAACCCTACTAATATATGCACTTAGAGGAATTCCATGAGAACAAAGAATGTGGCAGACAGCTTATCTGAAAAAGTAATGGCCAAACACTTCCCAAATGTAAGGAAGGAAATGGATATCTAATTTTAAGAGGTTTGAAGGACTCCAACTACAATGAACCCAAAGAGGCTGATACTAAAACACACTATAATCTCTGTCAGAAGTCAGAGACAGAGAGAATCTGGAAAACAGCAAAACAAAAATGACTAGTCATGTACAAAGGCAGCTATCCTAAGACTATCAGCAGGTTTCTCAGCAGAAACCTTGCAGAAAGACCAGAAAGAAGTGGGATAATATATTCAAAGTGTTGAAAAAAATAAGTGCCAACCAAAAACACTGTATCTAGCAAAACTGACTTTCTAAATGAAGAATAAAGACTCCCAAGGATAAACAAAAGCTGACAGTTCCTCACTACTAGCCCTGTCTTACAAAAAGGAAGTCCTTCAACTTGAAAAAAAAAGAAAAGAAAAAGATAAAAAGGACTGTAAATAACAAAATCATGTAAAAATATAAAACTGTTTGGTAAAGGTAAATATATGGACAAATACAGGATCCTGTAATACTGTAATGGTGGTGAGTAAATCAGTCAGGTAGATGCGAAAGATGAAAACATTTTTTAAACTATAAATAAAATTGATACAAAACATATTTCAGGGGGAAAGATGTAAAGGAGTAGAGTTTTTGTATGCAATTGAAATTGCTATTAGTTTTAAATAGATTATAACTATAGTACAACTATAAGATGTCTTATGTAATTCCCATGGTAACCAGAAAGAAAATGCCTAGAGAAGATATACAAAAGAAAACGAGACAGGAATCACAGCATGTCACTACAAAAAAAAAAATCAATGAAACACAAAGGAAGACCTCACAGAGAAGGAAAAAAATAACTACAAGACATACAAAACCCATAAAAATGGCGATAGGAAGTCTTCCTTATCAGTAATTACTTTAAAGGTATATGGATTAAACTCCCCAATCAAAAGACACAGAGTGGCTGAGTGGATTTAAAAAAAAAAGATAAGACACAACTATATGTTACTTACAAGAGACTCACATTAGATAGAAGGATATACACAGACTGAAAGGATGGAAAGAGACATCCTATGCAAATAATAACCAAAAAAGAGAAAGAATGATTATATATATACATATACATATATATACGGCTATATATAATATGTACACACACACATATATATAGAAAAAAGAAACAAGTGACACATTATATGATAAAAGGGTTAATTCGCCAAAAATATATATTATAAATATATATGCACCTAACAGAAGAGCAGCCAGATACATTAAGCAAATAATGACAAAGAACTAAAGAGAAAAGAAAGATAGTAACATAGTAATAATAGGACATTTCCATATCCCACTTTCAATAATGGGAAAGAAAACCGATTAGGAAACACAGGACCTTAGCATTAGACCAAATGGACCTAAAGACACACACATGACATTATACCCAACAACAGAATACACATTTTCTCAGTTGTACATGGGACATTTTCCACAGGAGATCACGTTATACCATAAAGTTAGTTTTAACAAACTTAAGGAGACTGAAATCATACCAAGTATCTTTTCTGACTACAACAGAATGAAGCTAGACATCAAAAGCAAAAGAAAAACATGAATATTTACAAAATACGGGAAAATCAAACCGCATATTCCTGAATAACAAATATGTCAGAAGAAAAAATCCGAAGGGAAAGCAGAAAATATCTGGAGACAAAGGACAATAAAACACAACATATCAAAATGTATGGAATGCCACAAAAGCAGTATGAAAAGGGAAATTCATAGTAGTAAATGCCTATAGTAAAAAACAAAGACCGCAAATGAACAACCTAACTTCAGACTTCAAGAAATTAGAAAAACTAACTCAAAGTTCATCAAAGGAGGGAATAATAAAGATTACAGCACAATTAAACGAAATAGAGACAGAAAAATAAAAATTCAACAATTTAGTATTGGTTTTTGGAGACTATTAAGAATATCAACAAACCGTTAATTAGACCAAGAGAAAATGCTCATAAAACAAAAGTCAAAAATGAAAAAAGACACATTATAACAGATACCATAAGAATAAAAAGGATCATAAGAGACTGCTGTCAACACATGCGAAAAATTGGATAACTTAGAAGAAATGAGTATATTTCTAGAAACATATAATCTAACAGGACAGAATCATGAGGAAATAAAAAATCCGAAGCAACCTGTAACTAGTAAAAAGACTGAATCAGTAATACAAAACTTCCCAACAATGAATAACCCAGAATCAGACAGTTTCAATGGAGAATCTACCAATGATTTAAAAAAAAAAAAAAAAATTAACAAGAACCCTTCTCTAACTCCTCCAAAAACCTGAAGTGAAGGGAATACTGTAAAACTCATCCCATGAGGCCAACATTACCCTGATACCAAAATAAGACAAAGAAGAAAAGAAAAATACAGACAAATATCCCTAATGATTATTGATGCAAAAACCCTCAATGAAATACTAGGCAGTTAGAATTTAACAATACATTAAAAGAGTTATATCATCACCAAGTGGAATTTATTCCTGGAATGTAAGGATGCTTCACCATACAAAAATCAATCAATCCAACACAATGAATTATCAAAATTACAAAAATAACATGATCACTCCACTGACACAGAAAAAGCATTTGACAAAAATCAAGATCCTTTCATAATAAAAACATTCCACAAACTAGACAAGGAAGGAAATTACTTCAACACAATAAAAGCCATATATGAAAAGCCCAGAGCGAAGATTATACGTAATGGTATAAAACTGAAAGCTTTCCCTCTAAAATAAGGAACAAGGCAAGGATGCCCATTGTTACCATTTCTTTTCAAAACAGTACTAGAAATCCTAGACAAAGCAATTAGACATCCAAATTGGAAAGGAAGAAACAAAATTATCTCTGTTTGCGGATGACATGATCTTATGTGTAGAAAACCCTAAATTTAGACCCTGTAAAAAAACTGTTAGAATAAATCAAACTTAGTAAAATTACAGGATACAAAAGTCAACCAATGCAAAATCCAGTTGTATTTCTATAAACAGTGAACAAAAGGAAATAAAAAATATTCCCATTTACAAAAGCATCAAAAAGAAAAAAATACTTTACTAAAGAAACTTAACTAAGGAAGTAGACTTATGTAACAGTCCCCCTTATTTGTGGGGACTCTAAGGACTCCAACAGATGTGTGAAACCACAACAGTACCAAAACCTATATATGTATTTTCCTATTGATACTTTTGATAAAGTTTAATTAATAAATTAAGCACAGTTAAGACAGTAACAATAATAATGAAATAGAACAATTACAATATAAAGTTACGTGAATGTGGTCTTTCTCTCAAACTACCTTATTGTACTGTACTCAACCTTCTAATGATGTGAGATGATAAAATGCCTATGTGATGAAATGAAATAAGGTGAATGATAGATGCCTTGTGATGTAGTATTAGGCTACTATTGACCAAAATCTGACAACACCGAAGAAGAATCATCATCTGCTTCCACAATGCAGTTGACCATGGATAACTGAAAACACTAAAAGGGAAACAATGGATAAAGAGAACAATGAAAAATATACAATGAAAACTATGAAATACTGCTGAAAGAAACTAAAGACACAAATGTAAACATGCTGTGTTCACGGTAAGACTTAATATTTTTAAATGCCCATTCTACCCAAAACAATCTACATATTCAATTCAAACCCTACTGAACTGGCATGTTTTAAATAAAATAATAAAAAAAAAAAATCTAAAATTCATATGGAATATCAATAGGACCCAAACAACAAAAACAATCTTGAGAAAGAAAACAAAGCCAGTCTCATACTTCCTGACTTAAAACATCTTACAAAGCTACAGAAACCAAAACAGTAATGTACCGGCATAAAGACAAGACACAGACCAATGAAACACATCAGAGAACCCAAAAATAAACTCACATATATGGTCAAATAAACTGTGGCAAGATGCCAAGGCTATCCAATGGGGGAACAAGAGCCTCTTCCACAAATGGTGCTGGGAAACCTGGATATCCAAATGCAAAAGAATGAAGTTGGAGCCTTACATCTTATACTACATTAAAAAAAAAAAGGTTAACCAAAATGGATTAAAGAACTAAACATACGGGGGCCTGGGTGGTTGAGTAACCGACTCTTGATTTTGGCTTGAATTGTGATTTCACAGTTCATGGGATCGAGCCTCATGTGGGGCTCTATGGTTACAGGGTGGAGCCTGCTTGGGATTCTCTCTCTCCCTCTCTCTCTGACCCTCTCCTACTCACACTCTGTCTAAATAAATAAATAAACATTAAAACAAATAGGGGCGCCTGGATGGCTCAGTCAGTTGAGCATCTGACTTCGGCTCAGGTCAGGATCTCAGAGTTTATATGTTTGAGCCCAACATCAAGCTCTCTGATGTCAGCATAGAGCCCACTTCAGATCTTCTGTCCTCCTCTCTCTGCCCCTCCCCAACTCATGCGTGCGTGCGCGCGCACACACACACACACACACACACAACTCTCTCTCTCTCTCTCTCAAAAATAAACATTAAAAAATAAATAAAGACCTAAACATAAAACCCAACATTACAAAACTCCAAAAATAAACATAGGGAAATAGCTTCATTACACTGGGTTGGGCAATGTAACACCAAAAGCACAGCTAAAACCACATAAAACAAAAGCAAAAATAGACAAATGAGACTACAGTGAACTTCTGCACAGCAAAGGAAACCATCAACAGAGTGAAAAGGCAACATATATATGATTATTCCATCTCCTGGGTCTGACTTAAACACTCCACCTCAGGAAACAGAAGAACCAGGGATGGAGACTGGAAGACAGCAGAGGGGCCACAGGATACCTCTCAAAGACAGGAAAAACAGAAGGAGAGAAAGCAAGTAAGAAAGCATACAAAGATCACAACCTGAGGTGGCTGTTTTAATTAACATTAAATAATAAACATTAGCATGCCCATGGAAATGGAAAGGAGCAGCAAAACAGAGGTGAAAAGAGTACTTCAAAGACTGAGAAGTGACTAACAATGAAGACAGACATAGCCATAAAGATGACATAGCCAGAATGCATAGCCTCAAAGGAGCAGGAATTTTTATGCTGAGAGAATAGTAACAGTCCAGAAACATCAGTGGAGAACAAGAATAACAATGTGTGGGAAACAAACAGGTCAGGCTTATTGCACCTGTAACCTAGCTTCTGTATCTAGTGATACAGAAACTATTCTTGACAGTCATCACTTTTCACTCCTTATTTTGTTTTAACCTTGCTGAGAAATGCAGACCTGGAAATTTATTGTGGGCTTTCAGGACACATTTCCTGATTTTCTCCCTTCTCTCTGACTGTTCTTCACAGACTTCCCTCCCTAATCTGGAAATGTTTATACTCCCAGGAACCAGCCATTAGACACTTTCTCTTTTAAATTTCTCTTTGAACCATTTCATCTTTTTCAAGGCAATACCTGATGACTTCCAAATGTCTCTTTCAGCATAGTTTAACTCTGCTTGAGAATCTATTCCAAGTTCTCTGGCTATTTTCATATTAGCTCTTTCTTTAAGAAACTTGCTACTTGAAAAGATAAAGGCCAGATGATTTAAATATCATAGGAAATACAGAGGTACAGTAATATAAAGGCAACTTAGCCAAGATAAGTCACAAAGGATGACTAGGAGAGGACAAAAAAATACAAGGAATATTTCAGGTAAGAAGGGAATGAGTAAAGGCACAAGAGCCTGAGAACATCCTATGACAATTTCAAAGATACAGTTCAAAACAGGAATCAAAAATATGAAGCGGAAGGGAGGAGCCAGATTATGAGAGACTTTGAATTCTAATTTTAGTCAGCAGAAAAGTAATCTAATAAAGGTGAATGATTTTCACCTCATAAAAATGTACATATACTCCATCTTGCAAAAAATTTCAGAGGCATCACATACTATTTATAAACCACTAGATAAAAACACATTCAATACAAGTCACTGAAGGGTTTAAGCAGGTCAGTGATTAAGCCAAATTTGCCTTTATGATAATTCTATTTTGTAAATTGGGATCAAAGCTGGCAAAAGTGGAGGCAGGCAATCCAGTTAGGTGATGACTACTGTAATACACCAGGGAAAGAAAGCAGCAGGAATGAAGAGAAGGAAACTAATGCAAGAAATATTTAAAAGATGTAGCATGTAGGGGGTAAATGAGTGGAAAGAGATAAATGCTTAGGTGTCTATTATGGGCAACTGGGTAGAAGGTAGTGCTACAATCTAAAATGATAACAAAAACAACCACCGCTCATTAACCTGCATTAACCTATAGTGAATGGTTTTTGTATGTTGTGTCCTTTAATCCTTACAATTATCCTAGCAAGAAGATTGCAGAAGCCAATAAAGGATCCAGTAAATCAGAAAGTCCTGCTTTTAAATAATTTAGGGGAAATAGCATCTATTTTCACTACATCTTTTAACTTTGAATCCCATTTATAGCCAGCAAGTTCTATGTAATAAAGTACACCATCCCCATTAATGTTTCTTAAAATCTTTTTAGGGACACATAAGATATAATGAATAAAATGCAAAATTAACATAGATTCTAAACAACATTTTATTAGAGTACCTGAACAAAACCAGCCAGGTTTTGCTCATTCTGCTTTCTGAGAAGACTAAGCCAGAGGGAGCTCATCTATTCATTCATTCTTACCATTAACCAGAAGCACAATACCTTCTATTTAAAATACAATGTGTAAGTTTATATGATGCTTCGCGTGGTAGAAAAGTAGACCAATTCAAGCCACTTCAAAGCCTAACACTTTTCATTAGCTCCTATGTCTATCAGAAGAAACCCCAGGGCTTTTCAGTAGTGTCGAGGCCTTTCACTTGACTACTTCACTTTGTCATGCCTTTCTGCTTCCAGCTACATTTTTTTTAGCACATCCCCTCCCATCTCCTAAATCTACATTCCAGCAATACTGAACTTCCTACAGTTAAAAGGATTTGTTCTACAGTCTTCCTTGGTTCCAGGTGTTAGAAAAGTTTTCTTCCTGCCCAGAATACTATGATCCCTACTTACACCAAGTAATTCTCAAAGACTCAGCTTAGATATCACTTCCAAGATTATTACATATCCCTTCTCTGATCCCACAGCAACCTGTACCTACTCTAAATGTGCCTTATTATAAATGCCAATTATTTAGATGGTAGGTTCCCTGAGACACACGACCAAATAACTTCTTTACAGTTATATCCTCAGGACCTAGTAAATTATGAAACTTTAATAAAGATCCTTCAATTTCTCTTCTGGTATTATCTAAATAACAGTGTCAATTAACCCTATCTTTTTCTAGTATTTAACCATAAAGGGAAATACCTGTCAGAATACTTCCCAGTTTCAGAAAAAGGAACCCTTGTGCACTGTTGGTAGGAATGAAAACTGTGTAGTCACTATGGAAAACAGTATGGAGGTTCCCCAAAAAATTTAAAATAGATTACCATATTATCCAGTAATTCCACTACTGAGTATTTACCCAAAGAAGATGAGCACAGTAATTCAAAAAGGTAAATGCACTCTATGGTTACTGGAGTATTATTTACAATAGCAAAGATATGGAAAAAAATCCAGGTGTCAATCGACAGATCAAAGGATAAAGATGTGGTACATATATAATGGAATATTACTTAGCCATAAAAAATGAAATCTTGCCATTTGCAGAAACATGGATGAATCTGTAGGGCATAAGGCTAAGTGAAATAAGTCATTCAGAGAGAAACAAATACAATACAATTTCACTCATACACAGAATTTAAGAACCTCAACAAAGAAAAAAGAGACAAATAAACAAACAAAAAAACCAGACTCTTAACTAAGAGAACAAACTGATGGGGGCAAGGGGAGGATTAGTGAAATAGGTAAAGGGGATTAAGAGTATACTTATCATGATAAGCAATGAGTAATGCATAGAACTGTTGAATCACTTTACTGTAAAATATAAAACCGTATGTTAATTACACTGGAACTTAAAATGGAACAAAAAATATGAGCATCTTTTTTAACAAAAAATACCTCCCAATTTCATAGGTTTTAACAGAAGCATAAAAAGAATATGCAAAGGCTCAATCTGGAGTAGAACACAGTTATCAGAACCTATAGGAGAGGATACTGAAAAAAGAATTATCTCTATTGACTAAATAGATTTTTTTCCAAATTTTTATTTAAATTCTAGTTGGTTAACATACAGTGCAATATTGGTTTCAGGAGAATTCAGTGATTCATCACTTACATAAATACCCAGTGCTCATCACAAGTGCCCTTCTCAGTACCCATCACCCATCTAGCCCATCCCCCACCCACTTCCTTCCATCAACCCTAAGTTTGTTCTCTATTTTTAAGAGTCTCTCATGGTTTGTTTCCCTCTCTTCCCCCCCTCCCATATGTTCGTTTTGTTTCTTAAATTCCACACGAGCAAAATCATATGGTATTTGTCGATGAAAGAGATTTGTATCTTTAGAATGTACTTCCAGATGTTATTTAATCCATAAATGCTGTTATACACGTTAAATATATCTAAGTTGGAAGTTACACAGAATTATTTTTCCCATTCCATATAGAAAATAAAAGCATCCAAGCTAGATCTCAATTTCTGACTTCTGGTTCCACATGTAAAGAGCTAGAAAGCTGCTACTCCAATCAAACAACAGGTAAAAATCTGAACAGACAAAAAATTAACAACTCTTCTTGGGTTATTGGAAGAGGGATACAGGGCAAATTGCTGCCCCAAAGACTGGAGAGAGAGAGGCAAATACACGCAGCCATGGTTTACTGAAGCAGAGAACAGGAAACCATCAGCGGAATCTGTGATGTGAGAGGAAAACCTAAACTGCAATTGACAAATTCCTGGAGGCTCACCACAGAAAAGTCTAATAGTTAAAAACTCCCAAAGGGACCTAGCCACAGCAGAGCCCCCACAATTTTGTGATATTTACCTCAAAAAACTCAACCAGGCTCTCACAGCAAATGCTGGAGAAAAATCCCCTCATGCTTCTAGCAGGGGAGGAAAAAGGAAACATTTGAGATAGATCAGAGAATTCATAACAAGACCTATCCTCAGGGGACACTAGTTAACCAGAGCCTAATCTGCCAGGTATTATCAGAGCCTAACTGGCCTGTGTACTGGAAACATCCAACTCCAGCCCACTCTAGTCATCCTGTTCCACTTAAGAGGGGAGGAAAAAAAATGAAAGTTCACAATCCAGAGGCACAGCCAGGCTCACTAGAAGACTAAGACGTAAACAAAAGACTACAGAACACTTCCCTTCCTCCTACATCACAATACCATATTAAGGCCTATTTATAGCAATTCCTTTTACCTGGGAAATCACATCCAGCTATCTAGAAATATTACAAGGCATACTAAAGGCAATAAAACACTGTCTGAAAAGACAGCAAACACAAGAACTAAATACAGCAGGGATGTTGGAATTAACATACCAGAAATTTAAACTATGATTAATATGCTAAGGACTCTAATGGATAAAGTAGACAGCACAAAAGAACAGCAGAACTATGTAAGCAGAGAAAAACCAAAGACTCAAAAAAGAAAAACCAGAGTTCAAAAACACTGTAACAGAAATGAAAACTATTTTTGATGAGCTTAATAATGAATTGCAAACAACTGAAGAAAGAAATCCTGAACTTGAAAATATACCAAAAGAAACAGAACTGAAAAGCAAAGAGAACAAAGATTGGCAAAAACAATACGCAAGGACTTGTGGGACCTACAAAAAGTGTAACATACACAAAATGGGAATATCTGAAGAAAGTGACAGAATCAGAACTGAAACAATAATGACTGAGAATGTCCCCAAATTAGTATCAGACATCAAACCACAGATCCAGGAAATTCAGAAAACATCAAAAAAAATAAATTGTAAAACAAACAAAAAACACCCACAAAAAAAAAAAAAAAAAAAAAAAAAAAAAAACAAACCAAAACACACCAAAACCAAAAAACTATACTTGGCACATCATTTTTAAACTACAAATAAAGATAAAGAAAAAATTTTGAGAGGCGCCTGAGTGGCTCACTCAGCTAAGTGTCCAACTTTAGCTCAGGTCATGATCTCACAGTTTGTGGATTCGAGCCCCATGTCAGGCTCTGTGCTGACAGCTCGGAACCTGGAGCCTGCTTTGGATTCTGTGCCTCCCACTCTCTCTCTCTTCCCCTCTTCACTCACACTGTCTCTCTTTAAAAAATAAACATTAAAAAATTAATTAAAAAAAAGAAACAATTTTGAAAGAAGCCAAGAGGAAAACAACTACAGAAGAATAAAGATAAAAATTACATCTGACTTCTCAGAAACGATGCAAGCAAGAGAGTGGAATGAAAAAGCGTCAAAGAAAAAAACCCCCACCAACCTAAGAATTCTATACCTTGAGAAATCATTCTTCAAAAGTAGAAAAGAAACAGACTCTCAAGCAAAAAAAAAAGGGGGGGGGAGGGAATCTGTTGTCAGTACATTTGCCTTGCAAGAAATATTAAGAGAACTTGTTTAGACAGAAAGGAAATGATGTAAATCAGAAACTCATTATCTATATAAGGAAAGACCACTACCAAAGGAATAAGTGGAAATAAAATAACTTATTCTTCTTAACCTTAATTGATATAACAGATAACAGTTTGTTTAAAATAATAATGCCAACAATTTATTCAATTATGAATATTTATGTGTGTAAAATTTTAAATACATGTTTATATATGTGAAATAAATGACAGCAGTGATAAAAGGACAGAAGCAAGGAATATTATAAGGTACTCCCATTCCCTGCGACATGTATAGTGTTACTTGAAAGTAGACTAGGTTAAGATATAAATGTATACTACAGACTCTAAGACAACCCCAAAAAGAAAAGTTAAATGAAAAGTAACTAACTGATCTACTTGCAAGTGAGAGAAAATGGAACAATATACAATGCTCAAGTAAAACCACAAAAGGAATAAAGAGGGTAGAAGACAAAAACAGGAAAAAAAGAGCAAGAGCAACAAATAGACAACAGTAACAAAAATGTTAGGTACTAATCCAACTATATCAATAATCACTTTCAACATTAGTGTTCTAAATGAATCAACTGAAAGACACAGATTGCCAGACTGGATCAAAAAAATAACATCCAAGGACGCCTTGGTGGTTCAGTCAGTTAAGCATCCAACTTCGGCTCAGATCATGATCTCAGTCCTAGGTTCAAGCCCTGCGTTGGGCTCTGTGCTGACAGCTCAGAGCCTGGAGCCTGTTTCAGATTCTGTGTCTCCCTCTCTCTGCCCCTCCCCTGCTTGTACTCGGTCTCTCTCTCAAAAATAAACATTAAAAAAAAAGTAACATGCAACTATACATTGTCTACACTTCAAATATAAAGATACAGATTAAAAATTTAAAAATGTACTGTGCTAACAATGAAAAGAAAGCTGGACAGACAGAGCAGACTTCAAAAGCAAGGTAAGTCATCAGAATTAAAGAGGGGACACAACATAACGATAAACAGTTTAATTTTCCAAGAAGACATAATGATCCTTAACATCTGTGAACCTAACTAAAAGGCATCAAATTAAATAAGGCAAAAACGGATACAACTACAAGAAAAATAGATAAATCCACCATCATAGTTGCAAACTTCCACACCCCTCTATCAGAAATGGACAGATCTAGCAGGCAGATAATCAGTAGAGACATAGTTGAACTCAAAAGCACCATCAATCAATTAGATATAATTGACATCTCTGGACTACCTCATCCAACAACAGCAGATTACACATTTTTCTCAAGCTCACACAGAAAATTCGTCAAGATATATCACATTCGGGGCCATATGATATACCTTAACAAATTTAAAATAATAGAAATCATACAAAGTCTACTCTTACACTACAATAGAGTTAAGCCAAAATCAGTAACAGAACAATAACTGGAAAATCTCAAAATACATGGATATTAAACAAGTCAACAAAGAAATTCCAACAGAAACCAAAAATTCTTTTCAACTAAATAAAAATGAAAACACAACTTATCAAAATGGGGAATGGAATGCAGTGAAAATAGTGCTTAGAGAGCACTAACTAATTATTAGTGCACTAATTTATTAACACTGCATGCATGTATTAGAAAAAAAAGAAAGAACTAAAGTTAATCATTTATATTCCCACCTTAATAAACTAAAAAAGAGCAAATTAAATCCAAAGTAAGCAAAAGGAAAGAAATAATATTGTAACAGAAATCCATGAAATTGAAAAATGGAAACCAATAGAGAAAAATCAACATCAAAAGTTCTCTGAAAAGATTAATGAAATCAATACTCCTCTAGCCAGGCTAACTAAGGAAAAAATGAATTACTAGTATCACAAATGAAATAGGGGACATCACAACAGATCCCACAAACATTAAAAGTATAAAAGATATACTACGAGTAACTCTATACCCACAAATTTGACAACCTAGATGTAACTGACCAACTCCTTACAAGACCCACTCTGCCAAAACTCACAAGAAATACACAACCTGATAGGCCTATATCTGATATGAAAACTGAATAAATAAGTAACCTTCCAAAACAGAAAGCACTAGAACCAAATGAATTCACTGATGAATTTTACCAAAAATTTAAGAAATTGTACCAGTTCTTCAGTCTCTATCAGAGGATACAAGCTGTAACTCCAGAGTCTAATCTGATTAAAAGGCTCAGGTTTAAAAACAACAAAATCTTGCCAATTAAGACAATACTGATGGACCTGGAAGGTATTATGCTAAGCGAAGTAAGAGAAAGACAAATACCATATGATCTCACTTACAAGTGGAATCTTAAAAAAAAAAAAAAACCACACAACCAAAAAACCAAAAACAAACAAAAAGCAGAAAAAGATCCATAAATACAGAGAACTGGTGGCTGCCAGAGGGGTGGGTGAGAGGGAAAAAATGGGTGAAGAAGAATGGGAGGTACAGGCTTCCAGTTACAGAATAAGTCACAGGGATGAAAGGTACAATATAAGGAATATAGTCAATAGTTCTGTAATAGTGTTGTATGGTGACAGATGGCAACTATGCTTCTGGTGAGCATGGCATAATGTAGAGTTGCTGAATCACTATGTTGTATACCTGAATCTAGTGTATCGCTATGCATCAACTATATGTCAATAAATAAATAAAATGCAAATTCACGAAATTAAACTTTACATACCTATAGAAATAAATATTTTGGTTATTGTTTGTGTTTTAAGAAGGCTCACTTTTATTATCAAATGACAGAATGCACGTGGAGTACTGGGCACAGTGGTTTATTATATGCTAAGTGCTCAAGATGTCAGGTGCTACTACATAAGTTCTGTGGGTTGTATACAAATATATATCAGTTATTTCCACATAAACTGATCCCAGAAAATTCTTCCAACACTTCTGCAAGGGAATTAAAAAGGCAGAAATAAACATTTTGCATTAACTTAATAATTTCACTCTTTCATATATTATTTACTGATTACCTCTTGCAGGCCAGGCACTCTATCATTAGGCTTCCATACTAGTATTAAATGAGTCAGACAACAATGAAATCAATTAAGTCAAATGACATTAAATCCCATGATGACAAATGTAACAGGGTAAAGGCAACAGCAAACAAAGAACATGACAATTCTTTGTTGAAGTTGGTCAAGGAAGGCCCCTCTGATAAGACATCATTTGAGCAGAGATCTCTGGGGCAAGTGAAAGGAAGCCACGGGGATACCACAGAGAAGGGTCGCAAACAACAGGCACAAGTCTTTTTTCTTTAATTTTTTTTTAATGTTTTATTTATTTTTGAGACAGGGAGAGACAGAGCATGAAAAGGGGAGGGTCAGAGAGAGGGAGACACAGAATCTGAAACAGGCTTCAGGCTCTGAGCTGTCAGCACAGAGCCCGACGCGGGGCTTGAACTCACGGAGCGCGAGATCATGACCTGAGCCGAAGTTGGCAGCTTAACCAACTGAGCCACCCAGGCACCCCAACAGGCACAAGTCTTAAGAACATCAAAACATTAAAGGCAAAATCATAAAGCCAGTGTATATAAAGATAAACAAGAGAGATGGAAAGGCCACACAAAATGAAAGCTCGTACAGGGCCTCGAAGATCTTCAGATTTTACTCTGAGACATATAGGGAGCCCCTCAAAAGTTTTGAGCATAAATAACGTGGTTTAACTTCAATTTAAAACCGATCACTCTGGCTGCTACCCAGAAAATACAATGAAAGGGGCAAGGATGGAAGCAGCAAGACTACCAGGGAAACAATTTCATTCTTCTGGCACAAGATATTGGCTTTAAATCAGCATGATAAGGTGGAAATGGTGTAAATAAAGTGGTACAATTAAGATATTTTCAAGGTGGAGGCAACATGATTTGCTGATAACTTGAGTAAGACAAAGATAAATTAAAGATGCTTCCAAAGTTTTCGATAAGCTGGAAGAAAAAAAAAAGACTTCCTACTAATTGAGATGGCAAAAAGATTACAAGAAAAGTAGTTTTGAGAGGATGAAAATCAAGACCTACCTTGGACTTGTTAAGTTTGAGAATCAGACATTCAATTATTGGATATATGAGTTTACAATTCAGAGGGTAAGTCAGAGTTAGAGATGAAAATATGAGCTCTTACCTGGAGAGAAAAAATAATGATGGCCTGAGACCTGGGTCCTACCAACATTTACAGAAAACTAAGTATTTATTTCAATTACGGAACCATAAATCAGTTGATATGTTTACCCTTGTTCCATTTTCTTAGTCATAGACTCATACGTACAGCCTAAGCACTGAAGATAGGGTTGGAGAGTAACTACCAAAGGATGAGAATTCTGAAGTTGCTAGAAATTGCTTCGTAATCATTAAAAAAAAATTAGAGTCTAAATTAATATGTACAAAAATATTTCACTATGTGGTATATATGAATTTTTTAAAAATACAGGGCGACTATTCATACAATTGGATAAAAAGATCTGGGTTATTGTGTTAGTTCTATTTCTAGGCTAAACTATAGCATGGCATGCAACTGTTAAAGATTTTTACTGTTTTTCTGCAACCTAGGGAATAGGCAACACTAGGTATATTCTTTAATTTTTTTTTTTTTTTTTATTTTTTTTTTAAAAATTTTTTTTTTTTTTCAACGTTTATTTATTTTTTGGGACAGAGAGAGACAGAGCATGAATGGGGGAGGGGCAGAGAGAGAGGGAGACACAGAATCGGAAACAGGCTCCAGGCTCTGAGCCATCAGCCCAGAGCCTGACGCAGAGCCTGACGCGGGGCTCGAACTCACGGACCGCGAGATCGTGACCTGGCTGAAGTCGGACGCTTAACCGACTGCGCCACCCAGGCGCCCCTATTCTTTAATTTTATAATTACCATTTAGAATGCACCCAAGATGTTCCGTAAAGAATGCCAAATGCAAATGTGTCTCCAATTGCCCCCCAAAAAATCATTCTTCAAGATGTTGCCATTATTCAAAGATCCTAGGATAATTCTTAGGTAAAACCAAGAATCCTTCATTATCTATTTTGTACATCAAAACTCATAAAATTTTGGTAGAATAAACTGGACCTACTCACTTTACTAAACCATTGTCTGGTTATAGCTTCCACAGGTATAGTAATTTATGAAATGGGGACGGACACGAAGACAGAGCTGTATTACAACGATTATATCTGGAAGCTTAGATGCCGTTATCAAGACATCATGTTAGGTCTAATTCCCGGCTTTTCTACCTTAATATGATCAAGTTAAACAGTACGGCAGCTTGCTCAACTCAACCAGAACTAAGTACCAGAGTTTCATCTGGAATCTTGTGACACATATCCTACCATGTCTCACATTCTTGCTATCCTTCATTTTTACTACAAAATGCCAAGCTTCATCTACTGTTTTCTATTCTTTACTATTGATTCATCCCATTAATCTACTCTACTAAGATCTCTAGAAAAATATTTATAATACAGGTTGTCCCTAATCTTCAACTGCTTTATATAATGGTTCCTCAACCTCTTAGCTTTCACTAAAGCCTGGTTTTACCCCAAAAGGCACTGCTTATCTTGCATCCCTTTTATGTGAGGATTTCATAAACAACTAAAACCCGTAAATCCACTATTATTCTTCTAATTCCTTGTATTTAAAACAATGTCCATCAAAACAAAATAAACACAACACAAACACAACTTACATTTGAAAATCATATTATCTACCTGAATACCTTTCTTCTGGTAAATTATACCCATATACTAAAGGCTCTATTTTGCCCCCATTTATATCACTGGCATGCTGACTTCAATGTCTGTGTTCATGATCTATCCCAACACTTTAGCCCCTCTTACCCAAAATACTTACTTGACTTTCTTCAGAAACCTTCACCGCCTCTCTATGTCAATCACTACTGTAGGCATATTAAATATCCAACCCCTGATCATTATCATCTATCCTTATAAAAATTTCACTTACACTAAACGATCTCTCTGACCTATCAAGGCTTTTTATAACCAGCCTAACACCTCTGTCTGGCACCACAATATATCCAATCATGGCCATCACCAAAGACTTACATATTCAACTTACTTCAGTGTTAACAACCTATGCACATGCCACTAGTAATTCTGTCCCATCTGTTCTGCTAATACCCAACCTTGAAATACCATGCCTCTTTTCTGGCTATTAAAGAAATTCTTTAAACTCCAAGTATATGTTCCCTAACCTCAACTAACCACTCAGTAGCATGAGACTCAATAATATTTGGTCTACTTCTTCATCCATTCTCCCCAGACACTTTCCAAATTTGCACAGTCTTCTCAAATTCCCTAATCAAACTCTGTGTTCCACAAAACCCTATTAAAACATGTTTCTTAGAAAGTTACATGCTCACAAAACTAGAATAAAAAAAATAACTGCATTAGGATGGCAATTATCAAAAACAGATAATTACAAGTGTTGATGAGATTATTAAAAAAAGTATAGCGGTTCCTCAAAAAATTAAAGAATTAGCATATGATCCAACAAGCCTACTTCTGGGAATATGCCCAAAGAATTGAAAGCAGGGTCTCAAAGAGATATCTGTGTTGTCCTAAACATGTCATGAAAGTAATCCAAGTGTCCATTAATGGGTGAAAGGATAAACAAAATGTTATATACATATAGCAGAATATTATTCAGCCTTAAAAAGGAAGACAATTCTGACAAATGCCACAACAGGATGAAGCTTGAGAACATTATGCTAAGTGAAATAAGCCATCACAAAAAGACAAATATAAATAATTCCGCTTATATGAAACAGAGTAGTCAAAATACAAAGTAGAATGATGGTTGCCAGGAGGTGGGGAGAAGAGGAAATTGGGAGTTATTATTTAAAGGATATAGTTTCAGCATTGCAAGATGCACAGAGTTGTGGAGAATCTACACAACAATATTAATGTACTTAAATACCACTGAATTGCACTTAAAAAATAATGTTACATGTATTTTACCACAAAAAAAATAGGATGAAAACGTTACATGGACACATAAATTTGAGAAATACATTTTACAATCCCTTTTGGAGATTCACAATGTACATCAGCACTTTAAAGTATTCCACTATTTTCAGTAAAGAAACCTGTTTAATTCTGTAGTTCCCAAATTTATTCAACAATTGAACCTCCTTTTCAAGAAGTGTCTACTAACATCTCAAAGGAGAAATAAACTGGTGTAGCAGACCTATACAAATTTACTGAGAAAATACTCCAAGTAAAAATGACCTTTGACTGGGGCACCTGGGGGGCTCAGTCAGTTAAGCATCTGACTCTTGATTCTGGCTCAGGTCAGGATCTCACGGTTCATGGGACTGAGCCCATGTCAGGCTCCGTGCTGTCAGTGGACTCTGATTGGGATTCTCTCTCCCTCTCTCTCTGCCCCTCCCTCTCTCATTCTCTCTCTCTCAAAATAAATAAACTTAAAAAAAAAAAGACCTTGACTTCCCCTATTCTCATCTGCAAACACATTTAACATTACATAACCATCTTTATCTCCTTCTTCTAGTTTAAGATAGGGGTCTCTGCTCTTATTCCAAAGCAATCCCTATACCTATATTCTTCATTTCAACCCTTACTATCTCAAAAACCTTGCTTCAATAATTACCACCTTCCTGTTACCTTACCTTAAACTTCTTAAATTCTTACAACTAGTCACTGACGTCTTAACTATTTCACTTTCTAAATACTTTTCTTAAATCCAGAGAACGTTATCTTGAATTCCTATTCATTGCCCTTCTTAGGGCTGTCACTGACTGAACTGCTGAAGCTCTGGTCACCTGCCACCACGGACTTCTCTTCAATTCTGTTTCTCTGCTGCCAAAACTATTAAAAACCTATGTCTAACAAGGTTACTACCTCTTCCTCAGCAAATTCTTTATTGACTCCCAGATACTTATGAGAGACAGGCCAAGGCCCTTCACATAGCTGGCAAGGCCCTTTCTCTATCAAGTGTTATTTTTCACTTTCCTACTTATGATCTAAAAATCCTCAAATGCCTACTGTTCCCTACACACACTATGCAGCTTTATAACTTTACCCATGCTTCTGCCTAGAACAACTCTGACTATGCTTCTGGTTACCTAAGTTCCAGTTACACTTCAAGATTTAATTTGGCCTTCCCTGGCCACCCCTATTTCCCTGCCACCTGGTTTAGGTTCCTTTTGAATACCTAGGTAACACGGTATTCCTTAATGTTCCTGTTGCATCCTCAGTATAACTCTACCAAAAAGATGATTTGCTTCTATGTCTTTCTACTAGGTACACTGTAAAATTATCTGGGTTAGGGACTAATTATTATGCATCTTTGTAGCCACAAGACATCACCAGCTGCTTTATACATAGTGAGTATTTAATAAGTGATTGTTAACCTCTTTCCCCTCTCTATTTCTCCACAACTTCTAGGTGACCAAAAAGACATTACAATCCAGGAGTATACAATTATCCACTTAAAAGTAGAAATCTAGTACCATGTTACCAAAGTTTAGAGGTATTTATTTGGTAGGAAAAATAGTAGGCACATTCCTCTCTCCCAATTTTTTTTTTAATGTATTAGTCTCTTACAACTGGAAATTATTGTCAAATAACATGACACCTTTAAAGCAATCTAGGTTAACTTAAAAAACACCATAGCCTCAACCAAGTTACACTTACATTCGGCTAGCTTCGATGTTTTCAGACTGAGGTTCTCCTGGCGATCTGTAAAATGCAATTGAGGAAAGTTAAGCAGAATATTCCATATTCCAAAAAGGGCAGACATGTTATTTTAGAAGACAAATTTGAAAACAAGATTTAATTGTTAACAGTTTTAAAAGTAACTAAAGATTTCAACAGAAGAAAAAAGTGATCAAGTCAGACTGCCATTCAACACATTTATTATAAAAGCTGGACTAATAAAAAAGTCAGCACATTGTTTTTAAGGAAAACTGTAAACACTATATTTAGATACCAACATACAAAGCAGTATAATAAAACATAATTATTCACAAAGTCAATATTTATAATAAAAACATACAACTACGAAACTTTCTACAGCCAACTACTAGTTATCCATAATATCAAAAGTATTCACTAGTATTCACAGTCCCAAACTATATTTAGATCAGGGGTCAGCAAACTATTTCCTCGGACAACAAACTAAGGCCTGGGCCAGGTGCCTATTGTTGTACAATTTTATTGGAATACAGCCACACTCATTCATTTACATATTGTCTATGGCTGCTTTCAAAACACTACAAGAGCAGAGGTGAGAAACTCTGATAAGGATATATAGCCCACAAAGCCTAAGTATTTATTATCTGGCCCATTAAGAAAAAGTTTGCCAACTTCTGCTCTAGATAATTTAAATTTAAATCTAATAGCCTTGGGAATTTTGAGACACTTTAAGTCAGATTTACCATTCTAATCATGATTATCTTGGTTTAACAATGAAATTAACTTTCCCTGAAAATACACCGGCAAGATGCACTACGTATCAAAAGTGTACCAACCGGGGATATTAAAATTTTACTACAGATAATTGTGAACTGACTTCAGTTATAAATAGTTGCCAGTTACACCAAAAAGTATTTTATTTTCATTTT
Organism: Puma concolor; assembly: GCF_028749965.1. Classification (NCBI taxonomy): domain Eukaryota; kingdom Metazoa; phylum Chordata; class Mammalia; order Carnivora; family Felidae; genus Puma; species Puma concolor. The sequence goes on along the minus strand of NC_141672.1, from coordinate 125,011,197 downwards.
GAGATATGAATCAATTTTGCCTATTCCCACCATGCTGTTAAAAAAATAAATTCCTGTGATCCTATTCGGTTTCATCAACAGTATTGGTCAGTGTATACTAAGGTGAATCAACATAATATTGATTTCTAACACTCAAATTCTCAAAATTTTTAGAGATGAAAAGCTAAATATCTAAAATGACATTATAAGGACTTGATTTGTGAATTTATCACTGACTTGAAATTTCTAATTCTGACCTTTAACAAAAGAATCTTAAATTCAGAGCCACCAGCAAAATAAAAAAAGAAAAGAAAGAAAAAGAAAAAAACAACAAAAATAAACAGTTTTCCACATTTCTTAGCTTTTAAAAATCTCACTTCTTTACCAGACTTTCAAAATTACCCCTCACTGTAGTTCATTCATAGTCCAAGGACAAGAATGCCAAAAAAAAAAACAAAAAAAAAACAAAAAAACAAAAAAAAACAAAAAAAAACCAAAAAAGACTCCAGCAGCTCAAATATTTTAGCTCCTCTTTGCAGTGTATTCACATTTTCAATTTTGCACAAAGTTATATTAGAACTAAAAATTGGGGCATGCTGGAGGTGGCAGTGACTTGGCACTGACACAAATGCAAAAATTTCACTCCACCCTCTCCCCCAGGGAGCAAGCAAATCACCTTTGTGACACACCTGGTCTCCACCAGCCTTGTGGGTAAGTACCCCAAGATTGCTTCCAAACTTGTTTGTATGTCTCAGACAGAAGAGCTAAAAACTGATGATAACCCCATGTACCAGCTGACTCATTTTTGAAAGTGCGACCCTCCAGCATCAGATGTCATACTGTAAGGAGGCAGAGCAGGCTTGCAAAACAAAAAATAAACCTGCTGGCACTAAGGGAAGAGAGGCAGATTAGAAGCTTTCAAACACGTAGGCGGCAAAACTTTCAAAATTAACAGGGAAAGAGAAAGAGAGAGGGAAAAAAATGAGGACACAATGACAGGAAAATTAAAATACTATTGCAAAAAGGTAAGACACAAGCAAGAAGGAAAACAAATTCAAGTCTTAGAAGCACAATATATAACTGCTGCAAAGTTTTGAGAAATGAGATAGACGTTAAATACATCATCAAATGGTAACTACACTCTGTTTTCCAATCTCTGTTCCCTAAACAAGAGAATATGTAAACATTAGCATCAAACTGTCAGCAAATTATTATATAGTTAATACATATTCAAGTGAGCTACTAAAAACCATTTATAAGTCAAACCAAGCAATTTAAACCAATTCGGTCTAACAGAAGGACAAAAGAATAAGAAAGGATTGAAAGAGTATTACCCAAAAACAGATCTATCCTCAGTCTCTTAAACATGGTTAGCCCAAATTGTTTTCTACTCAAAATGGAAATTTTTTTTTAATTAAGAGAAAAGTGAATATACACAGAACTAGCAAACGCTTTTCTTGCAATGCATAATAGTGTATGTTTGAATAAACTTCTAGTCATTCTGCTTATATTTCTGTAATATTCTAAATAATTTACCAAAAAATATCCTAAAATTATGATTCTGACTCTCAAACTATGAAATATCTAACATCTAGCATTAGTTTCCAAGCTTTACTTTGGCCACTAAAGCATTTTTATTCATTACTGTCAAGTTTTTGGAAGTAAGGATCTAGTACATGTTCAGGATATTATCAATGGGGAGAAAAAAGAAAAAGTATTGACTTAAGTTAACCAATTTGTCAGAATAACAAACCAGAAAAGACACTTTAAAATAAACAATAAGTAACATTAGAAAAGAAAAAATCTTGGAAGAGTCTCAATTTTAGGCCTTGATTTGGATCACAGAAAACTGATCACAAAATGCCTACTAATCTAGATAGTGCAGCATGAGCTGGAACATTCAAATGGAGGATCACTTCCAATAATAATGGGTGCAGCTTGTCCAGCCAGCAAGCCACTCCTTCTACCTCCACGATAACTATCTAGGAGAGAAAATTATACCAGTTTTATTGAAGTTGTAAAAATTTCTAGAAGTATTTTAGTTAAAACTCTTACCACATAAAAGGCACATCTTAAAATGCACACTGAGAATTTTTTTTATGGTTTTTATAATGTTCAAACAGGTTTATTTAAAAACATGAAATTTTTGAGAAATACTTTCTTGTTTACTTATACAGATAGATCTGGGGTCGGGGGAAGCATAAAATATTTTAGGAAGGATATTTAAATGGAGAAGCACATTACCACTTAAGCTCTACTATTTGCACTGTTCCTGCCAACTATAATTTTCTTCATTTCTTACAAAACATATTTTACTTTATAATAACAGCCTTTTAAAGGCTGTAAAATAACATTCAAAATTACCTTTTACAAGCTGTGGCCATTCGGTGACATCAGGGTGATCACAGCTTTGAGTCACTGATTAAAAACAGGTAGTCACACCAGTCTAGCTGCTAACTTGATCTGAGCGTAGGTTTAATAACTCTAATAAATTAAACAAATCTTTAGTTAGAACACTTTAATATAAATCCAATTCACTGTTCAAAAACTTATCTTCAAAGCTTCAAATCAGGTGTCAATTCAACATTCATCAGAAGAGTAATTATTATAGAAATGCTTTTAAGGACTATTTTCCAGATTTTTTTTTCCTTAAATGATCTCTTCACTTGATAAAGTGTGGTGATAATCTCTTGTATTTTTACAGAGTGTTACAGTTTACACAGCACTTTGGTCAACAGTGTCTTGTTTGAGACTCAGGACAACTTCAGCTCTACCTAATCAGGGCAGATACTATAATAAGAATTTAAGGAAAAAACAAAAACCAAAACAAATTAAGCAGACTTAGAGTGATTAACTGACTTGCCCAAGATTTTAGAATTAGTGTTGAAGCTAGGATTAAAACTCAGATCTACTGACTTCCTATCTAGGGTTAGAATTTTTTGGTTTGATTTAGTTTTTACTATACAGAGTTTCCTAACTTCAGTGTATGCAAAGATTCAGAATATGGATTGAGATCCCACTATTATGGCAACTGTTTAAATGAGACTAACAGTCATAGAGTTTTCCAGGTAGTCAAATGCTTAATGGTTACACACACACACACACACACACACACACACACACACACACACACACACCCAAAGTCTAGTCCTACCTACTCTACATTAAGTAGGGTAATCTAACAGCCCAAACCCCTTGGGTACTCCATGAAAAAAGCGTTCTATTCTTTCTCAGCCATAAATCCACTAATATTCAATTCCATAAAAGAGACTGGCAAGATACAAAAACATGTTCTCCTCCCTCAACCTAGTATCTTTTGATCCCCTTACTTGGCTTTAGCACAACTTTCTTGATTGTCATGGTTCAAATTTATCAGGCATCCTAATCCTATATAGTTCTGGCAAAGACATACATCTGAAATATCCCCGTATTGAGAACTCATTTTGTGCAACTAGTTTTTCCTCTATTTGATTTCCCTACCAAACTGTATATCCAGGCCAAATCCAAAAAGTGAACTAAGGAAAAATGAGAAAATTAAGAGGGAGGAAAAAATACCCTTGATAGTTGACACCTTTCCAAAGTGGCAATAAACAACCACAGAAGGCGGTTACCAGCATGGACCCAGAACCCAATATAAAATAGTAAGGTATCTGAGAATACCAAGAGAAGAGTTGAAATATCAATCTTGAGTCCATACCTCTACAGCAGCCTATGAACTTGGGCTTCAAATTCAGATAAGGGTGAGGGTTGGCCTTAGTATATACAAGTAATTTTAGGGAACTCCAAATATATGGGACTTATATGCCCTGGACAAAACAATCCAATTTTCTAGACTTCCCTATCATAGCTACCTGTCTCCTTATGAGAGCCTAGAATATTCCTGAGTTTACATGAGAAAAAGGCAATGGCATCCCTGAAATGAACAATGTTCCCTCTTGGGTTCCCTCTGATTTCAGAACCCCCAAAGAAGTCTAACTTTCCAACCTGTAAACATAATATATGAGAAAGTTAAAATACCTCGAGTGATCAACTGAGGTAAATTAATTCATTAAAGAGCTATTTGTATTTTACTGAGCCAAGTTCTCTCTACTGGTCCGCTTTTATATGAGGTCCAGTGTTTAACAGAGCACAAATAGGGTCCAGAGCCAATCTAGATTCAAGTCCTTGTTTGGTCACTTACTAGATGGCAACTCTTGGGCAAGTTGTTTAACCATTCTGAGCCTCATTTCATTCATAGAGAGAAGTAAGACAATAGTAGTGTCTATTTTAGAGGGCTGTCCTGAGGATGCACAAACCAACATATTAAACTGCTCAGAACAGTGCCTGGCACATAGTAAGAGCTTAACAAATGGAAGCTATTATTAACTCACAACTTAACAGCCAAACCTGTCCCCTTCAATCTTCTCATGCATAAGATTTCACTTTTCACAGCATCCTAACCTCTTCTAATTTCTTTCAGAATCTCATTTCTGTCCCTTATAGTCTACCTGGTAGCACAGTGATTTACCACCTAGCACAATGCTTTAAAAATAGCAGGCACCCAAATTTGCTGAAAATGTTTCTCCTTATTCTAACTATGACATTAAGATATGCATGCATTTTGAATTCCAAAAAATAAAACAGAAACATACCATATTTCGCCAAACTTCTGAGGAGCTGGTGAATTGTAAAATCAGGTTCTTACAGATTTTTAACCTAAAATATAAAACACCTCACTCAATTCTTTTCACATAGACAACTGGATAAACTAAAAAAAAAAATCTTCCCCAAAATTCATTTTTTGTAATGTTTATGAATATCCAAAAACATACCAAGAGACAAGTGTCCCTAATGCTTTTGCCAGGCTGCATGCAAGGGTGGTTAGACAGGCCCTGTTCCCTGACTGCTTTCCTCTGGCAGAGCCATGTTTCCTATATTCATCCACAGAGCTTAGAGTCTGCCATTTCTTTACTCTTCCCTCCCTCCAAAAGGGCTGAAAATACATGAAAACTGTTTGACTGTATGCCTCTAATTCCTTCAGATACCTATAGCAATTTAGCTATAGGTAAATAAATGTACCTAACATAGCAGATGCTCATAATATGTAGCATCTTAACATATTATGAGCATCTGCTATATTAGGTATATTTACGAGCATCCGTCCACTACCCCCTAGATTTGCAGCCTTGGGCAGGTTCTTTCATATCTGAGTCTCAGGCGTCAGGTTGTTGTGAGTTTTAGAGAAAATGTTTTATAAGTATGTAGGACAATGCTACCTGGCACAAAAAAGGAGCTCAACACATGGCAGCAATGATTATTTCCTAAATCAAACATGTAACATGTCTATCAAAACTTAACTCATCAAAAAAAAAAAAAAAAAAAAATACCCTGACCCATCAAAAACCAAATTCTGAGCTTAAAACATGTACCCAAATAATCACTGTAAATTCTTAACTCTTTTGCATTTCTCAGTGGAATAAGAACTGCAGTCTTTTAAATCATTTCCTTTGATCATATATGAAGAAACCAACTCCCAAAGATTAGGAAACCCACAGGAGGTCGGGTTGGGGCAGGCCAGGGTGACTCATTCAGTTAATCATCCAATAATTTTGGCTGAGGTCCTGATCTCACAGTTTATGGGATCAAGGCCCACATCAGGATCCTCGATATCAGTGCAGGGCCTTATTGGGATTCTCTCTCCCTCTCTTTGGCCCTCCCCTGCTCACTTGTGCTCTCTCAAAATAAAATAAATATACTAAAAAAACACAAACAAAAACAAAAAAAAGACACCCACCCAGTGTTCTAGGTTGATGGTAGAAAATGAATACACAGCATATATTTTTTATATTAAAAAAGTTTTAAGATCTTAGAGAACCAAGTCTCAATGTATTCAAAATAGACTCCACTAGAGAAATCTGCAAAAAATGGGTATTTGACCTTTACTTTCAGACTGTGATTCGGTGCATAAAGTGGGGGTGCATGAATCTGCATTTTTAATACACATTTCAGGTGACACACAGATCCAAATGTGAAATACCTTGCTTTAGAAGATTGGGAACACATAATCATAGGAAAATATATCATCAAATCTAGAGTGATACAGGATAAGAGAAACTGTAAGCCCCAGAAATGTTAGGTAGTCTCTGTAAATTTAACCATTAGCACCCTAATACAAGACTTAGTACCTTTATTTTATTTATATCTGTGTGCCTCTCCAGAAAGCCCAGTCTAATAATCTAAGAATAAAAACGTAATCTACCCTTTATCCATCTACATTCATCTGCCCCTCTAACATTTTCATTTACTCTTAAAATGGTCCATCTGTTAACCCTCACACTCTATATATGCACACCACCTATATACATTATGTCTATATATTATTACATTTGTTATGTCCTTCATCTCTTCAATAGCCTATTTCCTTCATTTCCTTCTAACCTAGGTCAAAACTTAATTTCACAGACTACCTTTTCTATCGTTTTTTTGTGTGTTCCCTCAGCACTTCTTTGAACAATGGTTATGATGTCTTAAATTTATGGGTAAAGCTACTTGTTGAAACTCTTAAGCTTTGTAAATTTATAAATCTCACAACTGACCAAAGACTGTCCTCATCCATTCTGTTGTTAGAACAAAATGTTTAAATACTGCTTTCATACCGTACTCTCCACATAATCCCCTCAACTCTATTAACCCCTGAGTACCAGTTCCTTATTTTCTTCCCTTTTAACTGCTGGAAAGACCTGAAAACCATTATTAATTATCTCAGCTGCTTATACACAAAACCTTCCACCTACTGACATTTTTCTTACAGAAGTCATCATCATTCCTGTGTATTCTAAATCCTGTGGCCTCTAATCCTATTTTATCTCTGCAGCACTTCACACCAGTACTCACCTTCCCTGGCTTCCATAATGCTGTACCCACCTATATATTCTTCTACCTGTGACAGCAACTAGGTCTTCTTCTAGTTCATCTTCCTACCCCTCATTCTTGGCCACTAAAGTTTCTTGCACTAGCCCCTTTTCTTAACCTAAATTAATTCTCTGTGCAATGCCATCCATTTCTATAGCACCCCTATACTTTGGACCCAACTCTATATCTTTAAGTCTCTATCTCTCAAGTTGTGATAAGCCTGCTACTCTCAATTACCACTGATACACATGCACGCCTGAAGTATCATTAGCATATAATCAAACTCCATTATTTCCCAAAAAATCACTCCAACATGCCCAATCCTGCTGTCCTTCTAGATACAGAATGAAAAAATTGCTGCCACTCTTTATTTTCTTCCTCTCATTTTTATTTAGCATAACCACGGTGTGGGTTGAAACTTGTTAACCTTCAAATTCTTAATCATTCATTCAAAAAATGTCTGCTAGCTGAAACTAATACAATGTTATACATCAATTACATCTCAATATAAAAAGTGTATTAGAGTTTGAGTGCACATCAAGTGGATAAAGACACAGTGGTAAAGAAACTAGACATAATCTCTTGTCCTCATGTGATGGGCAAAAGGGGCACAAATAATAAAAACCACAATAAATAATGTAATTGCAATACATAATTGTGTTGTAAAGAAGCACAAGATATGGTAAGTGCATATAGAGTTCTGACAATCTGGGAAAACAGGGAAGGCAAAAAACCACAGAAGCACCCTATGACCCAATAATACCGTTCCTCAGTAGATACCCAAGAACCAAAAATATAAGAACTGAAAGCAAGGACTTGAAGAAACATTTGTACATCCATATTCACAGCAGCATTATTTGTAACAGCCAAAAGAAGGAAGCAACCCAAGTGTCCAGTGAATGAATGTTTAAACAAATTGTGGTATTTTTACATACAATGAAATACTATTCAGCCTTAAAAAAGGAAAATGATACATGCTGTAACATGAGTAAGCCTTGAATATATCACCCTACATGATACAAGCCAGAAGCAAAAGGATAGATATTGTATGATTACACTTACATAAGTAGCTAGAATAGTCAAATTCTTAGAGACAGAAAATAGAAGAGTGGTCACTAAAGGCTGGAGGGAAGGAGAAGGTAACAGGAGCAGGGGAGAGTTACTGTTTAATGGGTACAGAATCTGAGTTTGGGACAATGAAAAAGTTCCACAGATGAGTAAGAGTGATGACTGCACAACAACATGAATATACTTTATGCCACTGATCTGTACACTTAAAAATGGTTAAAGTAATGAATTTTATCTTACGTACATTTTACTGTACAGAAAAAGAAACTATGATGTGATACCACCACACACCCATCAGAACATCTGATACTTGAAAATATCAAATGCTAAATGCAAAATGATAGAACAATTTGAAAAACAATTCTTTATAAATCTGAACATAAACTTGTCATGTGATCTAGTAATTCCAATTTAAGGTTTTTACTCTGCAGAAATGAAAACATGTTCACAAAAAGACACACGCAAAGTGTATGTTTATTCACAACAGCCTAATGCTGGAAAAAATCTCAATGTTCACCAAAAGAAAAAAAAAAAAAGAAAAATGAATAAGCAAACTGGGGCATAGCTGTACTGCACTAAAAAACAAACAAAAAGTGATAAATACAAAATGGAGGAATTTCAAATACTTGTTAAAGGAACAAAGTCAAAGAAAGAAAAATATATAACTTATGACACCATTTATATGCAACTCTAGAAGAGGCAAAACTAATATGCAGAGCAATGGTTGGTTACCAGGAGCTAAGAGGGAGAAATGACTAGGAAGAACATTTTTGGGGAGTAATTTAAATGTTCTAGTTCTTAACTGTGGTAGCAGTTACAGGACATATATGCATGAAAATACATCAAACTGTACACTTAAAAATGGGCATACATTATTGGATATAAATTATACTTCAATAAACTTTTTTTGGTTTATGAAAATGTAGCATATAAAAAGGTGGCATTTTAAATCAGTGAAGAAAGGATCCCTTAACTGATCTAGAGAATTGTCTACCCAAGTGGAAAAAAAAATAAAAGGTAAATATGTGTACACAATATCCAAGGACATGCCAAATGCAATACAGATCTAAATCTAAACAAAACCATATACAAAAAAATAACTCAAAACAGATGACAGACTTAAATACAGAGCTAGAACTACAAAACTCTTAGAAGAAAGTAGGCATAAATCCTTATAACCTTTAGATTAGGCAATGGTTTCTTAAATAACAACACCAAAGACAACAAAATAAAAATTCATAAACCGGACATTTAAAACTTGGGTGCTTCAAGATAACAACCATAAAAGTGAAAAGAAAACCCACAGAATGTGGAGAAATATTTGAAAATCATGTATCTGATAAGAGACTTGTATCCAGAACATATAAAGAATACTTAAAACACAACAATAGAAAGGGGCACCTGGGTGGCTAAGTCAGGTAAGCGGCTGACTTGATTTCAGCTCAGGTCATGATCTCACATTTCATTAGATCGAGCCCCACATGGGGCTCTGAGTTTAACTAACAGCGTGCAGCCTGCTTGGGATTTTCCCTCTCTCTTTTTCTGCCATTCCCCCACTCTCGTATATAGAAGCTCTCTCAAAAAAAAAAAAAAAAAAAAAAAAAAGTCCCAATTAAAAAATAGCAAAGGATTTGTGCAGATCCACCCCCAAAGAGGGCTAATCAGCACATGAAATGTTTCTATCATCATTAGTCATTAAGCAAATGCAAATCAAAACCACAAAGAGATACCTTCACACCCATAAAAATTACTAAGATAAAGGGACAATGAACGGAGGTAGTGCTATCAGAAAGAACCTGCATACACTGCTGAGTCAACTGTAAAATGGTGCAGCCACTTTGGAGGACTTTGGCAGCTTAAAATGTTAAACATAGACACCCTATGACCCAGCAGTTTCACTTCTAGATATATACCCAACAGAGCTGAATATATTATGTCCACACAAAAGCCTATATATGAATGTTCATGGCAACTTGATTCATAATAACCATAAAGTGGGAACAATCCAAATAGTTATCAACTAACTGAATAAATAGTGCATATATTCATAGCATATTATTCAGCCATAAAAAAAGAATGAAGTGCTGTTGGGATAATAAGATTCTAAAATCAGCCCTGGTGGTTGTACAACTGAGTATACTAAAACCCAAATATACTAAATACAGTTATTACTAAAACTGAATTATATGCTTTAAAAGGATGAATTGTATGGTATGTGAATTATATCTCAATAAAGTTGGGAATTATAATACATTTTATCTACCTGCATTTGCTCACTCTCAAAAATAATTCTATGCACCAATATTTAAGGGGGGGGGGGGGGGATGGGAAAACCAACCAGGAAATACAAGAGGCTTTCTGGAAATACAGAAATGTTAGAATTCATGGTTTTATGATTTATGAAAATAACCTAACCCAATATTTGAAATTGATACTATTGCTGCAAATCTAGATTGTACAGTTATATATAGGAGTAGGTAGGAGAACTCTGGGATCACAATTACTGTGTATTGGAAAAGAACTGAACTCTCTAATGGCATTTAGCCTCCCCCTCCCTCTGGGTTCTGTGAACAGTTCATAAATTAAATAAGTTATGCTTATTTACCTACCTGAATAACTACAAAATGTACATTCCTGATTGGCCAATTTTCCCCCTAATAAGGTACCTTTACTTAAGTGTTTTGTTACATGGGTTAGGAGTAGATCAAGTGTCATCTATGGAAATCTTTTAGAAATTCTAAATTACCAGATTTATCTCAATTTCCTGGCTTTAAATATGAATCACATATTCTGGTCAAGAATTCTATGATCTGAAAATAGAAGCAAATGTGACACATAGTCCAAATGACAGTATTGTGAAATTTTCCTCCAGGTTCTTTCTGCACTATAGTTCATTTGAGTTCAATCTTATATAGTGTCTAACCTAAAATTAAACCTAGAATTATGCTTTCAGCCTATTTTATGCACACACACCAAAAAATGACATACAGTACAAGACACTGAAATAACTAAAGGTAGGTGGGTTTTCCTTGAAATAATCATGAACATATACTTTCACATTTATTATTTCCTCTGCATATCAAATGTAGCCCCTAAACTCAAGTATCTGGCATGCTGGGGAGCTTAGTCGGTTAAGCATGCGACAGGATTTCAGCTCAAATCACAGTTCATGAGATGGAGCTCCCCTGTTGGGCTCCGTGCTGACAGTGCAGACCCTGCTTGGGATTCTCTCTCTCCCCTCCCCTGCTTGCGCGAGCTCTCTCTCTCTCTCAAAATAAATACAATAAACTTAAAAAAAAATAAACTCTAAAATCTGATTCAAGGATAACAAAAGACCACTGGCTTCTAATTTAACTTCAAAGTGCTTTTAAGAATGCTTACTACATATAATTTTAATTACATCTGCATCTGTTAAAAAAAATTGAAAATTGTTCTAAAGACTATACTTGAAGGATATAAAACGTAAAAGTTGAAGATGTTTAATTTTCTATTAATATCTAGTAAAATACCTCAAAGTGGCCTAATTATATTCTTTTGAGCAGTTACCAACTGGAGTAGTATTTTTAGATCAATTAGTACATGAACCTTCATTCATTCACCCAGCACAAATGCCTGAATGTATACAATTAAAAAAAAAGGGGGGGTGGGGAGGACATCAGGATGGCTTAGTTGGTGGAGTATGAGACTCTTTACTCCAGGGTTGTAAATTTGAGCCCCAAGTTGGGTGTAGAGATTACTTAAAAAAAAAAATAAGATCTTTAAATAAGTAAAATTAATTAAATAAAACAAAATAAAATAAAATAAAATAGAGAACCATTTACTTTTATCATGGAGTCATCAAGTCAGGATTAAAGAATTTATTTAATTGCAATTTGAGATTATGTACTTGCTCAGGAAAAGCAGGATTCAAAAACAGCACAATACAAGGAAACACTAAAACCAATGAGTGCAAGGAGATTCTCAGGGAAGGCTTCCCAGAGTAATATTTAGGAATATTTAGCAATATTCCCTGAGACCTAAAGAACAGGTGAAATTTGTTGTCTGTATTCCAGGAAAATTGAAATGCACTGGCAAAGACTTTGACACTAGAAAGAGGTTAGACAGCTCAAAAAACTGCAAAGGTCACTACTGTTAGATGGCTCTGAACAATGGGGACTGAGGAGAAAGATACAGCTGTGGAGGAGAAAGATACAGCTGTGGAGGAGAAAGAATCTAGATTATGTGAGACTTCCTAGACTAATAAAGGATTCTGAATTTATTCTAAAAGCAACGGAGGGGCGCCTGGGTGGCGCAGTCGGTTAAGCGTCCAACTTCAGCCAGGTCACGATCTCGCGGTCCGTGAGTTCGAGCCCCACGTCAGGCTCTGGGCTGATGGCTCGGAGCCTGGAGCCTGTTTCCCATTCTGTGTCTCCCTCTCTCTCTGCCCCTCCCCCGTTCATGCTCTGTCTCTCTCTGTCCCAAAAATAAATAAAAACGTTTGAAAAATAAAAAATAAAAAAAAAAAGTAACAAGGTTAAGACTTATTTTTAAACAATCACTTGAAAAGACAGAATTGTTATTTGTTCACAATAATCCAAAAGAATTACAAACAATTAGAAATGATGGAGTTCATCCAAGTTGATGGTTACAAAATCAATACCAGCAATAATCAAATGAAATAAAAAGGATGCTATTTATATTGCAAAAAAAAATTTAATCATATACCAGGAATAAATTTAATAAAGCATGTGTAAAAGGCCTTTATGAAGAAAACTGCAAAATACAGAAGAATCAAATAAATAGCAAGATAAACCGTGTATAGTCAATGCAATTCCAAATAATATCCCCAAAGGAATTTGATAAAATAGTTTTAAGTTATGAAAGAATGAAAGTCTAAGAGTCAAGATAGTTCTGAAAATTAATAAAGGGGAGGCCTGGAATCCCAGATTTCAAAGCTTAATATAGAACTATGTGAAATAAAAAAATGTAGTACTGGTGTTTAAAAAAGATTAAGACAAAAAATTAAATTAAAAAAAAAAACAAACTAAAATCAAACCCAAGCATATGACAGATGACAGTAGAAAAATAATGGAGAATCAATACTTAATGTTGGAACAATTAACTTATGTGAAAAAAAAATTGATTCCTAACTCCCTCCCACATGGGACCTAAATGCAAAAAAATCAAACAACATAAACCTCTCAACTATTAGCAGACAACGTAGAAGATGGTTTCTGGAACAAAAAATACAAATCATAAAGGAAAAGGATCATGATTTTAACATCCAAAGTTGAGATTCTATATCACACAAGACACTATCACAACGGGCAACAAGTAATTTTATTCTTATTCTGTTATCTTTCACCACTGCACTGTAAAGTAAGAAGGTTGAATGAGATGATTATCAAGGTCCTTTACATAACATAAATGCTGTTATGATGTCTCACTCTTTTTGAAACACTTAATTCATAAAATATTTAAAACATAGCCAAAATAATAAAGTTCATAGCCATTTACCAACCATCCAGAGTTAATAATCAAGAAAATGCAAATTAAAATGAAGTATCATTTCGTATCCATCAAATCTACTAAAATTTTAAAATGTGACAATCCGAAGTATGGGCTAGGATGCTGGAAAATGAATTGCACATATGCTGCTGGTAAAGTATACATTGCATAATGATTTTAAAGAAGAATTAGTAATATCTAGTAAAATTAAAGTTATTCACAACCTATTCCAGGCAATTTCACTTTAATGAATCTTCCCAAACACCTACACCAAAAATAAAAAAGAAACAATCACTCCAGCATTATTAATAACAGAAAAGAAAATAACTCAAAATATCCATCAACAGTGAAATACATACATTTTATATATCTATACAATGGAGTACCATTACAGCAAATTGAATATATTAGACTTATATGCACTAACATACAGATCTCAAAAAATGCTAAGTATTTTTTTTAAAAGGAAGCTGATGAAAGATTATGTTCAATACAGTACCATTTTGTAAAAATTTTAAACATAAAACACTGTGTATATCACTTATGGATACATGTACGTGGATACAGAAGTATATACAAGAATATGAAGTATACTCAAGAACCTCAGGATAGTTATTACCTTAAGTAGAGAGCGGGTAATAGAACTGGGAAAGATTGGGAGGATGTTGCTACAATTTTAAACATGTCTAAAATAGCACTTTGGGGAATTAAATCTTGATCACTTAAGAGAAAGAAACTTGTAGGCTACAGTGCAGCCTTAATTTCTCAACATCTGATGTCAGCTAGAAATATCGAGAACACAAACACACCCCTCCTAGGAAACCCTGTCAAGTACAGCACAGGTATCAGCAGTAAAGTGGGACTGCAGTATAGGCAGGTCTTTAGTCTACTGTCCAGACTGACCCCTAGTCCTATCGTTACTTAAAATTATTTAAAGTTCTGAAGCCTAGAGGATTTTGCTCCTGATTAAACTTAGTTCATCAGCCCACAGCAGATATCCAAAAGTAGTTCTAAACTAAAAAGAAAGCAGTTCACTCATTAAGCACTTACAAATACATAAAACTGCATGTGAAAAAATGTTTATTGTTCTCATAGACTCTTCAATCCAGGAGCAAAGAAATGATTTAATTTCCGTTGAGATAAGTGACTTACCTATTCTCCTGTTGAGACCCATCTATTTTTAAGTTCACCCCTCCTTGCCTTTCATCTAGCCCAAAAGATGGAAGAGGAATTTTAGGGTGAGTAAACGGACTCCCTACTGAGATAAATGAGACCACAGGACCTTACTTTTTCATTTTGAAGATAATCTGAAATATAATACACTGGGCAATCATGGAATTAAAAGAATATACAATAATACCTGAAATGCAGAAATCTAGTTTTATGTGTATGCAAGACTAAAGTTACCCCTTTTTTTTTTTTAACATATTCTACTTAAGAGGTCTCATTTCAACACTATAGTCAACTTTTAAGCACTTCCATCCTGTCAAGCACAGTACATCCCTACCTTCGCTGCCAAACTTTGATCCATTTAATTTTCTATTTTCCTTTTCTCCTCTTTAAACATGTTGAATGTGTCCTAGTCCATTTTGGGCAGCTAAAACAAGATACCACAGACTGGGTGGCTTGTAAACAGAAATTTCTCACATTTCTGGAGTCTAAGAAGCCCAATATCAGGGTGCTGGCAGATTTGATGTCTGGGAAGAACTAGATTCCTGATTCACAGACAGCTGTCTTCTAGCTGGGTCCTCCTATGGAAGAAAAGGCAAGGGAATTCCTTGAAATCTTTTATAAGGCACCCCATTAGTGAGGGCTCTACTCTAATGATCTAATCACCTCCAGAAGGCGTCAGATCCTAATACCATTACACTGGGTGTTACAATTCCAACACATAAATTTTGGGAGGACGTAAACATTTAGTCTATAGCAGTATGTCACAAACATAACAAAATGTGTAAAATATTGAATATAAATGAAGCAGCTTAAGTAGCTACGGAAAGAAACTTTTCATTTTTTGTAAGAAACTCTAAATTTAGAACATCTTGAACAGCATAGTTTCTATAACCAATATTCAATATGATGCATTGTCAGCTCACTTCAGAAAACTAGAAGAGAAATGTTACCCAATTACTCTTTGTGTTAAATGGGATTTATCACATAAAACAGGTGCTCAAAAGACACGTATTTTTTTTAATTCCTAAAACAAAAACTTTAAATATTTAGCAAAGGTAAATATTTAATATCCTTATTTACAGCACACTATAAGGTTATCAATATTGGCACATATACACACAAAGAGTCACAATAAATAGAACCCCTAAGAAAAAAATACTGAAGGAATTATTAAGCTGAAAATACCCATATGTCTCCCTATGACCCATTAGCTTTATGTAATAAAAACTGCTGGGCATTTCATCCTTTCTCTTTCAAAGAATGGGATTATGCTTTACATCTGATAAAAGAATTTGTTAGCAGTATGAAGAAATTCCTGTAGTGGTATCTGCAGTGCTAGAAGTATCATCTGAGAAGAAAAAAAAGAACACCAGTTTTAAAGATGAAGCAAGGAAGTGACAAAATGTGACATTTGTTCAGTCTGAATGGTACATACATGATTGTTATATTATTCTCTATACTATCTGTATATTGAATTGGGGGGGGTCAGAATTTGTTCTGAATCACAAAGAATATAAAAGTAAATGGGTTAGGATAGTGTTACAGTCCACAAAAGAAATGCTAAGACTACCTTCTCACATTCAAGAGTAGAACTCTATTAGAAGCTTGAAATGGATAAGGTATCCCTTTTTTTTTTTAAATTTTTTTTTTTCAACGTTTTTTTATTTTTGGGACAGAGAGAGACAGAGCATGAACGGGGGAGGGGCAGAGAGAGAGGGAGACACAGAATCGGAAACAGGCTCCAGGCTCTGAGCCATCAGCCCAGAGCCCGACGCGGGGCTCGAACTCTCGGACCGCGAGATCGTGACCTGGCTGAAGTCGGACGCTTAACCGACTGCGCCACCCAGGCGCCCCATGGTATCCCTTTTGATACAAGGAGGCAGAAGTCATCACATTAAGAACTAACAAAGAGCTATAAGCCTGCATACCACAAAGAAACAGGTCAAAAATTTTTTTCATGTTTTATTTTCAATATAAAAGGATCTGTGCTTGACTAACCTCAACTGACCTCAGAAGGGTACTGTACGCAACACACTGAACTGTTAAGAGTTACCACATTAAGCTCCATTCTGCCCAGCCAAGAGTTTCATTTAAAGAACATTTTACCCTACTTGTATAGTAAGTGTTCAGGGTTCATATGTTACCTTCATGCTTTTAATTATAGCATAGATGCTGACTTTAATAAAGTCTTACATAGGATTCTTTTCCATGATCCACATGTGATGCCTTATAGATTCCACAGACTTCCTAGGATTGAACTTCTCGCATAATCTTATCCAATAAGAATCTATGTCTCCAAAATTTTTCCTTTGAGGTCAACCTTATGATTCACTTGCCATTTATCAAATTAACAGGAGAGGTCAAAAGTAAAGCAAATTACA
Organism: Puma concolor; assembly: GCF_028749965.1. Lineage (NCBI taxonomy): Eukaryota > Metazoa > Chordata > Mammalia > Carnivora > Felidae > Puma > Puma concolor. The sequence continues at coordinate 124,994,218 of NC_141672.1, read as the reverse complement.
GAAGGTGTTGGACTATGGATTAATAATACTGAATACATCACTAATTATTAAGATTTATTGTTTATTTTAAATGTAGTTGACAAATTTAAAATAAATTCAGACACTAAACATTTTCCAAAATAATACTTCTATGAAAGATTAAAAATGTTAATAGAGAAAAGCATGGAAATATACCAAGGTTCCAATCACCTATTTAATACTAACCAACTTGTTTTTTAGGGCAAGTCACTAAATCATACAAGGTCACTTTATTATTCCACTTTTTTGAGAATGATCACATCTGAAAAGCAATCCTTTGAAACAGACAAAGCAAGTATCACCTTCACTTGAAAGAAGTTAACAGAACAAAGGCTTTAAGAGATAAATGACCTGCTCATGACTAGAAGCTAGATGGGAAGAATGAACCCATGATCTTCTGACACCAAAGTTAGTGCTTCTTCCTCCACACCAGTGATTCTTGCTGGCTTTTGTTCACTGAACCTGCTGAGACTCTGAAACACTTAAAATTTTATATATAATTTTAGGGAGTTCACAGTCATGAAGCTTAGAATCAAACAGTTAACAACTGTCAACTAAATCTATATGCAAACAGCAATATTCCAAAAAAAGGTACTAGCTTTATTTCATTCTCAGATTGGCCTTAAACTTAATAATCTTCTTTTTGACTTATTATCCACAATGATATTTACTTGCTAAAGATAATTTAGATCAAAGCACACTATACGTAACATTTCTCAGGTTAAATGAAAATGAAAGTTAGCAGAGACTAATTATGTACTGTTATTTCATTAAAAAAATTACACAGTATCTTTAAGTGTTTTAAACATAGAATATGTTTATAGATTAATACTATTTCTATTTAGGGGCACCTGGGTGGCTCCGTCGGTTGGGCATCTGACTTTGGCTCAGGTCATGATCTCGCAGTTGGTGGGTCCAAGCCCTGCGTCAGGCTCTGTGCTGACAGCTCAGAGCATGAAGCCTCCTTCAAATTCTGTGTCTCCTCCTCTCTCTGCCCCTCCCATGCTCATGCTCTGTCTCGCTCTGTCTCTCAATAATAAATAAATGTAAAAAAAAAAAAATACTATTTCTATTTACTGTAATTTTACTTGACTTCCTTTCTAAGAAGAAAAAGTTCCATTTCCTGCACTGTTATGGTCAGAAAAGGCCCATTGATGGCATCTTGTGAAGTCATCCTTCTAATAATAGTGTAGAAAACACTCAAACAGAAGGTAAGTGTGTAATCACAAACTACTCCTCCCAAGAGGTAGGAGCAAACATGTGCCATAGGGTACAAAGAGTCCTGAACAAAGAGTCCATATTCTCAGACTGTGGTTCTGGCTCTGCCACCTAGGTGACTTTAAGAAAATCTATTTAAAGCTTTGCACTTCAATTTCTTCATGTGTAAAATTAATGGAGTAACTAACTTCGAGAATAGTCCTACTCAGGTTTAAACCTTGTATAAATCTAGAAGACAGAAGGATAATCACCCCAGAAAAATATCAAAATATTCATAGGAAACTGCCAATTTTTCTTTTTTTATATATATATACCCATTCACACAAACAAACACACTATGTGCCAGATCTTGGGTGATGGAGAGAGAGGGACCAAGATATAAAGATATGAAATATCTCACATATGCCAAATAGTGGTAGAAAGGGGTAAAAATAATAATCTTTAGAATAGCAGCTGCGGGTGGAAAGTGTTGAGCCCAACAGAACTGTCCTAAGATTAGAAGAGCACAGAAGAATGAGGCTCTGTTACATGATAGGGTTTCACAAAAAATGGGATTAATATGGACAGAGTAACTAGACTATAAGCTTCCGAAAGACAGAGACATGATTTTTGTCTTTGTATCCCTTACACCTAACCAAGCTCATAGTAGGTACCCAATAAATGTTAGCTGACTATTTACTACTTCATTAACTAATTCATCCATACTCAAGTATGGATAGTAAACTTTCTGGTAAACACTAGTAGGAGTCCTTGCCCTTAAAGAGTGAGTTCACAGGTAGTGAGAATGAAAACATGTAAAGGATAACATGCTAGAGTTCCCTGTATGTAAGGTGCTTTGAGACCAATCAGAAAAACTGGGTAGAAAGACTTCAAATGATAATACTTATTAAGGGCCTATGTGTTAGGCATTTTACAAACTTTAATCCTCATTAACAACTCTGAGTTAGTTTCACCATCCCATTTTACAGATGACAAAACTGCAGCTCACCAAGACCAAGTTAACTTGCCAAGATAAGACAACTAGGGGGAGCCCTGAATTAAAAATGGGATCTAGTTCCAAAGCTGTTTTCACTGTACATACTGTAATGTCTTTGAATATATTTTATCTTTACATTTCCACTGGGGGTGGGGGGGTAGGGGGCTGAGGGAGCAGGAACTGTCAAAATCCGCCAAAACTCTATTATCCTGAATTAACCATAAAAAGAGAAAATTTGTGTTCATTCATAAAAATGAGAAAACTAATTCTTATACAGCTGCATGTGTACTTAATATAAATTGTCTCTACATTCTGACCAATACAAGTTTAGGTCTCAACAAAAATATGCAACGTGACTGAAGAACATAACCAATAATCATTTAAGAAAATAAGCATCTGTAGATATCTTTTCAAGTGCTTGGGTTGAAAAATTTAGGTATGATTCATAGTTTTGGATTATTCCAACGACAGCTTATTCGAAACAGCAAATTATTTCAGATTTGTGGGGGAGAGGTTTGGAGGTGAGAGAGAAGGGATAATTTTAAAAATGACCTAAAGTTTAAGAAATACAAATGATTAAATGTTAAATGTCAAAGACACTGTAAGTAACCAATTAATCTTGTTAAATGACCTGGACAAGTGGGATGAGAATGTCTTCCTCTCAATTCTAATTAAGTATACTTAAAAAAATAAGTCATGAAAAAGATGTACAATTTAGGAGACATAAAACAAAAACAGCTTACAAAACCTCTGAAAAGGAATCAAAACATTGTAATTTTATCTCTCTGTAAAGTTAAACTCCTCAGGAACTAGGCAATGTCTAGACAATTGTGTACACAACACTTAGCACATTAATGCTAGTTAATAAATATTGACACAATAAGGCTTTCTTAGTTTCCAATTCTAATTTTGTAAATATAGGGTCATTATTTCTTGGATTTATTTTTCACTTTTGCGATCATGATTACTAGTTTCTTTAAAGGGCTTCTGGGTCATTCTTTAGTTTTATCAGCACCATCACTAATACTGTATTCATTTCATTAAAAATGTGATAAATAGCTCAGATTTACAAGCAAGATCTAACTCCAAAATTACTTCAACTATACACACTGTGACAAAATTTTATTTTTATCTTCCTAAATTCTAAACTTTTTTACGATTTACACAATAATACTCCAAGTAAGAATACTTACTAGTCAGAGATATGAAATACACTTCTCATTCCTCTTGTCATTCACTTAAGATTTACTGGGTATCTACAATGACTTTGACAGGTAATTTTTTTGACTGCTGTACTTAGAAACTTTAGGTCACTTCCATTTCAGGTCCCCAGAATATTCTGGAATAAACTTCCTGCTTCTTTCAATATTGCAAGCAGTGGAATACTCGAAAATTATAGGTCATATCCATATTCTCTCATGGTTTATGGAGAGTAACTCTGGACTGTAAATCCCATATTGCCATTCGTCTACATTTTCAACAGCACCTTAGCCACTTAATAAATATAATGCCAAACAGATTTAGTAATGCTTCTATTTTAATATGCTCATAGGACGTTTTAAAAAAAATCAGAAACTAAATTATCTTTGAAGAATAAACTCAACGAGTGTCTATGTTAAAATTATTTCTAACAATTTTACGGACTAAAGCATTTGCCACATTCAATTCTGACTTTACCAACAAAACCTCAACGCCATGACGAAAAGTCCTTTTCATTTTCTCAACTGAAAAGGGAAAACAAAAAATGCCAACTGTTTGCAGGGTTGCATTTAACAGAATCTCTGGCAAACCCGGTAGAGCTCATACTTAATTTGAAAAACCCAATAACCTGTGAACACAATCCTTAGGCTTGATTTCCCTCTTCATTCCCCCTCTCCGCCAGTCCACCCCCAAAATCCCGACCCACCAAAGCACACGTCTAAACATTTTTCACTACCGGGGCAAAAACCTCGAAAACAGAGGCTTCCTCCCCTTTGGAAGAAAAAGGCCAGGCCTATTCAGCCTGGGGCCCGGGCCTGCTCCTTAAGCTCCGCTCCAAGGAAGGCCAACTCTCGACTCCCTGCACGGCCCGCCTCGGGCCCGCTCGCGTCCCCTAAGGCGACAAAACCCTCCCTCAGGCCCTCAGCCAGGACTGACAGTTACGGGAGCAGCAGCGGCTGCTACCTATCAGAGGCCTACTTCTGGCACCGACCCCTCCAAACCACGCGCCCCAACACCTGCCGCGGCGCGGTTTAGGGGCGTCCTTACGTTTGCCGAAGCCAGCCCCGCAGGGTGGCTTGGACTACAGAGAAAACGAAGGGAAATGTGACCGGCCTCCCCGGCCCAGGCCCCGTCCTCGGCCACACTGACCTGTTGTCGCCCCCGCGCCTGGGCTGTGGCCCTCGCAGAAGCGGCCGCCTCACTAGTCGTCGTCGCCCTCGCTCGCCGCCTCCGCCCGCCGCCGCCTCGTTCCCTTTCGCTGCCGCCACCGCCGGGGCTCATGCGGGACCCGCGCTTCCTTCTCCGGAGACTAAGGCCGGGAAAGGGGGCACCGGGGCCGCATAAAACCCCGCGCTCGTCGCCAGCCGCCGCTCCGCCGCTGCCTGTCCCCACTAGAGAGCTGCGGGGCCCGCCGACCCGGGGCTAGACTGTAAGCTGCTCCGAGCGCGACCCCAACCAGGAGCCGAGGGAGGCGCCGCTCCCCGAGGCCGTAATCGCTAGGTCCGCACAGATGAAGCTCAAGTCGGAGGCAGGAGCGAAAGGCGAGTGCCTGGGCCGGCAGATGGCTAAGTGGTAGCGAGGTGTGCAAGCGAGAGGAAGGCGATGTGTCGAGGTTCTGGCGGAGGGGATTCAGGCTCTGTCGTCTCCTGCAGTCACCCCGAACCCAGCGCCACCATCTTGGGAAAAACGCGGATCTCGCCGCCGCAGCGCAAGCCGGGAGGACTGGCTGGGCGGGCCGAGTATCCCAGCAGGCAGCGCGCTCCGCCCGGTCGGGCGAGGGCTCCGGGCCGGGACGCAGGAACGCGGGGCGGGGCTGGGGGGAGCGCAGGAGGACGCAGCGTTGTGCCCTGCCCCCCTTGCTGGCTCCGCCCTCTTCCTGCTTGCCGTCGTCGCCGGCGCAGGGGCTGCTGGGAAGGGGAAGTTGCTCCCGGCTCCCTGGAGTCCTACTAGGGTCGGTCGCCATCTTAGGACGGGGCGGAGAGGGCAATGTTTCCTTTGAGCCACCGCTGTTTGTGGCCCCACGAAAGAAGGGGGTACACGCCGGAAGGCCCCTGTCTCCCCAGGCGTGTTGGAGAGCCCCCTGGTCAACCCAAGTCCAGAAACGTGCTAGGACTTGGACGCTTTTGCTTTTGGTGGGGAACAAATCGGCTCTGAAAATCCGCCGAAGGGTGGGTGGAGGGGGCCTTTGATAGCTCCCAGCCCCTCTGCAGGGCTGAAGCCTCCGGATCCCAGGCCTTCGACCCCAACCCCTTTCTGTCCAGAGCTGCCTCTAAATACTGCAGAGGTAGCCCCAAAGTGTGAGCCAGCTTTCAGGGATCCAAGGTCATCTGCTTAGGTCTCTCGGCAACACTTTGTCACTAGTTTGCTAGAATCTGAAAGCCAGTCTCGCAGTTTTGATGTTTGGTAGGTTGTTGATAAAATGAATGTGGCGTCTTGGTAGACATCAGCTGGATGGATGCTAATTTTGACCCATATGACAACACATTTAAACCCGTGCGTCATTTTTAGTACCAAGGTCACCATTTTATTTAAAAGGGATTTTTTGTGGCTCTGCGACACTTAAACTAGCAAAGCTATAATGGAATCACTAGCAATTCATAGTCTTAACGGCTTGCAACTTTGCTAAGCCCATAGAATACTATATGAGATCCCATTCATCTAGTATTCAAAGGATTTTTTAAATCAACAATCTTACATAGCACTGTATTTAGCTGTCATTCTTAGAACGTTTTTTTCTATACAGTAACATATATATAATTATATATAGAGATATACTGCTTTCCAACTATAAACAACTTAAACAACTATAAAAAGTCAGCTACTGGAATTTAAATTTTCCCAGGACAATTAATGATAAATGACAGTATTAAATCATGTCCAATTTTAACTCAGTTCCTCATTCTTTTTTTCCATTTTCCTCCATTACAGGTCTTAATTTGGAAACAATTTGCAGTTATATTTTATAGAAGAGGGAAATTAAAGTCAGCCTTTTAAGGATTCTTTGCATATTATCAAAATAGGCAAATGAGAATGAAAATCTTTGAAGAATTTTGTTAGAATTATCAAAGCAAAATGTTACTGCAGTGTCTAGTATGTGAAGATACTTGTAACTATTCTACTTAAGTATAAATTGAATAAATGAAATGTAGTTTTGTATAACCTGATGCATCAAAATGGGGCAGAAATTCCTGAATATCAAAAAAATTAAAGACTGACGAGAAATAATTCTGTTCTTAGTTAAATGTCGCACTGACTATCCTGTTCTTTACCAAAATCAAAGAGGATCCCAGATCCTTTGAATATGCAGAAATTACACATAGACCTTTTAATTCATTGATAGGTATTTGTTAGTGTCAGACCTGGTTCAAGAACCCACTCTCTTTGTCTTATCCATTTAAAATGTTGTGATGTTTGCTGATAAAAATTACTAGCACTTTGGCATATGGTAAGTGCTCAGTAAATGTTAGGGCTTAGTAATAGTAGTAGTATCAATACTATTGTGTAACATTATACACTTCATGAACTCCTTCACACCTCCACACTTATTTCTACAGATCTACCTGAATTTCCACTCCCCGATCTCGTGTCTTAAAGTATGAGCCTTTTTTTTTTTTTTTTTTTTTTTTTGGCCAGTGCGTGAGGGGGTAGAAATCTCAAGACCTTAGTCCCTTGGTTGTTTCCTTTCTTGTTCATGAATTCTCCTAACTTTGTCCCTTCTATTTAGAAGAGCTATCTATACTTGGGTTGTCATTTCTTTCTAAGTCCCTCTTCAACTACTGAAATTTAGCATTTGCCCCCATTTTAATATACTGCTTGTGTTAATGTCAGTAATAGCACAGTGGCCAAATCTAAAAGTTGCTTCTCAATTTTCATGGTGTATGACCTCTTTGTAGGCTTCCATACTGCTGCTAACCACTGCCTGCTGGAAACTGCTTCCTAGGTTCCATCACCCTGCATTCTCCCTTCCTCGTCATGGGCCCTCTTCTTCAAGTTGTCTTTGCATAATGTTCTTCATTGTTGGTTCTCTTTGCCTGCTGTATTATACAGTCTCTGACATTACCATATACATATACTCTCCCTCTATCACTTATTTCAGTCAGAGAACAAGTCTGAATCTTGAACACTGATCTCTCTGGGGCGCCTGGGTGGCTCAGTCGGTTAAGCGGCCGACTTCGGCCCGGGTCATGATCTCACGGTCCGTGAGTTTGAGCCCCGCGTCAGGCTCTGTGCTGACAGCTCAGAGCCTGGAGCCTGTTTCAGATTCTGTGTCTCCCTCTCTCTGGCCCTCCCCCATTCATGCTTTGTCTCTCTCTGTCTCAAAAATAAATAAACGCTAAAAAAAAAAAAAAAAAAGAACACTGATCTCTCTCAGAAACCAGTTATATTCAGCCCCTTATTGGAAATGTGTATTGGATGTTCTGTTGCACCTTAAAACTCAACATGTATAAAATTAAACTGCTAATTTCCATTTTACACCATTAACTGAGATGGGAATAATTTTGGAGAAGAGCAGGTTTTGGAAGAACCAGCAGGAATTGGGTTTGGGGAGTGTTAAATTTGAAATACCTGTATCTCTGTAGTGGATATCCGTAGTAGAGATTGACTGCTAGTTGACTCCTAATATGCCTTCTCCTCTTCATCCATGGTAATAGAATTATCTAGCCAGACACATGGTTGCCTATAATAAACTCTGAATGTATCCATGTCAGTAGGTTCTGGCCAGTGGGATTGAGAAACTTCCAGATGATATTCTAAAATAATGGGATGCCTCTTTCCCTTTATCCGTTTCTGGTGATGGAAATGTAGTAGACGTTGTGAGCTATTTTGGAAGGACAATTGGGTGGGTCCCTGAAGACTTCATGAGTCAGAGCCTATGTACCAGCTTGAACTTTAGTGTGAGACCGATAACTTCTACAATTTGCCATGGTTTTTCTACATCACTTTTACTGAAGCTGACCTTGTTTCATAATATCCAAATGAAGAAATCAAGGAGGCAGTTGGATGTGGGTGTCTAGAGTTAAGGGAGAATGAAAGCAACTTATTCTACATTCCCTGGCTTGATGACTCTTCCATCTGTGGCATTCCTCAATCATAATTTGGTAATCCTAGATTTCTTCCTCTCTCTCACTCCTTTGGCAATTAGGCAAAGTCACATTTTCTTTAAAGCATTGGTTTTAAAGTTAGGTAGCATAGCAAAATGGTTAAGAGCACCGGCTCCCAATTTATTGGCAAGTGCAAAAATGTCAGGCAAAATCATAAATCCCTCCCTGGATTAACTTTTCTCATCTGTAAAGTGGGGTTATTGTGAGGATTAAGTGTTAATATATGTAAAGCTCTTAGAATAATGCTGAGCATATAGTAAACAAAAGTGAGCTTTTTCTAAATCCCAATGCAAATCCCAGTTCTGCCACTTACCAGGTATAGAACTTTTAGTTAAATAAAACTTGAATTAATGTCTCTGTTTCCTCATCAGTAAAATGGGAAAAATAATAGTACTGACCTCATATGGCCACTGTAAGCCTTCTTTCATCCATTCAAACATATTTATTAAATAGATATGATATACCAGCATAGTTCTAGGTGTCAAGAATACAACAGTGAACAAAGCCTGCCCTCATGTGGTTTATGATCTAGTAGAGAAACCAATCAATGTGATAAGTGTTAAGGAGAACTACAAAACAAAGTGAAGAGAATAGAGAATGCTACAGGAGTTGAATCATGCAGGGTGGTCAGAGAGGTGTCATTAAAAATATAGTTAAGCAGAGGCTTGACAGAATGAGCTGTGAGATATAAGAGGGAGAGTATTCCAGACAGAGAGGGCCCTGAGGCAGGAAGGTGCCTAAAGAATTCTAGGACCACCTAGGAAGAAACTGGCTGGAACACAGAAAAGGAGCTGAGATGAGATCAGGGAAGTCAGAGTGGGCCACAGCCCAGGCTTTGCAACACATCTTGAGGCCATGGGTACTTGCACTAAATGAGGTGGAAAGCCCTAGAAGGGTTTGAGAGAGTTATGACAAATTTAACCCATAGGAATCATTCTGGCTGTTGTGTGGAGAATGGGCAGACAGCACATGTGAAGTGTTTAGTGCCTGACATATAAGAAATGTTCAATAAGTGGTAATAAACATTTATTAGGTATTATGATTGTTGCATCCACATGACTCCTGAAACAGAATGCTACGGGCATCAGTGACAGTCACAATAAAGTTTATTGCAATGAAAGGTAAGGCAAACCTATCGATCGGGACCGACACTCTTGACCAGAGTGCGGTCTCAAACAGCCGGAGTACAGAGTTTTTATAGCTGACCACATAGTCTATTATCACCTAGGAACAGAACAAAGGAATAGCTCCCAGGTGGAAACAGTTCAAACAGGCCCTTGTCCCAATCCAATCAAACACTAATCACATCCCTTGATTGATAGGATAAGGCTGTTATCTCTTAACCTATAGTGTTAAAACAAAGCTGTTATTTCTTAAGGCTACAGGTTAGCCCTACACTACAATTTAATCCTTACAATGATCATTATTATTATGACATCTATTTCCTTCTATGTGAACTCTCTGATACTACCTTAATTTAGACCCTTACTGTTTCTTACCTGAACGCCAGTGTAAGCTTCAGAAGGGCAGGATCGTACTACCTTATTCATATTATATCCCCCAAACCCAAGACAATGCTGATCCATATTACAGTACTTTGCTACTGAATCTCACTGTGGAATATTTTTTAAAGAAACAAATATGATTTTATTGCATCCTTGCTTGAATCTGTCACTGGTTCTTTTTTTTCTTTTTTAATGTTTATTTATTTTTAGGGGAGGGGAGGGACAAAGAGAGGGAGATCCAGAGTAAGCTCTGCTCTGACCACAGCAAGCCTGATGGGGGGCTCAAACTCACGAACTATGAGATCATGACCTGTGCCAAAGTCAGATGCTCAACCTACTGAGCCACCCAGGCACCCAAAATCTGTCACTGGTTTTCACAGCTTTCTGGATGACGTCCAAACTCCCAAGACCAAAGTCCATTCGAATTGGGCCTCGCTTCCCTTCCAGCTCCAATTCTTTCCACTTCCCACATAAATCCATTGCTGGAGAAGTACTTACTTTAAAAAGTCATTTGAAGCCCTTTTGCATGCAAATTCATTTTTTTTTTCATTTTCCAATTCCAGTGTAGTTAGCATGCAGTGTTAATTAGTTTCAGATGTACCATATAGTGATTGAATAACTTCATGTATTAGTGGTCATTAAGAGAAATGCACTCTTAATCTCCTTCACTAACAAAACTAAAGGCAAAAGACTATTGAATGGAAGAAGGTAATTACAAATGATATCTGATAAAGGATTAGTACCCAAAATATATAAAGAACTTGTAAAATTGATACCAAAAAATAATCCAATAAACAAATGGGCAGAAGGCATGAACAGACATATCTCCAAAGAAGATACAGGTGGCCAATAGACACCAAAAAGATGTTCAACTTCAGTCCTTATCAGGGAAATGCAAATCAAAACCCCAATGAGATATCACCTCACATTTGTCATAATGGCTAAAATTAACAGCACAAGAAAAAATAAGTGAGAATGTGGAGGAAAAGGAACTCTCCTGCACTGCTGGTGGGAATGCAAACTGGTACAGCCACTGTGAAAAACAGTATGGAGTTTCTTTAAAAAGTTCAAAATAGAACTACCCCATGATCCAGCCATCCCACTCCTGGGTATTTACCCAAAAAATAGAAAAACACAAATTCAGGGGGTACATGCACCCCTATGTTTATTCTAGCATAATTTACATTAGTCAAATTATGGAAGCAACCCAAATGTCCATTGATACATTGATGGATAAAGAAGATGTGGTGTGTGTGTGTGTGTGTGTGTGTGTGTGTGTGTGTGTGTGATGGAATATTATTCAGTCATAAAAAATAATGAAATCTTGTCATTTGTAACAACATAGATGGAGCTAGAGTATGATGTTAAGCAAAATTAGAGAGAACTATGATATGATTTCTCTTATGTGGAATTTAAGAAATAAATGAGGAATAAAAAAAGAGAGGCAAACCAATAAACAGACTCAAATATTGAGAACAAACTGAGAGTTACCAGAGGAGAGGTTGGTGGGCATATGGGTGAAAATAGATGATGGGGATTAAGGAGAGCACTTGTGATGAGCACTGGGTGATGTATGGAATTGATGAATTGGTATATTGTACACCTGAAATTAATATACCACTGTATGTTAACTATATTGGAATTTTAAAAAGTCATTGAAGTAAAAACTTGGAAGTGTTATGCTTTGACCTTGGTGATTTCAGTTTCTTTGTGCCTACCTTAACCCAGCTGGAGAGTAGGTGGAAGAGAGGAGTTTCATTGAACACCAGCTGCTGCTGCTGCTGCTGCTGCTATGTTGCTGCTGCTGCTACTAATCTGAACTGTTCTGAATAAAACAGTTCCACTGAAATCAATGAAGCCATCAGAAATTTTGCCTTCTGACAATCTCATCTTTTATTTATTTGAAATCGTTCACATTGCATTCATATATCTGATACTATTTTTTAATACTTATACTCATTTTAACAGGAATCTAAGGAAGTGCATGGGTTAAATAAAATCTCAATTATTAAAACCGGTACAGACTACACTTCCTATTTTTCCTCATGATATCTCAACTAAAGAAAAACATCTGGTTAGGGAAGAATCATGAATACAGTTTGGAATCAACAAGCAATATTTTATTTATTTTTTTAATTCTTGCTTGACACTAACAAACAATACAAAATTATCAAAATGATAAATTTACTATTGGACTCTGAGCTTACTTAAAACAATTTTATACCTAAAGCTTGCCTTTATTTTAGTTTTGCTTTGTGACAGTAAACAAACTATCATTATGATATAGAAAGATCAAAATTTTTAAAGATAGTAATGTAGATATTATTTATGACATAAAGTGTTTTTTTTTTATTTTGGTTAAGCATAATACTAATTACATCTGTATTTTAGCACTTAACACAAAGTTTCTGACATGACAGTTTATTTCCACAAATTGCATTTGTGTACCCTTTAGGTGCTAGTTGCTTGAATAAACCTCATTAATCCTTACAACAATTTTGAATGCTATGCATTTTATGGATTAGGAAGTTGAGCTTAGAATAAGTAACCTGTCAATGTCTCTCAGTTGAAACCTAGTAGAGCTAGGATTTAAATCCAGGTGTGTGTGTGTGTGTGTGTGTGTGTGTGTGTGTGTGTGTGTGTCCTGTTGCTGCTTTCCCAGAAAACAAAGATAATTTTTTGAGTTTCAAAGGTTTCATTGAGATGCTTTTTAAATTATTAAGTCATCCCTAACAGTATTACAGGTTTCCCCTGCTTTCCAAAAGTAGAATGCTCATATGAAATCTTTCATAAGCTGAAATGGCATAAATCAAAGAAGCAATTACCATAAATTTACATGGAAAAACTTTTTTTAGCATTCCCAGACCCCCCCCCAAAAAAACTTCTCTTAGGCTTTTCTGATCCCTTACAACACATCTTGCTAATGGATGTACACAATGAATGGAAATAAAACACAGATATTCATAAACACAGTTCAAAGCTTTGGCAGTTTGATGCTAAGATGCTGAGTGTAGTTCCTGGAGAAGACGCTGGGCGGTGACATCGCTGCTCTGGGTGTACGCTACTTCTATTATGGCTCGATGCAAAACAAATGTTGAACACTATTTTCACTTTATACCTTTTCCTGGTAAAAGCAAAAACCCTCTTTGAATTTCTTTTAGTCAGTGAAAATAGGTATGTTCTAATGTGAGTCTTCCATAAAAGCAAAGTGGTGGGTCATGAACTGTATATCAGAAATTGAACCTGGTATGACATGAACCTGTATACCAGAACAATATTCTCAACTTATTACCCCCAAAGAAACCTCCTTTCCATAATGTTCAATTCAAAACACAAATTCTGTGGCCCTCAGCTGCCTGATTTGCCACAACTCCCTTCCAACACTCAGTCCCATTTTGTGATTGTTGGACAAGCTGCTTATCTTCTTTAGGCATTAATTTCTTCATTTGTAAAGGGGATGATATGAATATGATTAAAGAGACCATGTGTTGCTAAGGACTTGACTCAATGCTTAGCACATGATAAATGCTAAATAAATGTGATGTATGAATGAATGAATGGGTGAGTAGATGAAGTTGTCTTAACTTGGGTTTCCCAGAAACAGATTTGAGATAATTTGAGTATAAGTATTTTAGTTGAGAGGTTATTCTAAAAACTTTGGTAGGGAAGCAAGGAAGTGAGCTAAGGAAGGAGGACAACGAATAAAGTGGGCAATATCAATCAAGTATCCACTGTGGGTAACCAGCAGTTAATTCTGCTGAAGAACTCTGGAAGAAAGTGTAGAACAGTCACCTCGTAGTTATTCTGTCAGTGGAAAAAGGGAGCTTTTCTTATACACTGATTATCCCGGTGATAACACTGCTGGCTTACTGTAGTAGGGGCATGGCAACTCCAACTGGTCAGAAAATGCCCAAAGTAAAAAAAATGCAGATGCTAGCAATTAGAGCTAGTACTGGCATGTACTACATTGATAAGACTTAGGTCACCAAGAGCATCTGCTGTATGAATTAATGCACACACACAAAAAAAAGGGACAAATGAGCCATATTTGATGAATTTACCACAGTTCAGATGGCCCTCGTGTTTGCAAGTTTAGAAACCTATTAGAGAAGCCCATCAAACAAATTAACATTAACCAAGCTCAAGAAATGGAATTTTAAAATCAGAATGCCAGTTTATTTCTTTTCATTTGTTTTTCGTAAGTAGAATTTAGCGATTCATCACTTACATGCAACCCAGTACCCATCTAAACAAGTGCCCTTCTTAATACCCATTACCAATCTAGCCCATCTCCCACTGACCTCCCTTCATTAACCCTCAGTTTCTTCTCTATCATTAAGAGTCTCTTGTGGTTAGTTTCCTTCTTTTCTCTTCCCCCTCCTACCCCTATGTTCATCTGTTTTGTTTCTTAAATTCTACATAGGACTGAAATCATATGGTATATGCCTTTCTCTGACTTATTTCATTTAACATAATGCATTATAGCTCCATCCACCTTGTTGCAAATGGCAAGATTTCATTCTTTTTGATGGCTGAGTAGTATTCCAGTGTGTGTGTGTACACATATATAAGGTATTTTCTTTATCCATTCATCAGTCAATGGACATGGACATTTGGGCTCTCTCCATAGTTCAGCTATTGTTGATAATGCTGCTACAAACATTAGGGTGCATGTACCTCTTTGAATCTGTATTTTTGAATCCTTTGAGTAAATAATAGTGCAATTTCTGGATCATAGAGTAGGAAACTCCATAGTATTCTCCACAGTGTCTACACCGGTTTGCATTCCCACCAATAGTGCAAGAGGGTTCCTCTTTCTCCACAACCTTGAAATACCTATTGTTTTTTGTGTTGTTAATTTTAGCCATTCTGACAGGTGTAAGGTGGTATCTCATTGTGGTTTTGATTTGTATTTGCCTGATAATGAGTGATGCTGATCATCTTTTCATGTGTCTCTTAGTCATCTGGATGTCTTTAGAAAATGTGCTCTGCCCATTTCTTAACTGGGTGGTTTGATTTTTGGGTGTCGAGTTTGATAAGTTCCTTATAGATTTTGGACACTAACTCTTTATCAGATATGTCATTTGCATTTATCTTCTCCCATTCTATAGGCTACCTTTTAGTTTTGTTGATTGCTTCCTTTGCTGTGCCAAAGATTTTATCTTCATGAAGTCCCAGTAGTTCATGTTTGCTTTTGTTTCCTTTGCCTTCAGTGATGTGTCTAGTAAGTGTCTAGTAAGAAGTTATTCTGGCTGAGGTCAGAGAGGTTGCTGCCTGTGTTCTCCTCTAGGATTTTGATGGTTTCCTGTCTCATATTTAGGTTTTTCATCCATTTTGAATTTATTTTTGTGTACAGTGTGAGAAATTGATCCAGGTTCATTCTTCTGCATGTCACCATCCAGTTTTCCCAACACCATTTGTTGAAGAGACTGTCTTTTTTCCACCAGATATTCTTTCCTGCTTTGTCAAATATTAGTCGATCATATAGTTGTGAGTCCACTTCTGGGTTCTCTATTCTGTTCCATTGATCTATGTATCTGTTTTTGTGCCAGTACCATACTGTCTTGATGACTACAGCTTTGTAGTATAGCTTGAAATCCAGAATCGTTATGCCTTTAGTTCTGTTTTTCTTTGTCAGGATTGCTTTGGCTATTATGGGGTCTTTTGTGGTTCCATATAAATTTTAGGATTGTTTTTACTAGATCTGCAAAAAATACTGGTGGTATTTAGATAGGGATTTCATTAAATGTGTAGATTGAGTTGCATAGTATAGACATTTTAACAATGTTTGTTCTTCCAATACACGAGCATGATATGTTTTTCCATTTCTTTGTGTCTTCTTCAATTTCTTACATAAGCAGAATGCCAGTTTGTTGATTTAAATTGAGAAATAACTATTACAGGGGCTGGAATGGTGGCAGTGCATATGATCAGAGCATTCTTTCTCTGTAAGAAGATATACAGTCCCCTCAATAAGAGAAAGTTTCTTATGAAGCTTGAGATCTAGACAAAATGAGTTGGAGGAAGTGAATTTTGATGACAATAAGCTAAAATACCTGATATATTCAACTTCCATTAAGAATAATTTTGAGGAATTAATATGGCAGAATTATATGGGGACCCTGAGCTTGCCTCATACCTGAAACACAGCTAGATCAGCATCAAACCATTTTGAACACCTAGGAAATTGATCTGAGGATTAATGCAACAATCTGCATAATTGAAGTCAGAGAACTTGGCAGGTGCATGGTGCAGAGAGGTTAATTGGGGGAGAGAACAGCCATGGAGCCACAGAGCGTAGGGAGACATTTTCATGGAGAGAGGACAGAGGGAGAAAGAGAAAGGGGGAGAATGCAGCATATCAGAGTCACACAAGAAAAGTCCTCCCCATGAAAGTAGCTAGAGAGAAAGAGAGAGAGAAAGAGTGAAAACACTTGCACAGGACTGGACAAAAAATCTGTTCACCAAACCATTGACAGGGAGAAAGGAGAGGAGTTCAATACCACCAGATTCTATAACCAGTGGAGAGAAAAGTCTGAAATTTCAGAGCTCAGTGCCTGGAGGTGCTCTGGTGAAGAAGTAGCACAAAACCTCATGAGCAGGCAGCACACTCTGAGGGGACCATGTGCCATATGGGGAGAAGCGGTTTCCCTGATTGGAGTGCATTTGGTAGAAGCCATATGGCCTCCCTGCAGACAAAAGTCCCAGTGGACCCCCTCACCCTCCCAAGGGCAGCCACGTTTACTGATATTGGAACAAAGATGCCAGAGGGGAGCACAACCTGGTGCCAGCTATGTGTTGTGACTTGCCATAAACTCTGGGCCTCTGTCACTGTGAAACTGAGTGAACTTTTTCTGGGACAAGCCAGCACCCAGCCATTGCTTGGTGAGACCCTCCCCCAGAGAGTTGGTGTGGGTCCAAGCCATAAGACTCTCTGAAGTATGGGGTTTTGAAACAGCCCCATCTGAGATAAAACTCTGGAGGGAGGTTCCACCTGGCAGGTGGACAGCTTGGACACAGGCAGGATGGGGCAGGGAGCAGACAGAGGCCTGAGACAAATGATGGGTGCTTGATCACCAGTGAGGGCACAAGGTTTCTGTTTCAGAGACTAGGGATCTGGGTGAAGCCATTTTCACTTCTAACATGCACACACATGGATCAATCCCAGTAAGCTAGCAGCACCACCAAGTGGAGAACAGAGTTGTTACACCAAGCCCTGCCCACCTGCACCCTCCAGGCATATCCCCCAGAGACCAGCACACATCCCTTCTACCTGCTTATTAGTCTACAGACTATAGCATGTCTATAAACTGCAAAGTTTCAGTTCTAGGGGACACCGAATGTAACTTCATTCAGATTTCATTCTGTTTGCTTATTTGTTTGTTTTCTTTGCTTCTGTTTTTCTTTAGATTGTTTTCTTTGTTCTTTCCTTTCTTTCTCTTTGTTAGGTACAGAAAGATCAAATTCTTACTTTTTAATGTCTTTATTTTATTTTGTAATCCTATTTTATTCTCTTTATATAATTTTATTATTTAAAAATTATAAAATAATTTATAATAATTTATATAATTTTATATAATTTATATATATTTATTTATACTTATAAATAAATATTTATTTATTTATAATAATTTATATTATTTTATTATAAAATAATAAAAATTATGGCGCGCCTGAGTGACTCAGTCGGTTAAGCGTCTGACTTCATCTCAAGTCATGATCTTGCAATCCATGAGTTCGAGCCCCACATAGTGCTCTGTGTTAACAGCTCAGAGCCTGGAGCCTGCTCCGGATTCTGTGTCTACCTCTCTCTCTGCCCCTTCCCTGCTCACACTCTGTCTCTCTCTCTCTCTCAAAAATAAATAAAAATTTAAAAATTCTTTAAAAATAAAAATAAAAACATTATTTTCCTTTCTCTATTCTATCAAGCTTCTCTCAACAAGCAGACCAAAATACACCTAGGATCTAGCTTTCTGTATTTGATATTTTTAGTTTTTTTTTTTATTTTTAACACTTATTTCTTATTTTATTATTTTTTTTCTTCCTCCAAAGTGACAAGACAGAAGAAATCACCCCAAAAGAGAACAGGAAGAAATTATGGCCAAGGATTTAATTAACACAGATATAGATAAGATGTCTAAACTAGAATTTAAAACCATGACTATAAGAATGCCACCTAGGCTTGAAAAAAGCATAGAAGATGCTGAGAATCCCTTTCTGTGGAGATAAAAGAAGTAAATTCTAGTCAGCCCCAAATTAAAAATGCTATAGCCAACATGCAATTGTGAATGGATGCCGTGACAGCAAGGATGATTAAGCAGAGCAGTTAATCAGTGAGATAGAAAATAAAATTATGTAAAATAAAGAAGCAGAAAAAAAGAGGGACAAAGGAAAAAGATCATGATACAATACTTAGAGAACTCAGTGACTTATTAAAAAGGAATAACATTTGAATGATAGGAGTCCCAGGAGATGAAGAGAGAAAAAAGGGGCAGAAGGTTTATGTGAGCAAATTACAGCTGAAAACTTTTCTGATCTAAGGAAAGACACAGACTTCAAAATCCAAGAAGCACAGAAAACTCCCATTAGATTCAACAAAAACCGACCATCACCAAGGCACATCAGAGTCAAATTCATAAAATACACAGACAAAGATAGAATTATGGAAGTAGCAAGGGAAAAAAGTCCTTAACCTGCAAGGGAAGACAGATTAGGTTTGCAGCAGATCTGTCCACGGAAACTTGGCAGGCCAGAAAGGAATGGCAGAGTACATTCAACGTGCTGAATTTGAAAATAGGCAGCCAAGAATGTTTTAACCAGCAAGGCTGTCATTCAAAATAAAAGGAGAAATAAATAGTTTCCCAGACAAACAAAAACCAAACGAGTTTGTGACCACTAATCCACCCCTACAGGAAATTTTAAGGGATATTCTTTGAGTGGAGAAAAACACAACAAAACAAAAAAGACCAAATGCAACAAAGGCTAGAAAGGACGAGAGAACATCACCTGAAATATCAACTCTACAGGCAACACAATGGCACTGTATTCATATCTTTCAATAATCACTCTAAATGTAAATGGACTAAATTATCCAATCGAAAGACATGGGTATCAGAATGGGAAAAAAAAGAGATCCATTTATATGCTGCCTGCAAGAGACTCATTTTAGACCTAAAGACACCTGTAGGTTGAAAGTAAGGGGCTGGAGAACCATCTATCATGCTAATGGACATCAAAAGAAAGTCAGAGTAGCCATAGTTATATTGGACAAAATAGATTTTAAAACGAAGACTTTAACAAGAGAAAAGCAGGGCATGACATCATAATTAAGGGGACTATCTGCCAAGAAACTCTAATAATTATAAATATTTATGCCCCCATCTTGAAAGAACTCAAATGTATCAATCAATAAATCACAAACATAAACTCATTGATGATAATAATAACATAATAGTAGGGGACTTCAACACCCCACTTACAACAATGGACAGATTTAGGCTGAAACCAACTAGGAAACAATGGCTATAATAACACACTGGACTGGATGGATTTAACAGATATATTCAGAACATTTTATCCTAAAGCAACAGAACACACATCCTTCTTGAGTTTACATGGAATGTTCTCCAGAAAGGATCACATACTGGGTCACAAATTAGTCCTCAACAAGTACAAAATGATCGATACCATACCATGCATATTTTCAACATTTATTTATTTTTGGGACAGAGAGAGACAGAGCATGAACGGGGGAGGGGCAGAGAGAGAGGGAGACACAGAATCGGAAACAGGCTCCAGGCTCTGAGCCATCAGCCCAGAGCCTGACGCGGGGATCGAACTCACGGACCGCGAGATCGTGACCTGGCTGAAGTCGGACGCTTAACCGACTGAGCCACCCAGGCGCCCCCCATGCATATTTTCAGACTGCAATGCTATAAAACTTAAAATCAACCACAAGAAAAATTTTGGAAAGACCACAAATACGTGGAGATTAAATAACATCTTACTAAAGAATGAATGGGTTAACCAAGAAATTAAAGAGGGAATTAAAAAGTACATGGAAGCCAATGAAAACACAACAGTCCGAAATATCTGGGATACAGCAAAGGGGATCACAATAGGGAAGTATATAGCAATTCAGGCCTTCCTAAAGAAAGAAATGTCTCAAATACTCAAGCTAACCTTACATCTACAGCAGTTGGAAAAAGAACAGCTAATAAAGCCCAAAACCTGTGGAAGAAGGGGAATAGAAAAGATTAGAGCAGAAATCAATGATATTTAAATACAAAAACAAACAAACAAAACAACAGTAAAACAGATCAACAAAATTAGGAGCTGGTTATTTAAAAGAATTAACAAAATTGATAACCCCATGTCCAGATTTATCAAAAAGAAAAAGGAAAGGACCCAAAGAAATAAAATCACAAATGAAAGAGGAGAGATCACAACCTACAGCACAGAAATAAAAACAATAATTAGAGAACATTATGAGCAAATATATGCCAACAAATTGGGAAGGAAACTGAAGCAGGAAGAAGTAGAAAATTTGAATAGATCCATAACCAATAAAGAAATTGAATCAGTAAATAAAAAAGGGGGGATGGCACCTGGGTGGCTCAGTCAGTTGAGTGTCTGACTTTGGCTCAGGTCATGATCTCACGGTTTGTAAGCCCCATGTTGGGCTCTGTGCTGACAGCTTACAGCTTGGAGCCTGCTTCAGATTCTGTGTCTGTCTCTCTGTTTCTTGGCCCCTCCCCCATCTCAAAAATAAATAAACATAAAAAAAAAAGCAATTGAGTCAGTAATAAAAATCTCCCAACAAACAAGAGTCCAGAGGCAGATATCTTCCCAGGGGAATTCTACCAAACATTTAAAGAAGAGTTCATACCTATTCTTTTGAAGCTGTTACAAAAAATAGAAATGGAAGCAAAAGTTATAAACTCACTCTATGAGACCAGCATTACCTTGTTTCTGAAACCAGAAGACCCCACTAAAAATGAGAGTTACAGACCAATCTCTCTGATTAACATGGATCCAAAAATTCTGAACAGGATGCTATTAAACCAAATCCAAAAATACATTAAAAGAATTATTCACCATGATTAAGTGGGATTTATTCCTGGTCTGCAGGGCAGGTTCAATATCTGCAAGTCAATCAATGTGATACATCACATTAATAAAAGAAAGGACAAGAACCATATGATCTCTTAATATAGGCAGGAAAAGCATTTGACAAAATACAACATCCATTCTTGATAAAAACCCTCAAGAAAGTAGGGATAGAAGGAACATACCTCAAGCTCATAAAGGCCATATATGAAAGACCCACAGCTAATATCATCCTCAATGGGGAAAAACTGAGAGCCTTTCCCCTAAGGTCAGGAACATGACAGGGATGTCCACTCTCATAATTGTTGTTCAGCATAGTGTTGGAAGTCCGAGCTTCAGGAATCAGACAACAAAAAGAAATAAAAGGTATCCAAATTGGCAAGGAAGAAGTCATACTTTCAGTGTTTGCAGATTACATGATACTCTATGTGGAAAACCTGAAAGACTCCACCAAAAAACTGCTGGAACTGATACATGAATTAAGCAAAGTTGCAGGTTATGAAATCAACATACAGAAATCAGTTGTATTTCTATATGCCAAAATGAAGCAGCAGAAAGAGATATCAAGGAATTGATCCCATTTACAATTGCAACAGAAATGATAAAATACCTAGGAATAAGTGTAACCAAAGAGGTGAAAAACCTATACACTGAAAACTCTAGAAAGCTTATGAAAGAGATTGAAGAAGACACAGAGAAATGGAAAAACATTCTATGCTCA
This sequence comes from Puma concolor, assembly GCF_028749965.1. Lineage (NCBI taxonomy): Eukaryota > Metazoa > Chordata > Mammalia > Carnivora > Felidae > Puma > Puma concolor. The sequence continues at coordinate 124,972,369 of NC_141672.1, read as the reverse complement.
TGGATTGGAAGAAAAATATTGTTAAAATGTTGATACTACTCAAAGCAATCTACACATTCAATGAAATCCCTATCAAAATAACTCTTACATATCTCAGCATACTTTTCCTAAGAACAAAAGCATTCTTGGGGCTCCTGGGTAGCTCAGTTGGTTGAGCATCTGACTTTGACTCAGGTCATGATCTCACAGCTCATGGGTTCAAGCCTCACATTGGGCTCTGGACTGACAGCTCAGAGCCTGGACCCTATATTGGATTCTGTGTCTCCATCTCTCTCTGTCCATCCCCTGCTCATGCTCTGTCTCTGTCTCTGTCTCTATCAAAAAGAAATAAACATTAAACATAAGAAAAAGAAAACAACAAGAACATTCTTACATATTACCACAATACTGTATAATATTTAACATTGACCCAATAATGTTGTCTAACACACAATTTATATTCAAGTTTCCCTAATTGTAATATTGCTTATAGTTTTTTAAATATTTTTCAAGTATAGTTAGCACATAGTGTTATATTAGTTTCAGGTGTACAACATATAGATCCAACAATTCTGTACATTACTCAGTGCTCATCATGAGGAGTATACTTTTAATTCCCTTCATCTGTTTCACCCATCCTCACACCCATCTTCCCTCTGATAACCACCAGTTTGTTCTCTATAGTTAAGGCCTTTTTTGTCTCATTTTTTCTTTGATCCTTTGTTTTATTTCTTTAATATTTATTTATTTTTGAGAGAAAGAGAGAGACAGAGTGTGAGCATGGAGGGGCAGAGAGAGAGAGAGAGAGACAGACAGACAGACAGACAGAATCCCAAGCAGGCTCTAGGCTCTGAGTTGTCAGCAGAGGTCCTAATGTGGGGCTTGAACCCATGAACCATGAGATCATGACCTGAGCCAAAGTCGCATGCTTAACCAACTGAGCCACCCTGGCGCCCCTTGTTTTATTTCTTAAATTCCACATATGAGTGAAACCATATGGCATTTGTCTTTCTCTGAGTAAGAACCAATTAAGTAACACACACCATTAGTTTTCATAATTTTTTAGTCTTTGTTTATCTAGAAACCACCCCACAAGATTTTTTCTTTTATGACCTTGATTCTTTGAAGATACAGGGCAGTTGTTATATAGGAGTCCTCATGATCTGATTCATCTGATTGTTTCCTCATGATTAGATTCACATTATATATTTTTAGAAATAATATATAGGTGATGTTACATACTCTTTGCATCACCAAAGCAGGCATATATTGTAGTTTTTGTATTGTTAGTGTTGCTCTTATTACTTGGTTAGAGTGGGGTCTACTAGATTTCTTCATTATAAATGTTTGTTATAATTAATAAGTAATTTGAGTAGTGGTACTTTTAAAGTTGAGCATATATTTCAGTATTTTACCTAGTAGTTTTTGTCCAGGTATGATTATTATCTGAAGCAACCTTACACTGATGATTATATAATAATTCTCCCTCCATTTCTTTTACATCTATCAGCTGTGTATTTTAGAGAAGAGATTTTCCTCCTACCCACCGTTTTTCTTTAGTTTTAATATGGATTCATGGTTTTACTTTTTATTCAATATGACAAAATACATTACATCATTATTCTTTCTAGTGCTCAAATTGTCCCAAATTTGGCAAGTTGAGGCCCCCCAACCAATTTTGTATCCTTTTGACTTGATCCTATCAATATGAGTATTTCTTTGCACAATAAGATGTTCAGGTTTATTCTACTCAAGATCTGGACTCAGTGACTGAGCTGTTTCTCAGAAACCTTGTGGGGTTTTGTTTTCATTTGTTTTAGTAAATCTGGGCACTATTCATTGCATCAATGGCCATATTTATGGAATACATCTATATCTATCTATCTATCTATCTATCTATCTATCTATCCATCATCTATCATTTTTTAAATTATGTGTCAAACCCAATACTCCTGTATTCTTCTGCATCTTCTCTCATTCCATATTTACTTCTTCCTTCTCCCACAGTGAAAACCCAATATATTTATTATATGCTCTATCTTACAATACACACAAATTACCAATACCACTATCAACAACAAATTTACGAAGTAAAATTCAAGATTTCTTTGCAGATTTCTAGTCCTTAAACTAACCCCCCCAAAGATGATCAGATTATTGTATTCAGAAGTTTCTTGAATTAATTATTATTACTTTGATACATAGGTTTATTTTTTTCTGTCTACAGGAATTTTTGGGCTTGATTCTTTCATTTTCATGAGTTATTTTCATTTGGAGTTTGTAAAATATTTTGATGTTTCAAATTTTCAAACTACATAAAAAGATATACCTAGAGGTGTTTCACTCAATTTCCTATCCCTTCAACTCCATTGCTACTCACTCCTTATAAGAAGCCATGTTTATTTTTTAGAATACCTTTCCTAACATTTTTTAAATGAAAATTTATTTTCAATAAAATAACTCCCACACATCTTGTTCATATTTTTATTTGTGTATGTAATGTATATTATTATTATCATCCTCTCTTCTTTATATTTATGGCGTTTATTTCTTTTGGTATTTAAGAAATGTAAATTAGTATAGAAAAAAATTACACTAATACTTTATATAATCTTCTCAGTTTCCTTTATTTAGATTTTGACTATTTTATTTAATAGTTACTCAAAAAAGTTTGAATTCTACCTATTGCCTATGCAACAATCAGTGAGGATATTCTACTCCCCATTACTTCTCCATTCTCTTATTTTTAAAATGGTGTAAGTTCTACTTAGTAATAATAATTTTTACATACTATTCTTCACAGCAATTTGTTTTAGGGTTAAGGTTAGGGCTATAAGTAAATACATTCTAAGCTTATAACCAGTCCTTTTACTGATGTTTCTTCAGTTATATCTTGGTTTGATAAAAGTCATCTTCCAGTAAATTCCTCAGGAAGAGGTCAGGCATACAGTATTTCCTGAGTTTTGTTCATATTTTAAACTGTTTTTCCTATATCCTTGATATTCAAAGGATGGCTTAATTGGCTTAAGACATTTGGTTTACATATTCCCTTTGATCTTTATGTATATGATGCTCCACTGTTTCTTTACTTCTGCTGCTTTTAAGAAATCTGATGAGAACTAGATTTTATGCCCTTTATAAGAAACTTTGTCTTTTAACACAGAGCCATACTTTTAAAAATCTTAACTTTTAATAGTTTTATTAGGATATGATTTGGATGTGATCATTTAGTGGTGATTTTCCAAGTTCACAGTGAGGTCCTTTCAACATATAGTTTCAGATCTTCTTTTATTTCCATAAATATTTTTAGTATGTAGTTATAAGACTAGGTAATACCACCATAAATTCATCATGAGTGGAAGTGATACATTCAAGATCAGGCTTCAGCAAATCTAAACATCACAAGTAAGCTTAAATAACAGCTGTCTCTCAACTCCATGTTATTTACTATTGCGGTGTTGCCTCTCCCTTCACCCAGTGTTACCTTTGACCCAATGGAGTATTTCTTATGACAAGCTGACAAAGAAGAAAAAAAAATTTTGAACTTGTTTGACAATGGGTCAATGTATGTTGTTGGCATGACCAGAAAGTTAAAAACAAAAACAAAAAAATAGTAGTGTGGGGTAGGGGAAAACATCTCAATGGGTAGAGCTTTGGATGACTCGTCATTTGTTTTATGTGGAGAGAGAAGTTGGATACACATGGACTTATGGGAAATAACAAGTGACTTAGTTAATTGGTCAGGGTTATAGATAAAATTGTCCTACATGGTAGAAGACTAGGAGTATTTCTTCAAGGTTGGGACTAAAACAAAGATTTCCACTCTCATTATTTCTGTTCAATGTTATCCTGGAGATCCTGGCCAGTGAAGTTAAGCAAGACAAAAAATTAGAAAGCGTATAAATTATAAAGAAGTAAAATTATCATTATTCATACATGAAAAAATTTCATACCCCATTACTATATAAAGAGAATCCAAATGAATCTGTAAGTAACTTTTTTTTTAAATATATGGAATTTATTGTCAAACTGGTTTCTATACAACACGAGTGCTCATCCCAAAAGATGTCCTCTTCAGTACCCATCACCTCCCCTCCCCTCCCTCCCACCGCCATCAACCCTCAGTTTGTTCTCAGTTTTTAAGAGTCTCTTATGCTTTGGCTCTCTCCCACTCTAACCACTATTTGTTTTTTTCCCCTTCCCCTCCGTCATGGGTTTCTGATAAGTCCCTCAGGATCCACATAAGAGTGAAAACATATGGCATCTGTCTTTCTCTGTATGGCTTATTTCGCTTAGCATAACACTCTCCATTTCCATCCACGTTGCTACAAAGGGCCATATTTCATTCTTTCTCATTGCCATGTAGTACTCCATTGTGTATATAAACCACAATGTCTTTATCCATTCATCAGTCGATGGAGATTTAGGCTTTTTCCATAATTTGGCTATTGTTGAGAGTGCTGCTATAAACATTGGGGCACAAGTGCCCCTATACATCCGTACTCCTATATCCCTTGAGTAAATTCCTAGCAGTGCTACTGCTAGATCATAGGGTAGGTCTCTTTTTAATTTTTTGAGGAACCTCCACACTGTTTTCCAGAGCAGCTGCACCAGTTGCATTCCCACCAACAGTGCAAGAGGGTTCCTGTTCCTCCACATCCTCTCCAGCATCTGTAGTCTCCTGATTTGTTCATTTTGGCCACTCTGACTGGCGTGAGGTGACATCTGAGTGTGGTTTTGATTTGTACTTCCCTGATGAGGAGTGATGTTGAGCATCTTTTCATGTGCCTGTTGGCCATCCGGATGTCTTCTTTAGAAAAGTGGCTATTCATGTTTTCTGCCCATTTCTTCATTGGATTATTTGTTTTTTCAGGTGTGGAGTTTGGTGAGCTCTTTATAGATTTTAGATACTAGCCCTTTGTCCGATATGTCATTTGCAAATATCTTTTCCCATTCCGCCGGTTGCCTTTTAGTTTTGTTGATTGTTTCCTTTGCTGTGCAGAAGCTTTTTATCTTCATGAGGTCCCAATAGTTCATTTTTGCTTTTAATTCCCTTGCCTTTGGGGATGTGTCAAGTAAGAAATGGCTGCAGCTGAGGTCAGAGAGGTCTTTTCCTGCTTTCTCCTCTAGGGTTTTGATGGTTTCCTGTCTCACATTCAGGTCCTTTATCCATTTTGAGTTTATTTTTGTGAATGGTGTAAGAAAGTGATCTAGTTTCATTCTTCTGCATGTTGCTGTCCAGTTCTCCCAGCACCATTTGTTAAAGAGACTGTCTTTTTTCCATTGGTTATTCTTTCCTGCTTTGTCAAAGATGAGTTTGCCATACTTTTGTGGGTCTAGTTCTTGGGTTTCTATTCTATTCCATTAGTCTATGTGTCTGTTTTTGTGCCAATACCATGCTGTCGTGATGATGACAGCTTTGTAGTAGAGGCTAAAGTCTGGGATTCTGATGCCTCCTGCTTTGGTCTTCGTCTTCAAAATTACTTTGGCTATTCAGGGCCTTTTGTGGTTCCATATGAATTTTAGGATTGCTTGTTCTAGCTTCGAGAAGAATGCTGGTGCAATTTTGATTGGGATTGCATTGAATGTGTAGATAGTTTTGGGCAGGATTGACATTTTGACAATATTTATTCTTCCAACCCATGAGCACAGAACGTTTTTCCATTTCCTTATATCTTCAATTTCCTTCATAAGCTTTCTATACTTTTCAGCATACAGATCTTTTACATCTTTGGTTAGATTTATTCCTAGGTATTTTATGCTTCTTGGTGCAATTGTGAATGGGATAAGTTTCTTTATTTGTTTTTCTGTTGCTTCATTATTAGTGTATACGAATGCAACTGATTTCTTTACATTGATTTTGTATCCTGCAACTTTGCTGAATTCATGTATCAGTTCTAGCAGACTTTTGGTGGAGTCTATCAGGTTTTCCATGTATAATATCATGTCATCTGCAAAAAGCGAAAGCTTGACTTCATCTTTGCCAATTTTGATGCCTTTGATTTCCTTTTGTTGTCTGATTGCTGATGCTAGAACTTCCAACACTATGTTAAACAACAGCGGTGAGAGTGGACATCCCTGTCGTGTTCCTGATCTCAGGGAGAAAGCTCTCAGTGTTTCTCCATTGAGGATGATATTAGCTGTGGGCTTTTCAAAAATGGGTTTTATGATGTTGAAGTATGTTTCTTCTATCCCGACTTTCTCGAGGGTTTTTATTAAGAAAAGATGCTTAATTTTGTCAAATGCTTTTTCTGCATTGATTCACAAGATCATATGTTTCTTTTCTTTTATTAACGTGATGTATCACGTTGATTGATTTGTGAATGTTGAACCAGCCCTGCATCCCAGGAATGAATCCTACTTGATCATGGTGAATACTTCTTTTCACATGCTGTTGAATTCGAGTTGCTAGTATCTTATTGAGAATTTTTGCATCCGTATTCATCAGGGATATTGGCCTGTAGTTCTCTTTTTCTTATCGGGTCTCTGCCTGGTTTAGGAATCAAAGTAATACTGGCTTCATAGAATGAGTCTGGAAGTTTTCTGTCCCTTTCTATTTTTTGGAATAGCTTGAGAAGGATAGGTATTTTCTCTGCTTTAAACGTCTGATAGAACTCCCCTGTGAAGCCATCTGGTCATGGACTCTTATTTGTTGGGAGAGTTTTGATAACTGATTCAATTTCTTCACTGGTTATGGGTCTGTTCAAGCTTTGTATTTCCTCGTGATTGAGTTTTGGAAGTGTGTGGATGCTTAGGAATTTGTCCATTTCTTCCAGGTTGTCCAGTTTGTTGGCATATAATTTTTCATAGTATCCCCTGATAATTGCTTCTATTTCTGAGAGATTGGTTGTAATAATTCTATTTTCATTCATGATTGTATCTATTTGGGTCATCTCCCTTTTCTTTTTGAGAAACCTGGCTAGAGGTTTATCAATTTTGTTTATTTTTTCAAAAAACCAACTCTTGGTTTCATTGATCTGCTCTACAGTTTTTTTTAGATTCTATATTGTTTATTTCTGCTCTGATCTTTATTATTTCTCTTCTTCTGCTGGGTTCAGGGTGTCTTTGCTGCTCTGCTTCTATTTCCTCTAGGTGTGCTGTTAGATTTTGTATTTGGGATTTTTCTTGTTTCTGGAGATAGGCCTGGATTGCAATGTATTTTCCTCTCAGGACTGCCTTCACTGTATCCCAAAGCGTTTGGATTGTTGTATTTTCATTTTCATTTGTTTCCATATATTTTTTAATTTCTTCTCTAATTGCCTGTTTGACCCATTCATTCTTTAGTAGGGTATTCTTTAACCTCCATGCTTTTGGAGGTTTTCCAGACTTTTTCCTGTGGTTGATATCAAGCTTCATAGCACTGTGGTCCAAAAGTATGCACGGTATGATCTCAATTCTTACATACTTATGAAGGGCTGTTTTGTGACCCAGTATGTGATCTATCTTGGAGAATGTTCCATGTGCACTTGAGAAGAAAGTATATTCTGTTGCTTTGGGATTCAGAGTTCTAAATATATCTGTCAAGTCCACCTGATCCAATGTATCATTCAGGGCCCTTGTTTCTTTCTTGATCCTGTGTCTAGATGATCTATCCATTGTTCTAAGTGAGGTATTAAAGTCCCTTGCAATTACTACATTCTTGTCAATAAGGTTGCTTATGTTTGTGAGAAATTGTTTTATATATTTGGGGGCTCCTGTATTCGGCGCATAGACATTTATAATTATTAGTTCTTCCTGATGGATAGACCCTGTAATTATTATATAAAGCTCTTCTTCATCTCTTGTTATAGCCTTTAATTTAAAGTCTAGTTTGTCTGATATAAGTATGGCTACTCCAGCTTTCTTTTGACTTTCAGTAACATGATAAATAGTTCTCCATCCCCTCACTTTCAATCTGAAAGTGTCTTCAGGTCTAAAATGAGTCTCGTGTAGACAGCAAATAGATGGGTCTTGTTTTTTTATCCATTCTGATACCCTATGTCTTTTGGTTGGCGCATTTAGTCCATTTACATTCAGTGTTATTATAGAAAGACATGGGTTTAGAGTCATTGTGATGTGTGTAGGTTTCATGCTTGTAGAGATGTCTCTGGTACTTTGTCTCACAGGATCCCCCTTAAGGTCTCTTGTAGGGCTGGTTTAGTGGTGATGAATTTCTTCAGTTTTTGTTTGTTTCGGAAGACCTTTATCTCTCCTACTATTTTATTTTTTTTTTTAATTTTTTTTCAACGTTTATTTATTTTTGGGATAGAGAGAGACAGAGCATGAACGGGGGAGGGGCAGAGAGAGAGGGAGACACAGAATCGGAAACAGGTTCCAGGCTCTGAGCCATCAGCCCAGAGCCCGACGCGGGGCTCGAACTCACGGACCGCGAGATCGTGACCTGGCTGAAGTCGGACGCTTAACCGACTGCGCCACCCAGGCGCCCCTCTCCTTCTATTTTAAATGACAGATTTGCTGGATAGAAGATTCTCAGTTGCATATTTTTTTCTGTTCATCACATTGAAGATATCCTGCCATTCCTTTCTGGCCTGCCAAGTTTCAGTAGAGAGATCCGTCACTAGTCTTATCGGTCTCCCTTTATGTGTTAGAGCACATTTATCCCTAGCTGCTTTCAGAATTTTCTCTTTATCCTTGTATTTTGCTAGTTTCACTATGATATGTCGTGCAAAAGATCGATTCAAGTTACGTCTGAAGCGAGTTCTCTGTGCCTCTTGGATGTCAATGCCTTTTTCCTTCCCCAGATCAGGGAAGTTTTCAGCTATGATTTCTTCAAGTACACCTTCAGCACCTTTCCCTCTCTCTTCCTCCTCTGGAATACCAATTATGCATAGATTATTTCTCTTTAGTGCATCACTTAGTTCTCTAATTTCCCCCTCATACTCCTGGATTTTTTTTTATCTCTTTTTCTCAGCTTCCTCTTTTTCCATAATTTTATCTTCTAGTTAACCTATTCTCTCCTCTGCCTCTTCAATCCGAGATGTGGTTGTCTCCATTTTATTTTGCAGCTCATTAATAGCATTTTTTAGCTCCTCCTGACTGTTCCTTAGTCCTTTGATCTCTGTAGCAATAGATTCTCTGCTGTCCTTTATACTGTTTTCAAGGCCAGCAATTAATTTTAAGACTATTATTCTAAATTCACTTCTTGTTATATTGTTTAAATCTTTTCTGATCAGTTCGTTACCTGTCGCTATTTCCTGGAGATTCTTTGAGGGGAATTCTTCCATTTTGTCATTTTGGACAGTCCCTGGAGTGGTGCAGAACTGCAGGGCACTTCCCCTGTGTTGTCTTGAATAACTTGCATTGGTGGGAGGGGCTGCAGTCAGACCTGATGTCTGCCCCCAGCCCACCATTGGGGCCACAGTCAGACTGGTGTGTACCTTCTCTTCCCTTCTCCTAGTAGCGGGATTCACTGTGGGGTGGTGTGGCCCATGTGGGCTACTTGCACAGTGCCAGGCTTGTGGTGCTGGGGATCTGGTGTAATAGCTGGGGTGGATCAGCAAGGTGCACAGGGGCGGGAGGGGCATGCTTAGCTCGCTTTTCCTTCAGAGATCCGCTTTGGGAGGGGCCCTGCTGCACGGGAAGGGAGTCAGACCCGCAGCTGGAGGGATGGATCCGAAGAAGCACAGTGTTGGGTGTTTGCGTGGTGCAAGCAAGTTCCCTGACAGGAACTGGTTCCCTTTGGGATTTTGGCTGGGGGATGGGTGAGGGAGATGGCGCTGGTGAGCGCCTTTGTTCCCCGCCAAGCTGTGCTCTGTCGTCCTGGGCTCAACAACTCTCCCTCCCATTGTCCTCCAGCCCTCTGGCTCTCTGACCAGAGCTGTTAACTTACAACCTTCCAGATGTTAAGTCCCGCTTGCTGTCAGAACACACTCTGTCTGGCGCCTCCGCTTTTGCAAGCCAGACTCAGGGGCTCTGCTCTGCTGGCGGGCTTTCCCTCAGCCCTGGCTCCTTCCCGCCAGTCCATGTAGCGAGCACCGCCTCTCCACCCTTCCTACCCTCTTCCGTGGGCCTCTCCTCTACGCTTGGCTCCGGAGAATCCACTCTGCTAGTCTTCTGGTGGTTTTCTGGGTTATTTAGGCAGGTGTGGGATTTAGGCAGGTAGGGATTGCATTGAATATGTAGATCGCTTTGGGTAGTATTGAGATTTTAACAATATTTGTTATTCCTATCCAGGAGCATGGAATATTTTTCCATTGTTTTGTGTTTTCTTCAATTTCTTTCATAAGCTTTCTATAGTTTTCAACGTATAGATTTTTCACCTCTTTGGTTAGATTTATTCCTAGGTATTTTATGGTTTTTGGTGCAATTGTAAGTGGGATCGATTCCTTGATTTCTCTTTTTGTTGCTTTTTTGTTGGTGTATAGGAATGCGACCGATTTCTCTGCATTGATTTTATATCCTGAAACTTTGCTGAATTCATGAATCAATTCTAGCAGTGTTTTGGTGGAATCCTGTGGGTTTTCCATCTAGAGAATCATGTCATCTGCAAAGAGTGAAAGTTTGACCTCCTGGCCGATTTGGATGCCTTTTATTTCTTTGTGTTGTCTGGTTGCAGAGTCTAAGACCTCCAATACCGTGTTGAATAACAGTGGTGAGAGTAGACATTCCTGTCTTTTTCCTGACCTTAGGGGGAAAGCTCTCAGTTTTTCCCCATTGAGGATGATATTAGCATTGGGTCGTTCATATATGGCTTTTATAATCTCGAGGTATGATCCTTCTATCTCTACTTTCTTGAGGGTTTTTATCAAGAAAGGTTGCTGTATTTTGTCAAATGCTTTCTCTGCATCTATTGAGAGGATTATATGGTTCTTGTTATTTATTTTATTGATGTGATGATTCATGTTAATTGTTTTGCTGATGTTGAATCAGCCCTGCATCCCAGGTATAAATCCCACTTGCTCATGGTGAATAATTTTTTTAATGTATCCTTAGAGACAGTTGTCTAATATCTTGTTGAGTATTTTTGTACCCATGTTCATCAGGGAAATTGATCTATAGTTCTCCTTTTTAGTGGGTTCTCTGTCTGGTTTTGGAATCAAAGTAATGCTGGCTTCAAAGAAAGAGTTTGGAAGTTTTCCTTCCATTTCTATGTTTTGGAACAATTTCAAGAGAATAGGTGTTAACTCTTCCTTAAATGTTTGGTAGAATTCCCCTGGAAAGCCATTTGGCCCTGGACTCTTGTTTTTGAGGGAGATTTTTGATTACTAATTCGATTTCTTTACTGGTTATGGGTCTGTTCAAATTTTGTATTTCTTCCTGTTTCAGTTTTGGTAGTGTATATGTTTCTAGGAACTTATCCATTTTTTCCAGATTGTCCATTTTATTGGTGTATAATTTCTCATAATATTCTCTTATTATTGTTTTCATTTCTGTTGTGTTGGTTGTGACCTCTTCTCTTTCATTCTTGATTTTATTTATTTGGGCCCTTTCCTTTTTCTTTTTGATCAAACTGGCTAGTGGTTTATCAATTTTGTTGTTTGCTTTAAAGCACCAGCTTGTGGCTTTATTTTTCTGTTGTACTTTTTTTTTTTGTTTCAATAGCATTAATTTCTGCTCTAATCTTTATTATTTCCTGTCTTCTGCAGGTTTTGGGTTTTATTTGCTCTTCTTTTTCCAGCTCCTTAAGGCATAAGCTTAGGTTGTGTATCTGAGATCTTTTTTCCTTCTTTAGGAAGGACTGGATTGGTATATACTTTCCTCTTATGTCTGCCTTTGCTGCATCCCAGAGGTTTTAGGTTGTGGTGTTATCATTTTCATTGACTTCCATACACTTTTTAATTTCCTCTTTAACTTCTTGGTTAGCCCATTAATTCTTCAGTAGGATGTTCTTCAGTCTCCAAGTATTTGTTACCGTTCCAATTTTTTTTCTTGTGGTTGATTTCGAGTTTCATAATGTTGTGGTCTGATAATATGTACGGTTTTATCTCAATCTTTTTGTACTTTCTGAGGGCTGACTTATGTCCCAGTATGTGGTCTATTCTGGAGAACATTCTATGTGCCCTGGAGAAGAATGTATATTCTGTTGCTTTAGGATGAAATGTTCTGAATATATCTGTTAAGTCAATCCGGTCCAGTGTGTCATTCAAAACCATCATTTTCTTGTTGATTTTCTGTTTAGATGATCTGTCCAATGTTGTAAGTGGGGGTGTTGAAGTCCCCTCCTGTTATGGTATTATTATCAATGAGTGTCTTTATGTTTGTGATTAATTGATTTATATATTTGGGTGTCTGCACATTTGGAGCATTAATGTTTACAATTGTTAGGTATTCTTGGTGGATAGACTCCTTGATTATGATATAATGCCCTTCTGCATCTCTTGATACAGTCTTTATTTTAAAGTCTAGATTTTCTGATATAAGTATGGCTACTCCAGCTTTTTTTGGCAAACATTAACCTGATAGATGGTTCTCCATACCCTTAGTTTTAATCTGAAGGTCTTTAGGTCTAACGTGGGTCTCTCGTAAACAGCATATAGATGGATCTTGTTTTCTTATCCATTCTGTTACCCTCTGTCTTTTCATTGGAGCATTGAGTCCATTGATGTTTAGAGTGAGTATTGAAAGAAATGAATTTATTCCCATTATGTTGCTTGTAGAGTTGGAGTTTCTGCTGGTGTTCTCTGGTCCTTTCCAATCTTTGTTGCTTTTGGTATTTATTTATTTATTTATTTATTTATTTATTTATTTATATTTTCATCTTGTCTCCCCTGAGAAAGTCTGTCTTAAAATTTCTTGCAGGGCTGGTTTAGTGCTAACAAAGTATTTTAACTTTTGTTTGTTTAGGAAATTTTTATCTCTCCTTCTGTTTTGTATGATAACCTTGCTGGATAAAGAATTCTTGGCTGCATATTTTTCTGATTCAGTGGATTGAATATATCTTGCCACTCCTTTTTGGCCTCCCAAGTGTCTGTGTATAGGTCTGCTACAAACCTGATCTGTCAATTCCCTTGTAGGTTAGGGACTTTTTTTCCCTTGCTGCTTTCATGATTCTTGTCTTGCCTGAGTATTTTGTGAATTTGACTATGATATGCCTTGCTGATGGTCAGTTTTTGTTGAATCTAATGGGAATCTCTGTGCTTCCTGAATTTTGATGTTTGTGTCTTTCCCCAGGTTAAGAAAGTTTTCTGCTATGATTTGCTCACATAACGCTTCCACCCCTATTTCTCTCTCTTCCTCTTCTGGGACTGCTATGATTCTGATGTTGTTCCTTTTTAATGAGTCACTGATTTCTCTAATTTTTAATTTGTATCTTTTGCCTTAATTCCCTTCTTTTTTTTTTATGCTTCATTAGTCTCCATAAATTTGTCCTCTATATCGCTGATTCTCTGTTCTGCCTCATCCATCCTTGCTGCCGTGGCATCCATTCGAGATTGCAGTTCATTTATAGCATTTTGTATTTCATCCTGACTAGCTTTTACTTCTTCTATCTCCACAGAAATGGATTCTAATCTATTTTGACTCCAGCTAGAATTTTTATTTTCATGATTCTAATTTGTGGATCAGACACCTTGCTTGTATCTGTGTTGGTTAAGTCCCTGGCTGTCATTTCTTCCTGCTCTTTCTTTTGGGGTGAATTCCTCCATTTCATCATTTTGAAGGAGAAAAGGAAATTGTGAGGCAAAAAAACTTAAAGAATTTTAAATTTAAAAAAATATTAAAATTAAAAAATTAAAAGCAAACAAATACACACACACAAATCAAATAAATTATGCTAGGGAAGCCTGGGTGGTGCAATCGGTCAAGCGTCCGACTTCAGCCAGGTCACGATCTCACGGTCCGTGAGTTCAAGCCCCGCGTCGGGCTCTGGGCTGATGGCTCAGAGCCTGGAGCCTGTTTCCGATTCTGTGTCTCCCTCTCTCTCTGCCCCTCCCCCGTTCATGCTCTGTCTCTCTCTGTCCCAAAAATAAATAAAAACGTTGAAAAAAAAATTTTAAAAAATAAAAAAATAAAAAAATAAATTATGCTAGATCCTAGGTGTGTTTGGTCTGGTTGTGGAAAGGGGCTTGATAGATTAGAGAAAAAAGGGGAAAGAAAAAAAGCAAATCATTTGATAATTTGAAAAAATGAATACACTGAAGTAGACTAAAATGAAATATAGAAGTAAAATAGAAGTTGAAAAAATTTACATGAAGGTAAAAAATATAGTAGAAAAACATGAAAGAAAATATTTTTAATAAAAATTAAAAATAAAAATGAATTTTTCTCTTTCTGTATTGAAGAGAAAGAAGAGAAATTAAAAAAGAGAAAAAAAAGGAAAGAAAATTGAATAGATGGACTGGCAAACAGACTGAAATACAACTGACATTACTTTGTTTTACCCTAGAAGTCAAGCTATGAAGTGCTTTATAGTCCATAAACTAAGCAGGTGGCTAGACTTGTGTTCTTTAAGAACGAGGTTGGTCCAGTTGGGCGGTGCTTAGTGTAACGGCTCCGTTCTGCACTAGATGGTGCTGCTTAGCTTACTGGGGTGGATTGTTGTGGCACTTATAGGTGCATATCTCATGCGTGGGAGCAGTGAAAATGGTGTCACCCAGCTACCCGGTCTCTATATTGGAACACTGTTCTCCCTGATGAGCAATTGCGCACCCGTGGTTTGACTTCAGCATCTGTCTACTCCCTGCTTTTACACAGTCTGTGGCCAAGCCCCAGGCAGCACCTTCCTCCTGAGTTTTGTCTCTGATGTGGCTGTTTTTCTCGACACCTTCTGAGGGACTGTGGCTTTGACCAGTTCTGCCCCTCTGCAAGAGGGTTTCATAGAGTAATGGCTAGGTGCCGGCTGCACCCAGGAATGTTTGCGGGACCATGCTGCTGCCGATGCTGAAACTGTGGCTGGTGCCAGCCTGCCCCAGAAAAAGTTTGCAAGATAATGTAGCAGCAGTGTTTCAGGGATTATGGAAAATAACAACACACATCTGGCACCAGTCTTCACCCTTAACAACCTTGTTCCAGCACCAGAAAATGTCGTTGTTCTCCTGGGTCTACTGGGGCCTTGCCTTTGGGGTATCCACACAGCCTTTACCCAAAGTCCTCCTATCAGGGGAACTGCCTCTCCCCATGTCCCTGAAGAACCCAGACTCCACTCTGCTACTGAGAATTCGCCCTTCTCACCAGAGCACCATCAGGTATTGAGCCATGAAGTTTCAGACTCTGCACTTCCTCTGTTTATAGGGTTTAAACCCTTTTCTTTCTCCTTTCTCCTTTCTCCCTTTTTAGTTCAGTCCCTGTGGCTGTTTCCGCTTTTCCACTTTCTCTCCAGCTGCTTTGTGGGCAGTGATTTTCACATATTCTCACCTCTCCATCTTTGTCCTTTCTATGCACACAAAAGTGGCTCCCTGCCCTCTGCAACTTCTCTCTCCCCCAGTTAACCTCTCTGCTCTGTGTACCTGCTGAGTTCTGTGGTTCAGGTTGTGCAGATTGTTGTATTAATCCTCAGATCAGTTTTCTAGGTGTGCAGGATGGTTTAGTGTTGGTCTGACTGTGTTTCATGGATGCGAAGCAAACAAAAAAATTCCATGCTGTTTCACCATCTTGGCTCCTCCCCATATTACATCCATTTATTTTTTTAGTTCCTTGACTGATTTTTTACAGAAATATTCTTTTTTCTTTCTTTCTTTCTTTCTTTTTTTTTTTTTAATGCTTTTATGCTTCCTACTTTCATATTGTCACTTTTGGTCTCTCCTGTACACTCAAAGTGTCCCCTTTAATAATACTTGCAGAGCTGGCTTAGTGGTCATGACTCCTTTAGTTTTAGTTTGAGAAACTCTTTATCTTTCTTTCCATTCTGAATGATACCCTGCTGGATAGAGTATTCTTGGCTGCCCCTTTTTTCCCATTCAACACTTTGAATATATCACGTCACTCCCTTCTGGCTTGCAATATTTCTGCTTAAAAATCTGCTGATAGCCTATGGGACTTCCCTTGTATGCAACTATATTCTTCTGTCTTGCTGCTTAAAAATTTTTCTTTATCACTACATTTTGCCATTTTAATTACAATATGACTTGGGGTGGATCTGCTTTTGTTGATTCCATTAGGGTTTGTAAGTGCCTTCTGCATCTGGATATCTGTTTCCTTCCCCAGATTCAGGAAGTTTTCAGCTATTATTTCTTCAAATAAGTTTTCTTCCCCCTTTCTTCTGTATTCGTCTGGGGTTCCTATAATACAAATGTTATTACTTTTGATGGAGTTTCTGAGTTCCCAAAGACTATTTTCATTTTGCAGATATTTTTCTCTTTTTTGTTCAGGTTGATTAATTTCCATTATTCTTCCTTCTAGGTCATTAACTCATTCCTCTGCTTTTTCCAGCCTGCTGTTTGTTTCATCAAGTGTGTTTCTCATTTTATTTATTGGACACTTTATCTCTGCTATGTTATTCCTTATTTGTGTTAAGGGTGACACTAATGCCTTCCACTCTTTCCTCAAGTCCAGTGAGTATCTTTATTATCATTACTTTAAATTCTCTCTCAAGCAGGTTACCTATATCTCTTTCACTTAGACCTCTGGTGGTGGCTTTGTCCTCTTCTTTAATGTAGGACAAATTCCTCTGTTTCCTCATTTTATCTAAGTCTCTGTGTCTGTTTCTCTGTGTTAGTAATGTCATCTCTGTCTCCTCTTCTTGAGGATAATGGCCTTATGAACAAGAGCTCCCATAGTGCCCTGCTGTGTAGTGTCACCTGTTCCCTAGGGCCTGAGGCTTCAGAGAATGTCTCCAATGTGTGCTGTGTATGTGTCCTGGCCACTTTATACTTCAGGCCAGTCATCTGAAGAGGCTCTCTTTGCCTGTTTTGGGCGATGTTTTATCCCTGGCCTAAATGTAGCAAGTTTTAACTAGATGTTCTCTTGTCTACTTGTGAAATGAGAGTTGTTGCTACTGCCACTGGAGCCAAGGCCCCACAAAACTCCCTGTTTGAGAGGTGTAGCATTGGAAGGGGTTTGGTTTGGTGTTCTGGGTGAGGGAGCCACTGTGCTGAGACTAAGGTAAGTATGACTGTAAAGAGTAGTTTCACCAGAGCATGCAGGGGTGGGACATTGGTGTAAGCAAGTTAGGTAATAAATGTCAGTACTATGCTGGTTCCTGTAGTTGGCCCTGTGCTTATGCTGAGGGGTAGGGGAGAGAAATGTCACCTACCAGTTTCTTTGTTCCTGGAAGGGCCTCTCCTTGAACACTGCCTCTCTGGGACATGCCCTAACATGAGAAATTGACCTTCCCACTGTGTTCCCCAGGTGCTCCCCAGAGTGCTATTTCCTCGCTGTATGTCTGTGAACTGTTTGCCCTGCTTTCTTTCAAGGTGCAGCCTCAATGCCCTTCATGCCCATTCACAGCCACACTCACTGAGATTTGAAACCCCAGTCTTTAAGCCCTGCTGATTGCAAGAACTCTGTTAATTTAGCTCCTTTTGCTGTAGGGATTTGTCTTTCCTGTGTGGGCTCATCTGCATGCTAATCTGTCTCTCACCCTTCTCTGTGACCATGGCTCCCTCCCCACTGCAGCAGCCACTATCTATATATCTCTTATTATGCATCTCTATACTTTCTACATTCTTCAGTGTGGCCTATTCTCCTCTTTTAGTAAGGCAGTTTGTTTTGCCAGTCTTTAGGTTGGTTTCTGGGGGTATTTGATAGTTATCTAGCTGTATTCATGAAAGGAGATGAACCTAGGATCCTCCTACTCCACTGCCACCTTCCTGAATTTCATACTATGTAAATTGTACTTCAAGAAAGAGAGATGACAACAAAAAATACTTATGCCAGTTTTTGGATTATATATATATATTTTTTTACTAGGCAGGATCATTATATGTTAAACTTGTTTCTCTCCCCCTTTTTCTTCTTCATTTCATGTGCCAAGATGTATAAGTTTATTTGGAGATCCTCTTGGGACCCAGACATCTCATTCTTCATATCCTTGCTTATACATCACCAAATGGTCATAGGAATTTAAAATAAAAGACAGTAGAAAATACTTTAAATATAAAGGAACCTCATGCTTTAACATAGCATATGTTAGAGTTATTAGGAATATGTAGATGTACTAATAAAGAGACTATTTCAACTGGGATTGATTCTATTTCACCTGGGATTCCATGGTTGACTATGACAGTAGGAGAGTAGTATTAAGTAAGGGAGGTTGGTAGGGCAGGATTTGTGTATGCCTGTGTCCTTAAGAGAAATACCATCTAAAAAACACCTAAATAGCCTTCTTTATTTTTTAAAAGTTTATTTTATTTATTTATTGTGAGAGAGGCAGGGAGGAAGGGGCAGAAAGAGTGGGAGAGAAAGAATCCCAAGCAGGCTCTGCACTGTCAGTGCAGAGCCCAATGCAGGGTTCAATCTCACAAACCATGAGATCATGACCTGAGCGGAAATCAAGAGTCAGACGCTTAATTTACTGAGCCACCCAGGTGCCCAACCCAAGTACTATTAACCCCAATATTTGGTTGGGAAGATACATGCATAGGGAATAGCATTTGGAAACAAGTCGAAGCTGCAGCTGTCATCAGCAACTGTACAACTAAGCTTGGGTTAGTAAGAAAGAAACTTCATTTTGAGAGTAGAATGAGATTGTACCTCAACTCTTCATGACCTCAGCCTAGATCTCTCACAGTATGGTATAGACATTTTTTATTATGGTTCATAAATAGCCTGATTTGAAGACATCAGATTGCATAGCTGGTATCACATCTCTTGGGTAGAGATCTTTGAGCAGGCTTGTAAACATGTCTATCAAAACTTTGCCTGTTTTTAAGAAAGTTATACCTGCTTAAGAGATGTGATGCTACCTCTTCAATCTGTGGAGTGATTAGTTCTTGGTAGGGCCAAAGATGACCATCTTAAAAATGGCAGATGTTTGATAGACATTTTGATGCTTCTATTTTTGCTATGCCAAAGAGGAAAGATTCTCTACAAAAGAAAGATAATCTATAGAAAGGGACTTTGTTGTTTTTATTATTAGTAGTGAAGGCTTATCAAAATTTGGGAAATTAAAAACAAAGAAAAAATAAGTTTAGGGGAAATTATTTGTGAGGAATTTGAGGATACAGGCTTGGTGAATGCCAACAGCAGAGTTTCAGAATTGAAAACGTTGACTTCTGCAGGATCGGGGGAAATACCACATGACCCCACTAGTTACCTTTTCACAGAATTTGTTCCCAATAGAATTATGGAGGTTATGGGCACTGGCCAATAATAATCTGGCTGAAGCATATAAGTAACACTGAAACCAAATTTTCTTCAAATGTGTTATTTCTCTCCTTTATTTACTCAAATGCTTTGAAGTATTTTCTGGGGTCTTCTCTTGTTAACTGTCACGTGGCTCTAAATTGTATTGTATACAATTTTGTGTCTAATTGTGTTCTAAGGGTAGCATATTGCTTGAGATGGGCTGTTGAAGTACATTGGGGGAATTCTAACAATATTTTCCATAATTTTTTTGGCATAGAATTACTGCTATGGTGTATTTTATGTTGTATGAACTCCTTTAAATGTTGAAAAATAGGCTTACTCCATATCAAAAAGCAATAAAATAAAAAAAAAATAGGCAGAGGACCTGAATAAACATTCTTCTGGGAAGACATACAGATAGATAAAGACACATGAAGAGATTCTAAGGGAGGGGCCAAGATGGTGGAGCAGCATGGAAGTTTTGTGTCTCTCATCCCTGAAATGAAGCCAGGTCAACACCAAATCATCTTGCACACCTAGAAAATTGATCTGAGAATTAACTCAACAATATGCAAAACTTGAACCACAGAACTCAGCAGGTATGTGGCACAGAGAGGTGAACTGGGGGAAAGAGATGCCATGGAAGGTAGGAAGCTATTTTTGCTTGCAGAGAGAGGACAGAGATGGGGTGTGGGGGAGAGTACAAGAAAGGCACTCCCTCTGAAAGCAGCTGGAGAGAAAGAGAAAGAGTGGAAATACTTAGAAGGGAATTAATAAAAAAGGGAGAAAGAGAGGGTTTGGATACCATTAAGACTCTATGAATAGAGGAGTGCAGAGTCTGAAACTCCACAGCTCGAAACCTGGCAGTGCTCTGGTAGGAAGGGCAAATACCCAGGAGCAGACAGTGAGGTCTGAGGGGTCCTCAGGCCACACACAGAGAGGCAGTTCCCCTGATGAGAGGACATTTGGTAGAGGCTTTGTGGCCTCTGCACAGGCAAAGGTCCCAGAAGACCCTAGAGATCAGCCATATTTGCTGGTGTGGGAACAAGCACATAAGGAGGCAGTAGAGACTGGTGCCAGATATGTGTTGTGATTTACCATAATCCCTGAAATGCTGCTGCTACATGATCAAACTTTTTCTGGGGCAGGGTGGCACCCGACTGCAGTCTATGGGCCTCTGCAATGGCATGGTTGCATGAGCATTCCCAGGGGCAGGCCAGCACTGGACATTGCTTGGCAAAACACTCTCCCAGAGGATCTGAGTGGGACAAAGCCGCAGGGCCCTCAGGAGTGAGGGGTTTCGAAACCCCATCTGAGATAAAACTCAGGAGGGAGGTGTTGTTTGGCAGGCTGACAACTTAGTGGCAGACAGGGTAGAGGTGGGGAGTGGACAGAGGCCAGAGACAAAAGAAGGGTGCTTGATTTCCAGTGGACAAGAGGACAGAGTTCTGATACCAGAGACTGGGTAGCTGGGTATGGCCATTTTCACCTCTCTCGTGCATGAGCATACACGTGCACACACACCACAACAATCCACCCCAGTAAGCTAAGCAGTGCCATCTAGTGGAGAACAGAACTGTTACACTAAGCCCCATGCAACTGTTCCGCCTGTGCTGTAAGGAATACAAGTCTTTCTGCCTGCTTACTTTACAGACTATAATGTGCTTCATAGTTTGACTTCTAGGGGAAACTGAATGTAATTTCAATTGTATTCCATTCTGTACCCTGGTCTATCTATTCAATTTTGTTTTCTTTTTATTTTATTTTCTTGAAAACAGAAAGAGAAAAAAATTACTTTTTATTTTCTATTTTTATAAAAATATTTTAAATATTTTAAATTTTTTTGAATGTCTATTTATTTTTGAGAGAAAGAGACAGAGCATGAGCGGGGGAGGGACAGAGAGAGAGGGAGACACAGAATTCAAAGCAGGCTCCAGACTCTGAGCTGTCAGCATAGAGCCTGATGTGGGGCTCAAACCCATAAGCCATGAGATCATGACCTGAGCTGAAGTCAGATGGTCAACTGACTGAGCCACCCAGGTGTCCCAAATATTTTAAATATTTTTTCTACTATATTTTTTACTTCTTTTGAAAAATTTTTTCTCCTATTCTATTTTCAACATTTCATTTATTCTATTTTATTGTATCCATTTTTTTAATTTTCAAATGTTTTCCTCTTTTCTTTTCTTTACTTTCCCTTTCCCTCTATTCTCTCAAACTTCTTTCAACAACCAGACCAAAACACACCTAGGATCTAGCATCCTGTCCTTGATTTTTTTGTGTTGTTTTTAATTTTAATTTTTAATTTTATTAATTATTTTTCTTTCTCCAAATTGACAAAACAAAGGAATTCACCCCAAAAGAAAGAACAGGAAGAAATGACAGCCAGGGACTTAACCAACACAGATACAAAGAGATGTCTGAACCAGAATTTAGAATTATGGTAATAATACTAGCTGGAGTAAAAAATAGATTAGAATCCCATTCTGCAGAAATAAAGAAGTAAAAGCTAGTCAGGATGAAATAAAAAAAAAACAACTGAGCTGCAATCTTGAATGAATGCCACAGCGGCAATGATGGATGAAACACAGCAACAAATAAGCAATAAGGAGGACAAACTTATGGAGAATTATGAAGCAGAAAAAAAGAGGGAGTGTAAGGCAAAAGAGCATGATATAAGAATTAGAGAACTCAGTGATTAATTAAAAGGAATAACTTCAGAATCATAGGGGTCCCAGAAGATGAAGAGAGAGAAAAAGGGGTAGAAGGTTTATGTGAGTGAATCATAGCAGAAAACTTTCTTAACCTGGGGAAAGACACAGACATCAAAATCCAGAAGCACAGAGAACTCCCATTAGATTAAAAAAAAAACTGACCATCAACAAGGTATATCATAGTCAAGTTCATAAAATACACAGACAAGGAAATAATCATGAAAGAAGCAAGGGAAAATAAAGTTCTTAACCTATCAGGGAAGACAGATCAGGTTTGCGGCAGACCTAGCCAAAGAAACGTGGCAGGCCAGAAAGGAGTGTCAAGATATATTCCATAGGCAGAATCATAAAAATGTTCATCCAGAATTCTTTATCATGCAAAGCTATTATTTAAAAAGGAAGGAGAGTGGGGCGCCTGGGTGGCGCAGTCGGTTAAGCGTCCGACTTCAGCCAGGTCACGATCTCGCGGTCCGTGAGTTCGAGCCCCGCGTCGGGCTCTGGGCTGATGGCTCGGAGCCTGGAGCCTGTTTCCAATTCTGTGTCTCCCTCTCTCTCTGCCCCTCCCCCGTTCATGCTCTGTCTCTCTCTGTCCCAAAAATAAATAAACGTTGAAAAAAAAAATTTAAAAAGGAAGGAGAAATAAAAAGTTTCCCAGAAAAACAAAAACTAAAGGAATTCATGACCACTGAACGAGCCCTGCAAAAATTTTAAGGGGAACTTTCTGAGGGGAGAAAAGATGAAACAAAATTAAAAAGACCAAAACAACAAAAACTAACAAGGACTAGAGAATACCACCAGAACCTCCAACTCTACAGGCAACACAATGGCAATAAATTCATCTTTCAGTACTCACTAAATGTCAGTAGACTAAACACTCTAATCAAAAGACAGGGTAACAGAATGTATAAGAAAACAAGATCCACCTATATGCTATTTACAAGAGACCCATTTTAGACCTAAAGACACCTTCAGATTGAAAGTAAGGGGATGGAGAACCATCTATCATGCTAATGGTAGCCGAAAGAAAGTCAGAGTAGCCATACTTATATCAGGCAATCTAGATTTTAAAATAAAGACTATAGCAAGTGATGAAGAAGGGCATTATATCATAATGAAAGGGTCTATCCATCAGGACCTAACAATTGTAAACATCTATGCCCCCAATCTGAAAGAACCCAAATATGTAAATCAATTAATCACAAACATAAAGAAACTCATTGATAGAAATACCATAGTAGTAGGGGACTTCAACACCCCCACTTGCAACAATGGAAAGATCATCTAAACAGAAAATCAACAAGGAAACAATGTCTTTGAATGACACACTGGACTGGATGGACTTAACATACATATTCAGAACATTTCATCCTAAAGCAGCAGAATATACATTCTTGTCCAGTGCACACATAATACTGTTCAGAATAGATCACATACTGGAACAAAAATCAGCCCTCAACAAGTACAAAAAAATCTTGATCATTTCATGCATAGTTTCAGACCACAATGTTATGAAACTCAAAATTAACCACAACAAAAATTTGGAAAGAACAAATACTTGGAGACTAAAGAACATCCTACTAAATAATGAATGGGCTAACCAAGAAGTTAAAGAAGAAATTAAAACGTCCATGAAAGCCCGAGCAACTAGGTGGCTCAGTCTGTTAAGCGTCTGACTTCAGCTCAGGTCATGATCTCACGGTTCATGGGTTCAAGCCCTGCATTGGGCTCTGCACTGACACCTCAGAGCCTGGAGCCTGCTTCAGATTCTATGTCTCCCTCTCTTTATGCTCCTCTCCCACTCATGCTGTGTCTGTCTTTCTCTCTCTAAAATAAACATTAAAAAATTTATAAAATAAAAACTACACGGAAGCCAATGAATATGATAACAACACAGCCACAAACCTCTGGGATGCAGCAAAGTTGGTCATCTGAGGGAAGTATATAGCAATCCAGGCCTTCCTAAAGAAGGAAGAAAGGTCTCAGATACACAACTTAACCTTACATCCTAAGGAGCTGGAAAAAGAACAGTAAATAAAGCCCCAAAAGAGCAGAAGACAGGAAATAATAAAGATTAGAGCAGAAATCAATGCTATTGAAATAAACAACAACAACAACAACAACAAAACAGATCAATGAAACCAGGATCTGGTTCCTTGAAAGAATTAACAATATTGACAAACCCTTAGCCAGTATGATCAAAAAGAAAAAGGGAAGTAACCAAATAAATAAAATCAAGAATGAAAGAGGAGAGATCACAACAAACACTGCAGAAATACAAACAATAATAAGAGAATATTATGAACTATTACATGCCAATAAATTGGGCAATCTGGAAGAAATAGGCAAATGCCTGGAAACATATAAACTACCAAAACCGAAACAAGAAGATATAGAAAATTTGAACAGACCCATAACTGGTAAAGAAATCGAACTATAATAAAAAATCTCCTCCAAAACAAGAGCCCAGGGCCAGATGGCTTCCCAGGGGAATTCTACCAAACATTTAAAGAAGAGTTAACACCTATTCTTTGGAAGCTGTTCCAAAAAATAGAAATGGAAGGAAAACTTCCAAACTCTTTCTATGAAGCCAGCATTACTTTGATTCCAAAACCAGAAAAAGACCCCACTAAAAGAACTACAGACCAATTTCCCTGATGAATGTGGATGCAAAAATCCTCAACAAAATACTAGCCAATTGGATCCAACAATACATTAAAAGAATTATTCACATAGGGGCGCCTGGGTGGCGCAGTCGGTTAAGCGTCCGACTTCAGCCAGGTCACGATCTCGTGGTCCAGGAGTTCGAGCCCCGCGTCGGGCTCTGGGCTGATGGCTCAGAGCCTGGAGCCTGTTTCCGATTCTGTGTCTCCCTCTCTCTGCCCGTCCCCCATTCATGCTCTGTCTCTCTCTGTCCCCAAGATGAATAAACGTTAAAAAAAAAAAATTAAAAAACTTGTTAAAAAAAAAAAAGAATTATTCACTATGACCAAGTGGGATTTATACCTGGGATGCAGGGCTGGTTCAATATCTGCAAAATAGTCCATGTAATACATCACATCAATAAAAGAAATGACAAGAACCACATGATCCTCTCAATAGATGCAGAGAAAGCATTTGAAAAAATACAACATCCTTTCTTGATAAAAGCCCTCAAGAAAGTAGGGATAGAAGGAGCATACTGCAAGATCATAAAAGCTATATATAAAAGACCCAATGCTAATATCATCCTCAATGGGGAAAAACTGAGAGCTTTCACCCTAATGTGAGGAACACGTCAGTGATGTCCATTCTCACCACTGTTATTCAACATAGTATTGGAAGTTTTAGCCTCAGCAATCAGACAACACAAAGGAATAAAAAGCATCAAAATTGGCAAGGAGGAAGTCAAACTTTCACTCTTAACAGACGACCTGATACTGTACATGAAAAACCAAAAGATTACACAAAGAAACTGCTAGGATGGATCCATAAATTCAGCAAAGTCGCAGGATATAAAATCAATGCACAGAAATCGGTTGCATTTCTATACACCAATAATGAAGCAACAGAAGGATAAATCAAGGAATTGATCCCATTTGCAGTTGCATGAAAAGCCATAAAATACCCAGGAATAAATCTAACCAAAGAGGCAAGAAATGTATACACTTGAAACTATAAAAAGCTTATGAAAGAAATTCAAGAAGACACAAAAAAATGGAAAAAGATTCCATGTTCGTGTTCTGGAAGAACAAATGT
Organism: Puma concolor; assembly: GCF_028749965.1. NCBI lineage: Eukaryota > Metazoa > Chordata > Mammalia > Carnivora > Felidae > Puma > Puma concolor. The sequence continues at coordinate 124,946,780 of NC_141672.1, read as the reverse complement.
TGTTGAAATGTTGATACCACCCAAAGCAATTTACATATGCAGTGCAATCCCTATTAAAATAACATCATTATTCTTCACAGAGCTAGAACAAACAATCCTAAAATTTCTATGGAGCCAGAAAAGACCCTGAATAGCCAAAGCAATCCTGAAGCTGGAGACATGACAATCCCGGACTTCAAGATGTATTACAAAGCTGTAACCATCAAGACAGTATGGCACAAAAACAGACACATAGATCAATGGAACAGAATAGAGAACCCAGAAATGGATCCACGAACGTATGGCCAGCCAATCTTTGACAAAGCAGGAAGGAATGTCCAATGGTATAAAGACAGTCTCTTCAGCAAGTGGTGCTGGGAAAACTGGACAACAACATGCAGAAAAATGAATATGGAACACTTTCTTACTTTCTTACAGCATAAACAAAAATAAACTCAAAATGGAAGGAAGACCTAAACATAAGACAGGAAGCCGTCAAAATCCTCGAGGAGAAAGCAGGCAAAAACCTCTTTGACTTGGGCCACAGCAACTTCCTACCCAACATGTCTCCAGAAGCAAGTGAAACAAAAGAAAAAATGAACTGTTGGGATCTCATCAAGATAAAAAGCTTTTGCACATCCAAGGAAACAATCAGCAAATCTAAAAGGCAACCAACGGAATGGGAGAAGATATTTGCAAATGACTTATCAGATGAAGGGTTAGTATCCAAAATCTATAAATAACTTACCAAACTCAACACCCAAAAAACAAAGAATCCAGTGAAGAAATGGGCAAAAGACATGAATAGACATTTTTCCAAAGAAGACAGCCAGATGGCCAACTGACACATGAAAAAAATTCTCATCAGGGAAATCCAAATCAAAACCACAGTGAGATACCACCTGACACCTGTCAGAATGGTTAACATTAACAACTCAAGAAACAACAGATGTTGGCGAGGATGCGGAGAAAGAGGATCTCTTTTGCACTGCTGGTGGGAATGCAAACTGGTGCAGCCACTCTGGAAAACAATATGGAGGTTCCTTAAAATTTAAAAATAGAGCTATCCTGTGACCCAGTAATTGCACTACTAGATATATATCCAAGGGATACAGGTATGCTATGTCAAAGGGGCACATGCACCCCAATGTTTATAGCAGTGCAATTGGCAATAACCAAAGTATGGAAAGAGCTCTAATGTCCATTATATATACATATATATATATATATATATATATATATATATATATATATATGAAGTGCTGCTAGACAATGAAAAAGTGAAATCTTGCATTTGCAACAACGTGGATGGAACTAGAGGGTATTATGCTAAGTGAAATTAGTCAGTCAAAGAAAGATCAGTGAGAGAAAGACAAATATCTGACTTTAGTCATATGAGGAATTTAAGATTCAAAACAGATGAATATAAGGGAAGGGAAGCAAAAAGAATATAAAAACAGGGAGGGGGAAATATTGGAGATTTAAATACAGAGAACAAACTGAGGATTGCTGGAAGGATTGTGGGTGGTGGGATGGATAAATGGGTAAGGGACATTAAGAGAGACACTTGTTCGGATGAGCACTGGGTTATACATAGGGGATGAATCACTGGAACCTACTCCTGAAAACATTATAGCAGTATATGCTAACTAACCTGGATGTAAATTAAGAATAAATTAATTAATTAATTAGAAAATAAAAAATGAAAAAAAAGAAAAAAAATGTAATTAAAGGATAAAAAAATGAAGTAAACTTAGCCCAGAGAAGAATGCAAAGTTCTGTTTCAGTATTGTGAATAAATAATATTCTTCTGCATCTGTAGAAATTCTTCCATAACAACATGGGTAAATGAAAGTACTGCCATCTGCTTGATTACTTCCTATGATGGAGGACCAACACTAAATACAGAGAACGAAGAAGTGTAGAGTATTGTGAGATACTTCTTGTTAGGAAAATATTTCTTCTATTAAACTTGTTTAAAAATTTTAAAAAAATTGAAGAAGTGACTGAAAAAAAAGAAAAGATTCTCAACACCACTCATCATCAAGAAAATGCAAATCAAAACCACAACAAGATACATCTTACATCTGTTAGACTGGGTAAAAACAAAAAGACAAGAAATAACAAGTGTTGTGATGATATGAAGAAAAAGGAATCCTTATACACAGTTGGAGGAAATGTAGGTTGTTACAGCCACTGTGGAAAATAGTATGAAGGTTCCTCAAAAAAAAAAAAGTTAAAAATAGAAGTAGCATACAATCCAATAATTCCATTATTGGGTATTTGCCCAAAGAAAATGAAAACACTAATTTGAAAAGATATTTACACCCCAATGTTTTTTGCAACATTATTTAAAATAACCAAATATGACAGCAACCTAAGTGTCCATCATTAGATGAGTGGATAAAAAGATGTGGTACACACACACACACACACACACACACACACACACACATTACAATATCACACAGCCATAAGAAAGATGAGATCATGCCATTTGAGACAACACTGATAGACCTAAAGAGTATTATTAAACTGAGTGAAGTAATTAAGACTGGAAAAGACAAATACCCTAAGATTTCACTCATAAGTGGAATCTAAAAAAATGAATAAACAAACAAAAAGCAGAATCATATCTATAAATACAAAGAACAAGCTGATGATTGCTAATGGGAAAGGCAGTGAGGAGTTGGGCAAAATTGGTGAGGTGTAGTGGGAGATACAGGCTTCCAGTTATGGAATAAACAACTCACAAGAATAAAAGGTACAGCATAAAAAGTGTAGTAAATGATATTGTAATAACAATGTATGGGGATGGTTGGGGTTCACTTGTGGTGAATATAGCATAGTGCATAAACTTATGAAATCACTATGTTATACACTTGAAACTAATGTAAAATGTGTGTCATTACACTAAAAAAAGGAAACAAAAAATTACTTTGTAGGTGCCCAAAGAGTTGGATCCGTTTCAATGAAATTAGTGCAGTTTGGACCCCATAATGTACTCACACCCCTCTGTATGAGATCAAGTTGAATCAAAAATTGAAGTGGACAAAAATTTGAGCTTTACTTTTACATTTCAATGGCAGATCGAATCTATTTGTATTAGTTTTTATATTTCTGTAACAAATTGCCACATATTTAGTGGCTTAGAATAACAGATTTATTATCTCACAGTTCTCTAGGTCAGAAGTCTGACATGGCCCTCATTGGGCTAAAATCAAGATATAAACATGATTCTTGTGCCTTTATGGAGACTTTTCAAAGGAGAATATGTCCCTTGTCCTTTCCAGCCTCTGGAAGCCACCTGTATTCCTTGGCTCATAGCTTCTTTGCTTCATTTCCAAAGTCAGCATCATCAGTGCAAGTCCTTCACATGTTGCTATCCCTCTGGTTGTCTGCAGGTGGGAAATATTTCAGCTTTAAAAGACTCATGTGATTACACTGGGCCTATCTGGATAATCCAGAGAAATTTACCAGTCTCAAGGTCCTTATGTTTAATCACATCTACAGATTCCATTTTACCGTGTAAGGTAACATACCCACAGGTTCCAGGAAGTAAGATGTAGACATCTTTTGGGGTGCATTATTCTCCTACTACATTACTCTAGGTAATTTAGGCAAAAGAGATTTCATATATAATATTGAATAACTTATAGAATCATTAGGAGGGCTAATGTAACAGACTTTAAGTTGAGCTTTCTGGAAGGACTTCCAAAGCTACACTGTAAATCTACATCACCTAATGTTCCCTTTGTATAATTAGACACTCACTGCAATGGAGAAACTTTCCTAACAAAAATGACATTCTACTACAGCAGGACCCCAAGATGCTGATCTTGTTATGATTTACATCCACAAAATGTATTACACCAAATGTTGCTTCTCAACATTCCTAAAGCTAATGTCTGAATTCTGGGACCTTTGCTAACACAACCACAGGAAATCCAAACATCTCCAAAATTTTAGCTGCTAAGAGTGGTATGACCTATTCCATACTGTCACCATCTAAGAACATTTCACTAGCCAAACACAAGTCACTTCTGGAAATTTAGCTCCATGAGAGTCCTAAAAATGCAGTTTTCTGTTCTCTGGCCCCTGCTCAATAGGTAGGCATAGAATTAAGGTGGGAATGGATTTGAAGGCCAGTTTACTGTATCTCCTCGTGTCAGTCTCCATACACACCCATTTTCCCATTTTTAAACATACATGCGACATCAACCTCTTCCTGCTGAACATTAAATAAACATTCCTCTCCCCTAAGTGAATAAAATATGCTTATCCTTCTCGCAAAAGTGGAGGCATGGTAATCATAAAACAAATGCTGAACACTATTTTCAATTTTCACCTCTTACTATGCCCTAGTTAAAACACTACGGAAAAGGAAGAAGAGAGAAAAATGATTCAAATGTAAATATTTTTAGCAGAATGAAGAAGTCAATATGGGAAAGATGAAGAGTTGGAACGCTTGGTAATTATTCTTTTAAATTTTTTTAATGTTTATTAATTTTTGAGAGAAAGAGACAGAGCATTAGTGGGAGAAGGGGTGAGAGAGAGAGGGAGACACAGAATCAGGAGCATACTCCAGGCTCTGAGCTGTCAACATGGAGACCAACGTGGGGCTGTAACTCATGAATGGTTAGGTCATGACCTGAGCTGAAGTGGGACACCCAACCAACGGAGCCACCCAGGCACCCCCCCCCCACCTTGGTAGTTTTTCTTGCATACAGTTACTATAGTTTTCCATTGACTCTGATCACTGGACATGGAAGTGCCAAGGAGCATCAAGAACATCTTGTGAGTTCCAGATATATTCTTGTACTCTCATTGTTTAACAATAGTACCATACATCCTTAGTAATAAGGCTCAAGTACCCCCAAAATAGTATTTTTTTTGCCAGGTAGCCCATTAGCTTGATGAACTCCAAATAACTGGTTGTCTTTTGAAATTCAGTTCAAAGAAACCACAGTTGAAGCTCTCTGGTATAAGCATTCTTTAGGTACCAAGACTTCTGTATCAGCAGAACTTGAAGTAGCAGAGACAGAAAGCAAATGTTGCAAGTGGGTTATTAAGCAGAGGAAAAAAAAAAAACCATTTATATCCCTTGGGTTTTGGGTTCATGCATTCTGTCTATGAGAGAAGGAACACCATACATTTGTTGCTGTATTTTGTGGGATTACACCTCCACCTCACAAATATGATTACAGTTGTCTTAACTGAGTCTTCAGTAGGCCTTTCCATTGTTCTACAAGGCCAGCTGCTTTTGATGATGTTAAGATCAACGAGCCCTTTGGGTATCAATTCATTGCTTCACTTCCGTTGCTGTAAACTCACTTATTTGGTCAGAACCATTGTTGGGTGAGAGATATAGTCAGATGATAGGTGAAGACAAATATTAAAAAGAACTATTGACTTAGGGGCGCCTGGGTGGCTCAGTTGGTTAAGCATCTGGCATCAGCTCAGGTCACGATCTCATGGTTTGTTGGTTCAAACCTGGTGTCGGGCTCTGTGCTGACAGCTCAGATCCTGGGGCCTGCTTTGGATTCTGTGTTTCCCCCTCTCTCTGCCCCTACCATGCTCATGCTCTTTCTCTCTCTGTCTCTCAATAGTAAATAAACATTTAAAAAAAACTATTGATTTCAATGAGGACAAATTGATATCCCTTCCATGAGAGCAGAGGTCAAATATAATCAACATACAACATATAACCAGTTGTTTTGTGTTGTGTCATAATTGCTGGAATATTTGTCACTCAGCAAAGGTAATAGCTAGAACAACATTGGTGAATATATGTCCGGATTGAATTTTCCCATTATCTATCACCTTGATCATTTTGTTCATAAGACCATTAAGCAAACAAGGAGGTAAATAGCACAAGAAACTGGCATCCACAAAATTGGCATCTTGTCTACCTGATTAATAAGCACCTTTTCTGTGGTGAGTGCCCTTTGGTGAACATTCACATGGGCATAAATATTCTCACACTTTTGGCCAAGGCTGAAAGTCTACCCATGTGGCTCCCCCAAGATATCCATAATACAAGTCCAGTTTTTATTTCTCCAGGTTTATGACCATCCAGTAAAACTATTACCCATTGCCCATGAATCAGTCATAGATCCATATTCCTTATGAACTTTCCTTCCAGGAAAAGGGAACAACTAATCTGTACCATCCAAAGTTCTACTCACTTGGGAGTATTATGTCTTCCTCTTCATTTTTTAGGGTTACATTCAAGAAGACTATAAAGCTGAATTGATCCTCTTCTGGTTAATGTCAGAACAGTCTATAATCTAGGCTCTATGTTTTCTCTTCCAGCCAACTGGTCATAGGAAATGTCTCAAGTGGCTTGAAAAGACAATGGAACATCATGAATAATTCAAGAAACTTGATCATAAAAATTAAGTGTGCCTTCAAAGTATACTCTGTCTGATATATCTAGATTGCCTCTCCTATAAGCAGTGTATAGTTGGGTCTTGTTTATTTTTTAAAAACTTTATTCTGATAATCTCTGCCTTTTAATTTAATTTTAATATAGTTATTGAAAACATTGGATTAAGGTGTACCATTTTATCATTTATTTTCTGTTTATCCTTTCTATTGTTTCTCTATTTCCTCCTTTTTTAAATTAAAACAATTAAGTTTATTGATTTTGAAAGAGAGACAGCAGGGGAGGGGCAGAGAGAGAATGAGAGAGAGAATCCCAAACAAGTTCTGCACTGCCAGCACAGAGCCTGACATGGGGCTCAACCCAGAAATTGTGAGATGATAACCTCAGCCCAAACCAAGTCAGATGCTAAACCAACTGAGCTACTCATGTGCCCCTCTATTTCCTCCTTTTTACATTCTTTTAGATTTATTTTAATATTTTATTTTAGATTTCATTTAAATTCTTTTAAATTTCATATGGGTTTTTAGTTTAGCCATCTCTCTTTTCATTTTGTTCAGTAGTTACTCTAGAAATTATAACATATTACCTTAACTTTTCACAATATTAATTTAGAGTTAATATTGAACAACTTCACATGAAATGTAAAAATTTTGCATTTGTATAGGTCCATTTACTCCCCTGATATTACAGTTTTCACATGTATTACATGTGCATACATGGTAAACCCAACAAGAAAATGCTATATATTTTTTCCTTTTAAAAAAATCATGTGTGGGGCGCCTGGGTGGCGCAGTCGGTTAAGCGTCCGACTTCAGCCAGGTCACGATCTCGCGGTCCGTGAGTTCGAGCCCCGCGTCGGGCTCTGGGCTGATGGTTCAGAGCCTGGAGCCTGTTTCCGATTCTGTGTCTCCCTCTCTCTCTGCCCCTCCCCCGTTCATGCTCTGTCTCTCTCTCTGTCCCAAAAATAAATAAACGTTGAAAAAAAAAATTAAAAAAAAAAAAATCATGTGTTGGGACGCCTGGGTGGCTCAGTTGGTTAAGTGTCCAACTTCAGCTCAGGTCATGATCTTGTGATCCATGGGTTCGATCCCCATGTCAGGCTCTGTGCTGACAGCTGGGATTCTGGAGCTTGCTTAGGATTCTGTGTCTCCCTCTCTCTCTGACCCTTCCCAGCTCATGCTCTGTCTGTCTCTCTCTCAAAAATAAAAAAATAAATAAATAAATCATGTGTTTTTTAAAAGAAATTAAGAGAAAAACAGTTACATTTATCAATACATTTACCATTTCTGATGCTCTTCTTTTCATTACTGATGATTCAAGTTTCCTCCAGGCATCATTTCTCTTTGCCTTGAAATGTTTCCTTTACTAGTTCTTATCGTGTAATCTTGCAGTAATAAATTCTGTTATTTTCCTTTACCTGAAAGTAGCTTTATGTTATCTTCATTATTAAAGAATATTTTTACCAGATATAAAATTATAGATTGAAAGGTTTTTTTTTTCTTATATCACCTTAAAAATGTTTCACTGTTATCTGGCCTTCATGGTTTTGAGAGAGAATTTTCTGGCCTTCATGGTTTTGACAGTCATTTGAATCATTGTGCCTAGGTACATATTTCTTTACATTTATCATTTTGGAATTCATAGCACTTTGTGAATGTTTAATTTATTTCTTCCACCACATTTGAGAACTTTTCTGCCATTGCTTCTTTAAATATTTTTCTGTTCCTCTATGTCTCCTCACCTTCTGGGACTCCAAATATCCTATGTCATGCCTTTCAAAATTATTGTTCAGTCTTTGAAACTCTATCCACCCATCTTTCAATCTCTTTCTTCTCTCTTCTCCATATTAGATAATTTATATTGATTTTTTTTTCAGGTTCACTCTTTACTCTGTCATCTCTACTCAGATATTAAATCTGTGCAGTTATTTATTTCAGATTTTCTACTTTTCAGTTCTAAAGTTTTCATTTTTTTTAATATTCAAAAGGGTTTTCCCCCATTCATCGCAAGTGTGTTTTCCTTTACCTCACTGAGCATATGTACAAAATCTATAGCAATCCTTGTCTAATAATATGTGTCATCTCTATTTGGCATCTGTCGATTCCCTTTTTCTTCAAGAATAAGTCATATTTTCCTCTGTAGATCCAACAGTTTTGTATTGTATACTGGATATCAGGAAGACTTATGCCGTGGAGACTGATTTATGTTCTGAATAGTTCTGATGTTTTCTCCTGAATAGTGCTGATGTTTTTGTTTTAGACAATTAATTTGTTTAGACTCAAACTGAAAGCTGTCATACCTGATGTGGGCAGCATATGAATACTTTTTTCAGTTTGCTTTATCTATGCTTATATCAGGGAGCAGCAGGAAAGTTTGACTGAGTTCAGACATGACATTTGGGGATCATCTTCTCTTTCTCATTTATGGAGTTCTTCCTCATTCTTTGGTTACCCTGTTTGTTTTGGTTTCCTTCCCATGGTTATTCTGACTTCCCTTGGTTCCTACGACTAAAAGATGGCAAACTTTCTATCAGATACTACCTGCCCCATATTGCCATTTCTCTCACTGTGGCTACCCTCAAGGCAAAGCTGACAAAAAAAAGGGGGGGACTCTCTTCCTTCAAGTAACTTGTTGCCAATTTCAGATCTCTCCAAAATCTACATACCTTTGTTCAGTCTTCAAAATCATCAGACTCTGTTGCTGTTGTTGTTTTTGTTCAGAGTTCATAGCTATTGTTTTTTTATTTATTTTTTTTATTTTTTATTTTTTTATTATTTTTAAAAAAAATTTTTTTTTTCAACGTTTATTTATTTTTGGGACAGAGAGAGACAGAGCATGAACGGGGAAGGGGCAGAGAGAGAGGGAGACACAGAATCGGAAACAGGCTCCAGGCTCTGAGCCATCAGCCCAGAGCCTGACGCGGGGCTCGAACTCACGGACCGCGAGATCGTGACCTGGCTGAAGTCGGACGCTTAACCGACTGCGCCACCCAGGCGCCCCGGAGTTCATAGCTATTGTTTGCAGGAAGATTTTTCAGGCTTCTGATCTTATATAAACCACTTCCGGTTTATGATGGAGTGCTGCTGAGCACGACCAACCTTATGGCTTGGTAGATAAGCTATCAAATAATCATTCACCATGGACATTTCATTTCATGCAATCATCTGATGTTCTTTTATCAGGTTTTAGTCTCCTTCGAAGTCAAGTAACAAGCTAAAAGAAAATTTAGAGAAGGATAAAAATTATATGTTGCCTATTCAAGATTCACCGTGACTTATGGTTTCTGACTGAGTTAATTTTCCTTGGTAATAAGTGTTGGGGAAGGCCTTTTTTTTTTAAATGAGATCTCATTTATCTACTACAATTTACATACAGAAGTTTCGACTAGGAACTAGGAGGAAGATGAGGCAGAGGCAAAGAGAAGGCATTTCTATATATGCTTAAAATAAATCTAAACCATGAGAAGTTACACTCAATGAATTATTTGCTTACAGCAAATTATGGAATATGACTTCTGCTGTGGATCAGCTAAGCAGCCTTCCCTTTTTTTTTGTTCCCAGTCAGAGAAGTATTATGTCTCCTTCTTAGTGTGGTAGGAGGTACAAGGCACAAAAACACTTCTTTCATTTTGTAACAAATATTCAGAAATGCCTCAGATATTGACTCTCAGAAAACTTCACTTAGGTGTGAGACCCTTAAGTTTTGATGGATTATTTTCCTTTATTTCTATTATCTTTGTGCCTTACCTGGGAATCTTGGGTATCTGCCATCCCCAGGTTTCCACTATGTACCAGTAAAATGTCATTAATGTAGTAGACAAGGGTAATTTCCTGTAGGATGACAAGATAACAAATCTTTTATTTGGCATAGCACAGAGTTGTGGGGGTTATGTAGCCCTGAGGTAAGAGAAATAAGGTGGCTCAAAGTTCCTGCCAGATACACTAAATTCATTCAGAAGTTTTTGTATCATTAGAAAAGAGACAATGGCATCTTCCAGATCAGTCACTATGTACCAATAACCAAGAATTGTGTTTAGGAAACTACCTGGAGCAGCATCTGAAATTGTAATCACTGTTTGATTGACCTTATATTAATCCACTGTTTCTCTTCAAGACCTATCCATTTTCTGTACAAACCAATAGGGCAGTCAGATGGAAATGTGATAGGAATCACCAAGCCTTTTAATTTGGTAAAATCTCTGAAATTTTCATAGGGATGCTTTTTTTTTGTTAGGGAGTTAGATGGCTTCCCCTTGATCTATTATCCAATAATATCCTTTGCTCCATAGATTAGGGAGACAACTGAGGATTCTACCAGTTGTTAAGAATGGTTAGTCCAACTATACCCTCAATATTTAAAAAAGTAACTTTAGCTTGTGTTCAGGAACCACTGGGAGTTAGACACAGGCTCAAATCTTTTGTCTGTTTATTTTTTAATATTCATAGATCTCTGTCTGTTTAGTGGACCACACGATTATTTCCAAGTTAGTGTCCACAAAAGTCCACTGGCTTTCCCCCTTTCTCCAGTGAACAATTATCCTCGTAAGTGGCTGTTACTCAGACTGGGAAATGTTAGGAGGATCATTCGTGTTTGTGATATTGACAGGAATTGCTTCCTCAGGAGTCTGTACTTTTTATTCAAGAAGTACTGGGTTTGTGAACTAACTACAGTGTTGGACTCAGTGAAAGATATTGAATCTTCATGGTGATAACTCAAGTCAGGTATTTGTTCATCAGCCCTAGAGTTCCTTTTGAGATATAGGTTAAGTTAAATTGCTTTGTGGATTCCTCTTATATTTTTCTCTTGTGTACTCTATAATCAATTGGCCAACACCAAAGAATCCCTGCAGAGCAAGACTTGTAACTGTCATTCTGGTCCTGCTGCATTTTCTATCCCCAAGAACACCTTGCCTCTAGCAGTGAGGTTGTTGCTACCCTGTCTCTGCTTTATTTTTGCTATGATTAGTATCTGGGTGAAAGCAGAGAATTTATGAAGTCAGAAGTCATTGTGGTACTGGACTAACAAGGAATTTACAGAAATATTTTTGGGTGCCTTTAACACATAGACTGGAATTTAGTAGGTCTTAGATAAATCTCAGGACCCTGAATTTTTACCAAATGTTTTAGGTAATTATTCAGGCAACCCCTTTTCTCTCTTCCACCATAACCATAACCCACTTAATTTTTTTTTTAATTCCAGGGTAGTTAACATATAGGGTTATACTATTTTCAGGTGAACCATAACCCACTTTAGGAAACATTTGTCGTCAATCATTAATGGTTGCCACAAATTCGTTTGAACAACTTACCTTCACTTTGATATATGGCCACATTTTTAATCCTACCTCCTCAACGCGGAATTAAAATGATCTTAATTTGTCAGTCTTCTGTCTCTCTGCACAGGCTGACTTAGGCTCCATCTGTCACATAGGGTGGTAGCCTTCCATTTGCAGCAAAAATAATCTTGTCTTGGTCAGCAGGGACAGCATCTCCATTAGCAAGCTAGTTCTATGATATGGTTTGAGGAAATGTTCTCAGAAACACAACGTAGGGTCTGTCTCTTCATCCCTTCTGATTATACTGTGATCTTTATAAAAATTTTCTCACTTGGAAAGAAAGGGTAAACTTAGTAGGCCTGGGTTGTTCAAACCCTGTATATTCCAAAGAAAAGACTGTTTTCAAGACTAGCCCTTGGCTGGGCCATGGGATATAATCTCTGGACCCTCATAACACTTTTTCCTATAAGAATGTTTTATATGTTTGAGGTCTTGGGCCAGGATGTACCAGTTTGGCCAGATAAGCTCATCTTAACAGTGTGATATATGGTGAATTCCCAATTGCAGGGGGTGGAGGAGAATTTTTGGAGTAGGAGTCACACAGGAACCACATGTCTACATGACTGACCCCAATAAAACTGCACACAAAAGCTTGAGTGAGCTTCTCTGGTTGGCAATATTTAGTATATTTTCACACACCATTGCTGGGAGAATTAAATGCATCCCTATGTGACTATACTGGAGAGTACACTGTGTGTATGGAACTTGTACCTGGTTTCTCCTGGACTTTGTTCCATACACCTTTTTATTTTGTGGATTTTAATCTGTATTATTTTGTTGCAGCAAACTGTAACCATGAGTACAACAACTTTTCTGAGTCCTGTGAGTCTTTCTAGCAAATCATTGAGCCTGAGGATGGTCTAGGGAACCCCTGAAGCACCTGTCTAAAACAATTACAGTGGTTTCTATTATCTCCAAACAAGAACTATTACTGACACAGAATTGAAATAAAAAGATTTTCTAAGAAGTAGAAATCTGGGACTAGCATCTGGAATGGTTGGGTCTAATGGCAGTAAGTATCTCACAAGTGTTAAATAATTGGACAGTAGTCCACAGCAAATATTGACCAAATAGTTATTTCAATGATATTTTATAGTTAACTGGACTAAAGTGAGAATTGAAAAAAAGCATTTGATGAACCAAGTGACTGTTTGCTGGTCTATCATTAAGAAGGTTCCTGAAGGCCATTTACAAAGTACAACACAGGAAAAGTTTTACGGAGAAGTAGGGTAGTAGTCTTAATGGTTTGGCCTGACAGAACTTTAATAGACACTAATTTGTCAGAAAGTACTAAGGACTGAAGTAAGTGTGCAGTCCAGTATGTCTCTTTTGATCAGTACAGCTGGTTCTGTTTGGTTCTGGTTAGCCAAAAGTTGACACCCACCATCTCAATGAAGACTCACAGTCACCCACCAAGTCCCAAGCCTTAGTTACTTGGTGACTCAGAGAATATAGAGTAATGTGAATGAAGAAGAGTCTGGGTATATATGAGGATAACACCACAAAGTTCATACTGTCTATTTTCCTTCTACTTTTCCTGAAAAAATCATATTACTATTTAGTAGTGTCAGCATTCACTGAGAGGAAAAAAATACCCAGACCTTTCGGGGACTAATAGATATTGGTTCTGAAATGACATACTGCCCCGAGAACAGAGAGATACCCTGATCCTTCAGTCAGAGTGGAGGTTTGTGAGCCTCAGCTGCATAATTTCTCAGTGGATCCAGTAGGTTCCCAAGCCATCCCATGGTTAATTCTACAGATTCTGAATGTGAATTATAATAGGTATGCTTGTATCTAGCAAGATCTTCACATTGGTTTCCTGACCCGTGGAGTGAGGGCCTACCATGGTACAAAGGTGTGAAACTATCCTGTGTTAAAAAAAAACAAAAACAAAAACAAAAACAAAATAATACCATTTCACAATGGGAATATATTTTTTTTAATTTTTTTTCAACGTTTTTTATTTATTTTTGGGACAGAGAGAGACAGAGCATGAATGGGGGAGGGGCAGAGAGAGAGGGAGACACAGAATCGGAAACAGGCTCCAGGCTCAGAGCCCGACGCGGGGCTCAAACTCACGGACCGCGAGATCGTGACCTGGCTGAAGTCGGAGGCTTAACCGACTGCGCCACCCAGGCACCCCGGGAATATTATTGATTAGTGTCCCACCGCCAAAAACTTGAAAGATACAGAGGTGTTGATTTCTACCACCTTTCCCATTTAATTTGCCTGATTGGCCTATGCAAAAATCAGATGGGTATAGGAGAATAACAGTGTGGTTTATCATAGGTCCAATCAGGTGGTGATATCAACTGCAGCTTCTATTCTTGAGGTGGTTATTCATTATTTCTCTCTCTCTTTCTCTCTCTCTCTCACACACATGGACATTCAAACACACACTTTATCCCCTCTCACCTCATTTTTCTCTTCCATTTCTTCTCCCTCTTTTTAAAATTTAAATTATGCAATATATCATATCTAGAGAATTGTATAAAATCTATATGTACTGTTTCATCAATGATAAATAGTGTATCCCCATGTAAACACTACTCAAGGCAACATGTAAACTAGAAGTTCCCTGCATGCCCTTCTGTACTCATACACCTTCCGTCTATCCTAGAGGGAATCATTATGCTAAATTTAGTGACAATTTCACCTTTGTTTTTCTCTATAGGTTTGTTGTACATATGTGTGCCTCCAGGTAACATAGTATTTTGAGCTTCATACAAACTAAATAGTATATTTTCCTTTGTGATCTTTATTTAAATGTATTAGTTTTTTATTGCATTGTAACTGATTACCACCAACTCAGTGACTTAAAAACACAAATTTTTTATCTCATAGTTTCCATTGATCATATAGTCTGAGTTATAGGACTCATTTGTTCAGGGTGTCACCAGGATGAAATGCAGGTGTAATCTCTTCTGAAACTCAAGGGTTCTCTTTCAAGCTCACTAGCTACTGGCAGAATCCAATTCCTTCCATTCATGGTACTGATGTTCCCATTTTCTTACTGGCTGTCAACTGGAGACCACTCAGCTTTTAGAGGCCATCTTCAGATACCTGCCATATGGGTTCCACCTCTGACAATGTGGCAGCTCATTTCTTCAAGGCCAGCAGGATAGTTTCTCACAAGTATGCTACAATGGAGTTTTATTATATAACATAATATAAGGAATGACTATCCCATCATATACACAGGTCCCACCCACACTCAAGTGGAAGGGATTCTTGAATGTATACCTGGGAGTTGGAAACTTGGAGGCCATCTTAGAATTCCACTTGCTACAAAAAACATGATATTTATACTTTATTTAACTTAAACGGTATATGTTATTCTATTGTATCTATATTATTCATTTCTAATCCTACTCTTGAATACATTTGTGTTATTGTCTAGATTTTTATTAAAACAAACAAGCTACATGAACATTTCTATACATTTGTCTTCTTGCACATGTGCAAGAGCTTCTCTATGATATGCAATGAGGAGTAAAATTGCTTGTTCAATAGGTTATGTATGTGGGGGTGCCAGAGTGGCTCAGTCGGTTAAGTGTTCAACTCTTGTTTTTGGCTCAGGTCATGATCTCACAGTTCGTGAGTTCAAGCTCCACGTTGGGCTCTGAACTGACGTGTAGAGCTTGTTTGGGATTTCTCACTTCCCGTCTCTCTGATCCTCCCCAGCTTTGTATCATCTCTCCCTCAAAAAAATACGTAAAGAAATTTAAAAAATAGGTTGTGTGTGTGTCCAATGTCACTAGGTGATTATATTACTCCCAATGTCATTTACCAATTTACACTACCTCAGCATTGTATGAAAGTAACCATTGGTCTACAGCCTTGTAACTCTTGCTTTTTTTTCAGACCTTTATATTTTTTGCCAAGCTAGCAGGGTAGTAATTGAATATCATTGTAACTAGACTTTGTCTCCATTTGGTTGCCAATGAGATTGAGCATCTTTTCATATGTTTGCTGACTATCTTCTTTTTCTCCAAATAGTCTCCTAACTGGAAGGGCTGAGATGCAAGAGTGGTTGCTGGGCTTCTTCGGGTTTTGGATGTAACAAATGTTGCATCCATACTGTTCATGGGGAAACCCATTAGGCTGACAGTTCTGCATGGATCTTGAACAAAAGAAGGTTCTCCAGTTGGAGCAGGCTGCAACCTGCTATCTGGCCCTTAGAAGCCAATGGATCCAGTCAAACTTGAAGTGCCTGTGATTGATTAGATACTGCATGGTGTCTGTGGCAAGTCACAACAAGAGAAATGTGACAAAGACTCCAGAGTTTTGGAGAAAATATAGGTCCCCTTTGATAAATAATTTCCCTTTGGGAAATTATTCTTCTCTTGCAATTGAACTTAGGTAGGAGATATCAAAAGTATATGCATCCTGAGTTGCCTTCATGTACTGGGTATTGTCTGAACTGACTGAGCAACAAAGTTTCTCAAGGTATATGGTCTATAAGACGCTGGGTTCTGAGGATTAGGCAAGTTGCTTGAACAGCTAACTCATATTCTTAATAGGCCAGTTCTTGATGCCATTCAACCCTTACCTGTGGTCATATGGAGATTTTTATAGCATTACCAGTTGATTTGAATCTAGTACACAGTGGGCTCACATGAGATTCTCTTACCAGACGGAAAAGATTGCTACAGTGTTTTCTCTTTACTTAAGAGAGGTAGTGAAGTTTGGTGCGGGAAATAAAACTTTCAGGTGAGAAGAAGTTTGAGTAGTTTGATGAAGTTTTCATTGATTTATGGGGCCAGTGGCTAAGGATTAGCTTTATGGGCAAGGACTTGCAAAAAACAACATAGAGGGGCTCCTGGGTGGCTCAGTTCATTAAGTATCTGACTTCTGCTGAGGTCATGAACTCACAGCTCATGAGTTCAAGCCCACAGAGTTCAGGCTCTGTGCTGACAGTTCAGAGACTGGAGCTTGCTTCAGATTCTGGTTTCCCCTCTCATTCTGCCCTTCCCCCCACTCGGGCTCCATTTCTTTTTCTCAAAAATAAATAAAACATTAAAAAAAAGAACAACATGGAAACACTGGGGGCAAAATGGTTTAGTATGAGGATGGAACTCTGAAAATGACACTGCACTGTGAATGAATCAGTGTCCCATGATAATTCCACCAAACAAATCTTCTTATGAAGTGTATCAGTCAGTGTCCATTCAGGATAGAATCCATAAAGTAATGTGAATAGGTAAAATTTAATGTAAAGAATTATTAACTATATAGTACTGAAGAAATGAGGGATTTTCTAATTAGAAATAAAGAGAAAACTAAAAAAACTAATAAAAGGAGTGTCTGCTGTCTTTGGCCTGAAGAAGAATCTCCCAGGGCTGAAAGCTGCCAGAAGACTAGCAGAATGGACTCTCCATAGCCAACCATAGACAAGAGGCCCACAGAAGAGGGTAGGAAGGGTGGAGGGGTGGTGTGTACTACATGGACTGGTGGGAGGGAGCTGGGTGGTGGAGGGGCAGCCTGCCGGGCAAGGCAAGGCCCCTGAAGTCTGGCCTGCGAAAGCGGAGTGGACAGACTCCATGAGTTCTGACAGCTGGCGGAACTTAACATCTGAAATGTTAAAAGTCAACAGCTCTGTTCTCGGAGGGCGGGGAGGGGGAGAGAACACCTGGAGGGAGAGTTGTTGAGCCCGGGAAGACAGAACTCAGCTTGGCTGGGGAACAAAGGCACTGGAAAGCGCCATTTACCTCTCCTACATCCCAGCTGAAATTCCAAAGGGAACCAGTTCCTGTCACCAAACTTGCTTGCACCGCCCAAATGCCCAATGCTGTGCTTCTACGGATCCATCATTCCCACATGCTTGCCTCCCTCCCAGTGCTGCAGGGCCCCACCCGTGGAGACCACCAATGACAAAGTGAGCTAAGCCTTCCCCTCCTGCCCCTATGCACCTTGCAGATCCACCCAGGCTAATACGCCCTTGGCCAGATCCCATCAAAGCAGCACCACAAGCCTGGCAGTGTGCATGTAGCCCAGAGAGGAGCCACACCACTCCACAATGAGTCCTGCCCCTGGGACAGGGGAAGATAAGGTACACACCAGTCTGACTGTGGCCTGAGCGGTGGGCTGGGGGCAGACATAGGGTCTGACTGAGGCCCTGCGCACCAACACAAGTTACTCTGGACAAAACAGAGGAAGTGCCCTGCAGTTTGGAGCTACTGCAGGGACTACCCAAAATGATGAAATGGAAGAATTCTTCTCAAAAGAAACTCGAAGTAGTGACAGCTAATAAATTGATCAAAACCAATTTAAGCAATATAATGGAACAAAAATTTAGAATAGTAGTCATAAAATTAATCTCTTGGTTTGAAAAAAGCATAGAGGACAGCAGAGAATCTATTGCTACAGAGATCAAGGGACTAAGAAATAGACATAAGGAACTAAAAAATGCTATAAATGAGGTGCAAAATAAAATGGAGGCAGCCATAGCATGGATTGAAGAGGCAGAGGAGAGAATGGGTGAATTAGACGATAAAATTATGGAAAAAGAAGAAGCTGAGATAAAGAGAGATAAAAATTCCAGGAGTATGAGGGGAGAATTAGAGAACAAAGTGATGTAATCAAACAGAACAATATCTGTATCATAGGAATTCCAGAAGAAGAAGAGAAAGAGAAAGGGGGTGAAAGTGTGCTTGAACAAATCATAGCTGAGAACTTCCCTCATCTGGGAAGGAAACATGCATTGAAATCCAAGAGGCACAGAGAACTCCCTTCAGAGGTAACTTGAATCGATCTTCTACACAACATATCATAGTGAAACTGGCAAAATACAATGATAAAGAGAGAATTTTGAAAGCAGCTAGGGATAAACAGGCTCTAACAATGGGCCCTAAATACAAAGGTAGACACATAAGGGTAGTAGCAGACCTCTCTACTAAAACTTGACAGGCCAGAAAGGAATGGAAGGAAATCTTCAATGTAATGAACAGGAAAAGTATGCAGCCAAGAATCCTTTATCCAGCAAGTCTGTCATCCAGAATACAAGGAGAGATACAGGTTTCCCAAACAAACAAAAACTGAAGGAATTCATCACCACTAAACCAGCCCTACAAGAGATCCTGAGGGGGAGTCTGTGAGTGAAATGTTGAAAGGACCACAACGTGACACAGACATCACTACAAGCAAGAAACCTACAGATATCACAATGACTCTAAACCCATATCTTTCAATAATAACACTGAATGTAAATGGACTGAATGCTCCAGCCAAAACACATAGGGTATCAGAATGGATTAAAAAACAAAAAAACAAAACTCATCTATTTGCTGTCTACAAGAGACTCATTTTAGACCTGAGGGTACCTTCAGATTGAATGTGAGGAGATGGAGAACTATCTATCATGTTAATGGAAGTCAAAAGAGAGCTGGAGTAGCCATACTTATATCAGACAAACTAGACTTTAAATCGAAGACTGTAACAAGAGATGAAGAAGGGCATTATATAATAATTACAGGGTCTATCCATCAGGAAGGGCTAACAATTATAAATGTCTATGTGCCAAATATGGGAGCCCCCAAATATATAAAGCAATTAATCACAAACATAAGCCACCTTATTGATAAGAAATTGGTAATTTCAGGGGACTTTAATATCCCACTTACAACAATGGATAGATCATCTAGACACAGGATCAATAAAGGGCCCTGAATGATACATTGGATCAGATGGACTTGACAGATATATTCAGAACTCAGCACCCCAAAGCAATAGAATATACTTTCTTCTCGAGTGTACATGGAACATTCTCCAAGATAGATCGCATACTGACTGGGTCACAGATCAGACCTTAATAAGTATAAAAATTGAAATCATACCATGTATACTTTCAGACCACAATGCTATGAAGCTTGAAGTTAACCACAGGAAATAGTCTGGAAAACTTCCAAAAGCATGGAGGTTAAAGAACACCCTACTAAAGAATGATGGGTCAACCAGGCAATCAGAGAAGAAATTAAGAAATATATGGAAACAAATGAAAATGAAAATACAACAATCCAAACGTTTTGGGATGCAGCGAAGCAGTCCTGGAAGGAAAATACGTTCCAATCCAGGCCTGTCTTCAAGAAACAAGAAAAATCACAAATACAAAAATCTAACAGCACACCTAAAGGAAACAGAATAAAAACAGCAAATACACCCTGAACCCAGCAGAAGAAGAGAAATAATAAAGATCAAAGCAGAAATAAGCAATATAGAATCTAAAAAAGCTGTAGAGCAGATCAATGAAACCAAGAGTTGGTTTTTTGAAAATAATCGATAATCCTCTAGCCAGGTTTCTCAAAATGAAAAGGGAGATGACGGAAATAGACAAAATCATGAATGAAAATAGAATAAACAACCAATCACTCAGAAATACAAGCAATTATCAAGGAATACTATGAAAAATTATATGCCAAGAAACTGGACAACCTGGAAGAAATGGACAAATTCCTAAGTACCCACACACTTCCAAAACTCAAATAGGAAGAAATAGAAAGTTTGAACAGACCCATAACCATCAAAGAAATTGAATCAGTTATCAAAAATCTCCCAACTAATAAGAGTCCAGGACTAGATGGCTTACCAGGGGAATTCTATCAGACACTTAAGGCAGAGATAATACCTATCTTTCTCAAGCCCTTCCAAAGGAAAACTTCCAGACTCATTCTATGAAGCCAACATTACTTTGATTCCTAAACCAGACAGAGACTCAGTAAAAAAAGAGAACTACAGGCCAATATCCATCCCTGATGAATACGGACGCAAAAATTCTCAACAAGATACTAGCAAATAGAATTCAACAGCATATACAAAGAAGTATTTACCATGATCAAGTAGGATTCATTCCTGGGATGCAGGGCTGGTTCTACATTCACAAATCAATCAACGTGATACATCACGTTAATAAGAGGAAAGGTAACAACTATATGATCCTGTCAATCGATGCAGAATAAGCATTTGACAAAATTCAGCATCCTTTCTTGATAAAAACCCTCGAGAAAGTCGGGATAGAAGAAACATACTTCAACATCATAAAACCCATTTTTGAAAAGCCCACAGCTAATATCATCCTCAATGGAGAAACACTGAGAGCTTTCTCCCTGAGATCAGGAACATGACAGGGATGTCCACTGTCACTGCTGTTGTTTAATAAAATGTTGGAAGTTCTAGCATCAGTAATCAGACAACAAAAGGAAATCAAAGGCATCAAAATTGGCAAGGATGAAGTCAAGCTTTCACTTTTTGCAGATGACATGATATTATACATGGAAAACCCAACAGACTCCACCAAAAATCTGCTAGAGCAGATACATGAATCCAGCAAAGTCACAGGATACAGTATCAATGTACCGAAATCAGTTGAATTCTTATACACTAATAATGAAGCAAGAGAAAGACAAATAAAGAATCTGATCCCATTCACAATTGCACCAAGAATCATGAAATGCCTAGGAATAAATCTAACCAAATATGTAAAAGATCTGTATGTTGAAAACTATAGAAAGCTTATGAAGCAAAATGAAGAAGATATAAAGAAATGGAAAAACATTCCGTGCTCATGGGTAGGAAGAATAAATATTGTTAAAATGTCAATACTACCCAAAGCTATCTACACATTCAATGCAATCCCAATCAAAATTGCACCAGCATTCTTCTCGAAGCTAGAACAAGCAATCCTAAAATTTGTATGGAACCACAAAAGGCCTCGAATAGCCAAAGTAATTTTGAAGAAGAAGACCAAAGTGGGAGGCATCACAATCCCAGACTGTAGCCTCTACTACAAAGCTGTAGTCAGCAAGACAACATGATATTGGCACAAAAACCGACACATAGACAAATGGAATAGAATAGAGACTCCAGATTTGGACCCACATAAGTATGGCAACTAATCTTTGACAAAGCAGGAAAGAATATCCAGTGGAAAAAAGACAGTCTCTTTAACAAATGGTGCTGGGAGAACTGGACAGTAACATGCAGAAGGATGAAACTAGACAACTTTCTTACATGATTCACAAAAACAAACTCAAAATGGATGAAGGACCTGAATGTGAGACAGGAAACCATCAAAGCCCTAGAACGGAAAGCAGGTAAAAACCTCTCTGATCTGAGTTGCAGCAATTTCTTACTTGAACCCCTCCAAGGCAAGGGAATTAAAAGCAAAAATGAAATATTGGGACCTCATGAAGATAAAAAGCTTCTGTACTGCGAAGGAACAATCAACAAAACTAAAAGGCAACCGACAGAATGGGAAAAGATATTCGCAAATGACATACTGGACAAAGGACTAGTATCCAAAATCTATAAAGAACTCACTGAACTCCACACTGACAACAAATAATCCAGTGAATAAATGGGCAGAAGACATGAATAGACACTTGTCTAAAGAAGACATCCAGATGGCCAACAGGCACATGAAAAGATGCTCAACGTCACACCTCATCAGGAAATAAAAATCAAAGCCACACTGAGATATCACCTCACACCAGTCTGAGTGTCTAAAATGAACAAATGAGGAGACTCTAGATGCTGGAGAGGATGTGGAGAAATGGGAACCCTCTTGCACTGTTGGTGGGAATGCAAACTGGTGCAGCCACTCTGGAAAACAGTGTGGAGGTTCCTCAAAAAATTAAAAGGAGACCTACCCTATGATACAGCAATAACACTGCTAGGAACTTACCCCAGGGATACAGGAGTACTGATGCATAGGGGCACTTGTACCCCAATGTTTATAACAGCACTCTCAACAATAGCCAGACTATGGAAAGAACCTAAATGTCCATCAACTGATGACAAAGAAATTGTGGTTTACATATACAATGGAATTCTACTTGGCAATGAGAAAGAATGAAATATGGCCTTTTGTAGCAACATGGATGGAACTGGAGAGTGTTATGCTAAGTGAAATAAGCCATACAGAGAAAGACAGATACCATATGTTTTCACTCTTATGTGGATCCTGAGAAACTTAACAGAAACCCATGGGGGAGGGGAAGAAAAAAAAAGAGGGAGACAGCCAAAGCATAAGAGACTCTTCAAAACTGAGAATAAACTGAAGGTTGATAGGGAGTGGGAGGGAGGGTAGGGTGGGTGATGGGTATTGAGGAGGGTACCTTTTGGGATGAGCACTGGGTGTTGTATGGAAACCAATGTGACAATAAATTTCATATTAAAAAAATAAAATAAATCAACAAGTAGCACAGTAGGAGAGGCTCTCAATAATCTGGCAAATACAATGACCTATCCTGTAGATGTCAATCATCCTCTTTCTTTGGCTACCTCCGTAGCTCAATGGACTCAAACAATAAGTCAATGTTGCAAACATGGGGGTTATGCATGGATGCAAAACACAAAATTACCCTTAGGGGTAGTGTAGCTATAATTATTAATGAATGCCAAATCTGTCAACAGCAAAGAACAATTCTGGTCTCTGCAAAAGGCATAAACCACCTGATTGCAATAAAATATATCTGTACCATATCATGGAAAGGAAAATTAATACTGAATTAGACATCTATTTTTGAAAGGAAGTTGGAAACTTTTACCTCGCCTCCAGTTTGAAAAATTGCAGAAAATGTCTATGATTGTCCCAACTTGGATCACAAACCCATATCTTGATTTAATATCTGGGGCCTATGAGATACCTCTGTTGGCCCCCATCATGTATTCTGTCTGTGATTAAGAGGACAGTATCCCTATGAAAATGGAAGCTGACATTTAGACCATGTTGATAGAGTCATGAGATTGGATGTTAGTTTCTTAGACCTGTCATAAAAACGTACCATAGACTAAGCGGCTTAAACAACACAAACGTTGTCTCACAGTTCTGGAGGCTATAAGTCTAGGATCAAGGTATTAGCAGGTTTGGTTTCTCCTCTGGCCTGTCTTTGGTTTGCAGATGGCCAGCTTGCTGTGTCCTCATAATATCTTTCCTCTATGCAATTGCACCCCTGGGTGTATCTCTGTCCAAATTTTCTTATTATGAGGACACTGATCATATAGATTAATACCTCATTTTAACATAAACATATCTTTAAATGCTCTATTCCCAAATAAAGTCATATTCTGAGGTACTGAGTGTTAGGGCTTCAATGTGCAAATATTGAGGAGACACAAGTCAGCCCATAACAGAAGAATGATTTCCCAAAGAGGGAGGTGTATAGATAATTTGTGACCACTTGAAAAAAATATTATAAGACAGTTTTGGCTTCCTTAAATTCAGTGTGGTAGGGGTACAACAAGTTGGAAGCATGGACAACCAGTAGCCCAAATGTCACTGGACTCTGTCTTTTACCTCATTCCTGTGTAGGTTGACTTCAAAAATTTCTACTGAAAATTGTTTGCTTCACATAGCAGGCAACTTTATTTTTATTTCTCTGTATCCTTAAATTTTTAAATGTAGAATTGGCTCCTCCCTTGTCCTTGGTTGAAATTTATCGAAGACTCAATGACTTTTTGGTCCTTTTTAGGTAAGAAAATATCCTTAGATTACTCCAGTCCACAAGGTTTAGTTCAATAATTAAACTATCTGATCCAAAGTAATAATTAGAAATGTCAAACTTTAATGTTGAGGCATATTTTCCTGTTCCCCCAGCTTAGATATATTGTAGATTGGCTAATTGAAGTGGGGAAGGGGGTGTGGTTTTCATCTTCTGTCTTTATCTTCTTGAACTTCTACTGATCCTACTTCTACTGCTCATCCTTCCATCTCTCAAATTCCAGCTTTTACTTCTCTAGAGAAAATAGGCAGAAAATTCTAACCTGACTAATACTGTTATGAGATGGTCTGAGTGTTTCCTGCAATATGTGGATGTGTGGGAGGCCGGGCCCCAGTGCCAGGCTGAGACCAGGCAGAGCAACGGCTCCCTGTAGACTCAGCCAACCCGGTGGTTCCCCCTCCCATCCCCCCACTTTCAAGGGCATACGAAAGCCTTGTCAAGGCTGAGAAAGTTAATTCCTGAAGCCTGTGGTCTGCAGGTGTTGGCAGTAATGCTACCTCCCTTTTTCTACCCCGAGTCAGATAGAAACAAACATGGGAACTGTGTTTTGCTAACAATCTATCAACAAGGTCTTGTGACCCGTTCAGAAAGTTCACAAGGTACACAGAACTAAACGTTTTGGCTGGCAGTGATCATGTGAAACCTGTTTATTCTTAGAATGACCTGATCCATAAGAGTCTTATATTATAAAAGATTGTGTACAGCAACAATAAAGCCGTCACTTGAGCCATCAGCCCAGGGGACCCTCCTGTTCCCAAACTTTCTCTTCTCTCCTCTTTTTTCTTGCATTCCCCTACCCTCAGGACCCTGACCTCAGTGATTGTCATGCTGGTCGTGACATAGATGTTTAAAAATGACTATTTTAGGGCACTTGAGTGGATTTCCATGTGACCTCTTATCCACATCATTGAGGGTATCTCTCCTATAGTTCCACTGAGAAAGACAAATGCAGATTTTGTGGCTGATTTTTTTTTATAAGAGATTACTTTAGCTTCTGAGATTTTGGAATTTTGTCCTGCTGTTGAGTTCTCTTCATTTATTGGTGGCTCTCCTGGATAGAGTCTAAGATAACTCCTCTCGAGAGTAACCTATCTCTAATCCCTGGGAAATGTTCATCCATTCTTTTTCCTGATAAATGTGGACCTGAAAGCTGTCCAACCTGGTCACACTTCATTACATCATTCACAGAGCGCTAGCTGACCAGTTTTCCTTTTTAGGGATTTTAGGTATGAATTAATATATCAGTTTTCTAGAACTATCATAACAAAGTATCACAAGCAGAATGGCTGAAAACAACAGAAATTTATTATCTCATGGTTCTGGAGCTTAGAAGTCTGGCATCAAGTTGTTAGCTGGGCTGTGCTCTAGCTGAAGCCTTCAGGGGAGGATCCTTCCTTAACTCCGAGTCTCTGGTAACCCAAGGTGTTCCTTGGTTCATGGAAGCATAATTCAGCATTTACCCTGTCTTCACATGGCATTCCTTTCTGTGTTTCTGTCTTCAGATGGTTGTCTTCTTATAAGGATAGTAGTCACATTGGATCAGGGGATTACTCTACTCCAGTATGGCTTCATTTTAACAAAGTATATCTGAAACGACCATATTTTTGCGTAAGATTACATAATGAGGTACTGTAGTTAGGACTTCAATATATCTTTTTGTGGGGGACATAACCCATAAAAATCAGCTACCAGTTTGCTCCATGAGACTTAAAAGACACACATTAAGACTCTCAAATAATTGCCTTAAGTTCCACCTCTTGACTTGAGTTAAAGTGGGAAGCAACCCTCCCCTCAGCCCACCAGCAGTCCTCTCTCAAAATTTCTTTAGTAATTGCCCACACTTTTCACAGCCTGCCCAAATGATTTTATAGTGGAGAAATGTACTCTTGAAGGCATTAGAGGGCTGAGAAGTATCTGAGAATTGACAGAAATCTAGAGAGATAAAATTGGTATATGGAACTTCTTATTACCAAGGATCCTTTCATAAATACCAGAAGTGGTTGAAAATTAGCAGCACTTGTGACAAACTTGTAAGCCTGGGGGACAAAGTTAGAGTCAATGGCCTATCCTGGTTGGGGTCACTGACAAACCCTGTGCTTTGAGATGAGAAATAAAGGGTGGAATCTTACAAATATGGCCAAACATAAATGAACCAAGACATTCTATAAAATTGCAGGGCTGAAATTAAATTAATGTGACCAAAGATTACTAGTATACTTAGGAAGTAAATACAATGCGAATGGCAAGCCATTTTTAGTGGGCTTTAAAAATATGTAAAAAATTGAAATACACAACAATAATACCTATAGATTTGGAGAGGGCAATGAACTTAAAGTGTTCCATATCCCTGTATAGTCAAGAAAGATGACAAAAATAAAGATAATCTACAAGTCAAGGATGCAGGATAATGTCTAGCTTGAAAACCTATAGAACAGTAAACATTTTTTTCCAAAATCACAAAGTGGCAAACTCAACAATAAAACAAATCAATGAAATAGAGAAAAAAAGAAAAAAAAAACAAAAAGAAAAGATGGCAAAATAAAAAAATTGGGGAACAAAAATAATTTTGTGTGTAAATACATTAAATGAAAAAGGATTAATGTTTTAGAGAGGGTAATAGTGGTCAGAATGAATAACATGAAACCCAACTGTATGCTGTTATTTTAAATACAAGAATACAAGAAGCAAAAGTAAAAAAAAAGTTAAAGTATAGAAAATTGTAAACAAAAAGGCTAGTATCACATATTAATACCAGATAAACATTAAGGCAAAAGTCTAACTAGAGATCAACAGAGATACATCATAAAAATACATTTTTTAAAATATGTAATTTATTGTCAAATTGGATTCCATACAACACCCAGTGTTCATCCCAAAAGGTGCCCTCCTCAACACCCATCACCCACCCTCTCCTCCCTCCCACTCCCCATCAACCTTCAGTTTGTTCTCAGTTTTGAAGAGTCTCTTATGCTTTGGCTGTCTCCCTCTTTTTTTTTCTTCCCCTCCCCCATGGGTTTCTGTTAAGTTTCTCAGGATCCACATAAGAGTGAAAACATATGGTATCTGTCTTTCTCTGTATGGCTTATTTCACTTAGCATAACACTCTCCAGTTCCTTCCACGTTGCTACAAAAGGCCATATTTCATTCTTTCTCATTGCCACGTATTCCATTGTGTATATAAACCACAATGTCTTTATCCATTCATTAGTTGATGGACATTTAGGCTCTTTCCATAATTTGGCTATTGTTGAGAGTGCTGCTATAAACATTGGGGTACAAGTGCCCCTATGCATCAGTACTCCTGTATCCCTTGGGTAAATTCCTAGCAGTGCTACTCCTGGGTCATAGGGTAGGTCTCTATTTAATTTTTTGAGGAACCTCCACACTGTTTTCCAGAGTGGCTGCACCAGTTTGCATTCCCACCAACAATGCAAGAGGATTCCTGTTTCTCCACATCCTCTCCAGCATCTGTAGTCTCCTGTTTTGTTCATTTTAGCCACTCTGACTGGCGTGAGGTGATGATATCTCAGTATGGTTTTGATTTGTATTTCCCTGATGAGGAGTGATGTTGAGCATCTTTTCATGTGCCTGTTGGCCATCTGGATGACTTCTTTAGAGAAGTGTCTATTCATGTCTTCTGCCCATTTATTCACTGGATTATTTGTTTTTTGGGTGTGGAGTTTGGTGAGCTCTTTACAGATTTTAGATACTAGCCCTTTGTCCGATATGTCATTTGCAAATGACCATTTTGTTGGTTGCCTTTTAGTTTTGTTGATTGTTTCCTTCGTAATGGAGAATCTTTTTATCATCATGAGGTCCCCCCAATAGTTCATTTTTGCTTTTAATTCCCTTGCTTTTGGGGATGTGTCAAGTAAGAAATTGCTGCAGCTGAGGTCAGAGAGGTCTTTTCCTGCTTTCTCCTCTAGGGATTTGATGGTTTCCTGTCTCACATTCAAGTCCTTTCTCCATTTTGAGTTTGTTTTTGTGAATGGTGTAAGTGATCTAGTTTAATCCTTCTGCATGTGGCTCTCCAGTTCTTCCAGCACCATTTGTTAAAGAGACTGTCTTTTTTCCACTGGATATTCTTTCCTGCTTTGTCAAAGATGAATTGGCCATACTTTTGTGGGTCTAGTTCTGGAGTTTCTATTCTATTCCATTGGTCTATGTGTCGGATTTTGTGCCAATACCATGTTGTCTTGCTGACTACAGCTTTGTAGTAGAGGCTACAGTCTGGGATTGTGATGCCTCCCACTTTGGTCTTCTTCTTCAAAATTACTTTGGCTATTTGGGTCTTTTGTGGTTCCATACAAATTTTAGGATTGCTTGTTCTAGCTTCGAGAAGAATGCTGGTGCAATTTTGATTGGGATTGCATTGAATGTGTAGATAGCTTTGGGTAGTATTGACATTTTAACAATATTTATTCTTCCAACCCATGAGTCGGAATGTTTTTCCATTTCTTTATATCTTCTTAATTTTGCTTCATAAGCTTTCTATACTTTTCAGCATACAGATCTTTTACATCTTTGGCTAGGTTTATTCCTAGGCATTTCATGATTCTTGGTGCAATTGTGAATGGGATCACGTTCTTTATTAGTCTTTCTGTTGCTTCATTTTTAGTGTATAAGAATGCAACTGATTTCTGTACATTGATATTGTGTCCTGCAACTTTGCTGAATTCATGTGTCAGTTCTAGCAGACTTTTGGTGGAGTCTATCGGATTTTCCACGTGTAATGTCATGTCATCTGCAAAAAGTGAAAGCTTGACTTCATCCTTGCCAATTTTGATGCCTTTGATTTCCTTTTGTTGTCTGATTGCTGATGCTAGAACTTCCAACATTTTATTAAACAACAGCAGTGAGAGTGGACATCCCTGTCGTGTTCCTCATCTCAGGGAGAATGCTCTCAGTATTTCTCCATTGAGGATGATATTAGCTGTGGGCTTTTCAAAAATGGGTTTTATGATGTTGAAGTATGTTTCTTCTATCCCAACTTTCTCAAGGGTTTTTATTAAGAAAAGATGCTTAATTTTGTCAAATGCTTTTTCTGCATTGATTCACAAGATCATATGTTTCTTTTCTTTTATTAACGTGATGTATCACGTTGATTGATTTGTGAATGTAGAACCAGCCCTGCATCCCAGGAATGAATCCCACTTGATCATGGTGAATACTTCTTTTCACATGCTGTTGAATTCGAGTTGCTAGTATCTTATTGAGAATTTTTGCATCCGTATTCATCAGGGATATTGGCCTGTAGTTCTCTTTCTCTTATCGGGTCTCTGCCTGGTTTAGGAATCAAAGTAATACTGGCTTCATAGAATGAGTCTGGAAGTTTTCCGTCCCTTTCTATTTTTTGGAATAGCTTGAGAAGGATAGGTATTTTCTCTGCTTTAAACGTCTGATAGAACTCCCCTGTGAAGTCATCTGGTCATGGACTCTTATTTGTTGGGAGAGTTTTGATAACTGATTCAATTTCTTCACTGGTTATGGGTCTGTTCAAGCTTTGTATTTCCTCGTGATTGAGTTTTGGAAGTGTGTGGATGCTTAGGAATTTGTCCATTTCTTCCAGGTTGTCCAGTTTGTTGGCATATAATTTTTCATAGTATTCCCTGATAATTGCTTCTATTTCTGAGGGATTGGTTG
Source organism: Puma concolor (assembly GCF_028749965.1). Lineage (NCBI taxonomy): Eukaryota > Metazoa > Chordata > Mammalia > Carnivora > Felidae > Puma > Puma concolor. Next base: position 124,916,935 of record NC_141672.1, on the reverse strand, counting down.
TAATAATTCCATTTTCATTCCTGATTGTATCTTTTTGGGTCATCTCCCTTTTCTTTTTGAGAAACCTGGCTAGAGGTTTATCGATTTTGTTTATTTCTTCAAAAAACCAACTCTTGGTTTCATTGATCTGCTTAACAGTTTTTTAGATTCTATAATGTTTATTTCTGCTGTGATCTTTATTATTTCTCTTCTTCTGTTCATTTTGGGGTGTCGTTGCTGTTCTGCTTCTATTTTCTTTAGGTGTTCTGTTAGATTTTGTATTTGGGATTTTTCTTGTTTCTTGAGGTAGGCCTGGATTGCAATGTATTTTCCTCTCAGGACTGCCTTTGCTGCATCCCAAAGTGTTTGGATTGTTGTATTTTCATTTTCATTTGTTTCCATATATTTCTTAATTTCTTCTCTAATTGCCTGTTTGACCCATTCATTCTTTAGTAGGGTGTTCTTTAACCTCCATGCTTTTGGAGGTTTTCCAGACTTTTTCCTGTGGTTGACTTCAAGCTTCATAGCATTGTGGTCTGAAAGTATGCATGGTATGATCTCAATTCTTGTATATTCATGAAGGGCTGCTTTGTGACCCAATATGTGATCTATCTTAGAGAATGTTCCATGTGCACTCGAGAAGAAAGTATATTCTGTTGCTTTGGGATGCAGAGTTCTAAATATATCTGTCAAGTCCATCTGATCCAATGTATCATTCAGGGCCCTTTATTCATCCTGTGTCTAGATGTTCTATCCTTTGTTGTAATTGGAGTATTAAAGTCCCCTGCAATTACCACATTCTTATCAATAATGTTGCTTATGTTTGTGAGTAATTGTTTTATATATTTGTCGGCTCCCATAATTGGTGCATAGACATTTATATTTGTTAGCACTTCCTAATGGTAGACTCTGAAATTATTATATATTGCCCTTCTTCATCTCTTGTTACAGCCTTTAAAGTCTAGTTTTTATGATATAAATATGGCTACTCCAGGTTTCTTTTGACTTCCAGTAGCATGATAGTTCTCCATCCCCTCACTTTCAATCTGAAGGTGTCCTCAGGTATAAAATGAGTCTCTTGTAGACAGAAAATAGATGGGTGTTGTTTTCTTATCCATTCTGATACCCTATGTGTTTTGGTTCGAGCATTTAGTCCATTTACATTCAGTGTTATTATAGAAAGACATGGGTTTAGAGTCATTGTGATGTCTGTAGGTTTCATGCTTGTAGTTATGTCTCTGGTACTTTGTCTCACAGGATCCCCCGTAGGATCTCTTGTAGAGTTGGTTTAATGGTGATGAATTCCTTCAGTTTTTGTTTGTTTCAGAAGTCCTTTATTTCTCTTTCCATTCTAAATGACAGACTTGCTGGATAAAGGATGCTCAGCTGCATATTTTTTCTGTTCATCACATTGAAGATTTCCTGCCATTCCTTTCTGGACTACCAAGAGTCTGTAAATGAATCCATCACAAGTCTTATCGGTCTCCCTTTATATGTTAGAGCATGTTTATCCCTAGCTGCTTTCAGAATTTTCTCTTTATCTTTGTATTTTGCCAGTTTCACTATGATATGTTGTGCAGAATATTGTTTCAAGTTACGTCTGAAGAGAGTCCCCTGTGTCTCTTGGATTTCAATGCCTTTTTCCTTCCCCAAATCAGGGAAGTTCTCAGCTATGATTTCTTCAAATATACCTTCTGTACTTATCCCTCTCTCTTCCTCCTCTGGAATCCCTATTATGTGTATATTATTGCATTTAATGTGTCACTTAGTTCTCTAATTCTCCCTTAATTTTCCTGGATTTTTTTATCTCTCTTTTTCTCAGCTTTCTCTTTTTCCATCATTTTGTCTTCTAATTCACCTATTCTCTCCTCTGCGTCCTCAATCTGAGCTGTGGTCACCTCCATTTTATTTTGCACATCATTTATAGCATTTTTTAGCTCCTCCTGACTGTTTCTTAGTCCCTTGATCTCTGTATCAATAGATGCCCTGCTGTCCTCTATACTTTTTTCAAGCCCAGCTATTAATTTTATGACTATTATTTTGAATTCACTTTCTGTTACATTGCTTACATTGTTTTTGATTAGTTCGTTGCCTGTCACTACTTCCTGGAGTTTCTTTTGAGGAGAATTCTTCTGTTTCATCATTTTGGATAGTCCCTGGAGTGGCACGGAACTGCAGGACTCTTCCCCTGTGCTGTCTGGAGTAACTTGTGTTGGTGGGTGGGGCTGCAGTCAGACCTGATGTCTGCCCCCAGCCCACTGCTGGGGCCACAGTCAGAGTGGTGTGTACCTTATCTTCCCTTCTCCCAGGGGCAGGAGTCACTGTGGAGTATTGTTGTCCCTCTGTCAGCTACTTGCACACTGCCAGGCTTGTGGTGCTGCTTGGATGGGATCTGGAGTATTACCCGGGGTGGATATGCAAGGTGCATATGGGTGGGAGGGGCAGACTCAGCTCGCTTTGCCTTCAGTGGTCAGCTGCAGAAGGGGCCTTGTGGCGTTGGGAGGGAGGCAGACCCGTCGGAGGGATGCATCCACAGAAGCATAGCATTGGGTGTTTGTGCAGTGCAAGCAAGTTCCGTGATGGGAACTGGTTCCCTTTGGGATTTTGGCTGGGGGATGGATGAGGGAGTTGGTGCTGGTGAGCACCTTTGTTCCCCGCCAAGCTGAGCTCTGTCCTCTGTGGCTCAACAACTCTCCCTCCAATTGTTCTCTAGCCCTCCTGGTCTCGGAGCAGAGCTGTTGACTTATAACATTCCAGATGTTAAGTCCTGCTGGCTGTGAGAACACACTCCGTCTGGCCCCTCTGCTTTTGCAAACCAGACTCGGGGGCTCTGCCTTTTTGGGTGGGCTGGCTGCCCCTCCACTGCCCTGGTTCCCTCCCACCAGTCCGTGTAGCGTGCATCACCTCTCCGCCCTTCCTACCCTCTTCCATGGGCTTCTTGTCTAAGCTTGGTTCTGTAGAGTCCATTCTGCTAGACTTCTGGTGGTTTTCTGGGTTATTTAGGCAGATGTGGGTGGAATCCAAGTGGTCCGCAGGACGCGGGGAGCCCAGCATCCTCCTCCACCATCATCTTCCTAGTTTTGTCAACAATAAAACTTTAAGTCACCCAGAAGATAGAATTGCTCTAAAAATATGTATCTAATAATATAGCTTCAAAATATATAGCTAAAAAATAAATGAATAAATCCACAATAAGAGTGGAATATGCTAATATACTTCTCTAGTGATTGACAAAACAAGTATACCAGAAATTGGTAAGCATATGAAAAATTTAAATAACACCATTAAGAAATTCAACCTAGTTGAGTGAAATCTCCCAGGGTCTAACAGTGATAAATTCCAGTTAGAGAGAGGGTGTTACAAAACAAACAAACAAACAAACAAATGATTGGTGTCCTCTCAGAATGCCAGATTTTGAATGTCATGGGGTAAAATAATAGCTAAGTTCAAAACCTACAAGGAGAAAAATTTCCACGTTTGAGGAGATAAACATTTTCTAGTTTCTAAATCAGAATCCTGGGAGGACCATCTATAATTAATGTGTTTTTTCAAATACAAAAGATTAAAAGCCAACTAAATTCATTAAAACTTAGAGACTTTCAACAGAAAATTTAAACTTTTATAAAAGGAAGAATTTTCACAGAGGCAAGGAACTCTAAAATACAATTACCTTTTTTTTTTCTTCCAAGATTTTATTTAAATTCAAGAAATTTAACATATAGTGTAGTATTGATTTCAGGGGTAAAATTTAGTGATTCCTCAGTTACATATATAAAAACCAGTGTCATCCTTAATGACCATCACCCATTTAGCCCACCCCTCCATCCACCTCCCCTCCAGTAACCCTCAGTTTGTTCTCTATAGTTAAGAGTTTCGTATGGTTTGTCTCCCTCTCTGTTTTTTATTTTATTTTTTTCTTCCCATACTCTGTGTTCATCTGTTTTGTTTCTTAAATTCCACATATGAGTGAAATCATATGATATTTGCTTTCTCTGGCTGACTTATTTTGCTTACCATAATACACTCTAGCTCCATGCACATCATTGCAAATGGCAAGATCTCATTCTTATTGATGTCTGAGTAATATTCCACAGTATATATACACCATATATACAGTAGACAATATAGTTATGGGTCCATTTGTGGGTTCTCTATTCTGTTTCATTAATCTATGTGTCTGTTTTTGTGCCAGTACCATAATGTCCTTTTTACAAATGTTTCCCCCTTAAAGTTTATTTATATTTATTGAGAGAGAGAGAGAGAGAAGAGAGAGGAAGAGAATCCCAAGCAGGCTCCATGTGATGTTGGTCTTGATCTCATGAACCTGATCATAACCTGAGCTTAAGTCAAGAACCAGATGCTAACCAACTAAGCCACGCAGGCACCCCAGTACCATACTGTCTTGATGATTACAGGTTCAGAATACAGCCTGAAGTCCGGAATTGTGATGCCTCCCACTTTTCTTTGCTTTTTCAATATTACAGTAGGTATTCAGGGTCTTTTATGGCTCCATACAAATTTTAGAATTTTTGTTCTAGTTCCGTGAAAAATGCTGGTGTTACTTTGACAGGGATTGCATTGGATGTATAGATTGCTTTGGGTAGTAAAGACATTTTAAGAATATTTGTTCTTTGACTCCACAAGCATGGGGTATTTTTCCATTTCTTTGTGTCCTCTTCAATTTCTTTCATAAGTTATCTATAGTTTTCAGAGTACAGATATTTTTCTTCATTGGTTAGGTTTAGTCCTAGGTATCTTCTGGTTTTTGGTGCAATTGTAGGTGGGATTGATCCATTGATTTCTCTTTCTGCTGCCTCATTACTCATGTATAGAAATGAAACTGTGTATTGATTTTATATCCTGCGACTTTGCTGAATTCATGTATCAGTTCTAGCAATTCTTCAGTGGAGTCTTATGGGTTTTCTACATACATTATCATGTCATCTGCAAACAGTGAAAGTTTGAGTTCTTCCATGCCAATTTGGATGCCTTTATTTATTTTCGTTGTTTAATTGCTGAAGCTCAGACTTCCAATACTATGTTGAACAACAGTGGGGAGAGTGGCCATCCCTGTCATGTTCCTGACTTTAGGGAAAAGCTCTCTTTTTCCCCATCGAAGGTGATATTAGCTGTTGATATTTTGTATATGACCTTTATGATGTTGAGGTATGTTCCTTGTATCCCTACTTTTTTGAGGGTTTTTATCAAGAAAGGATGCTGTATTTTGTCAAATTCTTTTTCTGCATCTATTGACAAGATCACATGGTTCTTATCCTTTCTTTTATTAATGTGATGTATCATGTTGCTTGATTTTCAGATATTGAACCACTTTTGTATCTCAGCAATAAGTCCCACTTGATTGTGGTGAAAAATTCTTCTAATGTATGGTTGGATTCAATTTGTATCATGTTGAGAATTTTTGCATCCATATTCATCAGGGGTATTGATTCGTCTTTTTAGTGGGGTCTTTGTCAGGTTTTGGAATCAAGGTAATGCTGGCCTCATAGAATGAGTTTAGACATTTTCCTTCCATTTCTATTTTTGGAACAGTTTGAGAAGAATAGGTATTAACTCTTCTTTAAATGTTTGGTAGAATTCCTCTGGGAAGCCACCCAACCCTGGACTCCTGTTTTTGGGAGATTTTTGATTACTGATTCAATTTCTTTACTGGTCATGGGCCTGTTCAAATTTTCTATTTCTTCATGTATCAGTGTTGATAGTTTGTTTCTAGGAATTTACTCATTTCTTCAAGATTGCCCAATTTGTTGGCATATAATTGCTCATTATATTCTCTTATAATTGTATTTCTGTGGTGTTGACTGTGATCTCTTCTTTCATTTGTGAGTTTGATACAGATATTAGTACACTTTGTGGAACTGCCGACTTTCCTAAGTCTGTATTCATGATCTAATAGTTTTATTTTCCTCTTCTTTTCACCTTAAATGTTTCCATAACTTTATATTCTATATCACCTATTTATTACTCTGCTTCTTCCACCCTCACTCTGATTACATCCAGTCCATTTTGCATCTCAGTTATAGTATTTTTCATTTTTTCCTGACTAGTATTTAGCCAAGGGTTTCTCTGGTGTCTTCTACAATTTTTTTCAAGCACAGCTAATATTCTTAAGACTCTTGTTCTAAATTCTTTTTTCAGGTATATTGTTTACATTTGTTTTGAGTAAATCCCTGGCTGTGACTTCTTCTTGATTTTTCTTTTGGGGATAATTCCTTCATCATTTCATTTTGTCTAGTTTTCTGTGTGTTATGAAACCTTGTTATGTTTCCTGCTCCTGAGAGTAATGTTATATTAAGTAGGGGTAATACACTCTCCAGGTGTTTGCTATGTAACCTCTACTTTTGTGTTTTGGCTTATCTTTCCCACAGATCAGTTTTTTGTGAGAGTTTCTCCTTGCTTGCAGTGGGAAGTGTTTGCATTTAAACAGTTGTGCATTGATTCATGCATTAAAATTAGCCTGATTTAAAAAAGAGTAATCCAAAAAAAGAAAAAAAGAAAAGGAACAATAAACAAAGAAAAAAGCTGTAAGCCTGATTCAAAGAAAAAGAAAGAAAAAAGCCTGATCTAAAAAATGAGAAAAGGAAATGAAAAAACAACCAACCAAACAAAAAACTATGAACAAACAAATTTTTTTTCCAAAGGGAGAGGGGGGAGAGGAAGGAAGGAAGGAAGGAAGGAAGGAAGGAAGAAAGAAAGAGAGAAAACCTAGTCTTATTTCCACTAGAACTGAAGCTGACACTTTAGAGCACTCTGTGGTCAGATCTGGGGCCTGTGGGGTGCCTGTTTTCATCTGAGGGAAAGGCTCACTGTTGTGGATCAGAGTCAGACCTGCCCTAGTAAAGATGTCCCTGAAGGGTGCAGGCAGGAGGACTTAGTGTAAGCAGCTCCAGTCTCCAGTGGGGGTGCCATGTTTCTCACTGAAGTTAGACTGTGCTGATGGGCAGGGGGCATGGGGGTGAGGAAGATAGCATCAACTCACTCTCTTGTTCCCAGGGAAGGGAGCACACACCCCAGTCTGTTCATTAATCCTTCACAGAAAAGCAAACAATATCCCCTCTGTGTCCCAGGCTTCCATCAGATCGTTGCCTTCAACCCGTTTGTGCCTGGGCCATTGGCATTCCAAGTGACATTTTTTTCCTGTGTTTTATCTCTGGAATTGGCTAGGATTCAAAACTCCCAATATTAAGGGACCCAGCAACACACAGACCAATTCTGTCTTCCAGAGGAGAGACTTTCAGTGTTGTGACTGGTGCTGTTTTGTCAGAGGAAAGCAGTCTTGTGGCTATGCAGGTGTTTGGAGTTTATGGTAAAGCACAGTGTAAAGCTGCAGTTTATTCACCCTCTGCATGACCTTCTGTCGTCTGCTGTTGAATGTCTCCTCAATGGCACCCGCTGGTTTTTTTGTCCTAGGAGAGGTAATATACCCTCTTTCAAATGTACTCCAGGAAAGGGGATGTTCTCTCCCAGTGCAACCCAGGGGATCCCTACACCACACTGTCTGCCCCCAGGTCTCTGCCCTCCTCCCGAGGAGTACCATTGCCCACCTGGCTTGAATTTGGTGAATGGTATGGACTTTTAAAAAAATATATAATTTATTGTCAAATTGGTTTCCACACAACACACAGTCCTCATCCCAAAAAGTTCCCTCCTCCATGCCCATCACTCACTTTTCCCTCTCCCACACCCTCCATCAGCCCTCAGTTCTCTGTATTTAAGAGTCTCTTTATGGTTTGCCTTCCTCCTTTTCTGTTTGTAACTTTTCCCCCTCTTCCCCTCCCCCATGGTCTTCTGTTAAGTTTCTCAAGATCCACATATGAGTGGAAACATATGGTGTCTGTCTGTCTTTCTCTGACTGCCTTATTTCACTTACCATAATACCCTCCAGTTCCATTCATGTTGCTGTAAATGGTCAGATTTCATTCTTTCTCACTACCAAGTAGTATTCCATTATATATATAATATATATACATATAATATGTATTATATGTATTATATATATGTATATACATATATATGTACATATATATACATATATATAATACATATTATATGTATAATATATATATTATATGTATATTATATATATGTATTATATATATATTACATCTTCTTTGTCCATTTATATATATTTATATATTTTCCTGTGTTTTATATCTGGCATTGGCTAGGATTCAAAACTCCCAATATTAAGGGACCCAGCAACACACACATATATATATATATATATATATATATATATATATATAATATATACACATATATATGTGTATATATTATATATATATTTATATATATAATACATACACATATATACATATATAATACATATATATATATATATTACATCTTCTTTGTCCACTCATTAGTTGATGGACATTTAATCTCTTTCCATAATTTGATTATTGTTGAAAGCACTGCTATAAACATTGGGATACATGTGCCCTTACGCATCAGCACTCCTGTATCCCTTGGGTAAATTCCTAGCCGTGTTATTGCTGGGTCATAGGGTAGTCTTATTTTTAATTTTTGAGGAATCTCCACACTGTTTTCCAGACTGGCTGCACCAGTTTGCATTTCCACTAACAGTGCAAGAGAGTTCTGCTTTCTCCACATCTATAGTTTCCCAATTTGTTAATTTTAGCCACTCTGGTGTGAGGTGGTATCTCAGTGTGGCTTTGATTTTTATTTCCCTGATGATAAGTGACATTGAGCATCATTTCATGTGTCTGTTGGCCATCTGGATATCTTCCTTTGAAAAGTGTCTATTCATGTACTTTGCCCATTTCTTCACTGGATTATTTGGCTTTTTTGGGGGTGTGGAGTTTGGTGAGTTATTTATAGATTTTGAATACTAGCCCTTTATTCAATAATGTCATTTGCAAATATCTTTTCCCGTTCCATCAGTTGCTTTTTAGTTTTGTTGATTGTTTCCTTTGACATGGACTTTTAAAACCTCAGAATTTAAGCTCCCTGTTTGTAAAAACTTGCAATAGTCAGCTCCTCTTGATTCCCTAGTCAATGGTTTTGAGGGAGTGTTTTTCATGTGCAAACTCTTTCTCTGTTTCTCTCTCTGCCTTCTCACAGGAAAAGGGGTCCCTCCCCTCTGAAGCACCGTGGCTTTTTTCTCCCCCAATTGACACCTCTGCATCTTACACCTGCCATGTTCTTTTCCTTGAATTGTGAAGATTGTTATGTTAATCCTCAGATCTATTTCCTAGGTTTTCAAATTTATTTGATGTTGATCTACCTGCATTTAAGGGATGAGACAAGTCCTGGATCCCTCTATTACTCTTTCATCTTAACTCTCCTCTGAAATATAATTAAATGTGTATTCTGAAAATGAAAAATACCACATATAAAATTAAAAACTCATTGGAGGGATTTAACAGAAGATCAGGCATAGTGAAGACAGGAGCCATTCAGTTGAAAACTGATCAATAAAAATTTTTCAAACAAATTACACAGAGAAAAGAATGGCAATAAAAATGAGAGGATGAAAGATATTTGAAACAAGTAATCAAACAGCCTAAAGAGTCAAATAACCTACTATATATTTAATGTGAATTTCAAAAGAGAAGAGAAAAAATAAGGCAGAAAGAATATTTGAGGGGCGCCTGGGTGGCTCAGTTGGTTGAGCGTCCGACTTCGGCTCAGGTCATGATTTCACAGCTCGTGAGGTCGAGCCCCGTGTCAGGCTCTGTGCTGACAGCTCAGAGCCTGGAGCCTGTTTCAGATTCTGTGTCTCCCTCTCTCTCTGCCCCTAACCCACTTGCATTCTGTCTTTGTCAAAAATAAATAAACATTAAAAAAAATTAAAAAAAGAAAGAATATTTGAAAATAGAATAACAATAATTTCCTTAACTTGTTGAAAGCTATCAGTTTACAGAGTAAATAAAATTGGTGAACCTCAGGCAGAATAAATACACAGAAAATATTACTGAAGCACATCAGAGTCAAACCACCAAAAAGCAAAGATAATGAGATAATCTAAAAGTAGTCAGAGAAATGAGATACAAACCTCTAAAGGACCAACAATAAGACTTACAGCTAACTTTTTATCAAGATTATGAATGTGATAAGACAGTGGAATAATGCCTTCAAAGGACTAAAAAAACAACAACCACAACAAGAAAGTCTAGAATTTTATACTCAGAAAAAAAATATCCTTTATAAACATATGTAAAATTAAAATGTTTTAGGGGAGCCTGAGTGGCTCACTTGGTTGAGTGTTCAACTTTAGGTCAGGTCATGACATCATGGTTTGTCAGCACAGAGCCAACTTCAGGTCCTCTGTCCACCTCTCTCTGCCTCTCCTCTGCTTTTTCTCTCTCAGAAATAAATAAAACATTAAAAAATGTCTTAAACAGAAAAGTTGAAAATATTTATAGATAGCAGGTCTTTTCTCAAAGATATTTGAAAATGAATTCTTTAAACTGAAAGAAAATCATCCCAAATAGAAGCATAGAACTGCAAGAAGGAATAAAGAGTACTGGAAGGAGGGACACCTCAGTGGCTCAGTTGGTTAAGCATCTGACTTTGATTCAGGTAATGATCTCACAGTTCAAGAGTTTGGACCCTGTATAGGGTTATGTGCTGACAACTTAGAGCCTGGATCCTGCTTTGGATTCTGTGACTCACTCTTTCCCTGTCCCTCCCTGGCTTGTGCTCTCTGTCTCTGTCTCTCTCTGTCTCAAAAATAAATAAACATTAAAATTTTTTTTAAAAGAGTACCTAAAAAGGTAAATATGTGTGGAAAATACAAATGGATAATAACTAGTAGAAATAATAATAATGTATTATGAGATTTACTACATATAGAAATAAAAACATGACAGCAATAGCACAAAGAATGAGGATAATAAATGAGTTAAAAATGTGATGTTCTTGCATGGATCAGGAAGTTATAAAAATAATGAACTTAAGGTAGATTGTAGTAAGTGAGGGATGCATATTAGATCTCTAAGTAACAATTAAAATATTCAAGAACAGGGGCGCCTGGGTGGCGCAGTCGGTTAAGCGTCCGACTTCAGCCAGGTCACGATCTCGCGGTCCGTGAGTTCGAGCCCCACGTCGGGCTCTGGGCTGATGGCTCAGAGCCTGGAGCCTGTTTCCGATTCTGTGTCTCCCTCTCTCTCTGCCCCTCCCCCGTTCATGCTCTGTCTCTCTCTGTCCCAAAAATAAATAAACGTTGAAAAAAAAATTAAAAAAAAATATTCAAGAACATCTAATAGAGGTGAAAAATAGAATAATAAAAAAATGATTAATCCAGGGGCGCCTGGGTGGCTTGGTCGGTTAAGCGTCCGACTTCGGCTCAGGTCATGATCTCACGGTCTGTGAGTTTGAGCCCTGCGTCGGGCTCTGTGCTGACAGCTCAGAGCCTGGAGTCTGCTTCAGATTCTGTGTCTCCCTCTCTCTCTGATTGTCCCTTGTTCATGCTCTGTCTCTCTCTGTCTCAAAAATAAATAAACGTTAAAAAAATTTAAAAAATTGATTAATCCAAAAAAAAGGCTTCTTAGAAAAATAATGAGACAAAGAATAAACAAGATGAACAGAAAAATAAATAGATGTAAATCCAACCATTTTATTAGTTACATTATATATGGATACTTAAACATTTCAGTTGAAGATACCACTGGATACAAAAACAAGACTTGAGTATGTGTTATTTATAAGAGTAGCAGTTTAAATATAAGGACACAGTTAAATGGAAAGTAAAAGGATAGAAAGAAATTATACCATGCAAACATTAGGTAAAAATTAAACTAGTTACTAATATATAACAGTTTAATAGACTTTAAGGCAAGAAAAAAAAACCACCAATTAAATAATTAATAATGCTAACATTTTCTGCATGTAATGTTTTACCTATGTGTACGTAATAAGTTCAAAACATATAATGCAAAATTTAACAGAACTAGAAGAAACTGATTTAAAATCATACAATAGTATTTGGAGATATTAACACATATCTCTCAGTACATACTATAACATCAATAAAAAACTTAACAAGGATATAACATATTTGAGCAACATGTTTAATCATATTAATCTATGTAAAACACTACAGTTAACAGTTGCAGATCACATTTTCTTTTTATGTATACATGGAACAGTTACCAAAGTATAACATATGTTGCTCCCTTAATCAAGTTCTAAATTAAAAAGATTTCAGATTTAATTTTTTTCAGATTTAAAAGCTTTCTCACCACTTTGGATTTAAATTTGAAATAAAGAACACAAAGTAAATAGACAAATCATTAATAGTTTAGCAATTAAGCAACTCACTTCTAAACAATCCATGAGTAAACGGATAAATTATAGTGAATGCTAAAAAATAGTTTGAACTGGACCAATAGAACTTAGAAACGGTGGGGAGGAGTTAAGATGGAAGAGTAGTAAGGGGACCCTGGGCTTATCTCATCCTTCAAACACAGCTGGAGCAACATCAAGCTATTTTGAACACCTAGGAAATTGGTCTGAGGATTAAAAGGACAATCCGCATAATTTGAGGGAGAGAACACAGCAGGTACATGGTGCAGAGAGGTAAACTGGGGGATAGAAGAGCTGCAGTACTGCGGAGAGGAGGGATCTGTTTTCATGGAGAGGAGAAAAACAAAGAGGGAGAGAGAGCAGTGAGTCAGGTTTATACAAGAAATAATGCCCCCTGAAAGCAGCTAAAGAGAAAGAGTGAAAACACATATAGGGGACTGCACAAGAAAAATGCTCCCCAAAACCATTGATTATGAGAAAAAGATACCACCAGTTTTTTATAAGCAGCAGAACAGAGTCTGTAATTTAAGAGGTCATTGCCTGGTGGTACTCTTTCAAGGAAGTAGGGCTGAGCCCCAAGAGAAGACAGCACAGTCTGAGGATCCTCTGGGTCACATGGGGTCTCCAAGAAGTTTCCCTGCTTGGAGTGCATTTGATAGAGGTGATACAGCTTTTCTGTGGGCAAAAGACCTGTTGGGTGCCATCAAGCTGGTACCTTCACCTATATAGGAACAAAGATACTGGCTGAGGATAGCAAACCCTGGTGCTGGCTGTCTTGTGATTTACCATAAACTCTGAGGTGCTGCCACTTCAGGGTCACAGGACCATTTTCTGGGAGCAGTCAACACCACCCAGTGTGCCAGATGCTCTTCCAGAGGGTTACTGCAAATCTAAACTGCAGGGGTCTCTGAAGTGTGGGGTTTGAAACACAGCCACACCTGAGAGAAAACTCTGGAGGGAGGTGCCTCCAGGTAGGCAGGCAACTTGGACACAGGGTGAAGGTAGGGAGCTGATAGAAGCAGGAGACCCAGGAGGGGTGATTGATCGCACATCTGTATGAGCACAAATTTCTTAATCCAGATACTAGAGAGCAGGGAGAAGTAATCCACAGTGAGATAAACAGCGCCACCAAGAGGAGAACAGAGGTATTACACCAAACCCACTCCTGCACCCTCCAGGCACATCTCCACTAGGGCAAGTTGAACTGAGAATCAAAGCAGCAGGCTCTTCCCCCAGAAACTAACACAAATCCCTTCCACCAGTTTTGTCTACTGACTGTAGACTGCTACAGTGTTTCAGGTGTGGGGAAAATGGATCTAGCTTCATTTGAGTTTGTTCCTTCTGTTTCTGTTATTATTATTATTATTTTTTTGCTATTGTTCTCGTTTTTTTTTCCTTTTGTTTCTTAGCTACAGAAAGAACAAAATTATTTTATTTTATTTATTTATTATTTTATTTTATTTATTTTTATTTTTTCTCTTTTTTTTTTTTTGTTTTTCCTTTTCTCCATCAAGCTTCTCTTAACAAGGGCACCAAAATGCACCTTTATTTGATTTATTTAAATTTTTAAATGTTTATTCTATTCTTCTTCTTCTTCTTCTTCTTCTTCTTCTTCTTCTTCTATGTTTCTTCCTCAAAAATGACAAGACAGGGGAATTCTTCTCAAAAGAAAGAACAGGAATAAGTGAAAGCCAGAGATATAATCAATGCAGAAATGCAGATATAAGATGTATGAAATAGAATTTAAAACATAGGTCGTAAGGATACTAGCTGAGTTTTGAGAAAAAGCACAGAACACACCAGGAAATCCCTTTATGCAGAGATAAAGAACTAAAATCTAGTCAGACCAAATTAAAAATGCTATAATCGAGATGCAAACCCAAACGGAGGCCATAAAAATAAGAATGGGTGAGGTAGACGAGCGAATTAGTGATATAGAAGATAAAATTCTGGAAATAATGAAGCTGAAGAGAGAAACAAAGATCAGGGATCTCAAAGGCAGATTTAGGGAACTCAGTGATTTATTAAAATGTTATTTATTGGTAACTTTCATATTATAGCAGTCTCAAAAGATAAAGAGACAGAAAAAGGGGCAGAAGGTTTATGTGAGCAAATTGTACCTGAAAACTTCCAAAATCTAGGGAAGGACACAGACATCAAAATCCAGGAAGCACAGAGAATTCCCATTAAATTCAATAAAAGCCAGCTATCACCAAGATATATCATAGTCAAATTCACAAAATACACAGAGAAGGAAAAAATCCTTAAAGCAGCAGAGGAAAAAAAAGTCCTTAACCTACAAGGAAAGACAGATCATATTCACAGCAGGTCTGTCCATAGAAACTTGACAGACCAGAAAGGAATGGCAAGATATATTTAATGTGTTGAATGGGAAAAAATATGCAAGCAAGAATACTCTATCCATAAAGCTTGTCGTTCAAAATAGAAGGAGAGATAAAGAATTTCCCAGCCAAACAAAAACCAAAGATGTTTGTGACCACTAAACTAGACATACAAGAAATTTTAAGGGTGACTCTTTAAGTCTAGGGGAAAAAAAGACTAAAAGCAATAAGGACTAGAAAGGTACGGAGAGCATCACCAGAAACACCAACTCTCTATGTAATACAATTGCACTAAATTCCTATCTTTCAATGATAATGCTGAATAAAATGGACTAAATGTTCCAATCAAAAGACATAGGGTATCAAAATGGATTTAAAAAAGGATCAATCTATATGCTGCATATTAGAGACTCATTTTAGACCTGAAGATTGAAAATGAGGGGATGGAGAGGAGCCAAGATGGTGGAACAGCATGGAAGTTTATGTGTGTCTCGCATCCATGAAATACAGCCAGACCAACACTAAACCATCCTACACACCTAGAAAACTGATTGGAAGATTAACACAACAATCTGCACAACCCAAACCACAGAATTCAGCAGGTACATGACACGAAGAGCTGATCTTGTATAGCAAGAAACTGCGAAAGGTAGGGAACCCCTTTTGTGGGCAGAGAGAGGATGGAGACTGGGGAGGGAGGAAGCATTTTGGAAAAGCACCCCTCCCCAAAAGCAGCTGGAGAGAAAGTGGAAAATTGGAAACAGCCACAGGGACTAAACTAAAAAGGGAAAAAGGAGAAAGGAGAAAGGAGAGGTTTAAATTCCATTAAGACTGTAAACAAGGGGAGTGCAAAGGCTGCAACTCTGCAGCTCAATACCTGGTGGTGCTCTGGTGGGAAAGGTGAATCCCCAGGAATGGAGGGGTCCAGAAGATTCTCAGGCCACACGGGGAAAAGCAGTCTTTTTCCCTGTACTTTCCACTGCTGGAAGGACATTTGGTAGAGGCTGTTGAAGCCACCTGGTCCCAGCAGACCCTGGAAGGCAGCCACATTCGCTGGTGCTGGGGCAAGGTCGTTGAGGGTAAAGCCTGGTGCCAGATGTGTGTTGCGATTTTCCATAATCCCTGAAATGCTGATGGTACACTGTCTTGCGATCTTTTTTTGGGGGGCGGGCTGGCACCTGGCTGCAGTCTTGGGGCACCGGCAACAGCAGAGTCCAGCAGGTGTTCCTGGGTGCAGCCAACATTCGGCCATTGCTCATTCAGCCATGGCTTGGTGAGACCCTCCCACAGAGGGGCGGAACGGGTCAAAGCCGCAGTCCTTCAGAAGTAAGGGACTGGGGAAAACAGCCGCAACTGAGACAAAACTTGGGAGAGAGGTACTTCCTGGGGCCTGGTCATGGAGAGTGGAAAAGTGGGAAGAGGACCAGAGCTGGAGAAAGAGGACTAGTGTGCGATTGCTAATCCAGGTGAACAGACTGGGTAGCTGGGTGGCCCCATTTTCACTGCTTCCACGCATGAGAATGCACACCTATGAACACCGCAACAATCCACCCCAGTAGGCTAGCAGTGCCATCTAGTGGAGAGCAGAGCTGTTACACCAAGCCTCGCTCAACTGGGCCAACTTCATTTTTCAAGAACACAAACCTCACCGCTGGCTAAATTTATGGACCATAAAGAGCTACATGGACTGACCTCTAGGGGAAAATGAAGCAATTTCAGTCCTACTTCAATCTGTCAGCAGGTTCATCTATTCAATACTTTTTTCTTTCTTTCTTTTTTTTCTCTTTCTCCTTTTTCTCTTTTACAATTCTTTTTTTTTTCAAATACAGAAAGAGAAAAAAACTCATTTTCATTTTCAATTATTAAAAATTTCTGGCTTTCATTTTTATTACTATACTCTTTACTTTTGTGTAATTTTTTTCAAATTCTACTTTACTTCTTTCATTTTATTTTAGTCTACCACAGTGTACTCACCTTTTCAAATTTTCAAAAAAATTCCTTTTTTTCTTTCTTTTTCGTTTCTTTTCTTTCTTGAATGCAGAAAGAGAAAAACTTCATTTTTACTTTCAATTTCTTTAAAATATTTTTATTTAATTTTTATTAATATATATTTTGCTTTCATGTAGATTTTTTCAAATTCTATCTTACTCCCATCATTTTATTTCAGTCTACCACAGTGTATTCACTTTTCAAATTTTCAAATGATTTCTTTTTTTATTTTCTTTTTTCTTTTTTTATCTTTTTTCTCTTTTGCATTTCTTTCCTTTTTTCTTAAATACAGAAAATGAAAAAATTCATATTTATTTTTAATTTTTATTAAAAATAATTTTCTTTAATTTTTTCTACTATATTCTCTACTTTTGTGTATATTTTTTTAAATTCTATTTTACCCACATCATCTCATTTTAGTCTAATTTAGTGTATTCATTTTTTCAAATTCTCAAAGGATTTCCTTTTTTTCTCCCCCCCCTTATTTTCTTTTCTCGAATCTGTCAAACCACTTTCAACAAACACCCAGACCAAAACACACCTATGATCTAGCATCATCTATTCAATTTTTTTTTGTGTGTGTTTAATTTGTAATTTTAATTTTTTTAATTTTAATTTTTTTTAATTTCAATTTTTCTACCACATTAATTCCGTTTCTCCCTTCAAAATGACAAAACGAAGGAATTCTCCCCAAAAGAAAGAGCACGAAGAAACGACAGCCAGGATTTAACCAACACAGATACAAGCAAGATGTTTGAACCAGAATTTAGAATCCGGATAATAAGAATACGAGCTGGAGTAAAAAATGGATTAAAATCTCTTTCTTCAGAGATAAAAGCAGTAAAAAATAGCCAGAGTGAAATTAAAAATGCTATAACTGAGCTGCAATCATGGACAAATGCAGTGGCGGCAAGAATGGACAAGGCAGAACAGAGAATCAGCGATATAGAGGACAAATTTATAGAGAATAACGAAGCAGAAAAAAAGAGGGATATTAAGGCAAAAGAGCACAATTTAAGAATTAGAGAAATCAGTGACTCATTAAAAAGGAACATCAGAATCATAGGGGTTCCAGAGAAGGAAGAGAGAGAAATATGGGTAGAAGGGTTATATGAACAAATCATAGCGGAAAACTTTTCTAACCTGGGGAAAGACACAGACATCAAAATCCAGAAAGCACAGAGGTCTCCCATTAGATTCAACAAAAACCGACCATCAACAAGGCATATCATAGTCAAATTCACAAAATACTGAGGCAAGGAGAGAATCATGAAAGGAGCAAGGGAAAAAAGTCCCTAACCTACAAGGGAAGACAGATCAGGTTTGCAGCAGACCTATCCACAGAATCTTGGCAGGCCAGAAAAGAGTGGTGGGATATATTCAGTGTTCTGTGTCAGAAAAATATGCAGCCAAGAATTCTTTATCCAGCAAGGCTGTCATTCAAAATAGAAGGAGAGATAAAAAGTTTCCCAGCCAAAAAATTTAAAGGAGTTTGTGACCACTAAACCAGCCCTGTAAGAAATGTTAAGGGGGACTGTCTGAAGGGAGAAAAGATGAAAAAAAATATATATGTATATATCAAAAGCAACAAAAAATTACAAAGGACCAGAGAACATCACCAGAAACTCCAACTCTACAAGCATCATAATGGCAATAAATTCATATCTTTCAGGACTCACTCAAAACGTCAATGGACTCAATGCTCCAGTCAAAAGACATAGGGTAACAGAATGGATAAGAAAACAAGATCCATCTATATGCTGTTTACAAGACACCCACTTTAGACCTAAAGACACCTACAGATTGAAAATAAGGGGATGGAGAACCGTGGTCAACAAAATGAGAGCTGGAGTAGCCATACTTATATCAGACAATCTAGACTTTAAAATAAAGATTGTATCAAGAGATGCAGATGGACATTATATATAATTAAGGGGTCTATAGACCAAGAAGACCTAACAATTGTAAACATTTATGCGCCAAATGTGCAGGCACCCAAATATATAAATCAATTAATCACGAACATAAAGAAAATCATTGATAGTAATAACATAATAGTAGGAGACTTCAACACCCCACTCACAGCAATGGACATATCATCTAATCAAAAAATCAACAAGGAAACAATGGTTTTGAATGACTCATTGGACCAGATGGACTTAACAGATATATTCAGAACATTTCATCCTAAAGCAGAAGAATATACATTCTTCTCCAGTGCACATGGAACGTTCTCCAGAATAGGCCATATACTGGGACACAAATCAGCCCTAAGTAAGTACAAAAAAATCGAGATCATACTGTGCATATTTTCAGACCACAATGCTATGAAACTCAAAATCAACCACAAGAAAACATTTGGAAAGGTAACAAATATTTGGAGACTGAAGAACATCCTATGAAAGAATGAATGCACTAACCAGGCAGTTAAAGAAGAAATAAAAAAGTATATGGAAGTCAATGAAAATGATAGCACCACAACCCAAAACCTCTGGGATGCAGCAAAGGCGGTCATAAGAGGAAAGTATATAGCAATCCAGGCCTTCCTAAAGAAGGAAGAAAGATCTCAGATTCACAACCTAACCTTACACCTTAAGGAGCTGGAAAAAGGACAGCAAATAAAACCCAAAACCAGCAGAAAACAGGAAATAATAAAGATTAAGCAGAAATTAATACTATTGAAACCAAAAACACACACAAAAAAAAAACAAACCCAGTAGAACAGATCAATGAAACCAGAAACTTGTTCTTTGAAAGAATTAACAAAATTGATAAACCACTAAGCAGTTTGATCAAGAAGAAAAAGGAAAGGACCCAAATAAGAAAAATCAAGAATGAAAGAGGAGAAATCACAACCAACACAACAGAAACAAAAACAATAATAAGAGAATATTATGAGCAATTATATGAGAATAAAATGGGCAATCTGGAAGAAATGGACAAATTCCTAGAAACATACATGCTACCAAAACTGAAACAGGAAGAAATAGAAAATTTGAACAGACCCATAATCAGTAAGGAAATCTAATTAGTAATCAAAAATCTCCCAAACAACAAGAGTCCAGGGCCAGATGGCTTTCCAGGGGAATTCTACCAAACATTTAAGGAAGAGTTAACACCTATTCTCTTGAAATTGTTCCAAAACATAGAAATGGAAGGAAAACTTCCAAACTCTTTCCATGAAGCCAGCATTACCTTGATTCCAAAGCCAGGCAGAGACCCCACTAAAAAGGAGAACTATAGACCAATTTCCCTGATGAACATGGATGCAAAAATCCTCAACAAAATATTAGTCAACCGGATCCAAC
Organism: Puma concolor; assembly: GCF_028749965.1. Lineage (NCBI taxonomy): Eukaryota > Metazoa > Chordata > Mammalia > Carnivora > Felidae > Puma > Puma concolor. The sequence continues at coordinate 124,897,029 of NC_141672.1, read as the reverse complement.
AATACATTAAAACAATTATTCACCATGACCAAGTGGGATTTATACCTGGGATGCAGGGCTGATTCAACATCAGCAAAACAATTAACATGATTCATCACATCAATAAAATAAATAACAAGAACCATATAATCCTCTCAATAGATGCAGAGAAAGCATTTGACAAAATACAGCAACCTTTCTTGATAAAAACCCTCAAGAAAGTAGAGATAGAAGGATCATACCTCGAGATTATAAAAGCCATATATGAACGACCCAATGCTAATATCATCCTCAATGGGGAAAAACTTAGAGCTTTCCCCCTAAGGTCAGGAACAAGGCAGGATGTCCACTCTTACCACTGTTATTTATCATAGTATTGGAGGTCTTAGCCTCTGTAATCAGACAACACAAAGACATAAAAGGCATCCAAATCGGCCAGGAGGAGGTCAAACTTTCACTCTTCACAGATGACTTGATACTTTATATGGAAATCCCAAAAGATTCCATCAAAAATCTGCTAGAACTGATTCATGAATTCAGCAAATTTGCAGGATATAAAACCAATGCACAGAAATCGGCTGCATTCCTATACACCAACAATGAAGCGACAGAAAGAGAAATCAAGGAATCAATCCCATTTACAGTTGTATAAAAAACCACAAAATACCTAGGAATAAATCTAACCAAAGAGGTGAAAAATCTATACACTGAAAACTATAGAAAGCTGATGAAAGAAATTGAAGAAGACACAAAGAAATGGAAAAAGATTCCATGCTCCTGGATAGGAATAACAAATATTGTTAAAATGTCAATACTACCCAAAGAAATCTACATATTCAACGCAATCCCTACCAAAGTAACACCAACATTCTTCACAGAGCTAGAACAAATAACCCTAAAATTTTTATGGAACAAGAAAAGACCCCAAATATCCAAAGCGATCTTGAAAAAGAAAACCAAAGCAGGAGACATCACAATCCCAGACTTCAAGCTATACTACAAAGCTGTAACCATCAAGACAGTATGGTACTGGCACAAGAACAGACACTCAGATCAATGGAACATAATAGAGAACCCAGAAATGGACCCACAAACATATGGCCAGCTAATCTTTGACAAAGCACGAAAGAATATCCAATGGAATAAAGACAGTCTCTTCAGCAAGTGGTGCTGGGAAAACTGGACAGCGACATGCAGAAGAATGAACCTGGATCACTTTCTTACACCATACACAAAAATAAACTCAAAATGTATGAAAGACCTAAATGTAAGACAGGAAGCCATCAAAATCCTCGAGGAGAAAGCAGGCAAAAACCTCTTTGACCTGGGCGGCAGCAACTTCCTACTCAACATATCTCCAGAGGCAAGTGAAACAAAAGAAAAAATGAACTGTTGGGATCTCATCAAGATAAAAAGCTTTTGCACATCCAAGGAAACAATCAGAAAATCTAAAAGGCAACCAAGGGAATGGGAGAAGATATTTGCAAATGACATATCAGATAAAGGGTTAGTATCCAATCTCTATAAATAACTTATCAAACTCAACACCCAAAAAACAAAGAATGCAGTGAAGAAATGGGCAAAAGACATGAATAGACACTTCTCCAAAGAAGACATCCCGATGGCCAACTGACACATGAAAAAATGCTCCACATCACTCATCATCAGGGAAATACAAATCAAAACCACAATGAGATACCACTTGACACCTGTCAGAATGGCTAACATTAACAACTCAGGCAACAACAGATGTTGGTGAGGATGTGGAGAAAGAGGATCTCTTTTGCATTGTTGGTGGGAATGCAAGCTGGTGCATCCACTCTGGAAAACAGAGTGGAGGTTCCTCAAAAAACTAAAAATAGAACTACCCTATGACCCAGCAATTGCACTACTAGGCATTTATCCACAGGATACAGGTGTTCTGTTTCTAAGGGACACATGCACCCCAATGTTATAACAGCATTATCAACAATAGCCAAAGTATGGAAAGAGCTCAAATGTCCATCGATGGATGAATGGATAAAGAATACACACACACACACACACACACACACACACACACACACACATACAATAGAGTATTACTTGGCATCAAAAAGAATGAAATCTTGCCATTTGCAACTACATGGATGGAACTGGAGAATGTTATGCTAAGTGAAATTAGTCAGAGAAAGACAAAAACCATATGACTTCATTCATATGAGGACTTTAAGACACAGAAAAGATGAACATAAGGGAAGGGAAACAAAAATAATATAAAAACAGGGAGGGGGACAAAACAGAAGAGACTCATAAATATGGAGAACAAACTGAGGGTTGCTGGAGTGGTTGTGGGAGGGGAGATGGGCTAAATGGGTAAGGGGCATTAAGGAATCTACTCCTGAAATCATTGTTGCACTATATGCTAACTAATTTGGATGTGAATTAAAAAAAAATGAAAAATAAAGTTAAAAAAAAGAAAGATAACAAAATATATTTTTAAAAAAAGAAAGGCAATGAGGGGATGGAGAGCCATCAAACACACTAGTGGACAACAAAATAGAACCAGAGTAGCCATACTTATATCAGACCAACTAGATTTTAAAACAAAGACCATAATAAGAGATGAAGAAGGGCATTATATCATAATTAAGGGGTCTATCCATCAAGAAATTTTAACAATTATAAATATTTATGCCCCCAAAATGAGACACTCAAATATATAAATCAATTAATCAAAAACATAAAGACAGTCATTGATAACAATTATAAAATAATAGCAGGGGGCTTTAACACCCCACTTACAGCAATACACAGATCATCTAAGCAGAATACCGACAAGGAAACAGTGGCTTTGAACGACACACTGGACCAGATGGATTTAACAATATATTCAGAACATTTCATTCTAAAGCAGTAGAATACACATTAGTTTCTAGTGCACATGGAGCATTCTCCAGAATAGGTCATACTGGGTCACAAATCAGCCCTCAACAAGTACAAAAAGATAGAGATCATATCATGCATATTTTCAGATTACAATGCTATGAAAATTTAAATTAACCACAAGAAAAAACTTGGAAAGCCCTCACATACATGGAAGTTAAAGTACATCCTGATAAAGAATGAATGGGTTAACCAGGAAATTAAAAAGAAATGAAAAAATACATAGAAGCAAATGAAAGTGAAAACATGACAGTCCGAACTCTTTGGGATGCAGCAAAGCCAGTCTTAAGTGGGAAGTATATTGCAATTCAGACCTATCTCAAGAAGCAAGAAAGGTTCCAAATACACAACCTAACTTTACACCTAAAGGAGTTATAAAAAGAACAGCAAATAAAGCCTAAAGCCAACATAAGAAGGGAAATAATAAAGATTAGAGCAGAAATAAATGATGTAGAAACAAACGAATAAACAATAGAACAGATCAAACAAAACTAAGAGCTCCTTCTTTGAAAGAGTTAACAAAATTGTTAACCTCCTACCCAGACTTATCAAAAAGAAAAGAAAAAGGACCCAATAAATAAAAGCACCAATGGATGAGGAGAGATCACAACCAGAACCACAGAAATGCAAACAATTATAAGAGAATACTATGAAAAATTATATGCCTACAAACTGGGCAATACAGAAGATATTGACAAATTCCTTGAAAAACATAAGCTACCAAAACTGAAACAGGAAGAAATACAAAATTTTAACGGACACATAACTAGTAAAGAAATGGAATCAGTGATCAAAAATCTCCCAATAAACAAGAGTCCTGGGCCACAAGGATTCCCAGAGAATTTTACCAGATTTTAAAAGACGGGTCATACCTATTCTTCTCAAACTGTTCCAAAAAATAGAAATGAAACGTAATGACCTTAATGCCAAAACTAGCAATGATTTTGATTTCTTAATATATATGTGATTTCCCTGGATAGTTTGTTGACATTTAGATTCCTGTGTTCCATTCAGAGAGTCTGGATCCATAAATTTGAGATAGAGCTCAGGAAACTGTTTTTTGTTTTTGTTTTTGTTTTTGTTTTGTTTTGTTAGTAAGCACTGAAAGGAAACATCAAGACAAAGTGTTCATTAGACTATGCTGTGGTGGCAGAGCTGCCAATAAGCAATGTCAGGAAACTGAAACAGGGGTATGATTATAGTAGTGAAGAGAAAGTAAAAAAATATAGAAAAATTATAGGAAAACCAATTTTGCTTCTTGCTTGGGGCAGTGCTAAAGATCTGACTGTGGAAAGTGATTAGTACCTAGGGTTTTCCATTCTGAGCACATATACCTCTTACACCAGGGCTGAGGCAAGTGGAGGTCTTACCTTCCTACAATGCCTGATAGATTAGCTAAAACTTCAGAGGTACATGCACTTACACCAAAAGAAGACATCATTTAAGTAGAACAATTATTTTAAAAGTAGAAATAACATAATCATAAAAATCATAAAATTTATAGATTGTGTCAGAAGCAGAAATTAAGAAGAGGACAAATGAATTAAATTATCCTAATAAATATACTAAAAGAGACAAAAGACAAAGTTGGCAAGGTGAAACAAGAACAACAAAAAGCTGAAAAGAACTAACCAGAAATATTAGTATCAAAAAATATTTAAAATAAAGAATACATTCAATGGGATGAGTAGCAAAATGGATGTGTCTCAGGAATTAATTAAAACATTAGAAGACAAATTGAAGAAATTTTTTGGAAGAAAAACCAAATATATATATATTTTTTAAAAAAGCAAAAAATACACATGTGGAGGAGAGAAATTGAACTGTCAATATCCAATAATAGGAGTCCCAGGAAGAGAAAATATAAATGGAGATGAGGAAATATTTGAAGAAATAATGCAGATAAGTTTTCCTAAATTAAATAAAGATGAAAGATTTCTGTTTCATTCTTATTTTTTTTTACTTTTAAAAAATTGCTTTCATGTGTACATGTTAGTGATTCAACACTTACATAAACACCCGGTGCTCATCTCAGCAAGTGCACTCCTCAATCCATATCACTTATTTAACCTATCCCCCCACCACTTCTCCTTTGGTAACCATCAAATTGTTTCTATAGTTAACAGTCTTTTGTTTTTCTTTTTCAAATTTTTTATTAAATTTGGTTAGTAAACGTACACTGTAATATTAGTTTCAGGTGTAGAATTTAGTGATTCATCTCTTACATACAACACTCAGTGCCCATCACAATTGCACTCTTAATACCACTCAGCTGTTTAAACCATACCCCTGCCATCCTCCCCTCCAGTAACCCTCAGTTTGTTCTGTGTATTTAAGAGTTTGTTTCCTGGTTTGCCTTTTTCTCCCTTACATTCATCTGTTTTGTTTCTTTTTTATTTAATTGTTTATTAATTTTTTCATGTTTATTTATTTTTGAGAGAGAGTGAGAGAGAGGGAGAGTGCAAGTGGGAGAGGGGAAGAGAGAGAGGGAGATACAGAATCTGAAGCAGCCTCTAGGCTCTGACCTGTCAGCACAGAGCCCTACATGGGGTACAAACCCTTGAACTGTGAGATCATGATCTGAGCCGAAGTCAGATGCTTAACCAACTGAGCCATCCAGGCATCTGTCTTTTTTTTTTTTTTAATTTAATATTATTTATTTTTGAGAGAGAGTAAGAGTGTGAGTGGGGGAGGGCAGAAAGAGAGAGAGGGAGACAGAGAATCTGAAGTAGGCTCCAGGGTCTGAGCTGTTAGCAAAGAGCCTGACACTGGGCTTGATCCCATGAACCATTAAATCATGACCTGAGCCAAAGTTAGATGTTTAACTGACTGAGCCACCCAGTGGCTCCAATCTGTTTTGTTTCTTAAATTCCACATATGAGTGAAACCACATGGAATTTGTCTTTCTGATTGACTGAGTTCACTCAGCATAATACTCTCTATCTCTATCCACATCATTGCAAATGGCAAGATTTCATTCTTTTTGGTGGCTGAATAATATTTCATTGTATATATATGTAACATTTTTTTAAACCATTCATCCATTGATGTACACTTGGGCTGTTTTCATAGCTTGGCTATTGTAGATAGACAGTGCTGCTGTAAACATTGGGGTGTATGTATCCCTTTGAATTAGAATTTTGTACTCTTTGGGTAAATACCTAGTAATGCAATTGCTGGATCACAGGGGAGTTTTATTTTTAACTTTTTGAGGAATGCCCACACTATTGTCAAGAGTGGCTGCACCAGTTTGCATGCCCACCAACAGTGTAGGAGAGAAAGGGAAAGAGAACACCCCCTTTCACCACATCCTCACTAACACCTATTTTTCTTGGGTTATTGATTTTAGCCATTCTGACATGTGTGAGGTGATATCTCATTGTAGTTTTGATTTGTATTTCCCTGATGGTGATTGATGAGCATATTTTCATGTGTCTGTTGGCCATTTGTATATCTTCTTTGAAAAATATCCATTCATGTATTTGCCAATTTTAAAACATTTTTTTTATCATTTATTCATTTTTGAAAGGCAGAGAGAGAGAGTGCAAGTGGGGGAGGAGCAGAGAGAGAGGGAGACCCAGAAACAGAAGCAGGCTCCAGGCTCTGAGCTATCAGCACAGAGCCCAACACGGGGCTTGAACTCACGGACCGCGAGATCATGACCTGAGCCAAAGTCAGCCACTTAACCGACTGAGCCACCCAGGCGCCCCAAGTCTTTGGCCCATTTTTTAATTGCATTATTTGTTTTTTGCGTGTTGTGTTTGATAAGTTCTTTATAGATTTTGGATACTTGGCTTTTATCTTATATGTCATTTGCAAATATCTTCTCCCATTCGGTAGGTTGTCTTTTACTTTTGTTGATTGTTTCCTTTACTGTGCAGAAGCTTTTTTATTTTGCTGTAGCCCCAAGAGTTTATTTTTTTTTTTGTTTCCCTGGAAGCAGAAAATATCTAGTAAGAAGTTGCTATGGCTGATGTCAAAGAGGTTACTGCCTGTTTTCTCTTCCAGGATTTTATCTCTCTTTTTCCCAGCTTCCTCTTTTTCCATAACTTTATCTTCTAGTTCACCTATTCTCTCCTCTGCCTCTTCAATCCGAGCCGTCGTCGTTTCCATTTTATTTTGCATTTCGTTTAAAGAGTTTTTCAGCTCTTCCTGACTGTTCCTTAGTCCCTTGATCTGTGTAGCAAGAGATTCTCTGCTGTCCTCTATACCGTTTTCAAGCCCAGCAATTAATTTTATGACTATTATTCTAAATTTACTTTCTGTTATATTATTAAAATCCTTTTTGATCAGTTCATTAGCTGTTGTCATTTCCTGGAGATTCTTTTGAGGGGAATTCTTCCGTTTGGTCATTTTGGATAGTCCCTGGCGTGGTGCGGACCTGCAGGGCACTTCCCCTGTGCTGTGGTGTATAACTGGAGTTGGTGGGCGGAGCTGCAGTCAGACCTGATGTCTGCCCCCAGCCCACCGCTGGGGCCACACTCAGACTGGTGTGTGCCTTCTCTTCCCTTCTCCTAGGGGTGGGATTCACTGTGGGGTGGCGGCCCGTCTGGACTACTTGCACACTGCCAGGCTTGTGGTGCTGGGGATCTGGTGTATTAGCTGGGGTGGGTAGGCAAGGTGCATGGGGGCAGGAGGGGCAGGCTTAGCTTGCTTCTCCTTAAGTGATCCACTTCAGCAGGGGCCCTGTGGCAGCAGGAGGGAGTCAGACCCGCTGCCGGAGGGTTGGTTCCGCAGAAGCACAGCGTTGGGTGTTTGCGCGGAACAAACAAGTTCCCTGGCAGGAACTGGTGCTCTTTGGGATTTTGGCTGGGGGATGGGCGAGGGAGATGGCGCTGGTGAGCGCCTTTGTTCCCTACCAAACTGAGTTCTGTCTGGGGGCTCAGCAACTCTCCCTCCCTTTGTCCTCCAGCCTTCCCGCTTTCTGAGCAGAGCTGTTAACTTATGACCTCCCAGATGCTAAGTCCCGCTTGCTGTCAGAACACACTCCGTCTGGCCCCTCTGCTTTTGCCAGCCAGACTCGAGGGCTCTGCTTGGCCGCTGGGCCGCCCCTCCACCCCGGCTCCCTCCTGCCAGTCCGTGGAGCGCGCACTGCCTCGCCGCCCTTCCTACCCTCTTCTGTGGGCCTCTCATCTGCGGTTGGCTCTGGAGACTCCATTCTGCTAGTCTTCTGGTGGTTTTCTGGGTTAGTTAGGCAGGTGTAGGTGGAATCTAAGTGATCAGCAGGAGGCACAGTGAGCCCAGCGTCCTCCTACACCACCATCTTCCTCTCTTCCAGGATTTTAATGGCTTCCTGTCTCACATTTAGGTCTTTCATCCATTTTGAGTTTATTTTTCTGTATGGTGTAACAAAGTGGTCCAGTTTCATTCTTTTGCATGTAGCTCTTCAGTTTTCTAAACACCATTTTTTTGTTTTTCTTTTGTTTTTGTTTTCTTTTTCAAGTTTTTATTTAAATGCCACTTCGTTAACGTACACTGTATTATTGGTTTAAGGTGTAGAATTTAGTGATTCTTCACTTACATACAACACCAGTGCTCATATCAACAAGTGCCCTCCTTAATGCCCATCACCCATCTAGCCCATCCTCCATTCTCCTCCCTCCATAAGCCTTTAGTTTTTTCTCTATCATTAAGAGTCTCTTTTATGATTTACCTCTCTCTCTCCCCCCCCCACCGTGTTCAGCTGTTTTGCTTCTTACATTCCACATATGAGGGGAATCACACAATGTTTGTCTTTCTTTGACTTATTTTGCTTAGCCTAATACACTGTAGTTCCCTCCATGTTGTTGCAAATGGCAAGATTTCATTCTTTTTGATTGCTGAGTAGTACTCCATTGTGTATATATACTACATCTTTGTCCATTCATCAGTCGATGGACACTGGGGCTCTTTGCATAATTTAGCTATTGTTGATAGCGCTGTTATAAACAATGGGGTGCATAAGCCCTTTAGAATCAGTATTTTTGTATCCTTTCATTAAATTCCTAGTAGTGCAATTGCTGGGTTGTAGGGTAGTTCTAGTTTAAACTTTCTGAGGAACCACCATACTGTTTATTGAAACGTTTTGGGGTATTGTCTGTTTTGTTGTTGTTGTTTTATTGTTTTTGTTGTTGTTGTTGCTGTTGTTGTTGTTGTTGTTTTTGTTGTTGTTTTGCTGCCTGAGACCAGTTATCTGCTTCAGAGCAGAGAAATTCATCTCTCTCAATCCAACCTCCTGGAAACCTCAGCCCAGCTCCATCTTCTCAGGGGACTACCTCTGCCTCACTCAGGTTGCTAGTACCTTCTAGTACCTCACTCAGGTTGCTAGTAACAGTTGCTCTGTTAGCAGCTCTAAAGCTTGCCCAAATGGCCTCAGTAAAATATTAATAAATAATGATCATGACCTATTTACTCCAGGCCACTTGTATATCTCTTTTTCACTTCTTTTTAAAATATAATTTATTGCCAAGTTGGCTAACATACAGTGTATACAGTGTGCTCTTGGTTTGGGGGGTAGATTCCGTGATTCATCATTTACATACAACACCCAGTGCTCATCCCAACAAGTGCCCTCCTCAATGCTCATTATGCATTTTATCCTCCCCCCATCAACCCTCAGTTTGTTCTCTGTATTTAAGAGTCTTTTATGGTTTGCCCACTCCCTCTTTGTTTGTAACTTTTTTCCCCTTCCCCTCCCCCATGGTCTTCTGTTAAGTTTCTCAATGTCCACATATGAGTGCAAACATATGATATCTGTCTTTCTCTGACTTATTTCACTTAGCAGAATACCTTCCAGTTCCATCCATGTTGCTGCAAATGGCCAGATTTCAGTCTTTCTCATTACCAAGGAGTATCCCATTGTATATATAAACCACATCTTCTTTATCCATTCATCAGTTGATGGACATTTAGGCTGTTTCCATAATTTGGCTCTTGTTGAAAGCAATGCTGTAAACATTGGGATACATGTGCCCCTATGCATCAGCACTCCTGTATCCCTTGGGTAAATTCCTAGCAGTGCTATTGCTGATTTATAGGGTAGGTCTATTTTTAATTTTTTGAGGAACCCCCACACTGTTTTCCAGAGCGGCTGCACCAGTTTACATTCCCACCAACAGTGCAATAGGGTTCTGCTTTCTCCACATCCTCGCCAGCATCTATAGTCTCCAGATTTGTTCATTTTAGCTGCTCTGACTGGTGTAAGGTGGTATCTCAGTGTGGCTTTGATTTTTATTTCCCTGATGAGGAGTGACATTGAGCATCATTTCATGTGTCTGTTGGCCATCTGCATGTCTTCTTTGGAAAAGTGTCTACTCATGTCTTCTGCCCATTTCTTCACTGGATTGCTTGTTTTTCAGGTGTGGAGTTTGGTGAGTTCTTTATAGATTTTGGATATTAGCCCTTTGTCCAATATGTCATTTGCAAATATCTTTTCCATTCTGTCGGTTGCCTTTTAGTTTTGTTGATTGTTTCCTTGCCAGTGTAGAAGCTTTTTTTCTTGATGAGGTCCCAGTAGTTCATTTTTGCTTTTAATTCTCTTGCCTTTGGAGATGTGTCGAGTAAGAAATTGCTGCGGCTGAGGTCAAAGAGGCTGTTTCCTGCTTTCTCCTCTGGGGTTTTGATGGTTTCCTGTCTCACATTCAGATCTTTCATCCATTTTGACTTTATTTTTGTATATGGTGCAAGAAAGTGGCCTAGTTTCATTCTTATGCATGTTGCTGTCCAGTTCTCCCAGCACCATTTGTTAAGGAAACTGTCTTTTTTCCATTGGATACTCTTCCTGCTTTGTCAAAGACGAGTTGGCCATACATTTGTGGGTCCAATTCTTGAGTATCTATTATTCCATTGGTCTATGTGTCAGTTTTTGTGAAATACCATGCTGTCTTAATGATTACAGCTTTGTAGTAGAGGCTAAAGTCTGGGATTGTGATGCCTCCTGCTTTGGTTTTCTTTTTCAACATTACTTTGGCTATTCAGGGTCTTTTGTGGTTCCACACAAATTTTAGGATTGTTTGTTCTACCTTTGAGAAGAATGTTAGTGAAGTTTTGATTTGGATTGCATTGAATGTGTAGATTGATTTGGGTAGTATTGACATTTCAACAATATTTATTCTTCCAATCCATGAGCATGGAATGTGTTTCCATTTCTTTGTGTCTTCTTCAATTTCATTAGAAAGTTTTAGCATAAGTTTTAGCATGTATAGTTTTTAGCATACAGATATTTTGCATATTTGTTTAGGTTTATTACTAGGTATTTTAAAGTTCTTGGTGCAATTATAAATTGGATCTATTTTTAATGTCCTTTCTGTTGTTTCATTGTTGGTGTATAGAAATGCAACCCATTTCTGTACATTGATTCTGTATCCTGAGACTTTGCTGAATTCATGTATCAGTGCTAGCAGCCTTGTGATGGGGTCATTCAGGTTTTCCATGTAGAGTATCATGTCATCTGTGAAAAGTGAAACTTTGAGTTCTTTGCCAATTCGGATACATTTTATTTCGTTTTTTGTGTGATTGCTGAAGGTAGGACTTCCAACATGATGTTAAACAACAGTGGTGAGAGAGGACATCCCTATCATGTGCCTGATCTCAGGGTGAAAGCTCTCAGCTTTTCCCCATTGAGGATGATATTAGCTGTGGGCCTTTAATATATGGCTTCTATGATGTTTTGGTATATTCCTTCTATCCCAACTTTTTTGAGGATATTTATTAAGAAATAATGCTATATTTTGTCAAATGCTTTTTCTACATCTATTGACAGAGTCATATGGTTCTTATCTTTTCTTTCATTAATTTGATGTATCACATTGATTGAATTGCAAACATTGAACCAGCCCCGCAGCCCAGGAATGAATCTCATTTGATCACGGTGAATAATTATTTTTATATGCTGTTGAATTTGATTTGCTATTATCTTGTTGAGAATTTCTGCATCCATGTTCATCAGGCATATTGGCCTGTAATTCTCCTTTTTTGTGGGGTCTCTGTCTGGTTTGGGAATCAAGGTAAAGCTGGCTTCATAGAATGAGTCTGTAAGTTTTGCTTCCCTTTCTATTTTTTTGGAATAGCTTGAGCAGGATAGATATTAACTCTGCTTTAAATGTCTGGTAGAAATCCCCTGGGAAACAATCTGGTCCAGGACTCTTATTTGTTGGGAGATTTTGGACAACTGATTCAATTTCTTCACTACATAAAGTTCTGTTCAAAGTTTTTACTTCTCCATTTGAGTTTTGGTAGTGTGTGGGTGTCTAGGAATTTTTCCTTTTCTTCTAGGTCGTACAGTGTGTTGGAATAAAATTTTTCATAGTATTTTCTGATAATTGCTTCTATTTCTGAGGGAGTGGTTGTGATAAATACATTTTCTTTCGTGATTTGATCTATTTGCTTCCTCTCTTTTCTTTTTGAGAAGTCTGGCTAGGGGTTTAACAACTTTGTTTATTAAAAAAAAACAGCTCTTAGATTCGTTGATCTATTCTACTTTTTTTTTTATTCTATATTGTTTCTTTCTGCTCTAATCTTTATTGTTTCTCTTCTCTGCTCACACTGGGTTTTGTTTTGTTTTGTTTTGTTTTTCTGTTCTGCTTCTAGTTCCTTTAGGTATGTAGTTAGATTTTTTATCCTGGATTTGTTTTATTTCTTGAGTTAGGCCTGGATTGCAATGTATTTTTCTTTTAGGACTGCCTTTGCTGCATCCCAAAGGGTTTGGACTGTCATGTTTTCATTTTCATTTGCTTCCATACATTTTTTAATTTCTTCTTTAATTGCCTGGTTGACCCCTTCATTCTTTACTAGGATGTTCTTTAACCTCCATGCATTTGCATGCTTTAGAAATTTTTTCTTGTGGTTGATTTCAAGTTTCATAGCATTGTAATCTGAAATATGCATTGTGTGATCTCAATTATTTTATATTTATTGAGGGCTGTTTTGTGATCCAGTATGTGATCTACCTTGGAGAATGTTCCATGTGCACTCGAGAAGAATGCATGTTCTGCCGCTTTAGAATGAAAAGTTCTGAATTTATCTATCAAGTCCATTTGGTCCAGTGTATCATTCGGGGCCATTGTTTCTTTGTTGATTTTCTGCCTAGATAATTGGTCCATTGTTGTAAGTGGAGTGTTAGAGTCCCCTGCAATTACCATAGTCTTATCAACAAGATTGCTTATGTTTGTGATTAATTCATTTATATATTTGGATGCTTTAAGTTAGGGGCATAAAGGTTTACAATTGTTAGTTCTTCTTGATGAATAGATGCCATAATTATGATATAATTCCCTTTTTCATCTCCTGATATAGCCTTTAGTTTAAAATCTAGTTTGTCTGATATAAGTATGGCTATTCCAGCTTTCTTTTGACATCCAGTAGCATGATAGATGTTTCTTCTTCCCCTCACTTTCAATCTGAAGGTGTCCTCAGGTCTAAAATGGGTCTTTTGTATATAGCATATAGATTGATTTTTTTCATCCGTTCTCATACCCTATGTCTTCTGATTAGAGCATTTAGTCCATTTACCTACAGCATTATTATTGAAAGATATGGATTTTGTGTCATTGCGTTATCTGTAAGTTTCATGGTTGTGTTGATGTCTCTGGTCCTTTGTAGTCTTTGTAATATTCCACTCACAGAGTCTGCCTTAGGATCTCTTGTAGGTCTTGTAGTGGTTATGAACTCCTTCAGTTTTTGTTTGTCTGGGAAAACCTTTATCTCTCCTTCTATTTTGAATGATAGCCTTGCTGGATAAAGTATTCTTGGCTGCATATTTTTCCTATTCACCCCACTGAATATTTCCTGCCAATTCCTTCTGGCCTGCCAAGTTTCATTGGACAAGTCTGCTACTACCCGTATATGTCTGCCCTTATAAGTTAAGTCCCTTTTGTCCCTAGCTGCTTTCAGAATTCTCTTTTTCTTTGTATTTTTCCAAGTTTCACTGATATGTCATTGAGAAGATTGATTCCCCTTATATCTGAAGGGACTTCTCTGTGCCTCCTGGATTTCAATGTCTCTTTTCTTCCCCAGATTCGGGAAGTTCTCAACTATGATTTGTTCAAGTAAACCTTCTGCCCCTTTCTCTCTCTTCTTCTACTGGAACTCCTATAATACAGATATTATTATGTTTCATTGAATCACTTATTTCTCTCATTCTCCTCTTGTGGTCTAGATTTTTTTCTCTCTTTTTCTTGCTTCATATTTTTCCATAATTTTATCTTCTGTTTCACTTATTCTCCCCTCTGCCTCTTCAATCATTGCTGTCACCACATCTAGTTTATTTTGCACCTCATTTACAGCATTTCTTAATTTGTCATGACTGTTTTTCTAGTTCCTTGATCTTTGCAGCAATAAAGTCTCTGCTGTTTCTGTTTTTTTTTCAAGCCAGGCAATTAATCTTATGACTATTTTTCTAAGTTATTGATCAGATATATTGTTTTTATTTCTGTCCCTTATGTGTTTTAAAGTTTTATTGTGTGTCCTGCACCTGTGAGCACTACTACATTAAATAGGGGCCATACACTGTTCAGGGCCTGGCCCTTCAGGTGTTTTTTGGAGTGTGTTACATGCTCTCTGTTGTGACTCTGGTTGCTTTATCTCCCTACTTGTAGTGATGGTTTGGACCGTCCACCAGGTGTGCTTTGATTTATTCATTGAAGTAACCCTGGGAAAAAAAATTTTAAATGGGTGGGGCAGTGGTGGTGGAAGAGGCCTTATTCCATACAAAGAGAGAAATGACAGGGCTGGGGAAAAATACAATGAAATAAAATTGACAAGGAAGAAACTATATGGCTTAATCCAGAGACAGGAGGAAAATAAAGGAGGAGATATAGAACAGGTGTAAAGAGAATAGATTAAATATGTCTGCTTAAACAACCAACGATCAGAATAACCAGACTAGAGAAGGGAAGAAATAAGGAGAAAAGGAAGAAAAAAAATATATATAATAAGAATTGTTCAAGAATTAAATCAGAAAATACAAATCTGATGGGTGACTTGGAACAAGTGGCAGGACTATTCTGGAGGAGGGGCTAACTCCATTTCTTTGAAAGAGAGAGAGAGAGAGACAGTGTGGGTTAGGGTTGTAGGGAGAAGGAGGGAGAGAATCCCAAGCAGTCTCCATGTTAAGCCCTGACACAGGGCTCAATCCCACAATTGTGAGATCATTACCTGATCCAAAATCAATGGTTGGATGCTCAACTGACTGAGCCACCCAGGTACTCCCAATACCATTTGTTGGAGAGATTTTTTACCATTGGATATTCTTTCCTGTTTTGTGGAATATTAATTGACCATGTAATGTGGGTTTATTTTGAGGTTTTCTGTTCTGTTCCATTGATCTATGTGTCTGTTTTTGTGCCAGTACCATACTGTCTTGATCCCTACATATTTGTGATATAACTTGAAATCCAGAATTGTGATGCCTCCAGCTTTGCTTTTCTTTTTCAAAGTTGCTTTGGATATTCAGGGTCTTTTGTGTTTCAATACAAGTGTTAGGATTGTTTGTTCTAGCTCTGTGACAACTACTATTGGTGTTTTGATAGGGATTGTACTAAGTATGTAGATTGCTTTGGGTGGTATAGACATTTTAACAATATTTGCTCCTCAGATCCATGAGTGTGGAATGTCTTTCCATTTCTTTGTGTCACTTCAATTTCTTTCATTAGTGTCTTATTGTTTCAGAGTATAGGTCATTTACTGTGGGGGATAAGCTTAGGAATCCCCTGGACTTACACCAGTGGGTTAACAAGGCACAAAGAAAGACAAAGTCAATAAAATGCTCACACCCGAGTTTGGGTAAACCAGATTGGCACCCCAAGAATAGGAAGGTACGAAGGTGCCAGGAATAGGGAAGTGCAAAGGCATCCTAAAATAGGGAGGGGGTGCTGAGTTCCCCAAAATAGAGACAATGGCCTGAAATAGAAATGGCACCAAGGTGCCCAATACATAGGAATAACAAGATTAGATATTCAGCATGAAAGCACCCCAAATTTAGTACTATAGCAGAAAGCTGTTTTCATAGGAGAATAGGGCCAGGGTAGGTAAATTGGTGAATTAGACTATGGACCGCTGCACTGCAGACAAAGCAGCCTGGAATGGAGATGTTTAACAAAAGAAAAGGTGTCTTGTTAACCCTGAGGTTAACCCCTATCTGTCTCATCCCCTAGGCTGGCAAAGATAAACAGGCATGAGGCCTCTTATTCAAAATTCCCTTCCCTCTCTCACATGCTCAAGTTAATGTTCACAGTTTCTTTATCTCTTTATGCACGCCCATCATGTTTGTAAGCCTTCCAATCTGAATAAATATGGAGCAAGGACCCTTATTAAGGGCTCTTGTCTTTTTCCTGGACATTAGCCATCTCTCATTTTAATCCTGCATCTGCTCTTTCGCTAGACAACAGAGAACTTTAGACTTAGAGTCTATGACAATTTACCTCTTTTTTGGGGGTTTATTCCTAGTTACCTTATGGTTTTTGGTGCAATTGTAAATAGAATAGATTCCATAAGTTATTTTTCAGCTATTTAATTATTGATATATAGAAATGCAACAGATTTCTGTGCATTGATTTTGTATACTTCAACTTTACTGAATTCACGTATTGGTTCCACCAATTTGGTGGCGTCTTTCAAGTTTTCTACATAGAGTATCATGTCGTCTGCAAATAGTGAATGTTTCACTTTTCCCTTGCTGATTTAGATGACATTTATTTTTGTTGTCTGATTGCTGAGGCTAGGACTCCAATACTAAGTTAAATGACAGTGGTGAGAGTAGACATCTCTGTTTTGTTCCTGTCATAGAGGAAAAGCCCTCAGCTTTTCCCCACTAAGGATGATATTACCTGTGGGTTTTATGTATATGGCCTTTATTATGATGAGGTATGTTCCCTCTACCCTATTTTGTTGAGAGTTTTTATCATGCATGGATATTGTACTTTGCCAAATGCTTTTTCATCTATTGAAAGAATTTTATGGGTTTTATCCTTTCTTTTATTAATGTGGTATATCATGTTGATTGATTTGTGAATATTGAACAACCTTCTAGCTCAGGAATAAATCCCACTTGATTATGGTAAATGTTTTTTTAATGTACTATTGGAATAATTTGCTAGTATTTTGTTGAGACTTTTGCATCCATGTTCAGCAGGGGTATTGACCTGTAGTTCTCTTTTTTATTACAGTTGTTATTTTTTTTTTGGTATCTGGGTAATGCTGGATTCATAGAATGAATTTGGAAGAGTTCCTTTCATTTCTGTTTTTTTGGGAAAAGAATGGGTTTTAACTCTCCCTTAAATATTTGGTAGAATTCACTTGTGAAGCCATCTGGTCCTAGACTTTTATTTGTTGGGAGGTTTTTGATTACTGATTTAATTTCCTTGCTAGTTATTCATCTGTTCAAGTTTTCTATTTCTTCCTGTTTCAGTTTTGGTAGTTTATATGTTTCTAAGAATTTATGTGTTTCTTCCAGGTTGTCCAATTTGTTGACATATAGTTTTTCATAATATTCTCTCATAATTGTATTTCTGTGGTGTTGGTTTTTATTTCTCATCTCTCATTTGTGATTTTATTTATTTGGGTCCTTTCTCTTTTCTTTTTGATATGTCTGGCAATGGATTCATCAATTTCATTGTTTTTTTTTTTTTTCAAAGAACCAGGTCCTGGTTTCATTGATCTGTTCTATTGTTTTTGTTTGTTTGTTTTCATTTCTGTATGGATTAAAACCTTAGTTTGCAAGCATAATTAGTTTCAGAAACATACTTATAATCCAAAGCACTTGAATATCACAGTGAATTTCCCCATAAGATATAGTGGAAATTCAAATGATTTGTTCCAAAGCTCCAAAATATTCATATAAAAAATGATTACAATACTGTAATACAAAATAATAAAGAAAATACAAAATATGAAGAAAAATAAACAAATTAACCTGTACTTACCTTTGAAAACCTTCGTGGCTGGTGTGAGGAGACAAGAGAGAGGAGGGTTATTGTGTAGGATGACTTTCACTATTACTAACGGAATCACTGCTATCTATTGGCTCAATGGAATCTTTCTTTTCGTGCAACTTGTTAACCTACCCAATGACACTTTCTTTGGCTTCCTTTTAAGGATTTTGTGAGATGTGGCATTTTATTGTCATTAAACAGATTCGTCACTCACAATGCTACCACCTTATTTGGGCCATGCTTTTCTACAAAATTTTGCACTGTTTCCCACATTTTACACATCTCTCTAATCTCATTTGAAGTGAGGATTTCCTCCACGTTTTTTATCTCCTCCTCTGTAGACAAGATGTAGATGTAGACTTCTTATAAAAGCTTGCAAATAGAGCCACTCAAATACCTTGTTTGTACTTCTAGATTATTTCTTACTTCCACTGTAATCATCTCCTTCTTACTGCCTTTCTTTTCAACATTTTTCTGCATTGGAGCCATTGTATATGCTTGCATGAATGTTTGCTAAGTCCAAAATTAATAAACTTTTGTCATATATCACATTTAATGTAACTGGCAATAAGGCAGCAGAGGAAATTGTCTATATCTGCAGGCAGCCTGACCTAGAATGAAGCAAAGCATTCCTAAGCTTATTCTTTTATGGCAAAGCAAAGGACTGTTCATAGGAGCTTTGAAGTGACAAAAAATACACTAGTGCCCATTGTGGACACCTTCCAAAGTTCTAAAAAATCACTCATTTCTGCTAAACACCATGGCCTGAGACAAAGCATCCAAATGTGGAAGACGATCACCCACAATCCCCTAGAGAGAGAGAGAGAGACAGAGAGAGACAGAGAGAGAGACAGAGAGAGAGACAGAGAGAGAGAGAGAGAGGAACCATTGGCTCAGTGGTGATCAAGTGACATTCAACTTCACCTACTCTTTGTATCACAAGACATGGCTCATTTATCAAGTTAAAATTTATTAGAAATGTTTGCTCATCTTGAGGAACACTTGCAGAACAAGTTACTTGCAATTCAAGGTTTTACTGTAGTTCACTTCTGCTCTAATTTTATTATTTCCTTACTTCTGGCTTTAGGTTTTATTTGCTATTCCCTTTCTAGCTCCTTTAGGTGTAAGGTTAGGTTCTTTATTTGAGATTGTTTTGCTTGTTAAGGTAGGCCTGTATTGCTATGTACTTCCCTCGTAAGAGTGCTTTTACTGCATCCCACAGGGTTTGGACTATTTTGTTTTACTTTCACTAGTTTCCATGTTTTTTTTTTTTTATTTCTTCTTTGATTTCCTTGTTAATCCATCTTTGTTTAGTAGCATGTTGTTGAATCTCCTTGTATCTGTGGTCTTCAAGTTTTTCCTTGTGGGTGGTTTCAAGTTTCATGGCATTGTGGTCAGAAATTATGCATGGTATAATTTCAATTCTTTTTGTATTTGTTAAAACTTCATTTGTGACCTCATATGTGATCTATTCTGGAGAATGTTCCATGAACACTTGAAAGGAATGCGTATGAATAGAAACTTTTCCAAAGATATTGAGATGACTAACAGACACATGAAAAGATGCTCAACATCACTCATCATCATGGAAATACAAATCAAAACCATGATTAGATACCACCTCACACCTGTCATAATTGCTAACATTAACAACACAAGAAACAACAGGTGTTGCCAAAGATGTGGAGAAAGGAGGACCCTCTTCCACTGTTGGTAGGAATGCAAACTGGTGCAACCACTCTGAAAAACACAATGGAGTTCCTCAAAAAGTTGAAAATAGAACTGCCCCATGATCCAGCAATTGCACTACTAGATATTTATGCAAAGGATATAAAATACAGATTTAAAAGGATACACACATCCCAATGTTTATAGAAACAATATTAACAATAGCCAAAGTATAGAAAGAGCTCAATGTCTATCAACTGATGAATGGATAAAGAAGATGTGGTATATATAATATATATAGTGGAATATTACTCAGCTGTCAAAAGGAATGAAATCTTACCATTTGCAATGATTTGGATGGAGCTAGAGTGTATTATGCTCAGTGAAATAGACAGAGAAGGATAAATACCATATAATTTCACTCATGTGTGGAATTATAGAAACAAAACAGATGAACATATGTGAGGGGAGAAGATAAAGGGAAACAAATTGTGAGAGGCTATTAAATATAGAGAACAAACTGAGAGTTGATAGAGGGAGGTTGGGGGGATGAGATAGATGGGTGATGGGTATTAAGGAGGCCACTCATTATGATTAGCACCGGATTTTGTGTGTAAGTGATGAATTACTGAATTCTGCTCCTGAAACCAATATTGCCCTGTATGTTAACTATATAGAATTTAAATAAAAATTTGAGAAGAGAAAAGTAATGTGTATTGTGCTCTTTTAGGATGGAATGCTCTAAATATATGCTAAGTCCATCTGGTCCAGTGTGTCATTCAAAACCATTATTTTCTTGTTGATTTTCTGTTTGGATAATCTGTCCATTGATGTAAGTTGGGTGTTAAATCCCCTGCTATTATTGTATTATTATCAATGAGTTTCTTTATGTTTGTCATTAATTTATTGGTATATTTAAGTGCTCCCATTCTGGATGCATAAATATCTACAACTGTTAGATCTTCTTTTTGGAGAGTCCCTTTTATTATACAGTGCCCTCCTTCATCTCTTGTTACAGTTATTGTTTTAATGTCTAGTTTATCCAGTATATGTATTGCTACTTTGACTTTCTTTTGGCATCCATTGGTGTGATAAATATTTCTCCATCCCCTCACTTTCAATCTGCAGTTGTCTTTAGGTCTAAAATGAGTCTCTTGTATGCAGCATATAGATGGGGAAAGACTTCTGTTTTAAAGGTCTCATAGAGTGTCCTTGAGGAGAGTTAAAGTGAAGTTTACACTGAAGCAAATTGTAGTAAAACTTAAAATATCAAAGACATAGATAAATTATAAGGATTTAGATACAAAAGAAATCACTAATGAACCCACAAATCAATTTGGTATCAGATTTTTTTCACTATCAGCTCTAAATACAACACCTTAAAGTAGAATTTTCAACACATTGAAGGAAAACAACTTAGAATCTAGAATTTTATATCCAAAAAAAAATTATCATTCACATTCAGAGACATGGTAACATATTATCTGGCATAGAAGGCCTCAGAAGTTTTTCCAAACAGAGATCTACATTGGAAATAGGAGTGGAATATTTATATAAGTAGAGAGAAAAATCGAGGAGATGCTGCAGAAATATATGAAGAAACAAGAAATTTCATGACTTGGCAAAATTTAATGTTGCCTTTAAAAAGTAAGATTAAGGAAAAAGGTAAAATTTATCAATAACAATTATGAATTTGAAATCTAGGTATTACCAACATAAGGAGTGAAGAATCTGAAGTATTTGAAAGAGTGCTAAAATTCTTTTTTGAGGGAGGTTCAGGAGATGTAGACAAGAATGCCAAAAACCAACGAACAAAAAAAGTAAGACACAAATTTATTTTTTTAAAAAAGTCTCTTTATTTTGAGAGAGAGAGAGAGAGTGAGCATGAGCTAGGGAGGATCAGAGAGAGAGAGAGAGACAGAGAGACAGAGACAGAGAATTACAAGCAGGCTCTGCACCATCAGCACAGAGCCCAATGTGAGACTCAAACTCAGGAACCATGAGATCATGACCCAAGCTGAAATCAACAGTCAGATGCTTAACCAACTGAGCTATCCAGGTGCCCCAGACACAAATTTAAATGATAGAGAAAGGAGAGAACCAAAAATAATAAACTAAGATTGTAAAAATGTTTTTTTTCTAGATCAGATTCCCCCAAAGCACATGCTGAAATTTCATACAGGAGTGTTTTATTAAGGAAATGTTCCAAGTGTTGACTAGTAATGGACTTGACTAAAAAGAACATGTAAGAGAAGGAAGTCAAGAAAGTACAGTTTTATGAACATGCAGCACTGGTGGTTTCAGTGTGATCCTACAGAGCAACTCTGGAGGGTATATTACACCTTTCATACTCTCACACCCATCAGTCATTATTGAAGTACTTCCAAAGGGCATGGCAACATAATGAGCTATAGGAGATTGAAGCAGTTATTTTAAATAATGGCAAGTGCTTGATGTTGGAAGCAAAAAAACACAGCATTGATGGAGGCTGAACAAAAATAGCTTAAAATGAGGGGCGCCTGGGTGGCTCAGTCAGTTGAGCATCCTACTTCGGCTCAGGTCATGCTCTCACAGCTGGTGGGTTCGAGCCCCTCATCAGTCTCTGTGCTGACAGTTCAGAGCCTGGAACCTGCTTCAGATTCTGTGCTTCTCTCTCTCTCTGCCTCTAACCCACTTGCATTTTGTCTCTGTCTCTCTCAAAAATAAGTAAACATTTTTTTTTTCCGACGTTTATTTATTTTTGGGACAGAGAGAGACAGAGCATGAACCGGGGAGGGGCAGAGAGAGAGGGAGACACAGAATCGGAAACAGGCTCCAGGCTCTGAGCCATCAGCCCAGAGCCCGACGCGGGGCTCGAACTCACGGACCGCGAGATCGTGACCTGGCTGAAGTCGGACGCTTAACCGACTGCGCCACCCAGGCGCCCCAAAAATAAGTAAACATTTTAAAAAAATTGTTTAAAATGATCCATGTGGATTTGGGCAGAACACAACATTGTTTGCCACACACATCCAAATATGTCAATAATAAATGTAAATGAAAAAATGTACGTGAAAAATATATACATTCAAAAGTTGAAAATATGAGGATGGAAAAAGATACATCAAATAGCAAGTTTTATCATTGTGTAGTGACCCTGTCCAAACCCAGCAATACTTGTGGTATTAAATACTATTGTCTTATATTTTTAGAAAGGCAAGGTCACTACATAATGATAATAATTTCAATGCACCAAGTTAATATCTTGGTTTGAAACATGCATGCACCTGGTAAAACAGTTTAAAAATATTTTAAGTTGATGATTCAATAATGTAGAATAACAAGTTACACATTTGAGTTGAAAACAAGTTTCAAGAAATGCCTACAATTATGAAGGAACAGATACAATATGTTTATAGCAGAACTTCTCTTGTTATTCAAGGTATTTAAATCACTAAAAATATTGAAAAGATGGAGAAATTCCTTGGAGAAACTTATATCTTGCTTCAAAATGATTGGATATTAAATATTTTAATTGATTATAATTATTCCAATGTTGAAGAAGATCAGAGAAGGTGTTCACAAACATTTAAAGTTTTAAAAACAGATGATAAGATAGCAAAACTCATTTTGAATAAATTATTAAAAACGAAAACTACAAAACCCCAATTTGTAAATACATATGTATATGTATATAAATTGATAACACAGGACATACTGCTTAAATTATATGAAAATAATAAAATATGGCACAAAAACAGACACATAGACCAATGGAATATAATAGAGACTCAAGAATTGGACCCACAAATGTATGGCCAACTAATCTTTGACAAAGCAGGAAAGAATATCCAATGGAAAAAAGACAGTCTCTTTAACAAATGGTGCTGGGAGAACTGGACAGCAACATGCATAAGAATGAAACTAGACCACTTTCTTGCACCATATACAAAAATAAAGTCAAAATGGATGAAAGATCTGAATGTGAGACAGGAAACCATCAAAACCCCAGAGGAGAAAGCAGGAAACAGCCTCTTTGACCTCAGCCGCAGCAATTTCTTACTCGACACATCTCCAAAGGCAAGAGAATTAAAAGCAAAAATGAACTAATGGGACCTCATCAAGAAAAAAAGCTTCTACACTGGCAAGGAAACAATCAACAAAACTAAAAGGCAACCGAAAGAATGGAAAGATATTTGCAAATGACATATCGGACAAAGGGCTGGTATCCAAAATCTATAAAGAACTCACCAAACTCCACACCTGAAAAACAAGCAATCCAGTGAAGAAATGGGCAGAAGACATGAATAGACACTTTTCCAAAGAAGACATGCAGATGGCCAACAGACACATGAAATGATGCTCAATGTCACTCCTCATCAGGGAAATAAAAATCAAAGCCACACTGAGATACCACCTCACACCAGCCAGAATGGCTAAAATGAACAAATCTGGAGACTATAGATGCTGGCGAGGATGTGGAGAAATGGAAACCCTCTTGCACTGTTGGTGGGAATGCAAACTGGCGCAGCCACTCTTGAAAACAGTGTGGGGGTTCCTCAAAAAATTAAAAATAGAACTACTCTATGAATCAGCAGTAACACTGCTAGGAATTTACCCAAGGGATACAAGAGTGCTGATGAATAGGGGCACATGTATTCCAATGTTTATAGCATTGCTTTCAACAAGAGCCAAATTATGGAAACAGCCTAAATGTCCATCAACTGATGAATGGATAAAGAAGATGTCGTTTATATATACAATGAAATACTACTTGGTAATGAGAAAGAATGAAATCTGGCCATTTGCAGTAACGTGGGTGGAACTGGAGGGTATTATGCTAAGTGAAATCAGTCAGAGAAAGACAGATATCATATGCTTGCACTCATATGTGGGTCTTGAGAAACTTAACAGAAGACCATGGGGGAGTGGAAGGGGGAAAAAAGTTACAAACAGAGAGGGAGGGAGGCAAACCATAAGAGACTGTTAAATACAGAGAACAAACTGAGGGTTGATGGGTGTGGGGAAGTGAGGAATATGGGTGATGGGCACTGAGGAAGGAACTTGTTGGGATGAGCACTGGGTGTTGTATGGAAACCAATTTGACAATAAATTATATATATATATATAATATATATTACATTATATATATTATATATAGAGAAATAAAAAATAAAATAGTATAAAACTAACTTTTAAAATTTTCTAAAAATTAAAACAAGAACACGGATTTAAAAATAAGATACTATAATGATAAAGAAACTGAAACAATGGTTAACAATATTCTCAGAAAGAGAACACCAAGGTCAGATGATTTTACAGGTGAGTTTTAAAGGTGGAAAAGACATTATAATAAAGAAAAACTATAGGCGCATTTTACTCATTAATGTAGACATAATAACCCTAAGTAAAATATGAGAAAATCATATCTAACAAGGTATAAAAGGTAATAAACATGACCAATTTTGTTTTTTCTATATATGCAAGGATTTTTAAATATCAGATCAATAAATATAGTCCACCATACTAATAGATACAAAGATAAAGTCATACAATCACTTAATCTATATCAAAAAAAGCATTTGATTGAATTTAACATTCATGTATATTTAAAAACAAAGTGGTAAACTGGAAAGAAAAAAAATCCTTAACCTGATAAAAGTGTCTATTTAAAAATCTAAATGAGGGGGCGCCTGGGTGGCGCAGTCGGTTAAGCGTCCGACTTCAGCCAGGTCACGATCTCGCGGTCCGTGAGTTCGAGCCCCGCGTCGGGCTCTGGGCTGATGGCTTAGAGCCTGGAGCCTGTTTCCAATTCTGTGTCTCCCTCTCTCTCTGCCCCTCCCCCATTCATGCTCTGTCTCTCTCTGTCCCAAAAATAAATAAATGTTAAAAAAAATAAAATAAAAAAAAAAAAAATCTAAATGAGGATTTAGTGATGATGTTCATCATCATCACTTCTATTCAACATTGTGTTGGAGAGTTTCACCAGTGCAGCAAAATAGGAAAAAGTAATTATAAGTATAGGGATTTTGAGGAGGAAATAAAATTGTCCTTTTTTTGCAGAAGATATGATAATATAAAAACCAGCCTAAAATAATCTACAGAATTTAAAATAATAAAATTAATATAGAGATGTCAGTTGCATTTCTGTACATCAATAGCACACTAGAAAAAATAATTACAGAGAAATTGCCTTTTATAATAGTATCAGAAAATTTTAAATACCTAGGAATAAATTCTCATTGTCACTAAACTTTTGAAGCTTTTTATTATACACAAAACCTGATTAATACAGGGTTACAAGGAAAATTATAAGACTCTGTTATGAGATACTAATTAAGGCCTAAGTAAATGGGGATATCTGTCATTATTGAGTAGAAGTTGTAATAGAATAATATTTTAATTCTTCCTAAATTGATGTGAACATTGAAGGTAATTCCCGTCAAAACCTCAACAGGGTTTTTATGAAACTTTATGATTATATGTGAAATAGTAAAGGACTGAAATATCCATGACATTTCTTCAGGGAAGGAAGACTTCCTTTACCAGTTATTGGGATTTACCATAAAACCACAGTTATTTAGATAGTTATGTTGGCACAGGGATAGACACATTGATTAATGGAGCAATACAGAGAAAACAGAAATAAATCTCCACATGTTAAAGACTTACATATTTGAAAAAGATCACGTATTACTAGTAGAAAAAAGAACTGAAAGATAGGTTATCCAAGTGGAAGAATTTGAAGGTAGATCTGTACCTCACCTCATTATGAAACAAACAAACAAACAAACAAACAAACAAACAAAAAACTCTATTAGATTTAATAGATTTATTAGTGATCAGAAAAACACAAAACAAGCCTTCAGCAAAATACTATTTTACCCACATTAGGCAGGGAAGACATGCTGAAGAATGAACACTGACATCCCACAACCAGTGTTTTCTTACATTAGTACACAAATACTTCAGCTCCCCAGCTCTTTGGGTAGGATAATTCTGAGGATGGTGTTTGGACCATTTCTCAGTGCTTCCCATTGGATTAAGCTTCGTTCACCCACAAGACTATCTAGAGTAATACTTTACCCCTTATCAACTGCAGTCCCTGAGCTGTATCGCTGCAATTCTCTAATGGTGTTATCTGCTTTCCAAATAATGAAATTTCACCTAAATTATTGCCTCGGGGTCTGTTTCTTGGAAAACCCAAACTAAGTGTATTTTTGAGATAATAAATGCATTGGGAAATAATGAAAATATAGTAAATGTAACAGTGGAAAAGGAATTCAGGTTAGTAGTTATCTTACATGAGGAGTCTAAGGGAATTCGAATGGCAGGGATCCAGACGGATATATGCATGATGTTTGTTAAGATTCTAGCTTTTGTGGGGGGCCTGGGTGGTTCAGTTGGTTGGGCGTCCAACTTCAGCTCAGGTCATGATGTCACAGTTCGTGAGTTCAAGCCCTGCATTGGGCTCTGTGTTGACAGGCAGAGCCTGGAGCATGCCTCAGATTCTGTGTCTCCCTCTCTTTCTGCCTTTCCCTGGCTTGTGCTCTATCTGTCTCTCTTTCTCTCTCAAAAATAAATAAAAGCATTAAAAAAAAGTTTCCAGCTTTTGCTCTGGATGCTGGGTTTGCAGGTGAGTATTACATTACTAAAAATAACAAACTAAATAAATCGATAATTTTTTTTTATAAACCAAGGATTATGATTAACCCAACTCTGTGCCCCTGAGGTCCTTCAGAATAGAATAAAAAAAGAAACAGAGAGATAGAGAAAGAAATAAGGGAAGGAAGAAAGAAGAGGGAAGGATGGAAATAAAGAAGGAAGGAAGGGAAGAAGGAAGTTAGTTGTCAGTCTACCTTAGCTAAGTGAGCTCCAGGAATAATGTATTCAGAAAAGAATACATTGATTCTAAGCAGTAAATGGAATGAGAAAAATGTTAGAAGTTATTTGAAATCTTATAAGAGCAAGGGGAAAAAATGAGAAATTGCAGAAACAAAAATTATAAAAGATCATGCTCCAAATATGAAGTAACTGAATGTGTAGTGTAATCTGGGGCAATTAATGGAATGTAAAAAAATTGAATCCATTTTACTCAATATTAGAATATTTCTTTATTTTGGAAGGCATAAAAGTTATGACATTGAAACTTTACAGATTGAAATGCAATCATAACACAGTTAATTCTGCAGTGAAACATATTTGCATGGTAATTGTGGTAGTTTCTATTTCTTAAACAATGTCAGTTTTACTATCTTACTTTACTCTTTATTACAATAATAACTCCAATTTTGATCAGGGCAGTGTGTGCCAAACTAAACAAACAGAACAAAAACATCCCCCAGTCTCTTTTGCAACTAGGGATGGACACATGACATGACTTTGACTAATAAGGTATAAACAGAATTTTCTTAATGGAACTTGTCTTTTACCTTCTTGGGTTAACTTTCCATCTTCTCTTCCATTCTCCCTGTATCAGACTTTTCTCAAGACTAAATGCTAGTTATAGCCTTTGGTCACTTGCCAAATACCCGTTGCTTAATACTTTAGCTTCCTACCACTCTACAGAAAATACTTTCCTAAAGCTTGCCAGTAATATCTTAATAGTCAAAGCCTAATTACCCCCTCTCATCACTCCTCTTCTTAAACTTATTTCATCATGTAATACCACTGAAAGCCTGTCTTTGTTAGTGCAGTTCCTCAGATTCCTTGATTCTGTGCCAATCCTATGCTAACTTCAAAGATCCTCCTCTGTGCCAACTATCTTTTATCACCCTTAAATTTAAACATTCACCATTGTTTGTTATTAGATTTCCTTTTTTTGTCAGTTATCTCTGCTTTCAAAATTGCATTCTTTTCAAAGGTTTTGCAATTACATCGATAGAGATTGTCCACCAGCCTGTATCTCCCCTCTAACTTCTTGCCCATGTACCAGGCCTGCATTTCTAGATACGTGCTCCATAAAGCCACTACCACTTATAAATGTCTAAACTCAACTTTGTCATTTTTTTTTATCTGTAACTAAGTCCTCCCTCCCTGTGGTGGAAATGTTTTGGTCAATGAATTGTTTTAAACTGTCAGCATCAGGTGTTTACCATGTGCCAGGGACTGTGTCAAAAGACTTACATTTTTGATTCTCATAGTAATTCTTTCAGGTGTGTACTATTGTTATCTCAATTTTACTGATGAAGAAACTGAGGCCTAAAGAGGTGAAGTAATATTTCTATCAAATAAATTGCCAGATTCTGCCAATTCTAACTTTCAAACATCCCACTTGTCCCTTATTATTGCCCATCTAGCTTGTTCTCTGCAGGATCACTGTCTTTTTTGTCCCAAGTCCTAGTGCACTGTTACAAGATCACCTTCCTCAAGCATTGATCTTTTTCTTCTCCACCCTATATGGACAGGAAGAAAATTCCAGCTTCCATAAAGCTTCCTATTCTTTCACTTTTACTTTGTAGCCAAATGACCACTTGCTCAGAAGACATGTTTCCACCTACTTTCCAAAGGTATTTGTGCTTGTCTTCAAAGATTAACAATCTTCTTGGCTTCATCTGCTCTGGCATCCACTCTGGCTCAGAATCCAGATCTGTCCAACTCCTTGCATGGTTTGACAGGAACTTGTTGCAGACTTCCTCTGACCTTCTGTCCCTTCCAATACCTGGGCTCCTGCCATGTTCTGGTGATTAACCTCCCTGCCCCCCAGTTTTAACCCTCTGCAGGTACAGATCCCAGTCTAAATCTTGACAGCTCTCTTGAGGACTGAAATTCTCTGCCAGGACTGCAGGATAGTAGCTGGCACTGTTATCTTGTACACCTACTTGAACAGCAGCATACATGTCTGCTTCTAGTCTCCTCACTACATTCTGCTTTTGAGGACTGACCTTGTCACCCCACACATGGAGCCACTGGTAAGATCATTGTCTCTGTTTGCTCTCTGACCTTCCAGACCTTTGGTTAGTCCTTAATTATCCAAAGCCAGAGCACCTTGGAGTGTCTGTCTCAGAGGCTCCCAAACTGCAGACTGCAGGCTATTACTAGGCACTGGGTATAGGATGGTTAAATAAATGTAGGAGACATTTGCTTACATGTAAGCTGTCTTTTCTAGATGGCCCATTCTAGATCTATAGTTGAGTGATATTTTCTTTGTTATTTGAAAAAGCCTTTTTATTGCATAGTTCTAGGGTCACATTTGAGAAATGTTGACAACAACCAGAGTGGATAAATAAAATTTCCAGGTTCTATTCCTCTCCCATATAGGCTAGCCCATTAAGCAGTATCTGCATTCCAGGAACTGTAATAAACACCATTGATAAGTTTATACCCCTAAAAGCCCAGTAGTAGAAAAATATTTCCACAGGTAAGTGTCAGTACAATGGGTAAGTAGTATTTTGAGGACAGGAAAGAGTAAATATTTCTTCCTGGAGTGTTTGGGGAAGTTTCATTAAGAAAGGGATATTCAAAACTTGTGTCTTGAATTCCACTTGGGTGGAAATTCTGTTCTAAGCACATGTAAAAGTCCAGGGTTCTACAGTGCTGGGTGTGTCTGGGGAGTAATATGGTTCAGTGGATCAGAGATGAAGAGTATGAAGGCCAGGCATGAGAGATGAGTGTATATTAGGACCAATGCAAGGATTTAAAAATAAGAAAGTTAGACTTTGGAGTGGTCAGAAGGAATTTTTTAGAAGTTTTAAGCTAAGTGGTAATGTGGCATGTGGAGCAGACCCAGGTTCTGATCCTGATGCAGATGAAGGTTCAGCTTAGGAAGTCAAGCATAATGTAGACACCTCTTAGCATGTCATTTATACCATTCGTCTGGACCACATTCTGTCTTGCAGGATGATACTTTTTTGAAGTGAAGGACAGAATTCATCTTTTTATATTTTTTTCTAGGTTCCTTACACAGTGACCCATCTCAAGCATATGCAAGATGAATATTGGCTTTTAGAATAAATAAAGTGTTAAAGAATTCTGTACAGCCTACAAGTTCCATGGTTTTGAGGAGAAGGAACCTGATGAGGGGTGGTGTAGAGAAGGTTGGTGCCCTGGAGGGATATGGATAAAGGGGGGCACTCCTCTTAGGTAAAGAGTACAGCCCCTGAAAGTAGTAAAAAACAGTAGTTGACAGGATTCAAAAGACAAATAAAAACAAGAACCTTGTGGAGATGGTGCCCAGAGAACTTGTGCTGATTATGAACTCTGAATTATTACTCTTTAGATCACTGGAGGGAGAGGAGGAAAAAGGATGGAGCATCTTTGCAAAGTATAACACATGGTGGGATAGGTGTCAGTATCTAAAACACTAAGACTGGTACAGGAGAGGAGCACAGGTACAGGACAGTTGCTTTGCAAGTGCTGGTGGAGAACTGGGAGGAAAAGAGTGATTGGGATGTGGGTGTCAGGAGGCTAGTTTAATAAGGCCTAAACATTTTCTCCAATCCTACATATCATGTCAGTAGAAAAAGGCTTGAGGAAGTCAGTGAAACTAAAAGTATTCTCCAGATTAGTTTTTGGTGATTAAATCCTAGTGTATTGAATATTACTTTATAATACTTTAGATTGTCAGCTAAGTCTTAAGGATGTTTTGTATTACATGGAATGTTACTTTAACTGGCTTTAACCATGGCATACAATCACATATAAGTCCCAAGCATATATTATAGGAAGTAACAGGAGAAGCCATTGAATTTGGCATGTTGCTGAAAGCAGTGCCCAGGGAATAAACCCTGATATTAACCAGTCATCTTAGCTTACTAAGAATGTGCCACACTTCCTTGATCCTCTGCCAAGGAACACAGTCAACCCCTGACACAGAAGCTAATAAAGAATTCTGGGTATCTAATGTTCTCTCCACCCTCAGAAAAAGTCCCAAAATAATTCTACCAGACCCAATGTGGAGCAGCTTATGAAATAGAACCAGCCTTTGGGAAGGGTGTGTTGCTGGAACTTTCTCTGAGCTGTTACTTTTGGCCTGGCTGTGATGGCTTTTTGATGGATTATGTTTTTCCTAGATGAGGAACAGGTGACAGCAGCCTGGTAAATGGAAGATTTTAAAATAGAAGTCAAAGGTTATGATGTATTATGACTCTCATGCTGACATCTGTAGTGGAACTGCCATAAATAGAAACAGTTCTTCAGTGCTGTGTCTCCGGGATGATGATTTGTGAAGTCAGGTCAGCACAGAGCATAGTTTGTCTAAATCAGTGACAGTGTCAAAAACTACTTAGGATCAGTGGATCTCAGAGAAGGGATTGGAACCAGGGCACTAGGGCTGCCTTCACATTCATCACTGTCCCAAGGGGAACATTGTAGTGATGGGTTTGACAAAGTCACCATTGCTGAGGACCTCACTGTAAAGGGCTGTTTCCCTTCCCTACAGAGACATGTGTAGTAGGAAGTTGCTTTGGCTGAGGTCAAAGAGGTTACTACCTGTGTCCTCTTCTAGGCTTTTAAGGCTTTTATGTCTCACTGTTAGGTCTTTTATCCATTTTGAGTTTACTTTTGTGTATGGTGTAAGAAAGTGGTCCAGTTTCATTCTTCTGCATGTGGCTGTCTAGTTTTCCCAACTATTTGTTGAGGAGATTCTTTTTTTCCACTGGATATTATTTCCTGATTTGTTGAAGATCAATTGACCATATATTTGTGGGTCAATTTCTGTGTTTTGTATACTGTTCCACTGATCTATGTGTCTGTTTTTACACCAGTACCATACTATCTTTATGACTACAGCTTTTTAATTTAGCTTGATATCCGGAATTGTGATGCCTCCAGCTTTGCTTTTCTTTTTCAAGAGTGATTTGTCTATTTGGGGTCTTTTGTGGTTCCACACAAATTTTAAGATTGTGTGTTCTATCCCTGTGAAAGATGCTTGTTTTATTTGATAGGGATTGTATTAAACGTATAGATTGTTTTGGGTAGTATACACATTTTAACAATATTTGTTCTTCCAATCCATGAGCACAAATGCCACAAACTTAAAACAACTATCCGACTTCAGGATCAACTTGACAATGTTAGAAACAATTATAGTGACTGGTTAGTTAAAATTGTTTTACTTTAAAAATAATTTTTCCTGATTATAAAAGTAATAAATGCCTATATTATAATGTTTTTATTATAAAATTAACATAGTAATTTATTCCAAAGGAGGAAGAAAAGATCATCTACTATTCTTCAAAGAGATATATTCTCTCAATATGGAGAAAATAATGTATTTAAGCATTCAGACATGCGACAAGTATTTATTGATCATCTACTATATGCTAGATATGATTTTTATACTGGGGATATAAAATTTAAAGGATACCAGAAAACAAAAAGAAATAAGAGGCATCCAAACTGGCAGAGACGTCAAGATTTGACTGTTCATAGATGATGTAATGCTCTACATGGAAAACCCAAAACACTCCACCAAAAAACTGCTAGAAGTGATGCATGAATTCAGCAAAGTTGCAGGATATAAAATCAATGTACAGAAATTGGTTGCATATCTATACACCAATAATGAAGCAGCAAAGAGAAATCAAGGAATATATCCCAAATATAATTGCACCAAAACCCATAAGATACCTAGGAATAAACCTAACCAAAGAGGTAAAAGATCTGTATTCTTAGAACTATGAAATAAATTGAAGAGGACACAAAGAAATGGAAAAAACATTCCATGCTCATGGATTGGAAGAACAAATGTTGTTAAAATGTCTATATTACCCAAAGCAATCTACACATACAGTGTGTGTATAAAACTAACACCAAAATTCTTTATGGAACTAGAAAAAACAATCCTAAAAACTGTATATAACCAGAAAATACCATGAATAGCCAAAGTAATTTTGAAAAAGAAAACCAAGGCTGGAGTCATCACACTTTACAACTTCAAGCTGTATTACAAAGCTGTAATCATCAAGACAGCATGGTACTGGAACAAAAAGAGGAGCATAGATCACTGGAATAGAACAGATAACCTAGAAATAGACCTGCAAATGTACAGCTAACTAATCTTCAACAAAGTAGGAAAGAGTACCCAATGAAAAAAAGACAGTCTCCTCAGCAAATGGTGCTGGGAAAACTGGATAGCAACATGCAGAAGAATGAAACTGGACCACTAACATACAAAATAGTTAATTAAAAATGGATTAAAGACGTAAATGTGAAACAGAAAACGATCAAAATCCTAGAGGAGAAAACAGGCAGCAATATCTTTGACCTCAGCCACAGCAACTTCTTACTTGACATGTCTCCAGAGGCAAAGGAAGTAAAAGAAAAAATAAACTAATGAGACCTCATCAATATAAAAAACATCTGCACAGTGAAGGAAACAATCAGCAAAACTAAAAGGCAAACAATAGAATAGGAAAAGATATTTGCAAATGACCATAGGATAAAGGGTTAGTATCCAAAACTTATAAAGAACTTACTTAACTCAACACCTAAAAAAATGAATAATTCAATGAAGAAATGGGCAGAAGACATATATAGACACTTTTCCCAAGAAGATATCCAGATGGTTAACAGACACATGAAAAAATGCTCAACATCACTCATCATCAGGGAAAAACAAATCAAAACTATGATGAGATATCACCTCACGCCTGTCAAAATGGCTAAAATTAACACCTCAGGAAACAAAAGATGTTGGCCAGGATGTGGAGAAAGGGGAAAACTTTTGTACTGTTGGTGGGAATGCAAACTGGTGCAGACATTATGAAAAACAGTATGGAGATTCTTCCAAAATTTACAGATAGAGCTACCTAATGGCCCAGCAATCAGACTACTAGATATTTATCCAAAGGATACAAAAATGCTGATGTGAAGAGGCACGTGAACCCCAATGTTTATAAGCATTATCAACAATACCAAATTATGTAAAAAGCCCAAGTGTCCATCAACTGATGAATGGATAAAGAAGATGTGGCACATATATATATATGTGTGTGTGTGTGTGTGTGTGTGTGTACACACAATGGCAGTGATGAAAAAGAATGAAATCTTGCCATTTGCAATAATGTGAATGGAAATAGAGGGTATTGTGCTAAGTGAGATAAGTAAATCAGAGAAAGACAAAATCACTTGATTTCACTTATAAGTGGAATTTAAGAAATACAACAGGTGAACATAGGGGAAGGAAAGGATAAAAATAAGATAAAAAGATAGGAATGCAAGCTGGTGCAGCCACTCTGGAAAACAGTATGTAGGTTCCTCAAAAAACTAAAAATAGAACTACCTTACGACCCAGCAATTGCACTACTAGGCATTTATCCATGAGATACAGGTGTGCTGTTTCAAAGGGACACATGCACCCCCATGTTTATAGCAGCACTATCAACAATAGCCAAAGTATGGAAAGAGCCCAAATGTCCATCGATGGATGAATGGATAAAGAAGATGTGGGATATATATATATATATATATATATATATATATATATATAATGGAGTATTACTCGACAATCAAAAAGAATGAAATCTTGCCAATTACAACTACGTGGATTGAACTGGAGGGTATTATGCTAAGTGAAACTAGTCATAGAAAGACAAAAATCATATGACTTCACTCATATGAGGACTTTAGAGAGAAAACAGATGAACATAAGGGAAGGGAAACAAAAATAATATAAAAACAGGGAGGGGGACAAAACAGAAGAGACTCATAAATATGGAGAACAAACTGAGGGTTACTGGAGGTGTTGTGGGAGGGGGATGGGTAAATGGGTAAGGGGCATTAAGGAATCTACTCCTGAAATCATTGTTGCACTATATGCTAACTAATTTGGATGTAAATTTAAAAAAACAAAATTAAATTAAAAAAAAAACAGATGTGCAAATCATAAGAGACTCTTAAATACAGAAGACAAACTGAGGTTTGCTGGAGGAGAGGTGGGTGGAATGATGGGATAAATATGTGATAGGCATTAAGAAGAGGAATTTTTAGAATGAGCACCGAGTGTCATATATATGAAATGATATCGGGTCTGACGGCGGCCCCGTCCACCAACACAAGTTACTCCAGACATCACAGAGGAAGAGTCCTGCAGTTCCACGTCACTCCAGGACTATCCAAAATGATGAAACGGAAGAATTCTCCTTAAAAGAAACTCCAGAAAGTAGCGACAGTTAACGAACTGATCAAAAACGATTTAAGCAATAAAACAGAACATGAATTTAAAATAATGTTATAAAATTAATCGTTGGGCTTGAAAAAAGTATAGAGGACAGCAGAGAACCTATTGCTACAGAGATCAAGGGACTAAGAAACAGTCAGGAGGAGCTAAAAAATGCTATAAATGAGGTGCAAAATAAATGAAGGCGACCATAGCTCGGATTGAAGAGGCAGAGGAGAGAATAGGTGAATTAGAAGATAAAATTATGGAAAAAGAGGAAGCTGAGAAAAAGAGAGTTAAAAAAATCCAGTAGTATGAGGGGAAAATTAGAGAACTAAGTGATGCACTAAAGAGAAATAATCTACGCATAATTGGTATTCCAGAGGAGGAAGAGAGAGGGAAAGGTGCTGAAAGTGTACTTGAAGAAATCATAGCTGAGAACTTCCCTGATCTGGGGAAGGAAAAGGGCATTGAAATCCAAGAGGCACAGAGAACTCCCTTCAGACGTAACTTGAATCGATCTTCTGCATGACATATCATAGTGAAACTGTCAAAATACAAGGATAAAGAGAAAATTCTGAAAGCAGCTAGGGATAAACATGCTCTAACATATAAAGGGAGACTGATAAGACTTGTGACGGATTTATCTACTGAAACTTAGCAGGCCAGAAAGGAATGACAGGAAATCTTCAATGTGATGAACAGAAAAAATATGCAGCTGAGAATCCTTTATCCAGCAAATCTGCCATTTAGAATAGAAGGAGAGATAAAGGTCTTCCCAAACCAATAAAAACTGAAGGAATTCATCACTACTAAACCAGCCCTACAAGAGATCCCAAGGGGGATCCTGTGAGACAAAGTACCACAGACATCACTGCAAGCATGAAACCTACAGACATCACAATGACTCTAAACCCATATCTTTCTATAATAACACTGAATGTAAATGGACTAAATACTCCAACCAAAAGACATAAGGTATGAAAATGGATAAAAAAAAAAAAACAAGACCCATCTATTTGCTGTCTACAAGAGACTCATTTTAGACCTGAGGGCACCTTCAGATTGAAAGTGAGGGGATGAAGAACTGTCTCTCATGCTACTGGAACTCAAAACAAAGCTGGAGTAGCCATACTTATATCAGACAAACTAGATTTTAAATTAACGGCTACAGCAATTAATTTTAATTAATTTAATTAATTGATTAAATTAATTAATTAATTAATTAACTTCTCTTCTTCTACAGAGATGAAGAAGGGCATTATATAATAATTATAGGGTCTATCCATTAGGAAGAGCTAACAATTATAAGTGTCTATGCACCAAATACGGGAGCCCCCGAATATATAAAACAATCACAAACATAAGCAACCTTATTGATAAGAATGTGGTAATTGCAGGGGACTTAATACCCCACTTACAACAATGGATAGATCATCTAGACATAGGATTAAGAAACAAGGGCCCTGAATGATACATTGGATCAGATGGACTTGACAGATATATTTACAACTCTGCATTCCAAAGCAACAGAATATACTTTCTTCTCAGGTGCACATGGAACATTCTCCAAGATAGATCACATACTGACTGGGTCACAAAACAGCCCTTCATAAGTATACAAGAATTGAGATCATACCATGCATACTTTCAGACCACAATGCTATGAAGCTTGAAATCAACCACAGGAAAAAGTCTGGAAAAACTCCAAAAGCATGGAGGTTAAAAAACACCCTACTAAAGAACGAATGGGTCAACCAGGCAATTAGGGAAGAAATTAAGAAATATATGGAAACAAATGAAAATGAAAATACAACAATCAAAATGTTTTGGGATGCAGGGAAGGCAGTCCTGAGAGGACAATACATTGCAATCCAAGTCTAGCTCAAGAAGCAAGAAAAAATAAGAACTACAAAATCTAACAGCACACCTAAAGGAAATAGAAGCAGAACAACAAAGACACACCAAACCCAGCAGAAGAAGAGAAATAATAAATATTAGAGCAGAAATTAACAATATAGAATCTAAAAAAACTGTAGAGCAGGTCAAAGAAACCAAGAGTTCATTTTTTGAAAAAATAAACAAAATTGATAAACCTCAAGACAGGCTGCTCAAAAAGAAAAGGGAGATGACCCAAATAGATAAAATCATGAATGAAAATGGAAATATTACAACAAATCCCTCAGAAATACAAGCAATTATCAGGGAATACTATGAAAAATTATATGCCAACAAACTGGACAACCTGGAAGAAATGGACAAATTCCTAAGCACCCACACACTTCAAAAACTCAAATAGGAAGAAATAGAAAACTTGAACAGACTCATAACCAGAGAATAAATTGAATAGTTTATCAAAAATCTCCCAATAAATAAGAGTCCAGGACCAGATGGCTTCCCAGGGGAATTCTACCAGACATTTAAAGCAGAGGTAATACCTATCCTTCTCAAGCTGTTCCAATACACAGAAAGGGAAGGAAAACATCCTGACTCATTCTATGAAGCCAGCATTACTTTGATTCCTACAACAGACAGAGACCAAGTAAAAAAAGACAACTACAGGCCAATATCCATCCCTGATGAATATGGATGCAAAATTTCTCAATGAACATACTAGCAAATAGAATTCAGTAGCATATTATTAACCATGGTCAAGTGGGATTCATTCGTAGGCTTCAGGGCTGGTTCAACATTTGCAAATCAATCAATGTGATACATCACATTAATAAAAGAAAAGATCAGAACCATATGATCCTGTCAATCGATGCAGAAAAAGCATTTGACAAAATTCAGCATCCTTTCTTGTAAAAACCCTCGAGAAAGTCGGGATAGAAGGAACATACTTAAACATCATAAAAGTCATTTATGAAAAGCCCACAGCTAATATCATCCTCAATGGGGAAAAACTGAGAGCTTTCTCCCTGAGATCAGGACCACGACAGGGATGTCCACTCTCACCGCTGTTGTTTAACATAGTGTTGGATGTTCTAGCATCAGCAATCAGACAACAAAAGGAAATCAAAGGCATCAAAATTGGCAAAGATGAAGTTAAGCTTTCACTTTTTGCAGATGACTTGATATTATACATGGAAAACCCAACAGACTCCACCAAAAGTCTGCTAGAACCAATATATGAATTCAGCAAAGTCGCAGGATACAAACCTAATGTACAGAAATCAGCTGCATTCTTATACACTAATAATGAAGCAACAAAGAGACAAATAAAGAAACTGATCCCATTCACAATTGCACCAAGAAGCATAAAGTACCTAGGAATAAACCTAACCAAAGATGTAAAAGATCTGTATGCTGAAAACTATAGAAAGCTTATGAAGGAAATTGAAGAATATACAAAGAAATGGAAACACATTCCGTGCTTATGGATTGGAAGAATAAATATTGTTAAAATGTCAATCCTACCCAAAGCTATCTACACATTCAATGCAATCCCAATCAAAATTGCACCAGCATTCTTCTCGAAGCTAGAATAAGCAATCTTAAAATTTGTATGGAAGCACAAAAGGCCCCGAATAGCCAAAGTAATTTTGAAGAAGAAGACCAAAGTGGGAGGCATCACAGTCCCAGACTTTAGCCTCTACTACAAAGCTGTCATCATCAAGACAGCATGGTATTGGCACAAAAACAGACACATAGACCAATGGAATCGAATAGAAACCCCAGAACTAGACCCACAAAAGTATGGCAAACTCATCTTTGACAAAGCAGGAAAGAACATCCAATGGAAAAAAGACAGTCTCTTTAACAAATGGAAGAACTGGACAGCAACAGGCAAAAGGATGAAACTAGACCACTTTATTACACGATTCACAGAAATAAACTCAAAATGGATGAAGGACCTGAATGTGAGACAGGAAACCATAAAACCCTAGAGGAGAAAGCAGGAAAAGACCTCTCTGACCTCAGCTGCAGCCATTTCTTACTTAACACATCCCCAAAGGCAATGGAATTAAAAGCAAAAATGAACTATTGGGAACTCATGAAGATAAAAAGCTTCTGCACCGCAAAGGAAACAATCAACAAAACTAAAGGTCAACTGATGGAATGGGAAAAGATATTTGCAAATGACATATCCTACAAAGGGCTAGTATCCAAAATCTATAAAGAAGTCACCAAACTCCACATTTGAGAAAGAAATAATCCAGTGAAGAAATGGGCAGAAAACATGAATAGACACTTTCCAAAAAAGACATCCAGATGGCCAACAGGCATATGAATAGATGCTCAACGTCGCTCCTCATCAGGGAAATACAAATGAAAACCACACTCAGATAACACCTCACGCCAGTCAGAGTGGCTAAAATGAACAAATCAGGAGACTACAGATGCTGGCAAGGATGTGGAGAAATGGAAACCCTCTTGCACTGTTGGCAGGAATGCAAACTGGTGCACTCTGGAAAACAGTGTGGAGGTTCCTCAAAAAATTAAAAATAGACCTACCCTATGACCCAGCAGTAGCACTGCTAGGAATTTACCCAAGGGATACCGGAGTACTGATGCATAGGGGCACTTGTGCCCCAATGTTTATAGCAGCACTCTCAACAATAGCCAAATTATGGAAAGATCCTAAATGTCCATCAACTAATGAATGGATAAAGCCATTGTGGTTTATGTACACAATGGAATACTACATGGCAATGAGAAAGAATGAAATATGGCCTTTTGTAGCAATGTGGATGGAACTGGAGACTGTTATGCTAAGTGAAATAAGTCATACAGAGAAAGACAGATACCAAATGTTTTCACTCTTATGTGGATCCTGAGAAACTTAACAGAAGTCCATAAGGGAGGGGAAGAAAAAAAAGAGCTTAGAGAGGGAGAGAGCCAAAGCATAAGAGACTCAAAAACTGAGAACAAACTGAGGGTTGATGGGGGGTGGGAGAGAGGGGAGGGTGGATGATGAGTATTGAGGAGGGCACCTCTTGGGATGAGCATTGGGTGTTGCATGGAATCCAATTTGAAAATAAATTTCATATTAAAAAAAAAAAGGTCAGGACCTCTGCTGCAACTCCTGCAAACTAAGTGCTAGTGCATTAGAATGAAACAAAAATGTATAAACTTGAACATTTGGTTGTGTGAATAAGTTCTTTACAGTTCTTATTCAAGACAGACACTAAAGCAAATGACTTCAGAGAAAGAGTATATTTACACAGGGAGAGAGTACTATTTTCAGATGTTTCACTCCCCAGGACAGGTAAATAAAATTTCAGGAAGAATGTGCTCAACATACATTTTAATAAATAAATGGATTCAGTAACCACTATTTCTGGGCTCAGAAGGGGAATAAGGACTACATTTAAAAAAATCTATGAATTGTGTTTCAGGGTTTATTGGTATGACATATAGATGAAATATAGCTGCTGTTGGGGCGCCTGGGTGGCTCAGTCAGTTAAGCGTCCAACTTTGGTTCAGGTCATGATCTTATGGTCAGTGACTTTGAGCCCCACATCAGGCTCTGTGCTGACATCTCAGAGCCTAGAGCCTACTTCAGATCCTATGTCTCCATCCCTCTCTGACTCCCCCCCACTCTCTCTCTCTCAATAATAAATATAACTTCAAAAAATTTAAAGAAAAAGAAATATAGCTGCTGTTTAAAAAAAAATAGATGCACCATGTGGGTTGGGAAGATGGTAGAGTAGAAGGACCCTATGCTACCTCATCCCACGGATACAACTAGATAACACACACATCAGCATAAATAACCCAGAAAAATGACCCAAACGCTAGAAGAACAAACTCTACAACTAAAGGTAGAGGCCATATTAAAGAAGATAGGAAGGGTAAAGGCACAGTTTCTTAGGGAAGGGGATTGTGGCTTTCCATCATAAGGGTGAGCTGGGGTCATGTAGAAAAGCAAGAAACAGACCATTGCACTGGGAAGTCCTCTCAGGGAAGACATTTCCCCATAATATTTGGCTTTTAAAGCGAGAGGGGCCAGATTTTGTAGAATTTTCTTTCTAAAGTCTGGAATTTTACTTTATTTTATTTTAAAATATGTTTTATTGTCAAGTTATCTAACATACAGTGTATACAGTGTGCTCTTGGTTTTGGGGGTAGATTCCTGTGATTCATTGCTTACATACAACACCCAGTGCTCATCCCAACAACTGCCACCTCGATGTCCATCGCCCGTTTTTCCCTCTCCCCCGTCCCCCCATCAACCCTCAGTTTGTTCTCTGTATTTAAGAGTCTCTTACGGTTTTCCTCCTTCTCTGTTTGAAACTATTTTCCCCTTCCCTTCCCCAATGGTCTTCTGTTAGGTTTCTCAAATTCCATATATGAGTGAAAACATATGATATCTATCTTTTTCTGACTGACTTACTTCACTTACCACAATACCCTCCAGATCCATCCATGTTGTTTCATATGGCAGAATTTCATTCTTTCTCATTGTCAAGTAGCATTCCATTGTATATATATACTATGTCTTTTTTATCCGTTCATCAGTTGGTGGACATTTAGGCTCTTTCCATAATTTGGCTATTGTTGAAAGTGCTGCTTTAAACATTGGGGTACAAGTGTCCCTATGAATCAGCATTCCTGTATCTTTTGGATAAATTCCTAGTAGCCCTATTTCTGGGTCACAGGGTAGATATATTTTTAATTTTTTGAGAAAACTCCACACTGTTTTCCACAGCAGCTGCACCGGTTTGCATTCCCACCAACAGGCAAGAGGGTTCCCCTTTTTCCACATCCTCACTAACTCTTTTGCTTCCTGAGTTGTTAATTTTAGTCACTCTGACTAGTGTGAGGTCGTCCTCAATATGGTTTTGATTTTTATTTCCCTGATGATGAGTTATGTTGAGTATCTTTTCATGTGTCTGTTGGCCATCTGGATGTCTTCTTTGGAAAAGTGTCTATTCATGTCTTCTGTCCATTTGTTCACTGGATTATTTGTTTTTCAGGTGTTGAGTTTGGTAAGTTCTTTATAGATTTTGTATACTAACACTTTATCCAATATGTGACTTGCAAATACCTTATCCCATTCTGTCAGTTGCCTTAGTTTTGTTGATTGTTTCTTTTGCAGTGCAGAAGTTTTTTATCTTGATGAGGTCCCAATAGTTCATTTTTGCTTTTATTTCCCTTGCCTTCAGAAATGTGTCAAGCAAGAAATTGCTGTGGCTGAGGCAGAGAGGTTGTTGCCTGTTTCTCCTCTAGGTTTTTGACAGTTTCCTGTCTCACATTTAGGTCTTTCATCCATTTTGAGTTTATTTTTGTGTATGGTGTAAGAAAATATTCCAGTTTCATTCTTCTGCATGTTGCTGTCCAGTTCTCCTAGTACCATTAGCTAAAGAGGCTGCCTTTTTTCAGTTGGATACTCTTTCCTGCTTTGTCAAAGATTAGTTGGCCATACATTTATTGGTCCAACTCTGGTTTCTTTATTCTATTACATTAGTCTATGTGTCTGTTTCTGTGCCAATATCATACTGTCTTGATGATTACAGCTTTGTAGTAGACGCTGAAGTCTGGGATTGTGATGCTTACTTCATTGGTTTTCTTTTTCAGCATTAATTTGGCCTTTCAGGGTCTTTTGTGGTTCCATACAAATTTTAGGATTGCTTGTTCTAGCTTTGAGAAGAATGCCAGTGCTATTTTGATTGGGATTGCATTGCATGTGTAGATTGCTTTGGGTAGTCGATATTTAAACAATATTTGTGCTTCCAATCCATGATCATGATTTTTTTCCATTTCTTTGTGTTTTCTTCAATTTCCTTCATAAGTTTTCTATAGTTTTTAGTATACAGATATTTTACATCTTTGGTTAGGTTTATTCCTAGGTATTTTATGTTCTTGGTGTAATTGTAAATGGGATCTATTTCTTGATTTCTCATTCTGCTGTTTCTTATTTGTGTATAGACATACAACTTATTTTTGTACATTGATTTTGTATCCTGCAGCTTTGCTGAATTCACGTGTCAGTTCTAGCAGCTTTTTGGTGGAATCGTTTGGGTTTTCCATATAGAGTACATATCATCTGCAAAAAGTGAAAGCTTGACTTCTTCATTGCCAATTTGGATGCCTTTCATTTCATTTTGTTGTCTGATTGCTGAGACTAGGACTTCCAACACTATGTTAAACAACAGCGGTGAGATATCCCTGTCATGTTCCTTATCTCAGGGGGAAATCTCTCCGTTTTTCCCCATTAAAGATGATATTACCTGTGGGATTTTTATGTAACACTTTTATGATGTTTTATGTTCCTTCTATCCTGACTTTCTTGGAGGGTTTTACTAAGAAAGGATGATGTTTTTTGTCAAATGCTTTTCAGCATCTATTGACAGGATCATATGGCTCTTATTCTTTCTTTTATTAATGTGATGCATCACATTGATTGATTTGTGAATATTGAACCAGCCCTGTAGCTGAGGAATGAATCCCACTTGATCATGGTGAATAATTATTTTAATATGCTGTTGAATTCGATTTGCTGTTATCTTGTTGAGAATTTTTGCATCCATGTTCATCAGGTTATTGGTCTGTAATTCTCCTTTTTAGTGAGGTCTCCTTCTGGTTTGGGAATCAAGGTAATGCTGGCTTCATAGAATGAGTCCAGAAGCTTTCCTGCGTTTATATTTTTTGGAACAGCTTGAGCAGGATATGTATTAACTCTCCTTTAAATGTCTGGTAGAATTCTCCTGGGAAACAGTCTGGTCCAGGACACTTATTTGTTGGGAGATTTTTGATAACTGATTCAATTTCTTCACTAGTTATGGGTCTGTTCAAATTTTCTATTTCTTCCCGTTTGAGTTTTGGTGGTGTGTGGGTGTCTAGGAATTTGTCCATTTCTTCCAGATTGTCCAGTTTGTTGGCATAAAATTTTTCATAGTATTCTCTGATAATTGTTTGTATTTATGTGGTGTTGGTCGTGATAAATCCAAATTCATTCGTGATTTTATCTATTTGGCTCATCTCCCTTTTCTTTTTTGAGAAATCTGACTAGGGGTTTACCAATTTCTTTTATTTT
The DNA here is from genome assembly GCF_028749965.1 of Puma concolor. NCBI lineage: Eukaryota > Metazoa > Chordata > Mammalia > Carnivora > Felidae > Puma > Puma concolor. The sequence goes on along the minus strand of NC_141672.1, from coordinate 124,852,490 downwards.
TTTCAAAAAACCAGCTCTTAGATTCATTGATCTGTTCTACTATTCTTTTGGATTCCATGTTGTTCATTTATACTCTATTCTTTATTATTTCTCTTCTTCTGCTGGGCTTTTGTGGCGTCTTTGCTGTTTTGCTTCTATTTGCTTTAGGCATGCTGTTAGATTTTGTATTTGGGATTTTCTTGTTCCTCGAGATAGGCCTGGATTGTAATGTATTTTCCTCTTAGGACTGCCTTTGCTGCACCCAAAGGGTTTGGACTGTCATGTTTTCATTTTCATTTGCTTCCATATATTTTTAGTTTCTTCTTTAATTGCCTTGTTGACCCCGTCACTCTTTGGTAGGATGTTCTTTAACCTCCATGCATTTGGAGGCTTTCCAAATTTTTTCTTGTGATTGATTTCAAGTTTCATAGCATTGTGATCTGAATGCATGGTATGATCTCAATTCTTCTATATTTATTGAGGGCTGTTTTGTGACTCAGTATGTGATCTATCTTGGAGAATGTTCCATGTGCACTCGAGAAGAATGTATGTTCTGCTGCTTTAGAATGAAAAGTTCTGACTTTATCTGTCAAGTCCATTTGGTCCAGTGTATCATTCAGGGCCATTATTCCTTTATTGATTTTCTGCCTAGATCATTGTTCCATTGCTGTAAGTAGAGTGTTAAAGTCCCCTGAAATTACCGTCTTCTTATCAACAAGATTGCTTATGTTTGTGATTAATTCATTTATATATTTGGGGACGTCACGTTAGGGACATAAACACTTACAATTGTTAGCTCTTCTTGATGAATAGAGGCCATAATTATGATATAATACCCTTCTTCATCTCTTATTGCAACCTTTAGTTTAAAATCTAGTTGTCTGATATAAATATGGATACTCAAGCTTTCTTTTGACTTCCAGTAGCATGGTAGATATTTCTCCATCCACTCACTTTCAATCTGAAGTCGTCCTCAGGTATAAAATGAGTCTCTTGTAGACAGCTTATAGATGGACCTTGTCTTTTTTATCCATTCTGATACCCTATATCTTTTGATTGAAAATTTAGTCCATTTAATTTAAGAGATATTATTAAAAGATATGGATTTAGTGCCATTGTGTTATCTGTACGTTTCATGCTTGTGTTGATGTCTCTGGTCCTTTGTAGTTTTTGCAACATTCCATTCACAGAGTCCTTTAGGATCTCTTGCAGGGCTAGTTTAGTGGTCATGAACTGCATCAGATTTTCTTTGTCTGGGATAGCCTTTATCTCTCCTTATATTCTAAATGACAGCCCTGCTGGATAAAGGATTCTTGGCTGCATATTTTTCCTATTCACCACATTCAATATTTCCTGTCAGTCACTTCTGGCCTGCCAAGTTTCAGTGGACAGTTGTGCTACTACCCTTATGTGTCTACCCTTGTAAGTTAAGTCCCATTTGTCCTGAGCTGCTTTCAGAATTCTCTCTTTATCCTTGTATTTTGCCAGTTTCACTATGATATGCTGTAGAGAAGACCTATTCTTTTTACATCTGAAGGGATTTCTCTGTGCCTCGTGGATTTGTATGTCTGCTTCCTTCCCCAGGTTAGGGAATTTCTCAGCTATAATTTATTCAAGTAAACCTTATGCCCCTTTCTCTCTCTTCTTCTGGAACTCCTATGAAATGGATATTATAACATTTCATGGAATCACTTAATTCTCTAATTCTCCCCTTGTGGTCTAGTATTTTCTTATCTCTTTTTTTCTTGACTTCACCATTTTCCATAATTTTGTCTTCTATTTCACTTATTCTCCCCTCTGCTTCCACCATCCTTGCTGTACTGCATCTAGTCTATTTTGCATCTCATTTATAACATTTATTAATTCACTGTGACTATTTCTTCATTCCCTGATGTCTGCAGCAGTAAATTTTCTGCTGTGTTCTATGCTTTTCTCAAGCTCAGCTTTTAATCTTGTGATTACTGTTCTAAATTGTTGATCAGATATATTGTTTATATCTGTCTTGAGTAATTCTCTAGGTGTCATTTCTTCCTTGAATTTTTTTTTTTTTGAGGAGGATTCTTCTGTTTCATCATTTTGGCTAGTTTTCTAGCCCTTACATGTTTTAATAGGTTGTTTTGTGTCCTGTACCTGCGAGCATTCTTATATTAAAAAAAGGTCATACACTGTCCAGGGCTTGGAACTTCAGAAGGTGTTTCTGGAGTGTGTTGCATGCTCTCTGTTGTTGTGACTCTTGGTTGCTTTATTGTTCTACTCATAGTGGTGGTAAGGACCTTCCATAAGGTGTGCTTTGATTTGTTTGTTGAAGTAACTCTGGAAAATTTTTCAAAAAGGAGTGCTGTGGTGGAAGTAGCCTTATCCCAAACAAAGAGATAAATGACAGGGGTTGACAAAAAGAAAAGAAAAAGCATTGACCATTGACCAGGCAGAGAGTCTGAGAAACTATATGGCTTAATCCAGACAGAGAGAGAGAGAGAAATAAAGAAGAAGGATACAGAAGAGGTGCAAAAAGAATAGTTTAGAAATGTCTGCTTAAGTATTATATATATATATATATATATAGATAGATAGATAGATAGTGTGTGTGTGTGTGCGTGTGTGTGTGTGCATGTGTGTGTGTATGTGTGTGTAGATGTATTAAATACACAAGAATCAAATCAGAAAATTCAAAACCCTGGTAATGCTTCTGTAACTCTGTATCCTGGATTCCTGGAATTCCAAGTCTTCTGGCCTCAATACTTCTGTGTTTGAGGGACAAGGGAACTTTGGAGCCCTCTACTTCTTTGCCATGTTGACTCCTCAAGTCTGGAATTTTAAAAATAAGCAGGCTTGGCTCTGGGAAAGCTCGGAGAGTGTTAGAAAGCTGAGTCCACACTCATAAATAAACTGGATGACAAAAAGCCAGTGGAGATACAGCATAGTAGTAGCTGTTTGAAAAATGCCTGTGGCATAAGAGAGAGAGGGTTATGTACTCATCTCAGAGCTTGTCACAGAGAGGCAGGGATCACAGGAACACCTCTCCAGGAAAAGAAGAGAAGCTGGTAGGTGCCATTCCCTCCCCAGCCCCAGCATAAATACTCAGCTATCTGTAGGAACTATCACTGTGCTGACACTCACTACTTACCTTGCTTACACCAAGCCTCACCCTCCCCCCACACTTCAGTGGGTATTCCCCTTCCACTCATATTTGATTCAGTCCCTGAACCATGGGTACTCTCACCCAGGAGACCAGAGGAAATCACGTCAAGACTGAGTCCCTCAACTTGGGGCTTTGGATCTGACGGTGGCAATAACAGGTCTCATTTCACAAGCAACCAGTGCACAACTTGTTAAAATGGACCCCAACTGACGAGGGACCAAAATGTCCCCAACAGGCACAGAGAGCCTCTGCAGACTACTGGGTTGAGGGAAAAAGTGGCCAGGACACAACATCAGGGCACATGCAACACACATAAAAGAAACACTCTAAAGCACTAGGTCCTGGAGAAGAGGGGTCACTACCCTGCAGGGCACTAAAGGAATTCTTCATTACCTTCAAGAAAAGGAGATATAGCTGGCTTTCTTAACACATAGAAACAAACACAGAAAGTTAGACAAATGAGGAAACAAAAGAATATGTCCCAAATGAAAAAGCAGAATGAAACCACAGCAAGAGACTTAAGCAAAACAGATATAAGTTATATGCCTGATAGAGAATCTAAAGTAATTATCATAAAGATACTCACTGGATATGAGAAAAGAATGGAGGACATCAGTGAAACCCTTTACAATGAGCTTAAGAAGTGAATCAAAATTGAAAAACACAGTAAATGAAATTAAAAATACACTTTACGAAATAAATAGCAGGCTAGAGGAATCAGAAGAACGAATTAATTAAGAAGAAGAATAGAAAGAAAGAGTAATAGAAAGTAATTGAGCTAAAAAAAAAAAAGATGAGAGAAAAAGGAATTATCCAAAATGAGAATCACTGGGGAAATCAGTGATTTCATCAAGTGGAATAACATTCACATTATAGAGAGCTCAGAAAAAGAAAAAAAAGGAAGCAGAAAATTTATTTGAAAAAATAATAGCTGAAAACATCTATAGTGTGGTGAAAGAAGCATATCCAAATGCAGGAGGCATAGGGTTCCCCCAAGGAGGTCCACAACAAGACACATATTAATTAAAATGGAAAAAAAAACTAGTGATAAAGAAAAAAAATTAAAGCATTTAGAGGAAAGAAAACAGATACATTCAAGGGAAACCCTATAAGGCTATCTTAGGTAGAAATTTTGCAAGCCAGAAGGAGTGAAATGACATATTCAAAGTGGTAAAAGGAAAAATATGCAGCCAAGAATACTCTATCTAGCAAAGCTATCATTCAGAATAGAAGGAGAGATAAAGAGTTTCTCAGAGAAACAAAAACTAAAGGAGTTCATGAACACCAAAGCAGCACTATAAGAAACTCTAAAGGAGAATCTTTGAGTGGAAAGAAAAGATCATAAATGAGAGTATTAAAAATGGAAACAAAAAAAATAAAATAAGCATATCTGTAAACATTATCAAAGAATTATAAAATAAAATGATGTAAAATATGACACTATATTCCTAAAGTGTAGGTAAGAGAGAAGTAAAGAATGGTTTTGAATTAAGCAACCATCAACTTAATATATACTGCTATATGCAGAAGAGATTCTATACAAACCTAATGGTAAACACTAAATTAAAAACCAGTAATATATTCAAAGAATAAAGAGAAAGGAATCTAAGTATGTCACTAAGGAAATCCAACAAAAAAAGAGAACAAGAGAAGAAAGGATCAGAAAAAAAATTACAAAAACAACCACAAAACAAGTAACAAATTGCCAATGAATACATATCTACCAACAATTACTTTGAATGTAAATGCCACAATCAAAAATATAGAGGAGATTAAGATGGTGGAGTGGTAGGGGTACCTTATGCTTGCCTCATCCCTCAAACACAGCCAGATAAATATCAAATTTTTCTGAACACCAAGAAATCTATCTGAGGACCGAGAAAACAAACTGCACATCCAGAGGGAGAAAAACAGACACCTTGTGGAAGGTAGGAGGTGCAGAGAGTTGATTTGGGAAAGAAAAGAACTGTGGATTCTGTGGAGGGGAGGGAGCCCATATCATTGAGAGAGGACTTGAGAGAGAGAGAGTGAGAGAAGTGTGAAGGGTATTCCATAAGAAAAACTCTTTCCTAAAACCATTGACTGGGAAAAGGAGAGGGGCTGAATAAGCAGTGGAGCTCCAAGTCTTAGGTTTTAGAAGCCCACACCATCACTGAGGTCGTGCCTAATGGACTTCACAGTGTGTCTGTTAAGGAGGACAGAGTGTGGGATCAGACACTGTAGTCTCGGGAACCCCTGTATCACACCAGGAGAGACAGTTTCCCTTCTTAGAGTGCATTTGAGAGAGGTGGCAGTGCCTCTCAGGGGGCAAAACAGAAGAGGGCAGTCATTAAATGGCCCCATTAATTAACATGGTAGCAGAGTCACCGCTAAAGGCAGCTAACCTGAAAGCCAGTTTTTGGCTATGCTTTACCATAAACTTCTAGGCCCACACCAGTTGTGTGACTAATTTTTTGGGACAAACTAGCATCAACTACAGCATGGCGAGGCCCTTCCCTTCCCAAGAGGATCATTGTCGATCTGTGCCATCCTGGGTCCCTAAAATTTTGAGCTTTGGAACCTAGCCATGTGCCTGAGATAAAACACAGGAGTACTGTGCAGCCAGGAAAACAGATGGCTTGACACAGAAGAGGTGAAGGCAGAGTTCTGACAGGAGTTTGGGACACAAGAGGGGAAATTGTATTCTTTTAGGGTTTCCTGAACAGCATCAAGTACAAGCTCTCCTCTCCAGGGATGAGAGAGAGGGGTGATGCCATTTTCTCCCTGCCCATTAACATGGACAGACTTCAGTGAGCAATACAGTGCCCCCAGTGGAGGCTGGGTGGCTTACACCAAGCCCCACCCAACTGCACCCTGCAGGTGCACCTTTACAAGGGCAAGTCTCCCTGAGAACCAGCATAGCAGATCCTGTCCTCAGAAGACGAGAACAAACCCTCCACAGTCACCAAGTCTACAGTTCATAGAATGCTTCAAAGCTTCAGGTCTAGCGGAAATAGGATCTAGTCTTTTCTAACCAGCAAACCAAAACACACCTGGTTAAAACTCATCACACACTGGAACAGATCCAAAAGCTCTATACTGCAGGCAAGGGGAAACTCCGTAGAGTACTGATCTGAGGGGAAAAGCAGCCAAAACACAATAACGGAGTACACACAGCATACACCAAAAAACTTCCTGAAGTTATAGGCCCCAGACAGTGTATGACCTCTACTTTATATAGCCATTACTCTCAGATTATGAAATATAACAGGTACAGAAGTCTAGGCAAAATGCCAAGATGAAGGAATTCATCCCAAAAGAATTGGAAGAGGTCATGGCCAGGGATCTAATCAGAACAGATATAGATAATATGTCTGAACCAGAATTTAAAACAACAATCACAAGGATAATAGCTGAGCTTGAGAAAAGCATAGAACACACTAGAGAATCCCTTTCTGCAAAAAATAAAAGAAATAAAAAGGAGTTAGGCTGAAATTTAAAAATGCTCTAATCAAGATGCAAAACTGATTGGATGTAATGACAAAAGGGATGGATGAAGCAGAGGAACAAATCAGTGATATAGAAGATAAAATTATGGAAACTAGTAAAGCTGAAAAGAGGGAAACAAAAGTATTGTATCATGAATGTAGACTTAGGGAATTCAGAGACTTCATAAAGCACAATAACATTTGTATCATAGGAGTCCCAGAAGAAGAAGAGAGGGGAAAAGGGGAAGAAGGATTATTTGAGCAAATTGTAGCTGAAAATGTCCCTAATCTGGGTAAAGAAACAGTCATCCAAATCCAGAAAGGACAGAAAACTCCCATCAAATTCAACAAAAGCCAGCTAACACCAAGACATATTGTATTACAATTTGAAAAATATAGACATAAGGAAAGAATCCTGGAAAAAAATAAGGGAAAAGAAATCCCTAACCTACAAGGGAAGACAAATCAATTTAGCATTAGACTCTCCACAGAAACCTGTCAGGCCAGAAGGGAGTGGCTAGATATATTTAACATGCTAAAGAAGGAAATATGCAGCCAAGAATACTTTATCCAGTAAGGGTGTAATTTATAATAGAGGGAGATAAAGAGCTTCCCAGATAAACAAAAACTAAAGGAGTTCTTAACCATAAACCAGCCATACAAGAAATGTTAAGGGGCCCCAAATTGGGAAAGAAAGACCAAAACCAACAAAAACTAGAAAGTAATAGAAAATTTCCCAAAACAGCGACTTCACAGGTAATACAGTGGCACCAAATTCACATTGATCAGTAATTACTATGAATGTACAAAGACTAAATGCTCCAATAAAAAGATATAGGGTATCACAATAGATTTAAAAAAAGACCAATTATCTTGGTCTTGTTTTAGACCTAAAGACTCATTTTTTACCTAAAGGTACCTTGTAATTGAAATTGAAGGGATAAAGAGACATCTATCGTATTAATGGATATTAAAAAAGCCAAAATAGCCATACTATATCAACTGTAACAAGAGATGAGAAAAGGAACTATATTATAATTAAGGGGTCTAACAAATAAGATATAACAATTGTAAACATTTATCCCCCCAACTTGGAATAACCCGAATATATAAACAAATTAGTAACAAACATAAAGAAACTCAATGGTAATAATACAATAATAGTAGGAGACATCAACACCCCACTTACAACAATGGACAGATCATCTAAGCAGAAAATCAACAAGAAACAATGGCTTTATGCACCATATGGACTTAACAGATATATTCAGAACATTTCATCCTAAAGAAAAGGAATATACATTTTTCTCTAGTGCACATGAAACATTCTCCAGAATAGATCACATACTGGGGCACAAAACAGCCCTCAACAGGTACAAAAAACCCAAGATCATACCATGCATATTTTCAGATTAAAACGCTAATGAACTTGAAATCAACCACAAGAAAAAAATTGGAAAGCCCTCACATACATTAAGGTTAAAGAAAATCCTACTAAAGAATGAATTTGTTAATTGGGTAATTAAAGAAATAAAAAAATACATGTAAGCCAACTAAATTGAAAACGTAGCAGTCCAAAACCATTGGTATAGTGCAAAAACCAATATTAAGAAGAAAGTATATGGCATTCCAGGCCTTCCTAAAGAAGAAAGAAATGTCTCAAATACGCAACCTAACCCTATACCTAGAGGAGTTGGAAAAAGAACAGTTAATAAATACAAAAATGGCAGAAAAAGGGATAGAAAAAAGATTAGAGCAGAAATCATTGATATAGAAATAAAAAAAAAACCCAGTAAACAGATCAATGAAACTAGGAGCTGGTTCTTTGAAAGAATTTTCAAAATTGATAACCCCCTAGCCAGACTTATCAAAAAGAAAAAAGGAAATTACCTCAATAAATAAAATCACACATGCACCCAAGACCATTGGATACCTAGGAAAAAACCTAACCAAAGAGGTAAAAGATCTATAGGCTGAAAACTATATAATGCTTATGAAAGTTATTGAAGAGGATACAAGGAAATGAAAGAACATTCCATGTTCATGTATCAGAAGAACTGATATTGTTAAAATGTCAATACTACTCAAAGCAACCTACACATTCAATGCAATCCCTATCAAAACACCAGAATTCTTTAAGGAGCTAGAACAAACAATTAAAAAGTTGTATGGAACAAGTTAAGACCCCAAATAGCCAAAGTAAAGTTGAAAAAGAAATCCAAAGCTGGAGGCATCATGATTCCAAACTTTAAGCTGTATTACAAGGATGTAATCATCAAGACAATATGGTATGGACACAAAAACAGACACATAGTTAAATGTAACAGAATAGAGAACCCAGAAATTGACCACAAACATATGGCCAACTAATCTTTGAGAAAGCAGGAAAGAATATCCAATGGAAATGAAGTAGTCTCCTCAGCAAATGTTGCTGGGAAAACTGGACAGCAACATACAGAAAAATGAACCTGGACCACTTTCTTACACCATATACAAAAATAAATTTAGAATGGATGAAAGACATAAATGTGGTACAGGAAGCCATCAAAATCCCAGAGGAGAAAACAGGCAGAAACCTCGTAGACCTCAGCCACAGCAATTTCTTACTATACATGTTTCTGGGATCAAGTGTAACAAAGAAAAAATGAACTACTGGGGCTTCATCAAGATAAAAATCTGTATAGTAAACAAATAGTCAACAAAACTAAAAGGCAACTGATTAATGGGAGAAATATTTGCAAATTACATATCAGATAAAGGGTTAGTATCCAAAATCTATAAAGAGCTTATCAAATTCAACACCCAAAAGACAAAAAATTTAGTGAATAAATGGGCAAAAGACATGTATAGACATTTTTCCAGAGAAGACATCCAGATGGCTGACAGACACATGAAAAGATGCTCAACATTACTCATTATCAGGGAAATATAAACCAAAACCACAATGAGATATCACCTCATATCTGTCAGAATGGCTAAAATTAATAACTTAGGAAACAACAGATGTTGACGAAGATGCAGAAAAAGGGTAACTTTCTAGCACTCTCTGTGGGAATGAAAACTGGTACAGCCACTGTGGAAAACAGTATGTGTTTCCTCCAAAAGTTAAAGTTTGAACTACCCTACAACCCAGCAATTGCAATCCAAAGGATATAAAAATGCTGATATGAAGGGGTACATACACCCCGATGTCTACAGCAGCATTATCAACAATAGCCAAATTATGGAAAGAGCCCAAATGTCCATCAAATGATGAATGGATAAAGAAGAGGTTTTATACACACACACACACACACACACACACACACACACACACACACACACACACTGGAATACTATTCAGCAATCAAAAAGAGTGAAATCTTTCTATTTGCAACAACGTAGATGGAACTAGAGTGTATTATGCTAAGCAAAATAAGTCAATAAGTGAAACACAAAATTGTGATTTCACTCATATGTGTAATTTAATAAACACAACAGATGAATTTAGGGGAAGGGAAAGAAAAATAAAATGGGATAAAAACAGAGGTTGGCAAACAATAAGAGACTCAAATATAGAAAACAAACTGAGGGTTAATGGTGGGTTGGGATATGGATTAAATGGGTGATGGGCATTAAAGACAGCACTTGTTGGGTTGAGCATTCGGTGTTATACGTAAGTGATAAATGACTAAACTCTACACCTGAAACCAATTTTACTATATGTATTAATTAATTTTTTCCAACCTTGAAATATATATATATATATATATGTGTGTGTGTGTGTGTGTGTGTGTGTGTGTGTATATATATATATATATATATATATATATATGTTAAAAGAAAGTCAGAGAAGTATTATATCAAAGTAAGGTTTAAAACAAAGACTGTAACAAGAGTCAAAGAAGGACACTATATGATAATAAAGGGGATGATCCAACAAGAAGATACAATTGTAAATATTTATGCATCCAACATAAAATAACCCAAATACATAAAACAGTAACAAACATAAAGGAACTAATCAATAGTAATACAACTATAGTAGGGAGTTTTAATGTCCCACTTGCATCAATGGTCAGATAATCTAAACAGAAAATCAACAAGAAAACAGTGGCTTTGAATGACACACTGGACCAGTTGGATTTAACAGATATTCAGAACAATCCATCTTAAAATAGCAGAATACACATTCTTTTCAAGTGCATATGGAACATTTGCCAGAAAAGTACACACAGGCCACAATATAAACTTCAATAAATTAAAAAAGATTGAAGTCATACCATGCATCCTTTCTAATCACAATGCTATAAAACTAGAAATTAATCACAAGAAAAATCCAGAAATATCATAAATACATGGAGTTTGAATAACATGTTACCAAAAAAATGTATGGTTCAATCAAGAAATCAAAGAAGATATATGAAAGTAAATGAAAACAAACAAATACAAAAGTACAAGGAAACAAACAACATTCTAAAACCTTTGGGATTCAGGAATGTGGTTCTAAGAGGGGAGTTTATAGCAATGCAGACCTACACCAAAAAGTAAGAAAAATCTCAAATAAACAATCTAATCTTAAACTTAAAGGAGCTAGTGAAAGAACAATAAACAAAACCTAAAGTTAGGAGAAGGAAGTAAATAATAAATATTAGAGAAGAAATAAATGATATAGAACAACAACAGTAACAACAACAGAAGAAATAAATGAAACCAGGAGCTTATTCTCTCAAAAGTTCAACAGAATTGAAAAACCTCTAGGGGCGCCTGGGTGGCGCAGTCGGTTAAGCGTCCGACTTCAGCCAGGTCACGATCTCGCGGTCCATGAGTTCGAGCCCCGCGTCGGGCTCTGGGCTGATGGCTCAGAGCCTGGAGCCTGTTTCCGATTCTGTGTCTCCCTCTCTCTCTGCCCCTCCCCCGTTCATGCTCTGTCTCTCTCTGTCCCAAAAATAAATAAACGTTGAAAAAAAAAATTAAAAAAAAAAAAAAGAATTGAAAAACCTCTAGTCATACTCATCCTAGAGAGAGACAGACACAGAGAGAAAGAGAGAGAACTGAAACAATCACAAATGAAAGGGGAGAAATAACATCCAACACCATAGAAATACAATTGTAAAGGAATATTATGAAAAACTATGCCAACAAACCTAAACAAAATGGATGAATTCATAGAAACATACAACTTCTCAAAACTGAAGCAAAAAGTAATAGAAAATTTGAATAGACCAATTGTCAGCAATTAAATTGAATCTGTAGTAAAAAACTTCCAACAAACAAAACTTCAGGACCAGACAGTTTGACAGGTGAATTCTACAAAACATTTATTCTTAATATTTTGTTTGTTTTCTTTCCCCAAGTTTCCATTTAAATTCCAGCTCTTTTATATACAGTGCAGTATTAGTTTTAAGATATAGAATTTAGTGATTCATCACTTACATACAAAACCCAGTGCTCATCACAACTGCCCTCCTTCATACTCATCACCTGTTTAACCCACCTCCCTGCCCACCTTCTCTCCCCTCCACATTTTTACCCATAGTTAAGAGTCTTTTTCTTGGTTTTCCTCCCTTTTCCCTCTCCATGTTCATTTGTTTGTTTCTTAAATTCCACATATGGGTGAAATTATGTGGTATTTCTTTCTCTGACTTATTTCACTTGGCATAATACTCTGTAGCTCCATCCATGTTTACAAAACATTTAAAGAAGAGTTAATACATATTCTTCTCAAACTATTCCAAAAAATAAAAACAGAAGGAAAACTTTCAAATTCATCCTATTAGGTCATTATCGCCCTGATACCAAACACAGATAAAGACACCATACAAAAGAACTACAGGGCAATATCTCTAATGCAAAAATCCTCAACCAAATGCCAGAAACCAATTCAAAATACATTTAAAAAGTAATACACCATGATCAAAGGGGATTCATTCCTAGGATGCAAGGGTGGTTAAATATTCATAAATCAATCAACATGATACAACATATCAATAAGAGAATGGATTAAAATATATGATCATTTCAATAGATGCAGAAGAAGCATTTGACAAAGTACAACATCCATTTATGATAAAAACTCTCAAAAAGGTATGGAACATATCTCAATATATGAAGGTCTTGGGGGCAGAAGTTAAGACGGTGGATAAATGAAGGCATTCTGGGCTTTCTTTGTCCCTCAAACATAGCTGTATTGATGTCAGATTACTTGGGAAACTCAAGAAATTGATCTGAAGAGTGGCAGAAGAATCTCTACAGTTGGAGGGAGACAGCTTGGTAGGTGCAAAGCACGTGGATATGAATTGGGAGAGAGAAAAATAGCGATGCTACAGAAGGGAGGGAAGAATTTCAGTGGAGAGAGAAAAGGAAGAGAAAGAGAGAACGGTGGAGATAGTGTAGCATCAAGTTAGCACAAGAGGAAAACCTCTCTGAACAATGGATGGGGAGTGAGAAGTACTGAATGTTCCACTTCTTTTTTGCAAACAGCTTTTGGAGCTTAAACTCAGGTTTTGGAAGTGCACAAATGTCTCCAGAGCAGAGCTGTAGCATGCACTCCTTGGGAGGAAGGAACTGGCCACAGTGCATAGCATGGTGTAGAGATCTCTGGGGTGTGCTGGAAAAGAATAGTCTCCTTCATGCTGTACTTTTGGAAGAGGGTTTATTGCCTCCTCAAGGACAAAAGATCTTACAGGTTGCAGCCAAAGGCCCTTCATCAGCAGGGCGAAGCTCTACTCCAGAGTAGAGGAGTGGATTTGCATGATGTTGAGTCCTTTAAGATGTTGGGTTTTGGATCCCAGCCACATGCCAGAGAGAAAATGAAGAAGAGGTTAGTGCAGGACAAGCTGACTGCACTCACTATTCTGTGAGGGCTGCCTGAACAGCAGGGTTGAGATCCCCAGTCTGGGGACAGGAAATTGAGGTGGCCTCATTTCCCCCTCCAACACCAACAGAGTGAGACTTAAGAGAGCAATACTGCAGCTCTCAATAGAGACAGGACCAGCTTACACGAAACCCTGTCCCTCCATTCTTGGCAACTGCTTATTTAATGGGAAAAGACTTACTCTGAGACAAAGCAACCACCTGAGAGGTCCAAGCTCTAGACAAGCACAGCCAGCAGCCTCCATGCACCAACAGATAGCTCTTTATTCTTCCTTCTTTTTTTCTTTTGGAATCAGGCTCATAGATTCTTGCTTGTTCTTCCACTTTCTTTTCTATTTTTCTTGGATCAGGATTTTTTATTCTTTTTTATTCTTTTCTATTTTATTCTGTCCCCCCCTCTTATTTCTTTGGAATCAGCCTTATATTTTTTTGATTCTCTGGTTTTTTTTTTTTTTTTTTTTGGTTCCTTTTCCTTCTCTCTCTCTCTCTCTCTCTCTTGGATCAGGCTTCCTCCTTTTTTCCCAGGGTTACTTCAACAAACAAATCAAAGAAACCAGGTAAAGGTTCAAACACTCCACCACTGCAAGCAAGGAGGAGTTCTACAGAGGACTGACCAGTGGGAAAGAGCAATCAAAACACAATAGCAGAGTAAACACAACCATACACTAGAAACACTTCCTGAAGTGCCAGGCCCTGGACTGTGTGTGACACATTTTTTAATATAGCAGTACTCTCAGGTAAAGGAAACACAAACTTTTACAACATGAAAAAGACAGAAACTTAGTCAAAATGACAAGACAGAGGAATTCTCTTCAAAAGAAAGGTCAAGAAGAAGTCACAGCTAGAGACTTGCTCAAAACAGATACAAGCAACATATCTGAACAAAAATATAGAACAACAGTCATAAGACTACTAGTTGGTCTTGAAAAAAATCATAGAATTCACCATACAAACCCTTGATACAGAGATCAAAGACTAAAGAACTAGTCAGGATGAATGTTTAAAATGATATCATTGAGATACAAAACAAAATGAATACAGTGTATATGAGGATTGAAGAAGCAGATGAGAGAATAGGTGAAATAGAAGATAAAATTAGGGAAAACAATGAAGCTGAAAAGAAGAGATAAAGGAAATTACTAGACCATGAGGGGAGAATTAGAGAGCTAAGTGATCCCATGAAATGAAACAATATCTGTATCATAGGAGTACAGGAGAAGAGTAGGAAAAAGGGGAAGAAGGTTTATTAGAAGAAATTATAGCTAATAAATTCCCTAATCTAGGGAAGAAAACAGGCATCCAAGTCCAAGAGGCACAAAGAACTCCCTTCAAAATCAACAAAAACAGATCAACACCACAACATATAATAGTGAAACTTGCAAAATACAAAGGTAAAGAAAGAATTCTGAAAGCAGCTAGGGACAAAAGGCCTTTAAAGTACAAGGATAGACACGGTTAATAGCAGACCTATCTACAGAAACTTGACAGGTCAGAAGTGAGTGGAAGGAAATATTCAACGTGCTGAATGGGATAAATATGCTGCCAGAATACTTTATACAGAAAGGCTGTCATTCAGAATAGAAGGAGAGGTAAATAGTTTCACAGAGAAACAAAAACTGAAGAAGTCCATGGCCACTAATCCAGTTCTGCAAGTAATTTTAAGGGGAACTCTCTGAAAAGACAGAAAAGAAGAAGAAGAAGAAGAAGAAGAAGAAGAAGAAGAAGAAGAAGAAGAAGAAGAAGAAGGGGAAGGGGAAAGGGAAGAGAAGGAGAGGGAGAGTGAGAGTGAGAGGGAGAGGGAGAAGGAGAAGGAGAAGGAGGAGAAGGAGAAGGAGGAGGAGGAGAAGGAGGAGAAGGAGAAGGAGAAGGAGAAGGAGAAGGAGAAGGAGAAGGAGAAGGAGAAGGAGAAGGAGAAGGAGTAGGAGAAGAAGAAAGGGAAGGAGAAGGAAGAAGGAGGAGGAAGGAGGAGGAGGTCAGGAGGAGGAGACCAAAACAGTAAAGACTACAAAAGACCAGAGAACATCACCGGAAACACCAATTCTGCATGTAATACAATCACACTAATTTAATATCCTATAATAATCACTCTGAATGTAAATGGACTAAATGCTCCAATCAAAAGACATCGTATCAGAATGGATAAAAAATAGATCCACCTATATGATGTCTACAAGACTCATTTTAGACCTAAAGACACCAGCAGATTGAACATGAGTGAAAGGAGAACTGTCTATAATGCTAACAGACGTCAATAGAAAACCAGAGTAGCCATACTTATATCAGACCAACTAGATTTTTTAAAACAAAAACCATAATAAGAGATGAAGAAGGGAATTATATCATAATTAAGGGGTGTATCCATCACAATTGTAAATATTTATGCCCCCAATTTGAGAGCACCCAAATATATAATCAATTAATCACAAACATAAAAACAGTCATTGATAATAATTATACAATAATACTAGGGGATTTTAACAGCCCACTTATAGCAATGGACAGATCATCTAAGGAGAATACCAACAAGGAAAGGATAGCTTTGAATAACACACTGGACCAGGTGGACTTAACAGATATATTTAGAACATTTCACCCGAAAACAGCAGAATACACATTAGTTTCTAGTGCAAATAGATCATACTGGGTCACAAATCAGCCCTCAACAAGTGCAAAAGGATCAAGATCATACCATGCATATTTTCAGATTACAATGCTTTGAAACTTGAAATCAATCACAAGAAAAAATTTGGAAATCCCTCACATACATGGAAGTTAAAGTACATCCTACTAAAGAATGAATGGGTTAACCAGAAAATTAAAGAAGAAATGAAAAAAACACGTGGAAGCAAATGAAATTGAAAACACGACAGTCCAAACCCTTTGGGATGCAGCAAAGCCAGTCATAAGAGGGAAGTATATTGCAATTCAGGCCTATTTCAAGAAGCAAGAAAGGTTCCAAATACATATCCTAACCTTACACCTAAAGAAGCAATAAAAGGAGCAGGAAATAAAGCCGGCATAAGAAGGGAAATATTAAAGATTACAGCAGATATAAATAATAAGGAAGAAAACAAACAAAAAAGACCAGTAGAAGAGATCAACAAAAGTAAGAACTGCTTCTTTTTTCTTTTTCTTTCTTTCTTTCTTTTTTTTTTTTTTTTAGGAATGGAGCTACTTTTTTTAATATGAAATTTATTGTCAAATTGGTTTCATACAACACCCATTGCTTATTCCAACAGGTGTCCTCCTCAATGCCCATCACCCACTTTCCCCTCCTTCCCATCCCCCATCCCCCTCAGTTTATTCTCAGTTTTTCAGAGTCTCTTATGGCTTGACTGCCTCCCTCTCTACCTTTTTACACCTTCCCTTCCCCCATGGTCTTCTGTTAAGTTTCTCAGGATCCACATAAGAGTGAAAACATTTGGTATCTGTCTTTCTCCCTATGACTTATTTCACTTAGCATAACACTCTCCAGTTCCATCCACATTGCTACAAAAGGCCATATTTCATTCTTTCTCATTGTCACGTAGTATTCCATTGTATATATAAACCACAATGTCTTTATCCATTCATTAGTTGATGGACATTTAGGCTCTTTCCATAATTTGGCTATTGTTGAGAGTGCTGCTATAAACATTGGGGTACAAGTGCCCCTATGCCTCAGCACTCCTGTATTCCTTGGGTAAATTCCTAGCAGTGCTATTGCTGGGTCATAGGGTAGATCTATTTTCAGTTTTTTGAGGAACCTCCACACTGTTTTCTAGAGTAGCTGGAATGCACGAGTTTGCATTCCCGCCAACAGTGCAAGAGGTTTCCTGTTTCTCCACATCCTCTCCAGCATCTATAGTCTCCTGATTTGTTCATTTTAGCCACTCTTGCTGGTGTGAGGTGATATCTCAGTGTGGTTTTGATTTGTATTTCCCTGATGAGGAGTGACATTGAGCATCTTTTCATGTGCCTGTTGCTATCTGGATGTCCTCTTTATAGAAGTTTCTATTCGTGTCTTCTGCCCATTTCTTCACTGGTTTCTTTGTTTTTTGGGGGTGGAGTTTAGTGTGTTCTTTATAGATTTTGGATACTAGTTCTTTGTCTGATATGTCGTTTGCAAATATATTTTCCCATTCCGTCAGTTACCTTTTAGGTTTGTGATTGTTTCCTTTGCTGTGCAGAAGCTTTTTATCTTCATGAGGTCCCAATAGTTCATTTTTGCTTTTAATTCCCTTGCCTTTGGAGATGTGTCGGGTCTCAAATGAGTCTTTTGTAGGAAGAAAATAGATTAGTATTGTTTTTCATCTATTCTGACACCCTAGTCTTTTGTCCATTTACGTTCACATTAATTATCGATGGATATGAATTCAGTGCCATTTCATTACTTGTTTTGTTATTGTTTCTGGAGATTGTCTGTGTTCCTTTCTTTTTTTAATGTTTATTTATTTTTGACATAAAGTGAGACACACACACAAAGTGTGAGCAAGGGAGGGGCAGAGAGAGAGGGAGACACAGAATCTGAAGCAGGCTCCAGGCTCTGAGCTATCAGCACAGAGCTTAATGTGGGGCTTGAACCCATGAACTGTGATATTATGACCTGAGCTGAAGTCAGACGCTTAACTGACTGTGCCAGCCTGTCTCTGTTTCTAGTCCTTGTCACTTTTGGTATTTCTTTCCACTCAAAGAATCCTCTCTAATATTTCTTGCTAGACTGGTTTAGTGGTCACAAACTGCTTTATTATGTATGTATGTATGTATGTATGTATGTATGTATGTATGTATTTACTTACTTATTTCTGTCAGGGAAACTCTATCCTTGATGGATAGGTAGTCTTGGCTGCAGATTTTTCCCATTTGGCATGTTGAATATATCATGCCACTCCCTTCTGGCTTGCCGCGTTTCTGTTGAGAGGTCTGCAGCTTGACTTATGGGTGTTCCCTTATAAGTTAAAGACTTTTGTCTTGCTGCTTGTAGGATTTTTTCTTTATAACTGTATTTTGGAAATTTAGCTACAATATGTTTTGGTGTTTGCCTGCTTTTGTTGATTTTGATGGGAGTTCTCTGTGCCTCCTGCATTTGGATGTCTGTTTCGTTCCCTAGATTAGGAAAGTTTTCAGCTATTAATTCCCCAAATGAACCTTCTTCTCTCTTTTCTCTTCTTCTTTTGGGATCCCAATGATACGAATGTTGTTACATTTGATGGATTCACTGAGTTCTCTAAGTCTATTCTTATGAAGCATAATTCTACTTTCTCTCTTTTTTCACCTTCCTTATATTCTTTTATCCTATCTGTCATTTATTCATTCCTCTGTTTCTTCCATCCTTGTGCTCATTACATACAGCCCATTTCAAATCTCAGTTATTGCATTAATTTCTGACTAATTGTTTTCTAACTTTTTAATCTCTGTGGTCAGGATCTCCCTGATGTCTTTCATGCTTTTCTTAAGACAAGTTAGTATCCTTATGATTGTTGCTTTAAATTATCCATCATGCATATAAGTTATATCTGTTTTATTAGATCTCTGACCGTGACCTTTTCTTATTCTTTCTTTTGATAAATTCCTTCATTTTGCCATTTTATCTACATCTCTGTATTCTCCGTGTTAGAAAAGCCTCTTATGTTTCTTGCTCATGAGAGTAATGGCTTTATGACAAAGAGGTTGTATTGTGTCCAGGGCTTGGTGCTTTAGGGAGTGTCTCTCACGTGTGCTACAAGCATTCTGCTGTTGTGTTTTGGCTGATGTATCCTTCATACCAGTCATCTTCAGAGATTCTCCTTGCCTACAGTGTGCAGTGTTTGGGCTTGCCAGAGTTTGGTAAGTTTTAACTAGGTGTACTCTGGCCTGCTTATTAAATGAGGCCTGATTACACTTCCACTAGATCTGAAGCCTTGCAAAACTCTATAGTTGATAACGTGGTTGTGCGGGGAGTTCTCCTGGTCTTCTGGGGATGGTGCTCACTGTTCGGGGCTTAGGCACACTTTCTAAGAAAAGCAGTACCAGCAGAGCATGGAGGGTTTGGCTTTATGTAAACACATTAGGCAGCCAGTTTTGGTACTGTTCTGATTACTGAAGTTTTATTCTAAGGGGCAAGAGAGGGAACTGGTGACAGCCATTTCCTTTGTGCCCGGAATGGGATCTCCATGCTTGCTGCTCTCAGGAAAGCACTCCCAGAAGAGCAAAGACTTCCCCCTTGTGAATCCCAGGTGTTTTTCAGATCACTACTTTCACACTCTCTGTCTCCAGGTTGTTTTTCTGCCTGGAGCAGCACAGTGCACTTTGGGATCTATCTCCTCCAAGTTTGCTGACTTTTAAATATTTTTTAATGTTTATTTATTTTTTTTTTTAGGTAGAGAGTGTGTGAGCAGGGGAGGGTCAGAGAGAAAGGGGGACAGAGGATCTGAAGTGGGCTCTGCATTGACAGCAGAGAGCCCAATGTAGGCCTTGAACTCATAAACCATGAGATCATGTCCTGAGCTGAAGTTGGACACTTAACTGACTGAGCTACCCAGGTGCCCCAAGTCTGCTGACTTTAAAAACTCCAAACCTTAGGGAAGTGCTGTGGTGGGTGCCTGCACTGATCTGGGGGAAGGTCTCACTGCATTGGGTCAGATGCAGATTTGACCAAAAAGGGCAGTTGTGCCAGGACATGGGGGCATGGGATTTGGAGCAATGCAGGCTAAACATCCAGTGTCTGTCCAGGTTAGCCACCCTCAGTAGGTATCTCTGCACCTATGCTGAGGGGCAGGGAGGGAAATGGCACCTGTTGACTCTTTTGTCACCAGAGAGGCAACTCTGTGAACACCACCTCTCACAGATGCACTCCAAGAAGAGTATAGTTTCTCCCTATGTGTCTTGGGCAATAATCAGATGGTTATATCTGCCCCCACATTGCTTTCCTGTCTTTGATCTAGGAATAGGGAATGTGCCCTGAAGGCTCTATCCCAGCCAAGACTTCCAACCTTTAAAACTCCAGGCTTTGAGCCTTACTAGTCACAAAAAATTATGAAAATCAGCCCCTCTCATTTTTCCAGTCAATGGCTTTGGGAAAGTGTTCTCCTTGTGCATATGCCTGTGTGCTCCACATTCTCTCACTTTCTTTATGTCCAGGGCTCCCTCCCCTCTGCAGCACCCACAAGCTGTTTCTCCTCCAGACTATGTCTTCATACTTCCTACATTCCTCGGTGTGTCCTCTTGACTCCCTCCAGTTGTGCAGTTTGCTCTGTCAGTCCTCAGGTCAATTTCTTGGGTATTTAGAATGATTTGATTTTATAGAGTTGTGTTTGAAGTATGAGATAAGCCTAGCATTCTCCTACCATGCTCTCACTTTAGCTCCTCCTCCATTTTAGAATTTTTAAAACATGTACTCTTTAGTGTAGTCTTCACTATACTAAATCTGTAGCTCCAGTCCATCTCTCTGTTTAGCTCCTATTATGTATTTACAACTTTATTTTGTGTTTTAAGGCATACCCAAATTTACTACTCTTCCATTCAAGCATATTCTCTGTTTCATATTCCCAAAGTTGATTATTGACTCTGTCATCAATCCTGCCATCCTCTCTAGAAACCTTTGAGTCGTTCATGACTTTTGTTTCTTTATCACTCTCATCAAATTCATTGGATGCTATGATTTTGCCCACAGATTTTAATTTTATTTTTTAATTAATTAGCTAATTAGAGAGAGAGACACAGAGAGAGAGAGAGAGAGAGAGAGAGAGAGAACGAGAACATGCATGAGTAGGGGAGAGGCAGAGGTAGAGAGAGAATTTTTTTTTTAATTTTTTTTTAACGTTTATTTTATTTTTGGGACAGAGAGAGACAGAGCATGAACGGGGGAGGGGCAGAGAGAGAGGGAGACACAGAATCGGAAACAGGCTCCAGGCTCTGAGCCATCAGCCCAGAGCCCGACGAAAGGTAGAGAGAGAATCTTAAGCAGGCTCCATGCCCAGCGTGGAGTCCGATGTGAGGCTCAATCCCACAACCCTGGGATCATGACCTGAGCCTAAATCAAGAGTCAGCAGCTTAACCAACTGAGCCACCCAGGCACCCCTCCATGTATGCTGAAATTATCCCCACTAGAAAGATAATTCTCCCTCAATCTCTTTACTCTGTATTCTTTTATACCCAAGATCTCCTGCAGAAATAAGCCCTTATTTGATGCCTATTTCCTTACTCTCATTCGCTTTTCATTTCTCTGCAATACAATATTTGTCCCACCACTCCACATATACTTTTATTACCCTTCAAACAAGACCTACCAACAAACCCAAACCCTAACTTTCTAATGAAGCCCATAGAGTCATGTGTGGCTCAGTGTCTACCACCTCTCCTTGTGCTGTCTCATTTGCTTCCCTACAGTACTGGGATTTCTTATAGTTTCTTGATATGAAAAACTCTTTTCTGCATTAGGACCTTTGTACTGCTGCCATTTGGAATCTGATACACTCCCATTGATTCCTTCTCATAGCTTGTCATCTGGATATCAGAGAGAAACCTTTCCTCCTCACCTGATTTAAGGAAAGCTTCCCTATTATTCTCTTTCTTATAATTCTTGTTCTTTTCCTTGAAAGTATATTTCCTAAATATATATATATATATATATATATATATATATATATATATATTTAGTTGTTTATCTATACTGTCCCTTTCTATATTATGAACTTCAAAGGATAGGGGCTGCATTAATGTAGATTATTACCATACCAAGCCTAGTTCCTGGAATACTTTAGTTGCCTTACTTGTAGAAAAAGTGAATGAATGGGGGCACCTGAGTGGCTCCGTTGGTTAAGCGTAAAACTTATGCTCAGGTCATGATCTCACGGTCATGATCTCACGGTTCATGAGATCGAGGTCTGCATTGGACTCTGTGCTGACAGCATAGAGCCTGCTTAGGATTCTTTCTCCCTCCCTCCCCCTCTCTCTCTCCCTGTCTCTGCCCCTCCCCTGCTCATGCTGTCTTTATCTCAAATAAGTAAATAAACGTTAAAAAAAGTGATGAATGAAGATATTTTGTCAGAAGTCACCAATAACCCCTTCACTTCTAGCTTTTGTGTCTGGATACATAAATGAGCTAGCAGAAAATCTTTGATTTATTATTCTCTGCCCCATCACCCCCAGGTGTTCTGAGTTCCCTTAGGAACAAAGCCATACATCTAGCAGTTTTTGTTGCTGTGTATGATCCATATGCTGGAAAGGTCTTGGAGAGCTTTGTTTTTTTTAACAATTTCACTCCAAAGAAAACCAAGAGTCTAATTTCTTCCTCTGTACAGAAAGATAGTACTGATGATGTTACTCTGTGATTACAGGATAATGTCAACAAGTAGATTTCTGGTTTGCTTGTTTTTGCAGAATGAATGAACTCTAGGGAGAATTACAGTATCCACCAGATGCCATCTTCCTGTGTAGTGCCGTGACTTCCAGGATTCCCTTAGAAATGAAAGTTTAAAGAATTTGAAGGCTTTGCCTTTCAGCATTCCCGCATATGCTACCTTGACTCCTAAGTACAGAGCCTAATAGAGGTTCTCATTTTTGCTGCATTTCACTTTCTTTCTGGGGGGTATAAATCTGCTAGCAATAAAAATATCCAACTGGTTAATAATGCATGCAGTGTACATTGTCAGTGTTCCTAATAGCTGTTAAATGGCGTTAAGACTTAACTGCTATTTTGAACAGTCTTTAAAAAAAAGCTAGTGCCTATCTATATACCTAAAGTGTGCACGTCTTCACACGCGTGCATGTGCACACACATAATGGAAACTTCAACAAATCATTATATCTTCCTTAAAGATGTTTTTTAGCAGATGAGGCAGAGTGAGAGATTGGGCACTTTGTTGTTTCTTTGACTATTTAATAATTCTTTGAAATGGAATACAAATGAAATTATATATATATAATTTCATATATATATGTATATATATATATATATATATATATATATATATATATATATAGTTTGAAAGCGGATGAGAAACTTAACAGAAGACAGGGAGGGGAAGGAAAAAAAAGTTAGAGAGGGAGGGAGGCAAACCATAAGAGACTCTTAAAGACTGAGAATAAACTGAGGGTTGATGGGGGGTGGGAGGGAGGAGAAAGTGGGTGATGGGCATTGAGGAGGGCACTTGTTGGGATGAGCACTGAGTGTTGTATGGAAACCATTTGGACAATAAATTTCATATTAAAAAATAAATAATAATACTAAAAAATCCATGAAAATCACTTGTCTAGAATTATTTTAGGAGAGTGGCTACATAGGAAATAAATTAAATATTAAAAACAGGTATAAAATGTCTTACTATATGCTTACTTGTATGTGCTTTACACACAAGATGAACAGATAAAGGAGTTTGGGGCCACACAAATCAATTATTAGTATGTCTTTGCTACTCTTTAAAATTTTCAGTGTCACTGCCAACTCAATCCAGGTCCTTTATGTAGTTTATTTGAATTATTGGGAGTGAATTTTCCTCACTGCTAGGACTTAATAGTTGATCAGATGAAGACAAAAGGTCATTCATAAATGCACTGAGTGTCTACTACTCTGTGTTAGGTTTTGTGCTAGATGCCTGAGGTAGTGTGATGAAGACCTCTTGCTACCTCAAGGACACACAGAGAAATTTGTGCAAACCTCCTATATTTGGTAATGGGGATAGAAAAATATTCACAAAGATGAGTGAGCTTGAGGGAAAGGTGGTGAGCTCTGACTTGGACACTAAGAGCTTGCATTTTTGAAGAACTCTAGACAGTGATATCCAATAAACAACCAGGAACAATTAACCAGAACAAAGGTACAGTCCAGAGTCTGAGACAGACTCCAGAGCCAGGTCCAAAGCAGTCACTGAAGTCCTACTAGGGGATGTATCTGCTAAGAAAATTCACATACAAAGGGGGAAGTTGCTTAGAACAGAAGCTTAAAGAAGGCTTATGAATTTGGGGTGTGCAGAAAGAAAGAAAATAGTAGAGGACTAAGGCAGTGAAGCCAGAAAACAGCTTTGATGTTGGGATGAGAGATGCTAGGGACAATTGTTCCTCAGAGCAAGGAAGATGAAAACTATCTGAGAATGCTATGGAATCAAGGGATTTGAGGAGTGGAGACTATAAAGGAACCTAATCTGGGGGATATGGGTGGCCAATGGAAGGGGAATATGTGGGAGAAAGAGAGAGACTGATAATGCTTGGAATCAATAGATGGTTCTCCAAATGGAGTTGCCTGCAGAGGAAAGCAACAAGAGAAGAGGAAAGCTAAGAAGACATGAGATGCAGTAGAAACAAGAGAAAGTGGGGATAGTTTTACAAAACTGGGATGAGAAATAATTTGATAAAAATGTAGGGGGGCACAGTTGTCACTGGGGATTAGAAGGGGGTGACACATGCTTACAGCAATCACTTTAGATAATGCACAATAAAGTTAAGAAAAGATTAACTGAAAAAGGCTGAGTACTGGGAAGACCCTCTGAGGGCCAAATTATAGTTATCACACATTTTGAGTATGAAAACATTTTTGTTTTCCTCCAGAAATTCTTGGACAAGAAAAGGGTGATAGTTTGGAAAAGCAGAAATTCTACGGTCCTAAAAATGCAGTGATTTCAAATGACTGATCATAGAGTCCAGACTGGGTACACATGAAAGTGATGGCCAAACAGGAAGAAAAGCCAGAAGATCAGGAAAGGTTTTAAAGACATGAGACTATACATTCCCTCGGAAAGAGATATTCCATTTCAAGGGCAAGTGCTGTCCTCTTCCCCCCATATCTGCTTCCTCCCTCCTTATAGATGATAATGAGTTGTAGCCAGAGCCATTTGAGAGAATCCCATATTTCTGGTGGTGGCTACCCTGGGATGCCCAGGTCTCCCTTACTTTATGCTTATGTCTACACTGCAGGAGAGGACGTTGTTAAGGGCCTGGGATTGAATAAACCATATCCACATACTTGTCAATTTTAACAAACTGCCAAATTCATAAAGGTGATTAATGATAATAATAGTCTCCTGCTAATAATACAGTCTCACATTGCAGTTACATATGTCAAGTCATTGATCTATCCTGTTAGAGTTCTGGAGGATTTAAGTAGCCCAAAATGAAATCTGTGCCTTTTTCATGTCATGAAAGACATATGTAAACCCTGCTGCCTACCTTCCAATACAGAGGTTATAATTAATAACATATATATGGCTGAATGCAGTGTGTTCCTACTGTTGTTTTCTGCTGTCAGGAAAGAAAACAGCAACCCCTAAAAGACCTGTAAAAGAAGCTCTCTTGCCATGTGAAGCATTGGCTTTAAATCCCGTCATTCAAACTGGCCTCCCTGCCATCTTGGCTTTCCTTTTTCTGTTCTTTCTTTCTCTTTTGGGTTGCCGAATTTGGGTTTAGTCAGTGCTGTGGTGTTAACACTATAGTTCATAATGAGCCAAGTCATGCTGACTCATAACCAAAGAGTTGGATCAGCATTTTACCTAGAACCAAGAACAAAAGCAAGTGCCAAGAAGCTTGGGCCAGATGTGTTTCCTGGAGTGCCTCTCTTTGTTCAAACTCCTATGGATGACTGAAGGGAGAAGGCAGGGACAATGTGAGAAGAGTTGAACTCCCAAGAGGAAAATACTATTTCAGTATGAAAGAAAGATTGCAACTTTAACCAATGTGTATGTGTGTGTGTATGTGTGTGCATGCATGTGTGTTTTAAAATGACTCTAAGCATGCAAATTATATTTAATTGAAAATTACTGACATAGTTATAGATTTACATGAAATTTTTAGAAATAATACAGATAGATCCTATATTTACTTTCCTGATTTTCCCCAATGGTAATGTTTTGCAAACTTATAATATCACAACCATGGTACTGACATTGATACAATGCATATTTCATATTGCATATTTCTCAGTTTTACTTGTACTCATTTGTGTGTGTGCATGCATTCGTGTGTGTGTGTGTATTCAGTTCTATACAATTTGATCACATGTATAGGTTTGTGTATTCTCCACCAAAATCAAAATAGTGAAAGTTTTATCATCCCTAGAAACCCCCATTTTACTCTTTTATAACCACATCCATCTTCCCTCACTCCTTTCCCATCTCCATCCTTGCCTCTAAGCACTGGCAACCTTGTTCTGCATTTCTAAAATTTTGTCATTTCAAAAATGTTAGGTAAAGAGAATCATAGAGCATGTAACATATAGGATTGTCTTTTTCGCCCAGCATAATTCTTTTGAGATCCATTCAAGTTATTGTGTGTATCCATAATTTGTTCCTTTTAATTGCTGAATAGTATTTCATGGTTATGGATGAAACAATTGAATTATTCCCCATTCAACTTACCTGTATTTTTATAATTGAAGTGAGTGTTTTCTAGACAGCATTAAAAGCGTTAGGTTATTTTCACCTAATTTGTCCATCTTTGTCTTTTTATTGCTATATTAAACCATTTATATTGAAGGTAAATATTTATGTGTTGACACTTAAGTCTGACTTTTTCTTGTTAGTTTTCCTCTGGTTTTTGTTCCTCTACTTTCTTGGGTTATTTGAAGTTTTTTTTGATTCTATCTTGATGTATTTATAGTGTTCTTGAGTGTATTTCTTTGTAGTTTCTTTTTTTAGGGGTTGTTCTGGGTATTACAATATAAATATGTGACTTATTACACTCTTCTTATGTTGACATTTTACTATTTTGTGTCAAGTGTGGAGTTTCACTTCTACCTACATCTCTTTACTTTCTCCTCTTTAAACATTCATTGGCTTGAGTATCAGATGGTGTTAACATTTTTGTTTCAATCATCAAACACAAATGATTATT
This sequence comes from Puma concolor, assembly GCF_028749965.1. Taxonomy (NCBI): domain Eukaryota; kingdom Metazoa; phylum Chordata; class Mammalia; order Carnivora; family Felidae; genus Puma; species Puma concolor. The sequence goes on along the minus strand of NC_141672.1, from coordinate 124,825,271 downwards.
TATTAAACCCATGGAAAGGTACATTGTATGTACCCACATTCCCGTTATTTCTGTTATTCTTTTTTTTCTGATGCTCCAAGATTTCCTCTTTAATCATTCCCTTTCTATTTGACAAATTACTTTAGCTAGTCCATAAGGGTAGGTCTGCTAACAACAAATTATTTTAGTTTATTTTTCATCTGAAAATGCCTTTATTTTATTTTTATTACTGAAAGGCAGTGTTCCCAGTTATAAAATTCATGGTTCCTTTTTTTTCCTTTCAAAAATGGAAAATTATATGTTAGTTTTTTTTTTTTCTGTTCCTATGATTCTAGGTGAGAAATCTATTGACATTTGAACATTTTTCCACTGCAGGTAATGTATCATTCCTCTGTAGCTTCTTTCAAGATACTTTTTATTTGCTTTGGCATAGATTTCTTCTGGTTTATCCTGTCTGGGACCCCTTAGCTTCTTGAATTTACAGTTTATGTGTGTTGCCAAATTTGGGAAGTTTTCAATTATTCTTCAAGTACTCATTCAACCCCACTCTCCTCTCTTTTTCTGGGGTTCCAATGACAGAAATGTTGATTTTTTTATAGTCCCTTAAGTCCCCTAGACCTTGTTTATTTTTTAAAGTTTATTTTTCTCTGTTGCTTAGGTTGTATGTCCAAACTGGGTAAGGTATATCCTTAAAGTTCAGTGATTCTATCCTCTGTCTTCATCTTTCTACTATTGAGCCTAGCCAGTGAGTTTTTTTAATAGTATTCTATTTTTTTAGTTCTTAAATTTCCATTTGGATCTATTTTCTATTTCTTTGGTGAGATTTTGTAATTGTTTTAATTCGCTCTAAGAGAATTTCTTATTGATTGTTGAAGCATTTTTGTAACAGCTGTTTTAAAATCCTTATCAGATGGGACACCTGGGTGGCTCAGTTAGTTAGGCGTCTGACTCTTGATTTTGGCTCAGATCATGGTCTCACAGTTTCGTGGGCTTGAGCCCTGCTTTGGGCTCTGTGCTGACAGCACAGAGCCTGCTTGAGATTCTCCCTCTCTCTCTGCCCCTCTCCCAATCACAGTCTCTCTGCCTCTCTCAAAATAAGTAAATAACTGGGGGAGAGAGGGAAGATGGCGGCGTAGGAGGACGCTGGGCTCACCGCGCGTCCTGCTGATCACTTAGATTCCACCTACACCTGCCTAAATAACCCAGAAAACCACCAGAGGATTAGCAGAACGGAGTCGCCGGAGCCAAGCACAGACGAGAGGCCCACGGAAGAGGGTAGGAAGGGCGGCGAGGCGGTGCGCGCTCCACGGACTGGCGGGAGGGAGCCGGGGCGGAGGGGCGGCTCGCCGGCCAAGCAGAGCCCCCGAGTCTGGCTTGCAAAAAGCGGAGGGGCCTGACGGACTGTGTTCCGACAGCAAGCGCGACTTAGCATCTGGAAGGTCATAAGTTAACAGCTCTGCTCAGAAAGCGGGAAGGCTGGAGGACAAAGGGAAGGAGAGCTGCTGAGCCCCCGGACGACAGAGCTCAGTTTGGTGGGGAACAAAGGCGCTCGCCAGCGCCATCTCCCCCGCCCATCCCCCAGCCAAAATCCCAAAGAGAACCAGTTCCTGCCAGGGAACTTGCTCGCTCCGCGCAAACACCCAACTCTGCGCTTCTGCGGAGCCAAACCTCCGGCAGCGGATCTGACTCCCTCCTGCTGCCACAGGGCCCCTCCTGAAGTGGATCACCTAAGGAGAAGCAAGCTAAGCCTGCCCCTCCTGCCCCTGTGCACCTTGCCTACCCACCCCAGCTAAGACGCCAGATCCCCAGCATCACAAGCCTGGCAGTGTGCAAGTAGCCCAGACGGACCACCCCACCCCACAGTGAATCCCGCCCCTAGGAGAGGGGAAGAGAAGGCACGCACCAGTCTGACTGTGGCCCCAGCGGTGGGCTGGGAGCAGACATCAGGTCTGACTGCGGCTCCACCCACCAACTCCAGTTATACACCACAGCACAGGGGAAGTGCCCTGCAGGTCCTCACCACGCCAGGGACTATCCAAAATGACCAAGCGGAAGAATTCCCCTCAGAAGAATCTCCAGGAAATAACAACAGCTAATGAGCTGATCAAAAAGGATTTAAATAATATAACAGAAAGTGAATTTAGAATAATAGTCATAAAATTAATCGCTGGGCTTGAAAACAGTATAGCTGACAGCAGAGAATCTCTTGCTACAGAGATCGAGGGACTAAGGAACAGTCACGAGGAGCTGAAAAACGCTTTAAACGAAATGCATAACAAAATGGAAACCACCACGGCTCGGATTGAAGAGGCAGAGGAGAGAATAGGTGAACTAGAAGATAAAGTTATGGAAAAAGAGGAAGCTGAGAAAAAGAGGGATAAAAAAATCCAGGAATATGAGGGGAAAATTAGAGAACTAAGTGATACGCTAAAAAGAGATAATATACGCATCATTGGTATCCCAGAGGAGGAAGAGAGAGGGAAAGGTGCTGAAGGGGTACTTGAAGAAATAATAGCTGAGAACTTCCCTGAACTGGGGAAGGAAAAAGGCATTGAAATCCAAGAGGCACAGAGAACTCCCTTCAGACGTAACTTGAATCGATCTTCTGCACGACATATCATAGTGAAACTGGCAAAATACAAGGATAAAGAGAAAATTCTGAAAGCAGCAAGGGGTAAACGTGCCCTCACATATAAAGGGAGACCTATAAGACTCGTGACTGATCTCTCTTTTGAAACTTGGCAGGCCAGAAAGAATTGGCACGAGATTTTCAGTGTGCTACACAGAAAAAATATGCAGCCGAGAATCCTTTATCCAGCAAGTCTGTCATTTAGAATAGAAGGACAGATAAAGGTCTTCCCAAACAAACAAAAACTGAAGGAATTTGTCACCACTAAACCAGCCCTCCAAGAGATCCTAAGGGGGACCCTGTGAGACAAAGTACCAGAGACATCACTACAAGCATAAAACATACAGACATCACAATGACTCTAAACCCATATCTTTCTATAATAACACTGAATGTAAATGGATTAAATGCGCCAACCAAAAGACATAGGGTATCAGAATGGATAAAAAAACAAGACCCATCTATTTGCTGTCTACAAGAGACTCACTTTAGACCTGAGGACACCTTTAGATTGAGAGTGAGAGGATGGAGATCTATTTATCATGCTACTGGAAGCCAAAAGAAAGCTGGAGTAGCCATCCTTATATCAGACAAACTAGACTTTAAATTAAAGGCTGTAACAAGAGATGAAGAAGGACATTATATAATAGTGACAGGGTCTATCCATCAGGAAGAGCTAACAATTATAAATGTCTATGCGCCGAATACCGGAGCGCCCAAATATATAAAACAATTACTCATAAACATAAGCAACCTTATTGAGAAGAATGTGGTCATTGCAGGGGACTTTAACACCCCACTTACAGAAATGGATAGATCATCTAGACACACGGTCAATAAAGAAACAAGGGCCCTGAATGAGACATTGGATCAGATGGACTTGACAGATATATTTAGAACTCTGCATCCCAAAGCGACAGAATATACTTTCTTCTCGAGTGCACATGGAACATTTTCCAAGATAGATCATATACTGGGTCACAAAACAGCCCTTCATAAGGTTACAAGAATTGAAATCATACCATGCATACTTTCAGACCACAATGCTATGAAGCTTGAAATCAACCACAGAAAAAAGTCTGGAAAACCTCCAAAAGCATGGAGGTTAAAGAACACCCTACTAACGAATGAGTGGGTCAACCAGGCAATTAGAGAAGAAATTAAAAAATATATGGAAACAAACGAAAATGAAAATACAACAATCCAAACGCTTTGGGACGCAGCAAAGGCAGTCCTGAGAGGAAAATACATTGCAATCCAGGCCTATCTCAAGAAACAAGAAAAATCCTAAATACAAAATCTAACAGCACACCTAAAGGAAATAGAAGCAGAACAGCAAAGGCAGCCTAAACCCAGCAGAAGAAGAGAAATAATAAAAATCAGAGCAGAAATAAACAATATAGAATCTAAAAAAACTGTAGAGCAGATCAACGAAACCAAGAGTTGGTTTTTTGAAAAAATAAACAAAATTGACAAACCTCTAGCCAGGCTTCTCAAAAAGAAAAGGGAGATGACCCAAATAGATAAAATCATGAATGAAAATGGAATTATTACAACCAATCCCTCAGAGATACAAACAATTGTCAGGGAATACTATGAAAAATTATATGCCAACAAATTGGACAACCTAGAAGAAATGGACAAATTCCTGAACACCCACACTCTTCCAAAACTCAATCAGGAGGAAATAGAAAGCTTGAACAGACCCATCACCAGCGAAGAAATTGAATCGGTTATCAAAAATCTCCCAACAAATAAGAGTCCAGGACCAGATGGCTTCCCAGGGGAGTTCTACCAGACGTTTAAAGCAGAGATAATACCTATCCTTCTCAAGCTATTCCAAGAAATAGAAAGGGAAGGAAAACTTCCAGACTCATTCTATGAAGCCAGTATTACTTTGATTCCTAAACCAGACAGAGACCCAGTAAAAAAAGAGAACTACAGGCCAATATCCCTGATGAATATGGATGCAAAAATTCTCAATAAGATACTAGCAAATCGAATTCAACGGCATATAAAAAGAATTATTCACCATGATCAAGTGGGATTCATTCCTGGGATGCAGGGCTGGTTCAACATTCGCAAATCAATCAACGTGATACATCACATTAACAAAAAAAAAAGAGAAGAACCATATAATCCTGTCAATTGATGCAGAAAAGGCCTTTGACAAAATCCAGCACCCTTTCTTAATAAAAACTCTTGAGAAAGTCGGGATAGAAGGAACATACTTAAAGATCATAAAAGCCATTTATGAAAAGCCCACAGCTAACATCATCCTCAACGGGGAAAAACTGAGAGCTTTTTCCCTGAGGTCAGGAACACGACAGGGATGCCCACTCTCACCGCTGTTGTTTAACATAGTGCTGGAAGTTCTAGCATCAGCAATCAGACAACAAAAGGAAATCAAAGGCGTCAAAATTGGCAAAGATGAAGTCAAGCTTTCGCTCTTTGCAGATGACATGATATTATACATGGAAAATCCGATAGACTCCACCAAAAGTCTGCTAGAACTGATACATGAATTCAGCAAAGTTGCAGGATACAAAATCAATGTACAGAAATCAGTTGCATTCTTATACACTAACAACGAAGCAACAGAAAGACAAATAAAGAAACTGATCCCATTCACAATTGCACCAAGAAGCATAAGATACCTAGGAATAAATCTAACCAAAAATGTAAAGGATCTGTATGCTGAAAACTATAGAAAGCTTATGAAGGTAATTGAAGAAGATTTAAAGAAATGGAAAGACATTCCCTGCTCATGGATTGGAAGAATAAATATTGTCAAAATGTCAATACTACCCAAAGCTATCTACACATTCAATGCAATCCCAATCAAAATTGCACCAGCATTCTTCTCGAAACTAGAACAAGCAATCCTAAAATTCATATGGAACCACAAAAGGCCCCGAATAGCCAAAGTAATTTTGAAGAAGAAGACCAAAGCAGGAGGCATCACAATCCCAGACTTTAGCCTCTACGACAAAGCTGTCATCATCAAGACAGCATGGTATTGGCACAAAAACAGACACATAGACCAATGCAATAGAATAGAAACCCCAGAATTAGAACCACAAACGTATGGCCAACTCATCTTTGACAAAGCAGGAAAGAACATCCAATGGGAAAAAGACAGTCTCTTTAACAAATGGTGCTGGGAGAACTGGACAGCAACATGCAGAAGGTTGAAACTAGACCACTTTCTCACACCATTCACAAAAATAAACTCAAAATGGATAAAGGACCTGAATGTGAGACAGGAAACCATCAAAACCTTAGAGGACAAAGCAGGAAAAGACCTCTCTGACCTCAGCCATAGCAATCTCTTACTCGACACATCCCCAAAGGCAAGGGAATTAAAAGCAAAAGTGAATTACTGGGACCTTATGAAGATCAAAAGCTTCTGCACAGCAAAGGAAACAACCAACAAAACTAAAAGGCAACCAACGGAATGGGAAAAGATATTTGCAAATGACATATCGGACAAAGGGCTAGTCTCCAAAATCTATAAAGAGCTCACCAAACTCCACACCCGAAAAGCAAATAACCCAGTGAAGAAATGGGCAGAAAACATGAATAGACACTTCTCTAAAGAAGACATCCGGATGGCCAACAGGCACATGAAAAGATGTTCAGCGTCGCTCCTTATCAGGGAAATACAAATCAAAACCACACTCACGTATCACCTCACGCCAGTCAGAGTGGCCAAAATGAACAAATCAGGAGACTATAGATGCTGGAGAGGATGTGGAGAAACGGGAACCCTCTTACACTGTTGGTGGGAATGCAAACTGGTGCAGCCGCTCTGGAAAGCAGTGTGGAGGTTCCTCAGAAAATTAAAAATAGACCTACCCTATGACCCAGGAATCGCACTGCTAGGAATTTATCCAAGGGATACAGGAGTACTGATGCATAGGGGCCCTTGTACCCCAATGTTCATAGCAGCACTCTCAACAATAGCCAAATTATGGAAAGAGCCTAAATGTCCATCAACTGATGAATGGATAAAGAAATTGTGGTTTATATACACAATGGAATACTACGTGGCAATGAGAAAAAATGAAATATGGCCTTTTGTAGCAACATGGATGGAACTGTAGAGTGTGATGCTAAGTGAAATAAGCCATACAGAGAAAGACAGATACCATATGGTTTCACTCTTATGTGGATCCTGAGAAACTTAAGAGAAACCCATGGGGGAGGGGAACAAAAAAAAAAAAAAAAGAGGTGAGAGTGGGAGAGAGCCAAAGCATAAGAGACTGTTGAGAACTGAGAACAAACTAAGGGTTGATGGGGGGTGGGAGGGAGGAGAGGGTGGGTGATGGGTACTGAGGAGGGCACCTTTTGGGATGAGCACTGGGTGTTGTATGGAAACCAATTTGACAATAAATTTCATATATAAATAAAAAAAATAAAAAAATAAAAAAAAATAAGTAAATAACTATTTTTTTAATTCAAAAAATAAACTCCCTATCATCTTTTTCATCTCAGTGTTAGTGTCAGTTGATTGTCTTTTCTCAATCCAGTTGTATTCTTAATTCTTGGAATGGCAGGTAAGTTTGTTGTTGTTGTATTCTGAACATTATGTCTATTGTGTTAGGTGACTCTATTGTGTTAGGGTCCTACTTAAATGTTTAATTTTGGGGCATCTGGGTGGCTCAGTCAGTTAAGTATCCAACTTCAGCTCAGGTCATGATCTCATGGTTCATGGGTTCAAACCCCACATCAAACTCTGTGCTGATAGCTCAGAGCCTGGAGCCTGCTTCAGATCTGTCTCCGTGTCTCTCTGCCCTTCTCCCCCACCAAAGAATAAGTAAACATTAAAAAAAAAACTTTAAATCTTTAATTTTAACAGGCAGTTACCCTGTTTAGGTTTAGTACTCAGGTGCTGGCTTACTTTTCCAGAGTGTAGTTTCAAGTCAGTTATATTTCAGAGCCTTTGGTCTTCTTGATTTATTTAATGGTGCTGGGACTTCCATTCACTCTTAGTGCTGTCTGAGGCAGTGGAACAAGTTTCCCCAGATTGGACTACCAAGTATCTTAGAGGAGGAAAGGAGTCTCAGGCCCATGGGGACAAAGAAGCTTCCTAGGCTGGGCCACATGTCATGGTGGCATCTCTCTGTTGGTTCTGCCCACCCACCAACTATGTCAGGGAATCTCAACATAGTGGGGTCTCTTGTTTGTATTTTCCCTAGACTGTAAACTTATGTAGGGAAAACTAGAGTCTGGTAGGCAGTAGTTGTGCAGCTGTTACTACAGCGAATGGCACAGGATAGAATGTGTAAAAGGGTGTGTTTGGTGGGCTGGCTGTGCTATTGTTCTCCAGAACTCAGGGCCTCTTTGAAATTCAGCTTATCCATGTGACTCACCTGGCTAATAAAATGCAAACAGGAATGATGAGTGCCACTTACAGGTGGAAGCTTTGAAAGCCAGGAGGATCTTTGCGTTTTACTCTTACCTCTGTCACAGTCACTGATGATATTTTAGATGGTGTCTGTTCCACCAGCCCACATCCCAGAGTGGGAATGATGACAGCTTAGAGAAGAGCCCCCACAGATCTGGGAAAGCACATTGATGTGAGTATTGTAAATGAGCAAGAACTTCTGTGTGAATCGTGAAGATTTGGGGTGTTGTCAACATAGTGTCACAGCCTATTTTGCCATGAATTTTGCCTAAAGGAAAATTTGAGTGAAGAGGTAAATCTTGATAACCCTGGAGGGTTAGAAATGCACACACTAGAAATGCACACAACCATATATCTTAAAAATTACATAAACTAAACCATTTCATTAATTCAGCTTGTGTTCCTTAATTAGACATAATTAAACATAACATAAAATTTATTCCTTAAATAAACATAAACATTACAGGGAAATGAAAATCCAAAATTTTGGTTTGGCAGCATCTTTATTAGAGTAACTGCGTAGTCTGTAAAGACAGTGTCCTTTCCAGTAGGAGAATGGAGGAATTTTCAGAGAAAGCTTTAGTTCTATCTCCACCTTCTGTGGTCTGAATATCCCCCCCAACAAATTCATTTGTTGAGCTCTAAAGCCCAATGTAATGGTATTAAGAGGTGGGGGTCTTTGAGAGATGGTTAGGTCATGAGGACTCTGCATGTTAATTATGAGATTAATGCCCTTATAAAAGAAACCCAAAAGAGCTCCTTTCCTTATTACCATGTGAGAACATAGTAAGAAATTGACATCTGCAACCCCAACGTTTATTTATTTTTGGGACAGAGAGAGACAGAGCATGAACGGGGAAGGGGCAGAGAGAGAGGGAGACACAGAATCGGAAACAGGCTCCAGGCTCTGAGCCATCAGCCCAGAGCCTGACGCGGGGCTCGAACTCACGGACCGCGAGATCGTGACCTGGCTGAAGTCGGACGCTTAACCGACTGCGCCACCCAGGCGCCCCGACATCTGCAACCCCAAAGAAGACTCTCACCAGAAGCTGACTAAGCTAGTACCCTAATCTTGACCTTCCAGCTTCCAGAACTGTGAGAAATAAATATTTGGTGTTTATAAGCCACCCAGTCTCTGGTATTTTGTTATAGCAAAGATAATGGACTAAGATACCACCCCTAGAATACACTCCAGCATTGAGGATTATTGACTTCATGGCTTTTTGCTTCCCCTAATTTGTGCTATCTATAGCATTTGTATTTATTTGTCAGTCTTCTGCTAATTTCTGTCTCCATCTTACAGCCTTGTTTTGAGATATCCACAGGTTAGTAATGGAATGAGTTCAGATTGTACCAGACCACAAGTAAAACTTCCAGATATGAACAAGACCATAGTCAGGTAAACTGAATAACATCCTAGAGGAAAGAAATCAATTTTACTGTGGGAAATCTTAAGAAACTCACAGCACTATATTATTACCATATGATGCTTATTATGTTACGATGGCCTTGACACATTTTCCAATGCTTCTAATATAATTTGTACTGAGGAAAAGATATTCTGATCTTGTTATTAGGATGAAATATTTAGTAAAACTGTTAGAAAGGAATCTGCACCTTTTTACAATATTGAATTGTGAAAGTGGAATTACTTTAAAATGAAATTAGGATGACACGTGCACCTCTCAGTTAGGGAACAGCAAGAACATTTTTCCCCTTAAGCCCCTTGGCCACGCTCTGGTGTGGCCTCTAAGCACTATTTTCTATTGAAGGACATATGAGATATCCAGCCCGTTATTCTTCCATTTTTTAATCTTTATTCTATGGCTGCTACCACCACTCTTTATCCTTGAGGTTTCTGTTTCACTTCAGTCTAGCAAGAGAATAAATTTCTTTTTCTGCATCTACTGGTCTTTTTCTGCTGTTCTGATCAAGGCATATTATAGACTTCTTTATTTTAAGAATTTTTATTATCCCCTAGGTGGAAATGAAGAGAAATAAAGCAAAAAATACAACAATTTGGGCAAATGTAAATAGTCTCACATAGTTATTCCCTATTGTCCCTGTAGTTATTCTCTGGCTTGGAAAAAAAATGTAAGTGGAAGTGGATGTGTCTGCAACTCTACTTCATTCCCTGGCCAAACTCCTTACCTCAATCCTTAAGGAAAAGCCTTGATTCCTTTCTCAGTTCACTTATTTCTATTCATGTGTTACTTTTCTTTGAGCTTTTTGAAACTAAATGCTATTTCCTTCCCATAGTTAGATCTCTGGGAGCTAGTCCAGTGTCCAGGAAATACTAGCTGCTCAACAAATATTTATTAACTATAATGCATTATTTTTGTAGGTCAATTCTATCATAACTTAACTGTAATTAAATATTTACAACTGGAATGGTAGAGTGGGGAGCTCCATAAATCTACCTCTCCCTACAAGCAATGAACACATTGGTAAAAACTATGAAAATCAACTTTAAAAGAACTCTTGAAATTAACCAAAGTCTCTTATTGATCTGAAGAGATTTTGTTCAGGAAAAACTGATGAAAATAGGTAATAACAGCAGGGTTTGTAGCATTTTAATGTGACCTAAACTTATTTTCCTCCATGCAGCTACATAGTAAATTTGAAAAACAGGAACCTTACATCCATAGTAGCTATCAATACCAGTGGCCTTGTGGTCACTGGAGGAGGAAGACCAAGTTTGAAGTTCCTTAAAAAGTCCCATCCTCAGAGTACTGTCACTATTTGATATTTCTCTTAGTTCCCCCCAAAAGCTTCATTTTTCAGGGTTTTATTGTTATTTGACCTGACTTAAAGCTGTGCTCTATGAGAAAGTTGTTATTTCCAAGGCATTTGTCCAAAACAAATAGCAACAACTATATAATATTGCAACTGCTCAACACTACAATACAAGTTGAGACAAAACAAGGGGGAGGCTGGTCAAAACTTAAAAAGAAAAATCAGGGTCAGAAAGATGAAGATGCCATAGGGTCTTGAAAAAGCTTTGTTCTTGGGGATCTAGTGCACACATGTACTAGGCTGTGTGCACAATCAGGAAAAACCTTGAGGCTTTTACTGAAGGCTAAGAAAAAAAGATGTAAATTGCCAGAACATTTAAGGAAGGCATAGCCCAAAATATGTGCATGTGCACACCCAAAACCCCACAGCACATGACACCTATACATATCTTATTTATTTATTTATTTAAATGTTTTTATGTCTATTTACTTTTAAGGGAGAGAGAGAAAGAGAGAAAAAGATAGAGTGAGCAGGGGAGGACAGAGAGAGAGAGAGAGAGAGAGAGAGAGAGAGAGAGAGGCAGAACCAGAAGCAGGCTCCAGCCTCTGAGCTGTCAGCACAGAGCTGGACATGGGGCTCAAACCCACAAACCATGAGATCATGACCAGAGCTGAAGTCGGACACTCAGCTGTCTGAGCCACCCAGGGGTCCCTACATATCGTATTTAAACTGTTGAAAGACAAATCATTTTGGAGACAGAATATGATCCCTCAGTTACATATAATCCTCAATAAGATCCATAACTGCTTTTCCATAAGGAACTATGGAGATAAAAGACAGTGAGATGACATATCCAAAGTGTTGAAGGAAAAATAGTGTCAATCAAGAATTCTATATACAGCAAAACTGTCCATGAAAAATGAAGGAAGGGGTACCTGAGTGGCTCAGTCAGTTAAGCATCCAACTTCAGCTCAGGTCATATCTACCAGTTCATGAGTTTGAGTCTTGAGTCAGGCTTTGTGCTGACAGTTCAGAGCCTGGATCCTGCTTCCAAGTCTGTGTCTCCATCTCTCTGGCCCTCCCTTCTCATTCTCTCTCTCTCTCTCTCTCTCTCTCTCTCAAAAATAAATAAACATAGAAAAATGGAGAGATTAAGGCTTCCATAGATAAATAAAAACTGAGAGTCCACTACTAGCAGATCTGCCCTACAAGAAAGAATAAAGTAACTCTTTCAGGCTAAATTATGGGACACTTGATAGTAACTAGAATCCATATAAGTGTGTAACATACCTTCTCTTATTTGATTTAAAAGGCAATACTTGTTTGATTTAAAGCAATACTTGTAAAATTGTGTTGATGAGATTATAATGTGTAAATACATCATTTTTATGATAACAGTACACAAAGAAAGGGAGAGTGGAGCTATAATGGAGCAATGCTTTTGCAAACTATTGAAATTAAGTTGGTATAACTGAATGAGTGTTTAAAGATATCATGTTATTAACCACTCAAAAATTCAAAAATACAGAGTAAAACGAACAATAAGATATTAAAATGACATTGTACAAAATATATATTAATATAAAAGACCGCAGCAATGAAAGAGTACAGGGAAAAAATGCATAGTAAACAAAATAGCAAAAGGGCAGACATAAACCTTAACTTAATGGTAATCACATTAAATGTAAATTAATGAAATGGTCTCCAAGCAAAAGACAGAGTTTGTATCTCCTGTTTACAGGAAATATACTTTAGATTAAAAAGCCTAATAGATTGAAACATAAAAGGATGGAAAGAAATAGACAATGCAGGCAGCAATTAAAACAAAACTGGGCTATATATACCAGCATTAGACAAAGTATATTTTAAGACAAAACTTGTTACTAAAGACAAGATTTTATCTGACAAAGTGGCAATCCCTCAAGAAGAAAATAATAAAACTATATATGCAAATATATCACAAACCACAATAACAAAACCTGAAAATGAATGAAGCAAAACTTACAGAATAAAGACACAGAGAATTCAGTAACAATAGTTGGAGATTTCTTTCAAAGTCTCCAGTTTCAATAATGGATAGAACTAGGCAGAAGATTAACAAGAGAGTGGAGCAACACTACAAAACACATAGACCTAATTGACAAACTATTAACTAGACTCAATAAGGAAAAAGAAAGAAGATTCAACTTTTTAAAATAGAAAAACAAACTCACAGAAATAAAAAAAAATCATAAGGAAGTACTATGAAAATTATATGCTAACAAATTAGATAACCTAGATGAAATGAACAAATTCATAGAAAGACTCAAACTACCAACACTGACTCAGGAAGAAATAAAAAATGTGAATAGACCTATTTTTTAATGTTTATTTATTTTTGAGAGAGAGAGCACACGCAAGTGGGGAGGGACAGAGAGAGAGGGAGACACAGAATTTGAACCAGGCTCCAGGTTCTGAGCTGTTAGCACAGAGTTCAATGCGAGGCTCGAACCCACAAACCATGAGATCATGACCTGAGACAAAGTTGGATGCTTCACCAACTGAGCCACCCAGATATAGATGCATATATCTATTCAGATAGACCTAGTTTTTAAAAGTAAAGAGATTGAATTTAAAAACTTCCCACAAGGAAAATTCCAGGCCCAGATGATTTCACTAGTGAATTCTACCAAACATGTAGAGAAAAATACTTATCACACACATTCTTCCAAGAAAATAAAATAAAAGAAGAGACCTTTCCCACTCATTCTGCAAGGAAAATTATTACACTTATATTAAAAGCAAAGATGTCACAAGAATATTGACATGAAAATTTTCAATAAATTACTAGCAATTTGGATCTAGTAATACATAAAAACCACTGAAGACCAATATCTATGTTTACTCTTCACAAGGAGGTGAAGGATAGTCTACTGGAGGATACTGACTTTATTTGAAGAAGTATCTATGGTAGAGATTCTGACTTGATAAGTTTAGTCAGTGCCCACCCTGTATGTGGGCTAGGCTGCCTGAAGGCCACTTCTGCACAAATAAAGTGATCTGAAGCAGGAAATATTTATAAGGTGAGTGAATCATCATTAGATTGATTTTATGAGAGAAAGACAAAATTTAAAAGAATACAGGACTCCTAGTTTTCTTTCCAGCATGCCAGAAGCTAAGAAGTCACCAACCCCATATAACAATAAGAAAAGAGCTGAACAAACTGGAAAATAAACAAAATTTTTAGATCCACCAGAAATGTGAGGTCACCAGCCTAGAATTTTATACCATGAAAAATTATCCTTCAAAAGTATAGGAGGAACAATTTCTCAGACAAAAACTGAAGGAATTTGTTGCCAATAGACATGACTTCCAAGAAATGTTGAAATAAGTGTTTCATAGAGAAGGAAAATGGCATAGGTCAGAAGCCTTGATCTACATAAAAAAAGAAAGAACAGGAGAGAAGGAATAAAAAAGATAAATTAAACCCTTTACTTTTCTTATTCTTAATCTAACAGATAATAGTTGTTTTATATATATATACATATGCATATATATAATTTTAAAATTTATATATATAACACATATAGCAACTGTTATATATATTCTAGTATATTGTTGCTATTGCATATAGATAATATAAGCACATATACATGTTTATGTATGCTTAGATATATGATATATATGTCTTATACAGATATATGCTTCTATAACCTTATGTCTATATGAAAAGAATGACAGAAATGAGCAATGATACAAGAGATGGAAGGAATTAACTATGCTTATTTTGTTATTATAATGTAGTTAAACTACATGTGAAGTGGTATAGTGTTATTTGAAAGTGAAATTGGACTAGTTGCAAGTGTATATTTCAAACTTTAGGGTAACATAAAAAAAGAGTAGAAAAGAAGTATATAGATATGGAAAGAAAGTAGAGAAAATAGAATCATATAAGATGCTTAATTAAAACCACAGAAGGCAGAAAGAGTGTGGAAGAGAAAAATAAGAACAAAGAACATGGGTAACAAATTAAAAATAGTAACAAATATGGTAAATATTCATCCAACTATGTTGATAATCACTTTAAACATCGGTGGTCTAAATATGCCAATTAAAAGATACAAATCATCATAATGGATCAAAAACCAATTCCCAATTATATAACTGTCTACAATAAATCCACCTTAAATATAAAGACACATAAAATGGGATACCTGATTAAGTGTCTGACTCTTGAGATTGGCTCAGGTGGTGATCTTATGGTCATGGGACTGAGCCCCACCTTGGGCTCTGCACTGAGCGTGGATCTTGGTTGAGATTCTCTCTCTCCCTCTCCCTCTGCCCCTCCCCCATTCTCTCTCTCTCAAAAATAAATAAACTTCAAAAATAAATATAAAGACACATAGATATTAAAAGTAAAGGGATACAGAAAGATATACTCTGCTAATACTAATCAATAAAAAAGCAGGAGTTACAATATTAATTTCAGACAGATTAGATTTCAGAGCAATTAAAGTTATCAGGAATAAAGAAGGGCATAACATAATGACATGTTATTTCCAAGAAGATATAGCAATTCTTAAAATGCATGTATCCAAAGATGGAGCACCTAAATTCTAGAATAAAAAACTGGTGAAGCTGCAAGGAGAAGTAGATGAATCTACTACTATAGTTGGAGACTATAATATCCTTCTATCATACATGGACATATCCAACAGGCAGAAAACAGTAAGGACATAGTTACATTCAACAGCATCATTAATCAACTGTGTATATCATTGACATCTATATACCAATTTAACAAAATCAGATTGACAACCTTCTCAAGTTCAAAGGAAAATTCATCAATGTAGACCACATTTTGGGCCATAAAATACACCTTAACAAATGTAAAAGAACAATGTGTGCTCTCAGACAATAAAGGAAATCAATAAAAGATTGATTTGAAGCTAAAAATCAATAACAGATAATAGCTGCAAAGTCCCCAAATACTTGGAAATTAAACAATGTACTTCTAAATAATGCATGGATCAAAGAAGAAATCTCAAGAAAAGTTAAAATAATTACTTTAAATCAAATAAAAATAATAATAAAAATTTGTGGGATGCAGTGAAAACAGTGCTTAGAGGGAAATTTATACCATTGAATTCATGTATGAGAAAAGAAGGAACAACTAAAATCAATAATCTAATTTTCTATCTTTGGTAATTAAAAAAATAAGCACAAATTAAATCCCAAGCAAGCAGAAGAAAATTATAAGAATGAGAGAAAAATCAATGAAATTGGAAACAAGAAATCAGTATTCAACAAATGCAAAGAGTAATTATTTGAAAAGAGCAATAAAATTGATAATCTTCTAGCCAAGTTAAGTACAAAAAGAGAGAGGAGAGGGAAGAGAGGAGTAAGAGAGAGAGAGGAAAAGAGGAAAGACACAACTTACTAATATTATAAAGGAAGGGGAGATATCACTACAGCTATCATGGATATTAAAAAGATAATAAAGGAATATTATAAACAACTTTATGCTCACAAGTTTGATAATCTAGATGAAATGGATCAAATCTCTGAAAGACAAAATCTGCCAAACTCACACAGGAATAAGTAAACAATTTGAATAGGCATATATAGTAAATAAATTGAATTAATAATTAACGCCCTACAAAACAAAAAGCACCAGACGTGTATGGGTTCATACCAAATCTCTACAATCTTCCAGAAGATAGAGGGTGAGGTAATACTTCATAATTAGTTCTATTAGGCAAGATGCAAAAATTCTCAACAAAACGTTAGCAAATTGAATTCAATAATGTGTAGTAAGAATTATACATAGCAGCCAAGTAGGATTTATCACAGCCATGAAATGTTGGTTCAACATTTTAATTAGTGTAATTGTTCACACCAATAGACAAAAGAAGAAAAATCACATGATTATATCAATAGATACTTAACATTTGACAAAATCCAGCACTCATTCATGATAAAAACTCTCTGTAGACAGACTATAAAGGGGGAAATTAGTCAATTTATTAAAGGGTATCTACTAAACCCTACAACTAATATCACACTTAACGATTAAAAATTTGAAGCATCCACTAAAATTAGAAACAAAGATGTCTCCTCTCACTACTCTTTCCAGCATCATACTGGAAATTTTATTTATTTAATTAATTTATTTATTTATTTAGTATATGAAATTTATTGTCAAATTGGTTTCCATACCACACCCAGTGCTCATCCCAATAGGCGCCTTCCTCAATGCCCATCACCCACATTCCCCTCCCTCCCAGCTCCCATCAACCCTCAGTTTATTCTCAGTTTTTAAGAGTCTCTTATGATTTGCCTTCCTCCCTTTCTAACTTTTTTTTCCCTTCCCCTCACCTATGGTCTTCTGGTAAGTTTCTCAGGATCCACATAAGAGTGAAAACATATGGTATCTGTCTTTCTCTGTATGACTTATTTCACTTAGCATAACACTCTTCAGTTCCATCCATGTTGCTACAAAATGCCATATTTCATTCTTTCTCATCTGGAAATTTTAGCTAATGCAGTAAGACAAGAGAGAGAAATAAAAAACATATAGATTGGGAAAGAAGAAAATAAAAGTCTTATTTGCAGACATATTTGCAGATATGATTATCTCTGTATAAAATCTAAAAGAACACAAAAAACCTCCTGAAACTAATAAATGATTGTAGCAGGTTACAGAACATAAAGTTAATGTATAAGAGTCAATCACTTTTTATATACCAGTGTGGGTATTTGAAATTAAAAACACATTACATTTACAGTAGCACTTCCAAAAATGAAATATGTAGCTATAAATCTAATAAAACATGTATAAGATATGTATGAGGAGGAATATAAAACTGATGAAAGACATCATAAAAGAACTAAAGAAATCATCCATGTTCATGGAATAGGAAGACTCATATTGTCAAGATATCAGTTCTTCCCAACTTGACGTATAGATTCAGTGTAATCCTAATCAAATTGATACTTAAATTTATATGGAGAGGCAAAACACTCAGAATAGCCAGCATAATATTGAAGGATAACAAAACTGGAGGAGACACTACTTGACCTCAAGACTTCATGTAAAGCCATAGTAATCAAGACAGTGTGGTATTGGCAAAAGAATAGACAAAAGGATCAATAGAACAGAATAGAAGGCCCCAAAAAAGACCCACATAGATATAATCAGCTAAAATCAGCTAATCTTAAACAAAGGAGCAAAGACAATACAATGGAGCATAGAATGTCTTTTCTACAAGTGGTACTGGAACAACTGGATAGCAACGTGCAAAAAAAAAAAAAAAAAAAAAAAAAATCAATGCCAGACCTTACACTCTTCACAAAACTTAACTCAAAATGAACCTAAATGTAAAACACAAAACTATAAACTCCTAAAAGATAACATAGGAGAAAATCTAGATGACCTTGACTATGGTAATTACTTTAAAAAATTTTTTTTGAGAGAGAGAATGTTAGCGGGGAATGGGCAGAGAGGGAGAGGGAGAGAGAGAGAGAGAAAGACAGAGAGAAAGAGAGACAGAGAGAGAGAGAGAGAGAGAATCTGAAGCAGGCTTCAGGCTCCAAGTTGTTAGCACAGGGCCTGACATGGGGTTCAAATCCACAGACCATGAGATCATGACCTGAGCCAAAGTTGGACACTTAAACGACTGAGCCACTCAGGCGCCCCAGTAATGACTTTTTCTGATATGACACCAAAGGCATGATGCATGAAAGAAATAATTGATAAGCTGGGTTTCATTAAAATTAAAAAATTTACTTTGAGAAAGACAATGTCATGAGAATGAGTAGAGAAACCATGGAGTGGGAGAAAATATTTGCAAAAGACATATCTCATAAGGGTCTCAAAAAATATACTAAGGACACTTGGGAAACCTGGGTGGTTCAGTTGGTTGAGTGTCCGACTTCAGCTCAAGTCATGATCTCACAGTTTGTGTGTTCGAGCCTTGCATCAGGGCAGAGCCCACTTTGTATCTCTGTCCCCCTCTCACTGCCCCTCCCCCACTAGCTCTCTCTCTCTCTCTTTCTCCTCTCTCTCTCTCTCTCATAAATGAACATTTTAAAATATATAAACAAAGAACACTTAAAACTACAATAACAACACAACAACCCACATTTGAAAATGGGAAAAAGATCTGACCAGACATCTCTCAAAAGAATTATAGATGATAAGTGTGTTAGTGTTTTCCAGAAAGAAAAGAATCAATAGGACTTATTAATTAATTAATTAATTTGGAATGGGCTCACATAATTTATGGAGGCTAAGAAGTCTCATGACCTGCCATCTACAAGCTGAAGACACAGGAGAACTGGTAGTATAGTTCAAATTTGAGTCTAAAGGCCTGAGAACCACGAGAACAGGTGGTATAACTTTCAGTCTGAGTGAAGAAGAAATCTGATTATCTCCACTGGAAAACAGGTAGAGTGAATAAATTCTTTCTTACTCTGCCTTTTATTTTATTTAGGCTTCTAAAGGATAGGATGAGGCCCAAACACATTGGGGAAGGAAATATGCTTTACTCAGTCTACTTATTCAAATGTTAATCTCATCCAGAAATATTGTCACAAATACATCCAGAAAAATGTTTAATCAAACACCTGGGCACTCAATGTCCAAGTCAAGGAAGGAAATTACAAATTAAAATAATGACCTTTAAAATGACAGAACTCCAGAAGTCTGACAACATGAAATGCTGGCAAGGATATAAAGCAAAAGGAATTCTCATTTATTGCTGGTGGGCAAAAATGACGTAGTTATTTTGGAATAAAATTTAGCATTTCTTTTTCAAAGCTGAATATACTCTTACCACACAATCCAGCAATTGCACCACCTAGAATTTATTCAAATGAATTCAAAACATGCCCACACAGGAACCTGCACAGGGATGTTGATAACAGCTTAATTCATGATCACCAAAATTTGGAAGCAACCAAAATGTACTCCAGTAAGTGAATAGATACATAAACCATGGTACATATGGATATGGAATCATATTCAGCACTACAAAGAAATAAGCGATTAAGCCATGAAAAAACATGGAGGAGCCTTAAATACATATTACTTATGGAAGAAGCCAGTCTAAAAAGGCTACATACTGTATGATTCCAACAATTGGACATTATGTAAAAGATAAAACTATGGAGACATTTAAATTTCCAATTGTTAAGGGGGGTTGTGGGGAAGGAGGGATGAATTGGTGGAAAACTGAGGATTTTTAAGGCAGTAAAACTCTTCTTCATAATACTATAATGGTGGATACATGTCATTGTACATTTGTTACCTATACCAAGAGTGAATTGGACCCTAATGTAAACTAAGGACTTTAAGTAATAATATATCAATGTAGGTTCAGTATACTACTCTGGTGGGGGATGTCAGTAGTGGGTGAAGTTGCAAGTATGTGGAGGCAGAGTATACAGGAAGTCTACTTTCTGCTTGACTTTACTGTGAACTTAAACCTCTTCTGAAAATAAAGTTTATTAATTAAAGCAAATAAATAAGGAAAAATAAATATGAGAGACACAGACAGACAGACAGACAGACAGTCTCTTCTTAGTTCCTTTATGCTACCTGCAAAGATTTCTTGGCATGTGTTCACCCTCCACTACTCCCAGTCTTTACAATCTGGAGAACGTGGGAATGAGATATTAATAACTATGTAGTCACACCATCCTCATATTAATTCTTCAGTAAAGAGTATGATTCCAATTTCAGTGTGTGTGTGAGGAAGAGGGTTTCCCAACACCAACAAACAATTCTCTGACACAAGGTAGGTGTCCTATAATTCAATTCATTTTGACACTATCTACTCAGCCATATCATGGGTTAGATACCACAGGTTAAGGGCTCAGTCTCAAGAGATTTCTCCGTACTCCCACTTTAGACATCAGTTACAAGCTCAGGTTTTCACCTATGCTTCTGATTGATCAGCTATAAATTGGAGGTTCCAATGTTTCATTTATGCCACCCCCCACCTCCTTGGTTTAGATTAATTTTCTAGAGCAGCTCCCAGAACTCAGAGAAACATTTTAATCACTAGATTAAAAAATACAAATATACATTAAAGAATACAAATCAACAGTCAGATGAAGAGATGAATAGGGTGAAGTCCTAAACAAAGGAACTTCTGTCCCTGTGGAATTTGGAATCACATGGCTGCACGTGGATGTATTCTGGTTCACCAAACTGGAAGACCTCTGAAACCCTTCCTTTTGGGTTTTTATAAAGATTTCATTACATAGGAATGTTTTATAAAATGATTGACCATTGGCGATTTATTCAACCTCTAACCCATCTCCCCTCTCTGGAGGTTAGAGGGTGGAGCTTAAGTTCCAACCCCTCTAATCACATGGTTGATTCTCCTGGTAACCCACCCTCATCATTAAGTGGGGTCCAAAGTCACCTTATCAATGTAACAAAAGACACCTTTATTGCTTTTATCACTTAGGAAATTCCAAGAGATTTAGAAGTTCTATGTCAGAAATAGCATAAGATGTATATATATATTTCTTATTATAAATCACAATATCACAATCAACAGGTATTTCTTGAGCATCTAACATATACCAGTTGTGCCTGAAGGTTATGGAATGGAAAATAAGTTAAATGTTCTTCACAAACCGTTGCCCACAAGGACCTCACCATCTACTCAGGAAGTGGAATATCAGTATGAAGCTATTAATGAATATGACAATATTACATATTGCTACAGTCAACTGGGTACTAAGATGATAATTGAGGAGCTAATAATTATTTAGCACAGCTATTATTTAATGTGAAAAGTTTAATGTGTTCAAAGAGAGAGTCACATGAGCTGGGAAACCTTGAGAAGACTATTTATAGGGGAAAGTACAGAGGCAGCTTCACATAAGACTTGATGCTTATAATGGCCCATGCTTGGCCTAATACTCTGCCATCACCTTTGAAATTCTTAATAAGTTTTTAAAATTTACATCCAAGTTAGTTAGCATATAGTGCAATAATGATTTCAGGAGTAGAATCCAGTGATTCATCTCCTACATATAACACCCAGTGATTAACTCAACAAGTGTCTTCCTTAATGCCTCTTGCCCATTTAGCCAATCCCCTCTACCCACAACCCCTCCAGCAACCCTCAGTTTATTCTCCGTATTTAAGCGTCTGTTATGTTTTGTCCCCCTCCCTGTGATTATATTATTTTCACTTACTTCCCTTGTGTTTATCTGTTTTGCATCTTAAATTCCACATATGAGTGAAGTCATATGGTATTTTTCTTTCTCTGACTGACATAATTTTGCTTAACATAATGCACTTTAAGTTCCATGCATGTTGTTGCAAATGGCAAGATTTTATTCTTTTTTTATTGCTGAATAATACTCCATTGTGTGTGTGTGTGTGTGTGTGTGTGTGTGTGTGTGTGTAACATCTTCTTAATACATTCATCTATTAATGGATATTTGGGCTCTTTCCATACTTTGGCTATTGTCGATAAGGCTGCTAAAACATTGGGGTGCATGTGCCCCTTTGAATCAGCACACCTGTATCCCTTGGATATGTACCTGGTAGTGCAATTACTGGGTCATAGGCTAGTTCTATTTTTAATTTTTTGAGGAACCTCCATACTGTTTTCCAGAGTGGATGCAACAGTGTGCATTCCCTTTAGCAGGGCAAAAGGATTCCTCCTTCTCCACATCCTCGCCAAGCTCTGTCACCGACTGAATTAATTTTAGCCGTTCTTTTTCATATGTTTGTTAGCCATCTGGATGTCTCCTTTGGAGAAGTGTCTATTCATGTCTTTTTCCCATTTCTTCACTAGATTATTTGTTTTTTTGGGTGTTGAGTTTGATAAGTTTTTCATCTATTTTGGATACTAACCCTTTATCTGATGTGTCATTTGCAAATATCTTCTCCCATTCTGTCAGTTGTCTCTTAGTTTGCTGATTGTTTCCTTCACCGTGCAGAAGCTTTATAACTTGATGAGGTCCCAATAGTTCATTTCTGCTTTTGTTTCCATTGCCTCTGGAGCTGTGTCAAGTATGAAGTTGCTGTGGTCAAGATCAAAGAGGTTTTTGCCTGCTTTCTTCTCTAGGATTTTGATGGCTTCCTGTCTTACGTTTAGATCTTTCATCCATTTTGATTTATTTTTGTGTATGATGTAGAAATGTGGTTCATGTTCATTCTTCTGCATGTTGCTGTCCAGGTTTCCCAACACGATTTGCTGAAGAGACTATCTTTATTCCATTGGATATCCTTTCGTGCTTTGTCAAGATTATTTGGCCATACATTTGTGGGTCCATTTCTGGGTTCTCTACACTGCTCCATTAATGTAAGTCTCTGTTTTTGTGCGGTACCATACTTTCTTCATGATTAAAGCTTTGTAGTACATCTTGAAGTCTGGTATTGTGATGCCCCCAGCTTTGGTTTCCTTTTTCAGGATTGCTTTGGCTACTCGGGTTTTTTTCTGGTTCTATACAAATTTTTGGATTGTTTGGTCTAGTTCTGTAAGGAATGCAGGTATTATTTTTATAGGTATTGCATTGAATATGTAGATTGCTTTGTGTAGCATTGATATTTTAACAATATTTGTTCTTTCAATCCATGAAAATGGAATATTTTCCATTTTTTGTGTCTTCTTCAATTTCTTTCATAAGCTTTCTATACTTTTGAATGTTCAGATTTTCACCTCTTTGATTAGGTTTATTCCTAGGTATTTTATGGTTTTTCATGCAACTGCAAAGAGGATAAATTCCTTGATTTCTCTTTCTGCTTTATTATTGGTGTATAAAAGTACAACCAATTTCTGTGCATTGATTTTATATCCAGGGACTTTGCTGAATTCATGGACCAGTTCTAGCAGGTTTTTTTTTTTTCGGTGGAATCTTTTGGGTTTTCCACATAAAGTGTCATGTCATATGAAAAGAGTGAAAGTTTGACTTCCTTCTTGCCAATTTGGATGCCTTTTATTCCTTTGTGTTGTCTGATTGCTGAGGCTAAGACTTCAAATACTATGTTGAATAATACTGGTGAGAGTGGACATCCCTGTCATATTCCTGACCTTAGGGAGAACTCTCTCAGTTTTTCCACATTGAGGATATTAGCAGTGGGTATTTTGTATATGGCCTCTATGATCTTGAAGTATGATCCTTCTATCCCTACTTTCTTGAGGGTTTTTTAATCAAGGAAAGATGCTCTATTTTGTCAAATGCTTTCTCTGCATCTATTGAGAGATGTTGTTTCTTTTATTGCTGTAATGTATCACACCAATTGATTTGTGGCTATTGAACCAGCCCTGTATCCCAGGTATAAATCCCCCTTGGTTGTGGTGAATAATCCTTTAATGTATTGTTGGATCCAGTTGGCTAGTGTCTTGTTGAGAAGTTTTGCATCCATGTTCATCAGGGAAATTGGACTACAGTTCTCCTTTTTAGTGGGGTCTTTGTCTGGTTTTAGAATCAACTTAATGCTGGCCTTATAGAGTGAGTTTATAACTTTTCTTTCCATTTCTATTTTTTGGGACAGCTTCCAAAGAATAGGTGTTAACTCTTCTTTAAATGTTTGGTAAAAGTCCCCTGGAAAGCCATCTGGCCCTGGACTCTTGTATTTTGGGAAATTTTTTATTACCAATTCTATTTCTTTGTTGGTTATGCATGTATTCAAATTTTCTATTTCTTCCTGCTTCAGTTTGGTAGTTTATATGTTTCTAGGAGTTTGTCCATTTCTTCCAGATTTTCTAATTTATTGGCATATAATTTCTCATAATGTTCTCTTATTACTGCTTGTATTTCTGCAGTGTGGTTGTGATCTCTCCTCTTTCATGTTCGATTTTATTTATTTGGGTCCTTTCCTTTTTCTTTTTGATCAGACTGGCTGAGAATTTATCAATTTTGTTAATTCTTTCAAAGATCTGATTTCATTTATCTGTTCTACTGGTCCTTCAGCTTCAAAGCATTGATTTAAGTTCTAATAGTTATTCTTTCCTGTCTTTCCTGTCTGCTGGTTTGGGGTTTTATTTGCTGTTCTTTTTCTAGCTCTTTAAGGAATAATGTTAGGTTGTATATATGAGACCCCTCTTCCTTCTTTAGGAAGAGCTGGATTGCTATATACTTCCCTCTTATGACTGCCTTTGCTGCATCCCACAGGTTTTGGGTTGTGGTGTTATCATTTTCATTGGCTTCCATGTACTTTTAAATTTCCTTTTTAACTTCTTGGTTAGCCCATTCATTCTTTCATAGGATGTTCTTTAATCTCCAGGTATTCACTTTCTTTCCATTTTTTTTCTTGTGGTTGACCTCAAGTTTCCTAGAGTTGTGATCTGAAAATATGTACAATATGATCCTGATATTTTTGTTCTTGTTGAGGGCTTATTTGTGTCCCAGTATGTGATCTATTCTGGAGAATGTTCCATGTGCACTCGAGAAGAATGTGTATTCTGCCGCTTTAGGATGAAATGTTATGAATATATCTGTTAAGTCCATACGGTCCAGTGTGTCTTTCAAAGCCATTGTTTCCTTGTTGATTTTCTGCTTAGATGATCTGTATATAGGTGATGTGTGTGTGTGTGTGTGTGTGTGTGTGTCTCACACTGGGGGCATAAATACTTAAAATTGTTAGATCTTTTTGGTGGGTGGGTAGACTGCTTCATTATGATATGATGCCCTCTTCATCTCTTCTTACAGTCTTTATTTTAAAATCTAGATTGTCTGATATAAGTATGGCTTCTCTGACTTCCTTCTGGAGAACATTAGCATGATAGATAGTTGTCCATCCCCTTACTTTCAATCTGAAGGTGTCTTCAGGTCTAAAGTGGGTCTCTTGTGAACAGCATATAGATGGATTTTATTTTCTTATCCATTCGGTTACCCTATGTCTTTTGATTGGAGCATTTAGTCCATTGACATTTAGAGTGAGTACTGAAAGATATTATTGCCATTGTGTTGCCTGTAGAGTTGGAGTTTCTGGTGGTGTTTTCTTGTCCTTTCTAGTCTTTGTTGATTTTAGTCTTTTTTTGTTTTGATTCATTTATTTCTCCCCTCAGAAAGTCCCCCTTAAAATTTCTTGCAGGACTGGTTTAGTGGTCACGAAGTCCTTTGGTTTTTGTTTGTTTTGTATCTCTCAAATTCTTAATACTTTTTAACAAGGATCCTTGCAGTTTTATTTTTCTCTGGGCCCCACAATTTAGGGCTTCTCTTCTCCTGGAAGAGAAGTTTGATTTGGAAATCACAATTGGTACCATTTATTGTGTATTCATTAATGCCAGGAAGGATCTTAGGGGCTTAAATGTTATTTCCTCTAACTGAATCAAGGGAGGAGAAAACCAAGAAAGATTACCTGAAATCAACCAATTTGTGGGAAAGGCAATGGCTTAAGGTCATTTTGTTCCTTTATGATTCATTATTTTCAGATTTTTGTATCAATTCTTTAAATTCATGATTTATATTTTGGAATATTTTTAAAACTTTTTGAGGGGAATAAAGGAGCCCACCTCTGTGAATAGTTTGCTCTAGAGATTCCCAAATGTTTTCAGTTCACAGTTCATTGCAGCCTGAATGTCCCAGTGATTCCCCCCCACGAGGCCAAAAGAAATACTTAACATATCTATTTATGAAGTAGTCAGTTCCAAACACCTTAATAAGAATTTATGCCCTAAAATTTAGTAATTGATTAAAAAGAATATGTACAATTGAAGGAAATAATATTTTATTTTTTTTAACCACAATTTTTTATTTATTGGATGTGGATGAATCTGTTTGGTACTAATAGTATCTGAAACATTAAATTTTGATTGGAAATGCTACTTTTATTCCACATCTATCACAATAAACCAAAAACATTGCAAAGATGTGACATCATGGAAGAGAATGTGATCTAATGCTAAAGCTGACTTACCTTGAGCTAACAGTTCCTGAGGTGTCCTACAGATGTTTCTGTGTTTCCCTAAAAATTTTTAGAGTATCCAGGAGGTTCTGATGAATCTCTTGACTTGCCAAACCCAGGACATAGTTTATGCAAAGCAATACCTCCTTGCTGGGGGACAAGTGTAGGTAGTCCTTTTTCCTCTGCACAATGATATTAGATATGCAGGAAATCATAGAAAGAGAAAAAATGGGGGTATATTAAAATTGAATGAAAAAGAGAGTTTCAGATATGCATTTTTTAAATGCAGTATTACACAAAAAACCTATATTTTACTAGTATTACATATCAAAATACAGTTGAAATTGCAATAAATTGCATTATCTACTTGACTTTTCTACAACTTAAATAATAAAGTGTAATCCCAAGTGGAGAGAGCCACTGCTTTCCAATGCTTTCTTAGTAAGAAAACTAGAAGTGTAGTAATGCTCACAAATGTAATAAATTCCAAAAACTTAGGTGCTTAAACAATTGTTAGCAACTATGGGTTTCCTTTTATTTTTCCTTTAAGTAAGCTGGCACATGGAAAACAGAAACTATATTCAATCACTCACCTATGTCTAGTTAAATTCAACAGATAAGAAAATAAAGACCTTTTGTTCTTCTAAAAAAACCGAGAGCAAGTGGTATGACTTACAATTAGTAACATGTTATTAGTGGGAAGTTAGTTGATTTTATTTAGTAGTATTTACATATGTATTTTTGTTCATTTTTTTTAATGCCATGAGCTTCAAGAGGGATGGATGGATAACATGATTTTAATGAGAACAGAAAGATTCTACATCTCATTATACTGGTACTTATTTATTTTTGAACATTTGACTTCTATGTGCTTATTTAAAAATATATGTTGCAGAGGGAAAGGTGCTGAAGGTGTACTTGAAGAAATCATAGCTGAGAACTTCCCTGATCTGGGGAAGAAAAAAGGCACTGAAATCCAAGAGGCACAGAGAACTCCCTTCAGACGTAACTGAATCGATCTTCTGCATGACATATCATAGTGAAACTGGCAAAATACAAGGATAAAGAGAAAATTCTGAAAACAGCTAGAGATAAACATGCTCTAACACATAAAGGGAGACTGATAAGACTAGTGATGGATTTATCTACTGAAACTTGGCAGGCCAGAAAGGAATGGCAGGAAATCTTCAATGTGATGAACAGAAAAAATATGCAGCCAAGATCCTTTATCCAGCAAGTCTGTCATTTAGAATAGAAGGAGAGATAAAGGTTTTCCCAAACAAAAACTGAAGGAATTCATCACCACTAAACCAGCCCTACAAGAGATCCTAAGGGGAATCCGGTGAGACGAAGTACCAGAGACATCACTACAAGCATTAAACCTACAGACATCACAATGACTCTAAACCCGTATCATTCTATAATAACACTGAGTGTAAATGGATTAAATGCTCCAACCAAAACACATACGGTATCAGAATGGATAAAAAAAACAAGACCCATCTATTTGCTGTCTACAAGAGACTAATTTTAGACCTGAGGACACTTTCAGATTGAAAGTGAGGGGATGGAGAACTATCTATCATGCTACTGGAAGTCAAAAGATAGCTGGAGTAGCCATACTTATATCAGACAAACTAGACTTTAAATTAAAGGCTGTAACAAAAGATGAAGAAAGGAATTGTATAATAATTACAGAGTCTATCCATCAGGAAGAGCTAACAATTATAAATGTCTATGCGACGAATACAGGAGCCCCCAAATATATAAAACAATTAATCACAAACATAAGCAACCTTATTGATAAGACTGTGGTAATTGCAGGGGATTTTAAAACTATACTTACAACAGTGGATAGATCATGCAGAACACAGGATCAATAAAGAAACAAAGGCCCTGAATGATACATTGGATCAGATGGACTTGAGAGACATATTTAGAACTCTGCATCCCAGAGCAACAGCATATACTTTCTTCTCAAGTGCACATGGAACATTCTCCAAGATAGATCATATACAGACTGGGTCACAAAACAGCCCTTCATAAGTATACAAGAATTGAGATCATACCATGCATACTTTCAGACCACAATGCTATGAAACTTGAAATCAACCACAGGAAAAAGTCTGGAAAAACTCCAAAAGCATGGAGGTTCAAGACACCCTACTAAAGAATGAATGGGTCAACCAGGCAATTAGGGAAGAAATTAAGAAATATATGGAAACAAATGAAAATGAAAATACAACAATCCAAACACTTTGGGATGCAGCAAAGGCAGTCCTGAGAGGAAAATACATTGCAATTCAGGCCTATCTCCAGAAACAAGAAAAATCCCAAATACAAAATCTAACAGCACACCTAAAGGAAATAGAAGCAGAACAGCAAAGACACCCCAAAACGAGCAGAAGAGAAATAATAAAGATCACAGCAGAAATAAACAATATAGAATCTAAAAAACTGTACAGCAGATCAATGAAACCAAGAGTTGGTTTTTTGAAAAAATAAACAAAATTGATAAACCTCTAGCCAGGCTTCTCAAAAAGAAAAGGGTGATGACTTAAATAGATAAAATCATGAATTAAAATGGAATTATTACAACCAATCCCTCAGAAATACAAACAATTATCAGGGAATACTATGAAAAACTATATGCCAACAAACTGGACAACCTGGAAGAAGTGGACAAATTCCTAAACACCCACACAATTCCAAAGCTCAAACAGGAAGTAATAGAAAGCTTGAACAGACACATAACCAGTGAAGAAATTGAATCAGTTATCAAAAATCTCCAACAAATAAGAGTCCAGGACCAGATGGCTTCCTGGGGAATTCTACCAGACATTTAAAGCAGAGATAATACCTATCCTTCTCAAGCTATTCCAAAAAATAGAAAGGGACGGAAACTTTCCAGACTCATTCTATGAAGCCGGCATTACTTTGATTCCTACACCAGACAGAGACCAAGTAAAAAAAAGACAACTACAGGCCAATATCCCTGATGAATATGGATGCAAAAATTCTCAATAAGATACTAGCAAATCGAATTCAACAACATATAAAAAGAATTATCCACCATGATCAGGTGGGATGCATTCCTATGATGCAGGGCTGGTTCAATATTTGCAAATCAATCAATGTGATACATCACATTAATAAAATAAAAGATCAGAACCATATGATCCTGTCAATCGATGCAGAAAAAGCATTTAACAAAATCCAGCATCCTTTCTTGTAAAATCCCTCGAGAAAGTCGGGATAGAAGGAACATACTTAAATATCATAAAAACCATTTTTGAAAAGCCTACAGCTAATATCATCCTCAATGGGGAAAAACTGAGAGCTTTCTCCCTGAGATCAGGACCACGACAGGGATGTCCACTCTCACCGCTGTTGTTTAACATAGTGTTGGAAGTGCTAGCATCAGCAATCAGACAACAAAAGGAAATCAAAGGCATCAAAATTGGCAAAGATGAAGTTAAGCTTTCACTTTTTGCAGATATTATATTATACATGGAAAATCCTATAGACTCCACCAAAAGTGGAATTCATGTGAATTCAGCAAAGTCGCAGGATACAAAATCAATGTACAGAATTCAGTTGCATTCTTATACACTCATAATGAAGCAACAGAAAGACAAATAAAGAAACTTATCCCATTCACAATTGCACCAAAAAGCATAAAATGCCTGGGAATAAACCTAACCAAAGATGTAAAAGATCTGTATGCTGAAAACTATAGAAAGCTTATGAAGGAAATTGAAGAAGTTATAAGGAAATGGAAAAACATTCTGTGCTCATGGGTTGGAAGAATAAATATTGTCAAAATGTCAATCCTGCCCAAAGCAATATACACATTCAATGCAGTCCCAATGAAAATTATACCAGCGTTCTTCTCGAAGCTGGAACAAGGAATCCTAAAATTTGTATGGGACCACCAAAGACGCTGCATAGCCACGGTAGTATCAAAGAAGACCAAAGCAGGAGGCATCACAATCCCAGACTTTAGCCTCTAGTACAAAGCTGTCATCATCAAGACAGCATGGTATTGGCACAAAAACAGTCACAGACCAATGGAATCGAATAGAAACCCCAGAACTAGACCCCCAAAAGTATGGCCAACTCATCTTTGACAAAGTAGGAAAGAATATCCAATGGAAAAGACAGTCTCTTTAACAAATGGTGCTGGGAGAACTGGACAGCAACCCGCAGAAGGATGAAACTAGACCACTTTCTTACAATCACAAAAACAAACTCAAAATGGATGAACGACCTGAATGTGAGACAGGAAACCATAAAACCCTAGAGGAGAAAGCAGGAAAAAACCTCTTTGATCTCAGCCACAGCAATTTCTTACTTGACACATCCACAAGGGCAAGGGAATTAAAAGCAATAGTGAACTATTGGGACCTCATGAAGATAAAAAGCATCTGCACAGCAAAGGAGACAATCAACAAAACTAAAAGGCAACCAATGGAATGGGAAAAGATATTTGCAACTGACATATTGGACAAAAGACTAGCATCCAAAATCTATAAACTCACAAAACTCCACACCGGAAAAACAAATAATCCCGTGAAGAAATGGGCAGAAACATGAATAGACACTTCTCTAAAGAAGACATTCAGATGGTCAACAGGTACATGAAAATATGCTCAATGTCACTCCTCATCAGGGAATTACAAATCAAAACCACACTCAGATATCACCTCACACCAGTCAGAGTGGCTAAAATGAACAAATTAAGAGACTATGCTGGAGAGGATGGAGACACGGGAACCCTCTTGCACTGTTGGTGGGAATGCAAACTGGTGCAGCCACTCTGGAAAACAGTGTGGAACTTCCTCAAAAAATTAAAAAGAGACCTACCCTTTGACCCAGCAATAGCACTGCTAGGAATTTACCAAGGGATACAGGAGTACTGATGCATAGGGGCACTTGTACCCCAATGTTTATAGCAGCACTCTCAACAATAGCGAAATTATGGAAAGCACCTAAATGTCCATCAACTGACGAATGGATAAAGAAATTGTGGTTTATATACACAATGGAATACTATGTGGCAATGAGAAAGAATGAAATATGGCTATTTGTAGCAACATGGATGGAATTGGAGAGGGTTATGTTAAGTGAAATAAGTCATACAAAGACAGATACCATATGTTTTCACTCTTAAGTCGGTGCTTCTGAGAAACTTAACGGAAGTCCATGGGGGAGGGAAAGAAAAAAAAAAGAGGTTAGAGAGAGAGACAGCCAAAGCATAACAGACTCTTCAAAACTGAGAATGAACTGAGGGTTGATTGGGGGTGGGAGGGAGGGGAGTGTGGGTGATGGGTATTGAGGAGGGCACCTTTTGGGATGAGCACTGAGTGTTGTATTGAGACCAATTTGACAAATAAATTTCATATTAAAATATATATGTATGTGTGTGTGTGTGTGTATATACATATACATATACATATATATATATATATATATATATATATATATATATATATAGTGCTACTGCCATCTGTTGGATGGAATTTGAGAACTACTCAGTCACAAGGGCGTTTTAAACATCCAAATTTCTGTTCTTCCTTCTTTTAACTTCACAGCTTGCCTCCAAAAGGTAAGATTCTGCCTTTAATCTATAGATGTGAGAAACAGTTCCTGGCTCCTAGGCCCAGAACCTAATTTGGTTGGGGAACATTTTCTACTGTGGTAAGGCACTTTCTCTTTGGGAGTTTAACTTCTTTGTACTAAAGAGAGAGTATGAGTTTTATGAGTTTTTAAATCTCTCATAAGACTTAGAAAATGAGGCAGACTTGTGGAGGAAGAAAGGTGTGTGTGTGTGTGTGTGTGTGTGTGCGCGCGCGCGTGTGTTTTTAGGAACAAGCATCTTTTCTGCATGGGATAAGAAGCTACACATGACTAAGAAGCAGGGAAATCAATGAAAATTCTGTTGCTATACTGTCGTACATTTTTGAAGCCAGTGGTTTTACTTCTCTGGGCTTCAGTTTCCTCAACTGTAAGATGACAGAGCTGGACTGAGGACATCTTATGAGCTTAAGATCCATGTGGTTCTATCTTTCCAAGGAGTCATATTCAAAGCGTGGTTATCACAGCAGCAAATATGAATTTCAGAAGAAACTCCAATTTACATCTCTTGAAAAGCATGAATGAAGAACCAATTAGCCAATCTATGGGAAATCCATCTTGCCACATGTTCCTTTTCTGTCCTCCTCATTTCTTATTTTTCTATTTTCCACCTGTTCTGATTATCAACCTTCCTCCATTATTATTTCTCCCTACACTTGTTCTCTGGCATGTGACTATTTTCTCTCTCCCTCCTGTCGCCACTTTTGTTTAGCCTCTTTCTTAGTCCTCTCTTCCTTAGCTAGCCCCTCAGGTTCTGTATTTCTCTACATATTTCTTTGACTGCATTGCCAAGTTCCAAAAAACAATCCTGAAGAAACAGCTTCTTCTTTGAGGTTGGGGAAGGTCAGAGAAGCTGAACCAAGTAAAACACACTTCATATTGGTCTGGGGAGGCATGAGAGGCAGAAAACGCACATCATCAAGCACCCACCCACCAAAGCCTTGCATGATACCACTACAGAGCCTGTAGCTGAACTAACTGGTTAGAGTGTACGATAGAATTTGTTTCCTTTGAAATACAGATTTTTGTAGATACAGGCTATCTTAATCCTGTTTTAATCCTTGCTAAAGAAAGTAAGATTGGGATCATTATTGAGCTCATATCTATTTGCTTTCTTGAAATTTGATGTGCAGAAAACCTGGAATTTATTTACTTTTTTCTTCTGTCCTTCCTTCCTTCAGTCAGTCATGCCATTCATTTACACCAGATCATGGAGGAAGAGCATTAAGGAAGAATTCCTTTTCAGTTTTTTCTCTGAGAATGAAGTCTTGGTTGAGCTTTTGGTAAACACAGCCAGAAAGGGAACTTGAGAGTGGGACTGTACTTCTCCCAGTGTGAGCTCTCAAAACCTATCTTGGGCTAGGCTTGTTCTCTTGGCCCTTGCTACAATTCATCGCTTTTCCCTCCCTCTCTCCTACTGGTGCTGAGATTTACTGTGGGAGGAACGAAGTGCCTGCCAGCCTATACAGATAGTTTCTCCTTAAAAACAGTTTGAAGAGTTTCATAGACTTGTCTTTTGCCAATTCTGTCAGTGAGGGTTCAGAGGACTCCAGACAGTTGGGGTGGAAGCCACATAGTGTGGCCAACCTGAGGCCCACCCTGGAGGAGGTCTGCAGAAGAAAAATCCTGTTCATTATGACAGAGATAACAGTTATGATGATTCATTTCCTTGGTTGAGTTTTGGGAGGATTATAGTTTGAATTTGAAAAAGTCATTTCTATATCTGGCAATGAAGTGATTCTGAGCAATCAGCATGCACTATATGGAGTTTTGTCATCTTTGGTGATTTCACCAATATCACCGTACTGAGAAAAATGTAAAATGGAGCTGTAATATTAAAAAAAAATAATAAATTATTCAAACAAAACTCCATGCTATTATAACAGAGTTCTACCACCACCAATCTCCTTAGGTTAAGTGTACAAGTTGTATATATATTTATATTTGTATGTATGCCTGTGTATGTCTACGTATAGTAAATTTTCTGAGCATTCATGTTTTAAAGGACATAATAAGGCAATGAGTAATGCCATATTCCAAGAGGCCAGAATTAGTGTATGTCTCCAAACTCTGGTTGGGTGGGGAGGCCGAGTGCTTTGAGGATGTCCCCAAATGTCAATATTGTCCTTTCCAGCTTTGCTTATGGAAGTAAATAAACGTTTGTTTAATGGTTTGGCAGGACACAGAGTGATCCAGTCAAAATCCAAATCCATCCACTCAAAAGTTGTTTTGCCTCCACTGGCACTGGAAGATCCCTGTCACTCATAGTCCCCAGGCAGAGAACTTATTTCTAGTACTAATGTTTACCAGGTCATTCCTCTAGGATGGAGAGCTGCAGTTCCTCTCAGTTCAGAAGCACATGGCATGGTTCTTTTGCTTCTAATATCTTTTGTACTGGAGGGGACCATCACTGAGGACTGGTCTGTGGAGGTAATCATCTTCCTTGTCTCCTGAATAGTAAGTGAACATGGGACAGTCCTGCACATTAGAGCCTAAGGCACTGTACAAGTTCTAGGGGCTGTGCTGTCCTTGAATGCTGTCCTTGTCAGCAAAGATGCATGGCTTGTAGGATGAGAGGCCATTGGCATTTGGTGACTGGGTGGACCTGATTCCTGGGCATTGTGGGGATGCAGAGTTGCTACTCCACCCATGTAGCTATGCTATTAAGGGACATCTTGGAAGGAGATGAGGGATAATCTCAGGTATTTAGTCACCAATGCCTTTAAAACACTATTATGGGATGGAATATAATTATAATATAATATAATATAATATAATATAATATAATATATAAATATGAGCAAAGGGAATTAGAGTTTTAAGGGATTGAATGGGGACTTTGACTTGAAATCTATGGGTTCCTCTTATGCTTTGTTTTTTATTGAGGTATGATTGACATATGACATACTAGTTTCAGATGCATGACATAATGATTCAACATTTGTGTATATTGCAGACTAAGTCTAGTTAATATTTGTCACCATAAAATTTTTAAATATACAATATAGTATTTTTTTTGTAGTAACCATGCTGTGCGTTACACTCCCAGGACTTCTTTCTTTTATATCTGGAAGCTCATACCTTTTGATCCCCTTCACCGTTCCACCAACCCCCCATCTTCGCCTCTGGCAAATACCTGTTCTCTGTACCTAAGAGCTTGTGTTTTTTTATTTGTTTGTTTTGTTTTAGATTCCTCATATAAGTGAAATTATTTGGTATTTCTCTTTTTCTGTCCGACTTATTTTACTTAACATAACGTCCTCAAACTTTATCCATGCTGACATAAATGGAAAAATTTTATTCTTTTCTATGACTAACTAATGTTCCAGTGTGTGCATGGTGTGTGTGTGTGTGTGTGTGTGTGTGTGTGTGTGTGTGTGTGTGTCACATTATCTTTTTTTTAACTTGTATTTATTTTTGAGAGAGAGAGAGAGAGAGAGCAAGCAGGGGAGAGGCAGAGAGAGAGGGACACACAGAATCTGAAGCAGGTTCCAGGTTCTGAGCTGTCAGCATGGATCCTGATGGGGGGCTCAAACTCATGGACCATGAGATCATGACCTGAGCCAAAGTTGGACACTTAACCAACTGAGCCCCCCAGGTGCCCCCATATTTTCTTTATCCATTCATCTGTCAATGGACAGTTAGATTGTTTCCTTGGTTATTGTGAATAATGCTGTAATGAACATGGAAGTGCATATTTTGTTTTGTTTTGTTTTTCAAATCAGTGATGTTATTAGTAAGTGGAATTTAGGGATCTTATGGTAGTTTTTTGTTTTTTGTTTTTTTTGTTTGTTTGTTTTTTTTAGGAACCACCATACTGTTTTCCATAATGGTTGTCATAATGGTTCCCATAATGGTAGGAATTTATATTCCTACCAACTGTGAACAAGGGTTCCTTTCCCTCCATATGTTTGTGAACCTTTGTTATTTCTTGTCTTTTTTATAATAACCATTCTAACAGGTATAGAGTGATATATCATTGATGTTTTGATTTGCATTTCCCTAATATTAGTGATGTTGAGCATCTTTGCATGTACCTGTTAGCCATCTGTATGCCTTCTTTAGAAAAATGTCTACTCAGATCTTCTGCCATTTTTAATTAGATTGTTTGGGTTTGTTTTGTTTTGTTTGTTTTTGTGTTTTGTTTTGTTTTGTTTTGTTTCGTTTGCTGTCGAGTTGTGTGAGTTCTTTATTTTGGATATTAACCTTTTACCAGATACATGATTTACAAGTATTTTCTCCTAATCAGTAGGTTGTCTTTTCATTTCGTTGATGGTTTCCTTTGCTATGCAAAAGCTTTTCAGTTTGATGTAGTCCACCTTATTTATTTTGGTTTCTTTTGCCTTTGCTTTTGTTGTCAAATCCAAAAATTCATCTCTAAGATTCATGTCAAGGTACTTACTTCTTATGTTTTCTGCTAAGGGTTTTATGATTTCAGGTCTTACATTCATGTCTTCAATCCATTTTGAGTTAACTTCTGTGCATGATATGAGATAGCAGTCCAGTTTCATTTTTTGCATGTGGCTGTCCAGTTTTCCCAACACCATTTGTTAAGAGACTGTCCTTTACCCTTGTTTACTATTGGCTCCTTTGTCATAAATTCATTGCCCATATATGTGAGGTTTTATTTCTTGGCTTTCTATTCTGTTTATGGAATTCTCTTTTAGATTATACTTCACTTTTTAAAAAAATGCAATTAGGTTTTTCTATTGAAACTGCTTATAAGTTGACCTTGAGTTTATCAGAGGTGCATATTTTCCTACTCTGATAAGGCCTAGTGACCACTAGTAAGAACTTACAGTTACAGTCATCACCAACAAGACCGAAGCTGAGACATGGAGCCCTTCTGTGACTGTGCTGAGGGCATCATATGGGTTATCACATTTTTTTCTCCAATTCCACTCACGGGACAGGCACTCTCATTTCTGTTTTCAAAAAGGAAATTGAAACTCAAGGGGGGCTTACATAGCAGAACCATGCTTGGATTCAGGAACCTTGTCCCTAAAGCCTTGACTTATGATGAGAAGCCTTGCTTCTTTCCAGGGGCTTTAACAAGCAGGTTTGTATAGTAGATTTCCCACTAATGTGGGTAAGAACTCCTATTTTATGGTGCCAAATCAGTGAGTCCTCTCACTGAACTTATAAACTTTTTAGTCTAAGGGTAGAGATACAGCATTGATCTAAAATACTATTAACGACTTACTGCTATTCCAGAAACAATATTGCTTTATTATACCATCATAACTAAAATCTTATTGTATGTTTACAAATCAAATGTATTTTCCCATATTTTGAGAAATGACAACTTACTCAGAGAGATACTTTCTTTATTAGTTTATCCATCTATCTATCCATTCATACATACAACTATCCATCCATCTAACAATTGTTGATTTTGACTTAGGGTCAGATATCTCTGGTAAAGTTTGAGAGTCATACAAACAGGCCTAACTTCTTCCCTCAAGGTACCCAGAGTCTAGATAGGAGAGACCCTCTATATAGAGAATTTTAACTGTAACAGAAAGGAGAATGAGGCAAGTGCTGTGGAAGAATATGAGTCTGTAAGAGGATGAGCATTCCCTGAGAGTCACATAAGTCTTGACGAATGGGCAGGACTTTGAAAGGGGAGATGGTCTGGTGGAGAGGACATTCCAGATGAACAAATGGGCAGCTGTTGGGAGGTTCAGACTTGTGTGGGACTTGGGAATGTTAATGGGGGTGGAAAGAGCTAGAACAAAGTTGAAGAAGCAGGCTACGACCAGGTCACAGAGGGCTTGAGCATCAGGCAGGGTAGGTGGCTTAGGCTGAATTCAGTAGGAGTGGGTTTTATGAAAGCTTTTACAACAGGCAAACCTATGACACTGGTTTAGTAAGAAAAACATGCTGGCTAGATCCTGGCTAGAATCCTGGCTCTTTTGTAAGTTGTTCTCTAAGCTTCAGTTCCCACATCTGTAACCTGATGGCAATGATGCCTACATTGTGGTTTTGTTTGGAGGATCCAGTGCAATCACATGTGTGAAGTGTCCATTGGAAATCCTGAGGCACGGGGGCACACTGACAAGGTGGCATTCTGATGAGGTCAGGAGAATGCTACATTGGGAAGTCTCATTGTAGAGGTGGATGGTGGAGGCAGCAGCCTGGTGATGAAAACTACACTGGTCATGTGAGACATCTGAGGTTTGAATAGAGGGTCAGCAAAAATGGAACGAAAGCAGGGACAAATCTGAGATAAAAGGGAGAATGGATGCAAACTGAAGCCTGATAGAAGGTGTGATCATTATACTGAGGGGGCTGTGAAAGCAAGTATGACTAAAAGGGATTCTGGAGATCTGGGATTTCCCAGAAGTACCCAGCCTAGGAATATAGTCACCATGAGTCCAGAGCAGTTCTTTTGTGGAGCCAAGTTTTTCTTTCGAAACACAGCACATTCCAGGGCTTCCTATTTTCACACAAGTTTCTGATGTCTGATGCCAAATTTATAGCTTGAGGTAGCAAAGGATTTTTAGTTTTCCTTAGGGCACAAACCACATAGTGCTGCTTGGCTTCCTCCCATGTAGACAGCTTGGCCAAGAAAACTATCCTTTGTTTTACCTTGAATGGAAAGCACAATGCTGGGTTGCTCTTGACATTTACTTTACCCTGAGAGCAGAACTTCATCTTGGCACACAGTGGTGGTGGGTTGAAAATATAATCCTCAGAAGGCATATTTTCCACATTTGTACCTTAGGCCTCAGCTTCAAACACTTTTATCCCTGATAGCATTGTTTACACCCATGCTCAGAAAACAGACTTAAGGAACAAAAATAACCCATGATAACTGAACTACAATGAGATGGATGCTTGTAAACACCTCCCCTAGGGAAACCAAGGGGGTATCTACCATATGAAAAATGTGTCATAGGAGAAGGGAATTATAGGCAGAAATTAGGCTAATGAATCTCATAAAAGAAAAATTGTTTTAAATTAAATTGTTAAATTATTAAATTATTGACTCATTGTCTTAATTAAATTGCATGATGTTCCAGAATAACTCTTTTATAGCCATCAGGCATGAACTTCTATTCTGGGGTTTCTTGTGGGTCCTGTGGTTCTTCTTGGGAAGAGAAGGCCATAATGAAAAGGGTCAGAAATTTGTGCTTTTCTTTAAACTTTTTTTTTAAATTTTTTTTTCAACGTTTATTTATTTTTGGGACAGAGAGAGACAGAGCATCAACGGGGGAGGGGCAGAGAGGGAGGGAGACACAGAATTGGAAACAGGCTCCAGGCTCTGAGCCATCAGCCCAGAGCCTGACGCGGGGCTCTAACTCACAGACCGCGAGATCGTGACCTGGCTGAAGCCGGACGCTCAACCGACAGGGCCACCCAGGCGCCCCTAAACTTTTTATTTAAATTCCAGTTAGTTAAAATATAGTGTAATATTAGTTTCAGGTGTACAATATATTGATTAAACCCTTTCATACAACACATGGTGTTCATCACAAGTGCACTCCTTCTTCCCCATCACCTATTTAGCCCACCCCCCCACCAACCTCCCCTCTGGTAACCATCAGTTTGTTCTCTATAGTTAAGGGTCTGATTCTTGGTTTGCCTCTCTTTCTTTCTTTTTTTTTTCACTTTTGCTCCTTTGTTTTGTTTCTTTAATCCCACATATGAGTAACATTATATGGTATTTGTCTTTCTCTGAGTGATTCATTTCACTTAGCATAACACTATCTAGCTCCATCCATTTTGTTGCAAATGACAAGATTTCATTCTTTTTTATTTATTTTATTTTTTAAGTTTTTATTTAAATTCCAGTTAGTTAATATATATTGTAATATTAGTGTCAGGTGTACTATTTGCTGACTCAACACTTCCATACAACACACAGTGTCATCACAAGTGATGGATACCAATATCTCTATCTCTATCTATCTATCTATCTATATCAATAGTTGGTGGACACTTGGGGCATTTCTGTAGTTTGCTCTTGTAGATAATGTTGCTATAAACATTGGGGTACATGTATCCCTTTGAATTCGTATTTTTGTATGATTTTGGTAAATACGTAGCAGTACAATTGCTGGATTGCAGGGTATTTATATTTTTAACTTTTTAAAAAACCTCCATACTGTTTGTCACAGTGGCTGCACCAGTTTGCATTCCCACCAACAGTGCAAGAGGGCTCTTTTTCCTCCATGTCCTCCCAACACTTGTTGTTTCTTGCATTGTTGTTTTAGCCATTCTGACAGGTGTGAGGTGATATGTCATTGTAGTTTTGATTTGTATTTACCTGATGATGAGTGATATTGAACATCTTTTTATGTGTCTGTTGGTCATCTGTATGTCTTTGGAAAAATTTCTATTCATGTCTTCTGCCCATTTTTAGTTGGAGTATTTATTTTGGGGTTGTTGAGTTTGATAAGTTATTTATAGATTTTGGATACTACCCCTTTGTCAGATATGTCATTTGCAAATATCTTTTCCTATTCCATAGGTTGTCTTTTAGTTTTGTTGATTGTTTCCTTCACTATGCAGAAGCTTTTTATTTTGATGAAGTCCCAAGTGTTTATTTTTGCTATTGTTTCCCTTGCTATTATTTCCTTTTCTTACCTCATAGGAAGTTGTATGACTGAGACCAAAAAGTTTACTGCCTGTCTTTAATCCATTTTGAATTTACTTTGGTGTATGGTGAAAGAAAGTGGTTCATTTTCATTCTTTTGCATGTTGCTGTGCAGTTTTCCAAACACCATTTTTGAAGAGAATGTCATTTTCCCATTGGATATTCTTTCCTGTTTTGTGAAAGATTAATTGACCATATAGTTGTAGGTTCATTTCTGGTTTCTCTATTCTGTTCCATTGACCTATGTGCCTATTTTTATGCCAGTACCATACTGTTTTCATGATTACAGCCTTGCGACATAACTTGAAGTCTGGAATTGTGGTGCCTCCAGTTTTGCTTTTCTTTTTCAAGTCTCCTTTGACTATTTGGGGTCTTTTGTAGTACATTTTTTGTGGTACATATTTTGGGCTGTTTGTTCTGGCCCTATGAAAATGCTGTTGATAATTTTAAAGGGATTTC
This sequence comes from Puma concolor, assembly GCF_028749965.1. Taxonomy (NCBI): domain Eukaryota; kingdom Metazoa; phylum Chordata; class Mammalia; order Carnivora; family Felidae; genus Puma; species Puma concolor. The sequence continues at coordinate 124,783,957 of NC_141672.1, read as the reverse complement.
ATTAAATATGTAGATTACTTTGGGTGGCATAGACATTTTAACTATATTTGTTCTTCTAATCTATGAGCATGGAATGTCTTTCCATTTCTTTGTGTCCTCCTCAATTTCTTTCAATATAGTTTTAAGAGTACAGGTCTTTCACCTCTTTGATTAGGTTTGTTCCTAGGCATCTTATGGGTTTTAGTGCAATTATAAGTGGAATTGATTCCTTAATTTTTCTTTCTACTGTTTCATTATTGGTGTATAGAAATGTAACAGATTTCTGTACATTGATTTGTATCCTATGATTTTACTGAATTTGTGTATCAGTTATAGCAATTTTTTGGTGGAGTTTTCAGGTTTTCTATGTACGGTATCATGTCATTTGCAAATATTGAATGTGTTTCTTCCTTGCTGGTTTGGATGCCTTTTATTTCTTTTTGTTGTCTGAGTGCTGTAACTAAGACTTCCAGTACTATGGTAAATAATTGGTGAGAGTGGAGATGCCTGTCTTCTTCCTGACCATAGAGGAAAAGCTGCCAGCATTTTTTTCCCATTGAGGATGATATTAGCTGTGGTTTTCTTGCATATGGCCCTTATCATGTTGTGTTAGGTTTCTTCTAACCCTACTTTGTTGAGGGTTTTTATCATGAATAATGTTGTACTTTGTCAAGTGCATCTATTGAAAGGATCATATGGTTCTTATCCTTTCTTTTACTAATGTGGCACATCATATTGATTTGCAAATATTGAACCATGCTTGCAGCCCAGGAATAAATCTCTCTTGATCATGGTGAATGAGTCTTTTAATATATTGTTGGATTCAATTTGCTAGTAATTTGTTGAGAATTTTTGCATCCATGTTCATCATGGATATTGGCCTGTAGTTATCTTTTTTAGTGGAGTCTTCATCTGGTTTTGATATCACGGTAATGCTGGCCTCATAGAATGAATTTGGAAGTTTTCCTTCCTTTTCAATTTTTTTTTTTTTTGGAATAATTTAAGATGATTAGGTATTAACTCTTCTTGAATTGTTTGGTAGAATTCGCCTGTGAAGCCATCTGGCCCTAGATTTGTGTTTGTTTGGAGATTTTTGATTACCTATTCAATTTCTTTGGGTCTGTTCAGTTATTGGTCTCTTAAAATTCAAGTTTTTGGGGCACCTGGGTGGCGCAGTCGGTTAAGCATCCAACTTCAGCCAGGTCACAATCTCGCGGTCCGTGAGTTCGAGCCCCGCATCCAGCTCTGGGCTGATGGCTCGGAGCCTGGAGCCTGTTTCCGATTCTGTCTCCCTCTCTCTCTGCCCCTCCCCCGTTCATGCTCTGTCTCTCTCTGTCCCAAAAATAAATAAAAAACGTTGGAAAAAAAATTTTTTAATTCAAGTTTTCTATTTCTTTCTGTTTCAGTTTTGGCAGTATATGTTCCTAGAAATTTATCTATTTCTTCCAGGTTGTCCACTTTGTAAGCATATAGTTTTTCATTAATATTATTTAATAATTGTATTTCTGTGGTGTGGTTGTTATTTCTCCTTTCTCACTTGTGATTTTATTTATTTGGGTCCTTTTTCTTTTCTTTTTGACACATATGGCTAGGGTTTTATCAATTTTATTTATTCTTTCAGAGAACCAGATCCTGATTTCATTGATCTGTTCTACTGTTTTTTTGTTCATTTGTTTCTATATTATTTATTTCTGCTCTAATTTTTACTATTTCCCTTCCTTTGCTGGCTTTAGGCTTCATTTTGCTGTTCTTATTATAGTTCCTTTAGGTGTATTATTAGGTGGTTAATTTGAGGTTCTGTTTTTTTTGTTTTGTTTTGTTTTGTTTTGTTTCGTTTTAAGATAGGCTTGTATCTTCCTTCTTAGGACCACTTTTTGCTGCATCCCAAAAGGTTTGAATTATTGTTTTCATTTTCATTTCTTTCCAAGTATTTTTTTTTATTTTTTCTTTGATGCTCTGGTTGACCCATTCATTGTTTAGCAGCATGTTGTTTAACCACCATATATTTGTGTTTGTTCAAGTTTTTTTTTTTTTGGTTGACTTTAAGTTTCATGCTGTTGTGGTCTCTAAATATGCATGTGCGATCTCAGTTTGTTTGTATTTGTTTAGACCTTATTTGTGACCTAATATATTATCTATTCTGGAGAATGCCCCATGTGCACTTGAAAAGACTGTGTATTCTGTTGCTTTAGGATGGAAAGTTCTGAATGTATCTATTAAGTGCATCTGGTCCAGTGTGTCATTTAAAGCCATGTTTCCTTCTTGATTTTGTGCTTAGATGATCTGTCCATTGCTGTAAGTGAGGTGTTAAAGTCTCCTTGTATTATTGTATCATTACCAATGACTTTCTTTATGTTTGGGATTAATTGATTTATATATTTGGGTTCTTTCTTACTGGGGACATAAATATTTACAGTTGTTACATCTTCTCTTTGGATTGTTCCCTTTATTATGATATAGTGCCCTTCATCTCTTGTCACAGTCTTCATTTGAAAGTCTAGTTTGTTATTGCTTTCTCTCTCAAAAATAAATGAACACTAAAAAAATTAAAGGGGCACCTGGGTGGGTCAGTCGGTTCAGCGTCTGACTTCAGCTCAGGTCATTATCTCCCAGTTCATGGGCTCAAGCCCCGAATCGGGCTCTGTGCTGACAGCTCAGAACCTGGAGCCTGTTTCAGATTCTGTGTCTCCCTCTTTCTCTGTCCCTCCCCCGCTTATGCTCTCTTGCTTTATTACAAAAATAAATAAACATTAAAGTCTAGTTTGTCTGATAGTAGTATTGCTGCTCCAGCTTTCTTTTAATGTCCGTTTGTATGATAAATGTTTCTCCATACCCTCACTTCAATCTGCAGGAGTGTTTAGGTCTCAAAATAGTGTGTTGTAGGCAGCATAGAGATGGGTCTTGTTTTTTTTTTAGTCCATTCTCACATCCTAGTCTTTTCACAGGAGTGTTTAGTCCACTTATATTCAGAATAGTTGTTGATAGATATGTATTTAGTGCCATTTTGTTACTTGTTTTGTTATTGTTTCTGGAGATGTTCTCTGATCCTTTCTTGTCTTTTTGATTTTTGGTCTTTCCTTTCCATTCCCAAATTCCTATTTAATATTTCTTGCAGGGGTGGTTGACTGGTCACAAACTCCTTTAGTTTTGTCTGGGAAATGCTTTACCTCTTCTTCTATTCTGAGAAATTTGTGCTTCTTGCAAACCCAAATACACTGCTGTATTTCCAGAGCCCTTGTAAATACTATTGTATTTTCACCAGCAGATGTCAGTGTTTACACATAAAATAAAAGCAGCCCCCAAAGGATTATCATTATTATTTTCCTTTTCTTATTCTGAACAAATCAACTTTATTCACGTTTTTCACATAGAGCCTTATAATGTGATCATTTTTGTTCTGGAAAGTAATGATAATGTTTACCCCTTTAAAGAAAAACTGTATATGTGGAGGGACTGGATTACAAATGACACACACATTTCATATAATAAGTTACACTGTGAAACTCCTCATCAAATATTTTTGTTGAACACTTATTCTTTGCCTGAAACCAGCTTATGTAACAGTTTTGTCCTAAAACTGAAAAGCTGGTCCTCAAGGGTCTTAAAACCTCTTTTGGAGGGGTGAGATTTAAAAAATAAAACAACTTAAGACTTCAGTTAATTACTAAAACTAAAAGCAATTGCCATATTGTTTCAAGAAGATGGGGTTTCAGTAGTGGCTGGAGCATATGGAAGCCTTTAGGGAAGGAAACTCCAAGACAAAGAAGGTGAATTCACTGGTTGGGAATGGAAAGGTACTATGGGTTCTTTTGCTAAGAAAGTGAAAGAGAAAGAACTATTTCTGGAGAGTCCATTTGATGAAGTCGTGAAAATGAAATGGAGAAGAGTGGCATTATTACAGAATCTGGGAGTGAGGACAAGAATTCTTACAGTGGTAATTAGAAATAAGACTAAGACCCAGAGGGCATAAGAGAAACAGTAGGCCACCATGCTGCAGTACTGACAGGTAGTTACTATGGCTTCTTGTCTTAGTACAAAGTCATGAGAAAGGTGATATGGGAAACAAAGTCAGAAAGAAATGGCAAATAAAATTAAATTTCCTTATAACCTGCAGCCCATTGACAAATATTTGAGGCAGGAAGAGCAAATGTTTCTCCAGGAATTCCCTACTGTCTTTATGCTAATGCTTTGCTGGAGGGAAGAAAAACCTTAGCTTGACTATAGGTAGGCCTCCAGTATCCTATGAATCTTCTTTAGCATATGAAAATCTCATTGGAAACTTTCCCTTGACTTTACCTCTCCCAACTCCCAAGTATATAACCAGTCTCTCCTCAGGGTGCCAGGGCAGCTTTTTCTCACCACAGGTCTTGTCCCTGTGCTTTAATAAAATCACTTTTTTTGCACCAAAGGCATCTTCAAGAATTGTTTCTTGGTCATCAGCTCCAGACCCCATGAACCTCTCATCACCCCCAAAAAACCTCATCAAAGGAGTCAACACATGGTCAGGCAACAAAATAGAAGACTTGAGGTCAGAGTTGTTTCCAGAGACTCTTGGACATATGGCTGCTGCAAGTATATGGAGAAAAGAGTAACTTGAATCTTTTGATCTTGAGTGACAGGTAAGTGATGGTATTGCCACTGACAGAAATGGAAAGCCTGGGAAGGGAGGTTGGCTTGGATGGGATGATGTCAAGTACAGTGTGATCCATGTTGTTGAAACTGATATGGGCCAGGCTGGAAGAGATCTGGAGGCATGAAAGGTGAGAAGGTGGAAGCTGGACCAGAATCAGGCTAGGTGTAGAAACAATAATAGACTAGAGAAAGAGGAGGTACCACTTCTCAGCAAATGCCCACAGTTAACAGGTGATCCCAGAAAGGAGAAGAGTCATCAGAAAAGAGAGATTCAGGGTGGGAAGCTGAAAGAAAAGAAAACCAGAAGGGAGGAGTTTCAGGAAGGAAGGGAAGCAAACATTGAGAAAGATCTCAGGGAGATCAAGGAGCCACACACCACCACCAGGTTACTGAGTTTGATAAGATACCTTCTTTGTCTGTTTGAGAAACTTTGACCTTACTCAAAATGGATTATAATTGGCCTCCTGCTTCCCAGGTGTAAATGCCCAATAGTATTTAAATATTATAAAAGATCAGCATTGAATAACAGTTAAGATTCCTTCTATTCTGAGTTCTTTTGAATATTCTCAAAGTGCTCTGAGATTAAAGATGTCAGGTTTGTTGTCCTACCCAAGCCTGAGGGTATAAAGTATGAGCCCAGGAAGGACAGGCTAAACATTAGTTCTTGTTGCAGGCTGTAGCAATAGCAGTAGCAACTAGTATTTCAGAGGATGACAGTTTGGGTTTTTACTTTGGGTTTTGATGCTGTTTCTTCTGCTTGCTAGCTGAGAGTGGGAACTTAAATACTGGTAGGTGCTCACACAGTAGAGATTCTGTGACAAGATGGTGCCAAGAGCCAAAACTACTTCAGAGAGACAAGCACATCTGTTGAATTTGGTGTTCGTTAGAGAGAGAAAATTGAAAAGAAACTCTGGATTACTAGATCCTAAGTTAAACTTGATTGCAAAAGTCAAATGAAACACTGTTCATGAAAATAACTTGCACTCTGTTGTGCATTCTATTAAATAAGGCATTGTAATTTAGCAATACTAAATAAGAGGTCCACAAACATTCCAGGTATGAATTAGGACATGCTAAATAAATATATGAAGTCTACAACAGCATCAGTGACATGATATTACTTTGTGGGAAAAATTACACACCATGAATCAGGAATGATTTATGTGACTTTTGATCATTATGATGATAATCATCGTGACTGTGATAATTGTTTCCCGATGCTTCATTTATCAAATGGCCCACCAGTCCCTTTGTGCTAAGAGCTGCCTGGTTTGGGTTGCATGGAGTCTCATCCATAAGGCTCATTCCACCTCCCAGAACCCTGAGTCACAGATCCAGCTACTTTTGGTATGAAGGTTTCTTTAACACTCCCATTACTCCCAGACATTTGTTGCACAGAATTTGCCTTATAGAAGAGACTGGCCATACCAATTCTCTTAGAGCCTAGAACTCGAGGACCTAGGGACACATAGTGTAGGAAAATTTACATTCAGGAATGTGTCATCCACCTACTTGGCTCTAGTCCTTGCTACTATCAATATAATTTATTGATCACTTACATGTCAAGAACTGTGCTACACGCTTTACATACATTAGTATGTAAATACTATATACTATACTACTATGAGGCAGACGTTATTTCCCCCTGACTATAAGGAAGAGAACACTGAGGCTAAGAGAGGTTAAACAACTTGCCTAACATCCCACACTACTTAGTAACAGAACCAGGACTTGAAGACAGATGGCTTGTCTCTGAAGATCTTGTACTTAAGCCCTTCTCTACACTAAGAGTATAGGAATCCTTCATATTCATAAGAGGGCTCTGAATCATTATTCAGGTTTCCTGATTTCTACCAGAGTGGTAGAATTCTTTCCCCTGTCCCCACCTACCTGTCACCACCTACCTGCAATAATTTTACTGAAGAAAGGCATCCATTTTCATTGCTGAATGGAAGACACAGGGTAGGTACTCAAAAGATACTGGAAAAAAAAAATACTTGTTGAATGAATGTGTGCCTGTATGTTTCCTGTGGGTCATCAAAGAGTCTTCACCCATTTGGAAACCAACAAGTGAAGTTTAGGTGATTCTCATTGTACAGATGAAACACTGAACTACACAGAATACCACTTTGAAGGCTCATTACTCTTCATTGAGTTGTAGTAGCCAAGTGTCACATCTTTAGGAGCTGGTTCATTGTATTGAATTACATGCATAAAGAATACTTAAGATGTAATGAATTCTTTTTTAAAAAAAATTTTTAATGTTTATTCATTTTTGAGAGACAGAGAGAAACAGAGCATGAGCTGGGAAGGGGCAGAGAGAGGGAGACAGAGAATCTGAAGCAGGCTCCAGGCACCGAGCTGTCAGCACAGAGCCCGACATGGGGCTCAAACTCATGAACTGTGAGATCATGACCTGAGCCGAAGTCATACACTAAACTGACTGTGCCACCCAGGCACCCCAAGATGTAATGAATTCTTAAGCCCAGAGGTTCTTTCCAACTTCTTATCCTTGCTACATTTATATCACGAGAATTTATAGCCAAAATCCTTCAGCCTGAACCCCTCTGCACACCAGTCATAGTTTCACCATTACTTCTTGGAAGCCCTAAATATCCCTCTACCAATCAGTTACCTGTCATACTTGCTGCTGCTTTTTGAAACTCTAAAAAAGCAACTTAAAAAAAATTAAATCAAAGTTAGTTAACATATAGTGTAATAATTTCAGGAATAAAATTTAGTGATTCATTACTTACATGTAACACCCAGTTCTCATCCCAGCAAATGCCCTTCTTAATGCCCATTGCGCATTTAGTACATCCTCTCACCCAAGAACCCGCCACCAACTCTCAGTTTGTTTTCTGTATTTAGAGTCTCTTATGGTTTTCCCCCTGTTTTTATCTTATTTTTGCTTCCCTTCCCCTATGTTCATTTGTTTTATTTCTTAAATTCCACATGAGTGAAATCATATGATAGTTGTCTTTTTCTGACTGACTTATTTCACTTAGCATAACACACTATAGTTCCATCCATGTTGTTGCAAATAGCAAGATTTTATTTTTTTTGATGTCTGAGTAAAATTCCATGGAATATATTATATATGTATATTATTTATTATATAATATAAAATATATAAATATATAAATAAATAAAAAAAAATAAATATATGTGTGTAAAATATATACATATATAATATAATATAATACCTCTTCTGTATCCATTTATCAATTGACATTTGGATTGTGTCCATACTTTGGCTGCTGTTGATAGTGCATGTGCCCCTTTGAATCAGCATTTTTGCATCTTTTTTGGATAAATAACTAGAAGTGCAGTTGCTGGGTCATAGGGTAGTTCTATTTTTAATTTTTTGAGGAACTTCCATACTGTTTTCCAGAGTGGATGCACCAGTTTGTATTTCCACCAGCAGTGCAAAAGGGCTCCCTTTTCTCCAACTCCTTGACAATATCTGTTTCCTGAGTTGTTAATTTTAGCCATTCTGACAGGTATGAGGTGATATCTCATTATGGTTTTGATTTGTGTTTTGCTGATAATGATTAATGTTGAGCATCTTTTCGTGTGTCTGTAACCATCTGGATATCTTCTTTGGAGAAATGTCTATTCATGTCTTTTGCCCCATTTCTTCACTGGATTATTTGTTTTTTGGGTGAGTTTGATAAGTTCTTTATAGATTTTGGATAATAACCCGTTACCTGATATGTCATTTGCAAATATCTTCTCCCATTCCATTGGTTGCTGTTTAGTTGTACCGATTGTTTCCTTTGCTGTGCAGAAGCTTTTTTATCTTGATGAGGTCCCAATAGTTTATTTTTTGCTTTTATTGCTCTTGCCTCTGGAGACATGTTAAGTATGAAGTTGTCACGATTGAGGTCAAAGAGGTTTTTGCCTGTTTTCTCCTCAAGGATTTTGATGGCTTCCTGTCTTACGTTTAGGTCTTTCATCCATTTTCAGTTTATTTTTGTGTATAGTGTAAGAAAGTGGTCCAAGTTCATTCTTCTGCATGTCACTGTCCAGTTTTCCCAACATTATTTGCTGAAGAGACTGTCTTTTTGTATTGGATATTCTTTTCTGCTTTGTCAAAGATAAATTGACCATATGTTTGTGGTCCATTTCTGGGTTCTCTATTCTGTTCCATTGATCTATGTGTTTGTTTGTGCCAGTACCATACTGTATCTTGATGATTACAGCTTTGTAATACATCTTGAAGTCTGGGACTGTGCTGCCTCCAGCTTTGGTTTTCTTTTTCAACATTACTTTGGTTATTTGGTATCTTTTCTGGTTCCACACAAATTTTAGAATTGTTTGTTCTAGCTTTGTGAAGAATGCTGGTGTTATTTGGATAGGAACTGCTAACTGCATATCCATTGTGGAAAGCCGTGTTCTTGATTCAGTTCACTTCTTGTATCCTATGAGGAACGAGTCTTTTTTTTTTTTTTTTTTTTTAAGTTTCTTTTCCCTGGAGGCCATGCATATGTCTTTCCTTATTTGAATGTTAACAACATTCTACTCACATACAGCCAGGGAGAAGTCCATAAACTGATTCTATCTCAGAGAACAGGGCTCAACAAGTGATCAGAGAGTGTTGTAAGTGGGTTGATGACCATACCTGTCCCTGAGATTACTGGACCCTGCCTCCTGGGAAGAAATTGTTATTTCCCTGTCCTGCAGCACTTAATGTTTTGTTGGTATTTAATCAGTGTCAGTTTACACCTACAGGATGCAAAGATGATGTCAGCTTTCCCCACAGAATGTTCAAAGTTCTCTAGTTATAGCTCCAGATTTTTATTCCAAGCAACCCTAAGGACTATAAGACTCCTCAATATAATACAGTTGACATGACAATTGTTCACTAAGTATTAGACATATTTATTGTCTTGGAAGAAATATGCTTTTCTTTCAATAAAGAGGTGAGTGTGAGCAGTTTGCTCAGAAAGTAAGGAAGCCTATTTGGCCTTGATCTGTTTCCTTGTTCTTATCACAGGATGACAATCTCATGTTTGTGGGTTTTCATGTCCACTGATGATGGAACAGTTAAGGGTAATGATTGAAAATTTTGGCTTTCAAGTCAGACAGAATTGTGTTGAAATCCTAGCTCAAATTCTGCATTTTCCACTGACTCACTCTCTAAACCTTAAAAACTCCAAAAATAGATCTGTGCATTAGTTTGCTCAACTGAAAAAGGGAGAGAATGATGCCTACCTCTCAGGGTAAAGAGTGTCAAGCCCATTGGGGTTGCACAGTTGGTAGTCATACGTGTTAACACCAATTTTATGGTTTTCACATTGAGTGGGTGTGTAAGAGGTCTGGTGTCATTAGTACCAGAGTGGAAATGACAGAATCCCAGAGTAAATCCTCTTCAGTTGGCATAATTGATACTAAATATTAAATGCATATTTAATATTTGACCAGAGATAAGAAGTCTATGGTTATGAATGCCACAGCTCTGATAATTTAGCCTATGAGTGTGTAGCACTTTGAGGCAACATTTCTTTTGTTTAAAACCCCATGTACTCAATTTACATTCAGAAAAAGGTTGTGGAATCATCCAGACCCACTACTAACAAGAAATTGGGATGCCAGCAAGCCAATGTTTTTGTGAGAATGTTGGGCTATTAATCATAAAAAAGCAAAAAAAAAAAAAAAAGACACTTTTATTTATAGCAAACTGCTAAGCAGATAATAAAGACCCCTTTCAGAGCTTGTATTTTTTTTTTTTTTCACAGAAAAGTGCTTGGCTTTTATAATGATTTTCCAGATGAAATAAAAAACTACACAAGTACCTGAGCCCTAAGTGTTTGTGGTTTTTAGACCAATGTCCTCAACATCAACTAGCCCCCGCAGGATGGAGTGCAAGATGTAGAATAACCCTGTAAAGAGAGGCCAGCACATGGCTGGCTCACATTAACAGCTGACTGGGTACATGAAGTACCTTTAGATTGGAAATGAGTAAGTAACCCCAAGAAAGCCCAGGTGAGCTATTATGCCTTCCTCTGAGAGCTTCTGACAAGTCCTAGGCCACCTCCTTCCCTCCACCACTTAGTCAGACCTCCCCTTTCTGTCCCTTATAGAGGTGGATGCTGCCTCCTCTTTGGGGAGACACTGGTTCATGAAAGTCCACTTTTGCTTAGTCTCTGCTAGGAGGATATCTAAGCTCTTCAATATCCAGGGGCTGAGCTTTTTCAGTTTCCGGATAGAACAGGCACTTAAATATTCATGGAATGCATGAATGATTTCTTTTTTTTTTTAATTTTTTTTTAACATTTATTTATTTTTGAGACAGAGAGAGACAAAGCATGAATGGGGGAGGGGCAGAGAGAGAGGGAGACACAGAATCGGAAGCAGGCTCCAGGCTCTGAGCCACCAGCCCAGACCCCGACGCGGGGCTTGAACTCACGGACCGCGAGATCGTGACCTGAGCCAAAGTCAGACGCTCAACCGACTGAGCCACCCAGGCGCCCCACATGAATGATTTCATGTATGCGTTTGGACCTCTAGCAAATGGAAGATGTGGTATGCAGAAAAATCAATGCCAAAACATACCCACATCCTAATCCCTGAAACCTGTCAATTATACTGTTATTTACAAAAAGTCTTTTTGGAGATGATTGAGTTGAGGTTCTTGAGATGGGAGATTATCTTGGATTATCATGCTATGACATGTATTCTCATAAGAGGGAAGCAGAGCAAAATTTACAGACAGAAGAGAAGGTGTGAAAATGGAGGCAGAGATTGGAGTAATGCTGCCATAAGCCAAGGATTGCCAACAGCCACCAGGAACAGGAAGAGATACTCCCCCAAAGCCTCTGAAAGGAGCATGACCTGCTGACCCTTTGATTTTGCCCCAGTGAGACTGAGGTAGTACTTCCAGCCTCTAGAACTGTGAGGAATAAATTTCTGGTGTAAGTCACAAAATGTGTGGTTGTTTGTTAAAACGGTCATAGGAAATGAATACTGAAGGTGGCTAATTTATCCTTGACAATCAAACTTCACCTTGATCTTAAAATGTCAGAAAAACTAGCATAAGATGCTTGTGTCCCATACAGGTGTTACAGGGGTGACAACTACATTCTAGTCACATCTTTTCACCCGGAGGAATATATTTTAAAATATATATTTTTTCATTATTATAAAAGCAAATGGTAAAGTATAAAAAGCTAAAAGTAAATGTGCCCTTCACTCTCACAGGTCAGTCCTCGTGTGTATGTGTGTGTGTGTAGCCTTTCTGTATGACTAGCTTGGGCTTCCTTACAGTATGGTGGTCTCAGGCTAGTTGGACTTCTTATACAGCATCTGGCTTCTCCCAGAGCAAAAAGCAAAAGCTGCCATTCCCTCTTAACTCCTGGACTTGATAACTTAAGAACTTCACTTTCACTGCCTCATTGGTGAAAACAGTCACAAGACCAGGTAAGACTCAAGAGGAGAGGGGAAAAATCCTTTGTCTCTTATTGAGAGTGTCAAGGCCATATTGAAGAAGAGCATATGAGATGGGAAATATTATTGTGGAAATGGTTGAAAACACTGTAGAACAGGTGATTAGCCATGCACAAAAACGGTTATCATATGAAAAGAAAGAAATGTTGGAAAAGGGGTAGAGTTTGTGGGACTGACATATTACTTCCAGTTTGCAGAATTGAAGACAGAAATTGATGGAGAGTGCATTTAAATTGGTTTGGTGGGTAGGTGGCATTTGACATATGCATGTAAGGAGATACAGGTTCCAAGAGCACGGTGTGAATGAAGGCCAGAGTAAGGGTGGAGTGTGCGCATGCGTGCGTGTGTGTGTGTGTGTGTGTGTGTGTGTGTGCATGTGTTTGTGGGGGTGTTAATCAAAGATATAGCAAGAAGAGGGTTGAAGGACTGTGGGGTGGTTTATTTTTAACCAAAATATAAAACATGGAGCAGAGGTAACTGATTAGACTGGCTTTCTTTGGCACCAGAACAGGCACATGTTGGTTCCAGGGATTGCAAGAGGCGTGGAGATGAAGACTGGGTTTCTCTCCTTGAGTCCTATGGAGCACTGGGAACAGCTTCCTCTCCCACAACTCTTGCCAGGCAGAGGCACATTTCTGAGTTCCTTGGCATTGCCCTTGGCCCCAAGATGAGAGAGTGGGCTCCTGCCCAGGAGCCAGTCAAGTCTTCTCCCAAACCTCCTTCCAAGCCCTCTTCTGGTGCTGCATCTGTGGGGCAGGCACAGCTGTGATGGCAACACTGCAGTAATTATGGGAAGAATATGCTCATGAGCAGATGACTGTGATTAACTTGCTTTTTCTGTTGGCTGTCAAGTCCAGACAGCACTTGTTGGAAAAGATAATTAAATCAGAATCAGATGCCTGCAGTAAATATTTTATTCAAAACCCTACACCACAATAGAGGAAGTTGACCTTGAAAGCCAGCTGTAAATTCCCACCTTTTTCTGAAGCCTGAGCCCAACTCAGGGGATGAGCTGGAGTCTGCTCAAATGAGCTCCTTGTTAAGCAATCAAGGGCTCAGTGGTGTATGTCGTGCATATTAACATTATTAATGCTAGAGGATTAAAGTAATACTTATCTGCTCCCTCAAGAGTGGAGAAAACTTGAGAAGTGTAGAATCCAGAGCAACAAGGCATCCCAGCCTCTCTCTGCGTCTCTGTTTGCTCAGGTTCAGCTCTGAGTGGCTGATGACTCCATCGAGGCTGTCCCCATGTCATCAAGAGTTGCTGCCTCTCTGATACACATTTCTCACTTGTTGTATGTAGCAAGCCATGGTCTTGATGTTAACTTGGATGATAAGTGCCCATGACAAATCCTGTCACATTGCTTTTCTTCATGTGATGCATTCACCATGATGCATCTTACAGAATGGGAAACTGGAAACTGCGTGGGTGAAAAGTGGATATTTGTTTGGGGTCCTGACAGTAGTTTTCTTTAAGAACTTTCTATGAGGAAAAGATTTTAAAAAGAAGCCAACATGCCCTACCACACCTTGCTCCTAAGATGCCAAATACTGCTACCATCCTCACAATTCTTGTTCTTCTCTCATGCCTGGAACCTAGAGAAGGACAGGAACTTGTCTACTGTCCTTTTTTTTTTAGCAATGGAGAAAAGATACTTAAAGCCATCTTTAAGATACTTAAAGATACTTAAAGTCCATCTATCAGACAGAACCAGGACCTGGCAGTCTCCAATTCACATTGCGGGACCTTCTTTTTCTCTACATATGTAGGAGTCAGATAGGTTTGCCTGGGGGAACTTATGAAGCCTCCATGATCAATATAACTTGCTTTCAAGTATCCCAAACACTCAGCTAATGTTTCACTTCCCTGGACAGGCCCTGTGACTTCTTTATGAATCTGAAACATTTTTTTAAAGTTTATTTATTTTGAGAGGAGTGAGGGGAAGAGAGTGAAGGATAGAGAGAATCCCAAGCAGGCTCCATACTGTCAGCACAGAGCTCAATGCAAGTCTTGATCCCATGAACCGTGAGATCATGACCTGAGCCAAAATCGAGTCAGATGCTTAACGAATGGAGACACCAAAGTGCCCTTATATATCTGAAGCATTTAAAAAAAATTTAACTTTTTTTTTTTACTATTGAGAAACAGAGAGAGACAGAGCATGATCATGGGAGGGACAGAGAGAGGGGGAGGCACAGAATCTGAAGCAGGATCCAGGTCCTGAGCTGCCAGTACAAGGCTCTATGCAGGACTCGAACTCACAAACTGCAAGATCATGACCTGAGCCGAAGTTGGATGCTTAACTGACTGAGCCACCGAGGAGCTCCTGAAGCATTTTATTGGAGAAATATGCTGACCTCTTTAAAAGACATCTCATCAGTATCTCTTTTCAAATTGTTTTCTGTAGGTTCCTGAAGTATGACTCACAGTGCACCTCCTATCTCCTCAACTGTACCCCATTCAAGTGTCCACAGTCCATCCGACCATCCTCCATTTTCCTCACAGAAATAAAGCCTGTCATTTGATGTTTGAGAAGCCAAGCATGGAGGCCTCTGACTGTCTCTTGCACTTCTTCTTGCCTTTCATACATTTCTTGTCTGCTTTTAAAATTCTTAGACAGTGGTCTTTTTATCTCAAGAAATCTTAGTTCCTTCTCTCTCCGCAGAGGAAGTCATCTTTAAAAACAAACTGAAACAAAACCATTTGGGAGGGTGAGTGTGCTGAGAGAAGGGAGATCTGGAAGCAGCAGAAGGGCCGGAACTTCCTTTGAGTAAAATATGGGAGCTGTGATTAGAGGAGACCAGCCTGGCTGGCCTGGGGCTGAACCTACCTGGCACCTGTCTATGGTGGGGGGTGGGAGAGACTGCAGGGGCAGGGCTGGCAGGAGGTTGAGTCCAGTGTGAGAAAGGGAGTTGTTGGTGCCTAAAGACATTTTGGATACCTGGATACAGCATTACCTATGAGTAGGGAGGACGATCAGAGTCACCTGCTGGTGGGAAAGGGAGCCCCCACTTAATGTCAAATGAGAAAATTACTGTCCCTGCAGTATTTTTTTCTTTTTTATTTTCTTGTGGTGTTTTTAAAACAATTTGAACATTTCATAAGGTGAGCAAGCCCCTGGCTGATGAGGACTCCTCCTTAACTAAAGTTTAATCAGTCCTCTCTAAGCACTTTTTTCCATAAGACCTCAACCTTGGCCCTGGCCTTGGCTTACCTAGCCCAATTTTAGCAAGAAATTCTGCTAAGTCAGTTTAGTGAGAGCCTCGCTGCTCTTGACACTCAGCTGTTTCTCATTCCTCCTTCCTTAATGCCTAACCAAGTTCCCCTTAGTAATTTCCCATCTACCCTCTCACCCTGCTTCTTGGCTCTAAATCCCCATTCGTCCCTTTTATATTCAGAGTTGAATTCAAGCTCTTTCTCCAATTGCAATAGTCTTAAATTAAATCTTCCTTGATGTTTTAACAAGTGTCAGAAAAATTTCTCTTTAACATGGCTCAGTGCCTAATACTCCAGAGGCCACATTAATGTAATTCTTCTCCCTATTCAGTTGAATTTATGTATTTATTTTTCTCCTGTTTCCTACACTGTTTGCCTCCAGCAGGCACAATTTAGAGCCATTCCAATTTTGAATGGAGGTATATTTGACCAGTTCCCAAGAGATGATCACTGTATACCTTTCTTAGTCAATTTGGGCTGCTGTAACAAGATACCATAGACTGCATGGCTTAAATAACATAAATTTATTTCTCCAGTTCTGAATGTTAAGTGGTCTAAAATCAAAGCACTGGCAGATTTGGTGTCTGGTTGTTTCAGACTTTGAGTCTAGAGTTCCCTTTGGTCCAGCAAGAGAGTGGATGCAGAATGGAATACAAGAGAGGTTAATGTATGAGAGGAAACAGGAGCCCCAAGTAAGTGTCCTTGATCTGTATTTATTAGGATCAGAAGATTTACAAACGTGATGGATGTGCAAAAGGAAACAATAAAACAGTGATCATTAACTCATGTGCATGAGAGAAAGGGAGTTTTGAAGGTATGCAGTGTTAGGGATTAGGGTCAATACAAATCAAAGTCCTGGCACCGAGCAGACAGCAGTTTACTGAAGGCACCAGGCACCATGTCTGTTTATCTTAACTTTTCTAGGGACTAAGATAGAGCATGTTACTTCAGGGTTAACAAGGCATTTTTCTTGCTAATTAGCCCCCTGGACGTTTTTGCCCTGCTGAGGGGGCTTTCTGCTTCTACTTGTTTTTGGATGCTTTCATCCAGTGGAAGTGGCTTTCCATTTTATGCTTTGTTCTACAATGGGGGCGCTTTTGCCCTGTGGTGGCTATTTTACCCTAAGCTTTGTTAACCCATTGGTGCAAGCTTAGGGAATTCTTTTTTTAAAATTTTTTATGTTTATTTATTTTAGGGAGAGAGAGAGAGAGAGAGAAAAACAGTGTGAGTGGGGAAGGGGCAGAGAAAGAGGAAGACACAGAATCTGAAGTAGGCTCCAGGGTCTGAGCTGTCAGCACAGAAGCCAAACTTGGGGCTTGAATTCATGAACTGTGAAATCATGACATGAGCCAAAGTTGGTCGCTCAACCGACTGACCCATCCAGGCCCCCATGGGAATTGTTAAACTTATTCCTTATATCTGGTGAGGACTCAATTCCTGGTTTGCAGATTACTTCATTCACATTGTATCCTCACATGAAAGGAGAGAAAGTTCTCCTATTTCTTGTAAGGACATTAATCCCTTGATTAGTGACTAGGTTCTGCCTTCATGACCTAAGTACTCCCCGAGGGCCTCACTTCATAATGCCATCATATTGAGGATTAGACTTTCAACATATGAATGGGAGGGGAGACACAAATATTCAGTATATAACAGTGCTTTTCTTATCCATATCAGAGGCATTCAACTGTAACACAACTGGAATATTTCTCTGGATTGATCTCTCTTTCTTTGAGCATGGTATACTCTTCAATATAAAGAGCACTGTGTGATCCCTTAAAATTGCTAGAATAAAATGGATAGTTAAATGATATTACTGCCTATCAACCTTCTGAATTAGGACCTGGCATTTAAAAGCTAGCTGGAGTATGTCACATTTGGAAATTTCTCTTGTGAAATTCAGTGACACCATATGAGTGCATGCTTCACATTAATTACCAGCATCTTGTACTTTTTAAGATGCAGCAAGTTATTGGATGACAAATTGGGAATACATTTCTTTGATTTGGAAGAACTCATTTCCTACCCAAGTGAATGAGTTTAATGTTAGAGATTGTAACTAATGAGTTTTACTGAATTTACCAGTCAATGGGAAAAATATTATTTACTACAGACAAGAACTGTGGCCCAGGTATGTTATTTACGAGGTAGTGGCTGAACTTTGTATCACAGTTAGGAAAAATTATACACAAAAGAAAAAATATTTTCCTAATTTTCAATTCTGAAATCAGCTGACAGTATGAAAAATAAAAGGTGGTACATACAGCTTTCTCCTCACATTGGGTGTCCATGCTCAACTGCATATAGACTTCGATGGAGGCCTACTGTAAATTCAGGATGCACAAAATCCCCTGTTACTGTTAGCCCCAGCTTTTAAAGGACACTTCAAAATTACACTATTGTTCCAGCATAATTATTGATAGTGCCGTTTAACTCTCAAAAACATCCTGTATTTGCTGATTTTAAATCATGGAGTCACCCTAAGTATAGCACGTTGATAAAGATGTGATTTCCTTCACTATACAGAGTCTTCTTCAGGTGGATTCAGGAATATCTTTTCTCATCTTCTTAGTTATAAGACCAAGGATGTTTCTTCCATTTCTTGGTAGCAGTTTTGTCATTGTTTTAAGGACAGAAAGATTCAGGTAAGTAATCAAATTTCTATTTTTGCATTGAAGTTATTGGAAACTCCAGCCCATTTCTAGTAATTCTTCAGGTCTACCTTACACGTATTTTTTTTTTATCATCTCTCTGCATTTGCTCCAAATTCTTCCTTTTGTGTTTGTAGCATTGTTTGTAATTTGTAAGATTCCTTTGAATAAACATTGGAACAAGGCAATTATAAATTAATCAATATGGCTGAAACACTAAGTGCTCTTTGTAGCTTTTTGGAAACCCTAACTTATTTGCTTTTAAAGCCATCATAGGCTGCCACATTTACAATAAAAAATCACATTGTTTCTTGTTTTTTAAAGTCAATAATGGACCTCTGATCCCAGGAAGATGGAGTAGGCATACTTTTATCCCTCTTTCTCCCACTGACTACAAATAAAACCCGTGGACATTACATATAAAGCATACATAAGAAGACTCTTAAAGATGTAAGGAGTAGGATAGACCTGATAGTGACACAGGGAACAACATGGTGGTGAGTTTTTAAGGTTTCTTGTCTCACATATCCCAGAATTAAAGCTAAAGAAGTCACAACCTGAAAACTCCAAAGGATGTACACACACCACTGCCCCTCCATCCCCCAAAAGGGCCTGCTCTCTAGTCAAAGGATCCAAAGAGAGGCATCCTAACAAAGCAGAAAATATTCAGGTACCATCTGCTCCACTATAGACAAATGTCATGGAAAAACTGTGCCCCACCCCTTATCATTCCAACAGAGGCCTAGTGGAGAGCATAGACTTCCATCTTTCTAAGGCTGTAATAAAGGACATCAACACCTACAGACTGGTGGTGTTAGTAAAGATAGGGAATAGAGTAAAAGTAGGGAATGGAGATGTCCATTCCCTATAGGTGATAATGAGCACCCCCTCTAAGGACATGTAAATGGAAGCCTAGTAGGAGCTCAGATTCCCATCCTTACTCAGCAGTAACATTTCTATCACTTTTCCTTCATACATTTTACAGAGGAAGCCATCTAAAAGAGAGTTTTAAATAATATGCAAAGTGTCATAATAACCAAAATATCCAAGTTCCAACTGAAAATCATTCATCAGACCAAGAAACAGAAAGACCTCAAATTAGCAAAAAGACAACACCAAGAGGACAATAAACGTATGTTAAAATTATCTGACAAAAATTTTAAAGAAGGTATGATAAAATGCTTCAAAGAGCAATTATGAACAGTCTTGAAAAAGTGAAAAAAATGGACACTCAAAAAATGAAAAAAAAAAATCTTAGCAAGGGAAAAGAACTATAAAGAACCAAATAAAAATGTGGATCAGAAAAAATACAATGAATGAAATAAAACATTCAATGGATCAGCTCAACAACAGAAAAGAACAGAGAGAAGAAAGAATCAATGAATTGAAGCAAAATATAACTATTTCCCAATAGGAAGAAGCAGAGAAAATAAATGAAAAAAACAAAAAACTCAAAGAACAAAACAGAGAATCAGGGCTCTAAAGTACTATAAAATCTAATATTTGTGTCATTAGAGTGCCAAAAGAGAGGAGAAAAAAGAGCAGGATTAAAATATAATTTAAGGAGGAGGAGCCAAGATGGCAGAACAGCATGGAAGTTTTTTGTGTATCTTGCATCCATGAAATACAGCCAGACCAACACTAAACCATCCTACACACCTAGAAAACTGATTGGAGGATTAACACAACAATCTGCACAACCTGAACCACAGAATTCAGCAGGTACGCGGCACAGAGAGGTGAACTTTGGGAGTGAGAGGCATAGGAAAGGAGGTGCTTTTGCAAGCAGAGAGAGGACAGAGACTGGGGGGAGGGGATAATATGGGAAAAGCAACCCTCCTCAAAACAGACGGAGAGAAAGTGGAAAATTGGAAACAACCTCAGGTACTAAACTAAAAAGAGAGAAAGGAGAAAGGAGAGGGTTTAAATTCCATTAAGACTGTAAACAAGGGGAGTGCAAAGTCTGCAACTCTACAGCTCGATACCTGATGGTGCTCTGGTAGGAAGGGAAAATCCCTAGGAACAGAGTGGGGTCTGCAAGGTTCTCAGGCCACACGAGGAAAGGCAGTTCCACTGCTGGAAGGACATTTGGTAGAGACTGTTGAAGCCACATGGTCCCAGCAAACCCCAGAAAATGGTCACATTCACTGGTGCTGGAACAAGTGTATTAAGTGTGAAGCCTGGTGCCAGATGTGTGTTGTGATTTTCCATAATCCCTGAAACACTGCTGCTACACTATCTCACAAACTTTTTCTGGGGCAGGCAGGTGTCTGGCCATTTCTCGGGGCACCAGCAGCAGGGGCCAGAAAACCTTCCTGGGTGCAGCTGACATTGGGCCATTGTTTATTCAGCCATTGCTCAGTACGATCCTCCCACAAAGGGGCAGAATGGGTCAAAGCTGCAGTCCTTCAGAAGTAAGGGGCCAGGGAAAACAGCCACATCTGAGACAAAACTCGGGAGAGAGGTACTGCCTGGGGCCTGGTCACAGAGAGGGAAAAAGTGGGGAGTAAACCAAAGCTGAAGACAGAGGAAGAGTGCGTGATTGCTGTTCTGGGAGAACAGACTGGGTAGCTGGGTGGCACCATTTTCACCACTCCCACACATGCACATACACACCTACAAGCGCCACAAAACTCCACCCCAGTAGGCGAGCAGAGCCATCTAGTGGAGAGCAGGGCCGTTACACTGAGCCCCGCCCAACTGGGCCAACTTCTCTTCCAAGAACACAAGTATCACCACTGGCTTAGTTTATGGACTATAAAGCGCTACATAGACTGACTTCTAGGGGAAAACAAAGTAATTTAAGTCCTATTTCAACCTGTTAGCAGGTCCATCTATTCAATTTTCTTTCTTTCTTTTCTCTTTTACACTTCTTTTCTTTTTTATGAATACAGAAAGAGAAAAAACTCATTTTTATTTTCAATTTTTATTAAAAATATTATTCTTTAATTTTTATTAGTATATATTTTATTTTGCATAATTTTTTTCAAATTCTATTTTACTTCCATTATTTTATGTTAGTCTACTACAGTGTATTCACCTTTTCAAACAATTTCCTTTTTTTTTCTTTTTCTTAAACTTTTTTCTCTTTTTAATTTCATTTCTTTTTCCTGAACACAGGAAAATATTCATATTTATTTTTAATTTTTATTAATTTTCTAAAATTTTTCTACTTTATTTTTTACTGTTGTGTATATATTTTTTAAATTCTATTTTACTCCCATTATTTCATTTTACTCTACTTCAGTGTATTCATTTATTAAAATTCTCAAATGATTTCCTCCCCGCCCTTTTTTTTGCTAATCTGTAAAACCACTTTCAACACCCAGAACACACACCTAGACTCTAGCATCATTTATTCTACGTGTGTGTGTGTGTTTAATTTTTTAACTTCTTTTTTTATTTTAATTTTTTTAATTTTAAATTTTCTACCTCATTAATTCTTTTTCTCCCTTCAAAATGACAAAATGAAGGAATTCATCCGAAAAGAAAGAGCATGAAGAAACGACAGCCAGGGATTTAACCAACACAGATACAAACAAGCTGTCTGAACCAGAATTTAGAATCACGAAAATAAGAATATGAGCTGGAATCAAAAATAGATTAGAATCCCTTTCTGGAGAGATAAAAGAAGTAAAAAATAGCCAGAGTGAAATTAAAAATGCTATAACTGAGCTGCAATCACAGACAGATGCAGTGGCGGCAAGGATGGATGAGGCAGAGCAGAGAATCAGCGATATAGAGGACAGACTTATAGAGAATAATGAAGCAGAAAACAAGAGGGAGATTAAGGCAAAAGAGCATGATTTAAGAATTAGAAAAATCAGGGACTCATTAAAAAGAAACAATATCAGAATCATAGGGGTCCCAGAAGAGGAAGAGAGAGAAATAAGGGTAGAAGGGTTATGTGAGCAAATCATAATGGAAAGATTTCCTAGCCTAGGGAAAGACACAGACATCAAAATCCAGGAAGCACAGAGGACCCCCATGAGATTCAACAAAAACTGACCATCAATAAGGCATATCATAGTCAAATTCACAAAATACTGAGGCAAGGAGAGAATCATGAAAGCAGCAAGGGAAAAAAAGTCCCTAACCTACAAGGGAATACAGATCAGGTTTGCAGCAGACCTATCCACAGAATCTTGGCAGGCCAGAAAGGAGTGGTGGGATATATTCAGTGTGCTGTGTCAGAAAAATATGCAGCCAATAATTCTTTATCCAGCACGGCTGTCATACAAAATAGAAGGAGAGATAAAAATTTTCCTAGACAAACAAAAATTAAAGGGGTTTGTGACCACTAAACCACCCCTGCAAAAAATGTTAAGGAAGACTCTCTGAGGGAGAAAAGATGAAAAAAATACATACATACAAAGATTAGAAAGAACCAGAGAACACCACCAGAAACTCAAACTCTACAAGCATCATAATGGCAATAATTCATATCTTTCAGTACTCACTCTAAACGTCAGTGGACTCAATGCTCCAATCAAAAGACATAGGGTAACAGAATGGATAAGAAAACAACATCCATCTATATGCTACTTACAAGAGACCCACCTTAGACCTAAAGACAACTTCATATTGAAAATAAGGGGATGGAGAACAAACTATCATGCTACTGTTAAACAAAAGAAAGCTGGAGTAGCCATACTTATATCAGATAAGCTAGACTTTAAAATAAAGACTGTATCAAGAGATGAAGAAGAGCATTATATCATAATTAAGTGTTCTATCCACCAGGAAGACCTAACAATTATAAACATTTATGTGCCAAATATGCGAGCACACACACACACACACACACACACACACACACACAAACATAAAGAAACTCGTTGACAGTAATACCTTAATAGTAGAGACTTCAACACCCCACACACAGCAATGGACAGATCATCTAATAAAAAAATCAACAAGGAAACAGTGGCTTTGAATGACATACTGGACCAGATGGACTTAACAGATATATTAAGAACATTTCATCCTAAAGCAGCAGAATATACATTCTTCTCCAGTGCACATGGAACGTTCTCCAGAATAGGCCATATACTGGGACACAAATCAGCCCTAAGTAATTACAAAAAGATCGAGATCATACCATGCATATTTTCAGACCACAACGCTATGAAACTCGAAATCAACCACCAGAAAAAATTGGAAAAGGTAACAAATACTTGGAAACTGAAGAACATCCTACTAAAGAATGAATGGGCTAACCAAGAAGTTATAGAGGAAACTAAAAAGTATATGGAAGTCAATGAAAATGATAACACCACAACCCAAAACCTCTGGGATGCAGCAAAGGCGGTCATTACAGGAAAGTATATAGCAATCCAGGCCTTCCTAAAGAAGGAAGAAAGATCTCAGATACACAACTTAACTTTACGCCTTAAGTAGTTGGAAAAAGAACAGCAAATAAAACCCCAAACCAGCAGAAGACAGGAAATAACAAAGATTAGAGCAGAAATTAGTGCTATTGAAACCAAAAAAATAGTAGAACACATTAATGAAACCAGAAGCTGGTTCTTTGAAAGAATTAACAAATGGATAAACCACTAGCCAGTTTGATAAAAAAAAAAAGGAAAGGACACAAATAAATAAAATCAAGAATGAAAGAGGAACGATCACAACCAACACAGCAGGAATAAAAACAATAATAAGAGAATATTATGAGCAATTATATGTCAATAAAATGGGCAATCTGGAAGAAATGGACAAATTCCTAGAAACATACACTACCAAAACTGAAACAGGAAGAAATAGAAAATTTGAACAGATCCGTAATCAGTAAGGAAATCAAATTAGTACTCAAAAATCTGCCAAAAAACAAGAGTCCAGGACCAGATGGCTTTCCAGGGGAATTCTACCAAACATTTAAGGAAGAATTAACACCAATTCTCTTGAAGCTGTTCCAAAAAATAGAAATAGAAGGAAAACTTCCAAACTCTTTCTATGAAGCCAGAATTACCTTGATTCTAAAACCAGAAAGAGACCACACTAAAAAGGAAAAATCCTCCACCAGATATTAGCCAGGTAGCTCCAAAAATACATTAAAAAAATTATTCACCACCACCAAATGGGATTTATACCTGGGATGCAGGACTGGTTCAATATACACAAAACAATTAACGTGATTCATCACATCAATAAAAGAAAGGACAAGAATCATGTGATCCTCTCAATAGATGCAGAGAAAGCATATGAAAAAATACAGAGCAAACTTTCTTGATAAAAACCCTCAAGGAAGTAGGGATAAAAGCATCATACCTCGAGATCATAAAAGCTATATATGAATGACCCAACACTAATATCATCCTCAATGGGAAAAAGAGCTTTCCCCCTAAGGTCAGGAGCAAAACAGG
This sequence comes from Puma concolor, assembly GCF_028749965.1. Taxonomy (NCBI): domain Eukaryota; kingdom Metazoa; phylum Chordata; class Mammalia; order Carnivora; family Felidae; genus Puma; species Puma concolor. The sequence goes on along the minus strand of NC_141672.1, from coordinate 124,759,664 downwards.
GGTGTCTACTCTCGCCACTGTTATTCAACATACTATTGGATTTCTTAGCCTCTGCAATCAGACAACACAAGGAAATAAAAGGCATCCAAATCAGCCAGGAGGAGGTCAAACTTTCACTCTTTGCAGATAACATGATATTCTATATGAAAAACCCAAAGTATCCAACCAAAAAACTGCTAGAATTGATTCATGAATTCAGCAAAGTTGCAGGATATAAAATCAATGCACAGAAATTGGTTGCATTGCTATACACTAACGATGAAGCGACAGAAAGAGAAATCAAGGAATCAATCCCATTTACAGTTGCACAAAAAACCATAAAGCACCTAGGAATAAATCTAACCAAAGAGGTAAAAAATCTATCCACTGAAAACTATAGAAAGCTTATGAAAGAAATTGAGGAAGTCACAAAATAATGGAAAAAGATTCTATGCTCCTGGATAGGAAAAACAAATATTGTTAAAATGTTGATACTACCCAAAGCAATCTACATATTCAATGAAATCCCTATCAAAATAACACCAGCATTCTTCAAAGAGCTAGAACAAATAATCCTAAAATTTGTATGGAACCAGAAAAGACCCTGAATAGCCAAAGTGATCTTGAAAAAGAAAACCAAAGCAGGAGGCACCACAATCCCGGACTTCAAGCTATCCTACACAGCTCTAATCATCAAGTCAATATGGTACTGGAATAAAAACAGACACTCCAATCAATTGAACAGAATAGAGAATCCAGAAATGGACCCACAAATGTATGGCCAACTAATCTTTGACAACACAGGAAAGACTATCCAATAGAATAAAGACAGTTCCTTCAGCAAGTGGCGCTGGGAAAACTGGACAGCGACATGCAGAAGAATGAACCTGGACCACTTTCTTACACCATACACAAAGATAAACTCAAAATGGATGAAAGACCTAAATGTAAGACAGGAAGCCATCAAAATTCTTGAGGAGAAAGCAGGCAAAAACCTCTCTAGACCTTAGCCACAGAAACTTCTTACTCAACATGTCTCCAGAGGCAAGGGAAACACAAGCAAAGATGAACTACTGGGACCTCATCAAAATAAAAAACTTCTGCACAGAGAAGGAAACAATCAGCAAAACTAAAAGGCAACTGACAGAATGGAGGAAGATATTTGCAAATGACATATCAGATAAAGTGTTAGTTTCCAAAATCTATAAAGAACTTGTCAAACTCAACATCCAAAATAACAAATAATCCGTTGAAGAAATGGGCAAAAGACATGAGTAGACACTTCTCCAAAGACATCCAGATGGCCAACCGACACATGAAAAAATGCTCCACGTCATTCATCATCAGGGAAATATAAATAAAAACCACAATTGACACCACCTGACACCTGTCAGAATGGCTAACGTTAACAACTCAGGCAACAACAGATGTTGGTGAGGATGTGGAGAAAGAGGATCTCTTTTGCATTGTTGGTGGGAATGCAAGCTGGTGCAGCCACTGTGGAAAACAGGATGGAGGTTCCTCAAAAAACTAAAAATAGAACTACCCTATGACCCAGCAATTGCACTACTAGGCATTTATCCACGGGATACAGGTGTTGTTTCAAAGGGACCCATGCACTCCCCATGTTTACAGTAGCACTATCAACAGTAGCCAAAATATGGAAAGAGCCCAAATGTCCATCAATGGATGAATGGATAAAGAAGTTGTAGTATATATATACAATGGTGTATCACTCGGCAATGAAAACGAATGAAATCTTGCCATTTGCAACTACGTGGATGGAACTGGAGGGTATTATGCCAAGTGAAATTACTCAGTCAGAGAAAGACAAAAATCTATGACTTCATTCATATCAGGACTTTAAGAGACACAACAGATGAACATAAGGGAAGGGAAGTAAAAATAATATAAAAACAGGGAGGAGGAAAAAACAGAAGAGACTCATAAATATGGAGAACAAATTGAGGGTATTGGAGGTGTTGGGGAGGGCGGATGGGCTAAATGGGTAAGGGGCACTAAGGAATGTACTCCTGAAATCATTGTTGCACTATATGCTTACTAATTTGTATGTAAATTTTAAAAATAAAAAATAAATTAAAAATTAATTTAAAAAATAATGGTTAAGTTTCCAAAATCTGGAAAAACACATAACCTATGAATTAAAATTCTGAGAGAATCCCAGAAATAACCCAAATCACACCAAGACAGATATAGTCAAAAAGAAAATAATTGAAAAAAAATCTTTAAAAAGTAGCATGAGAGAAATAACTATAGAGAAAAAGTAATTCTAATGACATCATATTTCTCTTTCTGGTCAGGGGGACCAGAAGCTACTGTCACAATATTTTGAAGTGAGAAAAGGATAAACCTGTCAACCTAAAATCCTATATTCAGTGAAAATACTATGACAATGTTTTGGCAGGGGGACTACGCTAAAGTAAAGGTTAAAACAAGGGAAACATTGATGAAAGAACACAAAACTCCAAAATAGGAGCAAATACAATAGATTTTTTTATTGTTTTTTTTTTCTAAAGTACGTTTAATGGTTGAAGCAAAATTATAACACTACTGTAGTTCTTAATTTGTATGTTTATTACAAAAGGAGGATATAGGAATGTGAAGGGAGGAAAATTTCTACATTTAATGCAAACTGGTAAAATTTCAACATTAGTGACTATGTTATGTATATATAATGTAACATCTAGAATAACCATTTAAAAATTTAGGAAGAAATTCACTCAAAATCATAGATAAATAAAAATAAAATTCTAAAAGCATGTTTAAGTAATTCACATAAAGGCAGAGAAAAAGAAAACATAAATGAAAAGTAGAACAAATGGGAAAAAAATTGTTGAATATAGCATAACATAGTTGAATAACTATGCTTATATAATAAGTTGAGATTTAAATATGTATCTTTTCTGTCTCTGGATAATGGCAATAATTGTTACATCAACATTTATTGAATACTTGCTATAAGCCAAGAACTATTCAGACTTTTTTTATATTACATGAAAATTCTGACTCAATCTTTTATGTGAAACCCCATAATTGAGATCTTTATCTTTTTATATGAAATTTATTGCCAAACTGGTTTCCAAACAACACCCAGTGCTCATCACAACAGGTGCCCTCCTCAGTGCCCATCACCCACTTTCCCCACCCCCACCCCCAATCAACCCTCAGTTTGTTCTCAGTATTTAAGAGTCTCTTATGGTTTGCCTCCTTCACTCTTTGTAACTTTTTTTCCCCCTTCACCTCCACCATGGTCTTCTGTTGAGTTTTTCAGGATCCACATATGAGTGAAAACAATGATATCTGTCTTTCTCTGCCTGACTTATTTCACTTAGCATAACACTCTACAATTCCATCCACATTGCTACAAATGGCCATATTTCATTCTTTCTCATTGCCACGTAGCATTCTATTGTATATATAAACCACATTTTCTTTATCCATTCATCAGTTGATGGACATTTAGGCACTTTCCATAATTTGGCTATTGTTGAAAGTGCTGCTATAAACATTGGAGTACAAGTGCCCCTATGCCTCAGCACTCCTCTATCCCTTGGGTAAATTTGTAGCAGTGCTACTGCTGTGTCAGAGGGTAGATCTTTTTTTTAATTTTTTTTGAGGAACCTCCACACTCTTTTCTAGAGTGGCTGCACCAGTTTGCATTCCTACCAACAGTGCAGGAGGGTTCAGGTTTCTCCACATCCTCTCCAGCATCTATAGTCTCCTGATTTGTTTATTTAATCACTCTGACCGGCGTGAGGTGATATCTCAGTGTGGTTTTGATTTGTATTTCACTGATTAGGAGTGATGTTGAGCATCATTTCATGTGCCTGTTGGCCATCTGGATGCCTTCTTTAGAGAAGTGTATATTCATGTTTTCTGCCCATTTCTTCACTGGATTATTTGTTTTTTTGGGTGTGGAGTTTGGTGAGTTCTTTATAGATTTCAGATACTAGCGCTTTGTCTGATACGTCACTTGCAAATATTTTTCCCGTTCTGTCGGTAGCCTTTTAGTTTCATTTAATGTTTTCATTGCAGTGCAGAAACTTTTTATCTTCATGAGGTCTCAATAGTTCCTTTTTGCTTTTAATTCCCTTTGCCTTTAGAGATGTGTCAAGTAAGAAATTACTGCAGCTGAGGTCACAGAGGTTTTTTCCTGCTTTCTCCTCTAGGATTTTGATGGTTTCCTGTCTCACATTCAGGTCCTTTATCCATTTTGAGTTTATTTTTGTGAATGGTGTAAGAAAGTGGTCTAGTTTCATTCTTCTGCATGTTGCTGTCCAGTTTTCCCAGCACCATTTGTTAAGGAGACTGTCTTTTTTCCATTGGATATTCTTTCCTGCTTTAACTGGCCATACATTTGCAGGCCCAATTCTGGAGTCTCTATTCTGTTTGTCTGTTTTTGTGCCAATACCATGCTGTCTTGATGATTACAGGTTTGTAGTAGAGGCTAAAGTCTGGGATTGTGATGCCTCCTGCTTTGGTCTTCTTCTTTGATACTACCTTGGCTATTCAGGGTCTTTTGTGGTTCCATACAAATTTTAGGATTGCTCGTTCCAGCTTCGAGAAGAATGCTGGTGCAATTTTGAATGGGATTGCATTGAATGTGTATATTTCTTTGGGTAGTATTGACATTTTAACAATATTTATTCTTCCAATCCATGAGCAGGGAATGTGTTTCCATTTCTTTGTATCTTCTTCAATTTCCTTCAAAATCTTTCTATAGTTTTCAGCATACAGATCTTTGACATCTTTGGTTAGGTTTATTCCTAGGTATTTTATGCTTGTTGGTGCAATTGTGAATGGGATCAGTTTCTTTATTTGTCTTTCTGTTGCCTCATTATTGGTGTATAAAAATGAAATGATTTCTGTACATTAACTTTGATTTCTGTGACTTTGCTGAATTCATGTATCAGTACTAGCAGACTTTTGATGGAGTCTATCCAGTTTTCCATGTATAGTATCATGTTATCTGCAAAAAACTGAAAGCTTGACTTCATCTTTGCCAATTTTGATGCCTTTGATTTTCTTTTGTTGTCTGACTACTGATGCTAGAACTTCCAACACTATGTTAAACAACAGCGGTGCGAGTTGACATCCCTGTCAAGTTCCTGATCTCATGGGGAAAGCTCTCAGTTTTTCCCCATTGAGGATGATATTAGCTGTGGGCTTTTCAAAAATGGCTTTTATGATGTTGCAGTATGTTCCTTCTATCCCGACTTTCTTGAGGGTTTTTTATTAAGAAAGGATGCTGAATTTTGTCAAATGCTTTTTCTGCATTGATTGACAGGATCATATGGTTCTGATCTTTTCCTTATTAATGTGATGTATCACATTGATTGATTTGTGAATGTTGAGCCAGCCCTGCAGCCCAGAAATGACTCCCACTTGATCATGGTGAATACTTCTTTTTATATGCTGTTGAATTCAATTTTCTAGGTCTTATTGAGAATTTTTGCATCCATATTCATCTGTGATTGATATTGTCCTGTAGTTCTCTTTTTTTGCTTGGCCTCTGTCTGGTTTGGGAATCAAAGTAATGTTGGATTCATAGAATGAGTCTAGAAGTTTTACTTCCCTTTTTATTTTTTGGAACAGCTTGAGAAGGATAGGTATTATCTCTGCTTTAAATGTCTGGTAGAATTCCTCTGGGAAGCCATCTGGTCCTGGACTCTTATTTGTTGGGAGATTTTTAATAACTGATTCAATTTCTCACTGGTTATGGGTCTGTTCAAATTATCTATTTCTTCCTGTTTGAGTTTGGAAGTGTGTGGGTGCTGAGGAATTTGTCCATTTCTTCCAGGTTGTCTAGTTTGTTGACATATAATTTTTCATGGTATTCCCTGATAATTGCTTGTATTTCTGAGGGATTGGTTGTAATAATTCCATTTTCATTCATGATTTTATCTATGTGGGTCCTCTCCCTTTTCTTTTTGAGAACCCTGGCTAGAGGTTTATCAGTTTTGTTTATTTTTTTCAAAAAACCAACTCTTGGTTTCATTGATCTCCTCTACTGTTTGTTTGTTTTCAGATTCTATATTGTTTATTTCTGCTCTGCTCTTTATTATTTCTCTTCTTCTGCTGGGTTTGGGTGTCTTTGCTGTTCTACTTCTATTTCCTTTAGGTGTGCTTTCAGATTTTTTATTTGGGATTTTTTCTGTTTCTTGAAATATGCCTGGATTACCATGTATTTTCCTCTCAGGATGGCATTTCCTGCATCCCAAAGCGTTTGGCTTGTGGTATTTTCATTTTCGTTTGTTTCCATATATTTTTTAAATTTCTCTCTAATGGCTTGGTTGACCCTTTCATTCTTTAGTAGGGTGTTTTTTAACCTCCATGCTTTTGGAGGTTTTCCAGCCTTTTTCCTATGGTTGATTTCAAGTTTCATAGCATTGGGTCTGAAAGTGTGCAAAGTATGATCTCAATTCTTTTATACTTATGAAGGGCTGTTTTGCGACCCAGTATGTGATCTATCTTGGAGAATGTTCCATGTGCACTTGAGAAGTATGTATATTCTGTTTCTTTGGGATTCAGAGTTCTAAATATATCTGTCAAGTTCACGGGATCCAATACATCATTCAGGGCCCTTGTTTCTTTATTTATTCTCTGTCTAGATGTTCTATCCATTGTTGTAACTGGAGTATTAAAGTCTCCTGCAATTACTACAGTCTTATCAATAAGGTTGCTTATGTTTGTGATTAATTGCTTTATATATTTCGGGGCTCCCGAATTCGGTGCATAGACATTTATAATTGTTAGCTCTTCCTGAGGGATAGACACCGTAATTATTACATAATGCCCTTCTTCATCTCTTGTTACAGTCTTCAATTTAAAGTCTAGTTTTTCCGATATAAGTGTGGCTACTCCAGCTTTTTTCTGACATCCAGTAGCATAATAGATAGTTTTCCACCCCCTCACTTTCAATCTGAAGGTGTTCTCAGGTCTAAATTGTGTCTTTTGTAGACAGAAAATAGATGCGTCTTGTTTTTTTTTTTTATCCATTCTGATATCCCATGTCTTTTGGTTGAGCATTTAGTCCATTTACATTCAGTGTTATTATTGAAAGATATGGGTTTAGAGTCATTGTGATGTCTGTAGTTTTCATGCTTGTAGTGATGTCTCTGGTACTTTGTCATCCTTGCAACATTTCACTTACAGAGTCTCCCTTAGGATCTCTTGGAGGGCTGGTTAGTGGTGATGAATTCCTTCAGTTTTTGTTTGGGAAAACCTTTATCTCTCCTTCTATTCTGAATGACAGACTTGCTGGGTAAAGGATTGTCAGCTGCATATTTTTTTCTGTTTATCACATTGAAGATTTCCTGCCATTCCTTTCTGGCCTGCCAACTTTCAGTAGATAGGTCTGCTACAACCGTTATGTGTCTACCTTTGTATGTTAAGGCCCATTTATCCCTAGCTGCTTTCAGAATTCTCTCTTTATCCTTGTATTTTGCCAGTTTCACTATGGTAGGTCATATAGATTGATTCAAGTTATGTCTGAAGGGAATTCTCTGTGCCTCTTGGATTTCAATGTCTGTTTCCTTCCCCTGATCAGGGAAATTCTCAGCTATGATTTGTTCACGTATACCTTCAGCCCCTTTCTCTCTCTCTTCTTATTCTGGAATTCCTATGATACGGATATTGTTCCATTTGATTGCATCACTTCGGTCTCTAATTCTCTCCAGGAGTATGACTCCTGGATTTTTTTTTTATCTCTCTTTTTCTCAGCTTCCTCTTTTTCCGTAATTTTATGTTCTAATTCACCTATTCTCCCCTCTCCCTCTTCAATATGCTGTGGACACCTCTATTTTATTTTGCACCTCATTTATATCATTTTTTAATTCATCATGACTATTTTTTAGTCCCTTGATCTCTGTAGTAATAGATTCTCTGTGTCATCTATGTTTTTTCAAGCCTGGCAATTAATTTTATGACTATAATTATAAATTCTTGTTCTGTTATATTGTTTATTTTTTTATTTATATATGAAATTTATTGTCAAATTGGTTTCCATACAACACCCAGTGCTCATCCCAAAAGGTGCCCTCCTCAATACCCATCACCCACCCTCTCCTCCCTCCCACCCCCCATCAACCCTTAGTTTGTTCTCAGTTCTCAACAGTCTCTTATGCTTTGGCTCTCTCCCACTCTAACCTCTTTTTTTTTTTTTTTTGTTCCCCTCCCCCATGGGTTTCTCTTAAGTTTCTCAGGATCCACATAAGAGTGAAACCATATGGTATCTGTCTTTCTCTGTATGGCTTATTTCACTTAGCATCACACTCTCCAGTTCCATCCACCTTGCTACAAAAGGCCATATTTCATTTTTTCTCATTGCCACGTAGTACTCCATTGTGTATATAAACCACAATTTCTTGATCCATTCATCAGTTGATGGACATTTAGGCTCTTTCCATAATTTGGCTATTGTTGAGAGTGCTGCTATGAACATTGGGGTACAAGTGCCCCTATGCATCAGTACTCCTGTGTCCCTTGGATAAATTCCTAGCAGTGCTATTGCTGGGTCATAGGGTAGGTCTATTTTTAATTTTCTGAGGAACCTCCACACTGCTTTCCAGAGCGGCTGCACCAATTTGCATTCCCACCAACAGTGCAAGAGGGTTCCCGTTTCTCCACATCCTCTCCAGCATCTATAGTCTCCTGATTTGTTCATTTTGGCCACTCTGACTGGCGTGAGGTGATATCTGAGTGTGGTTTTCATTTGTATTTCCCTGATAAGGAGCGACGCTGAACATCTTTTCATGTGCCTGTTGGCCATCCGGATATCTTCTTTAGAGAAGTGTCTATTCATGTTTTCTGCCCATTTCTTCACTGGGTTATTTGCTTTTCGGGTGTGGAGTTTGGTGAGCTCTTTATAGATTTTGGATACTAGCCCTTTGTCCGATATGTCATTTGCAAATATCTTTTCCCATTCCGTTGGTTGCCTTTTAGTTTTGTTGGTTGTTTCCTTTGCTGTGCAGAAGCTTTTGATCTTCATAAGGTCCCAGTAATTCACTTTTGCTTTTAATTCCCTTGCCTTTGGGGATGTGTCGAGTAAGAGATTGCTACGGCTGAGGTCAGAGAGGTCTTTTCCTGCTTTCTCCTCTAAGGTTTTGATGGTTTCCTGTCTCACATTCAGGTCCTTTATCTATTTTGAGTTTATTTTTGTGAATGGTGTGAGAAAGTGGTCTAGTTTCAACCTTCTGCATGTTGCTGTCCAGTTCTCCCAGCACCATTTGTTAAAGAGACTGTCTTTTTTCCATTGGATGTTCTTTCCTGCTTTGTCAAAGATGAGTTGGCCGTACGTTTGTGGGTCTAGTTCCGGGGTTTCTATTCTATTCCATTGGTCTATGTGTCTGTTTGGTGCCAATACCATGCTGTCTTGATGATGACAGCTTTGTAGTAGAGGCTAAAGTCTGGGATTGTGATGCCTCCTGCTTTGGTCTTCTTCTTCAAAATTACTTTGGCTATTCGGGGCCTTTTGTGGTTCCATATGAATTTTAGGATTGCTTGTTCTAGTTTCGAGAAGAATGCTGGTGCAATTTTGATTGGGATTGCATTGAATGTGTAGATAGCTTTGGGTAGTATTGATATTTTGACAATATTTATTCTTCCAATCCATGAGCAGGGAATGTCTTTCCATTTCTTTAAATCTTCTTCAATTACCTTCATAAGCTTTCTATAGTTTTCAGCATACAGATCCTTTACATCTTTGGTTAGATTGATTCCTAGGTATTTTATGCTTCTTGGTGCAATTGTGAATGGGATCAGTTTCTTTATTTGTCTTTCTGTTGCTTCATTGTTAGTGTATAAGAATGCAACTGATTTCTGTACATTGATTTTGTATCCTGCAACTTTGCTGAATTCATGTATCAGTTCTAGCAGACTTTTGGTGGAGTCTATCGGATTTTCCATGTATAATATCATGTCATCTGCAAAGAGCGAAAGCTTGACTTCATCTTTGCCAATTTTGACGCCTTTGATTTCCTTTTGTTGTCTGATTGCTGATGCTAGAACTTCCAGCACTATGTTAAACAACAGCGGTGAGAGTGGGCATCCCTGTCGTGTTCCTGACCTCAGGGAAAAAGCTCTCAGTTTTTCCCCGTTGAGGATGATGTTAGCTGTGGGCTTTTCATAAATGGCTTTTATGATCTTTAATTATGTTCCTTCTATCCCGACTTTCTCAAGAGTTTTTATTAAGAAAGGGTGCTGGATTTTGTCAAAGGCCTTTTCTGCATCGATTGACAGGATCATATGGTTTTTCTCTTTTTTTTTGTTAATGTGATGTATCACGTTGATTGATTTGCGAATGTTGAACCAGCCCTGCATCCCAGGAATGAATCCCACTTGATCATGGTGAATAATTCTTTTTATATGCCGTTGAATTCGATTTGCTAGTATCTTATTGAGAATTTTTGCATCCATATTCATCAGGGATATTGGCCGGTAGTTCTCTTTTTTTACTGGGTCTCTGTCTGGTTTAGGAATCAAAGTAATACTGGCTTCATAGAATGAGTCTGGAAGTTTTCCTTCCCTTTCTATTTCTTGGAATAACTTGAGAAGGATAGGTATTATCTCTGCTTTAAACGTCTGGTAGAACTCCCCTGGGAAGCCATCTGGTCCTGGACTCTTATTTGTTGGGAGATTTTTGATAACCGATTCAATTTCTTCGCTGGTGATGGGTCTGTTCAAGCTTTCTATTTCCTCCTGATTGAGTTTTGGAAGAGTGTGGGTGTTCAGGAATTTGTCCATTTCTTCTAGGTTGTCCAATTTGTTGGCATATAATTTTTCATAGTATTCCCTGATAATTGTTTGTATCTCTGAGGGATTGGTTGTAATAATTCCATTTTCATTCATGATTTTATCTATTTGGGTCATCTCCCTTTTCTTTTTGAGAAGCCTGGCTAGAGGTTTGTCAATTTTGTTTATTTTTTCAAAAAACCAACTCTTGGTTTCATTGATCTGCTCTACAGTTTTTTTAGATTCTATATTGTTTATTTCTGCTCTGATCTTTATGATTTCTCTTCTTCTGCTGGGTTTAGGCTGCCTTTGCTGTTCTGCTTCTATTTCCTTTAGGTGTGCTGTTAGATTTTGTATTTGGGATTTTTCTTGTTTCTTGAGATAGGCCTGGATTGCAATGTATTTTCCTCTCAGGACTGCCTTTGCTGCGTCCCAAAGCGTTTGGATTGTTGTATTTTCATTTTCGTTTGTTTCCATATATTTTTTAATTTCTTCTCTAATTGCCTGGTTGACCCACTCATTCGTTAGTAGGGTGTTCTTTAACCTCCATGCTTTTGGAGGTTTTCCAGACTTTTTTCTGTGGTTGATTTCAAGCTTCATAGCGTTGTGGTCTGAAAGTATGCATGGTATGATTTCAATTCTTGTAAACTTATGAAGGGCTGTTTTGTGACCCAGTATATGATCTATCTTGGAGAATGTTCCATGTGCACTCGAGAAGAAAGTATATTCTGTTGCTTTGGGATGCAGAGTTCTAAATATATCTGTCAAGTCCATCTGATCCAATGTCTCATTCAGGGCCCTTGTTTCTTTATTGATCGTGTGTCTAGATGATCTATCCATTTTTGTAAGTGGGGTGTTAAAGTCCCCTGCAATTACCACATTCTTATCAATAAGGTTGCTTGTGTTTATGAGTAATTGTTTTATATATTTGGGCGCTCCGGTATTCGGCGCATAGACATTTATAATTGTTAGCTCTTCCTGATGGATAGACCCTGTCACTATTATATAATGTCCTTCTTCATCTCTTGTTACAGCCTTTAATTTAAAGTCTAGTTTGTCTGATAGAAGTATGGCTACTCCAGCTTTCTTTTGGCTTCCAGTAGCATGATAAATAGTTCTCCATCCCATCACTCTCAATCTAAAGGTGTCCTCAGGTCTAAAATGAGTCTCTTGTAGACAGCAAATAGATGGGTCTTGTTTTTTTATCCATTCTGATACCCTATGTCTTTTGGTTGGCGCATTTAATCCATTTACATTCAGTGTTATTATAGAAAGATATGGGTTTAGAGTCATTGTGATGTCTGTATGTTTTTTGCTTGTAGTGATGTCTCTGGTACTTTGTCTCACAGGGTCCCCCTTAGGATCTCTTGGAGGGCTGGTTTAGTGGTGACAAATTCCTTCAGTTTTTGTTTGTTTGGGAAGACCTTTATCTCTCCTTCTATTCTAAATGACAGACTTGCTGGATAAAGGATTCTCGGCTGCATATTTTTTCTGTGTAGCACACTGAAAATCTCGTGCCAATTCTTTCTGGCCTGCCAAGTTTCAAAAGAGAGATCAGTCACGAGTCTTATAGGTCTCCCTTTATATGTGAGGGCACGTTTACCCCTTGCTGCTTTCAGAATTTTCTCTTTATCCTTGTATTTTGCCAGTTTCACTATGATATGTCGTGCAGAAGATCGATTCAAGTTACGTCTGAAGGGAGTTCTCTGTGCCTCTTGGATTTCAATGCCTTTTTCCTTCCCCAGTTCAGGGAAGTTCTCAGCTATTATTTCTTCAAGTACCCCTTCAGCACCTTTCCCTCTCTCTTCCTCCTCTGGGATACCAATGATGCGTATATTATCTCTTTTTAGCGTATCACTTAGTTCTCTAATTTTCCCCTCATATTCCTGGATTTTTTTATCCCTCTTTTTCTCAGCTTCCTCTTTTTCCATAACTTTATCTTCTAGTTCACCTATTCTCTCCTCTGCCTCTTCAATCCGAGCCGTGGTGGTTTCCATTTTGTTATGCATTTCGTTTAAAGCGTTTTTCAGCTCCTCGTGACTGTTCCTTAGTCCCTCGATCTCTGTAGCAAGAGATTCTCTGCTGTCAGCTATACTGTTTTCAAGCCCAGCGATTAATTTTATGACTATTATTCTAAATTCACTTTCTGTTATATTATTTAAATCCTTTTTGATCAGCTCATTAGCTGTTGTTATTTCCTGGAGATTCTTCTGAGGGGAATTCTTCCGCTTGGTCATTTTGGATAGTCCCTGGCGTGGTGAGGACCTGCAGGGCACTTCCCCTGTGCTGTGGTGTATAACTGGAGTTGGTGGGCGGAGCCACAGTCAGACCTGATGTCTGCTCCCAGCCCACCGCTGGGGCCACAGTCAGACTGGTGCGTGCCTTCTCTTCCCCTCTCCTAGGGGCGGGATTCACTGTGGGGTGGGGTGGCCTGTCTGGGCTACTTGCACACTGCCAGGCTTGTGATGCTGGGGATCTGGCGTCTTAGCTGGGGTGGGTAGGCAAGGTGCACGGGGGCAGGAGGGGCAGGCTTAGCTTGCTTCTCCTTAGGTGATCCACTTCAGGAGGGGCCCTGTGGCAGCAGGAGGGAGTCAGATCCGCTGCCGGAGGTTTGGCTCCGCAGAAGCGCAGAGTTGGGTGTTTGCGCGGAGCGAGCAAGTTCCCTGGCAGGAACTGGTTCTCTTTGGGATTTTGGCTGGGGGATGGGCGGGGAAGATGGCGCTGGCGAGCGCCTTTGTTCCCCACCAAACTGAGCTCTGTCGTCCGGGGGCTCAGCAGCTCTCCTTCCCTTTGTCCTCCAGCCTTCCCGCTTTCTGAGCAGAGCTGTTAACTTATGACTTCCCAGACGCTAAGTCGCGCTTGCTGTCGGAACACAGTCCGTCAGGCCCCTCCGCTTTTTGCAAGCCAGACTCGGGGGCTCTGCTTGGCCGGCGAGCCGCCCCTCCACCCCGGCTCCCTCCCGCCAGTCCGTGGAGCGCGCACTGCCTCGCCGCCCTTCCTACCCTCTTCCGTGGGCCTCTCGTCTGCGCTTGGCTCCGGCGACTCCGTTCTGCTAATCCTCTGGTGGTTTTCTGGGTTATTTAGGCAGGTGTAGGTGGAATCTAAGTGATCAGCAGGACGCGCGGTGAGCCCAGCGTCCTCCTACGCCGCCATCTTCCTACATTCAATCTGTTATATTGTTTAAAAAAGTTTTGATCAATTTGTTAGCTGTGGCTACTTTCTGGAATTTCTTTTGAGGAGAATTCTTCCGTTTCATCATTTTGCCTAGTTTTCTGTCCCTTATGCATTTTAAAAGCTTCTTGTATGCTCTGCTCCTGTGAGCACTGCTATATTTAAGGAGGATCATACACTCTCCAGGGCCTGGCCCTTCAGGAGGTGATTTTTTGGAGATTGTTACTTGCTCTGTGTTGTTGTGACTTTGGTTATTTTATTACCCTACTCTTAGTAATATTTTGGACCCTCTGCCAGACGTGCTTTGATTTGTTCCTTGGAGTACCCCTATCTTTTTTTCCAGCTTTCCCATTTTCATTCTAGTGGATTCAGTCTCTTTTCCTCCCAGGATCTAGTGTTCAAAGTCCTTTGGCTTCTACATTTCTTTGTTTGAGAGACGCAGGAAGTATGCGTTCCCCCTACTTCTCTGCCATGTTGGCCCTCCAGACTTTTTATGTAATGGGAATTAGGAATCCAATGGTATGGATATAGAGGTGAGGAACTGAGAAAAGCACTTTGTAAACATGACGCTTAAAAATCCATTTTATTTGGGCGCTGTCAGTAGGCTGATGGAGTTATCTAAAATGGGCTGCAATTTGAAGGGAAAAATAAGCCAATGCCAGCCATGTTTCCTCTACATTATTTTTTTTCTGGTTTCTATTATTGAGGTTTGGGTTTCAAAGATATAGATCCTGCATCTTTGGATCTCCCAAACTATTTACTACTCCTGTAGGAAAAAACAATTTTCAATGGGCAATAACTCTCATCAGGAGAAAGGAAAGTGTATTTTTGCAGTAGCTCTGGTGAAAGATGCAGAGTAACTTCTGTGGCTGGTTCAGATGCAATCACTGTCATCAGTCTTAAAGGGTTGTTTTGAGTTCAAGAGGTCTCACGAAGCAGAAGTAGTAATTGCCCAGCTTGTAGTTCAAAATTAATATCTGGCAAAATACTTGGGCTTCAGGTGAATGAATATTAAAACAAAATGAAGTTTTAAAGGAAATTGAAAGCCTCCATATTTCTTGAATTATTCACATTTTCCAATATGACTTATCTTTCCATTTGTGGAAATGTATTAAAAAAATTTATAAAGTTGCATTAAAATGTGAAAAAGAATAAAGGGTGCCTGGGTGGTTCAGTTTTTTAAGCATTCAACTCTTGATTTCAGCTGAGGTCATGATCTCATGGTTCTTGATGCTCAATGTCAGCCTCTGTGATGACAATGTGGAGCCTGCTTGGGATTCTCATTCTCCCTCTCTCTCTGCCCTTCCCCCGCTTACTCTCTCTCTCACTCTCTCTCTCTCTCTCACTCATTTTCAGAAAGAAAGAAACAAAGAAAGAAAGAAAGAAGAAAGAAAAGGCATGATAATTGGTGAAGAAGAAGTAAAATTCACTATTTGCAGATGACATATATATAGATAGATAGATAGATATCTTGAAAGATTCCATCAAAAAATACAGAACTGATAAATGAATTCACTAAAGTCACAGGATACAAAATCAATGTACAGGAATCTGTTGCATTTCTACACACTAACAATGAAGCAGGAGAGAGAAAAATTAAGGAAACAATCCCATTTATAACTGTACCAAAAATAATAAAATATCTATGAATAAACTTAACCAAAGAGGTGAAAGACCTTTACTCTGAAAACTATAAAACACTGATGAGGAGAGTGGTCAACATGGTAGAGAAGTAGGGGGATATGAAGTTCCCTTGTCCCTCAAACACAGTAGTGTTGAGGCCAGAGGACTCGGAATTCCAAGAGTTCAGGTTGCAGACTGAGAGAGACATCTCCAGGGGTCCACAGAGACAACTTGCTGGGCCATAGGTGCATGACATAACCATGGAGGGCAGAGACCCCCTTCTGCAGAGAGACAAAAGGAAGAGAAAGAGACAAAAGTTTGTGGAAGTGTGTGATTGTTTTCGGACAAGAGAAACACCAAGGACTGGGATCAGAAAAAAAAATGGAGAAAGATCCAATTTCTATCTGCAGGACTTTCTCTGGACTGGCCCTGGCTGTCCTGTTCATGCACCTGGGGAGGAAGGGAGCAAGCCCTGGTCTCGGTAACTAGCTCAGAGGCACAGTCCACAGTGGGAGAAAGCAATCCCCTCCCTTGATGGCTGTGGGAAGGAGGTATATAGCCATTCCAAGGACAAAGGACCCAGCTTCTGACAACCAGCGAGAGGCCCTTTATTGGTGGGGCAGAGCAGCACTTCCCCAGAACCAGGGCTCTCAGAGTGGGATACTTTAAGACATCAGGGTTTGAATCCCAGCTGAGTGCCAGGGAGGCATGGAGGAGAGTGGGATGGGACATAGTAGCCCAGTTGTGCCCACTCAGCACTAAGAGGAGCCAGAGGCCCTTAGTTGGTGTGGCAGAGTGGCTCTACCCTGGAACCAAGGCACTAGGAGTGGGATCCTTTAAGACTTTGGGGTTTGAATCCCAGCAAGTGCCTGGAAGTCAGGGGAGACTGGAGTGAAAAAAAAAATGGCCCTCTCCCAGGCAGCACTGTGAGGACAGCCTGAAAAGAGGTTTGGGACACCCAGTCTAAGGAGGAGATACTAGGGTGTTGCCATTTTTTTTCCCCATGGCCAACATGGTGGGGATTCAGGGAATGGAGAAGGGGCCACAGTGGAGGTAGGATCCACCTACATCAAACCAAGGCCCTCTGGGTCTGGTAACCTGTATCTACCAGAGCAAGATTGACACTGAACAAACAGACAGCCCCTCCTCCAAACCAGCACTGCCCCTGGCTCCAAGGCACCCAGTGTTTTTGCATTTTCTGATTTAATTCTTGGTCAATGCATATATATATGCATTGACCAAGAATTATATACATATATGCATATAAGCATAGACAACTGGAGAGAATCTATTGCTGCAGAGATCAAGGAACTAAAAACTAATCATGATGAATAAAGAAATGCCATAAATGAGGCATAAAATAAACTAGATGTGACAGTTAGGATGGCAGAGGCAGAAGGGAGAATAAGTGAAATAGAAGATAAAATTATGAAAAATGATGAGGACGAGAGAAAGATAAAAAAAAATGCTACTCCATGAAGAGAGAGTTAGAGAACTAACTGATTCAGTGAAATGTAATAATATCAGCATCATAGGAGTTCCAGAAGAAGAAATGGTCAGAGGGTTTACTTGAACAAATTATAGCTGAGAACTTCCCTAGTCTGGGGAAGGAAGCAGACATCCAAATCCAGGAAGCACAGAGAACTCCCTTCAGACATAACAGAAATAGGTCTTCTACATGACATATTATAGTGAAACTGGCAAAATACAAAGATAAATAGAGAATTCTGAAAGCAGCTAGGGACAAATGGACCTTAACCTACAAAGATAGACTCATAAAGGTAGTAGCAGACCTGTCCACTGAAACTTGGCAGGCCAGAGGGAGTCATAGGAAATATTCAGTGCTGTGCTGAATAGGAAAAATATGCAGCCAAGAATCCTTTATCCAGCAAGGTTGTCATTCAGAATAGAAGGAGAGATAAAGGTCTTCCCAAACAAACAAAAACTGAAGGAGTTCATGACCACAAAAGCAGCCCTGCAAGAGATCCTAAGGGGAACTCTGTGAGTGGAATGCTGCAAAGACTACAAATGACCAGAGACATCACCACAAGCATGACACCTACAGATAGCACAGTGACTCGAAATCTATATCTTTCAATAATAATGCTGAATGTAAATAGAATAAATGCTGCAATCAAAAGATATAGGGTATCAGAATGGATAAAAAACTAAAATTCATCTATATGCTGTCTAAAAGAGACCCATTTTAGACTTGAGGACAGTTTCATATTGAAAATGAGGGGATGGGAGGATCCAACATGGTGAAGTAGGGGGATCTAAAGTTCCCTCATCCCTCAAACACAGCAGTGTTGAGGCCAAAGGACTTTGAACTGCAAGAGTCTGGGCAGCAAAGTGACAGAGATGCCTCCAGGGACCTACAGGGATAACCTGGTGGGCCATAAGTGCGTAATTGTGAACTGAGAGAGATAAAAAGGGCAGAGGAGGAATGGAGGGGAGGGATCCCCTTCTGAAAGAGACAAAGGGAAGAGAAAGAGAGGCTTGGGAAATATAGGACTGTATCTGGACAAGAGTAAAACCACAGACAACAATGGAGAAAGATCCAATCTCTAACTTTGGGGCTTTCTCTGACCTGGGGCCAACTGCCCTATTGATGCACCTGGGGAGAAGGGAAGCCAGTACTGGGCTTGGTAACTAGTTCAGAGGTGCAGTCCAAAGTGGGAGAAAGCAATCCCCTCTCTAGCATGCTGTAGGAAGAAGATATATAACCATTCAAAAGACAAAGACTGCCTGCACCCACCAGCCAGAGACCATATATCAGGTGGTGTGGAGTGACACTTCCCTAAAACTGGGGTTTATGGTGTGGGAACCTTTGAGATATCAGGGTTTAAGTCCCTGCCAAGCACAAGGGAGGCATGGGAGTGAGCAGAGCAGGACAAACCAGGCACCTGGCACTGTGAGGAAGTGCAGTGCGGCTCTTCCCCAGAACCAGGGTGCACAGAGGGGGACTCTTTAAGACATCAGGGTTTAAATCCCAGGCAAGAGCCAGGAAGGCATGGGAGTCAGCGTACCAGGACAAACTGCCTCATTCCACCTGTGGCACAGTGAGGATGGCCTGAACAGAGTGGTTTGGGACACCTGGCCCATGGAAGTCTATTGGGGTGTCGCCATTTTTCTCCTGATGACCAATAAGGTGGGGCTTCGGGGAACAGACAGTGGGCCTGCAGGGGAGGCGAGACCCGCCTACACCAAACCATGCCCCTCCGAACCTGGTATATCTACAGGGGTGGGATTGATGCCGACAAACCAGACAGCCCCTCCTCCAGACCAGCACTGCCATTGGTTCCAAGGCACCCAGCCCTTTTGCATTGGCTGATTTAATTCATACATATATATGTATATATATATATATATATATATATATATATATATATATACATATATATACACACACACGAGTTTGTGTGTGTGTGTGTGTGTGTGTGTGTGTGTGTGTGTGTATTTTTTTCTTCCTTTTCTTCTTCTTATCTCTTCTGTCCTCTAGCCTGGTTATTCTGGTTGTTGTTTTTTTTAAAGCAGACATATTTAATCAATTCTCTTTATACCTGTTCTACACCTCCTTCTTTATTTTCCTTTCTCTCTGTCTGGATTGAGCCATATAGTTTCTCTGTCTGGTCAATTTTATTTTATTTTATTTTTCCCCACCCTTGTCATTTCTCTTTGTATGGGATAAGGTCTCTTCCATCAACACCACTTCCACCCCTTTTTTTACTTGAAGTTGGTGTTTCGGTTTTGTTTTTTTTTTGTTTGTTTATGTGTTTGTTTTTGTTTTTTGCTTGTTTGTTGTTTGTTTTCATTATAGTGCTATTTCAATTAACAAATCAACACACACCTGGTGGAGGGTCCAAAACATCACTATGAGTAGGGAGATAAAGTAACCAAAGTCACAACAGAGAGCAAGTAACATGCTCCAAAAACACATCCTGAAGGGCCAGGCCCGGGACAGTGTATGACCCCTCTTTAAATTTTTGTTTGTTCGTTTGTTTTTGAGAGAGAGAGAGAGAGTGAGAGGAAGTGTGAATGGGGGAGGAGCAGAGAGAGAGGGAGACACAGAAACTGAAGCAGGCTCCAGGCTCTGAGCTGTCAGCACAGAGTCTGACGTGAGGCTCGAACCCACAAACTGTGAAATCATGAGCTGAACTGAAGTCAGACGCTTAACTGACTGAGCCACCCCAGTGCCCTGACCCCTCTTTAATATAGTAGTGTTCACAGGTGCAGGGAACAAAACAAACTTTTAAAACACATAAGGGACAGAAAACTAGACAAAATGACAAAATGGAAGAATTCTCCTCAAAAGAAATTACAGGAAGAAATGGCAGCTGCAAATTGAGCAAAACAGATATAAACAATATAACTGAACAAGAATTTAGAATAATAGTCATAAGATTAATCACTGGGCTTGAAAAAAACACAGAAGACAGCAGAGAATTTATTGCTGCAGAGATCAAAGAACTAAAATATAATGATTAATAAAAAAATGCTATAAATGAGGTGAAAAATAAACTAGAGGTGATGACAGCAAAGATGGAAAAGGCAGAGGGGGAGAATAAGTGAAATAGAAATTAAAATTATGGAAAAAGATGAAGCTGAGAAAAAGAGAGAGAAAAAATATTCTGGACCATAGGGGGAGAGTTAAAGAAGTAAGTGATTCAATATAATGGAATAATAGTTGTATCATAGGAGTTCTAGAAGAAGAAGAAGAGGGAGAAAGGGATGGAAGGTGTACTTGAACAAATCATAGTGGAGAACTTCCCCAATCTGGGGAAGGAAACAGACCTTTAAATCCAGGAGGCACAGAGAATCCTTTCAGATGTAGCTTGAATCGATCCTCTGCACAACATATTATAGTGAAACTGGCAAAAGACAAAGTTAAAGAGAGAATACCAAAAGCAGCTAGGGACAAACAGACCATAACCTACAAGGGTAGACACATAAGGGTAGTAGCAGAACTATCTACTGAGACTTGGCAGGCCAGAAAGGAGTGGCAGGAAATTTTTAACATGCTTAATAGGACAAATAGGCAGGCAAGAATCCTTTATCCAGCAAAGCTGTCATTCAGAATAGAAGGAGAGATAAAGGTTTTATCAGGCAAACTGAAGGAATTCATCACCACTAAACCAGCCCTATAAGAGATCCTACAGGGGACTCTGAGTGGAATGTTGCAAAGACCACAAAAGACCAAAGACATCACTACAAGTATAAAACCTACAGATAACACGATGACTTTAAATCCATATCTTTTTTTTTTTTTAATTTTTTTTTTCAATGTTTATTTATTTTTGGGACAGAGAGAGACAGAGCATGAACGGGGGAGGGGCAGAGAGACAGGGAGACACAGAATCGGAAACAGGCTCCAGGCTCTGAGCCATCAGCCCAGAGCCCGACGCGGGGCTCGAACTCACGGACCGCGAGATCGTGACCTGGCTGAAGTCGGACGCTCAACCGACTGCGCCACCCAGGCGCCCCAATCCATATCTTTTAATAATAACATTGAATGTAATGGGCTAAATGCTACAATCAAAAGAAATAGGGTATCAGAATGGATAAAAGAGCAAGACCCATCTGTCTTCTGTCTATGAGAGACCCATTTTAGACTTGAGGACACCTTCAGATTGAAAGTGAGGGGAAAGAGAACCCTCTATCATGCTACTAGGAGTCAAAAAAAGCTGGAGTAGCCATACTTACATCAGGAAAACTAGACTTTAAACTAAAGGCTGTTAACAAGAGATGAAGAAGGACATTATGTCATAATTATGAGGTCTATCCATTAAGAATAGCTAACAATTATACATGTTTATGTACCAAATTTGAAAGCATCCAAATATATAAAACAATCACAAACATAAGCAATCTTATTAGTAAGAATACAGTAATTGCAGGAGACTTTAATACTCCACTTACAACAATGGACAGATCATATAGACAGAAACAAACAAACAAACAAACAAAAAAACAATGGCCCTGAATGATACACTGGGTCAGATCGAGTTGACAAATATATTCAGAACTTTTCATCCTAACACAGCAGAATACACATTCTTCTCAAGTGCACATGGAACATTCTCCAAGATAGATCAAATACTGGGTCACAAAATAGCTCTCAACAAATATAAAAGATGAGAACATATCACACACACTTTCAGATGACAATGCTATGAAACTTAAATCAACCACAGGAAAAAGTGTGGAAAATCTCCAAATGCATGGAGTTAAAGAACTTCCTACTAAAGAATGAAAGGGTCAACCAGGCAATTAAAGAAGAAATTAAAAAATATATATAAGCAAATGAAAATGAAAACATGACATTCCAAACACTTTGGGATGCAGCAAAGGCAGTCCTAAGAGGAAAATACATTGCAATCCAGGCCTATCTCAAGAAACAAGAAAAATCCCAAATACAAAATCTAACCACACACCTAAAGGAACTAGAAGCAGAACAGCAAAGAAACCCCAAGGCCAGCAGAAGAAGAGAAATAATAAAGATCACAGCAGAAATAAACACTATAGAATCCAAAAACAACAACAACAGTAGAACAGATCAATGAAACTAGGAGCGTTTTTTTTTAAATAAACAAAATTGATAACCTCCTAGCCAGACTTCTAAAAAAAGAAAAGAGAGAGGAACCAGATAGGTAAAATCATGAATGAAAATGGATTTATCACAATTACTTCCTCATAAATACAAGCAATTATCAGAAAATACTATGAAAACTTACATGCCAACAAACTGGACAATCTGAAAGAAATGGACAAATTCCTAGACACCCACACACTACCAAAACTCAAATGAGAAGAAATAGAAAATTTTAACAGAACCATAACTAGTGAATAATTTGAATCAGTTATCAAAACTCTCCCAAGAAATAAGAATCCTGGGCCAGATGGATTCCCAGGGGAATTTTACCAGACATTTAAAGCAGAGTTAATACCTATCCTGCTCAAGCTGTTCCAAAAAATAGAAATGGAAGGAAAGTTTTTGGATTTATTCTATGAAGCCAAAATTACCTTGATTCCAAAACCAGAGACTCCACTAGAAAGGAGAGTTAGAGGCCAATATCCATGATGAACAACATGGATGCAAAAATTCTCAACAAGATACTAACAAATTGAATAAACAACATATAAAAAGAATTATTCACCATGATCAAGTGGGATTCATTCCTGGGCTGCAAGGCTGGTTCAATGTTCACAATCAATCAATGTGATACATCACATGAATAGAAAAATATAAGAATCATATGATGTTGTAATAGACACAGAAAAAGCATTTGACAAAATAACAACATCCTTTCTTAATAAAAACCCTCAAGAAAGTTGGGATGGAAGAAACATACCTTAATATCGTAAAAGCTATATATAAAAAGCCCACAACTAATATCATCCTCAATGGCGAAAAACTGAGAGCTTTTCCCCTGAGATCAGAAACATGACAGGAATGTCCACTCTCACCACTTTTGTTTAACATAGTGTTGGAAGTCCTAGCCTCAGCAATTAGACAAAAAAAAAAAAAAAAGAAACCAAAGGCATCAAAATTGGCAAAGATGAAGTCAAGCCTTTCATTTTTTACTGATGACATGATACTATACATGGAAAACCCAAAAGACTCCAGCAAAAAGCTGCTAGAACTGATACACGAATTCAGCAAAGTCACAGGATACAAAATCAATATACAAAAATCGGTTGCATTTCTATACACCAATAATGAAGCGACAGAAAAAGAAATCAAGAAATCAAGAAATCAAGAAATTTACAATTGTACCAAGAACAATAAAATACCTGGGAATAAACCTAACCAAGGGTGTAAAAGGTCTGTATATTGAAAACTATAGACAACTTATGAAAGAAATTGAAGACACAAAGAAATGAAAAAATATTCCATGCTCTTGAATTGGAAGAAAAAATATTGTTAAAATATCAATACTAAACAAAGCGATCTACACATTCAATGCAATCCCAATCAAAATTGCACCAGCATTCTTCTCAAAGCTAGAACAAGCAATCCTGAAATTTGTGTGGAACCACAAAAGACCCTGAATAGCCAAGGTAATGTTGGAAAAGAAAATCACAGCGAGAGGCATCACAATCCTGGCTGTTAGCCTCTACTACAAGGCTGTAATCATAAAGACAGTGTGGTGTTAGTACAAAAACAGACACATAGACCAATGGAATAGAATAGAGATCGCAGAATTGGACACAGCTCTGGCCAACTACTTGTACGGCCAACTAATATTTGACAAAGCAGGAAAGAGCATCCAATGGAAAAAAGGGCAGTGTTCTTGACAAATGGTGCTGTGAGAACTGGACAGCAACATGCAGAAGAATAAAACTAGACCACTTTCTTACACCATACACAAAAATAAACTCAAAATGGATGAAAGACCTAACTGTGAGACAGGAAACCATCATAATCCTAGAGGAGAAAACAGGCATCAATCTCTTTGACCTCAGCCACAGCAATTTCCCGCTCAACACGTCTCTGAGGGCAAGGGAAATAAAAGCAAAAATGAACTATTGGGACCTCATCAAGATAAAAAGTTTCTGCACTGCCAAGGAAAAAATCAACAAAACTAAAAGCAACCAACAGAGTGGGGGAAGATATTTGCAAATGACATATCAGATAAAGGGTTAGTATCCAAAATCTATAATGAACTTACCAAACTCATCACCCGAAACACAAATAATCCAGGGAATAAATGGGGAGAAGGCCTGAATAAGTAGTTTTTCAAGGAATATATCCAAATGGCCAACAGATACATGAAAAGTTGCTCAACATAACTCATTATCAGGGAAATACAAATCAAAACCACATTGAGATAACATCTCTCACCAGACAGAATGACTAAAATTAACAACTCAGGAAACAACAGATGCTGGTGAGGATGTGGAGAAGTGGGAACCCTCTTGCACTGTTGGTGAGAATGTAAACTGGTGCAGCCTCTCTAAAAAACAGTGTTGAGGTTCCTAAAAAAAAATTAAAAAAATATAACTACCCTATCACCCAGAAATTGTACTACTAAGAATTTATCAAAAGAATGCAGGAGTGCTGATTCATAGGAAAACATGTACCCCAATGTATATACCAGCACTTTCAATAATAGCCATATTATTGAAAGAGCCTAAATGTCCATCAACTGTTGAATGAA
Organism: Puma concolor; assembly: GCF_028749965.1. Lineage (NCBI taxonomy): Eukaryota > Metazoa > Chordata > Mammalia > Carnivora > Felidae > Puma > Puma concolor. Next base: position 124,734,978 of record NC_141672.1, on the reverse strand, counting down.
TAAAGAAGATGTAGTTTATATATACAATGGAATAGTACTTGGCAATGAGAAAGACTTAAATCCTGCCATTTGCAGCAAAATGAATGGAACTGGAGGGTGTTACGCTAGGTGAAATAAGTCAATCTGAGAAAGACAGGCATCAAATGTTTTCACTCATATGTGGATCTTTAGAAACTTAACAGAAAACCAGGGGGAAGGAAAGGAAAATGATAGTTACAAACAGAGAGGGAGGGAGGCAAACCATAAGAGACTCTTAAATACAGAGAACAAACTGACGTCTGATGGCGTGCAGGGGAGGGGGAAATGGGCAATGGGCAATGGACAATTGTTGGGATAAGCACTGGGTGTTGTATGTAAGTAATGGATCACGGGAATCTAAGCCCCAAACCAAGAACATACTGTATACACTATATGGAAGCCAACATGACAATAAATTATATATAAAAAAACACTGAAAGGGGCACCTGGGTGGCGCAGTCAGTTAAGCGTCCGACTTCAGCCAGGTCACGATCTCGCGGTCCGTGAGGTCGAGCCCCGCGTCAGGCTCTGGGCTGATGGCTCAGAGCCTGGAGCCTGTTTCCGATTCTGTGTCTCCCTCTGTCTCTGCCCCTCCCCCGTTCATGCTCTGTCTCTGTCCCAAAAATAAATAAACGTTGAAAAAAAAATAAAAAAACACTGATGAAAGAAGTCGAAGACGACACAAAGAAATGGAAAAACATTCCATACTCATGGGTTGGAAGAATAAATATTATTAAAATGCCTTCACCACCAAAGCTTTCTACATATTTAATTCCCATCAAAATGCCAACAGCATTTTTCAGAGAATGAGAACAAACAATTCTAAATTTTTTATTGAATCACAAAAGACCCCAGGCAGCCAAAGCAATCTTGAAAAAGAAAAACAAAACCAGAACTATCACCATTCTATACTTCAAGTTTATATGATGAAGCTGTAGTAATCAAAACCATATAGTTCTGGCACAAAAATAGACACATGGATCAATGAAACAGAATTGAAAACCTGGTAAAGGACCCACAAATATATGGTCAATTAATCTTCAACAAAGGTGGAAATATTATCTAATGGGAAAATGACAGTGTCTTTAAAAAATGGTGTTGGTAAAACTGGACAGCTACATGCAAAAGAATGAAACTGGACCACTTTCTTTCAACATATACAAAAATACACTTTAAATGCATTAAAGACCTAAATCTGAGACCTAAACCATAAAAATCCTAGAAGAGAGCATAGGTTATAATTTCTTTGACATTGGCTATAGCAACATCTTTCTTGATATGTCTCCTGAGGTCAGGGAAACAAAAGCAAAAATAAACTATTGGGACTTCATCAAAATAAAAATCTTTTGCACACTGAAGGAAACAACCAATAAAACTAAAAGACAACTTACGGAATGGAGAAGTTATTTGCAAACGACATAGATGATAAAGGATTAGTACCAAAATATAAAAAGAAATGATAAACTCAACCCCCCCCAAAAAAAAACCCACACAAATAATCCAAATAAAAATGGGCGGAAGACATGAACAGACATTTCTCCAAAGAATACCTACAAATGGCCAACAGACACATCAAAAGATATTCACATCAGGGGTACCTGGGTGGCACAGTTGGTTAAGCATCCAACTGGCTCAGGTCATGATCTCGTGGTTCACGAGTTTAAGCCCCTACTCAGGGTCTGTTCTGACAACTCAGAGCCTAGAGCCTGCCTCAGATTCTCTCTCTCTCTCTCCCTCTCTCCTTCTCTCTCTCTCTCTAAAAAATAAATAATAAAAACATTTTAAAAAGATACTCAAATGATTCATCATCAGGAAAATGCAAATCAAAACTACAATGAGATATCACCTCACACCTGTTAGAATGGTTAAATTCAACAACACAAGAAACAACAGTGAAGATGTGAAGATAAAGGAATCCTCTTGCACTGTTGGTAGCAATATAAGCTGGTGCAGCCACTGTCAAAACAGTATGAAGGTTCCTCAAAAAGTTAAAAATAAGAATATCCTCTGATCTAGTAATTGTTCTTGTGGGCATTTACCAAAAAAATACAAAAACACTAATTCAAAGACATACATGGACCCCTATGTTTACTAAAGCATTATTTACAATGGCCAAATTATGGAATTAGTCCAAGTGTCCATCAATAGGTGAATGGATAAAGAGTGTATGGTATATATGTGATGGATTATTATTCAGCCATAAAAAGGAATGAAATCTTGGGGCGCCTGGGTGGCGCAGTCGGTTAAGTGTCCGACTTCAGCCAGGTCACGATCTCGCGGTCCGTGAGTTCGAGCCCCGCGTCGGGCTCTGGGCTCATGGCTCAGAGCCTGGAGCCTGTTTCCGATTCTGTGTCTCCCTCTCTCTCTGCCCCTTGTCCGTTCATGCTCTGTCTCTCTCTGTCCCAAAAATAAATAAACGTTGAAAAAAAAAATTAAAAAAAAAAAAAAAAAAAGGAATGAAATCTTGCCATTTGCCACAACATCAATGGACCTAGAGAGTATAATGTTAAGTGAATTAATCAGAGAAAGACAAATGCCACATGACTTCACTCATATGTGGCATTTAAGGGGAAAAAAATAAAGGAGTAAAGTGTAAAAAAAGAGTCAAGCAACAGACTCTTAACTACAGAGAAAAAGCTAATGGTTACCAGAGGGGAGTTTGGTAGGGGGATGAGTGAAATTGATGATGATGGATTAAAGAATGCACTTCTTGTGATGAGCACTGGGTGTGGTATGAAACAGTTGAATCACTGTATTGTACACTTGAAACTTAATATAACAGTTACATTAACCATACTAGAATTAAAATTAAAAAATTTAATTTAAAAAAAGAGGACAATCTAGACCATTGCCTAGAGAGTTCCAAATATTGAAATGTTTGACCTCATGAATAAAAGTATCTTAGAAGAAACTGATCTCAGTCTCTGAAAATGTAATTGTATGAAGTGATTAAAAAAAAAAAAAAAACTATCAGCTCCAACGAATTACTTAACCGGAGATGAGACTCTAAGAGAGAGACCATGCTGTACATCCCCAGCTACTGGCGAAAAAAAGAATAACAAGGAGAATTGACACTAATTCTACACTTTTTCCTGGAAAACAGAAGAGGACGAAACACTCTTCAATTTTATGAAGCCAGAATTACCCTGATATCAAACCTAGAAAAGATAGTACAAAAATAAAAACAAAAACCATTGCAGACTAGCAATATATGTTAAAAAACATAATACACTATGACCCAGTGGAGTTTATTCCAGGGATGCAAGGCTAGTTCATTATTTGAAAATCAATTAGGATAATCTAACAAATTAACAGAATGAGAAAAAAAATCACATGATTATAAAATTTGATGAAAAAATGAGCATTTGACCAAATTTAACATTCATTCTTGATAAAAAAAAAAACAAAAAACTTCATGAAAATTGGAATAAAGAGACACGTTCTCAATATTATAAGGATTGTATACAAAAAAAACTATGGATAATATTAGATTCAATTATGAAAGATTGAATGCTTTCTGCCTAAAATTAGGAACAAGTTAAGGTTGTTCTCTCTCTCCATTCATATTCAAAATAATTCAGAACTTCCAGCCAGTGCAATAAGGCAAGAAAAAGAAATAAAAGTTTTCAGATTAGAAAGGAAGAAATGAAACTGTTTTGATTTACAGATGACACAACAGTCTACACAGAAAACCCCAATAAGTCCATAAATATCTCCTAGAAGTAGCAAGTGAATTCAGCAAGGTCACAGTATATAAGATCAATGTGCCAAAATAAATAGTATTTTATATACTAGTAATGAACATGTGGACAATATCATTTATAATCATTTTTAAAAATAAAATAGTTGTAAATCTAACAAAACATGTACAGGACTTCAATGCTGAAAACTACAAAAGACCAATGAAAAGAACCAAAGAAAATCTCAATAAATGGAGAGACACACTGTCTTCATGAAATACAGAATCAACATAGCAAAGATTTCAATTATCTCTACATGATATATATAGTTTTAACATAACTCCTATTAAAATCCTAGCAAGATTTTTGGTAGATAAAGATAAAATTATTCTTTAAAAATTTTTAAAGTTTATTTATTTATTTTGAGATAGATGATAGTAGATGATAGAAAGATGATAGAATATATATATATGTGTATATATATATATATATATATATAGAGAGAGAGAGAGAGAGAGCACAAGAAGGGGGGGGGCAGAGACAGAAGGAGAGAGAGAATCCCAAGCAGACTCTGTCTGAAGAGCTTAACAAGGGGCTCAAACTCACAAACTGTGAGATCATAATTTGAGCCAAAATCAAGAGTCAGATGCTTAAATAACTGAGCCACCCACGTGCCCCTAGACAAGATTATTTTTAAATTTATACAAAAAGTCAGAGAAATTAGAATAGCTAAAACATTTCTGAAAAAGAGTAAAATACAATTAGTATATTTAATTTCAAGATTTACTACATAGCAACAATAATCAAGATTTTATAGTATTAGTAGAACGATAAACACATAGATAAATGGAACAGAATAGAGAACCCAGAAAAATATTCAACTCTTTTATGACAAAGGTGTAATGGCCATTTGATAAAGGAAATATGGTGTTTTCAATAAATGATTGAAGAAATCGGACATCTACAGGACATAATTGGACCTTGAACTGTCACATGTTGTCTAAAAACAAACTCAAAATTTGAACATGGACTTACATTAGGACATAAGTATAAAATCTTTAGAAAAAACATAGGGGAAAGTATTTGAGTTGTAGTGCTAGGCAATGAATCCTTAGACTTGACACCAAAAACAGATCTATAAAAGAAAAAAATTTCATAAACAGGACTTCATCAAAATGGACAGCATATTTTTTTCTGTGAAAGACTTTTTGAAGAGAATAAAATGACAAAGTACAGACAAAAATATTTTCTGACAAAGGACCGAGATCTAAAATGTAAAAATAACTCTCAAAAGCCAACAGAAAACAACAGTCTAATTAGAAAATGAGAAAAAGACAAAAAAATTTTCACCAAAAAGAAGGTTCAGCTGGCAAATAGTGAATGAAAAGATGTTCAACATTATTAGCCACTAGAGAAATGCATATGAAAACCATACTCTATTACATATATTACAGTTATCAGAATGGATTTTTTTAAGTAATATGCCAAATGCTGGTGAGGATGCAAGGATGGAAAGACCCTGGAAGTCTCACACAAATTTGGTAGCTATAGAAAACAGTACAGCCACTAAGGAAAATATTTTTGCAGTTTATTCAAAACTAAACATCCAACTACTATATGGCCCAGCAATTACATTCTTGAGCATTTACCCAGGCTAAATAAAAACTTATGTTTATATAAAAATCTATAAATAAGTGTTTATAGCATATTTATTTGTACTAGTAAAAAATTGAAAGCAACTCAGATATGCTTCAATTAGCAAATAAATTGTGATATATCCATGACATAGAATGCTACTCAGCAGTAAGAAATAACCAACAAAAGATATATCCAAAAACTGGGATGAATCTCCAGAGAATTATGCTGAGTAAAAAAAGAATCCAATTCCCCAATGGATACATACCATATGATTCCATGTATATAACATTCTTAAAATGAAAAACTATAGAAATGGACAAGATTAATGGTCTGAGGTTAAGAAGGGAGAAGAGGTGGGAGCAAAGTGTGGTACTGTAAAAGTTCAACATAGAGGATTCTTGTGGCAGTGGAATGTTCTATATCTTGACTATATCTAGGTCAATATCCTGGTTGTGATATTCTATGGTTTTGAGAATCCAACACATTGTTTTACATAATAGCGGCACCATTTTTTATTCCCTCAAGCAGTGCACAAAGCTTCCAATTTCTCCACACACTTATTTAAAAAAAATGTGTTATAGTTGACACACAATGTTACATTAATTTCAGATGTACAACATAGTAATTTGACAAGTCTATACATATGCAGTGCTCACCACAGCTCACTAGCTACCATCTGTCACCATACAATGCTACTACAATACTCTTGGCTATATCTCCTCTACTTTATCTTTTTCTGTTTCTTTTTTTTTTGTTTTGTTTTATGATGATAGTTATCCTAACTGGTATGATGTGTATTATCCCGATGCTACCATTGAGGGAATATGGAGAAAGGGCACTCAGAATCTCCTTGTATTATTTCTTACAACTGCATGTGAATTTAAAATTACAAGTTTAATTAAAATTAAAAGTTTAATTTTTAAAAAATTAAAAGTTTTAATTAAAAAATAAACTTTTAATTTTTTAAAAATGTCTTACTGCCAAAATTAGACAATGATGAAAAATATGAAGAAGAAAAGTAAAAGCATCCATAATCACACCACTGAGATGAGGCAACCTTTGGTAGTTAAGAATCAGGACATTGGAGACAAAAGTCTTAGGTGTAATTCATTGCCCCATGATTTCTTAGCTTTATTAGCCTCTGTTTCTTTATCTATAGGGTGGAAATTATTGTCAAGAATTGTAATGGGTCTAAAAATTTACCTACTTGCAAGCTAACAAATTAATCTGCCATAGTTTTATGAGTGCTGGCAAAAGACCCACAATGCCTAGGCTAGAAGCAAAACTTTATTACTCATAGCAGCAGCAGTTCCAGAGTATCAGCTGCATCATCAACTCCAGTTTTCTGAGCCTTACTGTCCACAGGACAACACAAAGAGGGTAAAATAATGCCTCCACATTCAGTGCTTTGAGTTACAGTAGAGGAGCTCAGAAAACTCGTATCTTTCATATCTGGCTTTCAACATCAGGCTTGTTTAACTTTTGCCCTAGAGGGAAATATCTTTATGATACTGGATGATAAACCCAATTGTCCTACCTCTGTCTTCCAACATTGTTTGCTATATAAGTGCCCTTGCCTCCAAACAAAGAGGCAGTCCCTCTGTTTGCAAATCATGCAGAAATCCAAAAGACATATGTATATTGTCTGCCAACTATTATATAATTCAAAATGTTTTTGTGAGATTGTTTATTTTCTTTGGAGAATGGAAGGAAGGGTAAAGGGTTTACAGGGACAGGCTTAGCATAGCGCCTGAAACATGATGAGTACTGAATAAAAGTATCAATTAAAAAATTCATAAACACACCAGTCTCGACCTGTCAGCTGACCATGTCCTATATATCTTTTTACCTATGCTTTCTATCAAATTTCCATAATCTCTGGTCTATATCTAGAGTATCAATGTTTTCAACTAATTTTTCTTCCTTTGTTTCCTTTTTCACCAAGGAATCAAGAATTTCCAGAAAATAACTATAAAGGACACTAGAAAGCTCTGTGCTGCCAGCTTCATTTCCCAGGATAAAGATGATAAAATTATATGTGATTTTAACAGCTTTTCAGATTGCAGAAGTTTAAATTCCATATTCTTGGGCCATATAGCCTTAAAAACTCTCTGTTCCTGAGTAGCTTTCTAGTTTATTTTTGGTTTTGATCTTACTTCAGAAGTATAGACTTAAGTATTTTTAAAAAACGAATGAATAGAGAGGTAGGACATGCTAATGAGAATTCAAAGTAGGGGGCTTGATGGTAAATGGGTTTGAAGCAGAAATTTATTTTTTACTCCTTTTCATTTTAGTGTTTATATATCAGCATAGACTCATGACTATTTTATTTTGTTCTATGAGTTAAAATTCATTATTATTATTATTTATTTTGTTGTTTAAATTGTTTCAGCTGTAGTGATTAGAGGCTCCTTCAGGCTGGCTCTTGGATTTTTAAAGTTCCAAGTAAAAACTCTATTTGGTTTTGTTAGTCAATTTTAGTTTTATTCTATTGTTAGAATAGATTGAAATATTTCTGCACAAAAGTTACTAATGTCCTCTTTTTGTTACTTAATTCATAGAGTAAATTATTCATGAGTCCATGCTGATATAAATATATAATTAAATAAATCAGTGGGAGAAGAGTACAAACTCTTCCTCACCATAGAATTAATTTTCTTTTCCTTTTTGTTTTTAAAAATATTTTCTTATTTTATTTTATTTATTTAAAAGCTGTTAATGTTTATTTATTTTTGAGAGACAGAGACAGTACAAGAGGGAGAGGAGCAAAGAGAGAGAGGGAGACAGAGAATCCGAAACAGGCTCCAAGCTCTGAGCTGTCAGCACAGAGCCCAACATGGGGCTTGAATTCATGGAACATGAGATCATGACCCAAGCCAAAGTCGGGCACTTAACCAACTAAGCCACCAGTCATCCCTATTTAATTTTTCCTTGTTTTAAATCCAAGTTAGTTAACATATAGAGTAATAATGATTTCAGGAACAGAATTTAGTGATTCATCACTTACATGTAATAACACCCAGTGCTCATCCCAACAAGTGCCCTCCTTAATGCCCATTGCCCATTTAGCCCACCCTCCCACCCAACACCACACCAGCAGCCCTCTGTTTGTTCTCTGTATATAAGAGTCTCTTATGGTTTGTCTTCATCTCTGTTTTTATCTTATTTTTGCTTCCCTTTCACTATGTTCATCTATTTTGTTTCTTAAATCCCACATGAGTGAAACAATAGGACAGTTGTCTTTTTCTGACTGACTTATTTCACTTAGCATAATATACTCTAGTTCCAGCCACGTTGTTGCAAATGGCAGGATTTCTATAATTTCAATTAATGAAGACAGAAAGAAAATAGAGAATAATCATTAGATAAACACCACAGAATTAAATGTTATAGACAAGATCCACCAATGAATGCTGAAATAGTACAAAACTTTGAGAAGAAACTTTGAGAATTTGTATAATCTCAGTGTCTCCCTTAATGTATATGAATTACAAAGTGAAAGATAGTAACTTTACACTGGAAAAATCTAGCAGATATCAACTTAACAAAATAAGGCAAACAGAGACTGAGAAACTGTTACAAACTATACTAGTATAAAGTAAAATAACAAATAAATATAAGAAAAAGTCTTGAATAGGATTCTGGAATTAAAATTCAAAATTTAAAATAATATGAAATCACATGAAAAGATACTCCAAGTTATTACTCACTAGAAAATGAAAATCAAAATCACAATAATATACCATTAAGCACATAATAGAATGGTTAACATAAAAAATACTGACAATACCAAGTGCTGACGAGGACATAGAGCAACAGAAATCCACTGGTGGGAAAGCAAAATGGTATAGTCACTCTGGAAAACAGTGGAAATTTCCTAAAAAGTTAAATACATTCAACTCCAATAATTAACTCTAATGTAACTGCAGATTTGGAGTGGCACTGATGTATCAATATAGTTTTAACAATTTTAGCAAATGTACCACCTTCGTGGGATATTGGACATGGGGGAGGTTGTCCATGTGTGAGATCAGGGGGATATTGGATTTCTGTGTTTTCTGCTTAATTTTGCTGTGAAACTAATAGTGCTGTAAAATTAAAGTCTAATAAAAATTTTAAGTCAAGCATACATTTATAAAATGACCCAACAGTTCTACCTTTAGATATTTATCTTAAAGAAATGAAAAGCTATGTTCACTGAAAAACTTGTTTGTGAATATTTATAGCAGTATTATTCATAATTGCCCCAAACTGGAGCGATTCAAATGTCTTTCAATGTGTGGCTGACTGAACACTATGGTACATTCACACAAAGAGATACTACTCACCAATAAAAAGAAATGAACTACTCAGAGTTAAACAACAGAATAGTAAGGGGACCCTGGGCTTTTCTCATCCTTTGAACACAGCTAGATCACTATCAAACTATTTTGAATACCTAGGAAGTGGATCTGAGGATTAGCAGAACAATCTGCAAAATTTGAGAGAGAGAATGTGACAAGTATGTAGTGTGGAGAGGTGAATTAGGGGAGATAAGAGCTGCGGTGCCACTGAGGCACTTTGCACGGACAGGAGACGACAGAGAGAGGTGAAATTGAGCAGTGCATCGGATTCATGCAAGAAAAGCACTCCCCCTGAAAGTAGCTAGAGAGAAAGAGTGAAAACATGTGCAGGGAATGCATAAGAAACTGTTCCTCCAAACTGTTCACAGGTAAAATAGAGAGGGTTTTAATCTTGTCAGTTTTTTATAAACAGTGAAGCATAGAGTCTGAAGTTTTGGAGGTTAGTGCTTGACAGTGCTTCAATGCGGAAGTAGGACAGAGCCCCTGCGGTGGGCAGCATAGTCTGAGAATCCCCTGGGTCGCATGGGGAGATGCAGTTCCCCTGCTTGGAGTGCATTTGGTAGAGGTGATATGACCTCTCCAAGGGCAAAAAACTCAACGGATGCTGTAGAGCTGCCCTGTCCACCAGTACAGGAACAAAGATGTGGGCTGTGGGCAGCAAACCCTGGTACTGGCTGTATGGTGTAATTTACCATAAACTCTGAGCCACTGCCACTGTGTGGTCACATGAATGTTTTCTGGAATAAGCTTGTACTGGCCACAGTGCAGTGAGACCCTCTCCCAGAGGGTCAGGATGGCCAAAGCCATGGGGGTCTCTAAAGTGTGGGGTTGTGAAACATAGGTGTGCATGAGATAAAACTCTGGAGGGAGGTGCTGTCTGGCAGGCTGACAGCTTAGACAGAGACAGGGGGAAGGGGGGAAACTGATGGGAGCTGGAGACACAGGAAGGGTGATTAATTGTGTGTGTGTGAAGCCATGAACTTCCTGCTCTGGAGACTAGAGAGTGGGTGAAGCCATTTTCACCATTAGTCCAACACTGATTGACCCCAGTGAGCTAAACAATGGCATCAAGTGGAGAGCAGAGCCATTACACCAAGCCCCACCCCCTGCCCCCTAAAGCACATCTCCACCAGGGCAAATTGGCCTGAGAAGCAGAAGGATTCTCCCCAAGAAGACCAGCACAAATCCCTTCCATGCACTTGGTCTACTCAGACTGCTATAAAGATTCAGCTCTATAGAAAACTGCATGTAGCTTCCTCTGGGGTTTTATTTGTTTATTTGTTCACTTGTTTGTTCATTTTTTTTGCATCTGTTTTTGTTACTATTTTTCTTTTTTTTCTTGGTTACAGAAAGAGCAAATTTTTTATTTTATTTTATTTTATTTTATTTTATTTTATTTTATTTTATCTTATTTTTTTTCTGTCAAACTTCTTTCAACAAACAGAACAAGACACATGTAAATTCTATCTTCCTTTATTTGATTTATTTTTTAATTTTATAATTTTTATTTCATTTTATTATTATTATTATTATTACTATTATTATTATTTTCTTCCTCCAAAATGACAAGATGGAGCAATTCACCTCAAAAGAAAGAACAGGAAGGGGTGGCTGGGTGGCTCAGTTGGTTAAGCGACTAACTGCAGGTCAGGTCATGATCTCACAGTTTGTGAGTTCGAGCCCCGCATCAGGCTCTGTGCTGACAGCTCAGAGTCTGGAGCCTGCTTCAGATCCTGTGTCTCCCCCTATCTCTATCCCTCCTCTGCTCATGCTCTGTGTCTCTCCTTCTCTCAATAACACATAAACATTAAAAAAACAAGGAAGAACAGGAAGATATGATGGCCAGGGATTTAATCAAAACAGATGTAAATAGGATGTCTGAATTAGAATTTAAAACAGCAATTGTAATGAAACTAGCTAGACCAAGAACACACCAGAGAATCCCTTTCTGCAGAGATTTAAAAAAACACCTAAAATCTAGTCAGACTGAAATTAAAAACGCTATAACTGAGATGCAAATCCAAAAAGAGGCCATAAAAACAGGGATGGACAGGACAGATGAGCGAATTAGTGATATAGAAGATAAAATTAAGGAAAATAATGAAGCTGAAAAGAAGAGGGAAACAAAGGTAATGAATAATGAAAGTAAACTTAGGAAACTCAGCAACTTATTGAAATGGAATAATATTTATATCATAGGGATCTCAGAAGGTGAAGAGAGAGAAAAAGGGGCAGAAAGTTTATGTGAACAGATTATAGCTGAAAAAAATCCCTCATCTGGGAAGGACACAGACATAAAAATCCAAGAAGCACAGAAAACTCCCATTAAATTAAAAAAAAAGCGGACCATTGCCAAGGCATATCACAGTCAAATTCACAAAATACATGGTCAAGGAAAGAATCCTGAAAATAGCAATGGAAAAAAGTCCTTAACCTGCAAAAGAAGACAGATCAGGTTTGCAGCATTTCTGTCCATGGACTTGGTGGGACAGACAGGAGTAGCAGGATATATTCAATGTGCTGAATGGGAAAAATATAGAAGAAAGAATATTCTACCAGCAAGGCTTTCATTCAGAATAGAAGAAGAGATAAAAAGTTTCCCTGACAAACAAAAACTAACAGAGTTCATGACCACTAAACCAACCCTACAAAAAATTTTAAGAAGGAGACTTTGGGGGGAGGGGCAGAAGCAACAAGACTAGAAAAGAGCACAACTCATCATCAGAAATACCAACATTACAGGTAACATGATGACATTAAACTCATATAATTCAATAATCAACCTGAATGTAAATGGGCTAAATGCTCCAATTAAAAGACATAGGGTATCAGAACGGAGAAAAAACAAAAACAAAAAGACCCATCAATATACTCCCTACAGGAAACTCACTTTTGACCTACAGTCATCGAAGATTAAAAGTTGGAGGATGGAGAAATATCTATTTTTCTAACAGATGACAAAAGAAAGCCAGAGTAGCCAGTCTTATATCAGACAAACTAGATTTTATTTTTAATGCTTACTTATTTATTTTTGAAAGAGAGAGAAAGAGAGAGAGAGTGAGCACAAGTGGGGGGTGGGCAGAGAGGGAGAGGGAGACACAGAATTCTAAACAGGCTCCAGGCTCTGAGCTGTCAGCACAGATCCTGATGTACGGCTTGAACTCACGAACTGTGAGATCATTACCTGAGCACAAGTAAGATGCTCAGCCTACTGAGCCACTTAGGCACCCCAAGAATATCTTATTTTGATACCAATAACAAAATTTAGACAATATATTCATGTTTCTTTGCTTTTATAAAATAATCCAGTGGGATTTAGAATTCAATGCTCAGACTAAGCAAATTATGGCAGAGCTAATATCCATTCTTGCCTCCTTCTTACCTACCAGAACCCTATATTAATGGAAGCAACAATGTGCCTAGCTAAATGCTACCATCTGTTACAAATAGAGGCAGCCAGTAAGTGGTACTGATTTAATTTGGAAATGTTTCTTTTTCCCTCTTCTCCTTTCCTTCGTTTCAGATGCCTAGATTGTTAGAGTTCTAGAACCATCTCTAATTATGGTAGCCATGTGTTAGGATGGAGGAGCAGAGAGAGTAAAGGGACTAAATAGACCTCAGTCTCTGACATTTGTACACCTGCTATATCAGCAGAGAAACTAGATTTTAAAACAAAGACTAACAAGAAATGAAGAAGGGCATTATATCATAATTAAGGGGTCTATCCATCAAGATCTAACAATTGTAAATACTTATGCCCCCAACATGAACACTCAAATATATAAATCAATTAATCACAAACATAAAGAAACTGATTGATAATAATATAATAACAGTAGGAGACTTTAACATCCCATTTATAGCAAGGGACATATCATTTAAGCAAAAAGTCAGTAAGGAAACAATGGCTTTGAGTGCCACACTGGATCAGATGGACTTAACAAATAAACTCAGAACATTCCATCCTTAAGAAATAGAATACACATTCTTCTAGAGTGCACATGGAACATTCTCCAGAAAGGATCACATATTGGGTCACCAATCAGAATTCAAAAAGTACAAAAAGATCAGGATTATACCATGCATGTTTTCAGGCCACAGCACTATGAAACTCGAAATCAATCACAAGAAAAAAAAAAAAGGAAAGAACATAAGTATGTGGAGGTTGAATAACATCCTACTAAAGAATGAATGGGTTAACCAGGAAATTAAAGACAAAAGAAACTACATGGAAGCAAATTAAAATAAAAACACAGCAGTTCAAGACCTTTGGGATGCAGGAAAGGCAGTCTTAAAAGGGAATTATATTGCAATATAGGCCTCTCTCAAGAAGCAATAAAGGTCTCAAATACACAACCTAACTTTACACCTAAAGGAGCTAGAAAAGGAACAGCAAATAAAGCTTAAAGCCAGCAGAGGAAGGGGAATAAGAAACATAAGAGCAGATATAAATGATATAGAAAAAACAACAGCAAAAATAAAAAACAAAAAATGAAACAAAAAACATAGTAAAACAGATCAATAAAACTAAGAGCTGATTCTTTGAAAGAATTAATAAAATAGCCAAATTTACCAAAAAGAAAGGAGAAAGGACCCAAATAAATAAAAAAACAAATGAAAGGGAGAGGTCATCATCAATATCATAGAAATACAAACCAATTTAAGAGAATATTGTGATAATTGACCAAAAAATTGGGCAATATGTAAGAAATGGATAAATTCCTAGAAATATACAAACTACCAAAACTGAAACAGGAAGAAATATAAAATTTGAACAGATCCATAAGCAGCAAATAAATTTAAACAGTAATAAAAAATCTCCCAACAAACAAAAATGCAGGGCCAGGTGCCTTCCTTGGGGAATTCTTCCAGGCATCTAAAGAACAGTTAATACCAATTTTTCTCAATCTGTTCTAAAAAAAATAGAAATGGAAACAAAACTTACAAACTCATTTATAAGGCCAGCATTACCTTGATTTCCAAAACCAAAGACCCCATTGAAAAGACGAATTACAGGTCAATATCCTTGATGAACATGGATGCAAAAATTCTCAGTATTGAATTCCACAGTACATTAAAAGAATTATTTTCTTTTTTTATTTCTTTTAATTTAATTTATTATTTTAATTTACATCCAAGTTTGTTAGCATATAGTGCAACAATAATTTCAGATGGAAATTCCTTAATGCCCCTACCCATTTAGCCCACCCCCCTCTCATATCCCTCCAGTAACCCTCTGTTCTCCATATTTAAGAGTCTCTTCTGTTTTGTCCCACTCCCTGTTTTTATATTATTTTTGCTTCCCTTCCTTTATGTTCATATGTTTTGTCTCTTAAAGTCCTCATATGAGTGAAGTCATATGATATTTGTCTTTCTCTGAATGACTAATTTCGCTTAGCATAATACCCTCTAGTTTCATCCATGTAGTTGCAAATGGCAAGATTTCATTCTTTTTGATTGCTGAGTATTATTCCATTATGTATATACCACATCTTTCTTATCCATTCATCCATCGATGGACATTTGGGTTCTTTCCATAATTTGGCTATTGTTGATAGTGCTGCTATAAACATTGGGGTGCATCTGTCGCTTCAAAACAGCATACCTGCATCCCTTGGATAAATACCTAGTAGTGCAATTGCTGGGCTGTAGAGTAGTTCTTTTTAATTTTTTTGAGGAAGCTCCATACTGTTTTCCAGAGTGGCTGCACCAGTTTGCATTCCCACCAACAGTGCAAAAGAGATCCTGTTTCTCCACATCCTTGCCAACATATGTTGCTGCCTGAGTTGTTAATGTTAGCCATTCTGACAGGTGTAAGGTGATATCTCATTATGGTTTTGATTTGTATTTCCCTGATGATGAGTGAAGTGGAGCATTTTTTATGTGTTAGGTGGCCATCTGGATGTCTTCTTTGGAGAAGTGTCTATTCATGTCTTTTGCCCATTTCTTCACTGGATTCTTTGTTTTTTGGGTGTTGAGTTTGATAAGTTCTTTATACATTTTTGATACTCACCCTGATCAAGTGAAATTTATTCCTAGGTTGCAAGTTTGGTTTGATATTTGCAAGTCAAACAACATGATACACTACATTAATAAAAGTATGGATAAGAATCATATTATCCTTGGGGTGCCTGGGTGGCTCAGTCGGTTAACCACCCAACTCTTGTTTTCAGCTCAGCTCAAGATCTTATGGTTTCTGAGTTCGAGCCCTGCATCAGGCTTTGTGCTGGCAGTGCAGAGCTTGCTTGGGATTCTCTCTCTCTCTGTGTCTCTCTCTCCATGCCCCTCCCCTGCATGCATGCCCACTCTCTCTCTCTCTCAAAATAAGTAAATAAACTTTAAAAATATTTAAAAAGAACCATATGATCTTTTCGATAGATGCAGAAAAATCGTTTAACAAAATGTAGCCTTCATTCTTATTAAAAATCCTCTAGAGTGTACAGATAGAACATACGTCGACATCATTAAAGGCCATATACAAAAGACCCACAGCTAATACCATCCTCAAGGGGGAAAAACTGAGAGCTTTTCCCCTAAGGTCAGGAACAAGACAAGGGTGTCTACTCTCACCATTGTTATTTAACAGAGTGCTGGAAGTCTTAGCCTCAGCAACAAGACAACAAAAAGAAGTAAAAGATATCCAAATTGGCAAGTGAAAAGAAGTCAAACTTTTACTATTTGCAGACAACATAAAAATATGAAAGTCTCCACCAAAAAAATTGCTTGAACTAATACATGAATTCAGAAAAGTTGTATGATATGAAATCAACATACAGAAATTTGTTGCATTACTATACACCAACAATGAAGCAGCAGAAAGAGAAGTCATCAAATTAATACCATTCACAATTGCACCAATAACAATTAGATACCTTGAAATAAATCTAACCAGAGATAAGAGATATGTAGTCTGAAATGTATAGAACACTTATGAAAGAAATTGAAGAGGACACAAAGAAATGGAAAAGCATTCCATGTGCATGGGTTGGAAGAAAAAACATTGTTAAAATGTCTATTCAAATAAAGTTATCCACACATTTAATACAATCCCCATCAAAATACCACCAGCATTTTTCCCAGATCTAGACAAACATTCCTAAAATTTGTATGAAACCACAAAAGACCCCGGATAGTCAAAGCAATCTTAAAAAAGAAAAACAAAGCTAGAGGCATCACAATTCCAGATTTCGATCTATATTATTAAGCTGCGATCATCAGACAGGTGTAATATTGGCAGAAAAACAGACACAGATCAATGGCACAAAAATAGACACATATAATAGAGACCCCAGAAGTGAACCTACAACTATATGGTCAATTAATCTTTGACAAAGCAGGAAATAATATCCAATGGGAAAATGACATTCTCTTCAACAAATGATGTTGGGAAAACTGGACAGCAACATGCACAAGAATGAAAATGGACAAACTTTCTTGCACCACATACAAAAATAAATTCAAAATGTATGAAAGATCTAAATGTAAGATAGGGAACCATCAAAATCCTCATGGAGAACATAGGCAGCAGCCTCTTCAATCTCGATCATAGCAACTGCTTACTAAACAGGTCGCCAGAGGCAAGGGAAACAAAAAAAACAATAATGGATTATTGGGACTTCTTCACAATAAAAAGCTTCAGCACAGAAAAGGAAACAATCAACAAAACCAAAAGGCAGTCTATGGAATGGGAGAAGATATTTGCAAATGACATATTTGTTAAAGGGTCAATATCTAAAATCTGTAAAGAACTTCATCAATTCAACATTCAAAAAACAAATAATCCAGTGAAAAAATAGAAGACATGAATTCACACTTTTTCAAAGAAGACATCCAGATGGCTAACAGAGGCATGAAAAGAGGCTCAACATTGCCCATTATCAGGGGAATACAAATCAAAACTATGATGAGATACCACCTCACACCTGTCAGAATGGCTAAAATTAACAACACAATAAGCGACAGGTGTTGGCAAGAATATGGAAAAAGTGGAACCCTTTTGCACTGCTGGTGGGAATGCAAACTGCTGCAGCCACTCTGGAGAACTGTATGAAGGTTCATCAAAAAGTTAAAAATAGAAATACCCTAGGATCCAGTAATTGAACACTAGGTATTTACCCTAAAGGTACAAAAATACTGATTCGAAGGGACACAGGTACCCCGATGTTGATAGCAGCACTAACAACAGTAGCCAAGCTATGGACAGAGCCCAAATGCCCATTGACTGATGAATGGATAAAGAAGAGGTACACACACACACACACAACACACACACACACACACACACACACACACACACACACACACACACTGGAATATTAGCAATCAAAACAAATGAAATCTTGTCATTTACAACAATGTGGATGGAGCTAGAATGTATTAGCATAATACATACAGAATACATTTCAGTTAGCATAACTGAAATAAGTCAATTACAAAGGTAAATACCATATGATTTCACTCTTATGTGAAATTCAGAAACCAAATAGATGAACATATGGGAGCAGGGATAAAGAGAGAGGGAATCAAACCATTAAAGACTTAAAGATAGAGAACAAACTGAGGATTGCTGGAGGGTGGTGGGTTGGGGAAATGGGATAAATGGGTGATGGGCATTAAGGGGGGCACTTGTTGAGATGAATACTAGGTGTGGTATGTAATTGATGAATCACTGAATTCTACTTCTGAAACCAATATTGCTATTGACTAACTAGAATTTAAATAAAATTTGGAAAAATAAATAAATAAATAGCATAGTAACTTTACAAAAAAAAAGTGAACTATAAATAGAATAAAAGAATAATAACATAAAAGAATCTTAAAATGTTTTATTCTAAGTGAAAAATGAAGTTTTGAAGTATTTAAACTTAATTATTCTATTTATGCAATGTTCTGGGGGAAAAATAGAATTATATAGAGTAGATCATTGGTTTCCTGGGGTTACACGTAGGACAAGGGCATAAACGCAGAGAGATATTACAGGAGGATTCTTTAGAGGGCTAGAATTTTTCTTTATTCTATCTATAATGGTTACAAGAGTCTGCATCTGTAGAAACTCCTAGAACTGCCACCCTTTAAAATGAATTTTACTTTATATAAATTTAAAAGTTTAGAAAACGGGTATCATCCTAATAGACTCAGACAGACTCCGATTGTTCACTGTTTTCCATACTTTAGTCCTTCCTGTACTACCAGCATGATTATTTGCCATTTCTTTGTAGCACTTGATTTTGACCCCACATTAATTAATATTTTCATGTAAATCATATAATTCCCTTCCAAAGGGTCATATATCTGAATTCACTGGTTTGGTGTGCTAGTCATATTTCTCAACAAACTTTATTAGAAATATATAAATATTTGAACTACAATAGAAAATATAGCCAGAAACAATGTTAGGGAGGAGTGATAGACCATTGGTTCTTGAAAGGACCCTTAAAGGTAATCTAGTCCAATTCAGTCATTTTCAAATTGTATGTGTAGAGACTACAACATCTCACCCAACCAGTGTCCAAGGAGATTGCTTTTCAATGAGTCAGAGCTACAATAGTGGTAGATTAACACATTCTGATTGGACAAAGAACTTCTGAGGATGAAGAACATTCCTGACTTATTCCTGATTTCCTATTAATGAACTCAGGGCCTTGCACTAGGTAGTCAAAAAGTGTTTGTTTCATTGAATTAAATGTTGGAAAGGCACAGAAGTGTATTTATGGGTAAAGAAGTGCATTAACTATACTGTGGCCCCATGGTTCCTTTGAAGTTTTTCTATTTTGATCCTACATTGATTAGGTTGGGGGTGACTTATGATTTTTTTTAAATATATTTCCACACACAATGGTACATTAGTTTCAAGTGTACAACATAATACTTTGACAAGTTTGTACATTATTATGCTATGTTCACCACAAGTGTAGCTACTATCTGTCCCCATACATAACTATCATAATATCACTGACTATATTCTTTATGTTGTACACTTTATTCCCATGACCTATTCATTTAATAATGGAAGCATGTATCTCCCAGGCCTTTTCACCATTTTGCCCACCCCACTGCCCTCTCTCCTCTCTGCCAAACATCAGTTTGTTCTCTGTATTTATATGTCTAATTTTTATTTTGTTTATTCATTTTCTTTTTAAAGATTCCACTTATGAGTGAAATATAGTATTTTTAATTATATATTTCATCTTCCTTAACCATTTTTCTATTGATGGACACTTAGGTTTCTTCCATATATTGGCTATTGTATTTTGCTTTTGCCTTTTTGAAGTAAGACTATTTTGGCCACTAGTACAGAGTATGTACTACATATGTACACCATGTACTACAATGAAAACCATGCCTTCAACTGTGATAACTACATAGAGATATTATACTGGAGATTATTAAGAGGTTCTAGCTGTAGCAACAATATGGGAAAGAAAATGAAAAAATTCAAGAGAAATTGAATAAGTTCTTTGTATCCCAACGCTTTATATATGAAATCATCTTATTCATTTAAATAAATTTTGTTTTTATTTTTTAATTACTGATTTTACAATAAAATAAGGTATCCATCTATTTTTTATTTTTTTTAATTTTTAAATATATGAAATTTATTGTGAAATTGGTTTACATACAACACCCAGTGCTCATCCCAAAAGATGCCCTCTTCAATACCCATCACCCACCCACCACTCCCTCCCATCCCCCATCAGCCCTCAGTTTGTTCTTATTTTTAAGAGTCTCTTATGTTTTGGCTCTCTCCCACTCTAACCTCTCTTTTTTTTCCTTCCCCTCCCCCATGGATTCCTGTTAAGTTTCTCAAGATCCACATAAGAGTGAAACCATATGGTATCTGTCTTTCTCTGTATGGCTTATTTCATTTAACATAACACTCACCAGTTCTGTCCACGTTGCTACAAAAGGCCATATTTCATTCTTTCTCAATGCCACATAGTAATCCATTGTGTATATAAACCACAATTTCTTTATCCATACATCAGTTGATGGACATATGGGCTCTTTCCACAGGGGCTATTGTTGAGAGTGCTGCTATAAACATTGGGGTACAAGTGCCCCTATGCATCAGTACTCCTGTATGCCTTGAGTAAATTCCTAGCAGTGCTATTGCTGGGTCATAGGGTAGGTCTATTTTTAAATTTTTGAGGAACCTCCACACGGTTTTCCAGAGTGGCTGCACCAGTTTGCATTCCCACCAACAGTGCAAGAGGGTTCCCGTTTCTCCATCCTCTCCAGCATACTCTCCTAATTTGTTCATTTTAGCCACTCTGACTGGTGTGAGGTGATATCTGAGTGTGGTTTTGATTTGTATTTCCCTGATGAAGACTGACGTTGACATTTTTCATGTGCCTGTTGGCCATCCGGATGTCTTCTTTAGAGAAGTGTCTATTCATGTTTTCTGCCCATTTCTTCACTGGATTATTTGTTTACTGGGTGTGGAGTTTGGTGAGCTCTTTATAGATTTTGGATACTAGCCCTTTGTCCGATATATCATTTGCAAATATCTTTTCCCATTCCATCAGTTGCCTTTTAGGTTTTTGATTGTTTCATTTGCTGTGCAGAAGATTTTTATCTTCATGAGGTCCCCCCAATAGTTCATTTTTGCTTTTAATTCCCTTGCCTTTGGGGATGTGTCAAGTAAGAAATTGCTATGGCTGAGGTCAGAGAGGTCTTTTCCTGCTTTCTCCTCTAGGGTTTTGATGGTTTCCTGTCTCACATTCAGGTCCTTTATCCATTTTGAGTTTATTTTTGTGAATGGTGTGAGAAAGTGGTCTAGTTTCATTCTTCTGCATGTTGCTGTCCAGTTCTCCCAGCACCATTTGTTAAAGAGACTGTCTTTTTTCCATTGGATATTCTTTTCCTGCTTTGTCAAAGATGAGTTGGCCATACTTTTGTGGGTCTGGTTCTGGGGATTCTATTCTATTCCATTGGTCTATGTGTCTGTTTTTGTGCCAATACCATGCTGTCTTGATGATGACAGCTTTGCAGTAGAGGCTAAAGTCTGGGATTGTGATGCCTCCTGATTTGGTCTTCTTTAAAATTACTTTGGCTATTCAAGGCCTTTTGTGGTTCCATACGAATTTTAGGATTGCTTATTCTAGCTTCTAGAAGAATGCTGGTGCAATTTTCATTGGAATTGCATTGAATGTGTAGATAGCTTTGGGTAGGATTGACATTTTGACATTTATTCTTCCAACCCATGAGCACAGAATGTTTTTCCATTTCCTTATATCTTCTTCAATTTCCTTCATAAGCTTTCTATAGTTTTCAGCATACAGATCTTTTACATCTTTGGTTAGGTTTATTCCTAGGTATTTTATGCTTCTTGGTGCAATTGTGAATGGGATCAGTTTCTTTATTTGTCTTTCTGTTGCTTCATTATTAGTGTATAAGAATGCAACTGAATTCTGTACATTGATTTTGTATCCTGCGACTGCTGAATTCATGTGTCAGTTCTAGCAGACTTCTGGTGGAGTCTATCAGGTTTTCCATGTATAATACCATGTCATCTGCAAAGAGTGAAAGCTTAACTTCATCTTTGCCAATTTTGATGCCTTTGATTTCCTTTTGTTGTCTGATTGCTGATGCTAGAACTTCCAAAACTATGTTAAACAATAGCGGTGAGAGTGGACATCCCTGTCGTGTTCCTGATCACAGGGAAAAAGCTCTCAGTTTTTCCCCATTGAGGATGATATTAGCTGTGGGCTTTTAATAAATGGCTTTTATGATGTTTAAGTATGTTCCTTCTATCCCAACTTTCTCGAGGGTTTTTATCAAGAAAGGATGCTGAATTTTGCCAAATGCTTTTTCTGCATCGATTGACAGGATCATATGGTTCTTCTCTTTTCTTGTATTAATGTGATGTATCACGTTGATTGATTTGCGAATGTTGAAGCAGCCCTGCATCCCAGGAATGAATCCCACTTGATCATGGTGAATGCTTCTTTTTATATGCTGTTGAATTCGATTTGCTAGTATCTTATTGAGAATTTTTGCATCCATATTCATCAGGGATATTGGCCTGTAGTTCTCTTTTTTTACTGGGTCTCTGTCTCGTTTAGGAATCAAAGTAATGCTGGCTTCATAGAATGAGTCTGGAAGTTTTCCATCCCTTTCTATTTTTTGGAATAGCTTGAGAAGGATAGGTATTATCTCTGCTTTAAACGTCTGGTAGAACTCCCCTGGGAAGCCATCTGGTCCTGGACTCTTATTTGTTGGGAGATTTTTGATAACTGATTCAATTTTCTTGCTGGTTATGGATCTGTTCAAGCTTTCTATTTCCTCCTGATTGAGTTCTGGAAGTGTGTGGGAGTTTAGGAAATTGTCCATTTCTTCCAGGTTGTCCAGTTTGTTGGCATATAGTTTTTAATATTATTCCCGGATAATTGCTTGTATTTCTGAGGGATTGGTTGTAATAATTCCATTTTCATTCATGATTTTATCTATTTAGGCCATCTCCCTTTTCTTTTTGAGAAGCCTGGCTGGAGGTTTATCAATTTTGTTTATTTTTTTCAAAAAACCAACTCTTGGTTTCGTTGATCTGCTCTACAATTTTTTTTAGATTCTATATTGTTTATTTCTGCTCTGGTCTTTATTATTTCTCTTCTGCTGGGTTCAGGGTGTGTTTGCTGTTCTGCTTCTATTTCCTTTAGGTGTTCTGTTAGATTTTGTATTTGGGATTTTTCTTGTTTCTTGAGATAGGCCTGGATTGCAATTTATTTTCCTCTCAGGACTGCCTTCGCTGCATCCCAAAGTGTTTGGATTGTTGTATTTTCATTTTCATTTGTTTCCATATATTTTTAAATTTCTTCTCTAATTTCCTGTTTGACCCATTCGTTCTTTAGTAGGGTGTTCTTTATCTTCCATGATTTTGGAGGTTTTCCAGACTTTTTCCTGTGGTTGATTTCAAGGTTCATAGCATTGTGGTCTGAAAGTATGCATGGTATGATCTCAATTCTTGTATACTTATTAAGGGCTGTTTTGTGACCCAGTATGTGACCTATTTTGGAAAGTGTTCCATGTGCACTCGAGAAGAAAGTGTATTCTGTTGCTTTGGGATGCAGAGTTGTAAATATATCTGTCAAGTCCATCTGATCCAATGTATCATTCAGGGCCCTTGTTTCTTTATGGATCCTGTGTCTAGATGATCTATCCATTGCTGTGAATGGGGTGTTAAAGTCCCCTGCAATTACCACATTCTTATCAATAAGGTTGCTTATGTTTGTGATTAATTGTTTTATATATTTGGGGACTCCCTTATTCGGCGGATAGACATTTATAATTGTTAGCTCTTCCTAGTGGATAGACCCTGTAATTATTATATAATGCCCTTCTTCATCTATTGTTACAACCTTTAATTTAAAGTCTAGTTTGTCGATATAAGTATGGCTACTCCAGCTCTCTTTTGACTTCCAGTGGCATGATAAATAGTTCTCCATCCCCTCAGTTCCAATTTGAAAGTTTCCTCAGATCTAAAATGGGTCTCTTGTAGACAGCAAATAGATGGGTCTTGTTTTTTTATCCATTCTGATACCTGATGTCTTTTAGTTGGCGCATTTAGTCCATTTACATTCAGTGTTATTATAGAAAGATATGGGTTTAGAGTCATTGTGATGTCTGTAGGTTTCATGGTTGTAGTGATGTCTCTGGTACTTTGTCTCACAGGATCCCCCTTAGGATCTCTTGTAGGGCTGGTTTAGTGGTGATGAATTCCTTCGGTTTTTGTTTGTTTCGGAAGACCTTTATCTCTCCTTCTATTTTAAATGACAGATTTGCTGGATAGAGGATTCTTGGCTGCATATTTTTTCTGTTCATCACATTGAAGATTTCCTGCCATTCCTTTCTGGCCTGCCAAGTTTCAGTAGAGAGATCCGTCACTAGTCTTATTGGTCTCCCTTTATGTGTTTGAGCACATTTATCTGTAGCTGCTTTCAGAATTTTCTCTTTATCCTTGTATTTTGACAGTTTCACTATGATATGTCATGCAGAAGATCGATTCAAGTTACATCTGAAGGGAGTTCTCTGTGCCTCTTGGATTTCAATGCCCCTTTCCTTCCGCAGATCAGGGAAGTTCTCAGCTATTATTTCTTCAAGTACACTTTCAGTACCTTTCCCTCTCTCTTCCTCCTCTGGAATACCAATTATGCATAGATTATTTCTCTTTAGTGCATCCCTTAGTTCTCTAATTTTCCCCTCATACTCCTGGATTTTTTTATCTCTCTTTTTCTCAGCTTCCTCTTTTTCCATAATTTTATCTTCTAGTTCACCTATTCTCTCCTCTGCCTCTCAATCTGAGCTGTGGTTGTCTCCATTTTATTTTGCAGCTCATTTATAGCATTTTTTAGCTCCTCCTGGGTGTTCCTTAGTCCCTTGATTTCTGTAGCAATAGATTCTCTGCTGTCCTCTATACTGTTTTCAAGCCCAGCAATTAATTTTATGACTATTATTCTAAATTCACTTTCTGCTATAGTGTTTACATCCTCTTTGATCAGTTCGTTAGCTGTCATTATTTCCTGGAGATTCTTTTGAGGGGAATTCTTCCATTTCATCATTTTGGATAGTCTCTGGAGTGGTGCAGAACTGCGGGGCACTTCCCCTATGCTGTCTTGAATAATTTGCATTGGTGGGTGGGGCTGCAGTCAGACCTGATGTCTAACCCCAGCCCACCACTGGGGCCACAGTCAGACTAGTGTGTACCTTCTCTTCCCCTCTCCTAGTAGCGGGATTCACTGTGGGGTGGTGTGGCCATCTTGGCTACTTGCATTCTGCCAGTCTTGTGGTGCTGGGGATCTGGTGTATTAGCTGGGGTGGATCGGCAAGGTGCACAGGGGCGGGAGGGGTAGGCTCAGCTTGCTTTTCCTTCAGTGATCCGCTTCAGGAGGGTTCCCTTTTCTGTGGGCCTCTCGTCTATGCTTGGCTCTGGAGAATCCATTCTGCTAGTCTTCTGGTGGTTTTCTGGGTTATTTAGGCAGGTGTGGGTGGAATCTAAGTGATCAGCAGGACACGGTGAGCCCAGCATCCTCCTACGCCGCCATCTTCCTCCTCCTTTTTATTTTTAATGTTTATTTATTTTTGAGAGAAAGAGAGAGAGAGAGAGGCATGAGTGGGGGCGGGGCAGAGAGAGGGGGTACACAGAATGCGAAGCAGGCTCCAGGCTCCAGGCTGTCAGCACAGAGCCCCACCTGGTGCTCAAACTCACAGACTGTGAGATCATGACCTGAGCTGAAGTCGGACGCTTAATGGACTGAGCCACCCAGGTGCCCCTCCATCCATTTCTAATTAAGGCATTAGATAAAATTGTATTGTAGCTTGGTGTGTGCATGTTTGTGTGTGAAGAATTAGTGTAATAACTTAACTCATATGCAGCTTTGCTGATGGATTTGTAATATGAAAAATGTCACCTATGGTACTGCAGTGCTCAGGATGCAAGTTTCTTCTGCCAAGGGTAAAGGCCAGTGCCTACCCATCAGCTCAGAAGGTTGTAAATATTTTGGTTGAAGTCTTGCTCAACATATTCCTCCATTGAGTTGCAACTTTTTATGTAAAAATGTATAATAAAATACTTCATATTGCCACATTTTTATTCAGGATGAGTCCAGTTTTCTGAGAGCTTGAATCTCATACAACTTTGTAACTCTCACTTTCAACAACAATAAAAAAATAGAAAATCACAAAAACAAGTATGCACAAAGAGAATATTTATAATGAGATAATAAATTTCAAAAAATTAAAATTTTTAAAAGGCTGAAAAATGTCACAAAATTTAGAAAACATCATATTTTTATTAACTCTGTATCATACCTGTATCATAATTATATCCTGCATTTTTTTACTACATGCTCTTTGATTACAATTTTATAATACCATTTGTATAGAGAGATTAGAAAAGCAATTCAGTTCTCCTTCTGATTGATTTACATTTTAATTATTATTGATAGGTGGTATCCATAAAATATGCAAGTCCAAGTATAGATGAACCCCATTTCCACTGCTGATTGAAAGAAGGTTATAAATATAGGAATTATGGTCAATATTTTTTGTGTAATTTTCAGCATAAAAAGGAGAAAAGAAAATCACATCTAATTTATCAAATGTGTTTCTGAGGAGAGACAATGTATTTTGACTTATCTGTGATAACTGACTCTTACATTTACTGTTCTCATGATTAGGTCTGAAGATTTCATTACTCACACATTTCTGTTGCTTGGAACAGTAGAACATGTTTCTGTCATGCTATGTCCTCTCACCATACCTAGACGAGTTTTATTTCTGCAACTAAAATGCCCAATCTTGTATAAGAATCAACTGTGTGAACATAGGTTAGAGCTCATATGAGACTTGGAAGACTGTAGCATAGGCAGGGGGCTCATGTCCTTATTGCAGACTTTAATTTCTGCCCTATTCAGGGTGATACATGGGGCAAATGGAAAAGACAAAACTTGCTTTGCTACAATTGTCATTTTTGTGTCAAGCCTTCTAGGTAATTAGATCCTCTGCTCAGTCTCTCATGGATAGATTCTGTGGACTATTATTTGGAGAACTCTTAAGGAATCTTGTAATGTAGGATTGGCTTCCTCAGGTAAGCCACATTCAATTCTTTGTCCTCTGGGCTTCTTAGCTACCTTTTTCACCCTACTCTTCTACATCATTTCACCCTTGCAGGTGGCCTTCTTGGGTAAAGTGTCCTTCAAGTGACTGCAGATTGGTTTGCCTAGTCCCTGGGAAAGGTGCACATTGGAACAGTAGAGCTGCTCCCAGTGAAATGTCACTTTTTCCATGGTCTCAGGCTTTGAAGGCACAGCCTCTCTCTTGTATAACTCATTTTGCTCCCCAACTTCTGAAGACACATTCTGTCTATGTGCTCTCCTTGAAGCACCTCTCACTTGGCATAAGATGAGGGGGAGAAAACCCCTTCCCCTTCCACCATGAGATAGAGAGAAACATCTCAGCATCCTCACAAGAATTCTCTCTCCTCTCCTCTCCTCTCCTCTCCTCTCCTCTCCTCTCCTTCCCTCCCACTCTCCTTTCAGTTGCATTCATTCATAGCCTGGAGAAGGGTCGAGATTTTCTTAACCAGTTCTGTCAGAACTGGTTTTAAAATCATTTAGTAAATTCAGCATTGGTGCTTTAGCACCTTGTCTAGGTTATAGGGGTATTTATCATTTACTCTATTTTCTTCAGCTGAAACTAAGTAAAAAAAAAAAAAATTCAGTTTATGATGAACATGCGTATCTCTTTTTACTTTTTTTGTTTTTTTTTACTCAATTTATATTATATCTAATATTATTGGTCTTGCATCACTGATCTTTACCTCTGTAAAGCCCCTGTAGAGCTCCCTAACTTCATTGATATTTTTGTTATCTTCATTGCTCTGGACAGTCTCCTACCCATCTTTTGCCATATTTCCATTTCTGACTTAGCACCACATTTGTTGTGACACTCCTCAACAGAGGTTTCTTTTATCACACAACTTACCGAATCAGTTTTCTTTGCAGTTACACAAGATGAAATGTTTGGGTAGTGGTGATGGTGAAGGTGGTATTACTGGTGATAGAGACATGGGTAAAAGTGGTAGTGTTTAAAGTTTTGGTTGTAATAGAGGTAGAAGAGGTGGTGGAGGTGGAAATGGTGGTGGTGGGGGTGGTGATGAAGGCAGAGGTGAAAGTTGTGGACTTGGTGGTGGTGGTGATGGAGGTGGAGGTAATACATTGATCGAGGTAGTGATGAAGGTGGAGGTGAAAGTGGTGGAGGTGGTGGTAGAGATAGAGGTAGTGGTGTTGGTGTTGGTGGAGATGAAACTTATGAGGCTGTGGCAGAGTAGACACAAAGCAATCCTAATGGAATCCTCTATGCTCTAGGGTACAGACTTCTACAGAACATAGTCTCCAGTAAGGACAAGTTCACAGTAAAACAATTACAAACCATAGTAGGAAATGAATTATGTACACAAGAGTCAGTGGGCAATACAAATGGAGAATTTGCATCCTAAGAATGAGATTTAATACCTAAAAGAGATCTTAGAAGGAGTAATTTGAAATCATGGAAGAGAGAATATTCAAAATAAATTTATAAGTCCTTGGGTTGTTCAAACATGCTGAGTCCTGAGAAAAATAAATAAAGACAAATTCATACCTTGATATGTTGAAGTGGGTTTTCTGAACTTCAAAAACAAAACAAAGAGAAAAATAACAAAAGCCACTGAGATACATGACACACTGGTGAGAAGAAGCAGGATGCAGCTAGTGGTCCTCCAAGGATGGTGGCTCCTCTACCAGCAAGTATATATTTAAGAAAAAAATGGAATCATACCTTAAAAATGCTTGGGTAAACTAATTACTGGGCTAAAGCAATATTTTCAGGTACAGAGATTCTTTAAGTGTAAATTATAATCAAAGATCTGTACTTGACTATAAAAAAATAACTAAAGCTTGAACTTCAGCAAAAAGGAAATTAAAAGAGAAAGAGTGGGACACTGGAAACAACAAATAAAGAACTCCATAAATATGTTGGCAAACCCAAATGAGTATTGTTTATAAATAATAATATTAAAGCTGATCTGGGTAAGTTTTAGAAAGGCAATAGATCTAAATACTGGGAAACAATGAATATAGAAGATGATAAGAATTTAAAAGGAACAGAGATTAAGAGTCTTGTATTCTATGGGTCAGAACAGATATATCTATTAAGTTTCAGCTATGTTAAATAACTCTGTTAAACAGTTAAGAATAATCTCTCAAAGAACATAAATGGGATGTATAACTTCCAAATCAGTTGGAATAATATGTGAATAAAGAAAACTCATCAGTAAAATAGAAAGCTGAAAAGAAGGTGATCAAGAAAGCAAAGAAACTGCTGATAAGTTAAATACATAAGTAAGATGGTAGAAATCACTCCAGGTTGCCTGTTACAAGGCAATATGGGGCAGGTCTCTCCTAAAGCACCTGGTTTAGTTCCAGCTCAGTTTGATAGGGTGGTTTGAGAACCTCACAGGGAGAGAAAGAGAATTGCAAAGAATGACTCCACTGACACAGAAATGAGGTCTGTCTGTGCTGAGTTCAAATGCTGTGTCCACTCAACGCTTCTTTCTCTGACCTTTTGTCCTTATTTTAAAACAGTGCATTGTTCTTGTCTCTGGGTATCTCTGGTATGTTGCCGGACCCATAGTCAGCTTAGATTGTTGGAAAAATCAAACAAGTGTGACCTGAGAGAGCATGGTACATGTTTTCCATTTTTCAGAGGAAACCACACACAATATAAATTTACTGTCTGTTTTCTGCTCATCTGTGTTTCAGGCATTGATGTGGGGGTCAGAGGGGGTTTAAAAGACCCTGAGGTTTCAGAAATATGTGTATGCCCTTGTAGCTAAATGTGGGGAAAAAGCAAAAGATGATAGAGTCTTTGGTGACTGTGAAATAAATAGATTCCTTTCTGCTCACATTTCCAGGTGGTTACAACATTTAAAATAGGCTACTTAAAACACATGAATTTTATAACCTAGATTTGGCACAACCTGTTCTTATTTTAGAAAGTTATTTGAAATCTATTCCATCAAAAAATAAATGTTTTGCTTCTTCCCTATGCCCATTTTATCCTATTTGTTTCCTTCCTTTGAAAAGAGAGTCAAAGAGAAGCCAGGAATAAGCACCTCTCCCCCTGACCCTCTTTTCTTGAATTGCAAGAGATCATTCTCACCAGCATGAAGTGAGAAGAAAGGAAACCCAGAGATCTTCAGTAGAAATAGGATAGGCTCCTGGGAAGAAACTATAACTGAATTTAAAGAGACAGTTTTGACAAGCCACTGTAGGTTCTGAGTGATCAACCAAAGTCACTGAGGAGCACACAGTATTTGAGGTATTTGGTATTTGTGCACTGGAGTCGGTTCTGAATATCAGCTCCCCTTTAGCATTTCCACACAAGCCCCACTGGCCTTTCCCATGCTTCTGACAGAACAGGATTCAGCCATTTGCTTTTTCCTCACAGACAACCCATAGGCTTCTCCTTCATAAACTTGATCCTTCTTTTCTTTCGTTCTTTCTTTCTTTCTTTCTTTCCTTCCCTCCCTCCCTCTCTCTCTTCTTTCTTTCTTTTCTTTTTTTTTCTTCTTCCTTTCTTTCTTAATTTTATTTTATAATGGTAAGAACACTAATGTTGTGATCTTCCCTCTTAACATATTTTAAAGTGTACAAGATGGTATTGTTACCTACAGGCACAATGCTGTACAGCATATCTCTAGAGTGTATTCATCTTGCTTTGATGTGTGAAACACAGGCAAGTGGAAAATTAAGTTTCCTTACAACCTACAGCCCATTGACAAGTCCTTGAGACAGCAGAGTGACATTCCTCCAGGCATGCCCAGTTGACTTAATGTTAATGCTTTGCTAGAGGAAAAACAAGTGGCTAACTGATAGAGATCACAGGCATATAGGACATGAGTCTTTATTAGTTTTCAACTGTCTAAATGATTTACAAGGGGAAAAAAAACAATTTTATCAGTAACCAAACTTCCAGAGACCTATAGATTCAATATTCTGGGACCCTGATATTGCCCTCCCCTCCATAGGATAGAAAGTTTTATATAATCAGTCACCTTTGTGACTGTGGTGCAGCTCTTTCTGCCCATGGGTCCTGTCCCCATGCTTTAATAAAACTACCTTTTTGTACCAAAGACGTCTCAAGAATTCTTTCTTGGCCACCTGCTCCAAACCCCAAAACTTCAAATCACATCAGCTTGACTGATACTTTATGTGTGTTGAAATGTCCCTATTTCCCTTCCCGCAGACACTGGTGATGAGGTTTTGGGGTGATGGTGGGGTTCGTGGGGTTCAGAGCTGACTGCCAAGAAAGAATTCTTGAAGACATCTTTGGTGCAAAAAGGTGATTTCATTAAAGCATAGGGACAGAACACCTGTGCAGAAAGAGATGCACTGGGGTTATGAAAAGTGACTGGTTATATACTATAGAATTGGGGGAAGTAAAGACAAAAAGGACTGGTTATATACTATAGAATTGGGGGAAGTAAAGACAGAAGGAGTTTGATATGCTAAAGCAGACTCCTAAGATACCTGAGACCTTGCTATTGTCAAGCTAAGGTTGTTTTTTCTCTAGTAAGGCATTAACATTAGGATGGTAGGGGGTTCCTGAAGAAATATTATACTCTGTATTTGCCTCAAATATTTGTCAACGGGTTGCAGGTTATAAGGAAATTTAATTTTACCTGCCATTTCTTTCTTGCCTTTGTTGCCCACATCACTATGGGGTGGGGGGGTGATACTAAGGGCTCCAGGAAACTGAGTCTATAGATTTCTGGAGATTAGGCTATTGATAAGATTGCCTTTTTCTTGTAATTTACTAAGATATATGTAAACTCATGGAGACTCTATCAGTTTAACCATTTGTTTTCTGTCCTTTCCTTTGTCCTTGGGCAGCCAGGAGTGCCTGAGGAATGTCATACGTAGTCCACCTGGGTGGGATGGCAGGGGGCTGGCAGATAATGCTAGTTTGTGCTTGGCACTCAGCTTGCTTTATGGCCCCTCATCATGCCCTCCCAACAATTTTGACCCTTACTTCTTTAAGGTTATTGAAGGTGGAAGGTCTCATTTTCTGTAGCTTCTTTCTGCCAAATAGGGGTGTAGAAATGTCCCTACCTATATGGGTCAATATTGGTCACTCGGGGAACATTTAGGGGATTTACAAACACAGAGGCAGCTGAATCCAACATGGACAACATACATGAGCCTTCTTGAGTAGAAAGGATCCTCTGTTGGCTTGAAGCTATTACAGTGATGGAGTCTTGGCACTAGACAGAGAGACATGGGAGAAAACAACAAAACACAATTAGAATAACAATAAAGAGAAGCCCAAATAGTAGTTGATAAAAATCCTCCAGTCCAGGAGGTTAGCCAATCATTAAAGAAAACAGAGATTGTTTAAAAGTGCTAATTTGAGGGGCGCCTGGGTGGCGCAGTCGGTTAAGCGTCCGACTTCGGCCAGGTCACGATCTCGCGGTCCGTGAGTTCGAGCCCCGCGTCGGGCTCTGGGCTGATGGCTCAGAGCCTGGAGCCTGTTTCCAATTCTGTGTCTCCCTCTCTCTCTGCCCCTCCCCCGTTCATGCTCTGTCTCTCTCTGTCCCAAAAATAAATAAACGTTGAAAAAAAAAAAAAAATTAAAAAAAAAAAAAAAAAAAAAAAAAAAAAAGTGCTAATTTGAGTATTCATGTCACAAATCCAGAAATATTTTTGTTGTAATCTGGAAGGTACACATAGCATGGTTTTTATGAAAGCACAAGTTCTATCTTGTGCAGCAGTTAAGACATCTAATGCTGTTTTATTTTATAGAACTATTTCATTCATTAGAGTTATTTCAGTATTTAATAATATAATGTTATTTGGAGAGTCATTTAATGCCTTAATTGTGTAACAGGCGGTGTTTTGTCATCATATAGCCTCTGTTTTGTTTAGTAAGCAGTCAAGTAATTAATAAAAGGCATTTTTATAGAAACAAAAAAATAGGTTAATGGTTAGAGCAGATTACAAACCCAGTGTCTGCCAGTGCTGCTGGTGAGATTTTTTTTTAGATGTCAGGCTTGAAGCATCTTCAGATAAAGTGGGAACAGGCAGCAGGAATCACATGGAGTTTTCTGGTTTGTAATTCAAATGTGTCTGGTGATTCTTTGGAATGGTCCATTTTAATAAGGAATTGTCAGTATAAATTGGGGAAAGGAGAATGAAAAAGAAAGGGACAACCATCAATTTTCTTTAAAGAGGCGTTTGAGGTCTTTCCAAGGTTCACAGGAATAAGGTGTATAAGTTTGCTCATTGTTTCCTGTAATGAAGGTAGATGCTTTATTCTAGATATGAGTCCATGAAGAGTGTCCCTCTAATTTTTCCGCAGTGGGAGTACATAATATAACCCAGTAGGGGCACTTCCACTTAGGAGTTGAATCACCTGTTGTATTAGACTTTCAATCTTCTAAATAAGCCAGGTTTTCTAGGTTTGTATGGGGTGGGTTTCTAGGAACTATCAGATCAGGCTTAGAGAAGATATAGTTTGCATATTCATTTAGAGATGTAGGAATTAACCTAGTCTCAAGTGAATAATTTAATAAAGCACTATAGTCTTTATCTATTGATTGGTGTACAGTGAAAAAGACTTTATATACAATTGTTAGGGGAATCTATTCCATTTTACAGTTGTTTAAATAATCATATGCCTTTGGGGTCATGTTACTATTTCCACAGAACAACAAACAAGAAGATTGTCCATACCTGTGCTATTGTGACAATTTTTCTGAAGTTTACCTCAAGTTGTCTAGTTTAGGCAAACAAAAAACATTTAAAGACAATCAGAACTAGAACTTAACATCCATACAGGTGTGTTACTGAAACATAATTTTTCTCTCTAAAAACCCTCATTTCCAGAAACAGACAAATGAAGACTAATTCGCTTATAGGACAAGCTTAATTTTAATAAACTTCGCCTAATTATTTACATAAGTTCAGCAAGAATAGTGATCATATCGATCTTTTATAATTTGCTTTACTGGAACTTTTAATAAGGTATCTCTAGATTGACTTTTAGTAGCCGCTCCAGGCCAGAAGCCAAGCCACATACTTGCCATCAAACATGACTATAATATCTGTAGATTTGGGCGAATTCCTCTTTATAAGGTCCCTGAGATATCCTGAGGTTCCTGCACCAGCCAGGAAGTGACATTCTTTACTCACCCAGTAAGGCTGCTGGTAACTCTGCAAGTAAGGTATCAGGCCAACATTTCCAAGGGGCTTTATGGCTCCATGTTTCATAAAGTCAACCTTAGTCCTTAGAGCTGTTTGGTCATATCTGAGTCTATGCATGACTCTCAAATATGACATTCAAGTCAAGGCCTTGGTAAAATAACCAATATTTCCAAAGGTGTCCTGTTACAAGGAGAAGATTCTTATTGAACTTATGCAAATGATTGTAATTGCCATAAAAGAAAGAATACCCACTGAGAGTTTTTGAATTCCAGAGAGTTTAGGTAGAAAGAAAATTTAAATGCTTCAGTTTACAAATGAATATCAAATTTTTGTATATCACAGATATCTTAAGAGAAGGTTTCCTTAATCTGGAAGAGCTAACATTATACAACCAGCAATACTTCAAAACAAGACTCACAAAACTATAACCATCTTCTTTAGTTCATTTAGTCCCATGTTACTAATTTTTGTTCAGTTCAAATTCAGCTGTTAATTCTGGAAATTCTTACCCATTTTAGTATTAATTTTAAAGATGCCAAATACATAATCCCAAAAGTCCGTATAAATCTCCTTGAAGATAAAACATGTTTTTTAAGAGAATAAGAACAATAACTATAAATGACAAAAGATTAAAAAATGGACATGGTTAACAATCTGATGAGAGTTTATTATGATGCAGTTGACAAGGTAATCTGGTTATTTCTGTGTCATGTAACCCTTTGATAATCAAAATATAAAGTGATGACCTTATTACCCAAACATATTAAAACTTCAAGAATTGCATTTATATTTGAGCAGTTTTAGCATTTACTCAAGCAATACAACTTAAGGTTTACCATTATTTGTTTGACAGTGTTTCTAGAGTACCTTTACATACCAAATAAACCTGATTGGTCAAAAGGGCTTCATTTACATTTTAAATCCTGGGAAGTTTGTTAAAACCTTAGAAAGTTATCAAGCACATCCTAAATAGGATTACAGATTATTACAAGTCTTATTTTTTTAACCAAGGTGGCAATAAGAGATTTCAAAAGCAAATATGCAGGGTTATATAGTTGTTAGTAAAACTTTACTCCTTTAATATTGAAAAGTTTTAACTTTAAGTAATGGAAGACCTGATAAAGACCAAACAAAGCTTTGGTTTTCTGGCAAACAAAAGAGGAAAAAAACCAACAACTTTGTTTACATTTTCTTATCAAGATCAGATCAACAATCCAAGAAAACCTTTTTTTTTAACATAGAGAAGAGCAGAATTTTAATATTATACCAGTGTATTTTAAAATCCATTCACTGCATACTCAGTCTGTCCTAACCACACATAAAATTTGTTTCCAAAGCCTTCTCTTCACAAACCTTCTACAAGTTTCCTTTTCCTTCAAATATTGTCCCAAGACTTTTCTCTTCAAACAATCAGTCTTATTTAGGACAAAATTACTTTCTTTCACCTTCAACAAAATGTATTTCCATTTCTCATATCTTTTTTACCTATCTCCTACTTTTTACATATAGAGTTGTTTCCCTTTTTTCCATCTGTCTTAATTATATTTAGCAGAATTTTAACTCTTAGAAACCTTAATCTCCAGTGAAAACTTATTAACCAATTGTGAACTATTACACCAGAATTCTTTAGATGGCAAATTCATGAATCAACTAAGCACAAAGCATGTTTTCCAACACTCAAATATCTTTAGTTTCTCTACAATAAGTCAAAAGTGCAAACCTACATTTAGGACTCAATGCTTTAGCACACTATTCAATTTGGAAAAGACCTAGATGTCCCAAGAATCCAATCCAATTTATTCAAGTGTCAGATTACCAAAGACTTTGAAAGCTATCTTAACTATTACCAATTAAAACTTTAAGACAGACAAAATTAACCATTATTTTAAGTCATCTTTTTGCTAGCAAATTGCAACAGAGGTAACATAAGCTTATTTGACCTTCAGCAAACCTAGGTAGAATAAGTTTTATACTTAATGCTGGTAACTTTAAAGACAGGCCTATCTTAATTAAACCCACAAACTTAAATTAGCTTAAACACCAAATATGGAGAGACATCTCCAGGGGCCCACGGGGACAACTTGAAAGGCCATAGGTGTGAGATTTCAAACTGGGAGAGATAAAATGGGTGGTGTAAGCACAGGGTGGAGGGATCCCCTTCTGTGGAGAGACAAAAGTAAGAGAAAGAGAGCCTGTGGAAGTGTAAGGTTGTATTTGGACAAGAGAAAAACCATGGACCGGGTATCAGAAAAGATGGAGAGATCCAATTTCTAACTGTCGAGCTTTTTCCACAGTGGGGTTAGCTTCCCTGTTTGCACACCTGGGGAGGAGGGAGCCAGCCCCAGTCTTGGGAACTAGCTCAGAGGCACAGTCCACAGTCAGAGAAAGCAGTCATCTCCTTCAGTGCTGTGGAAAGAAGGCAAAGAGCCATTCCAAGGGAAAAAAGACCCTGCAGGAGCCTGCCAGCCAGAGGCACTTTGTCAGCAAGGTGGAGTGGGATCCTTTAAGACATCAGAGTTTGAATCCTGGCTGAGTGCCAGGGAGGTGCAGGAGACTGTGGAGTGGGGCAAACTGCCTCATTCATGCCCCATGGCACTGCGAGGAGCCAGAGGCCCTTTGTTGGCTGGGTGGAGTGGCATTTCCCTGGAACCAGGGTGGGCAGAGAAGGATTCATTAAGACACTGGGGTTTGAATTCCAGCTGAGTGACTGGGAGGCACAGGAGACTGGGGAGTGGAAAAAAAAAAACAGTTGGCTTGCTCCTGCACAGCACTGTGAAGACAGCCTAAACAGAGTGTGTTGGGACACCTAGTCTGGGGAGGAGAAACTTGGGTGTCATCATTTTTCTCACCCTTATCAACAAAGTGGGGCTTCAGGAAATGGAAAAGGGGCCCACAGTGGAGGTGGGACCTACCTACACCAAGCCAAGCTCCTCTGCATCTGGTAACTGTGTATCTACTGGAGCAAGATTGACACTGACCAACTAAACAGCTTCTCCTCCAAACCAGTGCAGCCACTGGTTCCAAGGCACCCAGCAGTTTTGCATTTTCTGATTTAGTTCTTGGTCAATTCTTATTTTAATTATTTCTTTTTTTCTTCCTTTGCTTACTCTTATTATTTTCCCTTCTCTAGTCTGGTTATTCTGGTTGCTGTTTGGTTTAAGCTAATATATTTAATCTAGTCTTTTCATACTGCTTCTGTATCTCCTTCTTTATTTTCCCCTCTCTCTTGAATTAAGCTGTGTAGCTTCTCTGCCTGGCCAATTTCTTTTCTTTTCTTTTTCCTGGATCCTATCATTTATCTCTTTCTATGGGATAAGGCTTCTTCCACCACCACCAACACCCCTTTTATTTTTCTTTTAAAAATTTTTTTCCAGGGTAACTTCAACAAACAAATCAAAGAACACCTGATGGAAGCCCCAAACCACCACTACAAGTAGGGAGATAAAGCAACCAGAGTGACAACAACAGAGAGCATGTAACACACTCCAAAAACACATCTTGAAGGGCCAGGCCCTGAACAGCTTATGACCCTTCTTTAATATAGTAGTGCTTTCAGGTGCAGGGCACATAGCAAGCTTTTAAAACACATAAGGATAGAAAATGAACCAAAATGAAGAAACGAGGGGCGCCTGGGTGGCGCAGTTGGTTAAGCGTCCGACTTCAGCCAGGTCACCATCTTGCGGTCCGTGAGTTCGAGCCCCGTGTCAGGCTCTGGGCTGATGGCTCAGAGCCTGGAGCCTGTTTCCGATTCTGTGTCTCCCTCTCTCTCTGCCCCTCCCCCGTTCATGCTCTGTCTCTCTCTGTCCCAAAAATAAATAAACATTGAAAAAAAAAATGAAGAAACGGAAGAATTCTCCTCAAAAGAAATTCCAGGAAGAAATGGCAGCTAAAGAATTGATCAAATCATATATAAACAATGTATCTGAGCAAGAATTTAGAAGAATAGTCATAAGATTAATCACTGGGCTTGAAAAAAGCATAGATGACAGTAAAGGATCGATTGCTGCAGAGATCAAAGCACTGAAAAACAGTGACGACAAATTAAGAATGCTATAAATGAGGTGCAAAATAAGCCAGATGCAGTGACAGCAATGATGGAAGAGGCAGAGGGGAGAATAAGTGAAATACAAGATAGAATTATGGAAAAGGATGGAGCTGAGAAAAAGATAAAGAATACTACACCATGAGGGGGAGAATTAGAGAACTAAGTGATTCAATGAAATGTAATAATATCAGCATCATAGGAGTTCCAGAAGAAGAGAAGAGAGAAAGGGACAGAAGGTTTACTTGAACAAATTATAGCTGTGAACTTCCCTAACCCAGGAAAAGAAGCAGACATCCAAATCCAGGAGGCACAGAGAAATCCCTTCAGATGTAAAAAGAATAGGTCTTCTCCACAGCATATCATAGTGAAACTGGCAAAATACAAAGATAAAGAGAGAATTCTGAAAGCAGCTAGGGACAAAAGGACCTTAACCAACAAGGACAGAAAAATAAGGGTAGTAGCAGACCTGTCCACTGAAACTTGGCAGGCCAGAAAGGACTGGCAGGAAATATTAAGTGTGCTGAATAGGAAAAATATGCAGCCAAGAATCCTTTATCCAGCAAGGCTGTCATTCAGAATAGAAGGAGAGATAAAGGCCTTCCCAGATAAACAAAAACTGAAAGAGTTCATGACTACTAATGCAGTCCTGCAAGAGATCCTAAGGGGAACTCTGTAAGTGGAATGATACAAAGACTACAAAGGACCAGAGGCATCACCACAAGCATGAAACCTACAAATAACACAATGACTTGAAATCCATATCTTTCAATCAGAACACTGAATGTAAATAGACTAAATTTTCCAATCAAAAGACATAGGATAAAAAACCAAGATCCATCTATATACTGTCTACAAGAGACCCATTTTAGCCCTGAGGACACCTTCATATTGGAAGTGATGGAATGGAGAACAATCCATCATGCTACTGGAAGTCAGAAGAAAGCTGGAGTAGCCATACTTATATCAGACAAACTAGATTTTAAACTAAAGGCTGTAATAAGAGATGAAGAAGGACATTATATCATAATTAAGGGGTCTATCCATCAAGAACTAACAGTTATAAGTATGTATGTACCCATTTGGAAAACCCAAATATATAAATAAATTAATTCCAAACATAAGCAGTCTTATTGATAAGAACACGGTAATTGTAGAGGACTTTCTACTCCACTTACAAGAATGGACAGATCATCCAGGCAAAAATTAATAAAGAAACGGCCCTGAATGATACACTGGACCAGATGGACTTGACAGATACATTAAAAAGTTTTCATCTTAAAGCAGCAGACTACACATTCTTCTTTAGTGCACATGGAACATTCTCCAAGACAGACCACATACTGGTCACAAAAAAGCCCTCAATAAATGTAAAAGAATTGAGATCATACCATGCATATTTTCAGATTGCAATGCTATGAAATTTGAAATCGACCACAAGAAAAAGTTTGGAAAACCTCCAAATACATGGAGGTTAAAGAACATCCCACTAAAGAATGAAGGGGCCAACCAGGCAACTAAAGAAGAAATTAAAAAATATATGGAAGCAAATGAAAATGAAAACATGACAGTGTAAACCCTTTGGAATGCAGCAAAGGCAGTCCTAAGAGGAAAATACATTGTAATCCAGACCTATCTCAAGAAACATAAAAAATCTCAAATACTAAATCTAACAGCTAACCTAAAGGAACTAGAAGCAGAACAACAAAGAAATTCCAAGGCCAGTAGAAGAAGAGAAATAATAAATATTAGAGCAGAAATAAACAATATAGAATCCAAAAGAATAGTAGAACAGATCAATGAATCTAAGGCTGGTTTTTTGAAAAAAATAAACAAAATTGATAACCCCCTAGCCAAACTTCTAGAAAAGAAAAGAGAAAGGAACCAAATTGATAAAATAAAGAATGAAAAAAAAAAAAAAAACAGATCACAACCAACACCACAGAAATACAAACAATTATCAGAGAATACTATGAAAAATTATATGCCAACAAACTGGACAATCTGGAAGAAATGGACAAATTCCTAGATATCCACACACTACCAAAACTCAAATGGGAAGAAATAGAAAATTTGAACAGACCCATAACCAGTGAGAAATTGAATCAGTTACCAAAAATCTCCCAACAAATAAGAGTCCTGGACCAGATTGTTTCCCAGGGGAATTCTAACAGACATTTAAAGCAGAGTTATTACTTATCCTGCTCAACCTGTTCCAAAAAATAGAAATGGAAGAAAGCTTCCAAACTCATCCTATGAAGTCAGCATAACCTTAATTCCAAAACCAGACAGAGACCCCAATAAAAAGGAGAGTTAGAGGTCAATATCCCTGATGAACAACATAGATGCAAAATTTCTCAACAAGATACTAGCATATTGAAATCAACAGCATACAAAAAGAATTATTCACCATGATCAAGTGGGATTCACTCCTGGGTTGCAGAGCTGGCTCAATATTCACAA
Organism: Puma concolor; assembly: GCF_028749965.1. Classification (NCBI taxonomy): domain Eukaryota; kingdom Metazoa; phylum Chordata; class Mammalia; order Carnivora; family Felidae; genus Puma; species Puma concolor. Next base: position 124,694,057 of record NC_141672.1, on the reverse strand, counting down.
TCAATCAATGTGATACATCACATTAATAGAAAAAAGTATAAGAACCATATGATTCTGTAATAGATGCAGCAAAAAGCATTTGACAAAATACAGCATCCTTTCTTAATAAAAACCCTCAAGAGCATAGGGATAGAAGGAACATACTTAAACATCATAAAAGCCATTTATGAAAAGCCCACAGCTAATACCATCCTCAATGGGGAAAAACTGAGAGCTTTTCCCCTAAGATCAGGAACATAACAGGGATATCCATTCTCACCACTGCTGTTTAATGTAGTGTTGGAAGTCTGAGCCGCAGCAATCAGACAAAAAAACAAAAACAAAAACAAAAACAAAAACAAAAACAAAAAGAAATCAAAAGCATCCAAACTGACAAAGAAGTCAAACTTCACTTTTCACAGATGGCATGATACTCTACATGGAAAACCAAAAGGACTCCAGCAAAAAGCTGCTAGAACTGATACATGAATTCAGCAAAGTTGCAGGATACAAAATCAATGTACAGAAATCGGTTGCATTTCTATGCACCAATAATGATGCGACCAAAAGAGAACTCAAGAAATCGATCCCATTTACAATTGCACCAAGAACCATGAAATACCTGGGACTAAACCGAACCAACGATGTAAAAAATCTGTATACTGAAAACTATAGAAAACTTATGAAAGAAATTGAAGAAAACACAAAGAAATGGGAAAAGTATCCCATGCTCATGGATTGGAAGAAAAAAATATTGTTAAAATATTACTAACCAAAGAAATCTCCACATTCAATGCAATCCCAATCAAAATTGCACCAGCACTCTTCTCAAAGCTAGAAAAAAACAATCCTAAAATTTGTATGGAGTCACAAAAGACCCCAAATAGCCAAAGTAATATTGAAGAAAAAAAAAAAAAAGTGGGAGGCATCACAATCCCAGACTTTAGCCTCCACCACAAAGCTGTAATCATAAAGACAGTGTGGTGTTGGCACAAAAACAGACACATAAACCAATGGAATAGAATAGAGAACCAAGAATTGGACCCCAAATGTATGGCCAACTAATATTTGACAAAGCAGGAAAGAGTATCCAATGGAAAAAAAGACAGTGTCTTGAGCAAATGGTGCTGTGAGAACTGGACAGAAACATGCAGAAGAATAAAACTAGACCACTCTCTTACACCATACAGAAAAATAAGCTCAAAATGTATGAAAGACCTAAATGTGAGACAGGAAACCATCAAAACCCTGGAGCAGAAAGCAGGAAAAAAAAACTATGTGACCTCAGCCACAGCAATTTCTTGCTTGACACATCTCTGAAGGCAAGGGAAATAAAAGCAAAAGTGAACTATTGGAACCTCATCAAGATAAAAAGCTTCTGCACTGCAAAGCAAACAATTAACAAAACTAAAAGGCAGCAGATGAAATGAGAGAAGATATTTGCAAATGACACATCAGATAAAGGGTTGGTATGAAAAATCTATAAAGAACTTATCCAACTCATCACACAAAATGCAAATAATCCAGTGAAAAAATGGGCAGAAGGAATTAATACACTCTTTTCCAAAGAAGACATCCAGATGGTCAACAGACACATGAAAAGATGCTCAACATCACTCATCATCAGGGAAATACAAATCAAAATCATGTTGAGATTCCACCTCACACAGGTCAGAGTGGCTAAAATTAACAACTCAGGAAACAAAAGATGCTGGTGAGCATGCAGAGAAATGGGAACCCTCATGTGCTGTTGGTGGGAATGCAAACTGTTGCAGCCACTCTGGAAAATAGTGTGAAGTTTCCTCAAAAAATTAAAAATAGAACTACCCTACAACTTAGCAATAGTACTGCTAGGAATTTATCTGAAGATGCAAGAGTGCTGATTCATAGGGGCACATGTATCCCAATGTTTATAGCAGCACTTTCAACAATAGCCAAATTTGGAAAGAGTTCAGATGTCCATCAACTGATGGATGGATATAAGCCACATCTTATATATACAATTGAATACTAATTGGCGATGAGAAAGAATCAAATTCTGCTATTTGCAAGAACGTGGATGGAACTGGAGGGTGTTATGCTAAATGAAACAAGTCAGTCTGAGAAAGATATCATATATTTTCACTCATATGTGGATCTTGAGAAACTTAATAGAATACCATGGGGAAATGGAAGGGGAAAATAGTTTCAAACAGAGAGGGAGGCAAGCCATAAGAGACTCTTAAATATGGAGAACAAACTGAGGGTTGATGGGGAGGTAGTGGGGAGGGGAAATGGGTGATGGGCATTGAGAATGGCACCTGATGGATGAAAACTGGGTGTTGTATTTAAGCGATGAATCATGGGAATCTACCCCAAACCAAGAGCATACTGTATACAATGTATTTTAGCCAACTTGAAAATAAATTGCATTTAAATAAAATAATAAAAATAAAAATAAGTTAAAAAAATACACCAAATATGTTCCACCTGTATCCACTTAAAAGACGTTCTGTTCCCCATTGTCAATCTTTACCTGGGACACCAGTGCGGGAATCTGAATTGGGTGGCCCAAATGGGTGCTTTTTGCTCCTTTACCTTGAGGGTGGGAGGAGGAGCTGGTGGATTTGAGGCACTGAGGTGGTATAGGAACCAATTATGCAGGCCCCATGCAAGGTGACGCAGAAACAGGAGGATGGGGAAGGGAAGGCCGAAGAGGCGAGATGCCAGCAGAAGGCAGACAAGAGAGTTCCCAGTTCTGAAGCTTGTCAGCTCCAAAAGAGGAGCAGATGCCATGTCTTTTTTTTTTTTTTTTTTTTTTTTTTTGGCCTACCAACTAGTGGTAAGTAGTCCATGTCAAGCTGGAGAGGACAGGGATCTTCCCTGAAACAAATGGAGTTTCAGCAACTTCTTGGGAATATTCCTTAAAGTCCATGCCATGAGGTAGACTAACCACGATTGGTACCAATTATAGCCATTAACCCCAGGAAACTAATGAGGAGAAACAGAGAGATGGGTCAGTGCTCCCCTTGTTAGTGATGGCCTCTGTTTCCTCCAGCGACTGAGTTCTATCAGGGGGAAGGATGTTTAGACATCCAATGTCAGGTGAGAGTTTACTAGCCAAAGACATCTGGGCAAACACATTCTGCAAGAGACCTTTTGATCCAGATGCTGATTTAGAGTCATGAATGCCTGTACCTTTGTGCAATTGCCCTGTTTCCTGCAGTAGAGATCTAACTGCTAGATCCTACTAAGACCATGCAGTGTTACAGGAGATCAGTCTGTTCTTAAATTTTTCAATCCAAATTGTTTCCAGAGGGTTAAAAAGGCATCCCTAGGGCTCTCCCCTTTGGGGGAATGAAGAAGAAGCTCCCATGCTCTTCCTAGAGAGAGAAAATGTCCATTACCGTGAAAATCCCCCAAACTCCCAGGTGGTGTCCCACACGCAAGATATCTAAGAGGTTCCTGAGATGTCAAAGAGACAGGAGGCATCTCTCAGATGAAGTTGCTATGATCACTGACCAGCCACTTAAGGGCCCCTGCAGGAGGGATGCTGGTAACGTCACACCCCACCTGCTTCCCCATTGCATCCTAGGCTGTAAATGGGTGCCGGCATATGGAGGAAATTTGCCTTGCTGAGAAGGCCAAGAAACCACCATTTTTAACCCATGGAAAACACTGGAAAAGTTTTACAAGGAGAATTACCCAATTTTGTAATTTTAGTTAGTAGAGAACATTGACAGAAAACACAGATAGAATCCATCATGATCTGAGCAACATTCCAACACATATAGTCTTTACAGCCAATTTCTCTAGGAAATGGTCCCCAGGTGGGTTTTAATTCAATCAGGTACTTGTTTCCATTAGCTCCCAGTGGAGGTCTTGCAGCCAGAAGTGGCTAGACCAGGTTTGTGAAGGGGATCACGTTGGACCAATGAGAAGGAAACCTCTCATGGGAGTCTTAAGATTGGCAGCTGTTCTAGTCATTTAGGTGGCCATCCCATGCCAAGACAGACAACTTTGTATAAGGACAGAACAAAGAGAAGGCATCAAGTTTCTGGATCTTATTACCTTCCGTCCAGGGTACTAATTTCCAGCCAAAAGGCAGGATTTCTCCTTCCCATAGAGCCACAGTCAAGAGGACCATGCTCCAGCCTGAGCAATTGAAACTAAAGTGTTCCAGTAAAACCATACTTCTCACCAAGCCCCTGAAATGAGAATAAGGAAGAAGAGAGAAAGTACTCACCAAGTTTGCACTGAAACTCAGCATCCAGACCCATAGCCCCACGTTGGTGCCAAATGATGAGTTTTGGGTGATGTTAGGGTTCGTGGGGTTTGGAGCTGATGTCCAGGAAAGAATTCTTGAAGATGTCTTTGGTGCATAAAGGTGATTTTTTTGAAAAAACATATTTGTATTTGTGTCAAGTATTTATCAAGGGGCTGCAGGTTATAAATTTAATTTTACTTGCCATTTCCTTCTCACCTTTGTTACCCACATCACTATGGAGGGGAGCGTGATACTAGGGGCTCCAGGAAACTGAGTCTATAGGTTTCTGGATATTAAGCTGTTGATAAGATTACATTTTTCTTGTAATTTACTAAGATATTTGTAAACTGATGAAGACTCTATAAGTTTAACCATTTGTTTTCTGTCCTTTCTTTTGTCCTCGGGCAGCCAGGAATGCCTGAGGAATGTCACACATATCTCATCTGGTGGGAGGGTAATGCTAGCTTGTGCTTGGCACTCAGCTTGCTTTATGATCCCTCATCACTGGCAAATTCCACCCTTTGATTCTATGAATTTGACTATTTTAGATACTTCATGTAAATAGAATCATACAGTATTTTTCTGTCTGTCTGTTTTGAGAAAGAGAGAGGGCGAGAGAGGGAGGGTGTAGTGAAAGAGAGAGAGTGAGAGTGAGAATCCCAGGCAGGCTGCACCTTCATCATGGAGCCCAACTCACAACTGTGAGATCATGACCTGAGCTGAAATCAAGAGTCAGAGGCTTATCCCCCTGAGCCACTCAGGCACCCCAGTATTCATCTTTTTGTAACTGGCTTATTTCACTTAGCATAATGTTTTCAAGGTTTATTCATGTTGCACATTGCAGAATTTCCTTCTTTTTTTAAAGGCTAGATTATATTCCATTGTACATATATACCATATTTTCTTTATCCATCCATCTGTTGGACATTTAGATTGTTTCCACTCCATGGCTATGTGAATAGTGTTGCAATGAACATGGGGGTTCATGAATATTTTCAAGATCCAATAAAAACCAGTATGGAGGTTACTCAAAAAATTAAAAATAGAACTATCATATGATTCAGAAATTCCACTTCTGAATATTTATCCTCTTCCCTCTTTGTATGAAGCACATTTACCAAAAATCTTTACTTTTTTCATAAGAAATGCCATATATATTCTAAATGAAATAGAACCATATAAATTAAACCTTGTGACTAATAAAATATGATAACAGGAAGAAGAAGAAGAAGAAGAAGAAGAAGAAGAAGAAGAAGAAGAAGGAGGAGGAGGAAGAGAGGAGGAGGAGGTGGAAGAGGAGGAGAAATGCCATATATTAGTTTTGTATTTTTGTTCAGTTTAATATCATGGCCATTTTTTGAGTTCCTGATATGTGCCTAGCAAAAGGATGCCTTCATGATGTAGTCTCAACATGCCTCGTAGCTGGGGAAGAATGCAGAGCTTGGCCAGTTCATACCAACCAACCAAGCCTGAATTTTAAGAAGATTATTTTAAATCTTCAGGTGCTCTGATCTCATCTTCCTCTAAGAAAGAAATTCCCCAGATATAAAGTAATTGACTGCTGCACATTGAGCTGCCACTATTTTCCTTAGTCTTTATTTTTAGGAGGATCTCAAGATTTATGAACTTTGTTCTTTTTGATTTGTAGCCTTGATTAGGAAGGAGCTGGCACTAGGGATTTTGCTTACATATTGGCCAATTAGTTTTCCATCCCCTGCATTATGCCCCTAGTTTCCCTAAGGTATTTATTCCAGTAGCCACAACATAGTCAACAAAAAACAATGCCAAGCTATTATATAGGATGAATAGGAAGCACCCTTGAACAGGGCTATGGAAACTTCTCTCGTCTTCATTTCCCTGCAGAAAATAGTGTCGATATATTTATAAAGCTGGCTGTGCATTACAAAACGTGTCTCTGATTTGAGTCTATTTGTCCCTTTTGCACCCTACTGTGTAGTCTGAACATGCAGTGTGTATTAAAGAGGACTTTTTTTTTTCTTTTGAGATACAGTACCTTAAAGAAAACTTTCCAGCTCCATTGCTGTCACGAAAAGCACATTGTTCTCTATGTAGGTCCCAGATGATACAGTCCCCAATTCTCTATGAACACCAAAAATAGAACAGGCCAAGCCAAGATAAGCAGATGTCCTACCCTCAAAACCCAGCAAAGGTTTCAGTGACTAGACTATCACTCCAGTCAAGTTCTTTCTTCATAAGTCTGACAGGAGACAAGTGCTCCTTATTTCATGTCATATATGCACAGCTTAAATACTATTTTTTTTAATTTAAATGTTTACATTTGAATTATCTTACAAATGTGGAACTCATTCTTGAAGGAATCCTATGATGAGTTCTCTTTATAAAGCAATAAATCCTTTAGGTTTATATAAAATCAATATAATAGAATTGAATGAAGTGTAAAAAATGATAAAAAAAATTAACCATTCACAATCTCCTAACTCAAATGTGACTTATTTCAATTGTAATTTTTTCTGGATTTTTGTGTATTAGCCATATACATTTTATTTAATCAAAACTACAGTATAGATTAGCAGCAGGTTCTTTTCCCTCATCGCTGCATCATTATATCTTAAATGCTATCCATATTTTTATTATTTTGCATTGAACATGTTTCCAGTAGTAAATGTGATGAATGTTTTGAGTGTCTCCACCTCTTTCCACCTTTAATTAATTCATAGCATTAACAGTAGGGTAAGCATGGTTATTTTGTGGATATACATGAGACCATTCAGTGGGGCACCAGAATATTTGGAAAACAGTTAACTACAAATGAAAAGATCTCCCTCATACTCTTTAGTCTGCTATAGAATAATTTTCTTAATAAATTTCAGGAGAAGCATGCTAGGCCAGATAGTCCTTTTATCATTACCAATGTATCTAATGCTTAAGTCTGATTTTTTAAAATATCTGTATTTTGTGTTTGCTTCAATGGGGCAAATAACTGTGGCATAACATTTCCTATTTCTTTTTTCCCATATGGCTTCCTGTGGTTAATAAGAATGTCCTCTTTTGAATCTTCTAATTGGATGTCTTCTACACGGAGTGTGCATGAATCGGGTAATTTTTACAAAGCATGGTTTTCAGAAATCAATGTGGTAGTTGAGTCTGAACACATTACACTTTCTATTAGAAGAGTCATCATTTGTTGGTAAATTGAAGGCTAAGTGCTGATTCCCTTACCTAAATGATCCCAAAACAGAAAAAAAAATCTCCAAACTTGAATTTGCTATTGAGAATTAGTGTGTCTGTGCCAGATGCTGTGCTGGGAATCTCATCACTCTTACCTATTGCAGAGGGTAACCTATTAAAAACAAAAAAGACAATGCTCTGAGCCTTCTTAAAAGGTAGTTATTTGCTAGAAGGTTTGAGGTATCCATATACCTCCTGTCTTACATTAAGTTTGAGCTTCTTACATCTAATAGGAATCATGAGGGAAACCATGCCTTCCTGGGACATCTATATGCCTGGGCCTTGGGCAGTGAATCTATTGTGGGAATGGTTCTGAGTGTCTTGCCTCTTTTCCTCATTAGGTAGGTGTGTGTGTAAGCATGTGTGTGTGTGTGTGAGAGAGAGAGAATGTGTGTGTATGTGTGTGTGTGTGTAACACACTTAGAGAAAACAACACAGGAAATAAATGTATGATTCAACAAATACCTCTGAAGGAGCACTTGTATCATGATCACCTAGATCTAGAAATAGAATACTTCCAGGACCTTTAAACCCCCTCCCTCTTTCTGAAAGATAACTGTTTCCTGTTGCTGTTGTAAAAAATTATTGCAAATTTACTGGGTTAAAACAGCACAAATTTATTATCTTATAATTATACAAGTCAGAAGTTCTAAAGTCAAGATGTTGACAGGTCTGCATTCCTTTCTGGAGTTTCTAGGGGATAAGCCATTTCCTCACCTTTCCCATCTTCTAGAGGCCACCCATATTCATTGGATCACTAACCCTTCTTCATCTTAAAAGTCACTGCAATGAGCAGTTGAGTCTTTCTCACATGACATGACTCTGACCTTGCTTCCATTGTTACATCTCTACCTCTGACTCTCCTGCCTTCCTTTCACATTTAAGGACCCTCATAATTATATTGAGTGCTCAGAATAATTCAGGAAAATTTCATAATCTCAAGATCCTTAATCTTAATTACATCTGCAATGTCACTTTGCCATGTATATAATTACAGGTTTGGGGACATTATGGTGTGGACATCTTTGGGTGGCCATGATTCTGCCAACTATGTTAACACAATCTTTACTTCTTAAATTAAGGTTTGTATTTATTGTATTATACTGTATGGACTTTTTTGCGTCTGACTTTTTTCCCTCAACACTGTGTGAAATTATGTTGTTGCACGTAACTCTAGTTCATTTATTCCTTACTATAATCTTCTATTGTGTGAATACACCACAATTTATGTATACACTCTAAGTGGATGGATATTTGCATTGTTCCCAGTTTGGGATTTTTACATATACTGCACCTTCTTGTGCCTGTATCTTAGTGTTCCTAGGACTGTCATTTCTGGGTAAGAGAACTGATGTGAACAATATTCTGGTTTGCCTTGAACAGTCCCAACTTATGCCAGCTGTCCTGGTGTCCTATCTGGCTAGAGCTGTCATTTGCTCTCCAAAATATGGTCACCCTAGTCACGATGAATGTTTATTTCCAAATCCAGTAATGACACCAGGTAATTTCCAAGCTGATGGTAATTTATGCTCCGTCTCCTCACTAACACTTGTGTTGACCACATTTTTCATTAATTTGCATTTTTCTGATTACTAATAAGTTTGAGAATCTTTTCATATAGTTAATGTCCACTTAGAAATACTTTGAAAAATCCCTGCTTAGATCACTTGCCCATTTTTTCAATTGAGTTGGCAATCTTTTTCTTATTGATTTATTAGGAACAGTTGATATTCTGGAGATGACTCTTGTTGGTTACATGAATTGCAAATATTTTTTCTCAGTCTGTGGCTTGCCTTTAACTTTCATAATTGTGCTTTTTGTGGAACACACATTCTTAATTTAAATGTAGTTTGAATTACCTATATTTTCCTTTACAATTAGTCCTTTTTGTGTCCTATTTAAGAAATATTTCCCTGCTGCCCTAAGGCCATTAAAATATTTTCCTTTATTAACTTATTGAAGAGTTCTCTTTTACCTTTTATATTTAGATATACAATCTACCTGAACCTGATTTATATATCAAGAGATTCAACTTTAATTATTTTTTTCAAGAAGATATACAACTAACTCAGCACCAGTATTTTATCTAAAATACTACCCATTTTTTTTTATTATTTGCTGTGAAAATATGTGCTGGTTTGTTTCTAGGCTTTCTATTCGATCTCACTAGTCCGTGTGTCTATCCTTGGAACAGTATTACACTGCCTTAACTATTTCAGCTTTATAATAAATCATGATATGTAGAAGAGGAAATTCTCCTTTATTGTTCTTTCTCAAGGGTGTCTAACTGTTCTTGGCTCTTTTAAATTCCATTTAGATTTCAGATTTATGTTATTAATGACCTTAAAAATCTTTGTTGAGATTTTTATTGAGAATGAATAGATCAATTTAGAGAGAACTTAAATTTATAACAGTATGTATTTTTAAATATAATATTGTTTTGAAATAAAGAATATGTCAATAGTATCTAAAATACTGTAATTATAAATCACTAAAATAGACCCTAGTTTTACATATAGACCTGTGGAACTCAATATCGATATTAATACCTATAATATAACTATAGCCACTTTATTTTTTCTGATGTGAATTAATCTGAACTATGTAACATAAGCCAAACATCTCCTCACTGGTGTTTTGTCTGAAGCAATGCCATCTTATCTAGAGTTTTTAATTTTTTTTTTTAATCTACAGGAACATGTTAGGGAGGTGGCTCTTCAGAATTTTTTACTTTCTTGGAGTGGATTTTACATAAAGATTCTGAAAACTTTGGCACAACAGAAAGTTTCCCATTTTCCAATAGGTAGTATTTCAACTAGTTTGTGACCTAAAATGGAGCATGGTTTCTGTTGGAATTTAATACCCTGAAAAGCCCTCAAGGCCCAAAAGATATGTGCTATTATCCCCATTTTGCACATAAGTAGATCAAAGCAGAGGCAGATTAAATAACTTTCTCTGGTTCACATGGCTAGTAAGTAATACTGTTCATACTTGAAGCTGGGAAGTCTGGCTCAAGGGCTGCTTCCCTGAACCATCTACACAACATTTCCTTTAAAATCTTTCTTAAACAAACTAGGATTTATTTTTCTCAACAAACAAGGAATCTAGAAGTAGGCAGCTGCTGGCAGTGGTTTAGCATCTCTAGGTAACAATTTGTAACTTTGCCATTCTTTTTGTATTTCTCTCATGGTCACAAAATAGCTACCATACTCTGCATCTCAGCTGCATGGTAAACAGAACAAAATAGAGGAAAGAGTGGCACCAGCAACGTCTCCTCTGTGAACAGGAATCCTTTTCCCAAGATGAATTCCAACAGGTAGACATGTCCCTCTACCCCAAAAATTACCCTTCTGTAGTACTGGTGAGTGAGGGGAAACTGTAGAAGGTAACTGGTGCCAGATGAGCCTATCCACGGAGTCAGTGTCTGCTTCTAAGAATTGGGCCAAGGCTCCAACAAGACACCATGACAGAATATCATTTTGAACAGGCACTAACAAAGAGACCACTGAAAACTTCAATTTCTGTTCAATTCTTCTAAAAATTTTCTAGGGTCTCTTAATATAAGTGAAAAGTTGAAAGTTGCATCATCTTACTTCTTGGTCTCTATTGAAATTAAGCTTTTAATTTCATCCATCAGAAATTTGCATTAGAAATAAAGAGGAGGTGATTTTGATACTCTGAAAGCAGAGAAATTCTTGTGTTTGTCTCTGTAATTTCCCACAAAAGTCAGCACAACAGAGTTCTAGACAGGAAGGAATCAGTAAATATTTATTGATTTGAATGGAATTTATAGAAAAGTCAGACAAGAAATTGTATACTTGACATTTGATGAAAATAGATGATAGAAAGCATAAAAATACCTATATAAAATGACAAATCAAATGAGAATCAATTACTTGAGCATCTAAATTTATCTAAATATTAAAGTCTTCACAAAGTATAAGGTCTCTTTATGCTGGTCATTATCATAGCACCGCTAAAATATTCTCTTAGCCTTTCTTCAAGAAGTTTAATAGTTTGAGCTCTTAATTTAGGTCTAAGATCCATGGTGAGTTAATTTTCACATATGATGTAATAAAGGCCAAGGTTCATTTTTTATTTTGATGTCCTTTTATTCCAGAATTATTTGTTGAAAAAGCTATCTTTTCCCTACTGACTTACTTTGGCATCTTTCATTAATAATTCTCAGTCAGTTGATGACTTCCATTTCTGGAATGAAGAAATAGATGTACATTTCTGTATTTCTTCTGCCAAGCTCAGCTTTAAAGTCTGGAAAATGACAGTGATGGGTTTCCTAGATTTTATTTTTGCCTCATATATCCCAGAGCAGAAACTGGAGAAGCTGGCTACCTGGAAACACCAATAGGCACAAAACAACAATGACAACAATGACAATAACAACAGCCCAAGAAAACTTTTATTTCTAATCAAAAGATTAGGAAAGGAACAACCTTTGCAAACCAAAAACTTTTAGTCAATAAACATTCTACTCCAGCCTCACACCATGAAGAAGAGAAAGAAGAAGAAGAAGAAGAAGAAGAAGAAGAAGAAGAAGAAGAAGAAGAATTGCAGCCCTAGCCCTATCCTCAATAGAAAATATAAGATAAAGAGTCTAGACTCCCATATTTGCAATCCAATTCTTCTCCCCCTACCAGAGTGGAGTCAGAGATGACCAAGTAGGGAGCCAGCTCCCCACTTAGCTCCACAGTGTCAGTGGAAGCCATAGGAGGTGCCTAGACTTCCACCTTCATTAATCTGGTGTTGATGAGGCAATTCATCCTTCTGGAATGTCCTTAGAAACAACCAGAATAAGAAAACTTTCACCACTGTTCAATGGTATTAAGGCCACCCACACATGATTTCAGTGGAAGCCACATGAGGAGCAGTAACAAGATATTCCATCCTCTCTCAGGTAGGGACATATTCGTGGAGGTCTGTTGGGGATCGGGCATGCCCACAAATACCCCACAGTAAAAGGGATTCATTCCTTCAGGTGTCAAGGGAGACCTAGTAGTAAACCTGGATTTCACCCACATCTGACAGTAATGATGCAGCACTCACTCTTCTCCTGCTGAAATTGTGTCAAAGGAAGCTTGTTAAAACAGAAAGTTTGAATAATATCTAGTTCCATAGCATAATAAAAATATCCAAGTGTCAATTAAAAAAAATCACTCATCATTCCACGAACCAGGAAGATTCCCAACAACAGAGTAAAGAGAAAAGAATCAGTCAACTTGATGACAGAACAAGAAAAATTACCCAATCTTAACAATATAAAGAACATATTATTTATTTCTCTTCTCCATCGTCTAGTCTGGGATATATGAGGCAATTTAATAAATAAATAGAGCACCTGGTTGGGTCAGTAAGTTAAGGATCCAACTTCAGCTCAGGTCATGATCTCATTGTTCATGATTTTCAACCCCACTTTGGTCTCTGCTGTCATCACAGAGCCCACTTCTGATCTTGTGTTCCCCTTCCTCTCTGCCTTTCCTTCACTTGTCCTCTCTCTCTCTCTTTCTCAAAATAAATAAATTAATAAACAAACAAACAAACAAACAGATATTCAGAGACATGTGACTATAAGAAAAAGATGTCATGGGAGTCCCAGAAGAAGACAATAAGGTGGGTGGCAATGAAAAATTATTGAAAGAATTAATAGTTGAAAATTTTCTAAACAGTAAAAAATCATAAACCTATGAGTTTATAAAACCAAGAGAATCCCAAACAGGGTAAACCCAAATAAATTCACACCAAGTCACATCATAGCCAAACAATGGAATCTGTAAAGTAAGAAAAAGGTAATCTTGAAAGGAGTCAGAAAAAAAGGATGCAATACATGTAAAGAAAAAAAAAAAACAACTCAAAGAACAAGAGATATAATGTCAGAAACCATGAAGTCCAGGTGCAATGGCACATTTTTCCAGTACTGAAAGAAAAGAATTTTAATCCCAGAATTCTATATCCAGTGAAGATTTTTCTTCTGGAATGAAGGGGAGATCATTTTTATGTAAATGAAAATTAAGAAAATTTTTTTTGTTGGCAGATATAACTAAAAGAATGGTTAAAAGAAGTTCTTGAAATGGAAGGACAATGATAAAAGAAGGAATGCAGAAAATTGAGCAAAAATGAAAAAACAATGGAAAGAGTTAAATTATAGGTAAATACAATAGAATTTCCTTTTCTTCTTGAGTTTTCTAAATTATGTTTAGTGATTGAAGCAGAAAAATTGTAACAATATCTAATGTAGGTCTCAATACATTATAGCAAATATTTAACATAAATATGTTGTAAATGAGGATAAAGTGACAAAAGTAGGGAAAATTTCTACACTTCATGTGAACTGGTAAAGTGTTGACACATGTATACTGCAATCAGGTATGTGTATATAGTGCAATACTTAGAACAATCATTTATAAAAAACTATATAAAGAGACATACTCAAAAAAACTGTACATAAACCAAAATTGAATTCTAAAAAGTGTTCAAAAAATCCACAGGATAGGAAGGAGAAAACAGAGAAATGAAAAAGAGAAAAGACATACAGAATGGAAACATTTAAAAGGCAGATTTAAGACTTAACATATCTAAAAATATATGAAATGTAAATGGCCTAACCACAAATTCAGAGACTGACAAACTGCATTAAAAAACACAATTCAAATTTGTATGGTTTACAGGAAACTCCCTTCATATATAATTATGTAGGTAAGTTGAAAGTAAAAGGATGAAAAAAATGTCCATTGATGTAAACATCAATTAAAATAAAGCAGAATTGGCTATATTAATATCAGATAAAGTAGACTTAAGAAAAAAAAAACATACCAAGGACAAAGAAGGACATTACATAGTGATAAAAAGATAAATGCACTAAAAAGATATAGAAATCTTAAGTGTGTAATACACCAAACAGAGTTACAGAATATGTGAAGCAAAAAGTGATAGAATTGAAAGAAGTAGACAAATCCACACTTCCATTTGGAAACATCAATATAATTCCCTCAGTGATTATTAGAAAACTAGACAGAAAATCACCAAGGATATATAACGCAACAAACCATCAACCAACAGGATCTAACCAACATTTATAGGATACTCTACCCAATAACAGCACAATCACATTTTTTTAAGCACCCTTGAAATATAAACCAGTATAAATTATATACAGTGTGAGCAAACAAGCCTCAGCCAATTAAAAAAAAAAAGTTGAAATCATACAGAGTATATTCTCTGGCCACAAAAGAACAAAACTATAAATTAATAACAGAGATAATAGGAAAATCTCAAAATAGGGAAACAAAATAATACATCCCTCAATATCCCATTGGTTAAAGAAGTTTCAAGGGACATTTAAAAATTTTAAAATACATTAAATTGAATAAAAAAGACAATAAAACATCAAAATTTGTGAAAAACAGCTATACGGTAAGAGGGAAATTTATAGCAGTTTTAATGCTTAGAGAAGAGGAAAATCTGAAATCAATAATCTACACTTTCACCTCAAGAAATTAGAAAAAGAGCAAAATAAACTCAAAGCAAGAAAAAGTAGGGAATAATAAAAATAAGAGCAGAAAGCAAAAAAATTAGAATAGAAAAATGATATAGAAAAAACAATAAAACAAAAAGCTGGTCTTTTGAAAAAGATTAGTAAAATTTACTATGATTTAGCAAGACTGGTGTAGGAAACAAGAGAGGATCCAAATTATCAATATCAGAAATAAAACAAGGAATATCTACAAACCATGCAGATATTAAAAAACTTGAATATTAGAAACAACTCTACCTTTTTACAGTTTATGTGAAACAGACCATATGAAACAACCTCAACCCTCCCAAAATGAAATAGATTATTTAAATAGCCTTATTGCTACTAGGGAAGTTGAATTCATAATTTCAAACTTCCCCCAAAAGAATTTTTCTAGATGCAGATAGTTTCACTGGAAACCTCTACTGAATGCTTAATGAAAAACTATTACTAATTTTACACAACCTCTTTCAGAAAATCTATTAACTCAAACTATAAAAAGCCAGGATAACCTTGCTACCAAAACCAGACCCAGTACAAAAAGAAAACTTCAGACCTATGTCTCGCATGAATATAGATACAAAAATCTCTTAAAATTAGCAAATATGTTTCAGCAATATATAAAAGGGATTATACACAATGACCAAGAGAAACTTATTCCAGTGATGGAAGGCTAGGTTAATACTTGAAAATTACTCTATTAATACGCTAAAGAAGAAAAATCACATGATTATATTAATTGGTGCAGAAAACGCATCTGATAAAATTCAATACCTTTTTTGTTTCTGTTTAATTTTTTTTACTGAAGTAAAGTTGACACAAAATGTTACACTAGTTTCAGATGTACAACACAGTGATTTGGCAACCCTGCAAGTTATGCTATGCTCACCACAAGTATAGCTACCATCTGTTACCATACAACACTATCACAATACCATTGACTATATTCCATATGCTGTACCTTTAATCACCATAGCTGGAAGCCTGTACCTCCCACCTGTTCACCCATTTTGTACATCCCCTCCTTCCTCTGGCAACCATCAGTTTGTTCTCTGTATTTATGGATCTATTTCTGCTTTTTGTTTGTTTGTGATTATTTTGTTTTTTAGATTTCACACATAAGTGAAATCATGTAGTATTTTTATCTAATTTATTTCATATAAATTTCATAATTTCATAAATATCCACAAAATACTGGAACCAGATTTGGTTGATATGCCTAGACCAGAGATGTGAACTTCCTAGTATCTGTTGATATATCATTTTTACTTTAAATAAAAGTAATTACTTATGGAAAAATACCCTTCTTTGATACAAACTCTCAGAAATATAGGAATTTAAGGGGAACTTTCTTATCTTGTTAAAAATTATCTACAAAAAAGTTACAACTAATATCATATATAATGGTAAATATTGAATACTTTCTCTAAAATTGGGAACAAGGCAAAGATGTTCACTCTTACATTGTTTTCAACATAGCACTGGAAGTTCTAGAACAATAAGGTAAAAGACCAAAAAAAAAATACACATAGGAATGGAGAGATAAAACTGTCTTATTTGTAGAAGACATTGTCTATGTAGTAAATCTCAAATAATATATTAAAAATTCAGAACTAATAAGAGAGATTAGCACAGTTGTAGGATACTACAAACATCAATTGTATTTCTATACACTAAAAATGAAACATAAAAATTAAAATTAAAAATATAATAAATGCCATTAGCAATCATTCAATATTTTTTAAAGAGAGAGAGAGAGAGAGAGAGAGAGAGAGAGAGAAATGTATAGTTTTAAATGTAACAGAGGTGCCTGGGTGGCTCAGTTGGTTAAGTGTCCAACTTTGGCTCAGGCCACGATCTCGCAGTTCATGAGGTCTAAGCCCGCATCAGGCTCCGTGCTGACAGCTCAGAACCTGGAGCCTACTTTGGATTCTCTGTCTCCTTCTCTCTACCTCTCTTCCACTAGAGCCCTGTCTCTGTCTCTGTCTCTGTCTCTCTGTCAACAATAAATATTTAAAAATTTTAAAAACATTTAATAAATCTAACAAAATATGTACAGGACTTGTAGGCTAAAAATTACAAAATGCTGACAAAAGAAATTAAAAAGATCTAAGTACATAGAGAACTATTCCATGTTTATGGCTTTGAAGATGCAACACTGTAAAGAGGTCAATTCTCACCTCAGTGAAATACAGATTTAATCAACTTTCTATGAAATCTTGGCAAGATTTTTGTAGATATAGGCAAGATTATTCTAAAATTTTTATTGAAGGGAGCCTGGGTGGCTCAGTCGATTAAGTGTCCAACTTCAGCTCAGGTTATGATCTTGCAGTTTGTGAGTTTGAGCCTTGCATGGCTCTGTGCTAACAATATGGAGCCTGCTTGGGCTTCTCTCTCCCTCTCTCTCTCTCTGCCCCTCCGCAACTTGCGCGTGTATGTGCTCTCAAAACAAATAAACTTTAAAACAAACAAACAAATAAATAAAATTTTTATTGAAAGGTAAATTAAAGACAATAGCAAAAACTCATTTGGGAAAAGAAGAATCAAGTGGGAGGATCACTATCTCATTTCAAGACTTTTTATATGGCTACCATTATGAAGAGTGTGTGGTATTGGCAGTGAGAGATAGATAGGTGATAGATAGATGATGATAGATAGATAGATCAATGGAATAGATTGAAGAACCTGGAAAAAGCCCCACACAAGTATGGCCACCTGAGTTTTGACAAATGTGAAAACATATTTCCTTTCAAGAATTGATGCTGGAGGTAATTGGATATCCACAGGCGAAAATATGAACTTCACAGTATTAAAACCACTCAGAGTGAGTCATAGATGTTAATGGAGAACATACAAATATAAATCTTTTAGAAGATAGCTTCAGGGCCTAAGGCCTAGTGAATTTTTTTTAGGCATTATACCCCAAAAATATCCATAAAAGAAATAAGTTGATGAATAGAACTTCATGAAAATTAAAAACTTTTGGTTTGGGAAAGACCCAGTTTGAAAGATGAAAAAACAAAGTAAAAACTGGAGAAAGTATTTGCAAATCATATATCTGACAAAGGAGTCATATCTAGAATGTATAAAATTCAACATTAAAGGACAAACAAATTATTTAGGAAATGTGCAAAAGACCTGAAGAAACATTTTGCAGAAAAAGTACACAGATATATACAATCGGAAAATAAGCATATGGAAAGATGTTCAACATCATGAGCTAATAGAGAAATGCAAATTAAGATCACTATAAAATCAGGACTTACTTATTAGAACATCTAAACTAAAAAACAAAAAAAAATAGTAATAATACCAAACCCTGCAGGGCAGGCAGAAAAATTGGATTTTGCATACATTTCTGGTGGGAATGTACAATGGCATAGCTACAATGAAAAGCATTTTGACAGTTTCTTAAAAAGTAGATATACATTTATCATACATAGCCCTCAGTGTTTATCTCAGAGAAATGGAGACTTATGTTTTCACAAAGATATGTACATAATTGTTCATAGCAGTGTTATTTGTAATAACCAAATATTGGAAACAATCAAAATATTCCTATAGGAAAATAAGTAAACAAATTAAGTAACTCCATACCATGCAAAACTACTTAGGAAAAAATAAAATGAATTATTGGTACAAAAACTTAGATATATGTCAAGGGCATTGTTCTTAGTGGTATATATTTGGTGATGATGTGTTAATAACTAGATAAGAGGAATCCTTTCACAAGGTATACCTATATCAAGTCATCACTATATACATTTTAAATATCTTATAATTTTATTTGCCAATTATACCTCAGTAAAGCTGGAAAATTATATAGAATCAAACAATATTGCACTATAAAATTAGAAAATTATGCAAAAAAAATGAAGACACCAATATTATGGAATTGTAAACATCATGCTGGCAAGACTTTAAGTGATTTTAGTTTATTTATTGACATTTAGATAATCGACTAAAGGGTATAAATTATAGCAAAAATATGTACTATCCTTTTTTATTGGTAAATATCAATAAGTGAAGCTTTTTATATGGAGTTGATATGCTTATATTGTACAATTAATATCAAAGAAATTACACGCTTTTTTCCAATTGTGTCTTTCCATATTAATTTTAGATCATTCCTAACTTGTATACATGCTTCTGACTTTACAGGGTTTATAATTGCAAAATATGTAAATAAAACTAATTCTACATTTAAATAAAAGGTATAATAACCTTGAAGACTCTAAGTTTCCTGCTCCAACAACCCCCCCAACCCATTGAACTAGAAAAGACTCAGATGTTGCTTTGCAAATTAAAATTTGAGAAACACTGCTCTAGTGTCCAACGTGTTAGTCCTATAAATTCCATATTCACTGCATGTTATTTGATCCGATTATGAATGAGATATAGTTGATATGTTAAAACATGAATCAAAGTCATTTAAATAGATCTTAAAAGAAGAAAAGCAGATGGTTTAAAATTTTATATTTTGCAGTACCTGTGTAAAAATGCTTGGCTAAATCTTAGGTGTTATTTTTATCTGGTGACATTCCTTGGGTAGCGGAGGTAAAGATTAATGTAAGTGACCAGGTGGGGCATGGACAAGAGCAGTGCTGTTGTTTTACACTTTTGGCTTCTACGTGTTGAATTTTTCCTTTTGATTTTTTTATGATTTTAATGAGGAATCCACTGTCACCTAAATAGCTTTTCCCCTAAAAGCAATGCATTGTTTCTCTGGCTGCTTTGAAGATTTCTCTTTGCCTTTAGTCTTCAGAATTTTATGATAGTTTTGGCATGGATTTCTTTGGATTTACCTTATTTGAAATTCGTTCAGCTTCTTGAATCTGTAGATATGGTTGGCTGACAAATGGCCCCCTTCAAAAGGTATCCATGTCAAATCTTTGGAACCTGTGAACATTACTTTATTGAAAAAGGGTCTTTGCAGTTGTGATTAAGTTAAAAGTCTTGAGAGGCAGAGTAATATTCAAGTGGGTCTTAAATCCTTACAAATTGTCTATAAGATATCCTATAGTGAAAAGAGAAGACAATAGACAAACAGAGAAGACACAGAAAGGAGAAAGCAGTGTGACCTTGGCAAAAAAAGATTGGAATGATGCAGGCACAAGCTAAAGAATATTAACAGCTTACAGAAGCTGGAAGTAGCAAGAAAGTATTCTCTCCTAAAGCCTCTGCAGCTTGCCACCACCTGGTTTTGGTCCAGTAATACTGATTTTGGATTTCTGGCCTCCAGTACCGTGATAAAACAAATTTCTGTTGTTTTAAGCCACCAAATTTGTTGTAATTTTTCACAGCAACCATAGAAAGCTAATACAGAAGATGTATATCTTTTCCCAAATTTGAAAAGTTCAAGATACTATTTCTATAAATATTTTTCAGTTCTCCCCACTTCTCTTCTTCTAGGACTTCAATAATTTGAATATTAGTTTTATTACAGTCTTGCAATTTCCTGAGTCTGTTCTTTTTTTTTTTTTTTTTTTTGCTTCCCAGACTATTTTTTCCTCTTGTTCAGATTGTTTTAATTCTACTCATCTGTCCTTCAGTTCATTGATTCTATATTATGTCATCTCCACTCCACTATTAAGCTTATCCAGTTAGTTTTCATTTCAGTTATTATATTGTTTAGTTCTGTTTAGTTATATAATTTCCATCCAGTTTTTTTTTTCATTTTAACTTCTATTTGTTTTCTGTAATTTTCTTTTTTTCCAATTTGTTCCAAGAGAATTAGTAATTGCTTGTTGAAGTGTCTTTATGACACCTGCCTTAAAATCCTTTTCTGATAATTCCAACTTTTGACTCATCTTGATATTGGTGTCTGTGATTGCCTTTGTTCATTCAGGTTGTGGTTTTTCTGGTTCCTGGGTTTGATGCATGATCTTCAATTGTATCATGGACTTTCAAATATATTATGAGACTCTGGATCCTATTTAATCATCTTTTTTTAAACAGACGTCCTTCTGTGGAGGTGCAGCACAAGGACCTAAAAGGTGTGTATATTAATGTTTTCCACTGAGCCTTACTAATACTACATTTAGTAGAATATGCTGAGTAAGTCACCTGCCTCCTTACAGAGGGGTGGGTAAAAATATAACTTTCCCTTCTGCTGTTGACTCCCTCTGGGTGAAAATGGGATACAAACTTGTCCCACCTCATTGCTTCCCAGTTGGAGGAGTATTGTTGGAGAAGTAAATAAAGTACACCAAAGATGGCCGACGGGGCTAAAACAAACTCTGGTCTCTAGCTTAGAGACCCCTCCTGCGGTTTCTTCTTTCTTTGTTTGCTGTGTGCACGAAAATCCCCACAGATATGGAGGCTGTCAGCTATAAATTACCCTCCCCACTTGCATTCCGGGCTCAGACCTTTGGAGAAACAGTCTCCTCTGAGCCCACTGGTGTTAAATAAATCTCCAATCCACCAAGATCTCCGAGTGCCTCTTGGTTTTTCCGCCAGCGTTCCAGCCTGGTTCCATAACAGCATAAAGTCAGCTTCTAGCTGTGTCGTGCTGATTACGTACTCCATGGTATAGGAGGTGGGTGAAAAATTAACTCCCCATTAGGTCACTGAAACTGAGTGAAAGTGTTTTTCTATCCTTGGCATTGGCTGGAGTAGGGAAACCAAAGGTTTTCTGTCCTTAGCTCACCCTTCCTTGTTCTTGGCTTGGAGTGCCAGCCTCCCTCAGGGCTTTCTGTATCTGTGCCTGAGGCACACTGAGGGGAGGCTCTGCAACCCCACTGAGGTTATGGGGGCAACACCACAATGGAATTCCTGGTCCTTAGTCAGTTTGCCTTTCTCCTTTTACCTTCAGTTTTTCCCAGGTTTATTTGCTGGGTTATATTCAGGGATTTTGCAAGGAGAAGACCTGGGAGAAATGGGGTTTCTCTGTATTGGTAGGACTGAAAGTAATCACATACTGACATGTAATACTTTATTGGGGGGCATGTCCTATAAAAACTTGAAAATTGCTCTAAGATCCCTCCTGGAGTTAAAATTCTCAGTCTTTAATATTTCAACTAGGTTGGAAACAAACCTCTTTCTTCATTCATTACATCCCAGGACTGGTCTTCATGCCATTACTCTAGACAGGGGGACAGTGGATGGTTTAATTAGAACATCTAGCTTCACATTTTGGCCTTCCTGCTTATCTGCCAGTAACTTTAGGCAAATTAGTAATCTGTTTTTGCCTTAGTCTACTCATCTGTAAAAAGACGATGATAATAATAGTTGTATAAAATACCTACCAGAGAGTAAATATTACAGCTCAATTGCTATTATTATTATTTATTGGCCTTTTTGCAAATTGTACGCCCTTGAAACTTATACACACCTTGAATACCCTTCTCCTTTGGAATTCTTTTCTTTTAATACCATTCCATCTGACTGGTCTTTGTTTATTTCCTTAAGGCCCATAGCTGAAAGTCATTATTCTGGTAGTACTCTTTTTTCTATCTAAATGAACATGAATTCTGAACTGAGAAAGATCAGGTTCAGAAAAGGCATGGGATTACGAACATATTTCTGTGTTTTAAGAGCAGGAGGTACTTTGGAACTTCCTAAAAGAAGAATGTTGATGGTGGATCACCACCTTTTTCCACTTGAATGTTTATACATGTTTAACAAAGAACTTCATGAAGACATATGATACACAAAAATAAGTTTTATATATTTATAGTGAGTCTTGGTTCAAATAATATTCTTCTAATAGACCTCCAAAAATGTCTTTCAACTTTCTTGTTCACTCAGCAAAATCCAGTGTTCTGGAAGTAATCAGCTGAATGGGAATTAATCCTCTCCCACGAACTTTCATAAATGGCTGAATAATAAGTCATAATAATAATGACTCAATTTTAATAAGTGCTTGTGGAAGGAATACATGTTGGAAAGGTCTGGTGACTTCCTTCCATCTGTTCTGTCATGAGTGATTTAGAGGAGGCTTTTAGCCCAGAGGATTTGCTTAGTTATTTTAAAGATATTAAAAGTAATCCATTTACATAATTCTTTCATATGCTTATTATAAGATCCAGTATTTGTTGAAGTATGGGGGGATAAGCTTAGGAATCCCCTGGGCTTACACCAATGTGTTAACAAGGCATTAAGAAGTACAAAGCCATAGGATGCTCACACCGGAGTTTGGGTAAACAAGACAAGGCAACCAAGGATACGGAGGTGCAAAGCACCTGATACATAGGTATATGAAATAAACAAGATTAGACATTCAGGGTCGAAGCAGCCCCCAATTTAGTACTATAACAGAAAGCTGCTTTCACAGGAAGGAAGGACCAAGTTAGGTAAACAGGTAAATTGGGCTATAGACCGCTGCACTGCAGGTGAAACTGCCCAGAGCAAAGATGATTAAGAAAAGAAAAAGTGCCTTGTTAACTCTGAGGTCACGTGTCCTACCTGTCTCATTCCCTAGGCTAGCTAAGATAAACAGAGGTGGTGCCTCATGTCCGCTGTAAACAACCTTCCACCCATCCGACTGCCCAGCGTCAGGATTTTTCTTTGTATTAACCCAAATCCCTAACCCCAAATATCTTCAAGACCCCCTTTCCCTCATGTCCACAAGTTAATGTTCACAGATTCATTATCTCTTTATGCACTCTATCGCCATGTTTGTAAGCCTTCTGATCCTAATAAAAATGGACAAGGACCCTTGAGTCTCTTGTCTTTTCCTGGACATTAGCCATTTCTTGCTTTTCATCCTGCATCCTGGTCTTTTGCTGGCCAAAAGACAAATTTAGACTTACAGTCTATGACATTAAAGGATTATTATTTTTAAACCAAATTCTCATTCTTGTGTTTTCGATTATGGGAAAAGCAATGGTTCAGGCACTTTTTAAAGCAAAATAGCTTTCTGTGTATTACTGAAAAAAGTGAGAAGAAAATGTCCAAAACAAGCATGCATAAGTCCTGGGCCCTTTTGTATCAGTATAAACAAAATGCGGCAGGGTATTTCTGATAGTCCATTTTCCATATGTTGGATGAAAAACTAGAGCATATATAACAAGTTACATTGTTCTTTTGGGAGGTAAGCATCAGGATTCCCCAGTCTGGATACACCCATGTTATCTCCAACTATCAGCTTATTGAAAAATTTCTATCATCAGAAGAAACAGTTTGGAGGTATAAAAAATCATTACTGGAAAATTCTAGGTAGGACTGAGGTTATGGGAAGGTCACACCCAGGCTTCCTTGCTTCCACTCATGTTGATGGTCTTATTCCTCTGTTCTTGCCAGACCTCTTATAATAGCTATAACAAACCATGCTTGATCTGGTATATCATTAGATGGAAATTGAGGTAAGGTCAGGGTAGAAAGACTTTACCCCAGAACAGAGGCTCACTGTCAACATGCTCCTTTTGGGTGGGCTATGCCTTCCAAAAGGATTAGTCTTCCTTGAACTATTAGGGAGAAGACAACTGACATTGCCCTTACCGGGACATCTCAGCAGAACCACACTAACAAACATTTAACTTTCCTTATTCCCCCTGCAGGTGATAGAATGTTTCTCTGCATAGAATTGTTTCCTGCTACTGTGGTGGGTCTCAGTACACATTCTAGTGAATTCCACATCATGGAATATCCACTTCATCAGACACAACCTGGGGAGTCTCACAAGGACCCATCCTGAACTTAACACTCTACTTTGACCATCCTGAAGTTCTTATAATTTTTCAAAGTTTATTTATTTGTTTTGAGAGAGAGATAGAGAGAGTGGGATAGGAGCAGAGAGGGAGAGAAAGAGAATCTTAAGAGGGCTCCATGCAGTTAGTGCAGAGCCCGATACAAGGCTCAATTCCATGAACCTTGATATCATGACCTGAGCTGAAATCTAGAGTCAGATGCTTAACCTATTGAGCCACCCAGGTGCACTGAAATTCTTAATAATTTTTGACCAATGAGTCTCCCATTTTCATTTTGCCCTGGGCCCCACAAATTATGTAGTCAGGCTTGAACAGGTTCCTTACAGTCTGTGTTTTTCATCCATCAAGTGCTGTCTCTCATTAACAGAAATACTGCCCAGGTGCTCACAGCATTCACCCTTCTGGATAACATTGATCCCTTGGTCAGTGTTTCATTTTACTTCTTAAACTTCTGGAGGATAGAAAATGGGGTTGGTTTACCATTTTGCCTCCACATTATGGCCAGAACCTTTCAGACAGACTGGTTTCTATAAATAACTGAATATATGAATAAGGCTTCTTGGCATTTTTATCAGCAAACTCTTATCCAGGCTGGATTCCATGATTGCAAGCATATGCACACACACACACATACACACACACACACACACACACACATACACACACACACACACACACACACACACTTTCCTCTGTCTTCTAGCTCCTTAGATCTACTGATTGAAACTAAAAGCTTACTTGTTAGCAATACAATATAAAACTCTTTAATTCATAGACAAGGTCAACCTATGCCCTCAAAGCATCACTGGCCAGATAATACAAAACAATAGCAAATTCACAAAACATTTCTAAGTGACTTTAGAGTATAGTACACAACTTAGTTTTACTTGCCTAATTATGTTTGACTTTGATTGCTAAAATACATTAGTTTCCATAGCAGACCATATTCCAAAAGGTGGTGTGTGGAGGACTCAAGGCTTTGCTAAGGCAGAGCTTCACCTGCTGATCTGAATCATAGGAGGATGATCAGTAGAGAGAGGAGTATAGAAAAACCAGGGCAGTAAGGGGTGCTGCTTCCACCATAACAAGGGTCTGAAGGGCCCTTCCAGGTGGGTCTAAGTGACTCCATTTGTAAAAGTGATGTTGGTAGAGTCCTGGGAAAAATGGGAGTTCTTTGGCTGGGGTGGGCAAGCCCCACAGTGTGGAACATTTGTGTAAATGCCTGGCCCTGGCCCTGGAAGAACTGTAAAGCAGGGTGATGGACTTGATCCTGGCTTTCATGGTTGGGGAGAGGCCTTCCTGTCTCTGATACGTCTCCCTTTTATTCTGATAATATTGACCACCTTAGGCACACTTGCATTTCTATGGGGACCCAAAGAGTTATAAAGTGATGTTTCAGGAGGGTAAATAGCTGCAGGAGGAGAGTTTATGCATAGAGGGGGAGGGCATCTGCAGTCCCTCTAAAGAGGCTCCTCATCATAGTGTATTTGCCATCACCTGGTTCCAGCCCTCCAGGGAAGCTAAAAATAGCAGTAGAGGGGGCTGAACTGCAAAGTCTGCTCCTAGCCAGGCTCCAGGTGCTTGGAAGGAGTGGAGGACACAGGCATCAATGCAGCTGCCAGCCCAGAAGGCACAGACCCAGCAACCATCAAGAAGGGACACAAGGCAGTTCATCCTGTGTGCGCTGGTGTACAGCCAATAGTGCTGTGGGCAGTGCCCTCCCCTCTTTGTTTCTGGGCTTTTTGTTGAGGAATAAGCCTCATCATTAATCGAATTGAGTCCTGTATCCTGGGTTTCACAAGCTTAATGGGTTGCTCCTTTGAGAAGATTCTGGGTTTATGCATCCTGAAATTTTTCTGAAAAAATACTACCAGCAGACAAAAGCAGTCACCATCTGACTTCTGAGAAGTGTGAATAATTTAAGTATACAAAAGGCACCCCAGAAAAGCAGTGAAATGTAAATGTTAAGATAACTGTATGCATAATGAGGAGAACAAAGCCCAGAAGTGATGTCCTGCCCCCTCTCTTAGAGGGCACTGGGCAGTGGGGTAGAGGAACAATTATCATTTAGGAGGTCATCCAAGGATGTTTTGGGATTTTGTGTAATTTTTGGAAGACAGGCTGTCTGAGAGACACCCCCTCCCTCATAGCTGAGAGAGAAGGGTGTGTGTGTGTTCGTGTGTGTGTGTGTGTGTGTGTGTGTGTGTGTGTGACAATTAGGGCTGAGCAGAGGATTCTAGGTTTTCTTACAGCTCCCAAATTCTATAGCTCTGAACAGCTTTTTCACATTGGTGATTCCAAACTGAGAGAATGGATATACAAAGGGACAATGACCAGACCATATATAAAAGTAGAACTTGGACCCACAACCTGCAGCAACCCAACTAACCACCCCCCTCTTATCTACAATAAACAGCCCAAGAAGCCAGCTTGCTATCAGTCAGACTTGCAGAAAGCCAGATTGTTATTAGCTGTAGTCAGTATGACAATCCAGGAAGCTAAACAATTTCTGTAACAATCAGCTAAAATTGGCCAGGGCTTGATTAATAACTGACCACTTCCCTAATTTTTGCCCCCATTTCCAACTTAAAACCAATCAAATAAAACCAAATATGCACCTTTAAGCAATCACATAGAACATACTACTTCTAATTAGCTCACCTCAAGCATCCCCATGCTAACAGTTTGAGATCAGCATACACCTGAAGCCATTCTTTTTTCCAGTATAAACCTTTCATGTCTGCTTTTGAGTCTTTGCCAAACCCAACTGACAGTGGCTGACTCCCTTGTTCTAGGAAGCTCTGAATAGCCTTTGCTTTTCTCATTTGGTTGGTCTTACTGCCACAAATCCATAGTTAAAAGGCAAGATCACAGCCATCATCTGGTGTTCTAGCCCACTCCCCATGAAGTCAATCTTTGTGCCCCTCCACAGGGGCTAGAGGGCTCTCATCTCAGGCCTAGATGTGCAAACAGAAACAATCTTCTCCCAATATGCAATTGTTTGGAAAGCTTGTGTCTATTTTCTGGTTTATTTTGGCATAATCTGTGAGTTTGTAAGGTATTAAACAACATATTTCCTTTATATATTTCTCATAAGGGACATAATTCTGATTGGGATGTAAAGATAATGAAAATGTTACTTGTCTGCCAACATTTATTTAAAGCTTTCTGCTGTATGCCAAGCATAGAATGAATACAAAAATTAATGACATCATTCCACCCCACTACTACATTTAGGGCATTCCATCTAGACAGGCTGCAGGAGTATAAACAAATTGTTATATCACCACCTCCAGGTCTCCTAGCAGTGTGGACAGAGAGTATATGGATGTCTGGGGGGGAGTCACTGAAGGCTTTCTCCCAGGGAATAAGGTTTGTGTGAGAGCTCAAAGGACATGTAGGAATGTGCTAGGTGGAGAAAGAAGAATAGTCTGTGAGGAATTAAATTTGGCATTCACAAAACCAGTGCCTTTTTTGATTTGTCAATCTTACTTAGAAGTAAGATTAAAAATAAACACTCCACACCTGATGGTTTAGGGAGATGGGAAAAATTTGTGGCTTAGGTCAACCCAGGTCAGGGGAACTTTTTTTTTTTTTTTTTGCCAGGACAGACCCTTTTCTATAGACCACTGATGGAAAGGCAGCGGTGGGCCAAGGGGTTCCTGGAGTTTTGAATGCTATCCTCCTTGGAAAAGCTTAATGGAGTGAAAAAAATCAGAGATAGGCTTCCTGGGCTTCCCCTTAGTGTGAGTTTCAGACCAGATAAGGGAGAGATTTGAAAGACTGAGGAAATAGAATTGGGTTGTAGGACTGGAGCCAGGGTCCAAAGAAGGGAGACATAGAAACAGTGGTGATAGCAGGCCTGCAGAGATTTGAGAACCCCTCAACACATTCCACATTATGGTCATGAACAGCACTTTCTGGCTTTTGTTTCTTGGGCTGTACAAGTGTGGGTTGCCTCCTTCTGGATTCTGTTCTTAAAATGGAACCTCTCTAGCCAATTCAACTCTTTTTTCTAGGCAACTCAACTATTAGTTTGGATAATTTTCAAGGCCTTGGATGAATGGAACAACTTGGCATGAGTAGAAACCCAAACAAGAGGTACTGGATATTTGGGGAGAGGGTCAGAATTCCCTTAGAGATATTTATGTCCCTTGGCCCTTAGCTGTTGGAATGAGGAGGTACTATCTTGTGGCTTCAAAGCTGGTAGATTGTCCTTGGATTAAGCCTAAATTTTTTAAATTCATCCATGAATTCATTTGGTAAATATTTTGTTCATCTGTCACTTAAATCAATTTGGTAAACATTTATTGGGCACCCACTGTGTGCCCAATACTGTGTGCTAAACTTTGGTGTGCTGTTATTCTACTATCATTAAGATTAGTAATTTATGAGTTGAATAATAAATGCTCTATTATTGTTCAGATTAATGATTTTCAATAGCAGTTGGGGGAGGTGATAGGTGTGCAAATCATGTATGAAGTCTTTCCACTATCTCTCCCTACCAGGTGAGACTTTCTGCTATTGACTATGGGAATGCATCACGTTCCTCAAGCAGATTAGAGCAGACAAAGTTGAGAACAATTAATTTATGTGCCAAGGCCAAATAAATAAAATTTGTATCAGGAACCATAAGGACAAGGAAGATGTCCAGTTATATGTTACAAGAAGGCTGGGTAGTGCTTCTCAAAATTTTCAAAAACAAGGTGATTTCCAAACACTGCTTCTATATAAGTAGGCTCAAGGATCTAGGCAAGGTATATGTGAATCGCGGGTATAAGGCTGAATTAGGAGACATAATTTCTGTCCATGGAGGTCAAGGACAGCTTTATGAAGGACCTGGAGTGAGAAGGTTCCAAAGGGAGGCAGCTTGGAGAGGGCCCTGGACTCAGAAATGGGCAAGGTCTGATCTGCCCAGGATCATTGTGGGTCCCTCTGGCTGTTTCTGTGCCTCCTCCTGTGCCCTCCTCACGTACAAATGAAGGGCTTGAAGAAGTGATACAAAGGCCCCTTCCAGATCCATGAGCCTATGATTCTAGCTATCTGGCTCCTGGAATTGCTGGCTGCCCTCCCACAAGCTCACTAACCTCTACCATTGCCACCAACGCTCTCCTGAATCAAGAGTGTGCTGGCTGTGTCTCCACTGTCCTGCATGAGTCCAGTCTCTGCTGTGAAGTCAAACCTTTCCCCTCCCTACTTCATTTTCTTGGTCATGGTTGGGACTTTCTACTCTTTCTTTTCCTCTCCTTATGGTCTGAGCAGGCTGGAAGAAAACAAACCATGCTTTGAAGAAAAAAATAAAAATTCAAGTGGGCAGATAATTTTAGAATAGAGCATCTTCCCACCTAACCATCACTGACAACTTTCCCTGGATCATTTTTCAGATTTCCTTCCAACTGGACGTGTCTGCTGCCCAAAGTTGCTGGGTTCTACTTTGCATCCACAAGGACACTAGGAACACAATGATCCTGCTGTCTTAGGAGGAGCTACACAAGCACTTGGAAAATGCCCATCCTGCAGAAAAGGCTTTGTCCAATTGCTGCATTGCCATGTCTAGATAAGAATATACCTCTATGGCACTTAGAAGTTATGGTGTTGCCACCCATATATATATTGGAGACAAATATGAGGCTAGTGCATGTACACATAGCATGTTATAGTATATGCAACGTGTATACTATATATTGGTAGTGTGTTGAGATCCATGCTGACTCCCAGTTGATAGAATTTGGCATGAGCAAGGAAACCTATCTGAACCCTGGTCCTTTTAGTGTCACTTGACTTGAAGATGACTGTTTACATTTCTTTTTTATTTAAAAAGTCTTGGGGCGCCTGGGTGGCACAGTCGGTTAAGCGTTTGACTTCAGCCAGGTCACGATCTCGCGGTCCGTGAGTTCGAGCCCCGCGTCAGTCTCTGGGCTGATGGCTCAGAGCCTGGAGCCTGTTTCTGATTCTGTGTCTCCCTCTCTCTCTGCCCCTCCCCCGTTCATGCTCTGTCTCTCTCTGTCCCCAAAAAAATAAATAAATGTTGAAAAAATAAATAAATAAATAAAAAGTCTTCAAAGCAATAGTCCCCATGTGCCAATCCTTACACAGTGAGGTTTTTACTAGCTTCTATCAAAACAGAGGAAGCAGGACAATGAGATTCTTAGAAAACAAAAACTTAATGAAATGGCATTATATCCTTTTTTTATTTTTTATGTTAAAATATCTTTCTGTAATCGAATAATAGCAACAATAAATGATATTTTTAAATTCTTATTGGCAAAATAAAAGATCTTTTCTTTTAATTTGCTGCTTTATGAAAGTCTGGAAACCAGTAATCTCATGGGTAAAATTCCATTTTGGGTAATATATTTGGGTTTTATATTATATAGTTATTGAAGTCAGGGAATTCCTGATAATGTATCCACATGGAAAGGCCACTTTTATTTGTAGAGACCCACATATGTGGCATACTAGACCTTCCTCATCAACCTGTAGTCTTTTATTTTGTTGTTGGCAAGCTATCATCTAATTTCATGTCTGTATGTATATAATTTTCTTCTACATCAGCCTGCCACCTCCTCCCTCTCAGATATACCCATATCTTAAACTAAACAAATGTTCAGTGGCTGGAAAGATAGGAAGATAAGAAGAAAGGGGCACCTGGGTGACTCAGTTGGTTAAGCTTCTGACTCTTGGTCTCAGCTCAGTTCTTGATCTCAGGGTCATGAGCTCAAGCCCTACTTTGGGCTCTGCCCTGGGCATTAAGTCTACTTTAAAAATGATAGAAAGATAGTAACTGAGACAAGGATCTATTGATACAGATTTATTCCCAAGAACAAGGCCAAAGACAAGGTAGTGAGAGGGAAGGAGCAACCGCATACTCCTGCTACCAGAGAAAGTCCTAAGACATTCATAGGAAAGCTGCAGAGAATGACCATGGAGCAGGCCTAAGAATACGGGAGTACCACCAGCATTTAACACATCAGGTTTTGTTTAGATGAATCTCAGGGGCTGAGAGAGGCCTCACTCTCACTGAACAGAAGTCTGTGAAAGGAAATTGAGGTTCCATAAGCCAGGTAGGAAGAGGGCACAGATGTTTGCCATTGGTACTGGGGAAGTGGCTTTGAGCATGTTTTGTCTTGCAAAGGTTATTCAGATATGGGTTTATGAGACTGATCCTTTTGGATACCACAGGAGGTCAAAGGAAATCAGAACTGTCAGCTAGCCAACCCACTTTGTGCAGAACTCAGAAAATGACAGTGATCCTAATAAATAAGTCCTGTAAAGAACTGGATAATATATCTTCTATCCCTAAGAAACCAAACATCTTGAAAAGAGAGGGGCTTTTTGCATGTGGAGTGGTATAAGGGTGTAAGAATCCAGTTTGTGGATGACCTGTAGCTTCTCCTGGGTGACCTCTGGCTTCAAGGATTGATGTGTACACTCCACATACAGCAGGACATAGGATGGTTGAGGGGAAACAAAATATTTTCAATTTGTCAAAACAATCACATTCAAGAAGATAAGCATTTCATTTGGTGAACCATGACATGATATTAATAAAAAAAATAAAGCACTACCATTTTAGTTGACAGTAACTTTTATTGCATTTTGGAGTCTGTTGCAGTGCTATCCTTAGAGTCTGGTGAAGCCAGGTTACTAATACTCCATATTTGTAAAGTGTCTTATATGGTAATTTATCATAAGCTCTGACTTTTCACAGGGTCTACCTCACGCTTTCTATGCAACCCTGGGCAAATGTCTCTGCCACTCAGAGCCTCTATTTTCTGGCTACACATTTGGACTTATAGCACCCCCCAAAGAATTTTACTTGGTGATTGGGTGAAACAACAGATATGAAATCTTTAAAATGCTAAAAATGGGAATACAAAGTTGTACAATCACTTTGGAAGACAGTTTGGCAGTTTTTTACAAAATTAAACATACTATCACCATGTGATCCATGAATTGTGCTCTTTGGTATTTACCCAAAGGAGTGAAAAACTTATGTCCACACATAAATGTTTATAACATCTTTATTCATTACTTGTCAAAATTTGGAAGCAATCAAGATATCTTTCAGTAAATGAATGGATAAATAAAAAGTGATACATTTACACATGGTATATCTACACAATGAGCAATATTTGGCACTAAGAAGAAATGAGCTATCAAGAATGAAAGGACACATGGGAAACTTAAATGCATGTTACTTCATGAAAGAGGTCAATCTAAAAAGGCTACATACTGTATAATTCCAATAATATTCTGGAAAAGGCAAAACTATGGAGATAAAAAAGATCAATGGCTGCCAGGGTTTGGGAGGAAGGAGGAATGAATAGGCAGAGTGCAGGATTTTTAGGTCAGTGTTATAAGTGCACCATTCTAGGGGAGGATGTTAATAAAGGGGACATTATGTTTGTGTGTGGGAGAGGACATATGAGAAATCTCATTACCTTCTGCTCAATTATGCTGTGACCCTAAAACTGCTCTAAAAAATAAAGTCTATCAGAGGAGCCAAGATGGCAGAACAGCATGAAACTTTTTTTGCATCTCATGTCCATAAAATATAGCCAGATCTACACTAAACCATCCTACACACCTAGAAAACTGATTTGAGGGTTAACACAACAATGTGCACAACCTGAACCACAGAACTCAGCAGGTACATGGCACAGAGAGGTGAACTAGGGGAGAGAGAAGCCGCAGAGGGCAGGGAACTGTTTTTGCTTGTGGAGAGAGGACAGAGACAGTGGCAGTGGGAAGAGTATGGGAAAAGCACCCCCCACAAAAGCAGCTGGAGAGAAAGTGGAAAAGTGGAAACAGTCACAGAGACTGAACAAAAAGAGGAGAAAGGAGAGGGTTTAAATTCAATTAAGACTCTATAAACAGGGGGAGTGCAGAGTCTGAAACTCTGCAGCTCAATACCTGGGGGTGCTCTGGTGAGAAGGTGAGAAGGGTGAAGCCCCAGGATCAGAGAGAAGTTCAGAGGTCTTCAGGCCACACAGGGAGAGGCAGTTCCCCTACTGGGAGGACATCTGGTAGAGGCTGTGTGGCTCCTGGATAGGCAAAGGCCCAGTGGACCTGGGAGAACACCACGTTTGCTGGTGCTGGAACAAGGCCATTGGGGGTGAAGCCTGGTGCCAGATGTGTGTTGTGATTTTCCATAATCCCTGAAATGCTGCTGCTACATGATGGCGTGAACTTTTTCTGTGGTGGACTGGCGCCCAGCCGCAGTATCTGGGCATCAGCTACAGTAAAGTCCTGTGAACATTCCTGGGAGTGGCCGGAACCTGGCCATTGCTCAGTGAGACCTTCCTGCAGTGGGACAGAATGGGTCAAAGCTGAAGATCCTCAGAAGTGAGGGGACAGGAAACACAGCCACATCAGATAAAATTTAGGAGGGAGGTGCTGCCTGGGGCTTGGTCACAGACAGTGTGAAAGTGGGGAGTGGATGGAAGCTTAAGACAAAGGACCTGTGGGAGAACAGAGCTCTGATACTAGAGACTGGGTAGCTGGGTGATGCCCTTTTCACCACTACTGCACATGCCCATACACACCTAAAAGTGCCACAACAATCCAGCCCAGTAAGGTAAGCAGCGCCATCTAGTAGTGAACAGAGCAATTACACTAAGCCCCACCCAACTGGGCCAACCTCGCTCTTCAGGATCACAAATTTTTCTGCCTGCTTAGTTTACGGACCATAAAGTGCCTCATAGTTTGACTTCTAGGAGATAACGAAGTAATTTCAATCATCTTTTAGTCTGTTCACGGTCCATCTATTCAATTTTCTTTTTTTTTTTTCTTTTTCTTGAATACAGAGAGAGAAAAAACTTGTTTTTATTTTCAATATTTAAAAAATGTTTTTCTTTAATTTTTTATACTATATTTTTTACTTTTGTGTAATTTTTTTCAAATTCTATTTTACTTCCATCATTTCATTTTATTTCACTGTATTCATTTTTTTTTCAAATTTTCAAATGATTTCCTTTTCTGTTTTCTTTCCCCATTTTTTTTTTCTAACATATCAATCCCCTTTCAAAACCCAGCCCAAAACACACCTAGGATCTAGCATCATTTATTTGTTGTTTTTTTTTTTTTGCATGTGTTGTTTTTAATTTTATTTTTTTAAATTTTTTATTTTTTTATTTTTATTTATTTATTTATTTATTTATTTATTTTAAATTTACATCCAAATTAGTTAACATATACTGCAACAATGATTTCAGGTGTAGATTCTTTAATGCCCCCTACCCATTTAGCCCATCTACCCTCACACAACCCCTTCAGTAACCCTCAGTTTGTTCTCCATATTTATGAGTCTCTTCTGTTTTGTCCCCCTCCAGGTTTTTATATTGTTTTTGTTTCCCTTCCCTTATGTTCATCTGTTTTGTCTCTTGAAGTCCTGATATGAATGAAGTCATAGATTTTTGTCTTTCTCTGACTGACTAATTTCACTAAGCATAATACCCTTCAGTTCCATCCATGTAGTTGCAAATGGCAAGATTTCATTCTTTTTGAGTGCTAAGTAATACACCATTGTATACATACATACCACATCTTCTTTATCCATTCATCCATTGATGGACATTTGGGCTCTTTCCATACTTTGGCTATTGTTGATAGTGTAGCTATAAACATTGGGGTGCATGTGTCCCTTTGAAACAGCATACATGAATCCTGTGGATAAATGCCTAGTAGTGCAATTGCTGGGTCGGAGGGTAGTTCCATTTTTCGTTTTTTGAGGAACCTCCATCCTGTTTTCCAGAGTGGTTGCACCAGCTTGCATTCCCACCAACAATGCAAAATAGATCCTCTTTCTCCGCATCCTCACCAACATCCCTTGTTGCCTGAAGTGTTAATGTTAGCCATTCTGACAGGTGTAAGGTAGTATCTCATTGTGGTTTTGATTTGAATTTCCCTGATGATGAGTGATGTGGAGCATTTTTCATGTGTCGGTTGGCCATCTGGATGTCTTCTTTGGAGAAGTGTCTATTCATGTCTTTTGCCCATTTCTTCACCAGATTCTTTGTTTTTTGGGTGTTGAGTTTGATAAGTTCTTTATAGATTTTGGATACAAACCCTTCACCTGATATGTCGTTTATAAATATCTTCTTCCATTCTGTTGGTCGACTTTTAGTTTTGCTGATGGTTTCCTTTGCTGTGCAGAAGCTTTTTATTTTGATGAGGTCCCTGCAGTTCATGTTTGCTTTTGTTTCCCTTGCCTCTGGAGACGTGTTCAGTAAGAAGTTGCTGTGGGCAAGATCAAAGAGGTTTTTGCCTGCTTTCTCCTCGAGAATTTTGATGGCTTCCTGTTTTACATTGAGGTCTTTCATCCATTTTGAGTTTATTTTTGTGTATGGTGTAAGAAAGTGGTCCAGGTTCATTCTTCTGCATGACGCTGTCCAGTTTTCCCAGCACCACTTGCTGAAGAGACTGTCTTTATGCCGTTGGATATTCTTTGCTGCTTTGTCAAAGATTACTTGGCTATACGTTTGTGGGTCCATTTCTGAGTTCTGTATTCTGTTTCATTGATCTACCTGGTCTTATTCCAGTACCATATGTCTTGATGATTACAGCTTGTGGTATAGCTTGAAGTCTGGGATTGTGATGCCTCCTGCTTTGGTTTTCCTTTTCAAGATTGCTTTTGCTATTCGGGGTCTTTTCTGGTTCCATACAAATTTTAGGATTATTTGTTCTAGCTCTGTGAAGAATGATGGTGTTACTTTGATAGGCATTGCATTGAATATGTAGATTGCTTTGGGTAGTATCGACATTTTAACAATATTTGTTCTTCCTATCAAGGAGCATGGAATCTTTTCCCATTTTTTTGTGTCTTCTTCAATTTATTTCATAAGCTTTCTATAGTTTTCAGTGTATAGATTTTTCACCTCTTTGGTTACATTTATTCCTAGATAGTTTATGGTTTTGGTAGAACTATATATAGGACCGATTGCTTGATTTCTCTTTTTGTTGCTTCATTGTTGGTGTATAGGAATGCAACCGATTTCTGTGTATTGATTTTATAACCTGCAACTTTGCTGAATTCATGAATCAATTCTAGATGTTTTTTGGTGGAATCTTTTGGGTTTTCCATATAGAATATCACGTCATCTGTGAAGAGTGAAAGTTTGACCTCCTCCTGGCCGATTTGGATGCCTTTTATTTCTTTGTGTTGTTTGATTGCAGAGGCTAAGGCTTCCAATACTATGTTGAATAACAGTGGCGAGAGTGGATATCCCTGTCTTGTTCTGACCTTAGGAGGAAAGCTCTCAGTTTTTCCCCATTGAGAGTGATATTAGCGTTGGGTCATTCATATATGGTTTTTAATGATCTTGAGGTATGATCCTTCTATCCCTACTTTCTTGAGGGTTTTTAATCAAGAAAGGATGCTGTATTTTGTCATATTCTCTATTGAGAGGATCATGTGGTTCTTGTTCTTTCATTTATTGATGTGATGAATCATATTGTTTTGTGGATATTGAACCAGCCCTGCATCCCAGGTATAAATCCCACTTGGTCATGGTGAATAATTTTTTTAATGTATTGTTGGATCCAGTTAGCTAGTGTCTTGTTGAAAAGTTTTATATCTATGTTCATCAGGGAAATTGGTCTACAGTTCTCCTTTTTAGTAGGGGCTTTGTCTGGTTTTGGACTCAAGGTAATTTTGGCTTCATAGATAAAGTTTGGAAGTTTTCCTTCCATTTCTATTTTTTGGAACAGCTTCAAGAGAATAGGTGTTAATTCTTCCTTAAATGTTTGGTAAAAATCTCCTGGAAAGCCATCGTCTCTGGACTCTGGTTTTTTGGCAGATTTTTGATTACTAATTTGCTTTCTTCACTGGTTATGGGTCTGTTGAAATTTTCTATTTCTTCCTGTTTCAGTTTTGTAGTGTATGTTTCTAGGAATGTTTCTTTTTCTTCCAGATTACCCATTTTATTGGCATATAATTGCTCATAATATTCTCTTATTATTGTTTTTATTTCTGCTGTGTTGTTTGTGATCTCTCCTCTTTCTTTTTTGATTTTACTTATATGGGTCCTGTCCTTTTTCTTTTTCATCAAACTGGCTAGTGGTTTATCAATTTTGTTAATTCATTCAAAGAACCAGCTTCTGGCTTCATTGATCTGTTTTACTGTCTTTTTGTTTTTGATAGCATTAATTTCTGCTCTAATCTTTATTATTCCCTGTCTTCTGCTGGTTTTGGGGTTTATTTGCTGTTCTTTTTCCAGCTCCTTAAGGTGTGAGGTTAGGTTGTGTATCTGAGACCTCTCTTCCTTCTTTAGGAAGGCCTGGGTTGCTATGTAGTTTCCTTTTATTATTGCCTTTGCTGCATCCCAGAAGTTTTGGGTTGTGGTGTCATCACTTTCATTGGCTTTCATATACTTTTTAATGTCTTCTTTAACTTCTTGGTTAGTACATTCATTCTTTAGTAGGATGTTCTTCAGTCTCCAAGTATTTGTCACCTTTCCAAATTTTTCTTGTGGTTGATTTCTAGTTTCATAGCATTGTGGTCTGAAAATATGCACAGTATGATTTCGATGATTTTATACGTGCCCAGGGCTGATTTGTGATACAGCATGTGGTCTATTTTGGAGAACATTCCATGTGCACTGGAGAAGAATGTATATTCTGTTGCTTTAGGATAAAATGTTCTGAATATACCTGTTAAGTCCATCTGGTCCAGTGTGTCATTCAAAGCCATTGTTTCCTTGTTGATTTTTTGATTAGATGATCTGTCCATTGCTGTGAGTAGCATGTTGAAGTCTCCTATCACTAAGGTATTACTGTCAATTATTTTCTTTATGTTTTGTGATTATTGATACATATGTGTGTGTGTGTGTGTGCTCACACATTTGGCACATAAATGTTTACAGTTTTAAGTCTTCTTGGTGGATAGACCCCTTAATTATGATATAATGCCCTTCTTCATCTCTTGATACTGTCTTTATTTTAAAGTCTAGATTGTCTGATATAAGTATGACTATACGGCTTTCTTTTGTTGACCATTAGCATGATGGATTGTTCTCCATCCCCTTACTTTCAATATGAAGGTATCTTTAGGTCTAAGGTGGATCTCTTGTAAATAGCACATAGATGGATTTTGTTTTCTTATCCATTCTGTTACCCTGTGTCTTTTGATAGGAGCATTGAGTCCATTGACGTTTAGAGTGAGTACTGAATGATATGAATTTATTGCCATTATTTTTTTGTAGAGTTAGAGTTTCTGGTGGTGTTCTCTGGTCCTTTCTAATCTTTGTTGCTTTGGGTATTTATTTAATTATTTTTTAATGTTTTCTCCCCTCAGAGAGTCCCCCTTAAAATTTCTTTCAAGGCTGGTTTAGTGATCATGAACTCCTTTAATTTTTGTTTGGTTGGGAAACTTTTTATCTCTCCTTCTATTTTGAATGACACCCTTTCTGGATAAAGAATTCTTGGCTCCATATTTTTCTGATTCATCACATTGAATATATCCTGCCACTCCTTTGTATCCTGCCAAATTTCTGTGGGTAGGTTTGCTGCAAACCTCATCTGTCTTCCCTTTGAGGTTAAGGACTTTTTTTTTCCCTTGCTGCTTTCATGATTCTCTCCTTGCCTGAGTATTTTGTGAATGTGACTATGATATTCCTTGTTGATGGCCGGTTTTTGTTGAATCTAATGGGAGTCCTCTGTACTTCTTGGATTTTGATGTTTGATTTGCTCATATAACCCTTCTACCCCTATTTCTCTCTCTTCCTCTTCTGGGACTCCTATGATTCTGATGTTGTTCCTTTTTAATGAGTCGCTGATTTCTCTAATTCTTAAATCGTGCTCTTTTGCCTTAATTCCCCTCTTTTTTTTTCTATTTCATCATTCTCCGTAAGTTTGTCCTCTATATCACTGATATTTTGTTCTGCCTCATCCATCCCTCGGCATCCATCAACATTGCAGCTCAGTTATAACATTTTGTATTTCATCCTGACTAGTTTTTACTTCTTTTATTCCACAGAAAGGGATTCCAATCTATTTTCAACTCCATCTGGTATTCTTATTATCGTGGTTCTAAATTCTGGTTCAGACATCTTGCTTGTATCTGTGTTGGTTAAGTCCCTGGCTGTCATTTCTTCATGCTCTTTCTTTTGAGGTGAATTCCTTCGTTTCATCATTTTGAAGGGAGAAAAGGAATTAATGAGGTAGAA
Source organism: Puma concolor (assembly GCF_028749965.1). Lineage (NCBI taxonomy): Eukaryota > Metazoa > Chordata > Mammalia > Carnivora > Felidae > Puma > Puma concolor. The sequence continues at coordinate 124,654,280 of NC_141672.1, read as the reverse complement.
AAAGTAAAATTAAAACATTAAAATTTAAAAAACATTAAAATTAAAATATTAAACACACACACAAATTGAATAAATGATGCTAGATCCTAGGTGTGCTTTGGTCTGGGTGTTGACAGTGGCTTGATTGATTAGAGAAAAAAGGGGGAAAAAAAGAAAAAATGGAAAAGGAAAAAAATGAAAATCGTTTGAACATTTGAAAAAATGTATACACTTAAGTAGACTAAAATGAAACGATGGAAATAAAATAGAATTTGAAAAAAATTACACAAAAGTAAAGAATATAGTAGAAAAATTAAAGAAAAATATTTTTAATAAATATTGAAAATAAAAATGATTTTTTCTCTTTCTGTATTCAAGAAAAAGAAATGAAAAAGAGAAACAAAAGGGAAAAAATTGAATAGATGGATCTGCTGACAGACTGAAATACGGCTGAAATTACTTCATTTTCCCCTACAAGTCAGACTATGAAGTGTTTTATAGTCCATAAACTAAGCAGGTGGTGAGTCTTCTGTTCCTGAAGAGAGAGGTTGACCCAGTTGGGCAGGGCTTAGTGTAATGGCTGGGTTCTTCACGAGATGGTGCTGCTAGCCTACTGGGGTGGATTGTTGTGGTGCTCATAGTTGCATATGCATATGTGCGGGAGCAGTGAAAATGGCATCACCCAGCTACCCAGTCTCTAGTATCGGAACTCTGTTCTCCCTGATCAGCAATCACGCGCCTGTCCTTTGTCTTCAGCTTCCATACACTCCCGCTTTTACAATGTCCGTGACCAAGTCCCAGGTGGTACCTCTCTCCCAAGTTTTGTCTCAGATGCAGCTCTTTTCCCTGGCCCCTTCTGAGGAACTGAGGCTTTGACCCATTCCGTCCCTCTGTGGGAGGGTCTCACCAAGTAATGGCTGAATGTCAGTCATACCCAGGAACATTCGTAGGTCTATGCTGTGGGTCCCATGCTCAGAGACTGCAGCCAGGTGCCAGCCCGCCCCAGAAAAAGTTTGCAAGATAGTGTAGCAGCAGCATTTCAGGGATTATGGAAAATCACAACACACATCTGACACCAGGCTTAACCCTTAATGACCTTGTTTCAGCACCAGCAAATGTGGCCATTCTCTGGGGTCTGCTGGGACCAGGTGGTCTCACAGTCTCTACCAAATATCCTACCAACAGTGGAACCGCTTCTCTCCATGTGGCCCGAGAACCTCCTGGACTCCACTCTGCTCCTGGGGATTTGCCCTTCTCACCAGAGCACCACCAGGTATCGAGCTTCAGAATTTCAGACTCGATGCTCCCTCTGTTTATAGTCTTAATGGAATTAACCCCTCTCCTTTCTCCTTTCTCCTTTGTCCCTCTTTAGTTCGTCCCTGCAGCTATTTCCACTTTTCCACTTTCCCTCTAGCTGCTTTTGTGGGGGGGTTCTTTTCCCATATTCTTGCCCCCCATCTCTGTCCTTTCTACAAATGCAACAGTGGCTCCCTGCCTTCCGTAACTTCTCTCTCCCCCAGTTCACCTCTCTGCTCTGTGTACCTGTTGAGTTCTGTGGCTCACGTTGTGCAAATTGTTGTGTTAATCCTCAGATCAGTTTTCTAGGTGTGCAGGATGGCTTAGTGTTGGTCTGGCTGTATTTCATGGACGTGAGACACACAAAGAACTTCCATGCTGTTCTGTCATCTTGGCTCCCTTGAGAGATTTTTTTTAAAAATCAGAAATAGATGTTGAACTTTGTCAAATACCTATTGATTGAGATAGTCATATAATTTTTATACTTTCTTTTGTAATGTGGTATATCCCAAAGATTGATTTTTGAATGTCGATCCATCCTTGTGTCCCTGGAATAAATCCCACTTGATTATGGTATATAATCTTTTTAATGTATTGTTGAATTTGCTTTGCTAATATTGTGTTGAGAATTTTTGCATGTATCTTTTTCAGGGATATTGTCTTTTAATTTGATTTTCTTGTGGCATCCTTGTACGGTTTTGGTTTCAGGATTATGCTAGCCTAATAAAATGTGTTTAGAAGTATTCTCTCCTATTCCAAGTTTCAGAAGAGTTTAAGGATTTGTATTAATTATTCTTTGAAATATTTGATATAATTCCCCACTGAAGCCATCTGGTATTGGACTTTTTTTATTGGCAAGTTTTAGATTACTTATCCAATCTCCTAATTAGTAATCAGGTTGTTCAAATTTTCTATTTCTTCATGATTCAGTATTGGTAGGTTGTATGTTTCTAGGAATTTTTCCATTTATTCTAGATTTTCCAATTTGTTGGCATATAATTGTTTGTAGTAGTCTCGTGATTCTTTATATTTTGGTGGTATCATATATTAAATTTCCTCTTTCATTTTAATTTTCATAATTTGAGTCTTCCTTGTCTTTCTCGGTTAGTGTAGTTGTCAACTTTGTTTATCTTTTCAACTAATTCAGCTCTTGCTTTCATTGATCTTTCCTATTGTCTGTTTAGTTTCTATTTCATTAATTTCTTCTTTGATCTTTGTTATTTAGTTTCTTCCACTAAATTTGGGATTCTTTTGTCCTTCTTTTTCTAATTCCCTGAAATGTAAAGTTAGGTTGTTTATTTGAGATTTTTCTTGTGTCTTAAGGCAGATATGTATTCCTGTAAACTTCCCTCTTAGAGCTGGTTTTGCTGCATCCCATAAGTTTTAGTGTGTTGTATTTATATTTTCATTTGTCACAAGGTATTGTTTTATTTCTCTTCTTTTTCTTCATTGACCCATTAGTTGTTCAGTAACATGTTGTTTTATTTTCACATATTTGTGAATTTTCCACTTTTCTTGTAATAGACTTGTAGTTTCATACCATTTTGGTCAGAAAAGATGTTGGTATGATTTTAATCCTAAATTTCTTATGTCTTGTTTTGTGGCCTAACATGTGACCTATCCTGGAGAATGTGTCATGTGCACATAAGAAGAATTTGTATCCTGTTGCTTTTGGGTGATATGTTTTGTATATATCTGCTAAGTCCATCTGGTCTAATGTGTCATTTAAGGCTGATGCTTCCTTACTGCTTTTGTGCATGGATAATCTATCCATTAATATAAGAGAGATATTAAAGCCTCCTACTATTATTGTATTTTTGTACATTTGTCTCTCTACATCTGTTAATAATCACTTAAAATTTAGGTGCTCCTATGTTGGGTGAATAAATATTCATAAATGTTATATCCTTTTGTTGGATGGACACTTTTGTCATGTAATGTCCTTCTCTTTGTTCTATTGCAGTGTTTGTTTTAAAGTTTATTTTATCTGATATAAGTATAGTTACTCCAGCTTTCTATTGATTTTCCATTTGCATGGAATATTTGTGTTTTTTTATCCCTTCATTTTCAGTCTAAGTGTGTCTTCAGATCTAAAGTGAGTGTCTTCAGAACATAGATTGGTCATGTTTTTTATGCTTTCAGCCACTCCGAGTCTTTTGATTGGATAATTATTTTATTTAAATTTAAGTAATTATTGATAGATATGCATTTATTACTTTTGTTGCTCTTGTTTTCTGGCTTTTTTGCAGTTCTTCTGTTTCTTTCCTTTTCTCTTGCTCTCTCTTTTAGTGTTTTGATGACTTTCTTTAATGGTGTGCTTAGATTACTTTCTCATTATCTTTTGTGTATCTCCTACAGCTTTTTGCTTAGTGGTTATCATAAGTTTACATATAACAACTTATATTTATAAGAGCCTATATTAATTTGATAACAATTTAAGTTTGTACACAATGCAAAGTTCACATTTTTACTCTCACTGCTCCACATTTTGTTTTTGATGTAATATTTTACTTTTTTTAAATTTTGTATATCCCTTAACTAATTATTACATTTGCAGTTATTTTTTTACTACTTTTGTCTATTAACCTTCATACTAGATTTGCCAGGCATACTATTGGTTAGTTTTCTCCCTTTAGCACTTTGAATATACCATGCCACTCCTTTGGCCTACAGATTTTATGCTGAAATTTCTACTGATAGTTCTGTTTTTTTCTTTTTGCTGCTCTGATTGGGTTAGTTCTACTTTCCTGTTTCCTTTTTTTGTTTTAGGTTTTTTAACGTTTTATTTATTTTTGAGAGACAGAGAGAGACAAAGTGCGAGTGGGGGATGAAAGAGAGAACCTACGCTGGCCGACTCCATCTTGTTCTGTGTCCTCCATCTTGAGTGACTATGTCCCCGACATGGCCCCCTTCCCGGGAAAATTGCAGAAACTTCAGACCATGCCTCCTCCCCTTGAATAACCTCCCGCTCACCCGTTCAAACTTCCCCATCAAAACATGCTGGGCAACCTGCGTAACGGGACTCTGACCCTTCCCCAGCCAATCGGCTGAGGCCATGACCCTTCCCCAGCCAATCGGCTGAGGCCACGATCCTTCCACAGAAAATCGGCTAAGGCCACAACCATTATCTCACCAACTGACCCTAGACCCCTATAAAACCTTTGTGCTTTTGAAACTCACTGGCTCTCTCCAGCATCTCACTGCTGCATCAGTGCAGGTAGGGGATTGAGCCCGAGCTAGCTCGAATAAAGGCTCTTTGCTTTTGCATCGGACTCACCTCCCTGGTGATCTTTGGGGATCGCGAATTCTGGGCATAACATTTGGGGGCTCATCTGGGATCCCCAAGAACCCTGAGGGACCCCCGACACAGAGAGCCTGACTGGTCACAGTTAGTGTCGGTTTGTTCCATCTTTTCTGTGTGAGTTCATTTCTGAAATTCTGGTAGTGCCCAGTGCAGTCAAAGTGGATGCACTGGAGGACCATGGGCTGTGAGTTTCAGAAGGCATTCCATTCTTCCCTTCTGGAGGGACATGGATTCCCCTCAAAGGTCTGAGATGAGGCGGGTCACTCCTGCTGGTTGGCACGAGGCCATCGTCTGGCTTTCAGTTTTGCTTCCACGGAGTTGGAAGACTGTTTCTAGGGGCCCTCTGTTTGTCTGTTTCTGTGTTTCTCTGTTTTGTTCTGTGGACTTACTGGACAGATGTTATGGGACAGACTCAGACTACTCCTCTAAGTATTATGATTGATCACTTTAAGGATGTCAGGGGAAGAGCTAACAACCTCAGTGTAGAAGTCCAAAAGGGTTAGTGGCAAGTTTTTTGTTCTAGCGAGTGGCCAGCTTTCAATGTCGGATGGCCACCAGAGGGAATCTTCGACCTCCCTACCATCCACCGAGTCAGGGGTATCATCCCTCGGCCTAAACAGGCCATCCTGATCAGCTCCCTTACATTATCACTTGGCAGGACCTTGTAGAAGACCCACCCTCTTGGCTTAAGCCTTTCCTAGCCCCATACCCTCCGGAGCCAAAACGCATTCTTGCTTTTCAGGGGACAGAGAAGAAGGAGAACAAGAAAAGTCTTACCCAGCCTTCAACACCCCTCTACCCTGTCCTACGGGGGGGGGGGGGGACTGAAGAAGAACTAATTTTTCCTCCCCCGTATAATCCCCCTAGGATGCCAGAAGAACACCATCTTCCCCCTCCAGGGGAGACAGAGGCTGTTCCGAGAGCGGGAGGTGGAAACGCTCCAGTGGGAAGCCCTCCCTTTACCAGACAAAGGGCTCAGAGGGAGAAATCTGCCTCCACCACCGACTCCACTATTCTGCCCCTGTGAGCCACCAGACCCCCAGACCCGGAGGGGAATCAGCCCCATCACTATTGGCCTTTCGCCATTAGTGACCTCTACAATTGGAAAGCTCAGAATCCTAAGTTTTCTGAGAAACCAGCAGGGCTTATTGATTTATTAGACTCTGTACTTTTTACTCATCAGCCCATATGGGATGATTCCAGCAGCTTTTTCAGGTTCTGTTCACGACTGAGGAAAGAGAAAGAATCCTCAATGGGCCCAAAAACTAGTTTCGGGCACAGATGGGAATCCCACCATCAACCAGGCTCAGATAGATGCCTCCTTCCCCTTAACTCGGCCCCAGTGAGATTTCAACATGGCAGAAGGTAAGGAGAGGCTCCGGGTCTACCTCCAGACTCTAATGGGTGGTCTCTGAATGGCTGCTAGGAAGCCAACCAATTTGGCCAAGGTAGGAAATGTGCAACAGGAAAAAGATGAATCTCTGGCTGCCTTTTTGGAATGGATCATGGAGGCATTCCGTACCTATACCCCCATGGATCCAGAGGCTCTGGAAAGCAAGGCAGCTTTTATCATGGTCTTTGTAAACCAATTGGCCATAGACATTAGGAGAAAATTACAGAAAATAGATAGACTAGGATAAAAAAGTCTGCAGGACTTACTGGTGGTAGCTGAAAAGGTATATAATAACCAGGAGCCTCCTGAGGACAAGCAGGCTCGTGCCATGGCAGCTGCCACCAGTAAGCAGATTCGAGACCTGGCCAGAATACTACTAGGTACCACTGCTGACTCCCCCTAGGAACGAGACTGCTGTCTCTGGCAGCTGGCGGAAGACACAAGAAAAGGTAAAGGAACCACCAAGGGGGGTAAGCAGAGGCTGCAGAAAGAGCTGCAGAAAGGCTGCACATACTGCAAGGAGATAGGGCATTGGGCCCAAGATTGTCCGAAAAAGGCCGGCGGGAAGGGAAGCAAGACTGACCGAGTAAAGTCTTAGAGCTAGATGAACTGAGTGATTAGGGGAGTCGGGATTCAGACCCTCTCCCCAGCCCAGGGTAACTCTTAAAGTGGAGGGGACCCCTGTTGACTTCCTTGTCAACACCGGAGGACAACATTCGGTCCTCCGCACCCCACAAGGAAAACTAGCCAGCAAGAAGTCCTGGGTACAAGGGGCAACTGGTATGAGCCAGTATTCATGGACTACCCGAAGAAAGGTAGATTTGGGGATGGGCCAGGTATCCCACTCCTTTATGGTAATACCAGAATGCCCCTACCCGCTGTTAGGACAGGACTTACTGAACAAGATTGGAGCTCAGATAACTTTCAGACAAGGGGGGGGGCTCAGGTCACCGATGGCAAGGACCACCCCATTCAGGTCCTGACCATGAAACTGGAGAATGAATACCGCCTCCACCAGGAGGCCCTCCCGAGAGAGGATAATATAGACAGATGGCTACAAGAATTACCCTTGGTTTGGGCAGAGACGGGGTGGGGGGATAGGACTAGCCACTCACAGGCCCCCGGTCCTGGTAGAGCTCAAGCCAGGAGAGAGTCCGGTAAGGATCAAACAATACCCCATGTCTCAGGAGGCCCAGAAGGGGATCCAGCTACACATCCGGAGACCACAAAGCCTAGGGGTACTAGTTCCTTGCCAGTCTGCCTGGGACACCCCCCTACTACCAGTCAAAAAGCCTCATACAAATGACTACCGACCGGTACAAGACCTCTGGGAAGTAAATAAGAGGGTCACGGACATACACCCAACTGTTCCCAACCCATATACTCTCTTGAGCTCCTTGGCGCCCTCCAGGGTCTGGTATACTGTACTAGATTTAAAGGACGCCTTCTTCAGTCTGCCGCTGGCACCCCAGAGCCAACTCTTGTTCTCCTTTGAGTGGCATGATCCGGAGGAGGGCTATAGTGGGCAACTCACCTGGACACAGCTACCTCAGGGATTCAAAAATTCGCCCACCATCTTCGACGAGGCACTACAAGAGGACCTGGGTGAGTACAGAAGGGAGCACCCTGGCCTCACCCTCCTACAGTACATAGATGATATCCTGATTGCTGCCAAGGCCAAAGACTGTGAGCAAGGGACCCAGGACCTGCTGGCTACCCTGGGAGCCTTAGGGTACCGGGCATCCACGAAGAAGTCTCAGATATGAAGGGAGAGGGTAAGTTACCTGGGATATATCCTGGAGGGTATATAGCGGCGATTATCAGATGCCAGAAAAGAAACTGTCCTAAAGATCCCTACTCCCACCTCCTGAAGAGAAGTAAGGGAATTCCTAGGATCGGCCAGCTACTGCCGCCTCTGGGTTCTGGGTTTTGCTGAGATCGCCAGGCCCCTATATGAAGCTACCAAAGAGGGGAAAACATTTAAATGGGCTGAAAAAGAAGAAACTGCCTTTAATCAGTTAAAAAAGGCCCTCTTAAGTGCCCCAGCCCTGGGCCTGCCAGACATTACGAAGCCCTTCTACCTCTTTGTAGACAAACATAAGGTAATACCAGAAGGGGTTCTAACTCAAGCCTTAGGCCCCTGGAACCGCCCGGTGGCTTACCTGTCCAAGAAGCTAGACCCAGTGGCTGCTGGCTGGCCACCATGCCTAAGAATTATTGCAGCGACAGCATTCCTAGTCAAGGACGCAGACAAACAGACCTTAGGACAGATGATCTGGATCACGACCCCACACGCCATTGAAGGGGTCCTGAAACAGCCTCCTGATGGATGAGCAACACACGTATGACTCATTATCAGAGCCTCCTACTCAACCCTCCACGGGTGCGGTTCCACCCCAGTGTGGCCCTCAATCCTGCAACCCTGCTGCCCGACCCTGACCTAGGTGCTCCACTACATGATTGTGCGGGGATCCTGGAGCAAGTACATGGATTCCAGACAGACCGACCAACCGGCCCCTCCCCGATGCTGAGGCTACTTCGTTCACTGATGGCAGTAGCTTTGTGCAGGATGGACACAGGTATGCTGGTGCAGCGGTGGTCACTGAAACGGACACCGTATGGGCGGAGGCTCTACCCTCCGGAATGTCAGCCCAGTGAGCAGAGCTCGTCGCCCTCACCAAGGCGCTGACGCTGGGAGCTGGAAAACGGCTTAACATCTACACAGACAGCCATTATGCGTTTGCCACAGCTCATATTCATGGGGCAATTTATCAGGAGAGGGGGTTACTGACGGCAGAAGGACAGACTATAAAAAATAAACAGGAGATACTTGACCTACTTATGGCCTTATGGCTTCCTGCCAAGCTAGCCATTATCCACTGTCAAGGGCACCAGAAAACTGATAACCCAGTAGCTAGAGGTAATCAAAAGGCTGACCAGGAAGCCAAGGCAGTAACCCTTACTTCAGTCCCCACCATGACCATAAAACTACCAGACCTGGGAGACCCAGTTTTACCAGACCAGCCCAAATATCCCCAGGAGGAGTTACAGCAGATCAAGAAACTCCCCATGGCCCAGGAGATAAAGGGATGGTGGTATACACCTAATAAGGAGCTCGTGCTGTCAGACCGGCTCAGAGTCTCAGTATTAGAGCACATGCATCGGTCTACTCACATGGGGGCCTGAAAATTAAAAGACTTAATCCAACATGCCAGAATCAAGATTCACCAACAGGACACCAAAATAGAGCAAGTTTTATCTGCCTGCAAGACCTGCCAACTCACCAACGCGAGAGCCACATCAAATAAAAAAGGAACCAGGCTCAGAGGCACCAGACCGGGAGCCCAATGGGAAGTCGACTTCACTGAAGTCAAACCAGGAAATTATGGTTATAAATATCTTTTAGTATTTACAGACACCTTCTCTGTCTGGGTGGAGGCATGCCCAACCAAGCATGAAATGGCTCAGACGGTGGCTAAGAAGCTACTAGAAGACATCTTACCCAGGTATGGTTTTCCTGCCATGATAGGATCAGACAATGGACCAGCTTTTATCTCGCAGGTAACGCAGGCAGTAGCCAAGGCGGTGGGGGCAAACTGGAAATTACATTGTGCTTATAGGCCCCAGAGCTCAGGACAGGTAGAAAGAATGAATAGAACTCTAAAAGAGACCCTTACCAAATTAACCATGGGGACTGGTGGGGACTGGGTAACTCTCCTACCATACACCCTTTACCGGGTTAGGAACACTCCTTACACCTTGGGTTTTACTCCCTACGAGATCATGTTTGGCAGGCCACCCCCTATTATTCCCAACCTTCAAGCTGGACTTCTTGCTGAGTTTAAAGATCAAGAACATTTTCTTTCCTTGAGAGGGCTCCAGAGGGCACACGATGACATTTGGCGATGTCCGTGCCATCTACGAGGCTGGCCTGACCCCGACACTTCATCAGTACAGGCCGGGAGACTGGGTCTACATCAAGAGGCACCACCAAGATACCCTCAAGCTGCGCTGGAAGGGACCCTACATCGTGGTGCTGACAACCCCCATCACTCTCAGAGTAGATGGCATCGCGACCTGGGTCCATCACACCCATGTTTGGCCAGCGGACCCCTCCTCAATCTGGAAGGACTTCGTCACGCGATGGGCCATCAATCTGGACCAACACAACCCACTCAAGCTCAAGCTACAGTGCATTCAACCCACCTAATATTGATAACTCTGTTACCTCTGCTTGTCACTGCTCATGCTGCTGAGAGTCCCCATGCCCCCCAAAACATCACCTGGCAGATCATAGACACCAACTCAGGGACAATACTTAATCAGACTTCCCAGAGCCACCCCAGGGACACTTGGTTCCCAGAACTTTGCGTAGACCTCCAAACTCTCTTCCCTTTGTCACCATACGCCACCGGATTCCATACACAGAACCCTTTGTCACCATACGCCCCCAGATTCCATACACAGAACCTTTATTTCTGTCTGCCCCAGCCACTCTCGCTCAAGCACATGCGGGGACGCAGCTGACTACTTTTGCGCCTCCTGGTCATGTGTCTTGATGGAGCACATCTGGTGGACCCCACCACGCACTGGAGATCTCATCATGGCAAAGCGGCCCAGTGGCCCCCGACCACCAATGCCTGGGGGCACAGTAATCCCATAGTTATATCCTTTACAAGCCAAGGTAAAAAAAAAAAAAAAACAGGATGGGAGAGTGGAAAAACCTGGGGACTCAGGATATACGACTGGGTTAGACCAGGAGCCAAAGACAAGGGAGCGTAATTTACCCTCTGAATGCAAGCGACTCCCCTTACCCAGCAGTCCCCCATGAGGGTAGGACTCAACCAAGTACTAGTTCCCCGACCTGCCCCCACCCGGACGGCCACACCCAGAAACACCTAGGCCCCAGCCACACTGCCCTCCACATTCCCTGTCCCTACCGGAGCGTCACCCACATCTCCTGCCCCGGGTCACAACTTACTATCTGATACAGACCTCCTGTGGAGCATGGTTGTCAGAGCATACCACGTACTAAACACTTCTAGGCCTGACCTGACCAAGTCCTGTTGGCTCTGTCTAGATGTCCGGCCCCTATATTATGAAGGTATTGTCATTAAAGGCAATTATACAACAGCCTCCAATTCTAGCTCCTGCAGATGGCAGCAGACTACTGCAAGACTAAGTGTATAGGCACTTGTATAGGCCATGTACCCCCCGAGCAGTCACATCTCTGTAATGAAACCCAAACAGTCCCCAGTGTATCTACTCCCCCACAAAAATGCATGGTGGGCCTGTTCCAGCGGCCTTACTCTCTGCATCCACTCCCAGGTCCTTAACTCCTCAAAGGAAAGCTTCTGCATACTCGTGCAGTTGATCCCCAAGTTAGTGTACGATTTGGGGGGAGAAATACTTAACAGGTTAGGCTCTGCTAACCCCCTAAGTAAAAGAGAGCCTATTACAACCTTAACTCTGGCTGTGCTCTTGGGATTGGGATTAGCGGGGGTGGGGACTGGAATATCCTCACTCGTCATCCAGGACAAAAACTACGGAACCCTAAGGGCAGCCATTGACTTAGACATAGAAAGAATTGAAAAATCAATTTCTCATTTACAGGAATCCCTTACTTCCTTATCAGAAGTAGTACTCTAAAACAAAAGGGGATTAAACTTATTATTCCTGCAGCAAGGAAGACTATGTGCAGCCCTAGGGAAGAATGTTGCTTCTATGTTGATCACTCGGGGGTTGTAAAAGAATCTATGGCCCTCATAAGGGAAGGGCTGCAAAAACGGAAGTTAGAGAGAGAACAATCTCAGTCCTGGTACGAGTCTTTGTTCAACTGGTCTCCCTGGTTAACTACCCTCCTCTTGGCCCTTGCCGGATCCCTTGCCATCCTGCTCCTACTAGTAACCCTCGGACCCTGTATAATCAACAGACTGGTCTGATTTGTCAGGGACCGCGTGAGGGCCATCCAACTAATGGTCCTCCGTGCTAAGTGTGAGCCCCTAATAACAGAAGAGGACAAAATAGAAATGCAGCCGGTCCCATGATTGGGTCTGCAAGCTACATGACAAGGGAATGAAACAGTGCACCTACGCCGGCCAACTCCATCTTGTTCTGTGTCCTCCATCTTGAGTGACTATGTCCCCGACGTGGCTCCCTTTCTGGGAAAATCGCAGAAACCTCAGACCATGCCTCCTCCCCTTGAGTAACCTCCCTCTCACCGGTTCAAACTTCCTGATCAAAACACGCCCGGCAACTTCATAACAGGACTCCAACCTTTCCCCAGCCAATTGGCTAAGGCCACAACCATTACCTCACCAACTACCCCTAGACACCTATAAAACCTTTGTGCTTTTGAAACTCGCTGGCTCTCTCTGGCATCTCACTGCTGCATCGGTGCAGGTAGGGGATTGAGCTCGAGCTAGCTCGAATAAAGGCTCTTTGCTTTTGCATCAGACTCGGCTCTCTGGTGGTCTTTGGGGATTGCAAATTCTGGGCATAACAGGGGAGGGGTAGAGAGAGATGGAGACACAGAATCTGAAGCAGGCTCCAGGCGCCAAGCTGTCAGCACAGAGCCCAACGTGGGGCTAGAACCCATGAACCATGAATGACCTGAGCCAAAGTCAAACACAACCGACTGAGCCCACTGATTCTTTTTTCTGTTTTGTCTACTCTGCTGTTTAATCCATCTAATTTTTCAATTGAAAAGTTGTATTCTTCAAGTCTATGACTTCTGTTTGACTTTCTGTCTCTTTGTTGAAGTTCTCATGTATCTACCCATTCTCTTGAGCTTTGTAAGCATATTTATGAACATGACTTTGAACTGTTTACACATAACTTACTCATCTCTGTTTCATTAATACTTTTTCTGAGGCTTTCTTATTCTTTCCTGTTTCTTCATTTTGACTGTGTTGATTTATATGCATTGGATTTATATGCATTGTTGATTTATATGCATTGGATCACATAGCCACTTCTCCCAATCTTTAAGAGTTGGCCTCATGTGGGAAATAAAACTTATAATTTAACGCTTTCATTGCTCTTTGTTGTCTCTCAAATCTTTATAATTGTCCAAGCAACCTATTTTATTTTTTCATATTTCTTAGTAGTTGAAGGTGTGTCAAGAGCAGTCAGTGTCCAAAAGGGAAGGATCTCAGTCAGCACCTAGTTTCAGACTGTTCAGAAACCAGACTCTTGGACAAAAGAGTTTTTAAGAATAGAAATATATACAGTCCTGTGGACCACAAATTTAAGCCCCACTCCCCACCAGACCCAGGTTTCTGAAGGTGTTCCCTGCCTAGGTGACAGTCACAGAAAACAAGGCTCCAGATGAGTGTATAAGTTCCATTCCTGGAGATACCAGGCAACTTTTGTAAGGTAGAAAGAGAACACAAAAATGGAACCTCTTGACCTACATTTCCTAAGAGCACCTCATACCCCTAGATATGTGCCAATTATGAAGCCTACCCCTAGGAACAAAGCTCCAGGAAAAGCAAGTAGTTTTGGAATGAATTTCAGTATGCCGTCTGTGCAGTGCCCTGGGGATGGTAGCCTGCCAAGAACTGTCTCTCCAATTGTTACAGTCCCACAGAACCCAGAAAACTCCCCTTGGCCATCAGTGTCAGGTAATCCAAGGTAAAGCCTGGTTTGCAGCCACAAAAATTGGAGCACTAGACGCAAGAACTGGGGCACCAGACATATATAAGAGCACCATTCTGAGAGACAGTGACACTTTAAAGCACAGCAGAAAAGTGTAAAGGTAGTGCCTGCCCTCCAAGGTCTCAAGAAAGGTTTAGAGTCAGCCCTTAGATGAATGTTTAATTATAAGATTGCTCCTCAGGATACAGCTTTGATGATTAGCTAATAGCTTCTCTCCAGAAAGATTGAGTTCCTGGGGTGTTGCCTCTTGCTCTGCCCTACTGGTGTAGCTATTCAACATTTGTTTTTTAGTTAATTACAGTCCTATGGGACCATTAGCCCCACCAGCCACTGTATCCAGGCAGTGTAGACAGGTTTGTGGCAGTAGCCACAAAAATCTGGGCACCAGAAAAGGGAATAAGTTCCTTTCTCAAAGACGCTGGTAAGCTGGTATGAGGCAGAGGGAGAGAAAACGATTGTGTCTATTGGCCTCCATTCCCTGAAAGCCCCTCCACATGCACCTATTAAGTGTGTCAAACCAGAAGCTTGCCCCTCAGGCCAAAGCCCCTGGACATAGGGAATTCTTTGTCAAAAAAGACTGGAGATATAATTCATGCTGCTATTTGTGCAGTGCCCCAGAAGTGGTAGTCTGCCAAAAGCTGTCTCTGATTGCTACAGTTCCATGGGAACTAGGAATGCAAGTCCCCATGGCTTCCAGAACAAAGTGATCAAGAGATGTCCTCTGGGTGGCATCCACAAAAATTTGGTCACAGGATATAAATAGTAGGGCACCAGAAATCTGTAGAAGCTCCCCTCCAAGAGATATTGGTGCTCTCAAGCATGCCCCAGTAAGAGCATAAAGATGGCACTCACTGGCTAGAGTGAAGAAAAGGGGGAGTGGAAAGATGCAAAGAAAAAAAAGAGGGGAGAAACTGGAACTGATGGCACCAGTAGCACTTAGCAGAGGAAGAGTATGAAGGTGGTGTCCACCAGTCTTCATCTCTGGAAATTGTCCCAGCAGGCACCCACACCTCAGACCAATGTCTTAAAATTAGCAAATGAGTCTTTTTTACATACGATCTGGGCACTTTTCAAAGAACTATTTCTGCTCTGTGCCCTCTGGTAGGTAAGTCTGCACATGGGCCTTTTAAGAGTCATTTCTCAGTTCACCACAACCCCATAGTTCTCATGGGTGTAAGCCCCATTGGTCTTCAAAGGAATGTGTTTTAGAGACTTGTCTCTCAGATGTCAGTGCTTGATATGGGTTATCACAAAGGTGATGGGCTTTATGGCAATCCCCCTTTATGGCAAGATTGTGTCTCAATCTTTTTTACTCGCTATGATGTTTCCCTGTCATTTGCCTGATGTGAAGAGATTGCTCCATCAGTTTTTAGTTTCTTTTCAGAGGAAATTGTTCCATATATAGTTGGAGATTTTATGGTCTACAACTGGTGGATGAAGTAACTTCAAGATCTTCCTACATCATCATTTTGAACTGGCACCTTTTACTTAAAAAAAAAATACATTTATCATAGCTATTTTGACAACCTTGTCTGTTAATTCCAACATGAATGGGCCTTTTCTGTTAAGACCCAGTATGAATGCATCTCTTCATTGAGTGGTTATTTCTTGATGTGTTGATCCAGTTAAGGCTTAGTTTTAGGCTTTGTTAGGTTGATATATTTCAGTATTGTTTTTTTCCTGGAGTGTAGCCATTATTTCTAGGACACCCTTAAACACAGCCATTCTGGAGTCCCCACTTAATACACAATATTTGCACCAAAGTACCTCAACTCTGGTTGAATTGGGATTACTGTATGTCTCCAGCATTGTAGGGTCTCTGAAGTCTCTGTCTTGCATTCTTTTTTTCCCAGTAGCTGTTCTCCACCCGGTCGCCTAGAGTCTCACTCTGCATCAGTGTGGTTTCAGATTAGGACAAGGACCCAAAGGTATACTGACTCAGTTGTTTGGGTATTCTTTCTCAGAGGTTCCTTTCTGTTCAATAACCTCTCTACCACCCTAGTTGCCTTACAGGCTCAAAGTTTTGATTTCTGTTTCTTCCATCCACTGAGACTGGTAATATCTGCTTCAGTTCTACTTTTCTGTGTCTCTGTTGGAAAATGCATTCTGGATACAACAGGTGAATATATGCTCACCTGTTGTGTGAACACAACCTGGGAGTTGTGTGCTCCCCTTCTTTCAAAGATACTAGCTTTGCATTGGCTGATGCCCAAGGTTACCATCAAATGTCCAATTGTTCTATGTACTTCTTCCAGGTTTTATAGTTATTTAAAACAAGAGAATATTGGATATTAGCTACTTTAAGAATGGATTAGGAAATCAGGAAGTAACCCACCTTTAAAAATTACCTTGTTTGTTTGTTTTAATCTTTCAGGTGTTATTGTATTCATTGCAAATATTTAATATGTTAATTCATTATGAATTTACATTAAGTGTGTGTAGGAAATAAATGAAATCTACATTTTATACAGAGATAATTAATGTACAGTGTTCAAAAAAATTCTCATAGCGCTAAATGTTAAATTATTTACTACCTGGCCTTTTAAATACCACACATTATGTCTAAATACATAACAAATTGCTATGTTTATGTTATAGGTTTTTTAGCAATATTTGGGGAAATCAATTGCAGTTTTGGGATGGGGTTAGAAATGCACTATAATTTTTTACATTTAAAACACTGACTTCTACTTTCTGAAAATTCCTGTCAAAATATTTTCAAGAATGAATTTTATTTAGATAACAACAAAAACAAAACAGTCTACCAATGTTTCTTCGATTTTTTTGATCTTATACATTCATTACTAGCCTATTACTAGCCTAAAGATGGGAATCTACAAAGCTGTGCAATTTAATGATTATAAATCACAGTTTCCTGTCTGCCCTTCTTGCGTGTCTAATTGGTTCCTGAACTTTTCATACTTGCTTCTTCTTCTTCCTTGGGTTTCAAATCTTACCTAATCCCCTTGATGACAAAATATAGAAATCAATGCACAGAAATCTATTGCATTTCTATACACCAATAGTGAAGGAACAGAAATAGAAATTAAGAAAATAATCCCATTTTCAATTGCATCAAAAGCAATAAAATACCTGGGAATAAGCCTAACCAAAGATGTAAAAAATCTCTACTCTGAAAACTGTAAAACATTGATGAAAGAAATGGAAGATGACACAAGTACATGGGAAGAAATTCCATGCTCATCAGATTGGAAAAACAAATACTGATAAATTTTGTATAGTACCCCCCAAAAATTTACACGTTTAATGAAATCCCTATCAAAATACCAACAGCATTTTTCACAGAGCAAGAACAAACAATCCTAACATTTGTATGAAACCACTAAAGGCCCCATATAGCTAAAGCAAAATTGAAAAAGGAAAGGAAAGCTGAAGGCATCACAATTCTGAATTTCAAGTTATATTACACAGCTGCAGTAATAAAGACAGTATGGTACTGGCACAAAAACGGGCACAGAGATAAATGGAACAGAATAGAAAAGCCAGAAATAAATCCACAACTGTACGGTCAACTAATCTTTGAAGCAGGGGAAAATATCCAATGGAAAAAAGGCAGTCTTTTCAACAAACGGTGTTGGGAAAACTGGATAGCAATATGCCAAAGAAAGAAACTGTACCGCTTCTTACACCATACACAAAAATAAATTCAAAATAAATGAAAGACTGAAATGTGAGACAGAAAACCATCAAAATCTTAGCAGAGAACACAGGCAGTACCTTCTTTGACCTCAGCCATAGCAACTTCAAAACAAAAGCAAAAATAAGCTATTTGGACTTCATCAAAATAAAAAAGCTTCTGCACAGTAAACAATCAGCAAAACTAAAAAAACAAACGACAGGATAAGAGAAGATATTTGCCAGTGACATATGTGAAAAGGAGTTACTATTCAGGGGCGCCTGCGTGTCTCAGTCAGTTAAGCGTCCGACTTTGGCTCAGGTCATGATCTTATGGTTCATGGGTTCAAGCCCCACATCAGACTCTCTGGTGACAGCTCAGAACCTGGACCCTGCTTTGGATTCTGTGTCTTCCTCTCTTTCTCTGCCCCTCCCTGCTTCATGCTCTGTCTGTCTCTCCCTCAAAAATAAACATTTTTAAAAAGTTAGTATCCAAATATATAGAGAATTAAAAAAATCTCAACATCCAAAAAACAAGCCAGTTAAAAAATGGGTCGAAGGAATGAAGAGACATTTTTCCAAGAAAGACGTACAGATGACTATCAGACACATAAAAAGATGCTCAACATAACTCATCATCAGGGAAATACCAATGAAGTCTACAATGAAATATCACCTCACATCTGTCAGAATGGCTAAAATTAACAACACAGGAAACAACAGGTGTTGGTGAAGATGTGGACAAAGAAGAATCTTGTGTGCTGTTGGTGGCAATGCAGACTGGTGCTCTGGAAAACGGTATGAAGTTCCCTCAAAAAGTTTAAAATAGAACTACCCTACAACTAAGCAATCATATTACTGCGTATTTACCCAAAAGATACAAAAATACTGACTCGAAGTGATCCATGCGCTGCTGTTTTTCTATCAGCATTATTTGCAGTAGCTAAATTATGGGAGAAGCCTAAATGTCCACTGATTGATGAAGTATCAAGATGTGTTGTATATATACAATAGAATATTATTTGGCCATAAAAAGAATGAAATCTTGCCATTTGCAATGACATGAGTGAAACTAGAGAGTATAATGCTAAGAAGTGAAATAAGTTAGAGAAAGGCAAATATCATATGAATCCATTCATATGTGGAACTTAAGAAACAGAATGAATTATCATGGGGGAAAAAGAGAGACACAAACCAAGAAACAGACTCTTAGTTGTACAGAACAAACTGATGCTTATGGGAGGTATGCTGGGTAGGGGCATGGATTAATAGGTGAAGTGGAATTAAAGAGTTCACTTGTGATGAGCACAGGATGATGTATGGAAGTGTTGAATCACTGTATTGTAAACCTGAAACTAATATAACACTGTGTGTTGACTAACTGGAATTTAAATAAAAATGTAAAAAATAAAACCTAAATAATCTGATTAGAAAATGGGCAAAAAACACGAAGAGATATTTTACTAAAGAAGATATACATGGCAGATAAGCATGAAAAGATGTTTAATATCACTAGCTATTAGTGAAATGGAAATTAAAATAATAATGAAATATCATCAGGCACTTATTAGAACAACTAAAATAAAAAAATAATGACAATACTAAATGCCGGAGGAGATGTGGAGGAACAAATATATATGGACCTTTCATATATTTCTAATTGGAAATGTGAGATGTACAATCATATTAGGAAACATTTTGGCAGTTTCCTAAAAAATTAAACATATACTAACCATACAATTCAGCAATTGTACTCTTGGGCATCTATCCCAGAGAAATGAAAACTTATATCTGCATTTGTGCATGGTTACTCATAGCAGCTTTATTTGTTTTAGTTAAAACCTGAAAACAACC
Organism: Puma concolor; assembly: GCF_028749965.1. NCBI lineage: Eukaryota > Metazoa > Chordata > Mammalia > Carnivora > Felidae > Puma > Puma concolor. Next base: position 124,635,159 of record NC_141672.1, on the reverse strand, counting down.
AAAATATTCCTCATTCGTCAATGATTAAACAAACTGGTATGTCTATCATCCATACCATAGATTGATACACACAACTTTAATGGATCTGAGAGACATTTTTCTGAGTGATAAAAATAATCTCAAAATGTAATGTGCTATATGATTCCATTTATGTACTCTTCTCTAAATGACAAAATTAGGGATGGTGAAAATATATTACTGGTTTCCAGGGGTTAAGGATAGTGGGGTGGAGGTAAGGAAATGTGCTACTACTCAGGGATAGTACAGAGAAATGTCTGTGCTGATAAAATAGTTCTCATGGTGATGATCACACAAATATACACATGTGATACAACGACAGAATGCCAAGTGTACCAAATTTCAAATTCCTGGTTTTGAGAGTATAATTATGTAAGATGTAACCAGAGGGAGAAACTGGGTGACAAGCATACAAGACTTACTATTTTTGTGAAATCCTCCGAGCCTCTACTTATTTCAAAAAGAAGTATGAAAAACACAAAGAATGGAGTAAAAACCCTGAGGAAATCAGGAAGCTTTAGTTGTGAAGGTAACACGTGAGCTAAATCCCAAAGGTTGAGTAGGGGCTTTCAGAGGTGGCAGGAACCTTTTAGGCCAAGATGAAAACAGCCATTCCATTAAACACAGAGGTGGGGAAAAGCAGTGCATCAGTCAGGATGCTTTTGTTCAAAAGTCCACAAGACTCATTTAAAGTGGCTTACTGAAGAGGGGTTTAAGTGCCTGGGCACTCTTCCAGATCCATTCACTGTACTTCTTCATTGTATTTCTCTGTACCCTGGGAAGCTGAGCTCACCATCACCTGGTCTTCCTTTGGGATTCAACTAGTGGTAGACATTGGCAGAAGATCAGAGTACACCAGGAGAAAGGGGTTAGAATATTTGTTCCACTCTTCACACTGGGCTACAGTTGTGAAAGTAGCTCACTCTACCCCTAGCCTCATTCCCTGTCGGGTGGTCTGTCATCAACTCCAGAAACGATTAATCCTCTCCTCTTGCAAAACTAGGGTAGCAACAACTGATGTTGCCAATTTATGGATGCTTTAGGAACCTTTGATAGTTCCTTCATTGCCCCCACATTTCTGCTACCAGTCCCTTTATTAACCCCCTCAGTGAACTCTTTGGGGTGGTTTGTGTTATGTAAGGATCCTAAACTATACATTAGTTCACATAACAAGAATTCTAGGGGTAGATTGTTCTAGGGTTGGTTGAGTTACAAATTCAAATGTAGGCAGAACCATATCCTAAAAAGAGACACAAGGCATGCTGGGATGCTGTGTGTGTGTGTGTGTGTGTGTGTGTGTGTTAGGGTAGAAAATCCTCTCATTTCACTTCTGTTCAGATCCTATGGAGTGAAATTGGATCTTATGTCCATGCTCTGGGTACAGTGGGTAGGGAAGTAAAGATTTGGTATTTTTAGCTTCTGGTAGAGGTGGGCTCTGGCAGTAGGAAAGAAGGAAATGGGAAGGTTGACTGATGATGGGCAATTGATTATGTCTTTCACACTCAGGAAATTGGTTGCCTGTATTCTGGCATGGGGTTGAAGGAAAGAGTGTAAAGAGTGGAGCCAGTTCACAGAGAGCTTTGTATGTCAAAGAGGGAATCCAGGAGTTATTCAGGTTGACACTGACCAGAAAGAAGACAGAAAGATTGAATTTTTGGCCTCTATAATTGCTAATTGTCAATTTCAGGAACGTGTGTTGGGAGTAAGATGGGATAATGCAGATTATAGAGATAGACCAAGAGATGGTGAAACTGTAAAGTCATTCTGCACAAGTCTGATCAGTCGGAGGGCTCTTTGGTGTATCTCATTGGCCTTTTTGTCTATCTTTGTGCCAATACCATACCATTTTAATTGCTGTGGCTTTATAATAAGCCCAGCTTTCACTTATTCTTCCAGAGGGTCTTGGAAAGTCTTGACATTTTGTAGATGGTTATAAACTTTAGAATTTCAGTGCTTTAAAGGAGTTTGTGTATGGAGACCTATTTTCCCTATACAACATCTCAGTTAGGAAGTTGAGTGTCTAATATTTCCACCCCCAAATATCCTTGTCACTTTTTTCCTCCTAATACAGCAGTTTTGTCTCCTGATTATAAATAAGATACCCAACCTCAGTGTAGCACAAGCAATTAATTGGCTGTGGCATGTGGTTTTAAACTGAAGAACTAGATGTGAACCCTAGTTTTTGTGCTGTTCAGTCACCCAAAGCCTTCAACTTAACTATGGTACATAATATATGTACTTAGAACTAAAAGGTGTTTTTTTCATAGTGACTTTAGGATTTACAATGGAAAGTCGTTTTCCTGCTATATCCCTGCTTTCAAGTGAAGCTGAACAGGTCTAGATAGTTTAAAATGTGTTAGGGATAAGCATACTTTAAAAGATGTTTTCTAACAGAAAGGGAGGCCAACCATAAGATATTCTTAAATACAGAGGACAAATTGAGGGTTGCCAGAGGGATGTTGGGTGCAGGGATGGGCTAAATGGGTGATGGGCATTAAGGAGGGAATTTGTTGGGATGAGCACAGAGTGTTATATGTAAGTGATGAATTACTAAATTCTACTCCTGGAATTATTATTATACTATATGTTAGTTAACTTGGATTTAAAGGAAAAAATTAACTAATTAATTAATTAAAATAAAAGATGTTTTCTAGCCTGAATTCCATGACATCAGTACTTAATTTGGAGTACACTGGCTATTGAGAACAAAATTTGGGGTTGTGAAGAGAAATGGTTGAGGCCATTATGAAATGGGAGAATCAGAATTTTACTGTAAACATAAAAGAACGTTTTCTTCAGTCTGCTATTTTTTTGGAAGATCTTTTAAAAAGACCCACTTTTTAAATGTAAATTACCTACCTAGTATTAGTGTCCTAAGACATTTATGTAATCTTCCAAAACTGCTTTGTCTGTGTATTTAGAAATACACAAGAATCTTGATCAAACCTAAAAATATAAGCTTGTGAGAACTAAAAACAAAAACAAAAACAAAAACGAATCAACTTATTAAATTCTACAAAATCCTCTTGGGGACTTTGGGTTTGCTTTTAATTTATAAATTAATTGAAGAAGAATTGAGATCTTTATAATAAGCTATCTGTCAATTCATGTACATGGTATTTCTCTACTTAAGCCATTATTAATGCCTCCCAAAGTTTTATAAATTCACATAGTAGTTTTAAACATAATTCCTTAAATTACTAGATACTTCTTTTATGATTTGTTAAGGATATATTTTGAAAAGTATTTTTAAGTATACATTTTTACCAGGTTAAGCAAATTCTTCTCCTCATTTGCTAGGAGGTTTTAATCATAAATGGCATTAAATATCTGTGTAAATATGCTTTTAATGTGGAATAAATTTTTTACATATAGATACATAGTATATAAATTACATTTGTGTTTGTGTTTGAGTTTTCTGGATCCTCTGCTTTTAAACATTTCTAGGGTAAATACTTGTCACGACTGGGTTCTTGGGAAGTATACTCTTAGATAGAGTTTGGCATGCAGGATATATATTAGTGAAAAACATTGGGATCAACATCCATTGATGGAGGTGCAGGAAGTAGGATTGGACCAAGAGGTCCAACTGAGAGGTGACATGGAAGCAGCGTTGGCTAGCCCTATGGGGCTATGGAGCTAGGATGGTCAGCATTGTCCTAATTTGGACAGAGATGGCCAGGACTTACTACAACTGGCTGGATCCATCATTAGATATGGGCTAACTGAGAGCGTGATGTCACTCTGGGCTTTGTGGATGAGACAGTCACCAAAGGTCTAACAGCTGGAGGAAGGCTGAGAGCAGCCCACACCCCAGAGCTGGGCAGTGAGCCCTTCATCAAAGCTACTCTGGGCAGTACATTTCACCGATCACAGCAAGGTATTATTTCCTTACCTCTAGAACGAGTCACCTCTATCAGACAGAAGAGATTCCAAAGTAGCCACTGAAGCATCTAGATTTATTTATTTATTTATTTATTTATTTATTTATTTATTTATTGTTTCCTTAACTTCAAAATGCCACATAGCATGGATCCACTCCTACCAGTGGAAAAGCAATCAGGTACTCTTTGTGAGGCAAAACATTATTTCTCTCAAGTCAGACACTTTAAGATGCTGTTAAAAATCTTACTTCTTAAAAAGGGGCTAAGAAATGTTTTACTTGAAAACTCAGCAGTTTGAATTCACTGGAAATTATGGCACACAGAAGGACACATACTCTTGGTGTTACGCAATAGTTTTGTCCTGGTAATTATAAACAACTTCTAACATCCTACTATAGGATTGTATTAGTCCACAATCTTAGAGGATTATGGCTACTCTACTGTTAAGTGTAAAACCAAAATACAACAACAGTAATGATAATAATAGCCAAGGAATATTAAGAGTGTTGGTGTATGCCCTGGATGGGAATCCTTATTGGGAGGGCAAAGTTTTCTTTTTTGTTTGTTTATGGCTCCCTTTAAAAAAAATTAAATCCATATGGTGTAATAATTTCAGGAGTAGAATTTAGTAATTCATCACTTACATATAACACCTTGTGCTCATCCCAACAAGTGCCCTCTTTAGTGCCCATCACCCATTTAACCTATCCTCACACCCAACACCTCTTCAGAAACCCTCAGTTTGTTCTCTGTATTTAAGTCTCTTATGGTTTGCCTCCTTTTTTTTACCTTATTTTTCCTTTCCTTCCCCTATGTTCATCTGTTTTGTTTTTTAAATTCCGGCTATGAGTGAAATCATATGATATTTGTCTTTCTCTGAATGACTTATTTCACTTAGCATGTTAGTCTCTAGTTCCATCCACATTGCTGCAAATGGCAAGATTTCATTCTTTTTGATCACCAAGTAATATTCCATTGCATATGTATACCACAGCTTTTTTATCCATTCAGCAGTCAATGGGCATTGGGCTCTTTCCATAATTTGGCTATTGTTTATAGTGCTGCTATAAACATTGGGGTGCATGTTTGGGGCAAGTTTCCTTAACGCTCTGAGCCTATTTCTCAACTCCATATAGTGAACAGTGAGATCACATGTGTTAAAATACATGTTGCCTGATGCCCAATGAAAGCCAACATTTGATAAGCTGTAGCTACATTATCAGCTATGACTATGTCCTCTGATATGGTAAAATATGTAAATATGCATGTATAGAAAAGCAGTTAATAGTGGTGACTGCTAGATGGGGGGGTTACGGGTGACTTCTTTTTCATAAGTTGTTTTCAATATTTTTTAGAATACAGAGATGGTACATTTATATTCAGAAACAGAAATAATTTAAGAAAATAAAATTAATACATGTTAAAAATCACACTATTTTCTATAGTGAGTAAAGTGAACAAAATAATCAATTTTGTTGTGTGACTGCCCCACCTCAGGAAAAAAAGGGCATTCAAGAAGGCAAATTTTACTGAAATCCTGAAAAGTTTGGACTAATTGACTTCATTTAGAACAGTGGTTCACAAAGCTCTAGGAGATGGGTTAACAAAGATTTTGGTCTCAGATCATGTCACCAGGTAAACACAGACTTTTTTCCTCAATGCATAAATAAATTCCAGTACCTAATTACTTCTCCCTTAGTAAAGACTTAATTAAAACTATTCAAAGGAAGGTATCACTTACCCATCACAGAAGAGGTCTGTCTCTGGTGCAGTCACTGAGGAGCTCCCCTGGTCACCTCATGCCCTCAGCTGTCCTCTGAGATGGGCACAGGAGGAGGTGATGGGTGTTCATATGGATCTGCCCATTTGTGTTGGGAATGCCCTGTGACCCTGTAGCAATGGGGATCATGAGGTCCAATATCTCAAAACTTTAACAAATTTGCATTCAAAACCATTCCTCGGCCATGCACATGCAACTTTGCAAACTATGTTCTGTAGCTTGGAAGATACAAGTACACTGACTCGAAATGCGGTTCCCTTCAGGCTTCCTCTGACCTCTTATCCCGAGCTTCCCTCATAATCACCATCATTTCATCTTTCCTTCTTTTTGTATTATTTTTTCACATTTGTATTTAAGTTTGTAATTTGTATTTAACATATAGTGCAATATTAGTTTAGGAGTAGAGTTTAGTGATTCATCATTTACATATAACACTCAGGGCTCAACACAAGTGCCCTCCTCAATGTCCATCACCCATTTAGCCTATGTCCCCACCAAACTCCCCTTAGCAACCTTCTGTTTGTTCTCTATATTTAAGAGTTTCTTATGGTTTGCCTCCCTCTCCCTCTTTTTTTCTTCCCCTATGTTCACCTGTTTTGTTTCTTAAATTTCACATATGAGTGAAATCATATGGTATTTGCCTTCCTCTGACGGACTTATTCCACTTAGCATAATACACTCTACCTCCATCCACATCATTGCAAATGACAAGATTTCATTATTTTTGATGTCTGAGTAATATTCCATTGTATATGTATATCACCTCTTCTTTATGTACTCATCAATAAGTGGACATTTGGGCTCTGTTCATAATTTGACAATTGTTGATAATGCTGCTATAATGTGTCCTTTTGAATCAGTATTTTTGTATCCTTTGGATAAATACCTAGTAATGCAATTGCTGCGTTGTAGGGTAGTTCTATTTTTAACTTTTTGATTAACCTCCATACTGTCTTCCAGAGTGGCTGCACCCATTTGCATTCCCACAAACAGCGCAAGAGTGTTCCTCTTTCTCCACATCCTTACCAACACCTGTTGTTTATGGTGTTGTTAATTTTAGATACTATGACAGGTGTTAGCTGGTATATCATCATAGCTTGGATTTGTATTTCCCTGATGATGTGTGATATTGAGCATCTTTGCATGTGTCTGTTAGCCATCTGGATGTCTTCTCTGGAAAAAAAAAGTCTATTCATGTCTTCTGCCCATTTCTTAACTGGATTCCTTTTTTTTTTCTTTTTAAAATCCATGTGTATTTTTTCCTTTATTCCAATTTTCCTTATTTTTTTTTATTTAACAAAGTAAAACATGCTTCTTTCAAAAATAATCAGATATAAAAATGCATAAAGTGAAAGTTAGTGATTCAACACTTCCCCCAAGCCCTCAGTATTTCACTTGAATTTGCATATTTATTCAAAAGAATCAGACTACAACTGCCTAGGTCAACACATTTGTATTTAATTTATTAATATTTTGTTTCTAGTTATTATGATTAACCTCTACTAATATCTGGTAGTTATGAAAAAAAGAGGGAATAACTCATCATGGAAGCATCCTCCCATGGTTAAGTCTAGCTACACAGCCTCCATATTTCAGATTTGTGCCACTGGGGACATCTGGAATGATACTTGCTCTGATATGGAATAGACATGCCAGGGCTGTGGGAAGGGCAAATGAGAACCAATGACAGCCTTATCACAGCAGCCAATGAAATCATAGTGGTCAAGCCAGGGAGGTTCTGGGCACCCTTCTTGGCTTACATCACTGTCCTTTCTTTAGACACCAGGGATCTAACAGAGGCATGTCCTGAATCTGTGGGGTGGCAAGGCCCACACCTTGGTGTCCACATCCACATTTACAAATATGTCCTCCGGAAACAGCTTTCTTTGAGAATTCAGCAACGTAAGTTAGATGAGTTGTCTTAAAGTCATATAATCTCTGGAAGGGAAAGGAGAAGGAAATAAAGAGAACTGAAGTGTGCCCAGATTGCTAATTTCAAAGCATCATGGCCTTTATAATCTCTTGTTCCCACCCACCTTTGGACACCTCACCCCTCTGCTTCCTAAATTAAACAGGCATAACAGGAATGAGCCTGCAACAACACATCCCTCAGCTACAAGGCACTACGTGGGGGACCCAGAGCCACCATCTTCACTGTGCAGGCACTTCCCAGAGTCAGTACCTTCTTGGGCTGAAAGAGGACAGCCCTTCACCATTCATGTCACTGGACATGATGCTGAGGCTACAGAGGTGATCTACCTAATCCAGAGTCCCTAGTGAGTTGTACAGAGCTAGGACAAAGCCATAGAGGATAAACTCCACTGCTGTGGTGCTCAGTGACATGAAGTAGACAAAACAAAGGCTCCTTCTGTTAAAACCAAATTCAATATGCCTGCACCAGGGTGCCTCCCTCTTTCACCCAAGAACTGAGCTCAGCTTTTCTCAGCTGCAGGCTAAGTACCATGCTCAACCCCTGAGCCAAGCTGTACCTGAAGTTGAAGACACTGTGTCCATTTATCCCACACCTAGCACAGTCCCTCCAGCTAGCAGTTCCATCTTCCAATAACCCCAGGCTCTGCCTCCTTCTACCTGAGCTACTGGTCCAGATTTTCTACTCCAGCCTTCTTTAGAGTTGTACCCTCCTTCTTCTTGGGTGGCCTCCTTCCAGAAATCCAAGACAGTAGCAGGGATAACAAAATTCAAGACAATATTCAAATCGAGAGGAACATTTCTCTGTGATACAAAATTACATAAAAGCTAATGCTTCATAGCTCAGGTCTGAGCATGTGGTGTTATGAAGGGACTCCTGAAGCCCCTTCCAATACCACCTGAAAAGCAAGGACCTGATCTTACTTGCCTTTGAGGCACACAGCCTCATGCTTTATCCAGGGTACATGAGCAATAGAAATAAATGTACTTGGTACCACATTATTCAGTCTTTACTCTTATGCCATCCCTGGCTGTTTCCAATCATTACTGAGTTTCCATTGGCCTAGAAGGCTGCCCCCACATATCTAGGCACAGAAGTGGCTGTGCTTATGAATGCACAGTTTAAGCATCTACCTAGTCCATTCCTCATCAATTGCTCAAAGCAATAAATATATGACTTATTTCCAGCAACTGAAGAAACCAGAGATAGATATGGAGTCCCCTGCCCTAGTGAATCACATTTTTGTGAGGATAAGTATGTGGTGTAGACAGCAAGTGAGTGAGGGGTGCAGGGGTGGGGCTGGTGATGAAAGGTGTTAGGAAAGTCTTTTCAGAGCTGGATGGAGATGGCAGAATGAGGCATGGAAGACGGCCAGGTTGGAAGGAACAGTAGGCGGGAAGTAGTCAGGATGAAAAAAAAAAAGCATGTAGAGTGTGTCCTGGAACACAGAAAATTGACTTCTTCCACGTCTTGTCTATAAGCATCCATGTGTTGTGAAGCCATGGTTTTGTTCCTTCTTCATCTTTTAAGCACTTGGCAAATAATTTGATTATAAGAATATTTGTTGAGTTTCATTCTAAGCAAAATAAATGTGAGAGAAGCCCCTTTTGCAAATAATCACCGCAAAGCAGATTTTCAATGGTGAGCATCTCGAAATGAGGGCACTGCTGAATGGTGCATTTTGCTGTGAACTCAAATGCAAATCCAGACTCTGGAAACCTGCTGTGCTCCTCATAGCTCCACATAGCTCAGGGAGCTACAGCTAAGCACCTTCAGTCCTAAGGACTCCCTCATCCCCTCCTCAAGTCTTGACATTTTCCTCGTTTATAATGTGAGCAAGTAGCTTTTTGTTTCTCGGTGTATGCCCTTGTTCTTGCTTGCCCAATTTGGTTCACATCAAGACTGTAATTGTAATAATTCTGTAAGGCTATGTACCTGGAAGTGACTTCAGGAAGCATCCAGATGTAAAAAGAAATACTTCCATTTTCTGCAGCACCTTCTGAGGAGATATTCAAACCCAACAGTCTTCTGCAACTGCTTCCAACTATGAACTGTGAACTCCCAAGCAGCATAAAGGAATTGCTAGAACACTGTGCTAAGAGAATTAACCAATCTTTAGCCTGGCTTCTACCTGCACTGGAAAATTTCATGCCCAAGAAAACACAGTGCTTGAGTCAAGGGAAGCAAAAGCAAAAATAAATGATCATAGGGGAAAAAAAGAGAGAGGCAAACCAAGAAATAGACTCTTAAATATAAAGAAAAAACTAATAGTTATTAGCAGTGGGGAAAGGGGGGTATGTGGGTTAAATAAGTGATAGGGATTAAGGAGTGCACTTGTTGAGATGAGAATCGGGTGTTGTATGGAATTGTTGAATCACTATATTGTATACCTGAAACTAATATTACCCTGTATGTTAGCTAACTGGAATTTAAATAAAAACTTAAAAAAATAAAAAGAAAACAATGCTGCCAAACAGAAAAATGTACATTGTCCCAAATCACATTGCCAAACCAATTTAAGTAATTTTCCACACCTCTTTTCTGCAATTATCCATTTCCTCATAGCCCCAAAGCCTCCTTTTTTGTTCCCTTATTTTTCACTTCCCACGGCCCTTTTTATTTCCTTCTCTGCTCTTTCTTTAAAGCTACCAGTCCCCTTTAAGTCTTAATTGTCACTGAGCTCCGTTTATACTGGAGTCTCTCCCTACTATGGCAGTAGTCTGAGTCAAATCTATTTTGCTACCTTTAAAGAGTTGCACTAGGGTTGTGAGGAATGAATGGTTATATATTATGGAATCAGGGGAGGTAAAGACAGAAGGAAGGCCTCCAGAGGGACTTTGATATGCTAAAGAGGACTCCTAAGATACCTGAGACCTTGCTATTTCAAGCTAAGGTTGTTTTTCCTCTAGTAAGGCATTAACATTAGGATGGTAGGGGGTTCTTGGAGAAATGTCATACTCTGTATTCGCCTCAAATATATGTCAATGAGCTGCAGGTTATAAGGAAATTTAATTTTGCCTGTCATTTCTTTCTTCCCTTTGTTCCCCATATCACAATGGAGGGGAAGGTCATACTAGGGGCTCCAGGAAACTGAGGCTTTAGGGTTTTGGAGATTAGGCTATTGATAAGATTGTCTTTTTCTTGTAATTTACTAAGATATTTGTAAACTGATAGAGACTCATCTCTTCTATGACTGTGATCTCTATCAGCCATTTGTTTTGTTTCCTTTTCTTTGTTCTTGGGCAGCCAGGAGTGCATGAAGAATATCTCATATACCCCACCTGCGGGGGTGGGAGGGTTGGGGTGTGTGTGCTAGCTTGTGCTTTGCCTTCTGCTTGCTTTATGGTCCCTCACTCCTGGCCAGTGAGCCATGGGTACAACCAATCAGTTAATCCACATTGCCAGCCTCAACCTTCTGTTAGCATAACCATAATAAAAACACTTTCTTGGAACATAAACATTCCTGACACTTTTCTCTCAGAGCCACAGGTAAGTTGACTCTCTCACTTGTGTGGGAACCCTTGCCTGCCAAGCAAACAACCCTAGCTCTTACTAGCTGAGCGTTGTGGCACTCAGTATCTTCCATTTGTGCAGGGAAGCATCAGTGATAGGCTAGGAGGGGGTCAATCCCAACAAGCTCATTATCAAGAATCAAAGCTTTATATTGAACTGCAAACTACACCACTCAGAGCTACTATTGATTGGGTTCTATGTGTCCTGAAATGTGGGAAATTCACACATCACTTATTTTCATTTGATTCCCCACAACAAACCCATTTTACCAATGAGGAAACCAAAGAGCCAGGGATGGATGGACAAGACAAGCTCAGTATCCTGTGTTCTTGGCTCCAAACAAATGACACTGTCCAATAAACCATTAAGTCAGGATAGCAAACATTTGAATAAGAGGGCCACGAAGGATTAAAGCAAAAGGTAGAGAAAACTTTAAGAATGAGGCCTTTGGGCAAGGACTAGTCTGCCCCAATAGCTGGATAGATGGTCTGCTGCTGACATATGGCCCAAGATGGTGAGAAGCCAGGTGAAGAAAGGTAGGACCTCTAGGAGCTGAAAAGCATTTCTAGGTTGGCCCCAGGGCAGTCTAAATCCAAGGAAACACTCTTGGGGTCCAAATATGGAAGCATGTTCTTCACACCTGTTTGCAGGGCAGAACTCATGGAGTTTGATGGTGCCAGTGAGAGTGAACTGACCATGGCCAAGCCCCTTCTGGAGAGAAAAGAAGGAAGACACTGGCAGGATGGACATGCCTGGTAACCACTTCCATAGGTCTGCATTCAAGCACAGATAACTTGGCCTTGCTTCGACCTAGGTGGTCCTAGAAAAAGACCTGGGCACCAGATGGTCAGGGAAGTCTGGACAAGATTTTGGCTACCTCAGAAAATCACTATTTTTTTTTAACTAAAAACGTATTTTCCCTACTTCTTTAGTAACATATTTTTAATTTTTAAAAAATATAAAACACATATAACATAAAATTTACTATCTTAACCATTTTAAGTATATACTTCAGTGGCATTAAGTATTTATGTTATTATGCAGCTATCACAACCATCCATATCCAGAATGAATGAAACTCTATCCAATTAACTGCTAACTCCCTCTTATTCCCTCGCCCTCAGTCCCTGGCAACCACCACTCTACTTTCTGTCTCTATGAATTTGATTACTCTAGGTGCCTCATAGAAGTAAACTCATGCAGTATGTATTTTTGTGACTGCCTTATTTTACTCAGCATAATGTCCTCTTGTTCAACCATACTGTAAATGGCAATATTTCTTATTTTTAATACTTGGCAATATTCCATCATGTATATGTGTGTGTGGATAGATGATAGATATAGATATAGATGTAGATATAGATATATAGATATAGATATAGATATAGATATAGATATAGATATAGATAGATGGATATATGCCACCACTTCTTTAACTATTCATCAGTCAATAGGCATTTTGGTTCTCTCCATAGTTTGGCTATTGTTTAACTTTTTTTAACATTTATTTATTTTTGAGACAGAGAGAGACAGAGCATGAACGGGGGAGGGTCAGAGAGAGGGAGACACAGAATCTGAAACAGGCTCCAGGCTCTGAGCTGTCAGCACAGAGCCCGACGTGGGCTCGAACTCATGGACCACGAGATTGTGACCTGAGCCAAAGTCGGCTGCTTAACCGACTGAGCCACCCAGGCGCCCCTGGCTATTGTTGATAATGCTGCTATAACCATAAGGGTGCATGTACCTTTTCACATCTGTATTTTTGTATTCTTTGGTAAATATTTAGTAGTGCAATTGATGGGTCTTGGGGTAGTTCTATTTGTAACATTTTGAGGAACCTCCACAATCTTACCCAGAGTGGCCACACCAGTTTGCATTCCCACCACCAGTGAAAAAGTGTTCCCCTTTCTCCACATCCTTGCCAACACCTATTGTTTACTGTGTTCTTAATTTTAGCCATTCTGATAGGTGTGAAGTGATATCTCATCATAGTTTTGATTTGTATTTCCATGATGATGGGCAATGTTGAGCATCTTTTCATGTGTCTATTAGCATTCTGGATGTATTCTTTAGAAAAAAATATCTATGCATGTCTTCTGCCCATTTCTTAAATGGATTATTTGTTTTTTAGGTGTTGAGTTTGATAAGTTTTTTTTAAAATAGATTTTGGATACTAACTCTTTATCAAATATGTCATATGCCATAGCTTTTCCCATTCTGTAGCCTGTCTTTTACTTTTGTGGATTGTTTCCTTCACTGTGCAGAAGCTTTTTATCTTGATGAAGTCCAAAAAGTTCATTTTTATTTTTGTTGCCTTTGCCTCTGGTGACATGTCTACCAAGAAGTTCCTCTATGGCTGAGGTTAAAGAAGTTTCTGCCTGTGTTCTCCTCTAGGATTTTGATGGTTTTCTGTCTCACAATGAGGTCTTTCTTCCATTTTGAATTTATTTTGTGTATGATGAAAGAAAGTGCTCATTTCATTCTTCTGAATGTTGCTGTCGAGTTTTCCCAACACCATTCATTGAAGAAATTATCTTGTTTCCACTGGATATTCATTCCTGCTTTGTCAAAGATGAGTTGAATATATAATTGTGGGTCCATTTCTGAATTTTCTATTCTGTTCCATTGATCTATATGTCTGTTTATGTGCCAGTACCATAATATCCTGATGACTACAGCTTTATAATATAGCTTGAAATACAGAATTGGAAGGCCTCCAGTTTTCTTTTTCTTTTTCTTTTTCTTTTTCTTTTTCTTTTTCTTTTTCTTTTTCTTTTTCAGGATTGCTTTGGCCATTCAGGGTCTGTTGTGGTTCCATACAAATTTTAGGATTGTTTGTTCTAGCTCTGTGAGATATGTTGGTGATTTTCTTTAAAGTTTATTTATTTCTTTTGAGAGAGAAAGCACACCAGCGGGATAGGGGCAGAGAGAGGGGGGGAGAGAGAATCCGACACGGGGCTTGATCTCAGGAACCTTGAGATCATGACCTAAGTTGAAATCAAGTTGGACACTTAACAGACTGAGCCACCCAAGTGCCCCTGCTGGTGATATATTGATGGGGATTGCATTAAATGTGTAGATTGCTTTGAGTAATATAGACATTTTAACAGTTTCTGATTCCAGTCCATGGAAAATGCCTTTCCATTTCTTTGTGTACTCTTCAATTTCTTTCATAAGTGTTCTATAGTTTTCAGAGTACAGATCTTTTACCTCTTTGCTTACATTTATTCCTAGGTATCTAATGTACTGTACTATGTAAAATAATAATGGTGAGAGTGGACATCTTTGTCCTATTCCTGACCATAGGGGAAAGGCTCTCAGTTTCTCCACATTGAGAATGATAATAACTGAAAATCTTTCATATATGGCTTTTATGATGTTTAGTTATGTTCCATTAATCCCTACTTTGTTGAGGGTTTTTATCAAGAATGGATGTTGTATTTTGTCAAATGCTTTTTCAGCATTTATTCAGAGTACCATATGATTCTTATCCTTTCTTTTATTAATGTGGCGTATCATGTTGATTGATTTGTGAATATTGAACCAGCCCTACAGCACAGAAATAAATCTCACTTGATCATGGTGAATAATTCTTTTAATGTACTGTTGGATTCATTTTACTAGTACCTTGTTGAGAATTTCTGCATCCATGTTCATCAGTGATATTAGCATGTAATTCTCCTTTTTAGTGGAGTCTTTGTCTGGTTTTGGAAATTAAGGCAATTCTCACTTCACAGAGAATTTATTATTTATTTAAATTATTTCAATAAATAAATAAATAAATAAATAAATAAATGTACTGGAAGGCACTTGTCGCCAAAATAAATGATACATCCATTTTGAAAACAAAAAATTCCATTTCTAAAAACATTTTTTAATGTTTTTACTTATGAGAAAGAGACAGAGATACAGAGCACAAATGGGGAAGGGCCAGAGAGAGAGATATAGGGAGACACAGAATTCAAAGCAGACTCCAGGCTCTGAGCTGTCAGCACAGAGCCCGATGTGGGGCTCAAACTCATGCACTGCAAGACACTGACCCGAGCTGAAGTTGGATGCTCAACCAACTGAGCCACCGAGACACCTCAAAAAATTCCATTTCTATTTTTTGAAACAGTTTGAGAAGAATAGGTATTAACTCTTCTTTAAATGTCTGGTAGAATTCCCTGGGAATTCATCTGGCCCTGGACACTGTTGGGAGATTTTTTTATTATTCTTTCAATTTCTTTGCTGGTTATGGTATGTTCAAATTTTCTATTTCTTCATGTTTCAATTTTGGTAGTTTGTAAGTTTGTATAAATTTATCTATTTCTTTCAGAATGCCCAGTTTGTTGTTATTAATTTTCCATAATATTCTCTTATAATTGTTTGTATTTCTGACGTGTTGGTTGTGATCTCGCCCTTCTCTTTTGTGATTTTATTTGGGTCCTTTCTCTTTTCTTTTTGATAAGTATGCCTAGGGGGTTATCAATTTTATTAATTCTTTCAAAGAACCACTTCTAATTTTGTTGGTCTGTTCTGTTTTTTGTTTGTTTCTGTTTTTTAAAGTTTCTTTGTTTATTTTGAGAGAGAGAGAAAGAGAGAGAGCATGAATGGGTGAGGGGCAGAAGGAGAGGGAGAGAGAGAGAATCCCAAGCAGCCACCACACTGTCAACTCACAGCCTGATATGGGGCTCAAACCCACAAACCATGAGATCATGACTTAAGCCAAAATCAAAAGTCAGCTACTTAACCAATTGAACCATCCACGTGCCCTTTGTTTGGTTCTTTCTATATCATTTATTTCTGCTCTAGTCTTTATTCCCTTCCTCTTGCTGGCTTTAGGCTTTATTTGGTCTTCCTTTTCTACCACCTTTAGGTGTAAGGTTAGGATGTATTTGAGACCTTTCTTGCTTCTTGAGATTGGCTGGAATTGCAACATACTTCATTCTTAGGACTGCTTTTACTGCATCCCCAGGTTTGGACTGTCGTGTGTTCATTTTCATTTGCCTCCATGTACTTTTTCATTTCTTTTTAATTTCCTGGTTAACGCATTCATTCTTTAGTAAGATGTTCTTTAACTTCCATGTAGTTGCAATCTTTCCAAACTTGGCGGGGGGCGGAGGGGTGTGGTTTCAAGTTTTGTAGCATTATAGTCTGAAAATATGCATGGTATGATTTCAGTCTTTTTGTACTGGTTGAGGGCTGAGATGATTTGAGACACGGTATGTGATCTATTCTGGAGAATGTTCCTTGAGCACTTGAAAAAAATGTGTATTCTGCTGCTTTAGGATGGAATGTTCTGACTATATCTGTTAAATCCATACTGTTCAGTGTGTCATTCAAAGCCATTGTTTCTTTGTTGATTTTATGGTTAGATGATCTGTCCACTGCTGAAAGAGGGGTGTTAAAGTCCCCTAGTAGTATTGTATTATTATCACTGAGTTTCTTTGTGTTTGTTATTAATTAACTTACACATTTTGATGTTTCAAGTTGAGGGCATAAATATATACAATTGTTACTTCTTCTTGATGGATAGACCCCTTAATTATGATATAATGCCCTTCTTTATCTTTTTTTATAGTCTTTGTTTTAAATTGTAGTTTGTCTGATATAAGTATGGCTACTCCAACTTTCTTTTGGCATCCTTGGCATGATAGATGTTTCTCTATCCCCTCACTTTCAATCTGACAATGTCTTTAGGTATAAAATGAGTCTCCTGTTTGGTCTCCTATGTGGCTCAGTCAGTTGAGCATCTGACTCTTGACTTCAGCTCAGGTCCTGGTCATGGGATCAAGTCCCATATCAGGCTCCATACTGAGATTTCAGCCTCCTTAAGGTTCTCTCTTTTCCTCTGGCCTTCTCCCCAGCTCATGCTCTCTCTTTCTGAAAATGAAATGAAATGAAATGAAATGAAATGAAACGAAATGAAATAAATAATAAAAAGAGTCTCCTGTAGGCAGCATATAGATGGATCTTGTTTTTTGGTCCATTCTATACCCTATGTCCTTCTATTGGAGGATTTAGTCCACTTACATTCAGGGTAATTATTGAAAGGCATTAGTGTCATAGTGTTACCTGTAAAGTGGTGTTTTTGGTGATGCTCTCTGATCCTTTCTAGTCTTTGTTGTTTTTGGTCTTTTTTTCTCCACTCAAACAGTCCCTTTTAATATTTCTTGCAGGGTCAGTTTAGTGGTCACGAACTCCTTTGGTTTTTTTGGTGGGGGGGAAACTCTTTATCTCTCTTTCTATTCTGAAAGACAGTCTTGTTGGATAAAGTACTTTCGGCTGCATGGTTTTCCCATTCAGCACATTGAATATTTTCTGCCATCCCCTTCTGGCCTATCAAGTTTCTATGGACAGATATGCTGTGAACCTGATCTGTGTTCCCTTGTAGGCTAAGGACTTTTTTTCCCTTGCTGTTTTCATGATTCTTTTCTGTGTATTTTGTGCATTTGACTATGATATGCACAATCACATTTGATTCGTGATGGTCAGCTTTTGTTGAATTTAATGGGAGTTCTCTGTTCTTGGATTTTGATGTCTGTGTACTTCCCCAGATTAGGAGAGTTTTTAGCTGTAATTTTCTCATAAAAACCTTCTGTGCCAGGGAGTGCCAGGAGTCAAGTTGGTGGAACAGCATGGAAGTTTTTTGTAAGTCTCACATCCATGAAATACAGCCAGACCAACACTAAACCATCCTATACACCTAGAAAACTGGTGGATTAACACAACAATCTGCACAACCTGAACCACAGAATTCAGCAGGTACGCAGTGTGGAGTGGTGAATTTGGGGAGTGAGAAGCCGCGAGAAGTAGGGAACCGCTTTTGCGGGTGGAGAGAGGACAGACACTGGGGGGGAGACTATGGGAAAAGCACCCCTCCCCAAAAGCACCTGGAGAGAAAGTGGAAAACTGGAAACAGCCACAGAGACTAAACTAAAAAGACAGAAAGGTGGCCATAGTCTCAGGGCACCAGAGCAGCAGGGACCAGCAAGCGTTCCTGGGTTCAGCCGACATTTGTCATTGTTCATTCTACCATTGCTCGATGAGATCTTCCCGCAGAGGGGCAGAACGGGTCAAAGCCACATTCCTTCAGGAGTAAGGGGCCAGGGAAAACAGCTGCATTTAAGACAAAACTCAGGAGAGAGGTACTGCCTGGGGCCTGGTCACAGAGAGTGAAAAAGTGGGGAGTGGATGAGAACTGGAGACAGAGGATGGGTGCACGATTGCTGATCCACGAGAACAGACCGGGTAGCTGCCTGGTGTCATTTTCACCACTCCCACACATGTATATATGCACCTATGAGCAGCACAACAGTCCACCCCAGTAGGCTAGCATCGTCATCTAATGGAGAGCAGAGCTGTTACACTGAGCCCCACCCAACTGGGCCAACTTCGCTCTTCAAGAACACAAGTCTTACCGCCGGCTTAGTATATGGACTATAAAGAGCTACATAGACTGACGTCTAGGGGAAAATGAAGCAATTTCAGTTCTACTTCAATCTGTTAGCAGGTTCATCTATTCAATTTTCTTTCTTCCTTTTTTCTTCTTGTTTCTTTTTTTCTTTTAGAATTCTTTTATTTTTCTTGAATAGAGAAAGAGAAAAAATTCATTTTTATTTTTAATAAAAATATTCTCCTTTAATTTTTATTACTATATTTTTTATTTTCGTGTAATTTTTTTCAAATTCTATTTTACTTTCATAATTTTATTTTAGTCTACTTCAGTGTACTCACATTTTCAAATGTTCAAACAATTTCCTTTTTTTCTTTCTTTTTCTCTTTTTCATTTGTTTTCTTTTTCTTGAATGAAGAAGGACAAAAATTTCATTTCTACTTTAAATTTCTATTAAAAATATTTTTTTAAATTTTTATTAATATATTTTTTTTACTTTTATGTAAATTTTTTCAAATTCCATTTTACTTCATTCATTTTATTTTAGTCTACTATAGTGTATTCACTTTTTCAAGTTTTTAAATGATTTCTTTTTCTCTTTTTTCTCTTTTTCGTTCCTTTTCTTTTTTCTTAAATACAGAAAAATAAAAATTCACATTTAATTTTAATTTAAAAAAATTTTTTTTCTTTACTTTTTTCACTATATTCTTTACTTTTGTGTATATTTTATCAAATTCTATTTTACCCCCATCATCTTATTTTAAACTACTTCAGTGTATTCCTTTTTTCAAATTCTCAAAGGATTTCCTTTTTTTTCTTTCTCCCCCGCCTTTTTTTCTCTAATCTGTCAAACCACTTTAAACACCCAGACCAAAACACACCTAGGATCTAGCATCATCTATTAGATTTTTGTGTGTGTATGTGTTTAATCTTTAATCTTAGCATTTTTGTAGTTTTAATTTTTTTAATTTCAATTTTTCTACCTAATTAATTCCTTTTCTCCCTTCAAAATGACAAAAAGAAGGAATTCACTACAAAAGAAGGAGCACGAAGAAACAACAGCCAGGGAGTTAACCAACATAGATACAACCAAGATGTCTGAACCAGAATTTAGAATCACGATAATAAGAATACGAGCTGGAGTCAAAACTAGATTAGAATCCCTTTCTGGAGAGATAAAAGAAGTAAAAAATAGCCAGAGTGAAATTAAAAATACTATAACTGAGCTGCAATCACAGACAGATGCAGCGGTAGCAAGGACAGATGAGGCAGAAGAGAAAATCAATGATATAGAGGACAAAGTTATAGAGAATAATGAAGCAGAAAACAAGATGGAGATTAAGGCAAAAGAGCACGATTTAAGAATTAGAGAAATCAGGGACTCATTAAAAAGGAACATCAGAATCATAGGGGTCCCAGAAGAGGAAGAGAGAGAAATAGGGGTGGAAGGGTTATGTGAGCAAATCATACTGGAAACTTTCCTAACCTGGGGAAAGACACAGACATCAAAATCCAGGAAGCACAGAGGACCCCCATTAGATTCAATAGAAACTGACACTCAACAAGGCATATCATAGTCAAATTCACAAAATACTCGGGCAAGGAGAGAATCTTGAAAGCAGCAAGGTAAAAAAAGTCCTTAACCTACAAGGGAAGACATGACGTTTCCAGCAGACCTATCCACAGAAACTTGGCAGGCCACAAAGGAGTGTGGCAGAATATATATAATGTGCTGAATCAGAAAAATATGCAGCCAAGAATTCTTTATCCAGCAAGGCTGTCATTCAAAGTAGAAGGAGAGATAAAAAGTTTCCCAGACAAACAAAAAGGAGTTTGTGACCACTAAACCAGCCCTGCAAGAAATTTTAACAGGGACTCTCTCATGAAAGAAAAGATGATATATATATATATTCATCATATCAAAAGCAACAAAGATTAGAAAGGACCAGAGAATACCATTGGACACCAACTCCAATGGCAATAAATCCATATTTTTCAGTAATCACTCTAAACATCAATGGACTCAATGCCCCAATCAAAAGACATAGGGTAACAGAATGGATAAGAAAACAAGATCCATCTATATGTTGTTTATAAGAGACCCACTTTAGACCTAAAGACACCTTCAGATTGAAAATAAGGGGATGAAGAACCATCTATCATGCTAATGGTCAGAAAAAGAAAGCCATATAGCCATACTTATATCAGACAATCTAGACTTTAAAATAAAGACTGTATCAAGAGATACAGAAGAGCATTGTACCATAATCAAAGGGTTTATTCACCAAGAAGACCTAAAAATCGTAAACATTTATACACCAAATGTGGAGGAAACCAAATATATAAATCAATTAATCACAAACATAAAGAAACTCATCAATAGTAATACCATAATAGTAGAAGACTTCAACACCCCAGTCACAGCAATGGACAGATCATCTAATAAAAAAAATCAACAAGTAAACAATGGCTTTGAAGGACACACTGGACCAGATGGATTTAACAGATATATTCAGAACATTTTATCCTAAAGCAGCAGAATATACATTCTTCTCCAGTGCACATGGAACATTCTCCAGAATAGTCCATATACTGGGACACAAATCAGCCCTAAGTACAAAAAGATCAAAATCATACCATGCATATATTCAGACCACGATGCTGTGAAACTAGAAATCAACCACAAGAAAAAATTTAGAAAGGTAACAAATACTTGGAGACTGAAGAACATCTTACTAAAGAATGAATGGGCTAAACAAGCAGTTAAAGAGGACCTTAAAAAGTATATGGAAGCCTATGAAAATGATAACACCACAACCCAAAACCTTTGGCATGCAGCAAAGGCGGTCATAAGAGGAAAGTATAAAGCAAGCCAGGCCTTCCTAAAGAAGGAAGAAAGATCTCATAAACACAACCTAACATTATGCCTTAAGGAGCTGGAAAAAGAACAGCAAATAAAACCGCAAACCAGCAGAAGAGAGGAAATAATAAAGATTAGAGCAGAAATTAATGCTATCAAAACCAAAAAAGACCAGGGGCGCCTGGGTGGCGCAGTCGGTTAAGCGTCCGACTTCAGCCAGGTCACGATCTCGCGGTCTGTGAGTTCGAGCCCCGCGTCGGGCTCTGGGCTGATGGCTCAGAACCTGGAGACTGTTTCTGATTCTGTGTCTCCCTCTCTCTCTGCCCCTCCCCCGTTCATGCTCTGTCTCTCTCTGTCCCAAAAATAAATAAAACGTTGAAAAAAAAATTTATAAAAAAAAAAAAAACCAAAAAAGACCAGTAGAACAGATCAATGAAACCAGAAGCTGGTTCTTTGAAAGAATTAACAAAATTGATAAACCAATAGCCAGTTTGATCAAAAAGAAAAAGGACCCCAATTAAATAAACTCAAGAATGAAAGAGGAGAGATCACAACCAACACAGCAGAAATAAAAATAATAAGAGAATATTATGAGCAATTATACGCCAATAAAATGGGCAATCTGGAAGAAATGGACAAATTCCTAGAAACATATAAACTACCAAAACTGAAACAGGAAGAAATAGAAAATTTGAACAGACCCATAACCAGTAAGGAAATGGAATTAGTAATAAAAAACCTGCCAAAAAACAAGAATTCAGGGCCAGATGGCTTTCCAGGGGAATTCTACCAAACATTTAAAGAAGAGTTAACACCTATTCTCTTGAAGGTGTTCCAAAAAATAGAAATGGAAGGAAAATTTCCAGACTCTTTCTATGAAGCCAGCATTACCTTGATTCCAAAACCAGAGACCACACTAAAAAGGAAAACTATAGACCAATTTGCCTGCTGAACATGGATGCAAAAATCCTCAAAAATATATTAGACAACAGGATCCAACAATATATTTAAAAAAATATTCACCAGACCAAGTGAGATTTATACCTGGGATGCAGGGCTGGTTCAATATCCACAAAACAATAAATATGATTCATCACATCAATAAAAGAAATAACAAGAACCATATGATCCTCTCAACAGATGCAGAGAAAGCATTTGACAAAATACAGCATCCTTTCCTGATAAAAACCCTCAAGAAAGTAGGGATAGAAGGATCATACCTCAAGATCATAAAAGCCATATATGACAAACACAATGCTAATATCATCCTCAATGGGGAAAAACTGAGAGCTTTCCCCCTAAGGTCAGGAACAAGAAAGGGATATCCACTCTCGCCACTGTTATTCAACATAGTATTGGAAGCCTTAGCCTCTGCAATCAAACAACACAAAGAAATAAAAGGCATCCAAATCGGCCAGGAGGAGGTCAAACTTTCACTCTTCACAGATGACGTGATATTGTATACGGAAAACCCAAAAGATTCCACCAAAAAATGGCTAGAATTGATTCATGAATTCAGCAAAGTTGCAGGACATAAAATCAATACACAGAAATCGGTTGCATTCCTATACACCAACAATGAAGCAACAAAAAGAGAAATCAAGCGATCGATCCTACATATAGTTCTTTCAAAAACCATAAACTACCTAGGAATAAATGTAACCAAAGAGGTGAAAAATCTATACACTGAAAACTATAGAAAGCTTATGAAATAAATTGAAGAAGACACAAAAAAATGGGAAAAGATTCCATGCTCCTTGATAGGAAGAACAAATATTGTTAAAATGTCGATACTACCCAAAGCAATCTACATATTCAATGCAATACCTATCAAAGTAACACCTGCATTTTTCACAGAGCTAGAACAAATAATCCTAAAATTTGTATGGAACCAGAAAAGACCCCGAATAGCAAAAGCAATCTTGAAAAGGAAAACCAAAGCAGGAGGCATCACAATCCCAGACTTCAAGCTATACCACAAGCTGTAATCATCAAGACATATGGTACTGGAATAAGAACAGATAGATCAATGAAACAGAATACAGAACTCAGAAATGGACCCACAAACGTATAGCCAAGTAATCTTTTTTTTTTTATATATATGAAATTTATTGTCAAATTGGTTTCCATACAACACCCAGTGCTCATCCCAAAGATGCCCTCTTCAATACCCATCACCTCCCCTCCCCTCCCTTCCACCCCCCCATCAACCCTCAGTTTGTTCTCAGTTTTTTTTATATGAAATTTATTGTCAAATTGGTTTCCATACAACACCCAGTGCTCATCCCAAAAGGTGCCCTCCTCAATACCCATCACCCACCCTCTCCTACCTCCCACCCCCCATCAACCCTCAGTTTGTTCTCAGTTTTTAACAGTCTCTTATGCTTTGGCTGTCTCCCACTCTAACCTCTTTTTTTTTTCCTTCCCCTCCCCCATGGGTTCCTGTTAAGTTTCTCAGGATCCACATAAGAGTGAAACCATATGGTATCTGTCTTTCTCTGTATGGCTTATTTCACTTAGCATCACACTCTCCAGTTCCATCCACGTTGTTGCAAAAGGCCATATTTCATTTTTTCTCATTGCCACGTAGTACTCCATTGTGTATATAAACCACAATTTCTTTATCCATTCATCAGTTGATGGACATTTAGGCTCTTTCCATAATTTGGCTATTGTTGAGAGTGCTGCTATGAACATTGGGGTACAAGTGCCCCTATGCATCAGTACTCCTGTATCCCTTGGATAAATTCCTAGCAGTGCTATTGCTGGGTCATAGGGTAGGTCTATTTTTAATTTTCTGAAGAACCTCCACACTGCTTTCCAGAGCGGTTGCACCAATTTGCATTCCCACCAACAGTGCAAGAGGGTTCCCGTTTCTCCACATCCTCTCCAGCATCTATACTCTCCTTATTTATTCATTTTGGCCACTCTGACTGGCGTGAGGTGATATCTGAGTGTGGTTTTGATTTGTATTTCCCTGATAAGGAGCGACGCTGAACATCTTTTCATGTGCCTGTTGGCCATCCGGATGTCTTCTTTAGAGAAGTGTCTATGCATGTTTTCTGCCCATTTCTTCACTGGGTTATTTGTTTTTCAGGTGTGGAGTTTGGTGAGCTCTTTATAGATTTTGGATACTAGCCCTTTGTCCGATATGTCATTTGCAAATATCTTTTCCCATTCCGTTGGTTGCCTTTTAGTTTTGTTGGTTGTTTCCTTTGCTGTGCAGAAGCTTTTTATCTTCATAAGGTCCCAGTAATTCACTTTTGCTTTTAATTCCCTTGCCTTTGGGGATGTGTCGAGTAAGAGATTGCTACGGCTGAGGTCAGAGAGGTCTTTTCCTGCTTTCTCCTCTAAGGTTTTGATGGTTTCCTGTCTCACATTCAGGTCCTTTATCCATTTTGAGTTTATTTTTGTGAATGGTGTGAGAAAGTGGTCTAGTTTCAACCTTCTGCATGTTGCTGTCCAGTTCTCCCAGCACCATTTGTTAGAGACTGTCTTTTTTCCATTGGATGTTCTTTCCTGCTTTGTCAAAGATGAGTTGGCCATACGTTTGTGGGTCTAGTTCTGGGGTTTCTATTCTATTCCATTGGTCTATGTGTCTGTTTTTGTGCCAAGTCAAGTAATCTTTGACAAAGCAGCAAAGAATATCCAATGGCATAAAGACAGTCTCTTCAGCAAATGGTGCTGGGAAAACTGGACAGCGTCATGCAGAAGAATGAACCTGGACCACTTTCTTACACCATACACAAAAATAAACTCAAAGTGGATGAAAGACCTCAATGTAAAACAGGAAGCCATCAAAATTCTCGAGGAGAAAGCAGGCAAAAACCTCTTTGATCTTGCCCACAGCAACTTCTTACTGAACACGTCTCCAGAGGCAAAGGAAACAAAAGCAAAGATGAACTGCAGGGACCTCATCAAAATAAAAAGCTTCTGGGGCTCCTGGGTGGCGCAGTCGGTTAAGCGTCCGACTTCAGCCAGGTCACGATCTCGCGGTCTGTGAGTTCGAGCCCCGCGTCAGGCTCTGGGCTGATGGCTCGGAGCCTGGAGCCTGTTTCCGATTCTGTGTCTCCCTCTCTCTCTGAACCCCCCCCCCCCGTTCATGCTCTGTCTCTCTGTCCCAAAAATAAATAAACGTTGAAAAAAAATTAAAAAAAAATAAAAAATAAAAAGCTTCTGCACAGCAAAGGAAACCATCAGCAAAACTAAAAGTCAACCAACAGAATGGAAGAAGATATTTACAAACGACATATCAGGTGAAGGGTTAGTATCCAAAATCTATAAAGAACTTATCAAACTCAACACCCAAAAAACAAAGAATCCAGTGAAGAAATGGGCAAAAGACATGAATAGACACTTCTCCAAAGAAGACATCCAGATGGCCAACCAACACATGAAAAATGCTCCACATCACTCATCAGGGAAATTCAAATCAAAACCACAATGAGATACTACCTTACACCTGTCAGAATGGCTAACATTAACACTTCAGGCAACAAGGGATGTTGGCGAGGATGCGGAGAAAGAGGATCTATTTTGCATTGTGGTGAGAATGAAAGCTGGTGCAGCCACTCTGAAAAACAGGATGGAGGTTCCTCAAACGAAAAATGGAACTACCCTCCGACCTAGCAATTGCACTACTAGGCATTTATCCACAGGATACAGGTGTGCTGTTTCAAAGGGACATATGCACCCCAATGTTTATAGCGGCACTATCAACAATAGCCAAAGTATGGAAAGAGCCCAAATGTCCATCAATGGATGAATGGATAAAGAAGATGTGGTATTTATATATATAAATAAATATAAATAAATATGTATATATATATGTGTATATATATGTATATATATATTATACCCTCCCGTTCCATCCACGTAGTTGCAAATTGCAAGATTTCATTCCTTTTTATTGCCAAGTAACACCCCATTGTGTATATATATATATATATATATATATATATATATACATATGCACATATATATGTATACATATATATATATATATATATATATATATATATACACACATGTATACATACATACACACTTACATGCCTTTTTTTCCCCTTCATCTTCTGGGACTGCATTTTAATAAGTTGCTGAGTTCCCTAAGTCTACTTTAATGGTCCAATATCTTTGTTTCCCTCTTCTTTTCAGCTTTATTATTTTCCATAATTTTATCTTTACATCACTAATTCATTCCTCTGCTTTGTCCGTCCTCACTGTTATGGCAACAATTTGGGTTTGCATTTGGGTTTTAGAATTTTTAATTTTGGCCTGGTCAGATTTTAGTTCTTTTGTCTCTGTAGTAGGGATTCTTTAGAATAGTCTATGCTTTTTTTCAAGCCCAGCTGGAATCCTTATAATTGTTGTTTTAAATTCTAGTTCAGATATCTCACTTATATCTGCACTGATTAAATGCCTGTCATTTCTTTTTGTTTTTTTTGTTTTTGTTTTTTGTTTTTGTTTTGTTTTGGTTTTGTTTGTTTTGAGGTCAATTTCTCCATCTTGTCATTTTGGAGGGAAATAATTACAATAATAAAATTAAATTAATTTTTTTTTAATTTGTAAGATAACTGAAGCTAGATCCATGGTGTGTTTTGGTCTGCTTACTAAGAGAAGTTTTTTAGAAAAAAAGAAAAAAAAAAAGAAAATAATTAAAATAAATAAATAAATAAAATAAAACAAAATAAAATAAAATATATAAAATAAAATAAAATAAAATAAAATAATAAAAATTTTGCTCTTTCTCTATCCAAGAAGAAAAAAAAACAGTAAGGGATACAACAAACAAACAAACAAACAAACACAATCCAAAGGAAGCTAGATCCTGTTTCACCTACAGCTGAAGATTTGCACCATTCTAACATTCTATTTAGTGCCTTGAAGGAGTTTATGCTGGTCTTCTGGGGGAGGAGCCTGCTGTCTGATTCTCAGGTGGACTTGCCCTGGTGGAAATGTGCTTAGAGGGTTCAGGGGGCAGGGCTTGATGTAAGGGCTCTGTTCTCTACTTGGTGTCACTGTTTAGCTCACTAAGGTTAATCAGTGCTGATGGGCTATGGGTGAAAATGGCTTTATCCTCCTCTGTAGTCTCCAGAGTGGGAAGTTTGAGACTTATGGATATGTAATCAGTCACCCTTCCTGTGTCCCTGGCTTCTGTCAGATCCCCACTTTCATGTCGTCTGTATCCAAGCCTGCCAGGCAGCATCGCCCTCCTGGGTTTTATCTCAGGCTTAGCTGTGTTTCAAAACCCCACACTTCAGATACTCCTTAGCTCAGACATGGACTGATCCTCTGTGATAGGGTCTCTAAACTGTGGCTGGTGCCAGCTCATCCCAGAAAGCAGTCTTGTGAATTTGCAGTAGCAGCCACTAAGAGTTTTTGGTAAATCTCAACACACAGATGGTGCCAAGGTTTGTTGCCCTCAGGGGACATCTTTGTTCCTATACTAGTGAATGGGCAGATCTGAGACCCCTACCAGGTCTTTTGCTGTGAGAAGACCCTATCACCTCCACCAAATGTACTCCAAGTAGGGGAACATCTTCTCCCTGTGAAATCCAGGGGATCCTCAAAACATTTTGCCCATTTCTGGGGCTCTGTCCTGTTTCCTCACTGGAGCACTGCCTGGTACTGACCTTTGAAACTTCAGACTCTGTGTCCTGCTGTTTATAAAAGCTGGCGATATTGAAACCCTCTCCTGTTTTGGGAACAGCTTTTTTTGTGCAGTCCCCTGTGTGTGTTTTCACTCTTAGCTCACCTCTCCATGATCAGCAATCCCTCCCCACCACAGCTCTCCCCCTCTCTTTCTTCCACAAATCAACTCTCTGAAGTTCCTACATTCCACATGTTTTTTTTTTCTGTTTGTGGACATGCAACTTTGTTCTCTAAGATTTTAGATCAATTTATTGGGTGTTAAGATGAATTGATATTTATCTAGCTGTTCATGGAGAGAAACAGCATAAAGTTACCCTACTCCTCTGCCAGCTTAATTCTCCTATCCTACATTTTTTAAATGTATCACTACAAATGTTATTCAGAAACCCATCTTTATGTTATTGTGGTTGTTTATAAAGTATACAATTTGATAGGTTTTGCTATATTTATGCATCCATGACACCTTCAGCACAACCAGGATAGTGAACAAATTCATCACTTCCAAAATGTCCTACATCCCTTCTGTAGTCCCTGCTCCTGTTCTCCCATCCTCCCCCTCATCCTGAGAACCAGTGATCTGCTATCTGTGACTGTAGATTGGTCACAGATTTAATTTAATTTAATTTCATATAATTTTATATAAATTAAATTATACAGCATGTCATTTTTAGTTTTTTAAAAAAATGTTTATTTTGAGAGAGAGAGAGAGAGAATAAGAAAGGAAAGGATCAGAGAGAGAAGACAGAGAGAATCCTAAACAGGCTCCACACTGTCAATACAGAGCCTAATGCAGGGCTCGATCTCATGACTCACGAAATCATGACCTGATTCAAAATCAAGTCAGATACTTCACCTCCTGAGCTACCTAGGAACCCCACAGCATGTAATTTTTAAAATTTGCCTTGCTTCTTTCACTCAATACAGTTACTTTGAGATTTTTTTCCCTCTTATGTGGTTACATGTATCAATAATTGAATCCTGTGAAAACTGCTATTGGTATTTTGATAAGGATTTCATTAAATGTGTAGATTGCTTTGGGTAGTATGGGCACTTTAACAATATTTGTTCTACTAATCCATGAGCATGAAATGTTTTCCATTTCTTTGTGTCATCTTCATTTTTTTTTAATAGTGTTTTATAGTTTGCAGAGTACAGGTCCTAGACCTCTTTGGTTAGGCTTATTCCTAAATATCTTATGGGTTTTGGTGCAATTGTAAGTGGGATTGATTCCTTGATTTCTCTTTCTTCTATTTCATTACTGGTGTATAGAAATGCAGCAGATTTCCATATGTTGATTTTGTATCTTGTGACTTTACTGAATGTATCATTTCTAGAATTTTTTTGATGGAGTCTTTTATGTTCTCTATATAGAGTATCACTTTATCTGCAAATAGTGAAAGATTGACTTCTTCATTGCTGATTTGAATGTCTTTTATTTCTTTTTTCTGTCTGATTGCTGTGGGGAGGTCTTCCAATTCTATGTTAAATAACAGCAAATTGAAAAAGAATGAAACTGGACCTTTGTTTTACACCACACACAAAAATAAATTCAAAATGGATGAAAGGCTTAAATGTGAGACAGGAAAGCATCAAAATCGTAGTGGGGAACACAGGCACTAGCCTCTTTGACATCGGCCATAGCAACTTCTTACTAGATATATCTCCTGTGACAAGTGAAATAAAAGAAAAAATAAACTATTTGGACTTCATCAAAATAAAGGCTTCTGCACAACAAAGGATATAATCAACAAAACTAAAAGGCAACCTATAGAATAGGAGAAAATATTTGCAAATGACATATCTGATAAAGGTTTAGTCCCCCAAATACATAAAGAACTTATAAAACTTATAAAACTCAATACCCAAAAAACAAATAATCCAGTTAAGAAATGGGCAGAAAACATGAATAGACATTTTTCCAAAGAAGATGTGCAGATGGCTAATAGACACATGAAAAGATGCTCAACATCACTCAACATCAGGAAATACCAATAAAAACTAGAAGGAGATGTAACTTCAAATCTGTCAGACTGGCTAAAATCAACAACACAAGAAACAACAGGTTTTGGCCAGGATCCAGAGAAAGGGGAACACCCTTACACTGTTGGTGGAAATGCAAACTGTTGCAGCCACTCTGGAAAATAGTACATAGGTTCTTCAAAGAGTTAAAAATAGAATTACCCTATGATGTAGCAATTGTTCAAAGGGATACATGCACCCCAATGTTTTTAGCAGCATGATCTATAGTAGCCAAATTATGAAAGAACCCAGATGATGTCCATCAACTGATGAGTGGATAAAGAAGAGGTGGTGTATATATATATACAAAATATTACTCATCCACAAAAAATAATTACATCTTGAGATTTACCAGGATGTGACTGGAGCTAGAGGGTATTATATTAAGTGAAGTAAGTTATGGAAAAGCAAATACCATATGATTTCACCCATATGGAATTTAAGAAACAAAACAAATTATCATAGGGGAGAAAAATAGAGAGGCAAACCAAGAAACAGATTCTTAACGATGGGGAACAAACTGATGGTTACCAGATGGGAGGTTGGCGGGGGCATGAGCTAAATAGGTGATAAGGAATAAGGAGTACAATTGTGATGAGCACTGAGTGCTGTATGGAAGTGCTTAATCACTAAGTTGAACATCTTAAACTAATATTACAGTGTATGTTAAGTAACTGGAATTTAAATAAAAACTTAAGTAAATTAAAGATAAAATTCATTCTTGTTTATTGTTAAGAAGTAGTATATTGTATAGATAAAACATTGAGTTTATCCATTCACCTCTTGATGGACATTTGGAATGTTTCCAGTTTGGGGCTGTTACAAATGTGTTACTGTGAACATTTGCTTTCTTTTCTCTTGGAATGGCTGGATCATATGGTAGGTGTATGGTTAAGACACTGCCAGATAGCTTTTCAAGGTGGCTGTACCCTGTTGCATTCCCACAATTGGCATATGAGTACTCCGGTTGTCCCACACCCTTGCTCACACTTGTATGGTCAGCCTTTTTATTTTCACCATTCCTATGTGTGCACAACTCACAGCCCACTAACTATGACATGAGCAATGTGCTGGACACTGCAGAACCAGGGTCACAAGACAAATGACAGACTGGCCTTTGCTACTCAATGAGGAAAGAGAGAGAAATGCAATAAATAGTACTGAAAAGTCTGATCAGCCATTTGATGCCTACTTTCTAACACACAAAATAAAATCCAGATGGATTAGACCTTGCTTCTAAAATATCTGAGTTTAGGGGCGCCTGGGTGGCGCAGTCGGTTAAGCGTCCGACTTCAGCCAGGTCACGATCTCGCGGTCCGTGAGTTCGAGCCCCGCGTCGGGCTCTGGGCTGATGGCTCAGAGCCTGGAGCCTGTTTCCGATTCTGTGTCTCCCTCTCTCTGCCCCTCCCCCGTTCATGCTCTGTCTCTCTCTGTCCCAAAAATAAATAAACGCTGGGGCGCCTGGGTGGCACAGTCGGTTAAGCGTCCGACTTCAGCCAGGTCACGATCTCGCGGTCCGTGAGTTCGAGCCCCGCGTCGGGCTCTGGGCTGATGGCTCAGAGCCTGGAGCCTGTTTCCGATTCTGTGTCTCCCTCTCTCTCTGCCCCTCCCCTGTTCATGCTCTGTCTCTCTCTGTCCCAAAAATAAATAAACGTTGAAAAAAAAAAATTAAAAAAAAAAATAAATAAACGTTGAAAAAAAAATTAAAAAAAAAAAGAAAATAAAATATCTGAGTTTAAAAGTATGATTGTTTTTTCCATAGCAAAAATACTGGAATATGTGAAGATAACATAAATATACAAATGAATGTGTTTTAATCCATATTGACTTCTCCATCTGCATACCAAAGTCTTCTTTATCTTTTCTCTGGCTCTATGACATGTACTACATTCTATTCACACAGAATGTCTCACCATTCCTGGAAATACTGAGCCCTTTCACACTTTAGCAACTTTGCCCATGTGTCTGTGCCTCCCCCCATTATTCACCTTTCAAATTCCTACTCATTCTGCAAGACACACTGTGAACAGATGTCACATCCCTGCAGCTAGCTTCTGCATAGATGTCCTCTCCCACCTGCACATTCTTACAGCACCTCTCCTATTTCTTGAAATGAGGTATTTATAAGTTGGTTTTTGTGCCACCCTGTGAATCCTTCTAAGGTGGAGGACTTTGCATTTTGGGGAGTCTTTATTTTCAGTACCAAGCAATGTGATGAGTGAAAGGAGTAAATAAAACACATCCAAATGCCTTTAACTGGAGCTCACTCACTAGTAGTATTCCTTTTAATAGAAGCATAGCACTGGAGTTTCTAGATGTAAAATCACTTTTGCATCTGGATGCAACACTCAGATAGGGCTACTTAAATTCAAGTTCAAAACGTATGGCATCTTGGGCTATACAGATAATTTGAAGCCAGTCTAGGCAAGTCTAGGTATGGACTAGTTTATATCTGCTTCACTCTCGCCCTCCCTGCGAGGAGAGGACCTTTAGCGTTCTAGTTTCATCTGGGTGTAGTCCGTCTTAAGCCCCATTTCAGGAGGCCTGGGGATTTCCCTTTGATTTCTTCTACCCTAACATCAGTTTTCCTGCTATTTCTTTGTTTATAGAGGAAACTGTCTGGGAGTCTGAGAATTTAGCTTAACTTTCTTGTTCTTGTCCTTTATCAAAGTGTGGTCTGATGATTCTTCATTCTCTTGTTACATCTTGGATGCTTTTAAGGTAATATATTTTAGGAGATAGTTGAGGAAGATGGCAGTGTAGGAGGACGCTGGGCTCACCTCATCCTGCTGATCGCTTAGATTCCACCCACATCTGCCTAAATAACCCAGAAAACTGCCAGAAGACTAGCAGAACGGACTCTCTAGAGCCAAGTGTAGACAAGAGGCCCACGGAAGAGGGTAGGAAAGGCAGAGAAGCTGTGTGTGCTACATGGACTGGTGGGAGGGAGCTGGGGCAGTGGAGGGGCAGACCACTGGGCAAGGCAGAGCCCCTTGCAAAAGTGGAGGGGATGGACTTCGGGACTTCTAACAGCCAGCTGGACTTAACATCTGGAATAATAAAAGTCAACAGCTCTGCTCTTGGAGAGTGGGGAGGGCGAGAGGACATGGGGAGGGAGAGTTGCTGAGCCCTGGAAGATAGAGCTTAGCTTGGTGGGGAACAAAGGTGCTGGCAAGTGCCATATCCCTCCCCCATCCCATTCCAAAGGGAACCAGTTTCCCTCACCGAACATTCTTGCACCACACAAATACCCAACGCTATGCTTCTGTGGATCCATCCCTCGACGGGTCTGCCTCCCTCCCAGTGCTACAAGGCCCCTTCTGCAGGGGACCACCCATGGCAAAGCGAGATAAGCCTGCCCCTCCCACCCCTATGCACCTTGCGGATCTACACTGGCTAATGTGCCACATCCCATGGAAGCAGCACCACAAGCCTGACAGTGTGAAAGTAGCCCAGACAGGGGCCACACCACTCCACATTGAATCCTGCCCCTGGGAGACAGGAAGATAAGGTACACATCAGTCTGACTGAGGACCCAGCTGGGGGCAGACATCAGGTCTGACTGTGACCCCGCCCACCAACACAAGTTACTCCGGACAGCACAGGGGAAGTGCCCTGCAGTTTGGACCTACTTCAGGGACTACCCAAAATGATGAAACGGAAGAACTCTCCACAAAGAAACTCGAGGAAGTAGCGACAGGTAATGAATTGTTAAAAAACGATTTAAACAATATAATGGAACAAGAATTTAGAATAATAGTCATAAAATTAATCACTGGGCTTGAAAAAGTATATAGGACATCTATTGCTACAGAGATCAAGGGACTAAGAAATAGTCATAAGGAGCTAACAACTGCTATAAATGAGGTGAAAAATAAAATGGAGGCTGCTATAGCACAGATTAAAGAGGCAGAGGAGAGAAAAGGTAAATTGGAAGATGAAATTATGGAAAAAGAGGAAGCTGAGAAAAAGAGAGATAAAAAAATCCAGGAGTATGAGGGGAGAATTAGAGACCTAAGTGATGCAATCAAACAGAACAATATCCGTATCATAGGAATTCCAGAAGAGGAAGAGAAGGAGAAAGGGGCTGAAGGTGTACATGAACAAATCATAGCTAAGAACTTTCCTGATCTGGGGAAGGAAAAAGGCATTGAAATCCAAGAGGCACAGAGAACTCCCTTCAGACGTAACTTGAACTGATCTGCATGACATATCATAGTGAAACTGGCAAAATACAAGGATAAAGAGAAAATTCTGAAAGAAGCTAGGGATAAACAGGCTCTAACTTACAAAGGTAGATCCATAAGAGTAGTGGCAGGCCTATCTACTGAAACTTGGCAGGCCAGAAAGGAATGGCAGGAAATCTTCAGTGTGATGAACAGAAAAAAATACGCAGCCAAGAATCCTTTATCTAGCAAGTCTGTCATTCAGAATAGAAAGAGAGATAAAGGTTTTCCCAAACAAACAAAAACTGAAAAAATTCATCACCACTAAACCAGCCCTACAAGAAATCCTAAGGGGGATTCTGTGAGTGAAATGTTGCAAGGACCACAAAGTACCAGAGGCATCACTACAA
The DNA here is from genome assembly GCF_028749965.1 of Puma concolor. NCBI lineage: Eukaryota > Metazoa > Chordata > Mammalia > Carnivora > Felidae > Puma > Puma concolor. Next base: position 124,600,547 of record NC_141672.1, on the reverse strand, counting down.
GCATGAAACCTACAGGTATCACAATGACTCTAAACCCATATCTTTCTATAATAACACTGAATGTAAATGGACTAAATGCACCAACCAAAAGACATCGGGTATCAGAATGGATAAAAAAACAAGACCCATCTATTTCCTGTCTACAAGAGACTCATTTTAGACCTGAGGACACCTTCAGATTGAAAGTGAGGGGATGGAGAACTATCTATTATGCTACTGGAACTCAAAAGAAAGCTGGAGTAGCCATACTTATATCAGACAAACTAGACTTTAAATTAAAGGTTGTAACTAGAGATGAAGAAGGGCATTATATGATAATTACAGGGTCCACCCATCAGGAAGAGCTAACAATTATAAATGTCTATGCACCAAATACAGAAGCCCCCAAATATGTGACTAATAAAACAATTAATCACAAATATAAGCAACCTTATGGATAAGAATTTGGTAATTGCAGGGGACTTTAATACTTCACTTACAGCAATCGGATAGATCATCTAGACACAGGATCCATAAAGAAACAAGGGCCCTGAATGATACATTGGATCAGATGGACTTGACAGATATATTTAGAACTCTGCATCCCAAAGCAAAAGAATATATTTTCTTCTCAAGTGCACATGGAACATTATCCAAAATAAATCAAATACTGACTGGATCACAAAACAGCCTTTCATAAGTATAAAATAATTGAGATCATACCATGCATACTTTCAGACCACAATGCTATGAAACTTGAAATCAACCACAGGAAAAAGTCTGGAAAACCTCCAAAAGCATGGAGGTTAAAGAATACCCTACTAAAGAATGAATGGGTCAACCAGGCAATTAGAGAAGAAATTAAAAAAATATATGGAAACAAATGAAAATGAAAATACAATCCAAATGCTTTGGGATGCAGGAAATGCTGTCCTGAGAGGAAAATACATTGCAATCCAGCCTATCTCAAGAAACAAGAAAAATCCCAAATACAAAATCTAACAGCACACCTAAAGGAAATAGAAGCAGAACAGCAAAGACACACCATACCCAGCAGAAGAAGATAAATAATAAAGATCTGAGCAGAAATAAACCATATAGTATCTAAAAAAAAAAAAAAAAAAAACAACTGTAGACAAGCTCAATGAAACCAAGAGTTGTTTTTTTGAAAAAATAAACAAAATTGATAAACCTCTAGCCAGGCTTCTCAAAAAGAAAAGGGAGATGACCTAAATAGATAAAATCATGAATGAAAATGGAAATATTACAACCAATCCCTCAGAAATACAAGCAAGTATCAAGGAATACTATAAAAAAATTATATGCCAACCAACTGGACAACCTGGAAGAAATGGACAAATTTCTAAACACCCAAAACTCAAATAGGAAGAAATAGAAAACTTGAACAGACTCATAACCAGAGAAGAAATGGAATCAGTTATCAAAAATCTCCCAACAAATAAGAGTCCAGGACAAGATGGCTTCCCAGGGGAGTTCTACCAGACATTTGAAGCAGAGATAATACCTATCCTTCTCAAGCGGTTCCAAAAAATAGAAAGGGAAGAAAACCTTCCAGACTCATTCTATGAAGCCAGCATTAATTTGATTCTCAAACCAGACAGAGACCCAGCAAAAAGAAGAGAACTACAGGCCAATATCCATCCCTGATGAATATATATGCAAAAATTCTCAATAAGATACTAGCAAATCGAATTCAACAGCATATAAAAAGAAGTATTCACCATGATCAAGTGGGATTCATTCCTGGGCTGCAGGGCTGGTTCAAAATTCGCAAATCAATCAATGTGATACATCACATTAATAAAGGAAAAGATCAGAACCTATGATCCTGTCAATCAATGCAGAAAAAGCATTTGACAAAATTCAGCATCCTTTCTTAATAAAAACCCGCAAGACAGTCGGGATAGAAGGAACATACTTCAACATCATAAAAGCCATTTTTGAAAGGCCCACAGCTAATATCATCCTCAATGGGGAAAAACTGAGAGCTTTCTCCCTGAGATCAGGACCACGACAGGGAGGTCCACTCTCACTGCTGTTGTTTAACATAGGGTTGGAAGTTCTAGCGTCAGCAGTCAGACAACAAAAGGAAATCAAAGTCATCAAAATTGGCAAAGATGAAGTCAAGCTTTCACTTTTTGCAGATGACATGATATTATACATGGAAAACCTGACAGACTCCACCAAAAGTCTGCTAGTACTGATACATGAATTCAGCAAAGTCGCAGGATACAAAATCAATGCACAGAAATCAGTTGCATTCTTGTACTCTAATAATGAACATCAGAAAGACAAAGAAACTGATCCCATTCACAATTGCACCAAGAATCATAAAATACCTAGGAATAAATCTAACCAAATATGTAAAAGATCTGTATGCTGAAAACTGTAGACAGCTTATGAAGCAAATTGAAGAAGATACAAAGAAATGGAAAAACATTCCATGCTCATGGATTGGAAGAACAAATATTGTTAAAATGTGAATACTACCCAAAGCTATCTACACATTCAATGCAAACCCAATCAAAATTGCACCAGCATTCTTCTCGAAGCTAGAACAAGCAATCCTAAAATTTGTATGGAACCACAAAAGACCCCAAATAGCCAACGTTATAGTGAAGAAGACCAAAGCGGGAGGCATCACAATCCCAGACTGTAGCCTCTACTACAAAGCTGTAATCATCAAGACAGCATGGTATTGGCACAAAAACCAACACATAGACCAATGGAATAGAATGGAGACTCCAGAATTGAACTCATAAAAGTATGGCCAACTAATCTTTGACAAAGCAGGAAAGAATATCCAATGGCAAAAAGACAGTTTCTTTAACAAATGGTTCTGGGAGTACTGGACAGCAACATGCAGAAGGATGAAACTTGACCAGTTTCTTACACCATTCACAAAGATAAATTCAAAATGGATAAAGGACCTGAATGTGCAACAGGAAACCATCAAAACCCTAGAGGAGAAAGCAGGAAAAAACCTCTGTGACCTCAGCCACAGCAATTTCTTACTTGACATATCTCCAAAGGCAAGGGAATTAAAAGCAAAAATGAACTATTGTGACCTCATAAAGATAAAAATCAAAGGAAACAATCAACAAAACTAAAAGGCTCCCTCCGCACCTGGGATCCCAGTCTCAGACAAGCTGCCTCACATTCTGGACATGAATTTCCATGCTATTATGGGAACATGGGCATCCAGGGGTCTAGAATGGTAAGAACATTTAGGCAAAAGCATGCCTAATTTTGTTGAAAAGAAATGCAAGGATCCATCTGTCTCTTTGTTGCTGATTTCATATGGCAGAAAGGGTGGCACGTGAATGGACCTGTTGGCTGCACAGCATCTGTATGAACAGCAGCAACACTGCATGACTCCAGCTGCTGTCTGTGTGACGGGCAATGGAATGTAAATTAAAACATCAGAGGAAGACAACATTGGTGTTTTTTATCTAATCTTACCTCAGGAAGAAAATCCTCTCCCTGCTGGGTAATTTTTGTTGCAGACCCCCTTTGACTGGATGATTCCTACTGTCAATAGTGAATCAGTGCTTTGTCAAGATGGTATTTGGAGGAACAGCTCCATCAAGCATTTCCAGGATCTCTTTCTGGAGAATGTCTTAGAAGCCCAGATTCACAGATAAGGTCCTGAACTGGCCCTGTCTCTGGATGACTCTAGTTTCCAGACTGAATAAATTGCGTCCTATTGGCAGAGACAGGCCACTGGACTTTCTTGTGCTGTCCTCCAGTTCCAGGGACTCCCCCAGATCACTAGGAGCACTAGCTGCTTGTGTTCTACTTTCCCACTCCATTGTTCTACTACAACTTTCAAAGCATCTTACCAGCATCAGGTCTCCACAGCTACCCATTTACTCATTAGCTACTGGTTCTGTTCTCCATTTCTTCTTCTTCCCCCCACGTTTCAGACTTCAGTTTTTTTCTCCTTCTTAGAAATCATTTTATTACCAATGTCAAAGGCCAAACTCTCCTCAGATTTCTGGTCTGACATTAGAAAGGCATAAAAACATAAAAATGAATTCAAAAAAATTAAGAAAGAAAGAAAAAAAAAAAAGAAAACTATAACAACAAGGCAGGCCCAGTTTCCAAGATGCCTTGATTTTGAAAATATGGCCAGGACAATATACAGACTTACATTCTACCTCCTCAGAGCTGTCATGATTTCTTCCTGAGTTAGCATATCTGGACCAGTGTCTAAAATTCACCTCCTTTCTTCCTGTTAATAAAATCTCTATGGAATTGTACCTTGCTGGATCTGGTGGCTTTGATTAATGTTTTTGTAATCTGTTATATTGGTTCTTATAATTCTCTGTACATTTGTCTGGACTATTTACTCCCTGCAGATCAGCCCACTTTGAAGTGTTTACATGGGTCTTAATGAGGGTTATGCATAGGTTCACTGAGATGATGGTCTAAGAAACTGAGAACAAATTTTCTTCTTCGTAGGTTTGTTTATCTAAAGAAAAAGGTGAGGAAAAAGGCCTTAACTGAAATGTGTAAATTGACTTTGTGGTTTCCTTATTATTATGGAGAGAAGTTTCACCATACTTTATATTTATTTAAAAGTTGTGATTATCCTAAAAAAAAATAGAATTACAAATGATCCAGCAATTCCACCTTTGGGTATACACCCAAAAGAATTGAAGGCAGAACTCAAACAGATATTGTACATCCACGTTCATAGAAGCATTATTTGCAATAGCCAAACAGTGGAAACAATGAAAATGTCCATCCACAGATGAATGGATTAAAATATGGGCTATACATACAATGGAATAATATTCACCCTTTAAAAAGGAAATTCTGACACATGTTCAACATAGATTAATCTTGAGAACATTAGGCAGAATGAAAAAACACAAAAGACAAATATCATATGATTCCGTTTATATGAGGTACCTAGAGGGATTAAAATCATAGAGACAGAAAGTAGAATGGTGGTTGCTGAGGACTGAGGGGAGGAGGGAACAATGAATTGTTTAATGGCTGTAGAGTTTCAGTTTTTCAAGATGAAAAGAGTTCTGAAGAAGGTGGTGATAATTGTACAACAAAGTGAATGTACTATACTTAAAATGGTTACACTCATAAATTTTATGTTATTTATACCTTACCACAATAAAAAGTTATAATTAATTTAGACTTATGCATGTTAAACCATGCTTTACCTACAGTGTGAGAATTTGCTCTGGAAACAGGGAAAAGGATACATGTGGAGTGAAATTTTGGAGGGCTGCCTGCAATCACTCTGTATTATATTTGTCCATAGATTTGTGTTTGTATAGAGAAGCATGGAGCATATCTGTATCATCCTGAAGATCTGATGAGTCATTTTGCTACTCTTACAAAACAGTCCAATATGCCACTGCTGAAGTGCCTTGTATTGACTTTTTTAATGTTTTTATTTTTGAGAAAGAGAGACAGAGAGGGGGAGACACAGAATCTGGAGCAGGCTCCAGGCTCTGAGCTGTCAACAGAGAGCTGCACGTGGGGCTAGAACCTGTGAACCACGAGATTATGACCTGAGCCAAAGTCGGGTGCTTAATCAACTGAGCCACCCAGGCACTCCTGTATTAATTTCTATTTATTTATTTATTTATTTATTTATTTATTTATTTATTTGAGAGAAAGACAGAGCATGAGCAGGGGAGGAACAGAGAGAGAGAGAGAGACGCAGAACCCGAAGCAGGCTCCAGGCTCCGAGCTGTCAGCACAGAGCCCGATGTGGGGCTTGAACTCACGAACTATGAGATCATGACCTAAGCTGAAGTTGGACGCTTAACCGACTGAGCCACCCAGGTGTCCCTCCTGTATTAATTTTTAAAAAATAGTTTTGAGGAAATTAATTTTCATGTGCCTGTACTTTTTATTGCAACATCAATAGTGTGAGTTTTGTATTAATTTTGATTTTACTTCTTCAAGAAAACTTAGAAGGTATCAGTATGGAAAATAAAAGGGAGAGATTTTTGAAAAGTCTTTTGTTTTGAATTTATTACTAAAGAAAACTCAAGGAACCAAAGTGCTAAACTGAAGCTCCTGGATTATTCTGATCCAAAGTCATCTTTGAATCCATATCAGCAACATGATTAACAGTGCTGACATTCATCACTTTATCAATTGCTTAGTGAAGTAACTTTTCATATTGTTAACACCCAAACTGGAGGAATAAGGAAAACCCCTCAATAGAATTGCAACATAATATTCCTGGAGCTATTAAACCAAATTTGGTATGATTTAAAACTTGGGGGATATTTTTGTATTTAAAGAATATTTAAGTATATTCAAGAATATTTAAAGTATTCTTGATGGGAATATTTACATTAAATCTAACTGAATGTTTTTTTTTTTTCTGATTTCTAGTTTTCAGACAATACAGGGACAGCACCAAGTTAAATAATGTCACAAATGATATCAGCATACAAATCCAGAATGTGGATATTTCATCCTGAAACAATTGTCCTGGTCTCTTTAATGTCATTATTGAAAGGACTGAGAAGGTGTAACAACTAAATGCAATAAGTGAATCTTGGTTGTATCCATGTTTTAAAAATGTAAGCTATAAAAAACATTTTGGGGACAAACTCCTACCACCTTCAATATAGTACTCATTTTCTGTCTGTCTTCTCCCATAAGAAATAGATCCCTTAAAGACAGTGACTTTATTTATTTCTTCTTGTTGATGTTTATTGGTGTATCCTGAGTACCAGAGCAGCTCCTAAAATACAGTAGTTGCTTAACAAATAGTTCGTGAATAGATGCACATGTCTTACTCTGTTTGGGATGCTATAACAAAATGCCAGAGTGGATGTCTTAGAAACAACAGAAATTTATTTCTCACAGTTCTGGAGGCTTTGGAAGTCCAAGATCAAAGCATGGCAGAGTCACTACTAGTAAGTGCCCATTTCCTGGTCCATAGCTGGAATCTTCTCACTGTGTCTAACATGATAAGAATGGTGAGAAGTCTCTTTGGAGCCATTTGTATAAAAGTACTAATCCTTTTCATGAGAGCTCCACCCTCATGGCTTAGTCATCTCCCAAAGGCCCCACCTCCTACTATCATCACCTTTGGAGGTTAGAATTTAACATATAAATTTGGGGTTGACATAAACATTCAGACCATAGCAGTATAAAAATAGAAACAGTTTGTAATATCTATAGATGCTTTGGCTGCAGTCAGAAGGATCCCAAATTCAGGCATGTCCTGCTTATGGCTGAGGATTTTGTTCCCTGAAGGTGATGTACTTTTTTGACTGTGGTTCAGAGACAGGAGGTAATAGGGCCTGGTGCCATGGATAGGGAGGACTACTGACAAAGACAAAGGGTCACTCCCTCCACAGAGTCTCCACTAGCAGGCACCGGGTTCCTCTTGATCTGCATTAATGATATGGCTGCAGTCCTTGAAAATTTTGGACTGTAAATTTTTTTTAGAAATCTAGGCATCCCACCTCTCCAGTTTCCATCTATCCAGCACTGGGAACAAGAACACCCAGTGTTTCACACAGCTTTCCTCTACTCTGCAAGTTCTTTGCCAGTTTTTCCTGCCAGGCCCTCATTTCTTCTCATGGATATTGTAAAACAGCCTCCTGGCTGTTTCTTGTCCTTATACTGTCCTCTGTTGGAAGACTGGAGAATGGGAGCACAGTGGAGATCAGAACTGGTCCTCTTGTCCTTAGGGTGGGGCTCCCAGGAGGGAGGGAGCACCTGCTGGGCAGCTGGAGAGGCCAGAAAACAGAGTGCCCACCTCAAATGCAAGGATCACTCTCTTCAGAGATCGTGGTCCAGTGGGTGTCAGAATCCCTCCACCAATACAAAGAAGCAAAGAAAACTACTGTCTCCCACCATGCAAGACCACCATCCGTGTCCTCATGAAGTCCTTACCCACATAGTGTAGTGTTTACTCACAGGTGTGCTGAGTCAGCTTGGTTGGCTTGGGAAAGATGATTGTGCTAATCTCAGCCCAAATCCACCTTCAGTGACCCCATATTATAGCTTGAAATTGGCCAAAATAGTAATACTTACACCATAGATATTGGCAAATGCTACAAATTAAAGCAGTTTCCTGGAGAGCCAATTGTTAAATATGCACTATCCCACCACCAGTTTATATAGTATCTAGTGTGTCATGAGCAGTTTTGTCCCATTATTATGTTATGAATGGAGTGACCAGGAACTTTGGACAGTGAAAGGGCACACCATTGATGATTATCCCAGGACAATGGGCAGAGACCAGGATTCTAATGGGCAACTGGGAACATATGGTCATGAATTTTGAATTCTTTGCCAAGTTTGTAATTATTATTCCAAAGCATAATTTCCTTTTAGCTGCACAGCATTCCTTCATCTGGAAATTTGGAAGATCTTTCTATTATTCAACTATTTATATTTTTATCTAATGTAAATGATATTTAAATAAATTTGTATTAAAACAAAAGTTCAAGAGTATAATTCCAAGACAGAGGGTACAATTACCATTATTAAAACTCTAAATACAGGGGCGCCTGGGTGGCGCAGTCGGTTAAGCGTCCGACCTCAGCCAGGTCACGATCTCGCGGTCCGTGAGTTCGAGCCCCGCATCAGGCTCTGGGCTGATGGCTCGGAGCCTGGAGCCTGTTTCCGATTCTGTGTCTCCCTCTCTCTCTGCCCCTCCCCCGTTCATGCTCTGTCTCTCTCTGTCCTAAAAATAAATAAAAAACGTTGAAAAAAAAATTAAAAAAAAAAACAACAAAAACTCTAAATACACATTGCTAAATTGCTAACCCAGAAGGTTATAGACATTTATAGTCAGCCCAAGTCACCTGTAGCCAGCCCAATTCACCAAGCCTTTCTAGCACTTGGAATTAGAACACAGAAAACATTTTTCAGTTACCTCTGCCTCTCCCTGTGCAGGTTCTGCTCTCCAACTAAGCTGAGTATATTCTAGGAACTCAGCAAGCTCTGTTCTGTCTGGCCTTCATCTGCTCCTTTTCTTCTGTGTTCCCTCCAAACAGGGGTTGTACCCTGTCTCTCTTCAGCCCTACATGCCTGTAAAGTGCTACAGGAACCTCACAAATATCCATCAGCCAGTGACAGTTCTGAATGTACACAACAGGCAACAAAACAAAAACATGTGGTAAGGGACCAATTGGTAAGGGAAATTACCTGCCCTTCACTTCGATGGGATTGAAACAGAAAAAAAATTCCCAGTTAAAAATGCTCTTCACTTCTATCTCCATTTCAGGGATCAGCGAGGCCTGAGCAGTCAGCAAACCCTGAAGTCCTGGGCTTTTCTGTTTAAATCTCAGAGATGTCTGAGGAAACAGATAAGTGCCCTCCATCTACTCTAGCATACCTTTACACACTCAGAAAAGGCTGGGAACACCTGCATCTCTGCCTGAAACTTCCACTCAGTTTCTCCAGAAACTGGGAAGAGCATATAAAGTGATGGAAGCAGCTCCACCCATAAGGAATGAGGCTTTGGTGTATAGATGTCCCAGTCAGAGCCAGCCCCAAAAATGTGTTCTCCCAGTCACATGGGTCCTCACATTGAAAAAGCCCCCACATCCAGTTTAATGATCTGCTGTCATTGTCTTGAAATTCTTAGTAATTTTGTCTTTGGAATGGTGTTTTGTAAGTGAAGGCTGATGGGGCCCTGGAGCATGTGTGTACATAGAGGACATTCATATGATGCCTGTGTCCCCTCCATTGTTCCTTGCCTCCCTATTCCCATATAACATTTCTGATGCCCACAAGCACAGAATTTAGAAACCCGGACATGGGATAAAAAGCAAATACAGGTTAAGTGTGCCATATCTATGACTGAGTAAGGGGGCACAGACAGTCTCAAGGGTCATACTTTATGGTCACACCAGAACTTGCTTCAAATGTAGAAAGATTTGGGAACAACCAAGGAACCCTATCACATTCTTTCTTTTGTTAATTTCTATTAACCAACCACTTATACTGAAAGTGAAAAGACAGAAGGAAAAGGAAAGCTGGGCAAAGCACATCCCTTCTCTTTCAGTCTTTCCTTACTCATTAGTAAGTCAAAGGTAGATAGTACTGGTGGAATGGACACCTATGGAGAAGTGAAATAAAACCAGATCAGTTAGTTTTGAATAGCCACCATAGAGATGCACTATAAATTGCTAAATTAGAATTGTATAATTTTGGTGATTCTGAATATGAGCTAAATTCTGATATTTGCATTTAAAACTTATTTTCATTGTATAATATAAAGATGTACATTAAAATTTATGCTAATAATTTAAAATTCTTCCTTATCCCTTGGGTTGAAATAACTTTGAGGCATGTTCTCCACTGTCAGTAGAGCTCCTCACTGGCATTGAGCTCCAGCTCTCCTTGTGTGTTATTTGCTTGGTTATACCCCCTCTTCCTGTCTACCTTCCCTCCACTGTCTGACTTCCCCACACCTCAGGAGTCTACTTTGGATCACTTCCCAAAAATACTACTTGCAAATGAATGCTTGAATCAGGACCTCTACTGTGGAATTCATGGAAGACACTTATTTCTGCACTGGGCACTACTGTTTAGGGGTTCCTGTCAGGGATGTCTCCTTTGTGGCTTTGCTCTGATCATATAAGTTACTGAGAATCCAATAGAGAGCTTTGATATAGCTTACTGTAGCTCTGGAGCTCATACGTACCAGGAAACTGCAGCTTTTTTTTCAAGTTTTTATTTAAATTCTAATTGGTTAACTTATAGTGTAATATTGGTTTCAAGAGTAGAATTTAGTAATTGATTACTTACATATAACACCCAGTGCTCATCATAACAAATGTCTTCCTTTTTTTTTTTCTTGAGAGAGAGACAGAGAGAGAGAGAGAGAAAGGGAGAGAAAGCATGCACAAGAATGAATGGAAGAGGGGCAAAGAGAGAGGAAGAGAGAATCTTAAGCAAGCTCCACACTGGGCATGGTAATGACCATGATATCATGACCTGAGCCAAAATCAAGAGTCAGATGCCTAACTGACTGAGCCACCCAGGTGTCCTCAAGTGAACTCCTTAATACATCACCCATTTATCCCATCCACTGCCCACCTACCCTCCAGCAACCTTCAGTTTGTTCTCTATAGTTAAGAGTCTCTTATGTTTGCCTCTCTGTTTTTCCATTCCCCTGTGTCCATCTGTTTTGTTTCTTAAATTACAGATATGAGTGAAATCATATATCTGTCTGCCTCTGACTGACTTATTTTGCTTAGCATAATACATTTTAGTTCCATCCACATCATCAAAAATTACAAGATTTCATTATTTCTTATGGCTGAGTAATATTCCATATCTATATTATTATATATATGGAAATATATATATATGTGTGTATATATATATAGTATATAATATATAATATATATACCACCTCTTCTTTATCCATTCATCAGCCGATGGACATTTGGTCTTTCTCCATAGTTTGGCTATTGTTCATAATGCTGCTATAAACATCGGGATGGTGTGCCCCTTGGAATCTGTATTTTTGTATCCTTTGGGTAAATACGTAGTAATACAATACATGGATCATAGGGTAATTCCATTTGTAACTTTTTGAGGAACTTCCATAGTGTTCTTCAGAGTGGTTGCACCAGTTTGCATTTCCACCAACAGTGAAAGAGGATTCCCCTTTCTCTGCATCTTCACCAACACCTGTTGTTTCTTATGTTGTTAATTTAGCCATTCTTATAGGTGTGAGGTGATATCTCATTGTGGTTTTGTTTGCATTTCCCTGCTGATGAGTGATGTTCAGCCTTTTTTCATGTATCTGTTAGCCATTTGGATGCCTTCTTTGGAAAAGTGTCTATTCATGTCTTCTGCCCATTTATTCACTGGAGTATTTGTTTCTTGGGTGTTGAGTTTGATAAGTTCTTTATAAATTTTGGATACTAACCCTTTATCAGATATGCAAATATTTTCTCCCATTCCATAGGTTGCCTCTTAGTTTTGCTGATTGTTTCCTTCACTGTGAAGAATATTTTTATTTTGATGAAGTCTCAATTGTTCATTTTTGCTTTTGTTTCCCTTGCCTGAGAAGTTGCTATGGCCTAGGTCAAAGAGTTTTCTGACTGTGTTTTCCACTACGATTTTGATGGTTTTCTGTCTCACATTTAGGTCTTTCATCCATTTTGAAATTATTGTTGTGTATGGTGTAAAAACAGTGGTCCAGTTTCATTCTTTCTGCATGTTGCTGTCCAGTTTTTCCAACACCATTTGTTGAAAAGACTCTTTTTCCCATTGGATAGTCTTTCCTGCTTTGTTGAAGATTAGTTGACCATATAATTGTGGATCTGCAATGATTTTTGAGGGTTTGTTGATATTTTTAAGGAAAATGTTAAGTTACCAGTTTTATAAATATTAAAATCAACAATCAAAATATTTTTACTAACATCAGAATATCCCAAAATAAATACACTTTCATCATTTCTTCGCCCTTTGGAATTTGTTCTATAGACAAGTGGGGAATTTTGTTAGCCTATGAGGTTCACAACCTCAAGGCATGTAGACAAAGGGAAGCCGATAGCCTGTCTCAAACAAGGATCTGTCATGCCATGATGTATACAGGTTACCCAGAGCCCTTCATATCTTGTCATAATCCTTTTGCAAATTACAGAGAATTCCTAATATGATCACTTGACAGAGAGGGGGATGGTATTACCAAGTAAGATAGGAAGAGTTGCCATCTTTTGTCCTTAGCCCAGTGTAGCCCTCCAAACAACACTCAATCACTGAATGTCCAAGGTTCAAGTCATTCCTAAGACAACGGTAAAAGGTGTACCCTTCATATCTGGAACAAGAAGACACATTGAATATCAACATCACAGTGAATCTCCTCATTCTAATTCTTATTGAACGGAGTTTCCAATTGTCACTGATGGTTCTGCTTACCAGATACAAAATAACAAAGATACTATCCTTCCTCTCTCCCTGAGGAGCAAAGGGAACACAGCAGATTTTAACAGCAGATTTTACTCCACTTTCAGTACTGACACAAAAAGCCCAGTCTATTTCTCACAATTTTGATTCTGTATTACATCCTTTGAGCCTCTCTTACAGAACAAACACCTCACACATCAAAGCTTTGAGGTGGGCATTATGCCGAATGTCACTCTGTGGGATGCTCTATGTGGTACTAATAATTGTAGTCATGTTTTTCTGCCTCTAACTTCACCAAGCCTCTAAAGGGCTTCCTGAAATTCTCCAAGAAACATTCCCCATGGCACAAGAACCCCCCCTCTGGACTCCCACAAGGTGCGAGCATTGTCCTCTCTCCTGACCTGGTTTACACTGGTGAGTCCCAGGTGTCATTACTGCCCCACCGACCCACTAACATTTCCAACCATAAAGATACAGACCACCTTTTCAGGAAAGGTCTGAGGCACCTTTCTTCAGATAAGTTCTTTCTTTTCCTTTCTTTTGTGAGGAGAGTCTTAGGCCTCTCTGTAATAGGGGAAGTCCTAATCTTCTGGTGGGAGCCTCCAGGAAAGGTTTACAATGAGTCACACACATCATTTGCTTGTCATAGCAGCCAGGCAACTTCTCTGGCAACTTAGAACAGAGCTAGGTCAACACTACCCAGTCAATTGCCCATGCTATATGAAGGACAGCCTCAGGGAAGCAACCAGCATTGTTTAAAAAATTATTTCCAAACGGATAGACAAGAGGAGAAAGAACTCAACTATCACAAAAGACAGAGAAACCTGGTCTCACTGTTTAGAATGAGGATGTATTTAAAAGATAAAGTCTTAAAAGGACTCAATTCTGGACTCAAATGCTAAAGATCTCAGAAAGCAAGCAAGAATTACAATAAAAGCTCAGCTTTCAAAGAAAATACACATTTTGTATTTCAGGTGAATTTCCAGGCAATCCGTCTTTCTTTTAGGAGTGTCACACAGTGCTTTTCTTTCTTGCCCTTGTAAAATGGCTCCATTAATCTTGCATGTGGGTGACTACCTTTTGATGAAGTCTCACTGAGGATTATCAAGGGACAAAAAATAAGTGGGGGATATTAATGTGAATTCTATATTCAAGGGTCACCTTGCTTGGTTCGCATTTTTTCTTTCAGGTTGGAAAAATTTTATAATCACCTGAAAACATTAACATTGCTGCAATTGCATTTTTTAGTTACTTATCTGAAACTATGCATTTTTGCATGTATGTATAATTTTTGAATAAACTATCCTGGGAAATACAAATTTTCCCAAAATCCTTCTTTTGTTGATGTTCCTATAATACTGTATTACTTATCTATTGTTTCCTAACAAATTATCTCAAATTTAGTGGCTTAAAATAGCAATAAACATTTATTTTTTCACAATGTATATGGTTCAGGAATGTGAGGATGATGCTGCCCCTGTGGAAATTAGTATACAAGTTGCTCAAAGAATTTAAAATAGATTTAGCATATGATCCAACAATTTCACTTCTGGGTATATACCCAAAAGAGCTGAAAACAGGGATTTGAACAGATATTCACATTCCTCCCATATTCACAGTAGCATTATTCACAATACCCAAAAGGAGGAAACAATGCAGATGTCAACTGACACATGAACGGATAAACAAAACATGGTGCACACGTACAATGGAATATCATTTACACTTAAAAAGTAATGAAATTCTCAAAGACAATTAAAATGGCAGAAGAGTAGGGCGACCGTAAGCTTGCATCCTCCCCCAAAACAGCTAGATAAATATCAAATCATTCTGAACATCCAAGATATTGATCAGAAGTCTTAAAGAACAAGGCTGCATGTCCACAAACAGAAAAACAACCCATGGCAGGAACTTCAGAAGGTTGATTTGTGCGAGAAAAGATCCATGGGTGCTGCGGTGGGGAGGGATCCCTGATTGTGGAGAAATGAGCTAAAAGTGAAGAAAAAAAGAGTGAAAACACATATGGGGACTGCACAAGAAAACTGTTCCTCAAAACCATTGATGGGGAAAAAGGAGAGGTCCAATACCACAAGTGATTTTTTTTTTTTTTTTGAAGAGTAGAGCACAGAAGTTTTGGAGGTCAGTGCCTGGAGGTGCTCCAGTGAGGAAGCAGGGCAGAGCCCCAGAAACAGGCAGCACAGTCTGAGGATCCCCTGGGCTGTACAGGGTGAAACAGTTCCATCGCTTAGAGTGCATTTAGTAGAGGTAATACAGCCTCTCTGGACAAAAGACCCATTGGCACCAAAGAGCTGTCCCCTTCACCAGTAGACCAACAAAGATGTCTGCTGAGAGCAGCAAACCCTGGCAACATCTGTGTGCTGAGATTTACCGTAAACACCAAGCCACTGCTGTTGCACCACAAGGCAACTCTTTTCTGAGACAACCCAGCACTGGCCACAGCCCAGTGAGACCCTCCCCCAGAGGATCAGCACAAGCCTGAGCTGCAGCAGTCTCTGAAGTGTGGGGTTTTGAAACACAACTTCATCTGAGATAAAATCCAGGAAGGGAGCACTGCCTGGCAGATGGATAGCTTGGATACAGACAGGGTGAAGACGTGGACCTGAGAGAAGCCAGGGACACAGGAGGACTGAATAATTGCATGTATGTGAGGGCATGAACTTACCGCTCAGGAGACCGGGGCTAGGGAGCCATTTTTGTCTCTAGCCCTTCAGCACTGATCAACCTCAGTGAGCTAAACAGCAACACCAACTAGAGAATGGAGTCATTACACCAAACACCATTCTCTGTTCCCTCCAAGTACATCACCACAAGGGCAAGTCAGCCTGAGAATCAGAGCAACAGCCCCTCCCCCCAGAAGACCAGCACAAACCCCACCCATTCATTAAGTCTACTGATCATGGAGTGTTGCAGAGCTTCAGCTCTAGGGGAAACAGGATCTAGCTTCCTTTGGATAGTGTTTGTTTGTTTGTATCTCCTGCTGTTTTTTTTTTTATACAGAAGTTGCAAATTTTTTATTTATTTTATTTTTAATTTTTAATTTTTTATCTTTTTTCTATCAAGCTTCTCTCAATAAGCAAACCAAAACAAACCTATAATCTAGATTCTTTATTATTTTTTTTAAATATTTTAATTTTTCTTTTTATTTTTTTCCCTCTAAAAAGACAAAATGGAAGAATTCACCTTAAAAGAAAGAACAGGAAGAAATGATGGCCATTCAGTCAATACAGATATAAGTAAGCTGTCAAACTAGAATTTAAAACAACAATTATAAGGATTCTAGTTGGGCTTGAATAAAGCATAGAAGACTCTAGAGAATCCCTTATTGCAGAGATAAAAGACCTAAAATCTAGTCAGGCTAAAATAAAAAATTCTATAATCGAGAAGTAAACCTAAATGGATGCTGTAACAGTGAGGAGTGTTAGTGATATAGAAGATAAATTATGGAAAACAATGAAGCTGAAAAGAAGAGGGAAGCAAAGGTAATGGATTATAAAGGTAGACTGAAGGAACTCAATGACTTATTAGAAGGGAGTAACATTCATATAATAACAGTCCCACAGATTAAAAAAGGAAAAGGTCAAGGGAGCACCTGGGTGGCTCAGTTGGTTGAACATCTCAGTTTGGCTTAGGTCACAATCTCACTGTTTGTGAGTTCAAGCCTCACATCCAGCTCACTGCTCTCAGCCCAGAGCCTACATTGGATCCTCTGTCCCCATCTCTCTGTCCCCACCTCACTTGTGCTCTCTCTCTCTCAAAAATAAACATTTAAAAAGAAAGAAATTAAGACAATTGGAGGCACTTGGGTGCCTCAGTTGGTTGGGCGTCTGACTTTGGCTCAGGTCATGATCTCCAGGTCTGTGAGTTCAAGCCCCACATCGGGGTCTGTTCTGACAGCTCAGAGCCTGGAGTCTGCTTCAGAATGTGTATCTCTCTCTCTCTCTCTCTCTCTTTCTCTCCCTGTCATCCCCTTGAGCTCTGTCTCTCTCTCATTCTCTCTCTCTCTCAAAAATAAATAAACATTAAAAAAATAATAAAATAACAAAAAAAAAGTCCGAAGATTTATGTGAGTAAGTTATAGCTGAAAAATCTGGGGAAGGACACAGACACAAAAATTTAAGTATAGAGAACTCCCACTAAATTCAATAAAAGCCAGCAATCACCAAGGCGTATCATAGTCATATACAAAAATACACAGACAAGGAAAGAATCATGAAAACAGCAAGGGGAAAAAAGTCCTTAACTTACAAGAGAAGACAGATAGGTGTACAGCAGATCAGTCTACAGAAACTTGGCACACCAAAAGTGAGAATCATGATATATTCAATGTGCTGAATGAGAAAAATATGCAACCAAGAAAACTTTATTTAGCAAGGCTGTCATTCAGAATAGAAGGGAAGATAAACTGTTTCCCGGTAAAACAAAAACTAAAGGAGTTCATGACCACTAAACCAGTCCTGCAAGAAATATGAAGAGGGACTCTTTGGCGGGGTGTGGGGGGGGGGGAGCAAAAGCAACAATAATTAGAAAGGACTAAAGAACATAACCAGAAACACCAACTCTACAGGTAACACAATGGCACAAAATTCATATCTTTCAATAATCACTCTGAATGCAAATGGAGTAAATGCTTCAGTCAAATACGTAGGGTATCAAAATAGATCAAAAACAAGACTCATCTATATGCTGCCTATAGGAGACTCATTCTAGACCTAAAGACATTGGAGGAAAGTAAGGGGAGAGAGAACATCTATCATGCTAATGGATGCCAAAAGGAAGCCAGAGTAGACCTACTTATATCAGACAAACAGTATTTTAAACCAAAGGCTGTAACAAGAGATGAATAAGGATATTGCATCATAAATAAGGGGTCTATCAATCAAGGTCTAACAATTGTAAATATTTATGCTCCCAACTAGAAGAAACCCATATATGAAAATCAATTACTAACAAACATAAGAAATTCAGTGATAATAATATAATGATAGTAGGGGACTTTAACACCCACTTTCAGCAATGAACAGATCATCTAAGCAGAAAATCAATGAGAAAACAATGACTTTGACTGACACACTGGACCCTAATGACTTAACAGATATATTTAGAACATTCCATCCTAAAGCAGCAGAATTCACTTTTTTTTTTTTTTTTTTTTTTTGTGCACAAGGAACATTCTCCAGAATAGATCACATACTGGGTCACAAATCAGCACTCAAAAAGTACAAAAGGATTGGGATCATACTATGCAAATTTTCAGACCACAACTCTATGAAACTTGAAGTCAACCCCAAGAAAAAATTTAGAAAGATCAAAAATACATGGAGGTTAAAGAACATCCTACTGAAGAATGAATGGGTTGACCAGAAATTAAAGAAGAAATGAAAAAGTACATGGAAACAAATGAAAATGAAAACATGACAGTCCAAACTTTTTGGATGCAGCAAAAGCAGTCCTAACGGGGAAGTATATTGCAATACAGTCCAATCTCAAGAAACAAGAAAGGTCTCAAATACACACCTAACCTTGCACCTAAAGAGGCTAGACAAGGAAGAGCAAATAAAACCTAAAGACAGTGGAAGAAGGAAAATAATAAAGACTAGAGCAGAAGTAAATGATATAGAAACAAACAAAAAACATTAAAACAAATCAACAAAACTAGAGCTGGTTCTTTGAAAGAATTAACAATATTGATAACCCCCTAGCCAGATGTATCAAAAATAAAAGAGAAAGGATTCAAATAAATAAAAATCACAAAAGAAAGGGGAGAGATCACAACCAACACCTCAGGAAAACAAGCAAGTATATGACAAAATTATGAAAAATCATATGCCAACAAAGTTGGCAATCTGAAAGAGATGGATAAATTCCCACAATCTCACAAAATACCAAAACTGAAACATGAAAAAATAGAAAATCTGAACAGACCCATAACCAGCAAAGAAATTGAAATAATAAAAATTCTCCCAACAAACAAAAGTCCAGGACCAGATGACTTCCAAGAGGAATTCTACCAGACATTTAAGAAACAGATAACACCTATTCTCAAACTGTTCCAAAAAAAATAGAAATGGAAGGAAAACTTCCAAACTCATTCTATGAAGTCAGCTTTATCTTGATTCCAAAACCAGACAAATATCCTACTAACAAGGAAAATTATAGATTAATATCCCTGATGAACATGGATGTAAAAATTCTCAAAAAGATACTAGCATATTGAATCCATTAAAGAATTATTCACCACAATCAAGTGCAATTTATTCCTAGGATGCAGTGCTGGTTCATTTTCCTAAATCAATCAACGTAACATACCACATTAATAAAAGAAAGGATAAGAGCCATATGATCCTCTCAATAGATGCAGAGAATGCGTTTGACAAAATACAGTATACGTTCTTGATAAAAAAAAAAAAAAACCTTCAACAAAATAGGGATTGATGAAACATACCTCAACATCATAAAGGCCATATATGAAAGGCCCACAGCTAATAACATACTCAATCTGAAGAAACTGAGAGTTTCCCCTATGTTCAGAAACGGAACAAGGATGTCCACTCTCACCATTATTATTTAACATAGTTTGGAACTCTTAGCCTCAGCAATCAGACAACAAAAATAAGTAAAATGCATCTAAATCAACAAGGAAGAAGTCAAATTTTCACTATTTGCAGATGACATGATACTCTATATAGAAAACCTGAATGACTCCACCAAAAAATTGCTGGAACTAATATGAATTCAACAAAGTCTGAGGTTATAAAAATCAATGTACAGGGGTGCCTGGGTGGCTCAGTTGGTTAAGCTTCTGACTTTAGCTCAGGTCATGATCTTGCAGTAAACAAGTTCAAGCCCCATGTCAAGCTCTGTGCTGACAGTTCAGAGCCTGAGCCTGCTTTGGATTCTGTGTCTCCCTCTCTCTCTACCTCTCCCCTGTTCACGCTCTGTCTCTCTCTCTCTCTCAAAAATAAATCAAATTTTTTTAAAAATAATAAGAAATAAAAATCAATGTACAGAAATGTGTTGCATTTATATACACCAATAACAAAGCAGCAGAGAGAGAAATCAAGGATTCAATCCCATTGGCAATTGCATCAAAAACTATTAGAGACCTAAGAATAAACCTCACCAAAGAGGTAAAATATTTCTACTCTGAAAACTATAGAACACTTAGAAAGTGTTCTTATAGAAAGAAATTGAAGAATACACAAAGGAACAGAAAAGCATTTCAGGCTCATGGATTGGAAGAACAAACAAACATTGTGAAAATGTCTATACTACCCAAGGCAACCTACATTTAATGCAATTTCTATCAAAATACCACAAGCATTTTTTACAGAGCTACAATAAACAATCCTAAAATTTGTATGGAACTAAAAAAGTCACTGAATAGTCAAAGTAATCCTGAAAAAGAAAAACAAAACTGAAGGCATCACAATTCCAGATTTCAAGCTATATTATAAAGCTTTAGTCATCAAGACATTATAATAGTGGCACAAAAACAGACACAGAGATCAATGGAACAGAATATAAAACTCAGAAATGGACCTACAACTATGTGGCCAATTTATCTTCAACAAAGCAGGAAAGAATATCCAGTGGAAAGAAGACAGTCTCTTCAACAAATGGTGTTGGGAAATCTGGATAGCAACATGTAAAGGAATGAATTTGGCCCAGTTTCTTAGACAAAAATGAATTCAAAATGGATGGAAGACCTCAACGTGAGACAGGAAACCATCAAAATCCTACAAAGAACACAGGCAGCAGCCTCTTTGTTTTTGGCCATAGCAACTTCTATCTAGACACGTTGCTGGAGGCAAGGGACACAAAAGCAAAAATGAACTTTTGGGACTTAACAAGATAAAAAGCTTCTGCACAGCAAAGAAAACAATCAACAAAACTAAAAGGCAGACTATGGAGTAAGAGAATTATTTACAAATGACATATCTTATAAGGGTTAATATCCAAAATCTATAGAGAACTCATCAGGGCATCTGGGTGCCTCAGTTGAGCGTCCAACTCTTGATTTAATCTGTGGTCATGATCCCAGGGTCATGGAATGGAGCCCTGACAAGCTCTTCACTGAGCGTGGAGCTTGCTGAAGATTCTCTCTCTCTCTCTCTCTCTCTCTCTCTCTCTCTCTCTCTTCCTCTCCCTGTCACTCTCTGTCTCTCTCTCTTCCTCTCCCTGTCACTCTCTGTCTCTCTCTCTCTCTCTCTTCCTCTCCCCTCCAGCTCTCCACTGACCCCACTCTATCTTTAAAATACTAAAAAATATTTTTAAGGAACTTATCAAACTCAACACCCAAAAAACAACTAATTCATTTAAGAAATGAGAAGAAGACATGGATAGACACTTTTCCAAAGAAGACATCCAGATGCCTAACAGACACATGGAAAGATGCTCAACATTACTCATCATCAGGGAAGTACTACTAATAAAAACCATGATGATATACCATCTCCCACTGTCAGAATGGCTAAAATAACAACACAAGAAACAACAGGTGTTGGCGAGGTTTTGAAGAGAGGGAAACCCTCTTTTACTGTTGGTGGGAATGCAAACTGGTGCAGCCGCTCTGGAGAATACTACGGAAGTTCCTCAAAAAGTTACAAATAGAACTATCCTTTGATCCAGCTATTGAATTACTAGACATTAACCCAAAGTATACAAAAATACAGATTGAAAGGAGAACATGCACTCCGATGGTTATAGCAGCATTATCTACAATAGCTAAACTATGGAGAAGGCCCAAATGTCCACTGATTGATGAATAGATTAAGAGGATGTGGTATTAGTCAGCTATCAAAGGAATGAAATCTTGGCATTTGCAATAACATGGATGGAGTTAGAATGTATGTACCATGCTAAGTGAAATAAGTCAGACAGAGAAATACAAATACCATATGATTTCACTCATATGTGGAGTTTAAGAAACAAACCAGATGAGCATATAGGATGGGAAAAAAGAGAAAGAAACAAACCATAAGAGACTCTTAGAGAACACACTGAAGGTTGATGGAGGGATGTGTGGTGGATGGGCTAGATGGGTGATGGGTACTTATCATGAGCACTTGTATGCAAGTGATGAATCTCTGAATTATACTCCTGCAATCAATAGTGCACTGCATTTTAACCAATGAGAATTTAAGTAGAAATTTGAAAAGAAAAAAAAAAAGTAGGATAAGCACACACACACACACACACAGAAATAATTTTATACTTTAGGTATATACAGTTTATTTTATGCCAATTACACCTGAATAAACTGTGAGATAGTTTCCATTGCTGCACAGCATCTGCCAGCATAAAGTCTCTCAATCAAGAGGAGTTTTGGGATGAAATTTATTTTAATGTTGGGTTATATGATAGAAATAGATCATTAAGTCATTGTGAGAAAAGCAAAACATTTTCTATTCGTTTGCTGTTATAAATTATATATGTGTGTATATGTACGTACATATGTATATATATATATATATATATATATATATATATATATATACAGTATAGAAAATTTATTTGAAGCTTATATTAGTTTCCTGAGGCTGCCATAACAAAATACCACAGACTGACCACTTAACAGAAAGTTATTGTCTCACGTTTCTAGAGGCTGGAAGTTTGAGATCAGGGATTGGCAGAGTTGGTCCCTTCTAAGGCCTCTCTCACTGACTTCCAGACAGACACCTCTGCATCTCTTTATATATTCTTGCCTCTGTGTGTGTCATGCCTTTATCTTCATGTGGTATTTTTTTTTAAATAAGAACAACAGTCATATTGTTTCAGGGGCCCACCCTACTCAAGTATGACCTCATCTTAACTAATTACATCTGCAATGACTATCTCCAAATAAGGTCACCTTCTGAAGTACTGACAGCTGTACTTGGATATAAAAATTGGGGGGGGGGGATAATTCAATTCAAAACAAAGCTCCACCTCATATTTTAATTTTTTCCCTCTCTCTAAACTTTTTAATTGAGCAAAGTGTATTTTAAAATTTAGTAAATATGATACAGATTAGACATTCAGCAATATCTATAAAAAGAATCATCAAAAAATCAGAATTGCTATTTACTGAGAATCACAGATAACTAATATAGCTCCTTTTCTTAAGAGTTATTTTTCTTTAGGGGTGCCTGGGTGGCTCAGTTGGTTAAGCGTCCAACTTCAGCTCAAGTCATGATCTCTTTCGAGATCATGAGTTCGAGCCCTATGTCAGGCTTTGTGCTGACATCTCAGAGCCTGGAGCCTGCTTTGGATTCCCTCCCTCTCTGCCCCTCCCCCGCTCACATTCTGTCTCTTTCTGTCTAGCAAAAAATGAATAAACATTCAAACAATTTTTGAAAAGTTATTTTTCTTTAAACTAAAGAAACAGTGGTAACTAATGATAAAACAACCATGACCACAACAGCAGTATTAGAGATTAAGCAACTCTCCACTACCCTTACTTATGTTTTTTTTCTTATTCAAGAATAATTAACATACAGTGTTATATTAGTTTCAGGTGTATAATACAGTGATTCAACAATTATGTTTCTCAGTGTTCATCAGTAAGCATATCCTTTATCTATTTCACCCATCCCCCCTGCCCGTGTCCTCTCTGGAAATCATCAGTATGTTCTTCATAGGTAATGGTCTGTTTTTCTTATTGTCTCTGTTTGCTTGTTTTGTTTCTGAAATTTCACATATGAGTGAAATCATATGGAATTTGACTTATTTCACTTAGCATTATACTGTCTAGGTCCATCCAGGTTGTTACAAATGGCACAATTTCACTATTTATTATGTTCCAATAAGAATCCATTGTATATTTATACCACTTCTTTATCCATTCATCTGGTGAGGAACATTTGGGCTGCTTCCATACCTTGGCTATTGTAAATAATGATGCAATAAACATAGTGGTGGATATATCCCTTCAGATTAGTGTTTTTGTTTTATTTGGGTAAATCCCAGTAGTGGAGGTACTGGATCACCTGATAATCCTATTTTTAAGTTTTTACAGAACCTCTACACTGTTATCCACAGTGGCTGCACCAGTTTGCATTCCCACCACTAGTGCAAGAGGGCTCTCCCTTCTCCACATCTTCAACACCTGTTGTTTCTTGTGTTGATTTTAGCCATTCTGACAGGTTTGAGGTGACATCTTATGGTAGTTTTGATTTGCATTGCCCTGATCGTAAGTGATGATGCACATCTTTTCATGTGTCTGTTGGTCATCTGTGTCTTCTTTGGGGAAATGTCTATTCATGTCTTCTGCCCATTTTTAATTGGATTATTGATTTGTATCAGTTCTTAATATATTGTGGACACTGATTCCTTATATATTGTGGACACTAATTCTTTATCAGATATGTCATTTGCAAAATCTCCCATTCCATGAGTTGTCTTTTAGTATTGTTGATTATTTACTTTGCTGTGCAGAAGACTTATTTTAATGTGGTCCCAACAGTTTATTTTTGCTTTTATTTCCCTTGCCACAGGAGACCTATATAGAAAAAGTTACTATGGCCCATGTAAAAGTAGTTACTGCCTGTGTTTTCTTCTAGGATTTTTATGGTTTCAGGTCTCACATATAGTTCTTTAATCCATTTTGAATTTGTTTTTCTGTATGGTGTAAGAAAATGGTCCAGTTTCTTTTGCCTGTTGCTATCCAGTTTTCCTAACACAATTGGTTGACAAGACTTTTTTTCCCATTGGCTATTCTTTCCTGCTTTATCAAAGATATTGACCATATAGTTGTGGGGTTATTTCTGGGTTTCCTATTCTGTTCCATTGATCTCTGTGTCTGTTTTGGGGCCCATAGCATACATTTTGGTTACTACTGCTTTGTAATATAACTTGAAGTCTGGAATTGTGGTTCCTCCAGCCTTGCTTTTCTTATTCAAGATTGGTTTGGCTATTCGGGGTCTTTTGTGCTTCCATACAAATTTTAGAATTGCTTTAGTTCTGTGAAAAATTCTGTTGGTATTTTAATAGGGATTTTATTAAATGTGTAGACTGTTTTGGGTAATATGGACACTTTAACAATATTTTTCCTTCCAATCCATAAGCATGAATGTCTTCCCATTTCTTGGTATTATCTTTAATTTCTTTCATCAACGTTTTATAGTTTTCAGAGTACAGGTCTCTCACTTGTTTGGTTACGTTTATTCCTAGATATCTTATTGGGTTTGGTGCAAATTTAAATGGGATTGTTTTCTTAATTTCTCTTTTTGCTGCTTCATTATTAGTGTATGGAAATGGAACAGATTTCTGTACATTGATTTTGTATCCTGTGACTTTACTGAATTCATATATCAGTTCTAGCACTGTTTTGGTGGAGTCTTTTGGGTTTTAGATAGTATCATGTCATCTGAGAATAGTAAAACTTCTTTAACTAATTTGGACACCTTTTATTTCTTTTTGTTGTCTGATTTCTGTGGCTAGGACTTCCAGTACTATGATGAATAAAAGTTGTGAGAGTGGACATGCTTGTGTTATTCCTGACCTTAGGGGAAATTCTTTCAGATTTTCCCCATTGAGGATGATGTTAGCTGTGGGATTTTCATATAAGACCTTAATTATGTTGAGATATGTTTCCTCTACACCTACTTTCTTGAGAGTTTTTATTACGAATGAATGTTGTACTTTGTCAAATGCTTTTTATGCATCTATTGAAATGATCATATGGTTCTTATTTTTTCTCTTATTGATGTGATATATCACATTGATTGACTTGCAAATATTGAACCATGCTTGCAACCCAGGAATAAATCTCACTTGATCATGATGAATTTTTTTAATGTATTGTTGAATTCAATTTGCTAGTGTTTTGTTGAGGATTTTTGCATCTATGTTCGTCAGACATATTGGCCTGTAGTTTTCTTTTTTGTGTGTGTGGTGTTTTTAATCTGACTTGGGTGTATCAGAGTAATGCCAGTTTTATAGAATGAATTTTGAAGTTTTATTTTCTTTTCTATTTTTTTTGGAATAGTTTGAAAATAGATATTAACTCTTCTTTAAATGTTTAGTAGTCTATGACTGTGGAGCCATTTGGTTCTGTAATTTTGTTTGTTGGGACTTGTTTGATTACTGATTCAATTTCTTTGCTGGTTATCAGTCTGTTCAATTTTAAATTTCTTCCTGTTTTAGTTTTGGTAGTTTATATATTCCTAGGCACTAATCTATTTCTTCCAGGTTGTCCAATTTATTGGCATATAGTTTTTCATAATATTCTCTTATGATTTTTTTTTATTGTGGTGGTGGTTATTTCACCTATCTTATTTGTGAATTTATTTATCTGGGTCCTTCCCCTTCTCTTTTTGATAAGTCTGGCTAGGGGGTTATCAATTTTATTATTATTTTTTTTCAAAGAACCAGCTCCTTGGTTTCACTGTTCTGTTCTTTGTTTTTGTTTTTGTTTTTTTTAAGTTTCTATGTCATTTATTTCTGCTCTAATCTTTATTATTTCCCTTCTGCTTACTTTAGGCTTCATTTGTTGCTCTTTTTCCAGCTCATTTAGGTATAAAGTTAGGTTGTTTATTTTTGAGATTTTTCTTTCTTCTTAAGGTAGGCCTGTTTTTCTATATACTCTCTTATGACCACTTTTGCTGTACCTCTAAGGTTTTGGACTGCTGTGTTTTCATTTTCATTTGTTTCCATGTACTTTTGGATTTCTTCTTTTAGTTCCTGGTTGACCCACTTACTGTTTAGTAGCATGTTATTTAATTTCCATGTATTTATGGTCTTTCCAGATTTTTCTTGTGGTTAACTCCTGACTTCATAGCATTGTGGTCAGAAGAGATGCATGGTATGACTTCGGTCTTCTTGAATATGTAGAGGCTTGTTTTACTGCCTAATATGTTATCTACTCTGGACAAAGTTCCATATGCACTTGAAAAGAATGTGTATTCTGCTATTTTAGAATGGAATGTTCTGAGTATATCTGTTAAGTCCATCTGGTCCAGTGTGTCATTCAAAGCCATTGTTTCCTTTTTGATTTTCTGTTTGGATGATATGTCCACTGATATAAGCAGGGTGTTAATGTCCCCTACTAATGTCATATTAGTGCCAATTAGTTCCTATATTTGTTATTAACGGTTTTATGTATTTGCACACACCTAGGTTGGATGCATAAATACTTACAATTGTTATATCTTCTTGTTGGATTGTTCCCTTTATTATTATGTAGTGTATTTCTTTGTCTCTTATTACAATCTTTGTTTTAAAGTCTATTTTTTTCCAGTATAAGAATTGCTACTCCAACTTTCTTTTGACATCTATTTGCAAGACAGATGCTTCCACATCTCCTCATTTTTGATATGCAGGTGACTTAAGGTGTAATATGAGTGCCTTGTAGGCAGCATATGGGTCTTATTTTTTACCCATTCTGTCACCCTATGTCTTTTGATTGGAGTGTTTAGTCTATGTCTTTTTATTGCAGCATTTAGTCCATTTAATTCAGAGCAATTATTGATAAATATGTATTTATTGCCATTTTATTACTTGTTTTGTAGTTGTTTCTGAAGATTTTCTCTGATCCTTTCTTGTCTTTCTCTCATAATTTGCTGGTTTTCTTTAGTGATGTATTTAATGATATTGGATTTATTTTCTTCATTCTTTCCATATTTATTAGTGGTTTTGATTTATGGTTACCATTAGGTTTCTACATAACATCATCTGGGTATAGCAGTCTATATTAAGTTAAGTCATTTAAGTAAACCCATTATTTACTCCTCTTCTCCCCACATTTTAGGTCTATGTTGTTATATTTTATATCCTTTTATTTTGTGAGTTCCTTGACTGATTTTTGACATAAATATTCTTTTTTTTCCTGTTACTGTGTTCCCTAAGTTTATGCTGTCATTTCTGGTCTCTCCTTTTCACTCAAGAGTCCCCTGTAATATTTTTTGAAAGACTGGTTTAGTGGTCCTGAGATCCTTACCTTCACTTTCAATCTACATGTGTCTTCAGGTCTGAAGTGAGTCTCTTGTAGGCAGCATATAGATGGGTCTTGTTTTATTAACCAGTCACCCTATGTCTTTTTATTGGAGCATTTAGCTAATTTATATTTATATTTACATTACAATTAAAGTAATTTTTGATAGTTGTGTACTTATCGCCACTCCGTTACTTGATTTGTGGTTGTTTTTGTAGTTCTTCTTTATTTTTTTTTCTTCCTTTGCTCTTTTCTTCTGTGATTTGATGACTTTCTTTAGTGTCTGCTTGGATCCCTTTATCTTTATTTTCTGCTTGGATCCCTACTCTATTCTGAATGTATCTCTTATAGGTTTTTGACTGGTGCTTACCATTAGGTTCATATATAGTATCTTATGTGTATAGCCATCTATACTAAGTTGATGGTCACTTGTGTTTGAACCTATTCCAAGAGCACCAAATTTTTACTTCTTTCACACGTTATATGCATATGATGTCACACTTTAAGTATTTTTATTTTGTGAATCCTTTGAGTGATTTGTAGATATAATTGACTTTACTGATTTTGTGTTTGACCACCATACTTGTTTCATAAGTGATTAACCTACTTTTATTATGTCTTTATGTACCTGTGAATTTTTTCTTCATAATTTTATTTCTTCTGATTATGGTCTCTTCTTTCTACTCAAAGAATTCCTTTTAATATTTCTTGTAAGGGTGGTTTAGTGGTGATGAACTCCTTTAACTTTTGTTTTTCTGGGAAACTCTTTATCTCCCCTTCTATTCTGAATGATAAAATTTCTTTGTAGATTATTGTTGATTGCAGGTTTTTTCCTATCAGTACTTTGAATATATCATGCCACTCCCTTCTGGCATGCAAAGTTTCTGCTGAAATATCAGCTGATAGCCTTATGGGGTTTCCCTTTTATGTAACTGTATTATTTTCTTTTGTTGCTTTTTAAAATTCTCTTTTTATCACTACTGCTCACCATTTTAATTATTATGTGTCTTGATGTGGACCTCTATGGGTTAATTTTGTTGGAGGTTCTCTGTGCAGGCTGGATCTGGATGTCTGTTTCTTTCCCCAGTGTAAGAAAGTTTTCAGCTATTATTTCTTCATGTGCATTCTGCCACCTCTTCTCTATCTTCTCCTTCTGGGATACCTATAATTTGAATGCTATTATGTTTGATGATGTCACTGATGAACAATTGCCAGAACTATCCTAGGCCTTTTCTTTGCTGTCACTGTCCTCATGGTAGTCTCCTTGATGAGGCTGCAAGAATTGTGGGACCAGAGGCCAACTCAGCTCCTGTCAGTTGACCCTACTTCACATGGATACTTGTGCACAGGACACTTCACACTAGTGGTTGGCAATGGATCCATTTTGCCAATTTTTCCTTCATTGACATCCTGATCGCCTAACTTGGTACAGTGTCAGTTTGGACAAATGTCCTTCACACCTGTAATTAACACTTCCCAAAAAACTGCTGAGTCAGTTAACTACCAGTCTTTTCTTTATATCAACTTGCTTTTCTACTTGAATATTCTTTTTTAAAAAAAGCAATGCTGGGGCGCCTGGGTGGCGCAGTCGGTTAAGCGTCCGACTTCAGCCAGGTCACGATCTCGCAGTCCGTGAGTTCGAGCCCCGTGTCAGGCTCTGGGCTGATGGCTCAGAGCCTGGAGCCTGTTTCCGATTCTGTGTCTCCCTCTCTCTCTGCCCCTCCCCCATTCATGCTCTGTCTCTCTCTGTCCCAAAAATAAATAAACGTTGAAAAAAAAAAAAAAAAAAAAAGCAATGCTATGGTTGCAAATGGAAGCTAACACACTCAAATAAAAAACGTCATTATAGGCCCTAAAATTATCCCTGTGCCAGCAGCAGGATGCACACCCTACTTTGGGAAATGGTAGCAGGCAATTGTCTGACCCTTCTCTGATATTCTTAATCCTTTAAGAGAGCTCTTTTGAGTGAAAAGAAAAAAAAATCATGGATTCCCCTAGATTATGATTGTTCTTTCAGTATCTGCCAATTGAGAATATGTATAAAGACCTAGATACTACTAATTCAGAATGAATTGACACTGCATTAGTGACAACAGCTGTGCATGAAAACCAGCAGTGCCATGGTAAGAGGAGCCACCTCTTCCATCTACTGGGGTCCTGGCATGCTAACTAATGTGAAGTCCCTTTGAAACTCTGTGGCTTCCTGGGATATTCAGCACATAGTTTCTTCCCTGACTTGGAAGAAAGAGCCAAGCCTCTTTCTCATTATGTGAATGTAAGCATTTTTGTCTTCTAGCTGGTTTGGGATTCTCTGGTCTGTGAAATGCAGGTTAGAACCCCTGTTTACTTCTTACCTCACAGATACTGTTTTTGTGAGTATAAAATTAAATACTGTTGTTGAAAGAAAAAGGAAATCTTCTTAAATGGAAAAATGTATAAATATAACCCTTTCCATAAAATATCAGGAGAAAACTGGGACTCTGGAGAAAAAAAGGAAAGAGAAAATATGAATGGGGCAAGAAGAGAAAGGCCAACAATAATGAAGACACTGACCACAAGGGCACTCCATGATCTGCAGCCCTTGGCTCTAATGGGACTTGGTTGCTAATCCTGCTGTCTCATTTATAGTCACCAGCCAAGTAGCAGGAGGAGTAAAGAGGCCATATGACTGGGTGTGACTTGGAGAAAACCCAGCAGTTTTGGCTTTGGGGCTTTGGCCAGGCACTGAAAGGTAGAGCTTGGAGACAGGGGGGCTTCTATTCAGGCCTCTTTTTGTTACTGGGGAAATGGTCTAGGGCTACCTGTTGGGTCCCTTTTCCTCCTTTATTAGTACTCACTAGGACTGGCTGCACTGCAGTTGGTGGGAGGAAGAAAGAAAAGGTCAGAGACCTGGAGGAGAGGGGAGAGAGCCCTACTTACCAGGAGGTGGGAGTTCGGGTGGGAGAGGGCTCTTCACTCTTCTTCCTAGCTCCCAAGAACAAAGAAAGGCACCAGAATATCACCCTCCCTTTGTGTCTTCTGCCCCATTTAAATTGTTCACTCCTTTGGAAGGCTGAATTTTGTCTGCTTGAGCTTGAATTTCATAAAAGCCCCTTTTGCCTAGGAGAACTAAATAACCATGGGTGAGCAATTCTTAGTATTATAGGAACTGGGACCAAAAATGACTTTGTAATAATAGGAAGAGACAATCAGGCAGGCAGGAAGGACCTTATAAATAGCTTATAAAGCTGAAGTGAGTTTAACTTTTAAACCCCCCTAAGCCTCTCTGATTCATAATAGTGACAATGTAACAGTGTCCAGGTGCTCCAATACAAAACAAACAAAAAACAATATCCTTTCTTGATTTTTTTTTAATTTTTAGTTCAACAGATCAAAAATAAGTAAAACCTGAACTTCCTGAGTTTCCATATTGAAGGCAAAATTCCCTTTAGAAAAATTGTATACTGAACCAATAGTGTGACACTGATTAAAATGGAGGCTCTGCTGGGAAAATGCAGAAAGCAGCAAACTTGCTATCCTGATGTCATCATTACTAGGAAGCATTTCTTGAGCTTCTCCACAAACAGTGGGAGCATTGGGCAGAGGGCATGGAGATGAATCATGAGCTTTACATTTCTGGACTAAGATAGGCTATGCTCCCACAACCAAGCAATGAGTAAACAGAATAGTGGATTGAGTCACATCAGTGCCCTTGATATATTTTATAGGTTTTCTATTTTGGGTTAGCCAAAAAGGCAGCAGGGCATTTTTTTTAAGCCATCACCCATTTCCTTAAATCTACATTTCAGGTGCCAGGATGAGAAGGATGGGAGTTTTGGGGCAGGGCTGCCCAGGCGAGAGACTTTAAGGGAGCCACGCTGTACCTTTAATGGGGCAGGAGTCTGATTACTCAGAGTTTTGGATGCTCCCATATTTTCTCTGTGGCATGTAGATCTTTGTGACGTTGTCGTCAGGCTTCCTGTGTGTTGTCCAGGAAGACTGACTAGGAAAAAGGATTGTGGATATTTTTGTTTGTTTATATGATAAGAATCTGATAGATATTTATCTTTTACATTTCAGCTGAGTGCATCAGGTGCCCCTTGAGGAGCTGGGGAAGTTGAATGACTGCTACTGTTTTTGGGATCTGTCCATCACTGGATAAGAGTCTTAAGACCCACGAGTAACTTTTTCAAAGCCAAGTTCTGAGACTTTCCATAAAGCAGCCTCCTAGACCCCCCACCAGCTCTGTCCCAGGACTCAGCACCCATGGACTAGAGCCTGGGGGAGCTTGTAGATTTCTGAAAGGGATGGAAGGAAGGTTCATGGGAGTGTCTCATTCTTCATTCTCTTTCTCTGTCAGCTTGTGCCAATTAGGGAAGCTGGGCAGCTTTCTGTGGAAGCTGTGATGCCTTTACAGCCATAAACACCCCTTAATCAGAACTCTCAGTGTACCTGCACAAAGGACACTAGTTCCAGAGTCTGATGTGGGGTTTGTACTTGGCTTCTGGAGATCTGGGGCATCATCTCTGCATTCTTCCAAGAGTCCAGTTTGCTGGTTGGCTGGCCACAGGTAAATTCAAGAAGTATGTGTGGATTGGATGACACATAGTTTCTTAGGGTTATGATCTGGGTGATTTGTGGTGTGTGTGTTTAAATGTGGGTGTGGGTGAGCACATGTAGAAGTGTGGTTGTGCATGAGTATAAGATGGGTCATGGTTGAGACAGTGGCTGCACCAAAATGTACTTTTATTTCTCATCTTGGAGCTATCCAGAAAACCTGAATTCTCCTCCCACAATTGGGTGCAGTTAAGTCTTCTGCAGACAGCACAACATTCTAGAATGTGGCCATGAGGAGGTGAGGAGAAATCCCAGGGCTAAAAGCTTTACTTCCAGCACATCTTTCTTGGCCTATGAGCCTCCAGCCTGATGCTGAGTATGTTCTATGTTTGGCTCAGAACAGCAGCAGGCCTGGGGAGGCTGATGCCTGCAGCTAAGTCAGATGTGCCTCATCCCATTTAACAGGCCTCAAGGATGAGGCACTTGACACTTGCCTCTTTTCTGTGGCTCTCTTCTGGTGTTCTAGGGAGGCCACTGATCCAGAAAGTATGTGTGATTGTGAGGTCCTTGGGATGTTGTTTTCCCTTCTGAAAGTCCTAATTTTCCTCCTCAGGATAATTTGTGCCCCAAGCAGCTGAGCTGATACAGGTCCTGATGTATCCTGGCTGACACATCAGGCCAAGGATAATTCCCAGCACAGGGCATAAGAGAACGTTAGAGCTGGAAACTAAAAGGCTGTCCTGTCCATGGAGCTGAATGTGCAGTCTCTGTGCTCAGCAGTTGTGCTTCCCTCACACTGGCTGCTTGGAAGTGCCATTGTTCTCTTTCTAGCAATTTCTGAGAAGGCAGATTTTTGGCCTTTCATTGGAGGAGGAGTATTAGGGGCAGCTCAGTTACACTCCATTACTTTTTTTAATTTGCTTTTATTGAAGTATAATTACATACAGTATTATATTAGTTTCAGGTGTACAATATAGTGATTCAACAATTCTATACATTACTCAGTGCTCATCACAATAAGTATACTCTTATTACCCTTTATTTCAGCCATCCCCCATACCCACTTCCTGCCTGACAACCACCAGTGTCCCAGTCTTTGTCATTACTTTTGCCCCCTCAGAGCCACTGGAAGGAGATCCAAGGCCTAGCCCTACCCAATGAGGCACCTCATCTTCCTTCCACATCTGTACCCAGACTTGTTGACAGCACAGAACCCTCTTCTCCATTAGCAGTTGCCTTTTAAACCAACAAAATCACAACAAAACACAAACTTAGAGCCATTCTTGACCCCTTGTTTCCCTGTCATCTTCACCTATGTCCCTCTCCAAACACACTAGAATGAAGCAATGTTGCTATAGTCATTTAATGGATCATCATATCTGGATAATGATTTGAGAGGTAAGTCACATGAGCAGCATACTTAGAAATAGGTATTTAGTAAATATGATAGTTTAAAAATTAACAAAAATGCATCCTAAACCGAAAGCAGAAGAAGGGCTAAGGGAAAGGAGGGGGTTGCTGGGTACATCCCAGAGCTTGTACCTGTCCCAGACCTTGCCCTGATCACCTACATATTTCACTGCCCCAATCTCAGGGCCATCACTGTCCCTATGGAAAAGAGGAAGCTGGTTCCACATCACACAGTTTAGAAAGGAGGAGCCTTAGCTGTACTGTTGCTGCTCCCTGGAATTCTGAAATCTACTTGTGGAATCTGATTTGAATGTCACCACATCACTGCCTATTTCTGGAGAAGCACCAGGATTGCTGTAGACTACAGCTGTGTTTATTAAACTACATGTTGTAAACTAATCACTTTGTTGAAAGACAGGTGCTGACTCACCAGGTCTGGGGAGGGTGTGAGGTTCTGCATGGTTGACAAGCTCCCAGTCTAGGCAATGCTGCAGGTCCACAGGACCCATTATGCAGGGAGTTCCTCAATGTGAGCTGCACCTAGAACCATCTGGAGGTGTTTCAAAAACCATGGTGCCCAAGCTGTACCTCCTTATCCAACTATATCTGAATATAATGTTGCCAAGAGTCAGGAGCTTTTCAAGTTCCATAGGTGATTTTCAATGTGCAATTGAAGTCATGAGCCAGAACTCTAGAGTTTTGTTAAGATATTTTACATTACTGATATAAAAACCAGAAAACAAACAAACAACCCCCCTTCTATTTGGAGAATAATGGAATATCCAATTTTGAAGATATTCTGATTCTCATCCCCTAGTGTGCAGGTCAGAGCTGGTCCTGGCATCAAAGTCTGGGCAACTGGGCTCTGATTGCAATTTTTACAACTATGAGCTATCACTACTGGAAAAACCTTTAATTTCTGGTTTTTGTGCCCTTTAAACGTGTGATGTTGGACAAAAAGAACTTTAAGCCATTCTCAGCTCCAATAATTCCCAATTTCTATATTATTGGCAAGTCTGTACTCCTATGCCCTCATCCAGAGCAACCTTGGAGGAATTCATACATCCGAAGTTTTTATTATATTTGGGGCCCTGGAGTCCTTCAAGGGCTGCACACATTCTAGAAGACCTAATCTTGTTAGCCAATCTCACCATCCTACCTATCAGTCCCCTTTCTCTCCCTACCCTCAAAACACACTCCAGGCTTTTGTCTAAACCATTAGTAGGAAAATATCACTATAATGCAGTCTCTGATGACACAGGGCATCTGTTTTGATGCTGACATCTGTTGTCTATTTTTATTTCTATCTATCCCTTCTGTGCCAAAATAAGGAAGTCAAACCCCTTAGAACTGGCGACTTTTGAGCTGCAAGGGACTGTAGCATTGAGCTGATTCAAATGTGGATTATTTAGGTGAGGTTCTCAGAGGTCACATGGCTCCTGATGGCAGGGCCTGGGCAGTTATGGGCTCTGGGTTTTCTGCCACAGCTCTTTCCAGTGCATCAGGTTGCCTATGCATCCCCAGCCAAGCAGAACCTGAGAGCCACCAACAGCCACACCACCTCAGGGATCTATCTTAGAAATATGGTAAGTGCAAAGACATGTAGATATATGGAGGACACCTGGACACCTGGAGGACACTTAGAGGGGTACCAAGGGTGTCCTAGAGGGTGAGAAGGAATCCAGGAGTGAAAATTCAACTGTCTCCAACTTGCTGCACTGCAGGCTCATTCACAGTCTCTGGCAGCCAGGCTTGCTAAACAGAGGGAGTCTGGGGTCACAGCACAGAAAATTCTGTGGGAAATGAATCAACTGTGGAATTTCCACAGAATGGATGATGTACCAGCTGGCATCAATCAGACACCAAGCAGACGCAGGCAATGTTCTAAGAGCTTCACAGGCATTCATCCCTTGGTCCTCTTGATGATACTTTCAGGTTAGCTATTTTTTCTTCCAGTCCTTTTGAGATATAATTGATATATAGCACTGTATAAGTTAAAAGTCCATAGCATAATGTCTTGACTTAGATATTGAAGTCAGTGCTATTTTTAAGTCTCATGTTATACGTGGGGAATCTGAGGCTAAAAGGTGTTCATTAACTGGTCCAGGGTTGCAGCACTGGGAATGACCTTGGACAGACCAATGCCCAAGTCCCCTACTTAATAGTTACATTCAGCACAGGTGAGTCATGGAGCTGCTTTTCTCAGAGTTTAGCACCAGGAGGACAAGACTGGACACAAAAAAAATTACCTGAATTCCAAGGTAGCCTCGTGTAAGCACCAACTTGAATGGAGTATGCCATCAGTGCAGGTGTGTGGGTGTCAAAGGCAGCACTGGGAGCTACTAACTCAATAGAGCAGCCCCTGAGAAAATATAAAAGAGGCAGTTCAGTTAAGCCAAAGGCATTTCCTGGTCTTCTTCTGGCAATTAGGGATTGCAGAGAAGCTGTACTGCCCAAGACACAAATAATCTCATTTCCATGAGGCTCAAGGGGCCAGAAGGCCACCACTTAGCTTGATGTTCCCAAGTATATGCATGCCAGGCCATTTGGAGGTAATCAGGTATTCAGGGAGTGAACATTTTACTAACTATGGAGAACCAGAAATGTACCTCTGCACAAAAAGGAAACCATTTGGAGGTACAAGCTTCCAGTGATGAAGTAGAGAAGCCATGGGGATAAAAAGTACAGCATAGGGAATATATAGTCTATGGTACTATAATAGCATTGTATGGGGACAAATAATAGCTACACTTGTGGTGAGTATAGTATAACATATGGCATTACTATGTTGTACACCTAAAACTAATGTAACATTGTGTGTCAACTATATTTCAATTAAAAAAAGAAAGGGAAACTATATTTAGACAATTTCAGAAATAGGGAAGCCTCCAGTGTGGAGGAATCAGAAGCTTCTTACTGGGGCCACAATCTATCAAGTAATAAAGGCCAAACAAGCCTCCTCTTAAAGTGAACAAGAATGGAAATGGGCAATTCTGTCTTGGGCTTGAAGAGTCAACTTTCTTTTCTTTTGCTGAACCACTGAAGCAGAGTGAGAAAGACTGTTGAATCCATTCCAGGTAAACTTCACTGAATGCCAAGTGCACTCTTTCCACAATAAATTTTTTAAGTCAAGAAAATTACTTAAAAGCTCAAGTCAGTAGGTGTGTCAATCTGCTGTTGGTGGGCCCTTTAACCATTCACGGTTTCTGGCTGTTTTGTTTTGTTTTGTTTTGTTTCTTACTGTGTATGCTCCAGCACCATGAGAGGCATTCAATAAATAGTGTCATTTGCTATTAACTCCTTCACTCAACAAAAGCCAGGTGAACAGTGAATAGCAAATGTGTCCTGTTATCAAAAAGTTTTCCATTGTCTTAACTTAGGAAGCAGTTAATTTATGCCAGACAATATTCAACTGAGTGACAGATTACATGATTGAGATAACAAAACTATAGGAATTCAATGGAAAAAACTGTTAAGAATGAATTCTGGTTTGAAAGGAATTCTGACTAGAGATGGGGTGAAAAGTCATGAAGAACAGGGAATAGCCCCATCAAATCCCATGAGGGTATGAGTGAAGCTCATTCTAGAGGAAGTGAAACTCTTCAATCAGTGCAGACCAGGGGCTAAAGCTTGCGAGAGAGAGCCAAAGGGTCAAGTTAGGACTCAATACATTTCTGTATTGAAACTCTCCATCCTCAAAGGCAGCTGCTCAGGGTGTAATGTAAGAGATGGACTATTTCTTAACTGTGCATATCCCATTAATTTTATGCATCAACTTGGCTGGGCCACAGTACCCAGATATTCAGCCAAATATCAGTCTAGATGTTGCTGGAAAAGTATTTTTGTTTGTTTGTTTTTAATGAGATTAGTATTTAAATCAGTAGACTGTGAGTAATGCAGATTACCTTTCTCAATGTGGATGGGCTTTATCCCATCAGTTGAAGACCATAAAGAGAAAAAATACTCCCCAAGCAAGAGGGAAATCTGTCTCCAGACTGCCTTTGGACTTGAACTGCAATGTCAACTCCTCCCTGGGTCTCCAGCTCATGATCAATCCTACAGATTTTGGACTTGTTAACCTCCACAATCATGTGAGCCAGCTTCTTAAAATAAGTCTCTCTCTCTCTCTCTCTCTCTCTCTCTCTCTCTCTCCTATCTCTCTCTCTCTCTCTCTCTCTCTCTCTCTCTCTCTCTCTCTCATTCTCCTCATTTCTACTGATTCTGTTTCTCTGGAAAACCTGTTTCTCTGGAAAAACCATCCTGGGTGCAATGTCACTATCATCATGGTTCCAAATGTGTCCAGCAGGCAGAACATGTGGGATTCTGTCCTAACATCATGAAGCATTTTTGTATTTCATATAAAATAATGAAACATAATGTGGGCTAAATAAGACACAATACACTTCGCTATATTTTATTTTATTTATTTATTTAATGTTGATTTATTTTGAAAGAGAGAGAGAGAGCATGAACAGGGGAGGGGCAGAGAGAGAGAGGGAGATACAGAATCTGAAGCAGGCTCCAGACTCTGAACTGTCAGCACAGCTCCCAACATAGACCTCAAACTCACGAGCCTTGAGATTATGACCTGAGCCAAAGTCAGACGCTCAATTGACTTAGCCACCCAGGTGCCTCTATATTTTAATTCTCATAAGTAGTACTTAACCCCAAAGTTTCAAGAAAATGTATAGGAGAAATTTTAAATTTGAGGAAATTCTAGCCAATAACTTTAGTTTTTTTTCTGATTAATTTGGAAAAAAAAAAAAAAAAGAATATGACCACATTTTCCTGGCAGACATTTTAATCTCCTTCACAGAAACCAGGGTTTGTTGAGAGCATGACTGAGGAGTGCTGAATTAGGACAGGTGCTCCCAAACTCATGGGGTTTCACCCAGCTTAAGGTCTGCAGAGCACCTGGGCAGGCAGGCGTTTTTAACCTCCCAGGTGATTGTGATGGGCAATCAGGAATGAGAAACCTTAGTTTCCAGGGCAACATCTGACTTTACCTCGTTAGGGAAGACCTTTACATGGAGCACTTCCCAGGACACCAGAGTCCTACAAGACATATTAGCAGCTAGGACAGGGCAAAAGCTGGAGTGTGGAAAGAACCACCTTCCTTCCAATGAGAGGAGAAATGGGAGAGAAAGAGCTGACTCCATAAGAGTAGCCCACAGCCCTGCTGGGGCCAGGCATGGGCAAAAGAGCAGCTCACACTACACACCTGAGTTAATGATTAACCACCTTTCTCCCTAAATAAGTGCTTTTTCTTTGAAGATTTATTTTTTAGCGTATATTCTGGAAGTATTATAGAATGGTGATGATATTTAGTGATTTTTTAAGTGACTGCACATTTAAAAAGCCTTAAAGAAATGCTCATAAGTCCTTATTCCAAATAGTTCTCAGGAATTCAATCTTGGGTACAGAATCATTGCTCTAGCCCATATAGCTATATACCTCCTACTCCTGCCACATCCCGGAGTGAACTCTTCAACTACAGTCAACAGCAGTTCTATTTCACCCTAGGGGCACCTGGAGGAAGCACAATAAACTGGATTTGTGGGCAAGCAAAAATCTTGGAAAGTGGTGCTTCAGCAATACAATAAATCCCCAGAGCAAATAAACAAGTTTAAGTTCTGATAAATATTAAAGGGCAGCTTTTTCCTTGATACATGCAAAACAGTTTATTAATCATTTTTTTCCACTTTTAGTAATTCCTCTGATGAGGGGTGGTAGGTTTATGCCATTATATAACTGATATTTCACCCCAGAGTCTGGAGTCTGCTGTCTACCTGATGGGTGATAGAGCCCTAAGTGGATAGGTGAGTAGAAAGATAGAGGGGATGCTTGGATAGATGGATGAATGGATGGATAGATGGATGGATGGATGGATGGATGGATGGATGTGTGGATGGATGGATGGATGGATGCATGGATACCCACACACATACATAAGAAGAAGTGGGATAGATAGGCAGGTAGATAGAAAGATGAATGAATAGATAGCAGTTGTATGACCCATAGCACTTCATCTCCACATGATTTTATTTAATCATTACAATAACCCCTTTGAACAGATGTAGGTGTAATTATTTCTCCTGTAGTTTTGTAGATGAGAATAATGACATCTGTGTTAAGGAACTTGTACAAAATCACACTGCTTGCAAGAAGCAAAGCAAGGACTCAAAGAACTTGTTCTTTCTGGAGTGTTCTCAGGAAAGGAATCCATGTCCTAAAACATATCTCTCCATCTCTTCCCAGATTATGTCAGCTACCAGTGAACCACACAGTCAACATCAGCAGTGAGGTTTTCAAAGAAATGTGAATCTGAAAGGTCACATGTCTGCCAGTACACCAAAAGATCCATGACTCAAGTGAAGATGTTTCCTGTGATGGTTGGTAAAGGGAGGATGAGAGAAGGCAGAGACCCAGACTTCCAAGGCTGCCTGGGTAAGAGAAAGGAAAAGAGTCTTAGGGACCAGAGAGGAGGGAATGCCCCATCAAGAAAAATCCAAAGCTGAAAGTAGTGCCCTAATTTTGACTCATACATTCATTTACAACCACCCAAGTAGAAATACAGAGAAGGTGTTTATCTATCCCTGCTTTTTCCTTCCTATTATAATACAAGTCCTAGAGAAAGTAGAGCTTAAAAGCAGGGTCAAAGTTCAATAATTATATGGGAAGTTCAAGCCCAGGGCAGTGAGGATGAGGAAAATGGATGGTGAAGATGTCTTGTGACAAAACACCACACTTCTTGAAACAGATCATGAAACTTGTTAAATTATGTAAATAAAAGAATTATTTCTATTTTTAAAAAAGACAGTGTACTTCTCAGCATCCTCCTTTATTGGCCTGTGGACCTTATCCAAAGGATTGTGGGATGGACCCACACTGTAGAGAAGACTGTTGGAGAACTGTACTAAACTCCACCCTTCTCCAGTTCCCTTTGTCAAGTCTCACCCCACAGGGACCTAACTTCTCATTATTGGTATGTCTGTCACCTAGTCCTCCAAGTCTGCATGGGCACCCCTTGAAGTCTAGGGCTGGGTGCTCTTGAGCAAGTAGAGAAAGAGGTGATGAGGATATCTGAGCTAACATCCAGGGGTAGGTCTCAACCTACTGCTATTGTGGATTTTATTCCTATGAAATTCTCTGTGTGTTTTCTACACAAGACAAAAAAAACCATGTGTCCTTCAATATGCATGATTAATATGGATTCACAAATTCTCCATAAGATACTAGCAAATCAAATTCAACAACATATAAAAAGGATTATCCACCATGATCAAGTGGGATTCATTCCTGGGATGCAGGTCTGGTTCAACATTCACAAATCAATCAATATGGTACATCACATTAATAAAAGAAAATAAAAGAACCATATGATCCTGTCAATCGATTCAGAAAAAGCATTTGACAAAATTCAGCATCCTTTCTTATTAAAAACCCGCAAGAGGGGCGCCTGGGTGGCGCAGTCGGTTAAGCGTCCGACTTCAGGCAGGTCACGATCTCGCGGTCCGTGAGTTCGAGCCCCACGTCAGGCTCTGGGCTGATGGCTCAGAGCCTGGAGCCTGTTTCCGATTCTGTGTCTCCCTCTCTCTCTGCCCCTCTCCCGTTCATGCTCTGTCTCTCTCTGTCCCAAAAATAAATAAATGTTGAAAAAAAAAATTAAAAAAAAAAAAACCCGCAAGAAAGTCGGGATAGAAGGAACATACTTAAACATCATAGAAGCCATTTTTGAAAAGCCCACAGCTAATATCATCCTCAATGGGGAAAGAACTTTCCCCCTGAGATTCGGAACACAACAGGGATGTCCAGTCTCACCGCTGTTGTTTAACATAGTGTTGGAAGTTCTAGCATCAGCAATCAGACAATAAAACAAAATCAAAGGCATCAAAATTGGCAAAGATGAAGTCAAGCTTTCACTTTTGCAGACGACATGATACTATACATAGAAAACCTGACAGACTCCACCAAAAGTCTGCTAGAACTGATACATGAATTCAGCAAAGTCGCAGGATACAAAATTAATGTAAAAAAATCTGTTGCATTTTTATACACTAATAATGAAGCATCAGAAAGACAAAAAAAGAAATTGATCCCATTCACAATTGCACCAAGAATCATAAAATACCTAGGAATAAACCTAACCAAATATGTAAAAGATCTGTATGCTGAAAACTATAGATAGCTTATGAAGCAAAGTGAAGAAGATACAAAGAAATGGAAAAACATTCCATGCTCATGGATTGGAAGAATAAATATTATTAAAATGTCAATACTACCCAAATCTATCTACACATTCAATGCAATCCCAATCAAAATTGCACCAGCATTCTTCTCGAAGCTAGAACAAGCAATCCTAAAATTTGTATGGAACCACAAAAGACCCCAAATAGCCAAAGTTATAGTGAAGAAGAAGACCAAAGCAGGAGGCATCACAATCCCAGACTGTAGCCTCTACTACAAAACTGTAATCATCAAGACAGCATGGTATTGGCACAAAAACAGACACATAGACCAATGGAATAGGATAGAAACTCCAGAATTGGACCCACAAAAGTATGGCCAACTAATCTTTGACAAAGCAGGAAAGAATATCCAATGGAAAAAAGACAGTCTCTTTAACAAATGGTGGAGAACTGGACAGAAACATGCAGAAGAATGAAACTAGACCACTTTCTTACACCATTCACAAAGATAAATTCAAAATGGATAAAGGACCTGAATGTGAGACAGGAAACCATCAAAACCCTAGAGGAGAAAGCAGGAAAAACCTCTGTGACCTCAGCTGCAGCAATTTCTTACTTGACACATTCCCAAAGGCAAGGGAATTAAAAACAAAAATGAACTATTGGGACCTCATGAAGATTAAAAAGCTTCTGCACTGCAAAGGAAACAATCAACAAAACTAAAAGGCAACTGATGGAATGGGAAAAGTTATTTGCCAATGACATATTAGACAAAAGGCTAGTATCCAAAATCCGTAAAGAACTCACCAAACTCCACTCCTAAAAACAAATAATCCAGTGAAGAAATGGGCAGAACACATGAATAGACACTTCCCTATAGAAGACATCCAGATGGCCAACAGGCATATTGAAAAGATGCTCAACGTCAGTCTTCATCAGGGAAATACAAATCAAAACCATACTGAGATATCACCTCACGCCAGTCAGAGTGGCTAAAATGAACAAATCAGGAGACTATAGGTGCTGGAGAGGATGTGGAGAAACGGGAACCCTCTTGCACTGTTGGTGGGAATGCAAACTGGTGCAGCCACTCTGGAAAACAGTGTGGAGGTTCCTCAAAAAATTAAAAATAGATCTATTCTATGACCCAGCAATAGCACTGCTAGGAATTTACCCAAATGATACAGGAGTGCTGAGGCATAGGGGCACTTGTACCCCAATGTTTATAGCAGCACTTTCAACAATAGCCAAATTATGGAAAGAGCCTAAATGTCCATCAACTGATGGAAGGATAAAGAAATTGTGGTTTATATACACAATGGAATACTACATGGCAATGAGAAAGACTGAAATATGGCCTTTTGTAGCAAGGTGGATGGAACTGGAGCATGTTATGCTTAAGTGAAATAAGCCATACAGAGAAAGACAGATACCATATGTTTTCACTCTTATGTGGACCCTGAGAAACTTAACAGAGGACTATGGGATAGTGGGAGGAAAAAAAAAAGTTAGGGAGAGAGCCAAACTATAAGAGACTCTTAAAAACAGAATAAACTGAGGGTTGATGGGGGGTGGGAGGGAGGGGAAGGTGGGTGATGGGCATTGAGGAGGTCACCTGTTGGAAGGAGAACTGGGTGTTGTATGGAAACCAATTTGACAATAAATTTCATATTAAAAAAAAAGCATGTGGCCTTCACTGTCCTCGATTTCCATAAGCTTTAATAGGGACTTATTTATTTAACACTTTCAATCACCAAATGTGAGCACTTAGAAGTTGCACCCATCATCTGCAGCAAAAAAAAAAAAAAATTTGATTACAAATGAGTTCCCTCTTCCCTCTGGGATTCTGTCTTTTTTTAAGTTTCTTCTAGTTTCTAGAAGTTTCTCTCATATCCTTTTGTCTCTGCATACTAGAAGTGCTGAAGAATATATGTATCTATTTGCCTATGCCTCAAAAATGATCTCTAATATAACACCTTTTTCTAAAAAACAATTGACCTTGTATTTTCTTATTTTTCATTTTTATTTTCCCATAACACTATAAGTAATACTCAAATGGTTTAATTGCAAGGCATATTTGTGAAGGGTTGTG
Source organism: Puma concolor (assembly GCF_028749965.1). Classification (NCBI taxonomy): domain Eukaryota; kingdom Metazoa; phylum Chordata; class Mammalia; order Carnivora; family Felidae; genus Puma; species Puma concolor. The sequence continues at coordinate 124,556,512 of NC_141672.1, read as the reverse complement.
TATTGCACAGGCTTCTCTGGCTTCTCCTTGTACAGGAAATCAAGATCAGTCAACTCTAGCCCAGCCCACAAGCCCTCCACATACTTCATTGGCCTGGCTTCCTAACTGTGTCCACTACTCCCCTCCCCTGCAGCTCAGCACCCCTGCCCTTCATGGGGCACCCAGACACACCTCATGCTTCCTGATTCATGTTCTGTCTGCCTCTGCCTTCTCTACCCACCACCCTTTCTCCTCCTAGGGAAATTCTTCTCACCCAACTCTAAACTGCCCCAGATTACCAGGTACACTGGTCAGACTCTGGATTTTGGAGGCTCATGAAGTGGTTTCAAGTCCAGGTCCCATCAATGTGTGTTCCTGTGTAAGAACCTACCTCTCTGCACCCTAGTTCCCTCATCACATGGAAATCATAATGCCATCCTCTTTGCATGGGTAACAATTTTTCATATATTTATGCACATATTATATCATCTTTTGTTCTATACTCTCTCCAAAGATGTTTGTATTCAAAATGGCTTTGAGATATAGAAATAGTGTCTCCCTCTGTGGCAGAGGACAGGTTTGCTTCCTGAACAAGATAATAAGGGTACTGTTGTAATTTGAACAAGTTTGTTAGCAAACCCCTGGTAGGACTGGAAGGGGGGGGGGGTCCTAAGCTCAGAGCTCCTTATCTATGACACAGACCCAAAGTGTGTGTGCAGCATCCTTCTGGGCCCATCTCTGTATCACTCCCATGGAACTTTGCGGGCAAGGGCAATGAAGTCTTTTGTCTCGGACCTAGAAGTCGTGTGTCTTCCAGTTTCCACGAACAGTGGCAGGCTAACTAGTTAGCTTACAAAAAGGGTAAATCCTCAGACACTTCACCATCCTTAACACCTTTCCTCTGGCTGAGGGAGATTTCCTACTGCCAGACAATACCATAGAACCTCCAGGAGCTGCTTTCTGGAACTCCTAACTTAAATACACACATGCTTCTATTAAAGTATCAGTCACAGCCATCTCTATATCCAGGGATAGTGCCTGGTTCACTATGGATAAGTTAATGTACCTCAAAGATTGCTCAGCTATTAAAATCTACTGCTACCCTGCATCTTCTCTTGCCATCATTTCTTCTCTGTTAAAAACACGACGTTTAAAAAGTGCATAAACATGTATGCATTCATCATTTGCCTTGAAATGTAGCCTCTATTTTAGTCAGGGCCAAATGCTGACACAGGGTTCTTCTCTGGACTTAATTCATCTTATTCACTTGGGATGGGGTTGGGAGGTTATGAACCTTCTGAAATGACATGAAAGTTGTGTGTATATGTATATTTTCCTAGGGACAGGTATTATTGCTTTTATTGGAATCATAAATGTATCTGTGCTAAAGCCCCTGAGGTGAATACAATAGATGTTAGCCATAAGTAAGCAGGGCTTTGTTGCACTTTCCTGGAGGCTGTGCTGAAAGTGAGCTAGGTGTTATATCCTCCAAGCCTCATCATGGGGAGACTATGAAATGAAAACAAAAAAAAAGAGGCCTGACTGTTGAGAGGGGCAGCAACAGAGAAGATCAGATAAGAGAGGAAAGACACCCCCAGACCAGAGCAATTGCCAATCAAGATGAGATATGGGGACTCTACTAAAATAGCTATTTAAAAAAACTTTTTTTTAACATTAAGTATTCTTCTAATGTAAGTTGTAAGACAATATGGTATGACCCAGTGTCTTAATCTGCTCTGGCTATCATAACAAAATAGCATACCTTGGGTAGTTTAAATGATAAATATTTATTTTCTTGCAGCTTTGGGGACTGCAAGTCCAACATCAGGGTGCCAGTATGGTAGGTTCCTGGTGAGGACTCTCTTCCTAAATTGCAGAGGGCTGTCTTCTTGCTCTGTCCTCACATGACAATGGGGTGGTGGAGAAGACAAAGAGCAAGCTCTTTGGTGTCTCACCCTTTGAGGGTCCTAATCCCACTCATGAGGGCTCTACCTAATGATTTCCAAAGCCCCCCCTCCAAATACCATTCCCCTGGGGATTAGGGCTTCAAAATATGGACTGGGAGGCACAATTCAGTCCATAACAACTAGAAAAGTTAAAAACACACATACACTGCTACCTTGCAAATGCTAACCCTATATATGCCTTTGAGAAATGCCTGTGCATATGACCCAGGATAGGTACTAGAATTCTCACAGCAGCACTGCTACCCACAATCCCCAACTGCCAAGACCCAAAAATCCAACAACAGTAGAATGGGTAGATGCAATGAGATGCATTCACATAAGGGACACTGTATATCAGAGGAAATTAACAAACCATGTCTTAAGGCATTAGCCCAGATGAATCTGACCAACAAGATCAGGTGGAAAGAACTGGCTGCAGAAGATGCACAATGAGATCTGGTTTATAAAGAGTTCAAAAATGGACAAAACTGAACATTACATTATCTGGGACTATGCACATGTCAGGCATGCCTACCAAGAAAGCCAAGGGGATAAGCAGCAAATTTCAGAGTGCTTGTTGTGGGGGAAGGGGAAGGAGGTAGTCAAAGGAGGACACTTGGTGCAGGGGTCAATAGTACCAGTGATGTTTTCTGTCATAAGCATGAAGTTTGGTGACACAACCATTTATTTCATCATTATTTTTAAAAAACTGTATATATGATGATATATGTATTGTCTTAGTCCATCTGAGATTTTATAACAAAATACCACAGACTAGGTGGTATATAAACAACAGAAATTTACTTCTCATAGTTCTGGAAGCTTGAAGTCCAAGATCAGGATGCCAGCATACTCGGGTTCTGGAGAAAACATTCTTTCAGCTGCAGACTACCAACTTTTTACTGTGTTCCTCACATGGTAGAAGAGGCTAGGGAGCTCTGTGAAGTCTCTTTTATAAGAACACTAACTCTATTCATGAGTACTCCACCCTTGTGATCTAATCATTTTCCAAAGGCCCTACCTCCCAATATCACAGAGGAGGTTGGGATTTCAACATTTCAAACTATATCATGTGTATAATATATATCTCATAGATACCATAGATATCATATATGTGCCATAACACACTTTTGTATGTGTAAGTCAAATTACTTAGGGTGCCACTTACCTTGAAGGTGAGCATTTATTTCTGCTCAGCTTCCAGTAGCAGCAGCAGCAGCGAGGGTACCTCAGCTCACACACCCTGGCCTTTGACCTGGGTGATGTCCTAAGGAGCCAGGGGGTACCATATCCCCTAAAAGAAGTCACTCATAAGAGCTGCTTTGGTCCCACCGCCCAGACTCAGCATGCAAGGTGTGAAGAAGGCTCCTGCCTGCAGGCACACCTAACACTGTGCATGTTGTTGCTGATCCCTAGGTGAGAAGGAGCCCTAGGCCTGCTGAAGCAGTCTGAAAACTGCCTAAGAAGTTGCTAAAGCTTGGCATGTTGGTATACCAGGGGATAGTGATGAATGAGCTCAAGGATTCAAAACTTTGAGAGGAGATCACTTAAGACCTGCATTCTGTGCTCTGCCACCAAGTCTTCCCGTGTGATTTTGTTTTATAAGGACTGAAGTGTCAACATTCAGCATGTCTATATACCCAAAGGCTATATACCCAGGCTCGAGGTCATTGTTGTCCATGTCAGTGGCAATGCACCTGGCATCAATGCATGCTTTTCTAATTCATGCCTAGCATTCTCAGGAAGTAGATCTGGCCACAGGTGGACTCCAAAATAAAGCCAGCTCTTAAAGAATAGCTCCTCATTGACACTATCTAACCTTTCAGAGGGTAGATTCCCTCATAATATGCCTCTGAAATGTCCAAGATTGCTCTTGAGTCGGGCTCTGTGGAGTCATTGGCAATACAAGGTTATGGTATGTACAGTTTAGAGAAGTATTACAGGTGACAAATGTTGCAAGCCCTCAGTATATAAATATAAATTTGTTTCAGAGGCTAAGAAATAAGACTGCTCAGACTTTCCCAGTGGATTTCTGCAGTCATATGGGGTCAGTGTCCTGAGGGAGAATTTCAGGTAACTTCATTTTACATATACTTTTCTAGATTTTTTTGACCCACCAGTGTTCCAGCCATTTACCATATATGGTGTAGCTTTATGGGATTTTTCTTTCTTTCTTTTCCCCTTCCTTCCTTCCTTCCTTCCTTCCTTCCTTCCTTCCTTCCTTCCTTCCTTCCTTCCTTCCTTCCTTCCTTCACATTTAAATCCAAGTTGGTTAACATATAGTGTAATAATAATTTCAGGAATAGAATTTAGTGACTCATCACTTACATACAATATCCAGTGCTCATCCCAACAAGTGTCCCCCTTTAGCCCTTCCCACCTCCACCTCCCTGCAAACAATACCCCTCCAGCAGCCCTGTTTGTTCTCTGTATTTAAGAGTCTTCAGGGGAACCTGAGTAGTTCAGTTGGTTAAGTGTCTGACTTCAGCTTTGGTCATGATCTCACAGTTCGTGAGTTCAAGCCCTGCATTGGGCTCTGTGCTGACAGCTCAGAGCCTGGAGTCTGCTTTGGACTCTGTGTCTCCCTCTCTCTCTGTCCCTCCACTGCACATCCTCTGTCTGTCTCTCTCTCTCTCTCTCTCAAAAATAAATAAACACTAAAGAAAAGTATCTTCTGGTTTGTCTCCCTCTCTGTTTTTATATTACTTTTGCTTCCCTTCCCTTATGCTCATCAGTTTTTTACCTTAAATTCCACATGTGAGTGAAATCATATGATACTTGTCTTTCTCTGACTGACTTATTTCACTTAGCATAATACCCTCTAGTTCCATCCACCTTGTTGCAAATAGCAAGATTTAATTCTTTTTGATCGCTGAGTAATATCCCATTGTGTATATATGTCCCATCTTCTTTACCCATTCATAAGTCGATGGACATTTGGGCTCTTTCCATACTTTAGCTATTGTTGATAGTGTTGTTATAAACATCGGGGTGCATGTGCACCTTTGAATCAACATTTTTGTATCCTTTGGATAAATACCTAGTAATGCAATTGCTGGGTCATATAGTAGTTCTATTTTTATCTTTTTGAGAAACATCCATACTGTTTTCTGGAGTGGCTGCACCAGTTTGCATTCCCACCAGCAATGTAAAAGAGTTCCTCTTTCTTCACATCCTTGCCAACATCTGTCGTTGCCTAGGTTGTTAATTTTAGCCATTCTGGCAGGTGTGAGGTGGTATCTCATTGTGGTTTTGGTCTGTATTTCCCTGATGATGAATGATGTTGAGAATTTTTTCCATTTGTTTGTTAGCCATCTGGATGTCATCTTTGGAAAAGTGTCTATTCATGTCTTTTGCCCATTTCTTAAATGGATTATTTGTTTTTTTGGGTGTTGAGTTTGATAAGTTCTTTATAGATTTTGGACAAGAACTCTTTATCTGATGTCATTTGCAAATATCTTCTCTCATTCTGTTGGTTGCCTTTTAGTTTTTCTGATTGTTTCCTTCACTGTGCAGAAGACTTTTATCTTGATGAAGTCCCAGTAGTTCATTTTTGCTTTTGTTTCCCTTACCTCTGGAGACATATCAAGTAAGAAGTTGCTGTGGTAGAGGTCAAAGAGATTGTTGCCTGTTTTCTTCTCTAGGATTTTGATGGTTTCCTGTCACACATTTAGGTCTTTTGTACATTTTGAGTTTATTTTTGTGTATGGTGTAAGAAAGTGGTTCAGAATCATTCTTATGCATATTGCTGTCCAGCTTTCCCAGCACCATTTGCTGAACAGACTGTCTTTTTTCCATTGGATAGTCTTTCCTGCTTTGTCAAAGATTGGTTGGCTATACATTTGTGGGTCCATTTCTGGGTTCTTTATTCTGTTTCATTGATCTATGTGTCCATTCTTGTGCCAGTACCATACTGTCTTGATGATTACAGTTTGTAATATGACTTTAAGTCTGGAATTGTGTTGCATCCAGCTTTGGATTTCTTTTTCAGGATTACTTTAGTTATTTGGGGTCTTAACTAGTTCCATAAATATTTTAGAATTGTGTGTTTTAGCTTTGTGAAGAATGATAGTGTTATTTTTTTTGGGGGGGGTTATTGAATTTATTTCTTTTCCTTAAATATTTATTGTCTATCTATATATCTATCTTTAATTTAATTTATCTATCTAATCTATCTATCTATCTATCTATCTATCTATCTATCTATCTATCTATCATCTATCTATCATCTGTCTTTAATTTACATCCAAGTTAGTTAGCATATAGTGCAATAATGATTTTAGGAACAGATTCCAGTGATTCATCCCCTATGTATAACACCCAGTGCTCATTCAAAAAAAAAAAAAGTCTTCCTTAATTCCCCTTACACATTTAGCCCATCCTCACACCCACAGCCCCTCCAGCAACCCTCAGTTTGTTCTCTGTATTTAAGAGTCTCTTATTTTTTGTCCCTCTCCCTGTTTTTATTTTTATTTTTTTGCTTCCTTTCCCTTATGTTCATATGTTTTGTATCTTAAATTCCACATATGAGTGAAGTCATATGATACCTGTCTTTCTCTGACTGACTTATTTTGCTTAGCATAATACACTCTAGTTCCATCCACCTTGTTGCAAATGGCAAGATTTCATTCTTTTTGATTGCCGAGTAATACTCCATTGTATATATATAACACATCTTCTTTATCCATTCATCTGCCGATGGACATTTGGGCTTTTTCCATACTTTGGCTGTTTTCAATAGTGCTGCTATTGGGGTGCATGTGTTCCTTCGAAACAGCACTCCTTGTGTTACTTTGATAGGGATTGCTTTATGAGATATTTTTTGTCTGTCTCTGTCTGTTTTCATGTTTTTCCACCCCTCTTCAAAAAAAAGTGGGGCACCTAGGTGGCTCAGTCAGTTAAGCATCCAACTCTTGATTTTGGTTCAGGTCATGATATCATGGTTTGTAAGATTGAGCCCCAAGTCAGGCTTTGCACTGACAGTGTGGAGCCTGCTTGGGATTCTCTCTCTTCCTCTATGCATCACCTGTGTTCTCTGTCTCTCGTTCAAAGTAAATAAATAAAAAAAAAAAAAGAAAAGGTATACTAGGAGTCTAAATTTTTGTTTCTAGACCTGATTCTGCTATTTGCAACGTCTTGTGACTACAGGCAAGACACTTAATCTCTTTGAACTTCAGTCTTTCCTCTGTAAAATCAAAGCACTGATGTATACAATTCTAATACTCTTTGTGTTAAGTCAATGACTGTGTGGGAAATGTGGGTGCCAAATGATTTCTGTCTTTCTGGAATACCAGTATGTCATGAATACAAACATTATCTAAGATTCTGAGAGACAACAAGTGCCAACTGAATTTAGTAAACCAGGAAAAATGAGTTAAATGGCACTTAATTCTAACATGAGAATTTCCAGGAATTTAACTGTGCTGAGGCATTGATAATTTCACCCATGCCCACTCCATTCCCTGAGGTAATATCTCTACCTTACACCTTACACAAAAGGTAAAAAAAAATGAAAAGACACAAACTGAGATAAAATATTTAAAATACACATATTTGACAAAGCACTTATATCCAGAATATATAACTACTACAATGAATACCTCAATGAAGTATTACTTCACACTCACTAGAATAGCTAAAATTAAAAAAGACTGACATCTTTCAAAGTTAACAAGGATTTGGAGCATCCTGAAAACAGATTCTTCTGGTAGGTGTGTGAAATGGTGCAACCACTTTGAAAAACAGTTCCACGCTTTATTAAAAAGTTAAATATACACCTACCTATGACTCAGCAGTTTCACTTCCAGGTATTGATTCAAAAGGAGTAAAAAATATACATTCGCAGTTACAGTTGTAAATAAATATTTACAGGAATGTTATTCTGTAATGGCCACAAACTGGAAAAATCTTAAATATTCATCAGTGGGAGAAAATCAGTAAACACATTGTGACACAGTCATGTAATGGAATACAAATCAGCAATAAAAATAGAATTACTCATACAGGGAGCATGTGTGGCTCAGTTGGTTGAGCTCCTGACTCTTGATTTCCACTCAGGTCATGATCTCATGGTTCGTAAGTTCAAGCTCCATGTCAGGTTTGGTGCTGACAGTGCAGAGCCTGTTTGGGATTCTCTCCCTGACTCTCCCCTGATCACTTGCGCTCTCTCTATCTCTCTTTCTCTCTCTCAAGAAAATAAATAAACATTAAAAAAAGAATTACTGATACACATTAACAAGGATGAGAAGAAGCCAGACATCAAATAGTAAATATGATATAATTCCAGAGTTCAAGAACAGATGAAACTAATCTACAGGGCAGAAATCAGATCAGTAATAGGGGTGGAGAGTGGAATTGAAATGGACAAGCCAGGACCTTTTGTGTTGCTGGATATGTTCTCTGTCTTGATTAGACTGGTTACATGGTTTTAAAATATATACATAATATATAAATATATAAAAGATATATATTTAAAAAATGAATGAAGCATTTAAAATCTGTGTATTTCATTGTATGAAAATTATATCTTAGTAACATAAAAGTTGGGGTGACAATTTAGCTCCTCCCTGATTCCATGGACAGCAACAGGACTTGCATCTCTGCTCCAGGACCAGCAGGGAGACAAGGGGGCAAGACCCTCAGCAATTTGGCTAGGAAGGGCAGCCACGGCCAAGGAAGTTTAAAAAGAGCATTCCACTGGGGCACCTCGGTGGCTCAGTTGGTTAAGCGTCTGACTTCGGCTCAAGTCATGATCTCATGCTTCATGGGTTTGAGCCTTGCGTCAGGCTCCATGCTGACAGCTCAGAGCCTGGAGCCTGCTTCATGGATTCTGCCTCCCTCTCTCTCTGCCCCTCCCCACTCATATTCTGTCTGTCTGTCTGTCTCTCTCTCTCTCTCACACACACACACACAAATAAATATAATGTTAAAAAATAATTTAAAAAAAAGCATTCCACTAACCTCTTGTTCTGTTGTCAGAACCAAGCCAGGGGAGTGAGCTAGTTTTCACTCTAGGTGAAACTTCCTAGTGACTTCTCCAACTGAGAACTAGACTTCCAGTTAGAAGCCAGAACCCAGGAATTACAACTCAGCTGCCAGAAGCAGAGGAAGTATTAGAGCGGATGGAGTGCAAGCTCTAAAGCCAGGCTACCCTTGCACTTTGAGCCTCAGCTGACTAGATACTGCCTCCTATCCCCTTCTTCACTACACTGTGGAGGGGGAGCCCTCACCTTCAAGGGCTGGTGTATGGCCCATGAATGTCAACTACTCTATCTTGGGCACCGTTCTAGCTTCCGGGAAACAAAAAGGAATAAAATATATTTCATTACCTCTTAGAGCTGTCAGATTGGTATGTCACAATAGCCTTGAAAGTTTTTAAATTTTTTTTTTCAATGTTTATTTATTTTTGGGACAGAGAGAGACAGAGCATGAACGGGGGAGGGGCAGAGAGAGAGGGAGACACAGAATCGGAAACAGGCTCCAGGCTCCGAGCCATCAGCCCAGAGCCCGACGCGGGGCTCGAACTCACGGACCGCGAGATCGTGACCTGGCTGAAGTCGGACGCTTAACCGACTGCGCCACCCAGGCGCCCCGCCTTGAAAGTTTTTAGAATGAGCTTATGGTGAAGAAAATAATTGTATGTTCATCATGTTTTCTCCTCCCAATAGATTCATTATATAAATCCAGATCTTTATATGTTGAATTTGTTTAAAAGTAGAAACAATCCATTTAGTGGAGTCTTAGATTGCTGATTTCTGGAAGTAATTTAGGAAGGCTTCAGAAGTCAGCAAAATTGGATGGAATAAAAAACTTTGAGAAGATGATTCAAGATGGTGCTTACGAGGGAATCCTTTTGCACTTGGCAAGTTCTTTGTGTGCTGATGGTCTAAAGACACTGATCTTGGGGAAGTTACATATGAGAAGAGGTCACACTCAGGAAATATTTCATACAATTGAATATGATACAATACAAAGTGAAAAGTACCATATTAGGTGTGCACAAGGAATTATGGGAGCATGAGGAAGGGCACAACTGTCCCTCAAAGGGAGTTGTGGAACCTCAAAGGGAGACGACATGTAAAGGATGAGAGGCACTTTGAAAAAGGGGAAGAGGATGAGACTAACATGCCTTCCAGACACATGGAACCGAGACTGAGAGACATGAATGATTCATTGACAAAGATACTTTCCTGAACCAAACCCTAGTCAGGAAACTCTGAGCTCTTTTTCAACAAGTTTCCATCCTTGGGCATGTCCATAAGAGTCCAATTTTAGTATGAACTGAGCTAAGTTAGTTTAGCTGGAATCTTCTGCCAACAACTTCTGATATCTGATCACCCTCAATATGTGACCAAATTCCTCACCCTTGCCATCCCCCAGGTGATGTCTGATCACTCTGGCTGGCCTTCAACAAGGATCCTGTGAGGTCAATTTAGCAAGAGTCTCTTTTTACCCCTGCTGTTATTTCCTCTTAGAAACTTATACATAATGACCTCCACCAGGATGCTTGGCTATAGATGCCCACTTGCCCATGCTGTATTCCGAAGTGAGTATGGTTCTATACTGAGGTCTCATTTCCCCTATTGCAATAATTCCTGAGTAAAATCTGTTTTTACCCCTTTAATTTCTTTTCAGCTCCAGTGTGTCTTTGACATTGTCTGTCAGACAGGTTAGGCTATGCCAAGTAACAAACAATGCTAAGATTTCAAGGGCTAAAAACAAGGTTTATTATCACTCATGTTAATGTTCATTTTTACTGACAGAAGGTTCTGCTGCATGATTTGTCCCTCATGGTCTCAGGATGACACCTCAGTCTCTAGCATTGTGGTCACCATCCTTAAGGAGAAGAACATGATGCCTCACATACTGCTCTTAAAGGGCTTCTTTGCATGAGTAACTCATGTCCCTTTCACCCACATTTCATTGTCCAAAGCAATCACATAGTCATACCTATCTTCAAAGGAGTGGGGTTATGCAGTGCCACCATATAGTCAGGAGGAGAAACCCTGAAGTTTACTGGCACTTTATATATGTTTTATGTAGCAAGGAGGACTCAAAACTGATGAAGGTGAAATTATGAAGAGCCTTGTTGGCCACAATAAAAGTTTGGACTCTGAGCTACAGAATGCTTCTTTTGAGTAGGAAAAAGACATGAGGCATTTTGGGTTTCAGAAAGATAATTCTGGTGGTGATGTGGAGAAGGTCTTGGTGACAGCAGACAGAGTAAGAAGCTACTTTATTAATTGTGGGGCTAAGCAGAAGTGGAGAAGTAATATGAATTTGAGAAATATCTCTAAGGTAAAAGTAATGGAATTTGGTGAAAGACTTGCCTGTGAGTTGAGAGAGAGAGGACTCCAGGATAGTTTTGAGTTTAAGGTGGGAATTGAAGTGGTTGATTTCATGACTTAGATCAACAGTAGAGCAGAGATGAGTAGGTTTTGGAGGAGATTAGCACAATCTGGTACATTTTGGGTTTAAAATGTCTGGCAGCATCAGGGATATCATGCCTCTTCTGACATCATGTCCAGATCAAGCAACAGAATGAGAGTTACCTACTTTAGAAGGATGCCAAAGTGTTGTCAGTAAATGAGAAGCCCCAGCAAGAGGGTACAGAATGAGAGAAAACTCAGGAAGGAAGATGGAAGAGAGGGGGAGACACAGTGGAAGATCAGGGGCAGGGACTTGACAGGATGCTGAGCAGAACAAGGCTTCTAAGAAATAGGGTTCAGTCAACCCTGGCAAATTCTGAGGAGGCAGGTAAGATGAACCTGAAAAGGAGACGTCCATTTGGGCAGTTAGGGATTATTTAGTATACTTATGAGAGCAATTTCAGTCTGGAGATGGGGTAAGACATTGCCAAAGTTTGAAGATTCCTCAAAGAACTTTGTACATGTTCTTTTCTCTCCTCAGAAATTCCCTTGTTTCCTTATTCTTCAAAATCAGCTCAGGGACAAACTCTCTCTAAAATTTTCTTCAATGTTCTTCTCTCCAGGACACTCCCACCATCCCCTTTCCCTCAGCTAGTTTCTTCTGGGGACTTGCATACATCATCTGCACCAGGCACTTTTACACTGCTCTGGAACTATTTCTTTATGTCTGGTTCCTGTGCTGGGCCATGAATAGGGGACGTGTTGTATTCGTCTTTGCAAACTTAGTATCTCATAGGAAAATTTTAGAAATTAAATTTTAGCAATTTAATGTAATGAAGAGAAAGAGGTAAGCATCACTTTGTTCTCTATAGTTAGGAGTTTGTTCCTTGGTTTGTTTCTCTCTCTCTCTCTCTCTTTTTTCCTTTGCTCATTTATTTCTTAAAATCCACAAAGAGATAATATGGTATTTGTCTTTCTCTGACTGACTTATTTCACTTAGCATTATACTCTCTAGCTCTATCCATGTTGCAAATGGTAGGACTTAATTCTTTTTCATGGTTGAATATTATTCCATTATATATATGTATATACATATATATATATATATATATATACACATATGTATATATACACACACATATATATGTATACACACACACACACACACACACACATATATATATATATATATATATATATATATATATATATATATATAATTTGTAAATAATGCTGTAATTAACATAGGGTGTGCATGTATCCCTTTGAATTAGTGTTTTCATATTTGGCAAATACCCAAAAGTGTGATTACTGAATTGTAGGGTAGTTCTATTTTTAGTTTTTTGAGGAATCTCCATACTGTTTCCCACAGAGGATGCACCAGTTTGCAGCCTAAAAACAGTGCAGTAGTGTTTTTTTCTCCATATCACTGCCAACATTTGTTGTTTCTTGTATTTTTTTATTTTAGCCATTTCTGACAAGTGTGAGGTGATATCTCATTTTAGTTTTGATTTGCATTTCCTTGATGATCAGTGATGTTAAGCATGTTTTAAGGTATGTGTTGGCCACCTGGATGTCTTCTTTTGAGAAATGTCTTCTTTGAAGAAATGTATTCGTGTCTTCTGCCCATTTTTAATTGGATTATTTGGTTCTGGGGTATTGAGTGGTATCAGTTCTTTATCTATTTTGAAGACTAACCCTTTATTGGATATGTCATTTGCAAATATCTTCTCCCATTCCATAGGTTGACTTTTAGTCTGTCAATTGTTTCCTTTGTTGTTCAGAAGCCTTTTATTTTAATATAGTCCCAATAGTTTATTTTTTCTTTTATTTGCCTTGCCTCAGGAGACATAACTAGAGAAATGGTGCTACAGCTGATGTCAGAAAAATTACTGCTCGTGTTTTCGTCAAGGATTTTTATGGTTTCTGGTTTCACATTTAAGTCTTTAATCCATTTTAAGTTTATTTTTGTGTATGGTGAAAGAAAGTGTTACCAGAGGGGAGGTGGGTGGAAGGATGGTTAAAATAGGTGGTGGAGATTAAAGAGTACACTTACCATGATGAAAAAAATTAGTATAAAATAGTTAATTCTTGATGATCAACGAAGGATTATCAATTTTCATGATTAGGCCTTATATTCCAAACCAGTACCAGTAATGAATAGGCCTTTGTTGTACAGATTAATAAACTGATTAAGACATGTAAAGTAAATGACAGTGATGCAATTCATAAATAAAAAAATATGCAGCAATTTAACATAACAGTATAAAAGACCAAAAACACAGAGGAGGAGAAGTACAAAGTACATGGTCATCATCCAGCCCATGGAATAAGTGTCTGAGCTAGTTACTGAAAGGCATGAGAAGGGTCTGGGAAAGGCCAGAGCCTGGAGTTCTTCCTTTACATTGTTTACAGATTGTGGGAGAAAATATATGGCAGAGGCAGTGTCCAGAAATATATGATGATGTTTCTGGACAGCAGTTAATTTCAGGGATACAAAATAACTTAGGTCCTGAAAGACAAGAAAATAGGGCAAAGGAAAGCCCTTAGGAAAGTTAGTATTTGAAGTTCAAGCAGGTAGTGTCTAAGATATCTGTATAGTAAGGGGATTCTAACTCTTGGACTGTGATTCAGGAGCAGGAATTCATTCTCTAAGAGGGAAGTGTAGAGTTTTGTACCTAGCAGATCATGAACAGGTACTCACAACACTTCTGCCCATCAAAATTACCTGGGAGAACTTTAAAATACCTAGATAGATGGAACACATCCCCAGACTGATTAAATTGTAGTTTAATTAATTGTTCTGGGGGGACCTGAACATTAGTTTTTTTCTTTGTTTTTGTTTGTTTTTTTGTTTGCTTGTGCTTTGGTTTTGGTTTTGGGTGTTTGTTTGTTTGTTTGTTTTTGCTGTTGGTAGTTTTTTGTTTTGGTTTTAGTTTATTTGGTATCGTGGTTTAAGTTCCTAGATTGTGAGATACTGCTTTACAGTGCATACAGAGCACTTGGAAATGCATATTGTTATTCAGTAAGCTTAAGGCAGGGTCTATGATTCTGCATTTATATCAAGCTCCCAGGTGCTGCTGGTTCACACACCACGTTTAGGGTTACAAGGTTCTACCTTTATGATACTAACAGTTAGAGGGGAGGAAGTCTCCTTATTAGGACGAGAAAGGTAATTCAGAGGAGCTCATATTTCAGAATTATGGTAAAGGAGTGGAAAGGGATATAACTTAGACTTAGGTTAACCATCTATCTGTCCTAGGGAAAATTTTAAAGTCAAGCTTCACATTAGCATTTCTCATTGTTTAAAAAAAATCTTGATCCCTATATGGCATTTGACTCACTCCTCATAGTCTCCACAAACACTAGTATCTTGTCAAGCTTTATTTTTTGAAGTTTGCATTATGACTTGATAATTTTTTTTTGCAAACTATACATATTTTCTTGGATATATTAATATTCTGTCTCTTGCCATCCAGCTTCTTATGCTTTGTACCACAAGAACACAATTTGTTTCCTATTACCTATTTCTATTCTTTTTTAGAAAGAGAGAGAGAGAAAACATGAGCAGGGGAGGGGCAGAGAGAGAGAAAGAGAAAGAGAGGGAGAAAGAATCTTAAGCAGGTTCCACATTCAGAACAAAGCCCGATGCAGGACTCAGTCTCATGACCCTGAGATCATAACCTGAGCCCAAATCAAGAATCGGATGCATAACCAACTGAGCCACCCAAGCACTCCTGTTTCCTATTTCTTTAAAAAATACCAAGCAGCCCTCTTGGTGCATCAGTCTCATAATCTGAAAAATGCTTGAACATTATATGACAAGATTTTACTACACATCATGTTGGAAATACAAAATTTTAAGTCATTTTAGTAATGGTAGTTACCAGATTCATTTCATTTTTTTAATATGAAATTTATTGTCAAATTGGTTTCCATACAACACCCAGTATTCATCCCAACAGGTGCCCTCCTCAATGCCCATCACCCACTTTCCCCTCCCTCCCACCCCCATAAACCCTCAGTTTATTCTCAGTTTTTAAGAGTCTCTTACAAAAGAATCATGCCATTCATCTATTTTTTTTAAATCACATTAAGGAAGAATTAATAAAAAAATATGATATAATGAATGATTTATAAAGAAGTATAATAATTAAAAATTCGAGAGTAAGTTGTCAAAAAATAAAATTTACTTTTTTGGACATTGCTGCAATGTTTTTTAGGGAATCCACTAGGGTCATAACATGCTCATAAAATGTGCACTATCATCACGTTGATCATAGACACTTTTTCAGTACACTACGTGAGTAATGGATTTCTAAATTCTTGTATTTGAATGAACATTCATTAAAATATATAAATTAAGAGATTGTATTAGGCATATTGGAAAACTGTACCAACTCTTTTAATCCACCTACTTGCTTTTTAGAGTTAACTGAGCAAAACAATAATTTATTAAACCTCCTGTGTTGCAAGTCTGTTTACATTAATTTCTGTAATATTTTTTGCACATAAAAAAGAGAGAAAGAGGCAAGAAGTGGTTGAGGGGCATTCACCATTTTTGTAAATGGAGGGAGGGGAAGAGCATATTTACAGGCAGAAGAAAGGTCAATAAAGAGAAATTTAACATAAAAAGAAAAAACTAAGGTACTAGACACAGGATGGGGCATGAATCCAGGAAAAAAAAATATTTTGGTTGCAAAGTAATAGGGACACACTTATTAGGGACATAATAGAAGACAAAAAGAGCAGGAAAAGTAAGGGCTAAATCCACTTCTAGTTAAAGATGACCAGTTAACACATCTCAGCTCCCTCCTGAACCCCAGTCAAATTATAGTGAAGGAATAAAAAATGTATAGAGCCATAAGGACAAGGAGAGAAAGGACTGATTTAGTGGCTGACCAGAGTGGTTAATGAATGTTCAGAGGAAAGTGAGAAGTCAGAAGCCAGAAGCGAGAGGAAGTTGCCACTGGGAAATGCAACAAGCCAAGTCTCCAGCAGGCATTGAGAGGCTGGGGTTCCAGGGACCTCAGAAGACTGGGAGGCATGCAATGACTACAGAAGGCACATCCCCTCCATCCCTCAATAATAGATCCAGGAATCTGTGGACTCCGGGAAAGTGAGAGGGGTCAATGAAATGGTGTAAAAATAGAACAAATGGATGGTAGAGCCCATGGCAGATGTTACCTCACAGAGCTCCAATCCATATTCACCACCTCAAGCTATAGCCTGGCTCTTCATTTCTATATAAACTTAACAGCCTTAACTAATCACCTATAGCTTCTATAATTTGGGGTTCCCCCCCCAGACAATTGAGTCCCAAGCTTAAGAGGAACCTTGTTACCTCCAGTTATGTGTCCAGTCCTTTACTTTTAAATAAGTACAAAGAATCATCAAACACTTGAGAAAGTCTCTCATATGAAAGTTAGAGCTCAAAGCAAAGAGAGAAAACCATAATATCCTCAAAGACATAGTCCATCTAAGAAAAAAATAACAGGCTATCACAAAAAGTTAGAGTGAGGAAAAAGAAAGTGCTTTTAGAAATAAAAAAAATGGGGTGCCTGGGTGGCTCAGTTGGTTAAGTGTCCGACTTTGGCTCAGGTCATGATCTCATGGTTTGTGAGTTTGAGCCCCACGTTGGGCTCTGTGCTGACAGCTCAGAGCCTGGAGATTGCTTCAGATGCTGTTACAGAACCAGGCTGGAACACTGGTGGAAAAACCAAGCGGCACTCAGAGATCTTGGTGGACCGGAGATTTATTTAACACCAGCGGGCTCAGAGGAGACTGTTTCTTCAAAGATATGAGCGCCGAATGCAAGTGGGGAGGGTAATTTATAGTCATCAGCTTTCATATCTGTGGGGGTTTTGCACGCACAGCAAAGGAAGAAGAACCCAGAGGAGGGGTCTCTAAGCTAAAGACCAGAGTTTGTTTTAGCCCCACCAGCCATCTTTGGCATATTTTGTCCACTTCTCCAACAATGCTATGTCTCCCTCTGCCTCTGCCCCTCCCCGGCTCATGATCTGTCTCTTCCTGTCTCTCAAAAATGAATAAACATTAAAAAAAATTTAAATAAATAAAAAGTATGATAGGTAAAGTCAATAAAATCCTAGAAACTATTTATAGGTTTAGAAAGACAAAGATGGGGGGCGCCTGGGTGGCGCAGTCGGTTAAGCGTCCGACTTCAGCCAGGTCACGATCTCGCGCTCCGTGAGTTCGAGCCCCGCGTCGGGCTCTGGGCTGATGGCTCAGAGCCTGGAGCCTGTTTCCGATTCTGTGTCTCCCTCTCTCTCTGCCCCTCCCCCGTTCATGCTCTGTCTCTCTCTGTCCCAAAAATAAAAAAAAAAAAAAAAAAAAAACGTTGAAAAAAAAAAAAAAAAAAAAAAAGAAAGACAAAGATGAAAATAGGAGAGAAAAGAGAAGAAAGCCAGAGTATAAATGCACAAAGTAAAATACCTAAAAGGAAGTGAGAAAAAGGAAGAGAAGAATTTCAATAAAAGAAGAATCAATAGGATCTTATCAAAGATAGCCTCAAACTTCTGAACAGCAACATCAAAAGCTGGAAACCAATGGGGCAGTGCCTTCAAAATTTCAAGGGAAAATATTTCCAATCTTGAATTTCATGTTCAAACTATCAGTTATCAGTGAGAATAAAAGCATGTGCAGAATTAAACAATTTACCTTCTGTACATCTTTGCTAGGAAAACTAGTGGGAAGAATCCACCTCAAATGTGTTACAGCAAATACTTGCCGCCCAGGAAGAGATAAGCCACACGCACTCAGGGGAATCAGGAAAACACTATTTATTATGCACCAGTGCCAGCCCAGCAGAGTCACCACCATAGGCTGAGCACTGAACCTTGGCATCAGCCTCCCTTAATGGCTGGGATGGTAGGGGGTTGAGAGACAAAACAAAAAGGGGAGGGGGCACTTACCAGTGGTGCTCTCTGGGCCATTGCTGGAGGCAGGCAGCAAGCAAGGTTACAAAAGCCAAAAGTTTGAAAGGGGAGTTTCCAGCCTCGGACATCTGGCTGGCCCCTTTTTTCTTGTTTTGTTTAGCTTTTCGTCTCAAATGGAATAAATAAAAAAGAAATAGACACTTGACCCAGCAAAAGGAAAACAATGCAGAAGGGAGACAAAGGAAGCCCTCTGGGACATGATGCCCTCTAAGGAAGGAGGGCAGCCTTGCTGCCTGCAACTGCAGATGCTCTGGAAGACTTGCCTCTAGGGAACAAAATGAAACTGGTAACGTGGTCTAAGGGGAAACAGACTGTTTGGAAAAACAAAACCAAACAACAAGCCCTGACTCGTGATGTTTACCAATTCCTATAACATAAAATATCCTATTATGCTGATGTTAAGCTCTCAACAACTTAACACTCTTCTTACAAAATTCCCAATTCCTATAACATAAAATATCCTATTATGCTGATGTTAAGCTCTCAACAACTTAACACTCTTCTTACAAAATTCCTGAATATTTAACAATTAACTCTCCCCAGCTAGTAGAAGCTGAGGTCAGCACACCAATGGATTAATAAATCACCTATGTGTTTGACTATGTGGAAAATAGCATTCAGAGACATTTCACTGTCCTGTAGGATAGGACAGGATGGACTTGGGCCAGAGCTATACAAATGAGATAAGGTAAAAAAACAAGAAACTATTAATTCCAAGAAAATATTTTTAAAAACAAATATAAGAATAAGTGTAATTAGCTGGGTAGCATATTGGCCTTGGTATTAAAAATAGGATGTAAACAATGAAAAGTGATTTCACAAAAATGGCAATAGATCGGAAGAATGGGGAAGGGAAGGTAAAAGGTGTTTAAATGATAACTACTCCTTTCATACCAAAAAGCCAGTGGATAATGCTTAAAGGAAAAAAATTGATAGAGAGCGGTATAAGCATTTTCACTTGAAATTTAGAAGATAAAATGTTCAAAGTGATCACCTTCCTGGAATCCAACCCTGGAGTAAGGAGGAAGGTGCTGGGGACTGTCTTGTTAAAATCTGTTTTTAGCACTCTGGCTTTTTAATCCATAAACATGTATTCCTTAGGTAGATATTGTTATGGAAACTGGTCTGGATCATCCGGCAGAAGCACCAAGTGGCGCTTGGAGATCTCGGAAGCAGGATTATTTTACACTGGTGGGCTCAGAGGAGATCGTTCTCCAGATGTCTGAGCTCAGAGCATCAACAGAGGGGACAATTTATAGTCTGCTACTTCCGCATTCCCCATTAGTAGTAATTTGGTGCAAGCGGCAAGCAGGGTGGGAAGAAGAACCCAGAAGGGGAGGCTTCAGGCAGGGACTGGAATTCCCCTATCAGTCCTGTAAGCCATCTTATGACAGATTTTTCCCTATAATTACAGAGATTGATATTTGAAGGCAATGCATACCTTGATGGAGTTTTGGAGTGGGGGTGGGGTCCGGAGCTGATGGCCAAGACAGAATTCTTCAGAAGTCTTTGGTGCAAAAGGTGACCTTGGGCAGGAATAACTGCCCCAGTTATGGGTCCCTGAGGAGAGACTTGTTATATAGTTGGGAGTTTATGGAGGTAAAGTCCAGGGGAAGTTTCCATTGAGAGTTTCATATGCTGGAGAAGACTCACAGGATACTGGAGGCTGAGATTTTGTCAAGCTGAGGTTGTTTTTCCCTCTAGCAAAGCATTAACATTAAGAAGGTACGGAGTTCATGGAGAAATGTTTTACTCTGTCTGCCTCAAGTATTTGTCAAAGGGCTCCAGGTTATCAGGAAATTTAATTTTATCGCCATTTCCTCTTGCCTTTGTTTCCCACATCCTACCTTAGGAATGGGCAGGAGACATAGAGGCAGTCAGTCACAGGGTGGAATATGACAGCTCTCTGCTCTGAGAGGGCTTTGAGAGAAAGTTTTCACATGCTCCCTTGGTAATTCTTCAAGGTTTGTAACCACTCTGATGACTTACACATTTCTTTTTTTCTTTTTCTTTTATGTAAAAAGGTGGGCCTACGCCAGCTGACTCCATCTTGTTCTGTGTCCTTCACCTTGACCAAGACTCCTCCCCTTGAGTAACCTCCTGCTCACCTGCCTAACAGGACTCAGACCCTTCCTCAGCCAATCAGCTGAGGCCACAACCATTACCTCACCAACTGCCCCTAGGCCCCAATAAAACCTTTGTCCTTTTGAAACTCGCTCTCTCTCCCCGGTATCTCACCGCTGCGTAGGTGCAGGTAGGGGATTGAGCTCAAGCTAGCTCGAATAAAGACTCTTTTGCTTTTGCATCGGACTCAGCTCCCTGGTGGCCTTTGGGAATCACGAATTCTGGGCATAACATTTGGGGGCTCAACCCGGGATCCCCAAGACCCCCGAGGGACCCCCGACCCAGAGAGCTTGACTGGCCACGGTTAGTGTCTGTTCGTTCCGTCTTTTCTGTGTGAGCTCATTTCTGAAATTCTGGTAGTGCCCGGCGCGGTCTGAAAGGACGCACTGGAGGACCATGGCCGGGAGTTTCGGAAGACATTCTGATCCTCCCTTTTGGAGGGACATGGAATCCCCTCATCAGTTTTGGAGGGACATGGAATCCCCTCAAAGGTCTAAGCTAGCTTTCAGGTTTGCTTCCATGGAGTTGGAAGACTTTCTAAGGGCCTTCTGTTTGTCTGTTTCTGTGTTTCTCTGTTTTGTTCTGTGGACTTACTGGACGGATGTTATGGGACAGACTCAGACTACCCCTCTACCCGCCCTCTTGGCTTAAGCCCTTCCTAGCCCCACTCCCCCTGGAGCCAAACCCATTCTTGCTTTGCAGGGGACAAAGAAGGAAAACAAGAAAAGTCTTATCCAGCCTTCAGCACCCCACTACCCTGTCCTACCGGCGGGGGGGGGGGGGGGGGCTGAAGAAGATTTAATTTTTCCTCCCTGTATAACCCCCCTAGGATGCTGGAAGAACACTATCCTCCCCCTCCGGGGGAGGCAGACGCTGTTCCAAGAGCGGGAGGTGGAAACACTCCAGTGGGAAGCCCGCCCTTTACCAGACAAAGGGCTCAGAGGGAGCAACGCGCCTCCGCCACCGACTCCACTATTCTGCCCCTGTGAGCCACCAGACCCCCAGACCCAGAGGGGAATCAGCCCCATCACTATTGGCCTTTTGCCATTAATGACCTCTACAATTGGAAAGCTCAGAATCCTAAGTTTTCCGAGAAACCGGCAGGGCTTATTGATTTATTAGACTCTGTTCTTTTTACTCATCAGCCCACATGGGACGATTCCCAGCAGCTTTTTTCAGGTTCTGTTCACGACTGAGGAAAGAGAAATAATCCTCAATGAGGCCTGAAAACTAGTTCCGGGCACAGACGGGAATCCCACCACCAACCGGGCTCAGATAGATGCCTCCTTCCCCTTAACTAGGCCCCAGTGGGATTTCAACATGGCAGAAGGTAAGGAGAGGCTCCGGGTCTACCGCCAGACTCTAATGGGTGGTCTCCGAATGGCTGCTAGGAAGCCAACCAATTTGGCCAAGGTAGGAAATGTACAACAGGGAAAAGATGAATCTCCAGCTGCCTTTTTAGAACGGATCATGGAGGCATTCCGTACCTATACCCCCATGGATCCAAAGGCTCCGGAAAGCAAGGCAGCTGTTATCATGGCCTTTGTAAACCAATTGGCCATAGACATTAGGAGAAAATTACAGAAAATAGATAGACTAGGATAAAAAAGTCTGCAGGACTTACTGGTGGTAGCTGAAAAGGTATATAATAACGAGGAGCCTCCTGAGGACAAGCAGGCTCGCGCCATGGCGGCTGCCAGTAGTAAGCAGACTCAAACCTGGCCAGAATACTACTAGCTATCACTGCTAACTTCCTCGAGGAATGAGACCGCTGTCTCCGGCAGCTGGCAGACGATGCAAGAAAAGGTAAAGGATCCACCAAGGGGGGGAAGCAGAGGCTGCAGAAAGATCAGTGCGCATACTGCAAGGAGATAGGGCATTGGGCCCGAGATTGTCCAAAATGGGCCGACGGGAAGGGAAGCAAGACTGATCGAGTAAAAGTCCTAGAGCTAGATGAACTAAGTGATTAGGGGAGTCAGGGTTCAGACCCTCTCCCCAAACCCAGGGTAACTCTTAAAGTGGAGGGGACCCCCATTGACTTCCTTGTCGACCCCGGAGCACAACATTCGGTCCTCTGCACCCCACAAGGAAAACTAGCCAGCAAGAAGTCCTGGGTACAAGGGGCAACTGGTATGAGCCAGTATTCATGGACTACCCGAAGAATGGTAGATTTGGGGCCGGGCCGGGTATCCCACTCCTTTATGGTAATAGCAGAATGCCCCTACCCACTGTTAGGACGGGACTTACTGACCAAGATTGGAGCGCAGATAACTTTCAGACAAGGGGGGCCTCAGGTCACCGATGGCAAGGGACACCCCATCCAGGTCCTGACCATGAAACTGGAGAATGAATACCGCTTCCACCAGGAGGCGCTCCCGAGAGAGGATAATATAGACAGATGGCTACAAGAATTCCCCTTGGTTTGGACAGAGACGGTTGGGGGGGGGGGTGTGAGGGGGAGGGGAATAGGACTAGCCACTCACAGGACCCCGGTCCTGGTAGAGCTCAAGCCAGGAGAGAGTCCAGTAAGGATCAAACAATACCCCATGTCTCAGGAGGCCCGGAAGTGGATCCAGCCACACATCCGGAGACTACAAAGCCTAGGGGTACCAGTTCCTTGCCAGTCTGCCTGGAACGCCCCCCTACTACCAGTCAAAAAGCCTCATACAAATGACTACCGACCGGTACAAGACCTCCGGGAAGTAAATAAGAGGGTCACGGACATACACCCAACTGTTCCCAACCCATATACTTTCTTGAGCTCCTTGGCGCCCTCCAGGGTCTGGTATACTGTACTAGATTTAAAGGACGCCTTCTTCAGTCTGCCGCTGGCACCCCAGAGCCAACCCTTGTTCGCCTCTGAGTGGCATGATCCGGAGGAGGGCTACAGTGGGCAACTCACCTGGACAAGGCTACCTCAGGGATTCAAAAATTCGCCCACCATCTTCAACGAGGCACTACACCAGGACCTGGGTGAGTACAGAAGGGAGCACCCTGGCCTCACCCTCCTACAGTATGTAGATGACATCCTGATTGTTGCCGACAAGGCCAAAGACTGTGAGTGAGGGACCCAGGACCTGCTGGCTACCCTGGGGTACTTAGGGTACCAGGCATCCGCGAAGAAGGCTCAGATATGCAGGGAGAGGGTAAGTTACTTGGGATATATCCTGGAGGGCAGACAGTGGCAGTTATCAGATGCCAGAAAAGAAACTGTCCTAAAGATCCCTACTCCCACCTCCCGAAGAGAAGTAAGGGAATTCTTAGGATCAGCAGGCTACTGCCGCCTCTGGGTTCTAGGTTTTGCTGAGATCGCCAGGCCCCTATATGAAGCTACCAAAGAGGGGAAAACATTTAAATGGGCTGAAAAAGAAGAAACTGCCTTTAATCAGTTAAAAAAGGCCCTCCTAAGTGCCCCAGCCCTGGGCCTGCCAGACATTATGAAGCCCTTCCACCTCTTTGTAGACAAACATAAGGTAATACCAGAAGGGGTTCTAACTCAAGCCTTAGGCCCCTGTAACCACCCAGTGGCTTACCTGTCCAAGAAAGTAGACCCAGTGGATGCTGGCTAGCTGCCATGCCTAAGAATTATTGCAGCGACAGCACTCCTAGTCAAGGACGCAGACAAACTGACCCTAGGACAGGAGATCTGGATCACAACCCCACACACCATTGAAGGGGTGCTGAAACAGCCTCCTGATAGATGGATGAGCAACACACATATGACTCATTATCAGAGCCTCCTACTCAACCCTCCATGGGTGCGGTTCCACCCCAGTGCAGCCCTCAATCCTGCAACCCTGCTGCCCGACCCTGACCTAGGTGCTCCACTACATGACTGTGCGGGGATCCTGGAGCAAGTACATGGATTCAGGACGGACCTGACCGACCGGCCCCTCCCCGATGCCGAGGCTACATGGTTCACTGATGGCAGCAGCTTTGTGCGGGACAGACACAGGTATGCGGGTGCAGAGGTGGTCACCGAAACGGACACCGTATGGACGGAGGCTCTACCCTCCGGAACGTCAGCCCAGTGAGCAGAGCTCTTTGCCCTTACCAAGGCGCTAACATTGGGAGCTAGAAAATGGCTTAACAACTACCGGACTCGGGAGACCCAGTTTTACCATACCTGCCCAAATACTCCCAGGAGGAGTTACAGCAGAGCAAGAAACTCCCCATGGCCCAGGAGATAAAGGGATGGTGGTATACACTTAACAAGGAGCTTGTGCTGCCAGACCGGCTCAGAGTCTCAATATTAGAGCAAGTTCATCGGTCTACTCACATGGGGGCCCGAAAATTAAAAGACTTAATCTGACATGCCAGAATCAAGATTCACCAACAGGACACCAAAATAGAGCAAGTTTTATCTGCCTGCAAGACCTGCTAACTCACCAACGCGAGAGCCACATCAAATAAAAAAAGGAACCAGGCTCAAAGCACCAGACCGGTAGCCCAATGGGAAGTCGACTTCACTGAAGTCAAACCAGGAAAGTATGGTTATAAATATCTTTTAATATTTACAGATACCTTCTCTGTCTGGGTGGAGGCATACCCAACCAATCATGGTACAGCTCAGGCGGTGGCTAAGAAGCTACTGGAAGACATCTTACCCAGGTATGGTTTTCCTGCCATGATAGGATCAGACAATGGACCAGCTTTTATCTCGCAGGTAACACAGGCAGTAGCCAAGGCAGCGGGGGCAAACTGGAAATTACATTGTGCTTATAGGCCCCAGAGCTCAGGACAGGTAGAAAGAATGAATAGAACCCTAAAAGAGGCCCTTACCAAATTAACCATGGAGACTGGCGGGGATTGGGTGACTCTCCTACCATATGCCCTTTACTGGGTTAGGAACACTCCTTACTCTCTGGGTTTTACTCCCTACGAGATCATGTTTAGCAGGCCACCCCCTATTATTCCCAACCTTTAGTTTAAAGGTCAAGAACTTTTTCTTTCTTTGAGAGGGCTCCAGAGGGCGCACGAGGACATTTGGCCGTGCCTCTGTGCCATCTATGAGGCTGGCCTGACCCCGACACCTCATCAGTACAGGCCGGGAGACTGGGTCTACGTCAAGAGGCACCACTGAGAGACCCTCGAGCCGCGCTGGAAGGGACCCTACATCGTGGTGCTGACAACCCCCACTGCTCTCAAAGTAGATGGCATCGCGACCTGGGTCCATCACACCCACGTTCGGCCAGCGGACCCCTCCATGATCTGGTAGGACTTCGTCACGCGATGGGTCATCAATCAGGACCAACACAACCCGCTCAAGCTCACCCACCTAATATTGATAACTCTGTTAACTCTGCATGTCATTGCTTATGCTGCCGGGAGTCCCCACGCCCCCAAAACATCACCTGGCAGATCATAGACACCAGCTTGGGGACAATACTTAATCAGGCCTTCCAGAACCACCCCAGGGACACTTGGTTCCCAGAACTTTGCGTAAACCTCCAAACTCTGTTCCCCTTGTCACCATAAATGCAGCCGGTCCCATGATTGGGTCCGGAAGCTACATGACAAGGGGGGAATGAAAAGGCGGGCCTATGCCAGCTGACTCCATCTTGTTCTGTGTCCTTCACCTTGACCAAGACTCCTCCCCTTGAGTAACCTCTTGCTCACCTGCCTAACAGGACTCAGACCCTTCCCCAGCCAACTGGCTGAGGCCACAGCCATTACCTCACCAACTGCCCCTAGGCCCCAATAAAACCTTTGTCCTTTTGAAACTCGCTCTCTCTCCCTGGTATCTCACCGCTGCGTAGGTGCAGGTAGGGGATTGAGCTCGAGCTAGCTTGAATAAAGGCTCTTTTGCTTTTGCATCGGACTCAGCTCCCTGGTCGTCTTTGGGGATCACGAATTCTGGGCATAACATATGTATCTGTGGTAAAATACATATAACATAAATTTTACCATTTTATTTATTTTTAAGTGCAAAATTCGGTAGCATTAAGTACATTTACATTATTGTGCAACCATCACCACTATCTATCTTCCGAACTCTTTCATCATTCCAAACAGAAACTGTACCCATTAAACAGTAACCTCCCCATTTCACCTCCCCTAGCCCCTTGCAGCCTCCATTCTACTTTCTGTCTTTATGAATTTAATTACTTTAGGGACTTCATATAAGTGGAATTGATGAGGTTTTGGAGTGGGGGTGGGGGGTTTGGAGCTGACAGTCAAGAAAGAACTCCTGAAGATGTCTTTGGTGCAAAAAGGTGATTTTATTAAAGCACAGTGACAGGATCTGTGGGTAGAAAGAGTTGTGCTTGAGTTGTGAAGAAAGACTGGATATATACTATGGACTTGGGGAAGTAAAGGCAAATCTGAAGTTTCCAATGAGATTTTCATATGCTAAAGAAGATTCACCATACTGGGGGCCTAGCTATTGTCAAGCTAAGGTAGTTCTTCCCTCCAGCAAAGCATTAACATTAAGACAGTATGGAGTTCCTGGAGAGATGTTATACTCTTTTTGCCACAAGTATTTGCCAGTGGGCTGAAGGTTATAAGGAAATTTAATTTTACCTGCCATTTTCTTCTTGGCTTTGCTCCCCATATCACTATGGAGGTAAGGGTGATGTTGGGGCTCCAGGAAATTGAATCTACAGGTTTCTGGAGTTTAGGCTATTGATAAGATTGCCTTTTTCCTGTAATTTACTAAGGTATTTATAAACTGATGGAGACTCATGTCTTGTATGACTGAGATGTCTATCAATTAACAATTTGTTTCCTTTCCTTTGTTTTTGGGAAGGCAGGAGTGCCTGAGGGATATCACATCTTGGGGGTGTGGGTACAATGAGGTTTAGGGATGATAGTGGGATTAGTGGGGTCCGGACCTGGTGGCCAAGAAAGAATTCTTGAAGACGTCTTTTGTGCAAAAAGGTAATTTTATTAAGGCAGGAGGACAGGACCCATGGGCAGAAAGAGCTGCCCTGGGACCATGAGGGGAGATTGGTTACATACTATGGAGTTGGAGGAGGTAAAGTCCAAGGGAAGTTTCCAATGAGATTTTCATACATTAAAGACGATTCACAGGATGCTGGAGACCTAGCTATTGTCAAGGTAAGGTTGTTTTTCCCTCTAGCAAAGCATTAGTATTAAGACAGTAGGGAGTTCCTGGAGAAACATTTTACTCTGCAGCCTCAAGTATTTGCCAATGAGCTAAAGGTTATAAGGCAATTTAATCTTCTCTGCCATTTCCCTTTGCCTTTGTTTCCCACATCAGGTGTGCTAGCTTGTGCTTTGCCCCAGCTTGCCTTAGGGTCCTCATTAGAATCATACACATTTTGCCCTTTTGTGACTAAGTTCACTTAACATAATGTCTTCAAGGTTCATCCATGTTGTATGTAACAGTTGTCAGAATTTCCTTCCTTTTCAATGCTGAAAAATATTCCCTTCTATTAGTTAGGGTTTTCCAGGGAAAGAGAGTCAGTGGGATACATATAGATATATTTAAAAGGAGATTTATTATAGGAGTTAGCTCATGCAGTTATGGAGGCTGAAAATCCCACAAACTGCTGTCTGCAGCTGAAGAACAAGGTAAACTGGTGGTGTAATTCAGTCCAAGTCCAAAAACGCAAGAACCAGGAGCTCTAATGTCCAAGGGCAGGAACAGATGAATATCCTATCCCAAGAAGAGAGAGAATTCACCCTTCTTTTGCTTCTTTGTTCTATTCAGGCCCTCAATCGATTGTGTGATGTCCACTGATGAAGTTCTGGGGTGATGGGGGGGGCTTCATGGGGTCCAGTGCTGATAGCCAAGAAAGAATTATTGAAGACATCTTTGGTGCAGAAGGGTGATTTTATTAAAGTATGGGGACAGGACCCATGGACAGGAAGAGCTTGCACTGGGGTCCTGACAGGTAAGTTATATCCCCTCAGGTTGGGAGGGGCTCAGGGATAGAGTAAGACTCTAAGGTATTTTGGAAGCAAGTTTCCAGGACCTTGAGGGACTAGCTGTTGATAGGAAAATGTCATTCATTACTATTTAATAAGCTTAGAGTATGATTGCCAGCATATATCTTGGGGCAGTTGAGATAAAGTAGACTTACAGGATTCTCAAGGTTGGGATAATGTTAAGCTAAGGTTCTCTTTTGCCCCTAGCAAAGTATCATCATCCAGGCAGCTGAGCTCCTAGAGGAAGGTCACTCGCAATGGGCTGTAGAAAGTAAGGGAATTTAATTTTTCATTTGCCTTAGTTTCTCACATTATCACGGCAAGCACTTAACCCCCTTTCCTTTGTTCTTGGGTAGCCAGGAGTGCCTGAGCAATATCACACAGATCCCACCTGGGGTGGGCGGTGGTGCTAGCTTGTGCTTAGCCTGCCTCATGCTCCCTCATCACCCATCAGCACTGGTGAGTGTGGATGTTTTTACTCAGTCTGTTGATTCAAATGCTAATCTCTTCCAGAAACACTATCACAGACACTGCCAGAAATAGTTTTACAAGCTATTCTGGCATCCTTTAGCCCAGTCAAGTTGACACAAAGTTAACCATCACAAAGATTGTATACATACACCACATTTTCTGTATCCATTCATCTGTCAATGGACATTAGGTTGTTTCCACCTTTTGGCACTTGTACCGGCACCCGTTGCAAATAATAGCTCTAGAGGCGGTATTGCGGGTGGAGGGTAGGGATGGAAATGCCACATATGTGATGAAATGGCCATTTCCACTGCCTTGGAAGACTGATCTCAGAGATGCCATCAGCTGAGGAACAGAACTAAGACTAATGTGAAACTGGAGGACAGGGTGAGCATGCCACATCACAATAAGAAAGTATGTAATGGGGTTTTCTTTTACTTGTTTCCAGGTTAATTGAAAATGTTCGCCAAACACTTTTACTTTGTATAAGGTGTGGGAACCATATTGTTTGTCCCCTAATGTTTCACAGAATGTTGTATTTTTATTTTTATTTTTTGAATTCAGATAAAAACGATACTTTATAAGTGTAAGTATGTCCCAAATATTACATAGGACATACTTGTATTAAAACAACATTCATTAATTATCAAAACAATTATTTCATACATAGATTATTCTGTATTTATGAAATTCATTTTAGCCAAGTATCCTGTATTTTATCTGACAGCCTTATTATAAATACTCTTCTAAAGTAATATGCTTCATGGGGCACCTGGGTGGCTCAGTCTGTTAAGCGTCAACTTCGGCTCAGGTCATGATCTGGCAGTCAGTTCAACAACACCCCCCCAACTCCCCGCCCCCATCAGGCTCTGTGCTGACAGCTCAGAGCCTGGAGCCTGCTTCATTCGGATTCTGTGTCTCCCTCTCTTTCTGCCCCTCCCTGCTCATACTCTGTCTCTCTCTCAAAAATAATAAATGAACATTAAAAAAAAAATTTAAAAAGTGATATGCTTCTTCACAGTGTGTTTTAGAATAACATTCCATAACATATAAAAGCAGCAGGAGGGCAAGCCAGGCTCAGGGATACTGCCCCTCTGTGCAGGACCAAAGCCTGACTCTAGGTGTGGAAGGGCTCACCTCAACCAGTCAGGCTCCCACCAGGACTGGCACCAAGGAAGAGAAAATGTCTTTACAGTACTATACTGTCAAAAATCCATGTATAAGTGGATCCATGCAGTTCAAACCAGGTTGTTCAAGGATCAACTGCATATGTATTTTCTATTATCTCACATAGAGCTAAATTAAAAATGAAAAACAAACAAAAAAACCCCAAAACAACCTTTATCCTATTCAGTGTAATTGGTCTCCTTTATCATTATTTTTTTCTTTCTACAAGCTTAGCAATATGAGTCTGGGGAGTCCATGGTCTTCACCAGACAGCCGAGGAGACCCATGGCATAAAGAGGCTGGAGTCCTAGCACTGCAGCACTCCCAGAGCTCCCAGTAGGCATGGGCCTGATGGCAGCCCCCATGTGCCCCTGAGGCCAGGACCACTGTGCAGTTCAACAAGTCTGCTGACAGGCTGCCATGTTCAGCCTAAGCACATAAAGCCCAGAGCATAAGTCTGAGAGCTCTGATTTCAGCCTCTCATGCAAGCACAAGAGTCCCAGCACACTGCCATGTGGGTCTGGGAAGCCCCACCACCCCTGAGAGACCCCTCTCCCAGAGCTAGAGGCATCTTAGAGTCTGGAGGTGACAATGAAACTGAGGAGCAAGGACCCCTAAAAACTGAGCATCCCCCTAAAGGACTACTTTTATGGCACAGGATAAAAGCTAATTTGCGGTGGATGGAAAGACCAGATTATTCTAGAAAAAAATCAACCTCATTTACTAAGTATACTTGTGCTATAGTGGCATATACCCTGTGTTCAGGTGTACATGGGGGATCTAGAATCTTTTGGCAAACCCCTGCCTCCATGTCCAACTCCAACCTGCCACACCCCTTTCTATTTCTTTGTTTTGGGTCAAAGCTGGAATCTTCTTTACCCAGTGCCTCTGTGCACATGTGCACCCACTCTGGCTGAACTTCTCTTGTCCCTCGGCCTGCCTCCTCCTGGCCCATCTAACCTTTCCGCAGTCTGGCTCCTTCACAGCTCTTGACGTGGGTGACACATCTGACATCAGTCACATCCCAATCTTGATTCTTTGACACTTGGGGTGGGTAACATTCTCAACTTTTCTGGGACAGGGCTCAACAATGAAGCCATGTGCTAACAGGGGAGCCCCCGCAACCTGGTACATCCTTTGTGCTCAATGCAGATTTGTTGAATGAGTGAAGGAATGGATGAGGGAATTGAATTAAATAGTAGGTGTCACATGAAACTTAGAAATAATGTGTGTCCCAGCAGAATTACATTTAAAGTACTGAAGCTGTTTTAATTTACTTTATATATTAGTAAAATGCTGGAAGCCGAGCTGTCCCAGCCTGAGTGGCAACGCCCGGGCTGTGGACGGATTGTTGACTGCAAGGTGGCCCACTGACAGTGAACCTTCTTGTACTCCCGCTTTTAGGTAATTTGGCCTTAAGTACTTGGGGTATTGCCTGTTGGGGAATTGCCCTCCACAGGTCCCCTGGGAAAAGAACCATTAGGAAACAAAATACGGTTCCACAAGAAATTGTGCTGCCTTACCTTTAGCTCTTGCCATCCCCTATGGAGACTCCTCTACTTACAGTAAGGATAGCCTCACCATTTGCCAGCAAAGAAGGCCTGTAAAGGAGAGACATATGGATTTGAAAGCCTCACTCTGGCAACTAAGGAGTGTGTCTCTGGGCACAGGTGACTTCAACCCCTAGGCCCACCTGGCCCCCAGGAGGCATTCCAGAGGATGATTGAACCTAGTCAGTTAAGGTACAGAATGGTTCATTAGTTCCTAGATGCATTGTCTCTCTGAGAATGTATGAGGCATGGGTTTCTAAGGCTTTTTCCGCCCCTTCCTGGCACCTCGGACCGAGGCAAACACATTGTTCTTCTGGCCTCATGTGGTTAGGAGGTCATGTCCCTGTAACTGTTCCACTTGAGGTGTTGAGAAATGGAGGGCCTTTCATGAGAACAGCAAATTAAGCGCTTTATAGATTATAGATTAACGCAGATGCATAATGGAATAATGTAAGAAATTAATAATCAAAGGCTATGTGGGAACATTATGAGAAAATCATTATTTCTAAAAGGTTGATTACACATAGGAACATTTTCAAAATTAGGTAATGCTAGAAAAACATAGATGACGTATGTTACAAGGAAATCACTAGCATATATAATGCCACGTTTGCTACAATAAATCAGCCAGTTCAACACATTGCTGTTGTCTGTGTCCATTTTTATTTTTGTTTTAGTTTTATTTTCACCTTTTCGCCGACACCATTCATCCTTAGGGAACCCCTGGACCTGCTGGAGCTGGACTCCAGCAGTAAAATTCTTTTTCTGAATTTATATGTAGAAGTTAATGTTTATTGAACTTTTCTCTCTTTAATACAGATACCATGATGTGAGTTAAGACTCACATGCTAGCCTGCCTGGGTTCAAATTTCAGCTCTACCACTTTTGTGCAACCTGAGCACAATAATTACCCTTATTGGGCCTCACCTTTCCCCATCTGAAAAATGGGTAAAATTAGAATATACCTGACAAGCTTTTGTGAGAGGTAAAGGTATTGTCTGTAGAAATCACTTAAACCAGTTGGTTGACGCCAAAACTTAAATATGTAGATGAAAACAAGTATGATTAAAGGGATGAGCAAGTAATGCAAAACAAGTATGTAAAATACATTTAGGTCTGGAGGGAGCCTCCGTGGCTAAGTTGGTAAAGCATCTGACTTCAGCTCAGGTAATGATATCATGGTCCATGGGCTCAAGCCCCCATCAGTCTCTGTGCTGACAGCTCAGAGCATGGAGCCTGCTTCAGATTCTGTGTCTCCCTCTTTCTCTGTCCCTCCCCAGCTCGAGCCCTGTCTCTCTCAAAAATGAATAAATGTTGGGGCGCCTGGGTGGCACAGTCGGTTAAGCGTCCGACTTCAGCCAGGTCACGATCTCACGGTCCATGAGTTCGAGCCCCGCGTCAGGCTCTGGGCTGATGGCTCGGAGCCTGGAGCCTGTTTCCGATTCTGTGTCTCCCTCTCTCTCTGCCCCTCCCCCGTTCATGCTCTGTCTCTCTCTGTCCCAAAAATAAATAAACGTTGAAAAAAAAATGAATAAATGTTTAAGAAAAAAAAAAAGAAGTTAAAAAAAATTCATTTAGATCCGGGATACAGTATGCTACTTCTCACTTATGCCTAATGGGAAGATTCAGATTGCCCTACATACTTTCGTACCTTTGTTTCAAGAAAATAAATTAATATCATCTCCATTTTAAATAACTCAATTAAAGCCACATTATAGAGCACATACTGCTATGTGCATGTGTGTGTGTGTGTGTGCGTGTGTGTGCATGTGTGTGTGTGTGTGTGTGTGTGTGTGTGTTGGGGTGGGAGAGAGAGAAGAAAAGGTTTCCCAGGGGTTACTTACACATATCTTCTCCCCTCAGGTACCCCCTCTGTATCACTTTCCTGATATATGCTTAATAATCTGCTGCACTTAATAAATTAAAAATCCATTGACACTTTTTAAAGAGGTGATTATTATCTTTAGCATCATGTATATATTCACGAAAATATGGGACAATATTTTTAATGACTACATCCTCATTTAAAGAGATCTCTCTGTAGGGGCACCTGGATGGCTCAGTTGGTTAAGTGTTGACTCAAGTCATGATCTCACGGTTCATGTGCTGACAGCTCAGAGACTGGAGCCTGCTTCAGATTCTGTGTCTCCCTCTCTTCCCTCCCCCACTCATGATCTGTCTTTCTCTCTCTTTCTCAAAAAATAAATAAACATTAAAAAAAAAAAACCTTAAAGAGATACTTCTGTAGTTCTGGGTTGGGTTATCTGTGTTTGGTTCCTGGTCCTGACCAGCTTTGGGAATCCCTGTCAGAGCAGAGGGAAAGCATGGGGGCAAACACTGGAGAGAAAGAGCAGGCTATCCTGATTGCTTTTCTGCACCAAGCAGCAGCAGATGCTCGTGGCCAGTCCACGTGAGAAATTCAAGCTGAAAATAGTGCAGCCTCACACTCAGGAAGGCACAATTTTTCATCCAGTGTCCTAAGTGGCCTTAGGAGGGCTCTGTGCACAGCACAGAAGAAATTGCAGACACCAGAGGCTTTGGTTTATTTTAATCTGCACACTGGAAAACATTGAAAGCCTAGGGATCTTCTTTTTTTTTTTTTTTTTTAACTCCAGTGTCTTCTGATGCAATCTGGAGTGTGTAAGGGATGCCACGTTACCCAAGGGAACATCTCCCAAAGTTTGAGGTTGTGAGAACCCATCTCCTAAGCCTGGGAAGGTAACCAGGCTCTGTACACAGGAGCCTCTAGCAGAAGGGTTACATGTCTTAGGATGTGTCACATGGGCTCTCTTTTAAGAAAAAACTATGCAGCTCTCCATTGTTAGGTATAGCCAAGAATCACATTCTTTTTTCACACAGTGGAATCTAATATTACACTTTGTATTAAACAAAATGTTTTCTCCAGCAATAAAATTGCACTGTTGCTCCTATTTTTTTGTGATTCAACAAAAAGAGATCAAAGAAAGGAAGTTTGGGGTAATTTCTGAAAACATTCAAGGTATACCCCATATGGAATGTCCTTTTATTGAATCTGCTTATAAATGCTCAACCAAATTTTGTGTGTTTGGAAAAGCTGGCATTTTCAGCATCAGGGAACTGATGGAATTTGTGCATTTATTTCTAAAGAAAAGCTAAAAACCTGAGGAACATATCTTTGCTTCCTGGTGTGAGATGGAGCTGATATAACAAAGATAAAAATGACATAGTCAAGTATAAAAATTGTCCTCAATTAACTATGAAAAATACTGACTCATCTATCAGATAATTTCTGTCTCTCACATCTCTCCTTCCCTCTCTTTCTCTTTATGTCCCCTCCCCCACTTCCTCTCCTCCCCACACTCCCTCAATATTTCTTTCTTGTGTGGGATACTGGAAAAGGGAACTTCCTCCCTTGGTGGGAAGGATTGAGAAGGGGGAGATAGGAAATAAACAAGTAAAAAGTAGGCAAGATAATGTCATGGGGTGATAATTGCTACAAAGGAAATGAAGTGTATGGCAGACAGAGGATGTCTGTTTGGGGTTCTAGGAAGGTCTCTTAGGGTTACCCCTTGCAGAGGCTGGATGCCCCATGAGAGCTGTCCTGAGAAGGTGGGCAGAGCACTCTGCCAGGACTTGGGTACAGGTGATCCCTCAGGGAGATCTCCACACAGCCTCTCAGTGTGCGCTGACCCTCATTTCCTCTGAAAGAAGGTGGGAGCTGAAAACAGCAGAAAGACTCCACCTGGATTCCCATGGCCAATGTGTTTCCTGCTTCTGTGGGCCACACACAGCTCACAACAGCGATTCATGGCCACATGGTTCCAACAAGTTATTTAGAGTTTCTGACTCAGAGTAGACACATTTACTGTCATGTTTCTTGTATAAACAGATAAACTCTCACACCATCAGACAGTGAAGTGGGATTAGGCAGGCCCAACTGCTGAGCCAGCAGGAGAGCAGGCTAGTGCAGTCTCTCTGGACTGTGTCAGAAGATCATGTTTCAAAACATTTTAATCTAAAATCATATTTTCCAAGGTGCTCTTGACTGTGTTTAAAATTTTTCTTTACTTACTTTTTATTTATTTTTTTTATTTATTTTTTTTTTATTAAAAAAATTTTTTTTTTCCAACGTTTATTCATTTTTGGGACAGAGAGAGACAGAGCATGAATGGGGGAGGGGCAGAGAGAGAGGGAGACACAGAATCGGAAACAGGCTCCAGGCTCTGAGCCATCAGCCCAGAGCCCGACGCGGGGCTCGAACTCACTGACCGCGAGATCATGACCTGGCTGAAGTCGGACGCTTAACCGACTGCGCCACCCAGGCGCCCCTCTTTACTTACTTTTTAGTGGTAACATGCACAAGCGTAAAACTTACCATTACGTGGCCATTTTAAGTACACGGTTTAATGGCATTAAGTACCTTATTTTGCAGCCATCACCATCATCTATCCACAGAGCTTTTTCAGTATCCTGAACTAAAACTCCATCCATTAAATTATAACTGCCCCTTTCCCCCTCCTCCCAGCCCCTGGCAACCACAATTCTCCTTTCTGTTTCTATGAAGTTGACAACTCCAGGGACCTCATATATAGTGAAATCATATAGTATTTGTCCTTTTGTGAGTGGCTTGCTTCACTTAGCTTAATGTTATCAAGTTTATCTATGTTGTAGCATATGTCAGAATTTTTTTTTTCCTTTCTATGGTTGCTAATATTCCACTATATGTATAGACCACATTTTGTTCATCCATTCATCTGTTGGTAGACACTTGGGTTGCTTTCACATTTTGACAATTGTGAGTAATGCTGCTATGAACATGGGTATGCAAATATTTGTTTGAGTCTTTGTTTTTTTTTTTAATTTTTTTATGTTTATTTATTTATTTATTGAGAGGGAGAGAGAGAGACAGTGTGTGAGAGAGAGGGAAAGAGAGACAGAGAGAGAGAGCAAGCCAGGAATGGGAAGATAGAGATAAAGATATTCCAAGCCGGATCTATGCCCAGCACAGAGCCTGACATGGGGTTCAATCTCATGACCATGAGATCACGACCTGAGCTGAAATCAAGAGTCAGATGCTCACCAAGTGAGCCACCCATGCACCCCAACATTATAAAATTTTAATAAGTGATTACTAACACTATGAAAAGAGCTCTCATAGGTTATTTTTTGAAGTGTAGGTGGAGGATAAGCAAAAACATGGTATTTAGGAAGAAGAAAGTATTCCTGGGGCAGGACGAGATACCGCTAGATGTTTTGTGCAGAGAGATAACAGGCATAAGAACTAATCTATGTTTATGACTCCTGACACACAGGAACAGGAGCACATGCTCAGTTACACTCCAAGCATAATACCCATAGTGTAGGAAACACAAAATGAGGGTCCACAGGGACAGTTGCCAGTTAGCAGAAGAGAAGGCCCACACCCAGGACCTGCACGTATTTATGGTAAGCTATCTGCCATAGCAATCAGCCACAAGAAGGACCCCTAATCCCAATTCATGGAGGATGGGTTGCAGAGGGGCAGCCTGCTCCCCTGAGTGAGGCAGGTACTGACAATCATGCTAGGCATAGGTGGGGAGCCAACCATACTACACATTTTAACAGGAACTCCTTACATAAAATTACAAACAAGAATGGAGAAGGGATAGAACTTCCTGAGTGTCTTACCAGACTTCCACTTTTGGGAACACCAGCGGGTCATAGCTAAACATTAGAAAGAAAATAAATAAATCCCTGTCAGAATTGCCCTCGTTTGGCAGTCAATTTGCTCTTTGGTTCCAAACAACTCTAATGTCTCCTCAGATCTCACTACACACCAGACTTTCAGAACCAGGCACTCTCTGAACTCTGCATCTGAAGAAGGACCATGACTTCCTGGTGTGGCTCTGTCACAAGGTGAGACTTGCAAGTGGGTTTTCAAGAGCCTGCTTTGACTGTCAGCAAGGAAGGCGTGGCATACCCTCCCTTGTCTGCCTTGGCTCATTCTTGGGGTTGCCAAATTTAAAATACTCAAGAATAGTGCTTGAAATATTGAAATCTCTTTTCCTTGTATTTAAAGAAGGGAGGTAGGGGCGCCTGGGTGGCGCAGTCGGTTAAGCGTCCGACTTCAGCCAGGTCACGATCTCGCGGTCCCTGAGTTCGAGCCCCGCGTCAGGCTCTGGGCTGATGGCTCAGAGCCTGGAGCCTGTTTCCGATTCTGTGTCTCCCTCTCTCTCTGCCCCTCCCCCGTTCATGCTCTGTCTCTCTCTGTCCCAAAAATAAATAAACGTTGAAAAAAAAAAAATTTAAAGAAGGGAGGTAGACAGCAATACTCCTCTGTGTGTCCTTATGTGAAGTACACCCTTTCTATTGGGATCCTCAGCCCTGCTTCATCTGATAGGAGCCATCCTGAAGTCACCTGTATGTCATGGGTGTGATGACCCACGTGGCCATCTTGGGCATTCACTTGGTGGATGTTTTGCAGCTCCAGCAGCACTGTTTATTTTATTTGTTTGTTTTGGGGGACTTGGGGGGCCTGGAAAGTATGACACAAGAACGAAGTTCACATGCCTTAGATGGTCACTCTTAGACTGATGAAAAAAACATGATGAAAAGCCTTGACATGTATTCTCAGTGTGGGACAGTCTCTGTCAAAGCTGCAGAGTTAGTACACATAGGCCTGAGCCTCATGGGGCCCTGACCTATCAGCAAGGCTGGAGAGGAAACAGGAAACTCACTCGATGTCCCCTCAGAGCTGCTGGGGTTCAGAGCCATTGTGCACCATGGCCAGATGCAGTCCCCAACACAGGGTCAGGATTCCAGATAATTTTCCACAGAGAAGCCACTGCAACCACTTATACCCAAAAGCCGAGGAATCACAGGCTCTCAGCTCATATACAAAGTGGAATTCAGGAAGAGAAAGAAGCTAGTAAAACAACTCTATTTATCTTGGCTGCACATACCAAAGTATGGACTTCTGTTTACATAAATGACTGATGAGCTCAAATTAGAGTAATATTCTAATAATCCTCTCCTGTTTTATTAAGTTTCTGTGTCCCTGCATGGGTCTTCTTAAAATTCATGGCTATATCCCAAAGTGTAATGGATCACCCAAGATTGCCAAGAACATTTTTGCATTTCTCTGTGTGTGGATTATTTGCTAAAGCCAGCAAGCAGTGTATTGTGTGTCATGTATTAATCTTTTGTCATTTAGGTTTGAAAAGCGAGATACAGAGTCAAAAATCTCTAAAACCCAAAATCAATCCCTTTAACATGATTAAATTACAGACTAGGAAATATTAATTTCTGTGGTAAAAAATCTATTTTGCCTGGGGTGACATAGAAGGCAGCTCTGATGAAAGTACAGGAGGCAAACCACAGGACAGCTTGTCGCTTTCCGAGCAGTTTTTCTCATCCTTCTCTCAGCCAGGGTTGACCCCATCCTCCAGCCAGAATGGGTGAAAAAGGGTAAGAACCTGTGTTCAGTTCAGTAGAGAATCTGGGGCTTGTATACTGGTTTAAATAAGAACTGAGCGGTGAGGTTGGGGGCAGGGTAGCTCCGAAATCAAGAGATTTCGGCTCAGGTCATGATCTCACCATTCGTGAGATCAAGTCCCACACTGATCTCTGTACTGATAAAGCAGAGACTGCTTAGGATTCTCTCTCTCTTCCTCTATCTCTCTCAAAATAAATAAATAAACATTTTTTTTAAGTTTAAAAAAATAAAAAAAGAACTGAGGATGACAGGTGGTTCTTGACCTTTTTACCTAAATGTTGATTTGAGAGACTTGACATATAAACATACATGGAATCGTAGTGTAAGACAAAATTAAAACAAACAAAAAAGAGCTGAAGAAGCTGAAAATCATAATAACAAAGAAAACCCAAGAGTCACCTGACATCCACTCTGAGATGTCAAGACCCACTGTGTGTGGAATGGGCACAGAGCTCAAGAGCTTAAACAGTGAATGGTCCTCCTGGCAGAGTGGGAGGGCCACCATGTACCAGTCAGGACTGGGCATGGTTAAGGAGCTTTACTTTGGTTTCATTATGCTGTCCAGTGTCTTTATTGTGTCATAGACTTTCCTGTGGAGGTCTCCAGCTGTGTTTCTATTAATGAGGACAGGAGGAAAGCAACACTTTTATAAGTATCTTGAAAACACTCTGTCACTATTGTTTTTTCCAAAACACTTCAAGTTAGATGTGAACTAAGTTCAAATTGTTCAAAGAAGGTTTAGTACTTTTAAACAACAACAACAAAAAAAAACAAAACAGGTTGTGATGATGTTAAAACTGGCTAGGGTGAGATCAAAAAGGAACTGGAAAATGCAGATTCTTCTGGCAAAGACACTAGAACTTGTGTAATGGTCCATGTGACAGAGAGGCCGACCCTGGGCAGCACAGAGGTGGCACTCGTGGAGATGTTTTCCATTCTAAGATCAAAGTACAAAGTCTGGGAAGGAGGTGACCAGGCACTGTTATCTTCCTTGTGGCTTTACTCAGATGACCAAAAGCCATCATTTCGTTAAAAACAAAAGTAAATAAATAATTAGTGGAGAAAAAGTTGATTTCATAATCTATGGATGGGCCCCAGTGTGAGAACCCAAGTGTGAGAAGCCCTGTGACATAGGATTTGCTTCAATGGCAGGATGGACACTGAAGTAAAGTCTTTGTATCTTTGAGAACAAGTCTGAATTCAGAGTTTATTTAGTAGAGACACAAAAAATGCAGAATGAAGGTGAAACTGAGTGGTAGAATTGGGGCCAGCACACTGCCAGGGGCTTGGGCAAAAGGCCCATGGAGCTCTCCCTCCTTGGACATACAGATAAGGAGGTGAGGGTAGGCATAGCCAGCCTGCCTCCCTAGACAATGAGAGTCAGGGATCCTAGGACTTCTCTGCACTCACTTCTTTACCCATAGTCTCATCCTTGCTTTTCTCTCTGTTCACCTTTCTCTCTGCCTACTGCCCCCCAGCTCATCTTTGGCCTTTCTTGGCCTAATCTGCTTGCAGCTGTAGTAGAGGTACTCTGTCAATTAGACATGTGGCCACTGCAGACTTATAATCAGGATTTTATTTTCCACTCATTTCACAGTTACAAGCACAGAAACAAATTGCTTATAATATCTTAGCTCCTATAACCATTTCCTCCCTGCTACATATTTTATTCATTTTTGAGAGAGGATCAGGCTATATTTGTGATCTTTCTATTTCCTCTTTCTGTCAATTTTTGTTGCATGTATTTTAAAGCTCTGTTATGAGGTGTACACTATTCAGGATTGTTACATCCTCCTAAGAAACTGACTTTTTATCATTATGTGATGTCCCTTTATATGTCTCAAAGTCTACTGATAGTAATCTAATGACATCACCTTTCCTTTTTAAAAAAAAATTCTTTGTTATCATATTTGTATTTTCTTTTTATAATTTTTAAATGTTTATTTATTCTTGAGACAGAGACAGAGCATGAACAGGGGAGGGGCAGAGAGAGAGGGAGACACAGAATCTGAAACAGTCTCCAGGCTCTGAGCTGTCAGCACAGAGCCCGATGCAGGGCTCGAACCCATGAATTGTGAGATCATGACCTGAGCTGAAGTCAGACGCCCAACCAACTGAGCCACCCAGGCACCCCTCCTTTTATAATTTTGTAATGTGTTTTTTAAATTTTTGAGAGAGAGACAGAGCATGAGCAGGAGAGGGGCAGACAGAGAGGGACACACAGGATCTGAAGCAGGCTCCAGGCTCTGAACTGTCAACACAGAGCCCCACATGGGGATCGAACTCATGAAATCATGAGCCGAAGTTGGACACTCAACAGACTGAGCCACCCAGGTGCCCCTCATATTTGTATTTTCAACCTATCTGTGTCTTTATACTTCAAATACATAGAGTTGAATCTTATTCTTTATCAAGTCTGAAAATCTTTGTCTTTTAATTGTAGTTTTTAGCTCCCTTACATTTGTGTAATTATTGATATGGTTGACTTAAGTCTATCATCTTGTTACTTGTTTTTGATTTATCT
This sequence comes from Puma concolor, assembly GCF_028749965.1. Classification (NCBI taxonomy): domain Eukaryota; kingdom Metazoa; phylum Chordata; class Mammalia; order Carnivora; family Felidae; genus Puma; species Puma concolor. The sequence goes on along the minus strand of NC_141672.1, from coordinate 124,515,081 downwards.
GTTCTTTTTTGTGTCTGTTCCTCTTAGCTTTGTATAGAGAGGGGTATGAATCAAATAGTTTTTATATTTCCAATCTACTGTCTACTTTTTTACAGTTAAAATTCTTTGTATTGTAATTGTTTTATGTTTATTCTCAATGGACTATGGGTGCATGATTTTTTGTATAATTCTTATTTCAAATATCGTATTGTTCTAGGGACTGCCAGAGTGGGGAACCCTGATTTCTAGTTAGGCAAATATGGTCATGGTGTCAAGGAGGTTCAATATAAAGTGAGAATAAAACTAGGGACTCTCATCTCCAATGTAGAGACAGCAAGCTCTTATAAGGAGAGCTAGAGTACACCAGAGGGTCAAATAGAGTTTACAAAGACAAAGTGAAACCGAAAGAGTGACTTTATTCTTCTAGTGATGCCTGACATGGACAGCTCAACTAATTTTTGATAAAAATGGTAATTATTGAACAAGTCATTCTGAAGAATTACAGATGCTACCCTCAGGGAACTAATAATCTATGAAAGGAGAACCAGGCATTTATGGTAATGTTGGAGCACAGGGACAAAACTGATGCAGATCATAAAGAAAGACTCTGGGTCTTGGGAGTGAAAGAGGGGAGAGAGCATTTCTGGCTGAGAAGAGACATCAGGAAAGGCATCCAGGAGAGGTGACACTGGCAGATGTGGGTCAGTGATGATGGAGTGCTGCAAGCCCAGAAGCCACAATGTGGCCACTTGGGGGATTGGCAGACCAAAGTGCCAGTCTGTTTTTTTTGTTTTTTTGTTTTTTTTTTAATGACTAAAGAAGCTTAGTTCTGCTTGTAGACAATAAATTCAAGACAATAGGGGACACTTATGATACAGAAGTGTACTGAGACAATTAAACTCTTCCACTGTAGTTGTGATTTCATATAAATATTTTGATGTTTACTTAAGAATGGCTTAAGTAGACCATTTCCATGAAAATTAGTTCCTAATTTGGGAGCTGTTTTAGTTCAGAATCATCTGAGACTGAGATTACTGGACAGCAGGTCTCCCGGGAAATGAAAGAAGAAGGACTGGGCAGAGGGAATCAGTGAACTATGATGAAGTTGTAACAGAGGTCTTGGCTGATCCCATAGGGAGTTTTGGAGCTTGGTTGGCCCGTCAAAGCTGCTCAGGCCTTGGTACATCCACATAAAACAAGATGTGGGTTGAAACCAGGGAGAAAATATGAGCTTGGGAAGGTAGTCTTTTTAGCTGAGGGCATTTATGGAGAGGTACCTATCAGAAAGCTGTTAGAACCAACACTGCCTGGAGCTGGGGAGTAAGTGCTGCTATCATAAGAGGACCTGGAGGGTCTTGGTGGCATAGCATCTATGACAACAGCTCAGATTGTTTTTACCTTTTATTTTTTTTTAAACCAGTGGCCTATCCTAAAAGAGTAGAATTCTAGAATGAAGAGGAGTTTATTAATTATTTTACTTGGACTATGTTTCAACCAGGAAAAGTACACCATAGAGGAGGTAACATTTGTGCATCCATGGTCTCTGTGGCTCAGCCAAGACAAGAATTCCAATTTTATGATACTCTATCTAGTTTCCACTGCTATATCATACTGTTTTTCAATGATAAGGATCCAAAAACAAATGGAAATGGACATATGAAACAATAGGTCCAATGGATCCAATAGACATGTCCACAAGTGTCAAATTAAGTTAGAGACTCTTTTAGTATGGTTTTAATAGCACAAAGTACCCATTACCCCCAAGGCCTGTATATACTGTGTGACAGGGCTTGTATTCTAGTTCAGAAAATATGTATTTAGAGTATAATATGTGCCAGAGTTTGTACTAGGACTTGATTACTTGCAATTAAACTATAATAAATGGTTTCTAAATCTGGCATCACAAAGGAGCTCTTTTATTATGTTCCCTCAATGGACTCAATACTGTTATTAATAAAATCCATATGTAACAGTCTATCAAAAATTCAAGTAAAAACTAGGTATATTTAATGTGACACTGAAATTTGCAGCCTTATCCCTGGGAAGTATCCTTTTTTTTTTTTTTAAAAGTAGGCTTCATGCCCAGCATGGACCCCATTGTGGGCTTGAACTCATGATATTGAGGTCAAACCTGACCTGAGATCATGAGTCAGATGCCTACTGAATTGAGCCACCCAGGTGCCCCAGAAATATACGTTGTCTAATAGGATTTCTGAGATATTGGAAATAACTTATTTTTTCCTCTTGTTCTGTTGCCAAGTCGGCAACTATTCCTTTTTTTTTTCAGTTCGAATAATTTCTCTTTATTTTTTACTTTTTTAAAAATTAATAACTTGTTTATTTTTTAATTTACATCCCAGTTAGTTAGTATATGGTGCAACAATGATTTCAGGAGTAGATTCCTTAGTGCCCCTTACACATTTATCCCATCCCCCTTCCCACAACCCCTCCCGTAACCCTCAGTTTGTTTTCCATATTTATGAGTCTCTTGTATTTTGTCCCCCTCCCTGTTTTTATATTATTTTTGCTTTCCTTCCCTTATGTTCATCTGTTTTGTATCTTAAAGTCCTCATATGAGTGAAGTCATATGATGTTTGTCTTTCTTTGATTGACTAATTTCGATTAGCATAATACCCTCTAGTTCCATCCACATAGTTGCAAATGTCAAGATTTCATTCTTTTTGATTGTCAAGTAATATTCCATTGTGTGTGTGTGTGTGTGTGTGTGTGTGTGTGTGTGTGTGTGTAGCACATCTTCTTTATCCATTCATCCATCGATGAACAGTTGGGCTCTTTTCATATTTTGGCTATTGTCGATAGTGCTGCTATAAACATTGGGGTGCCTGTGCTCCTTCAAAACAGCACACCTGTATCCCTTGGATAAATACCTAGTAGTGCAATTGCTGGGTCATAGGGTAGTTCTATTTTTAGTTTTTTGAGGAAACTCCATACTGTTTTCCAGAGTGGCTGCATTAGTTTGCATTCCCACCAGCAGTGCAAAAGAAATCCTCTTTCCCTGTGTCCTCACCAACATCTGTTGCCTGAGTTGTTAATATTAGCCATTCTGACAGGTGTGAGGTGATATCTCATCGTGATTTTGATTTGGATTTCTCTGATTATGAGTGATGTTGAGCATTTTTTCATGTGTTGCCTGGCCATCTGGATATCTTCTTTGGAAAAGTGTCTATTCATGTTTTTTGCCCATTTCTTCACTGGATTATTTGTTTTTTGTGTGTTGAGTTTGATACTTTCTCTATAGATTTTGTATACTAACCTTTTATCTGATATTTCATTTGCAAATATCTTCTCCCACTCTGTCAGTTGCCTTTTAGTTTTTCTGATTGTTTCCTTCTCTGTGCAGAAGATTTTTATTTTGATGAGGTCCCAGTAGTTCATTTTGGCTTTTGTTTCCCTCGCCTCCAGAGACGTGTTGAGTAAGAAGTTGCTGTGGCCAAAGACAAAGAGGTTTTTGCCTGCTTTCTTCTCGAGGATTTTGATGACTTCCCATCATACATTTAGGTCTTTCATTCATTTTGAGTTTATTTTTGTTTATGGTGTGGGAAAGTGGTCCAGGTTCATTTGTCTGCATGTCCTCGTCCAGTTTTCCCAGCACCATTTGCTGAAGTGACTGTCTTTTTTCCATTGGATTTTTTTTCCTGCTTTGTCAAAGATTAGTTGGCCATATGTTTGTGGGTCCATTTCTGGGTTCTCTATTCTGTTCCATTGATCTGAGTGTCTGTTTTTGTGCCAGTACCATACCGTTTTGATTATTACAGCTTTGTAATACAGCTTTAAGTCTGCGATTGTGATGCCTCCTGCTTTGGTTTTTTTTCAAGATTGCTTTGGCTATTCGGGGTATTTTTGGGGGTGTTATTTTGTTAGGTATTGCACTGAATATGTAGATTGCTTTGGGTAGTATTGACATTTTAACCATTTGTTCTTCCTATCCAGGAGCATGGAATATTTTTCCATTTTGGGGGGTCTTCTTCAATTTCTTTCATAAACTTTCTATAGTTTTCATTATATAGATTTTTCACCTCTTTGGTTAGGTTTATGGATATTTTATGGTTTTTGGTGCAATTGCAAGTGGGATCGATTCGTTGATTTCTCTTTCTGTTGCTTCATTATTGGTGTATAGAAATGCAACTTATTTCTGTGCATTGATTTTATATCCTGCAACTTTGCTGAATTCATGGATCAGTTGGAATCTTTTGGGTTTTCCATATAGAATATCATGACATCTGCGACGAGTGAAAGCTTGACCTCCTCCTGGCTGATTTGGAAGCCTTTCATTTCTTTGTGTTGTCTGATTGCTGAGGCTAAGACTTCGAATACTATGTTGAATAACAGTGGTGAGAGTGGACATCCCTGTCTTGCTCCTGACCTTAGGGGGAAAGCTCTGTTTTTCCCCATTGAGGATGGTCTTAACAGAGGGTCTTTTATATATGGCTTTTATGATCTTGAGGTATTATCCTTCTGTCCATACTTTCTTGAGGGTTTTTATCAACAAAAGATGCTGTATTTTGTCAAATGCTTTCTCTGAATATATTGAGAGAATCATGTGGTTCTTGTCTTTTCTTTTGTTGATGTGATGTATCACATTGATTGTTTTGTGGATATTGAACCACAATACCTGGCCCTGCATCCCAGGTATAAATGCCACTTGGTTGTGGTGAATAATTCTTTTAATGTTTTGTTGGATATATTTGGCTAGTATCTTTTTGAGGATTTTTGCATCCATGTTCATTAGGGAAATTGGTCTATACTTCTCCCTTTTAGTGGGATCTTTGTGTGGATTTGGAATCAAGGTAATGCTGGCTTCATAGAAAGAGTTTGGAAGTTTTCCTTCTATTGCTATGTTTTGGAATATTGTCAAAAGAATAGGTGTTGACTCTTCTTTAAATGTTTGGTAGAATTCCCCTGGAAACCCATCTGGCTCCGGACTCTCATTTTTTGGGAGATTTTTGATTACTAATTTGCTTTCTTTACTAGTTATGGGTATGTTTAAATTTTCTATTTCTTCCTGGTTCAGATTTGGTAGTTTATATGTTTCTAGGAATTTGTCCATTTCTTCCAGATTGACCAATTATTGGTATATAATTGTTCATAATATTCTCTTATTATCATTTGTATTTTTGCAGTGTTGATTGTGATGTCTCCTCTTTCATTCTTGATTTCATTTAATTTGGTTATTTCTTGTTTCTTTTTGATAAAACTGGCTAAGGGTTTATCAATTTTGTTAATTCTTTCAAAGAGCTAGCTATTGGTTTCATTGAGCTGTTCTACTGGTTTATTTTGGTTTCAATAGCATTGATTTCTGTTCTAATCTTTATTATTTCCTGTCTTCTGCAGGTTTGGGGTTTTATTTGCTGTTCCTTTTCCTGCTCTTTAAGGTGTAAAGTTATGTTGTGTATCTGAGACCTTTTTTCCTTATTTAGGAAGGCCTGGATTGCTATGTACTTCCCTCTTATGACTGCCTTTGCTGCATCCCAGAGTTTTGGGGCTGTGGTGTTATTTTCATTGGCTTCCATGTAGTTTTTAATTTATTCTTTAACTTCTTGGTTAGCCCATTCATTCTTTAGTAGGATGTTCTTTGGTCTGCAATTATTTGTTGTGTTTCCATTTTTTTTTCCTTGTAGTTGACTTTGAGTTTCATAGCATTGTGGTCTGAAAATATGCAAGTATGATCTCGATCTTTTCGTACTTGCTGAGAGCTGATTTGTGTCCCACTATGTGATCTATTCTGGAGAATGTTCCATGCACACTCGAGAAGAATATGTATTCTGCTGCTTTAGGATGAAATGTTCTGAATACATCTGTTAAGTCCATTCCATCCAGTGTCATTCAAAACCATTGTTTTGTTGTTGATTTTATGTTTAGATGATCTGTCCATTGTTGTAAGTGGGGTGTTGAAGGCCCCTGCTATTATAGTATTATCAATGAGTTTCTATATGTTTGTGATTAATAGATATATATGTTTGGGTTCTACCGCACTTGGAGCATAAATGTTTACAATTGTTAGATCTTCTTGGTGGATACACCCCTTAATTATATAATGCCCTTCATCTCTTGTTACAGTCTTGATTTTAAAATCTAGTTTGTCTGATATAAGTATGGCTACTCCGGCTTTCTTCTGGCTACCATTCGCACGATAGATAGTTCTCCCTCCCTTTACTTTCAATCTGAAGGTGTCCTTAGGTCTAAAATGGGTCTTTTGTAAACAGCATATAGATGGATCTTGTTTTCTTATCGATTCTGTTACCTTATGTCTTTTGATTGGAGCATTTAGTCCACTGACATTTAGAGTGAGTACAGAAAGATAAGAATTTATTGCCATTATGTTGACTATAGAGTTGGAGTTTCTGGTGGTGTTCTCTGGTCCTTTCTAGTCTTTGTTGCTTTTGGTCTTTTTCGTTTTGTCTTTTCTCTCCTCAAAGAATCCTCTTTAAACTTTCTTCTTTCTTTCTTTTTTTCTTTCTTTCTTTCTTTCTTTCTTTCTTTCTTTCTTTCTTTTACTGTGTATATATTTATTTGCCATATATATGGCAAATATATACATTTATTTACCATATATATATATATATACCTGTAATTTATACAGAAAAATAGTAAACTTTTTACTCTGTCCCCAGGAATTTATTTTGTTATATTAAATATAATTTATTGTCAAATTGGTTTCCATACAACACCAGTGCTCATCCCAACAGGTGCCCTCCTCAATGCCCATCATCCACCTTCCCCTCTCCCCCACCCCTCATCAACCTTCAGTTTGTTCTCAGTATTTAAGAGTCTTATGGTTTGCCTCCCTCCCTCTCTGTAACTTTTTTCCCCCTTCCCCTCCCCCATCTTCTTCTTTTAAGTTTCTCAGGGTCCACATGAGTGAAAACATATAGTATCTGTCTTTCTCTGCTTAAACTTTCTTACAGGGCTGGTTTAGTGGTCACGAACTCCTTTATCTTTTGTTTGTCTGGGAAACTTTTAATCTCTCCTATTTTGAATGACAGTCTTGCTGGATAAAGAATTCTTGGCTGCATATTTTTCTGATTTAGCAAATTGAATATATTCTGCCACTCCTTTCTGGCCTGCCAAGTTTCTGTGGATAGGTCTGCTGTGAATTTGATCTGTCTTCCCTTGTAGGTTAAGGACTTTTTTTCTTACTGCCTTCATGATTCTTTAATTGCCTGAGTATTTTGTGAATTTGACTATGATATGCTTTGTTGATGGTCATTTTTGTTGAATCTAATGGTTTTTGTTGAATCTAATTCAACGGTTTTGTTGAATCTCTGTGCTTCCTGGATTTTGATGTCTGTGTCTTTCCTTAGGTTATGGAAGTTCTCCACTGTGATTTGCTCACATAAACCTTCTACCCCTTTTTCTGTGTCCCCTATGATTCGGATGTCATTCCTTTTTAAGGAGTCACTGAGTTCTCTGATTCATATATCGTGCTCTTTTGCCTTAGATTCCTTCTCTTTTGCTGCTTCATTATACTGCGTATATTTGTCCTCTATATCACTGATTCTCTGCTCTGCTTCATTCATCCTTGCCGCTATGGCATCTATTTGAGATTGCATCTCAGTTATAGCATTTTAAATTTCGCCCTGACTAGATTTTACTTCTTTTGTCTCTACAGAAAGGGATTCTATGCTTTTTCAACCCCATCTAGTATTCTTATTATCATGATTCTAAATTCTGGTTCAGATATCTTGCTTGTATCTGTGTTAAGTCCCTGGATTTCATTTCTTCCTTTTCTTTTTTTTGGAGGGGGTGAATTCCTTCATTTCATCATTTTGGAGGAAGAAAAAGAATCAAGAATATAAAATAAATAAATAAATATTTAAAAATTTAAACAACACACACACACACACACACACACACACAAAACAAATAAATGATGCTAGATCCTAGGTGTTGTTTAGTCTGTTTGTTGAAAAAGCTTGATAGACTAGAGTAAAAAGGGAAAGAAAAGAAAAGGGAAAAAAAGGAAACAAAAAAGAAAAACACTTGAAAATTTAAAAAAATGAATATAATAGAATAAAATGAAATGAAAGTAAATAGAATTAAAAAACATTTACAATGAAGTACAAAATATAGTAAAAAATTTAAAAACATTTTTAATGAAAACGTAAATAAAATAAAAATATTTTTTTTCTTACTGTATTCAAGAATTAAAAAAAAGAAAAAAAATTGAATAGATGGACTAGTGAACAGAATGAAATATGATTGAAATTACATCTAGTTTCTCCTGGAAATCAAACTCTGAAACGCTTTATAGTCTGCAAACCAAGCAGGTGGAGAGACTTTTGGTGTTCCTCTAGTCATGGTTGGCACAGAGAGGCTTGGTGTAATGGCTCCATTCTCCACTAGTTGGAGCTGCTTAGTTTACTGAGGTGGATTTTTGTGGCACGTGTACACATGTATGCACATGCGTGAGAGGGCTGAAACTGTCATAACCTAGCTACCCAGTCTTTTGTATCAGAACTCTGTGCTCTTGCCCACCAGCAATCAAGCACCCCTCCTTTGTACCTGGCTTCCATCCACTCCCCGCTTCTACACTGTCTACGACCAAACCGTCTGCCTGCCAGGAGGCACCTCCCTTTTTATCTCCAATGAGGCTGTGTTTCCAAACTCCTAACTTCTGAGGGCCCTACAGCTTTGACCCACTCACACCCTTGGGGTAGGGTCTCACCAAGCAATGGCTGGGTGCCAGCCCCACCCTAGGAATGTTCATGCGACCCTGCTGCTGATGTCCAGAGACAGTGGCTGGGTGCAGCCTGCCCCAGAAAAATTCATGTGTTTGTGTAGCAGCAGCATTTCAGGATTATGGTAAATCACAACACACATCTGGCACCAGGCTTCACCCTTAATGTCCTTATTCCAACACCAGCAAATGTGGCTGTTCTCTGGGATCACTGGGAGCTTTGACTGTAGGGAGACCACACAGCCTATACCAAATGCCCTCTCAGCAGGGGAACTGTCCCTGTGTGGCCCAAGGACCCCTCAGACCTCACTGTCTGCTCCTGGGGATTTGCCCTTCCTATCAGAGCTCCACCAGGTATTGAGCTGTGGAGTTTCAGACTCTGTGCTCCCCTGTTTATGGAGACTTAATGGTATTTAAACCCTCTCCTTTTTCCTTTCTCCCTTTCTAAGTCTCTTACAGGTGTTTCCACTTTCTTTCTCTCCAGCTGCTTTCAGGGGAGTGCTTTTCCTGTACTCTCCCCAATCACTGGCCTCTCTCTGGAAGCAAAAAATAGATCCCTACCCTCCGTGGCTCTCTTCCTTCGTTCTCTCTGTGCCATGTACCTGCCAAGTTCTGTGGTTCAAGTTGTGCAGATTGTTGTGTTAATCCTCAGGTAAGTCTTCTAGGTGTGCAAGCTGGTTTGGTGTTGATCTAGCTGCATTTCAGGGATGAGAGAGGCAAAACAAAACAAAACAAAACAACTTCCATGCTCTTCTGTCATCTTGACCCCACCCCTGGTATTTTAATTTTTGTTAGTGTTGGTGACTTAGATCTTTTCCTTCCCCCATTATGCTCTATAGGGTTTGTTTTCCTCATAGTCAATTTATTGCTTCTTATTATTAGCCCTGAGCACTATTTAATTCAGATTTTTTAGGCATATAAGCATATCATGTGTAAGTAAGTAATGATAATTTGGTCTCTAATTCCAATACCCATTCTTCTCAAAACTTCATGTCTTATTGCATTAACCAGAAATTCCAGAAAATATTAAACAAAACTGGTTTATAATAAGCAACTCTCCTTTAGCTCTTATTTTAACAAGAATGCCTTCAGTATTTTCACTATTAACATTTACTTAGGTTCATCAGACATTCTAAGAGCTAGGTTCTAAAACATTTTTTTAAATGTTTATTTATTTTTGAGAGAGAGCCAGAGTGCAAATGGGGTTGGGGCAGAGAGAGAAGGAGACACAGAATCCAAAGCAGGCTCCAGGCTCTGAGCTGTCAGCACAGAGCCCAATGCAGGGCTCATACTCACCAACTGCGAGATCATGACCCGAGCCAAAGTCGGAGGCTTAACCGACTGAGCCACCAAGGTGTCCCTGAGAGCTAGGTTCCATATGCTAGTGGTAAGAATACAAGGTGAAGAGGACATAAGATGAGGCCTCCAAGAAATTAAAACTGATTTAGGGTTTGAAGTAGGCATTGTGTATAATGTCAAATGGTTAATTTTGCCATTTTGTCACTAGGGGAAGAAGTCGCCTTAGAAAGCCAGATTTCTTATTTAGATTTGTAATTAGGATTGGGTGACATATATTTCCCAGTGATTTTTTTGAGATAATCATGCAGTTCAATCTATACCATGTTCATTTTGAGATCAAACTTGTGATGGATTATCATTGTAGGCTTCTATTAATGTTCATCTTCCTACAGAGCAGTGGACAATGCCCTTTACAATGTTTATTTCTCTGAAATGGTTTTGGTATGCATATTCCCAAAGCCACTTCCTGGATCATATCATTTTCCAAGAGGAACTATCTATGGAGGAGAAAAGTCCTTGGGAAAGGTCAATTGTGAGTGCAGGAAAATCTGGAAGCTGGAGCATTCTGAACTCTGATAATCAGGGAAATGTGCATATAGTTCTTCTTGTGCTTTGTGCTAACAACCATTACCCTAACTCAGGAAGCACAGTGTTGTGCATCTTCCTAAGTTCCTTTTGTACGTGTTGCTATGAGAACAGATGAGGCACCCTTAGGCATGCAGGGGGAGGATTGAGACAGTATCACCTCCCGTTCTTCTGGCTGCTGAAACTCTTTCCACTCCTCATTCTCTCTCCCCGCTCTAACAGGACCCAGATATTCCTCTGAGAGTCCACTCATGCAATTCAGGTTCTTGGAAGGAAGCTGACTTCTCTTCCAGCTCTAGCCAGAAGCTCCACTCATTCCTCCTCACTTTGACAGCAACTGCAACCTGTGCAGCTTGAGCTGAAGAAACCCAGAACTCTGGGAGAATGTGGAGAGCAACAGCCTCTCTTCTGCACAGTGGGATGGCTCCAGCCATGTCATCAATATGAACAGAATCAGCCTTAAGACAAAACTGACCTCAGAAAGCTCAGGGCAGGAGGAATGGTGTAAAGCCCCAGGTCTGAGGTGCTGAGTTCAATGGTCCTAAAGCCCAATGTGTCTCTGGCCTTGTAGACATTGAACCCTGCCTTTTATTTCTATATAACTAGATGGGGTGCATCTTCTATCTTGTTCAATGAGCCACACACAATGGATAACCAGCCATTCTTCCTGGTATGCTGTGCTCAGGAACTGCTTGCTCCTGAGATCCTCCACACTTTTTGTGCCTTGCTGTTCTTAGGGACACCCAGCCACAAGACACCTAAGCAAGGGTCACATGATGCTCACTTCACATCCCTAGGCTGAACAGAGCAACTGACTCACAACTGATGGCAAAGTGCAAAGAGAAGTCTCTGAAGAGGAAATGATATATCATTAATGATCTTGGATATTTAATTTTTTTTCCTCCTTTTCCCACTGTTTAGAGTAAGAGAAATAATGACTTGTAAGATAAATGCCTAAAGATACACACTTAAAAAGCCTTGTCCCTTGGAAGGAAGGATCTGGTAGGTGCTGATAGCCTGGTGCAGGGAGCCATGGAATAAACCTAGTGTTACAGTGTGCAGCTTTCATGACACCCTGCTGTATCCTGCATGGTGTCTAAAAGTGTCCTGTGGTACTTAGAACATGTTGTTAGGTCACATATTCATAACTTCACACAACAGTGGCAACAGGACATATTCTCTTTGCAAAGTGAAAGTTTTTATTGCTTGTTATGATTTTGACAGGCAAAACCCTACATAGGGACTGTAATACCTACAATACCAATAAAGTGATCTTTATAGAATGCCTGAGTAGACTTCAACGTTAGGATGAACTCCACACATGCATTCTCTCTTTCCTTTTTCTGGGTGAAGCGGAGCCCAGCTCTCCCAGGTTGGTGGAGGCAGGGCAAAGGAACAAGGACAAAGACAGAGAACCTGCATTCTTGTCCCATCATGTCCCCTCACTACTGGCCATACCCACCTGGGATTCACTGAGCTCACACACACATTTTCAAGTGGGGAAAACCAAGGTCATGCATGTTGAAGAAATTCAATCATATTGCATTTTCTTATAAAATGAGATGAAAAAATAAATCTAAACACACTTTTCAAGTGTTTCTTTTCTTTAAATTTTTATATATGTTAAATCTCTTATTTTCCTTTTCAACATATTCTACTTAGAACTTTTAAAAAATAAATTTTCTTTTTGGTACCTTTCATTTCCTGTGTTAGCCTTGGAAACATAAAATACATCTCACTAGAACTCTTCTGTGCAAAATAATAAACATAAATAATATTAACATCTAAGTTATATAAAAAGAGGCCATTTCAAGGTTTTCACTGCTACTGCCATCAGCTGTGGTCCCTGGAAGATGCTCCTAGAAATAGTTGGTGGTCTGCCCATTTAAGCCACACAGATCCTGGTCTGGCTGAGGCGGGTTAGGCAAAAATTCACTGTCCCTCTTGTCCATCTGTAAACTACTTCGAGAGAACTGTAAGACACTTCCTAGCCCATTGACCAGCGAGAGGGGGGAAATCCAGTTGAATGAGCTGAAGTTGGGCAGGTTGAAAATGGACGACAGGGAGGCTGCCCTGCTGGTGCTGGTGGGTTTCATCTTGGAGTCCCCAGGACACCCTTCCAGGATAGCCTCCCTTGGCATGGAGGACCCGGGGGACTGACTGCTCAGTCCTTCTAGCAGAATGTCCTCCCTTAAGGGCATATTCATGTCAACCACACTGGGCTCCCCACGAGCTTCTGGGGAGCAGGCTGGCCGCTGCATATGCCAAGATGCCTGTGAGATGCAGTCCCGGGAGAGGGATCCAGAGGTACTGATTCTCCTCTGTTCAGACGATTCAGTTCTGGGTTCTCCTGGGAGGTGTCCCTGAGCAAAGGTCTCTTTGGGAGCAATGAGTTTCTTGGGGGACCTCTTGGCCATCTGGCGCCCCAGCTGAAGTTGGGTGGGGAAAAGGCTCCCCTGCATGGCTTTGAAAAACAATCTGGAAAGAGCATATAAAAAACAGTTATCCGTGGATAGAGCTTTTGAGTTTTCTGAGACTTGCACAATGTAAAAACACTGAGAATGTTTATATATTCTGAGATATATAAAGCCTGAGAATGCTACAGAGCTCACTTAGGACTTGAGGGACACTGTCTCTTATACCTACCTGGGAAGCAATGCAGCAACAGGTGCTATGAGACAAGTCAAGTAAAATACGGGGTCGCCCAGTAATGTTTGCATAGTCCAATAAGGATTGGATGGAGGATAACACGTTGCACAAGAAGCATTGTAAATCAAAGCCACAGTGAAAAATAAAAGGATACTGAAGCCACAAGCTATCCAGTTGAGCCAGGTCTAAGGGGAAAAGAGAAAGACAGGACTTTTATTTCAATAAAAATGCACTGGTCAACTGTGAGCGGGTAGCTGTTCTAAGGGTTTAGCAAAAACACAGGTCTTTGGCACAGACAGCCAGGAGGCCTTGATGAGGCTGCCTTCAGCATCTATGGACCAGCCTGGACACAGGGAGATGGAAGTCAGGGATATGAATGAAAGGAGAGGGGGAAAGGGGGTGGGACATGAGGTAGAGGAGGAGGGGAAAGAGGGCAGGAAGGAGCTTAATGCTGCCCAGGTGAAGTATTTGTGTCAGGATGCAGCAGTTCCCACACCAGGGGCTCCATACATGTGGCAGGCCCACATATTTGTTTTCCTTATCCACAGTGAGGCTAGCTTTGTAGTAACCTGTCTGCTCAGAAACCTTCTAGATGTCATGGAATCTGCCTGGGAGTGTGGGGCCCGCAGCATCAGCACCCTTTGGGATCATGTCCACAGCACTTACCCAGGTCTTGGTTTCAATACCAAGGTGCAAGAGGAAGGTGAACAGCGCGATTGCTGTTATGGGGGTCCCCCAGGTAAACACATCTGTGTCTGAGTCATAGTAGGCCTGAAAGACAGCAGTGTCCTGTGTCTGTGGGTCACTGGATGAAGCTGATTAAGAAAGACTGCCAGGTGTCAACTTACCAGGTAAGGAATGAAAAAGCAAACCAGGCTCTGGAAAGCAGCATCAGCCATGTTTAACCAGAAGGTACGTGGCCGATATTCCTGAGACACAAAAACAATCACAGATTACAGGGAAGTGTACATCTCTTCAAATGATGTTTTCCAGTAGCTACAGGGCCTGTAGATATCACCCTAGGGCAATTTGCTAATTCAGGACTTTTGGTGCTTGAGGTCCCAGAGGGCTGAGGAAAAAACACAACGCAAACATCTGCAGAGGCATCCAACTGAGTCAATCACTGAGAGTATCTGTATACAAGACCAGCTACAGTAGTTCTAGGCCAACAATAGACAGATAAAACCATTTTCTAAAGCCTATGGGGAGCATTTTCCTAGGGTAGACACAGCAGCTCAAATTCTGGACATCTTGCTCCAATTTGAGTCCTTCTACTCCTACTTTGTCAGGGTTTTGCACCCTTTGTTGGTGGGTCTTTTAGAATGTTTCTTAAAAGTGTCTTTTAAAATTAGATCATGGATGTATTTAATGTTAAAATAAAAAAGCTGTACACTGGGGCACCTGGGTGACTCAGTCAGTTAAGCGTCCAACTTCGGCTCAGGTCATGATCTCATGGTTCGTGAGTTTGAGCCCCATGTCAGGCTCTGAGAGCCTGGAGCCTGCTTTAGAGTCTGTGTCTCCCTCTCTCTCTGCCCCTCCCCTGCTGGTGCTGTCTCTCTTTCTCTCTCAAAAATAAATAAACATTTAAAAAAATTAAATAAAAAAGAGCTGTACACTGAGGGCAAAAATGACCTTGATGTGGACTGATCAAGCTTTCATTAACTGGGTAACAAAATGTGTACTGGACTCTGAGTTCCTGAGCAACTGGGGCTGGTACTGGCTTGCAGGAAATGTAGACTGGACTGAATGAGCATTTACTGAGCAGTTAAGAAAGTGCTGGTTAGGACCTTCCTTCAGTTCCCTAGTTCCACAGGACAAACTCCCTGTGTCTGGTTCCCTAGGCCAGCCTCAGCTGAGGCTGAGCTGAGGATAAGAGGCCCAGCTGAGCACAGGAATTTCTCCACTGACAGGCAACTAGCAAAGGCCCTCCTCATTGGTCAGACCCTCAGTAGCTCCTACCCTGCAGCCCAACCCCCTCTCCCCCTCCCCACCCCCCCAGCTGCCTAAGAGGGAACTCAGTGTCAATGAGGGTGATCAGGGGAGTCAACTCAAAAGTAAACAAGTTCTAAATTAGAGACTGTTGTAGTTGTAAGAGATAGGGAGGATACATATGCATACATATGATGATTCCAACTAGCAAAGAGAAGCACTTAGAGGGCCTGAGTTATTTATTTTTATATGAAATTTATTGTCAAATTGGTTTCCATACAACACCCAGTGCTCATCCCAACAGATGACCTCCTCAATGCCCATCACCCACCTTCCCTTCCCCCCAAACCCCCATCAACCCTCAGTTTGTTCTCAGTATTTAAGAGTCTCTTATAGTTTGCCTCCTTCCCTTTCTGTAACTTTTTTCCCCCCTTCCCCTTCCCCCTGGTTGAGTTTCTCAGGACCCACATATGAGTGAAAACATATGGTATCTGTCTTTCTCTGCCTGACTTATTTCACTTAGCATAACACTATCCAGTTCCATCCACATTGCTACAAATGGCCAGATTTCATTCTTTCTCATTGCCAAGTAGTATTCCATTGTATATATAAACCACATCGTCTTTATCCATTTGTCAGTTGATGGACATTTAGGTTCTTTCTGTAATTTTAGAGGGCTTTAAATGATGGGAGGACTAGCTGGTAATCAGCAGTCAATCTATGTGGTGTATTGATGTAAACATGTATTTATATTTGTTTGAATTCACTTATTCTCTCAATGTTTTCCCCATGGGTTTATCTTCTGGTTAAGTCCCATTCAAAATAATCACACTGTGGATGGGGGTTAGGAGGTTGTTTTAGAAAAATCCCTGCTCTGGGGCATCTGGGTGGTTCAGTGGGTTGTGTCTGACTTCGCCTTAGGTCACAATCTCATGGTTTGTGGGTTTGAGCCCTGCATTGAGCTCTGTGCTGACAGCTCAGAGCCTGGAGCCTGCTTCAGATTCTGTGTCTCCCTCTCCCTCTGTCCCTCCCCTGCTTGTGTTGTCTCTCTCAAAGATAAATAAATGTTTTAAAAAATAGATTAAAAAAAAAGAAAAATCCCTGCTCAGGAGTCAGCCACCTGGCCCTGACTTCAACTCCAAGTGGATTTTCCTTGAGTTCCTGGAGATTCTTGGTGTAGAGACAGTTTTCACCTCACTATACTTTTTCTTTAAAGCTCCCTCTTTTTTTTTTTTTTTTTTTTTTTTAGCTTTATTGAGGTAAATTGATACACAAAACCTGCACACATTTAATATATACATCTTGATGGGTTTGGGCATATGCATACACCAGTATACTGTCACTCCAACCAATAACCTCACTCTACTTAATGTACGGCACAATCAAGTAGATAGAATCCATTTTTTCATCCCACTGGTCATTTTTCACAATTTTAACAATTTCTCCCAGGGTGTCTAGTTAAAGGGAGGTGTGAAGACTTGCACTTTCTGTAAGGTGAACATGGAGAGTGGGAGGGCCAAGATAGGAAGTGGGTACAGGAAGGGTCCCTCACCTCCATGTTCTGACCACTCTTGTAGAGCTGTGGTTCAGTCAGCAGTACATCAGCTGGCACATCCTTGTCCAGCACCCCAGTCACAAGCTGGGGAAGTGACGAGAAGAGCAAATTAAAGAAGATCAGATACCACTGGTCAATCATAGCAGATGCAGAGAAGCCACAGTAAAACTGGAACCAGAACAGGAGGCCCACAAACATCTGAAATCAAGAAAGGAAGAATGGGGGTAAGAAATTCTTAGCTGTCCCTGCAGATTCTCATCCAAGGGATCTAAGAGTTTTGCAAAATTTGACTAACAAGATTAAACTTATTGACAACAATTTCCTCCAAAGATAGCCGTAACACTGTTGCTCTCTGTCTCTCCCTCCTCATTTCCTTGAGTATGAAGGACCAGCAATGGGAGATGAGAATTCCCAAGCAGAGCCCATGGAGAGAGGACACTGGTACCAGCCTGTGAGAAATGCAGATTGGATGGAACAAGCATTTACTGAGCACTTATGAAAGTGCTGGTTAGGCCTTTCCTGACAGTCCCTTAACTCCACAGGACAAATTCCTTATATCTTGTTCCTAAGGCCAGCCGAGATAAAGTACAGCTGAGTAGAAGAATTCCTCATAAAGGTCCAGCAGGGTCTAGGGTTGCTCACATTTCAAAAGGGTCAGCTGTGTTCTTCACCCATGGCAGCTTCTTCCCTAGCACCTCTCCTCTGTGATAGTAAACTAAACCTACTTGTGTACATCCCAGATCTTGCCACTGTCTTTAGTCACAAACATTTTCTGATGAAGAACAGTGGGAAATTATTGCTTCCCATGGCAAAGAGGACACACAGGAACATGGCAGAAGTCGGTAATGCTACCAACATTGGTGCCTTGACCAAGTCCTGATATCCACCGGGCACTCTGCTGGCAGGTGAGCTGTAGTTATTATCACTGGTTCTTACAGCTACCCCCCACTTTGCCAAATAGTAAAGTGAAGACCACGGAGCTTGAACAGCGTCTTCAAGTCCATGCTCAGTAGGAGTTGGGTGGATCTCTTCCCACTATCACTGAATATCAGTGGCTTGAGTGTATTTACATGAGAGCATGGCAGTTTAGTGATGGCAAAGCATTTACACTTATAAGTTGTACACTTATCAATTCGGCACAGATCATTTAACCCCTTTCTGCTTCAGTGTCCTTGTCCATGAAATGGGCATCCCAATGGTACTTAGCTATGGGTTGTTGTAAGGATTAATGAACTTATGCATTTAAAGTACTCACAAGAGCTCCTTGTGAGTACTATAGGTACTCACTTATGGTTTGTACAGTTAGCAGTACAGTTATTTTCTTAGCCTCAAGCAGGGCCAGCGTGTTTACCCCATTTAGAGAAAAGGAAACTCAAGTCCAGCATGTTAAATGACTTAACTATGGTCATTGTATAAGCAATAAACCCAACTTGTTCAGCCACTTGTGGGTCTGGGCCTGGAGGGCATGGACACTCCCAGGACAGAACATGGTGGAAGAACATTCTCTGCTGGGAACCACAGGTAATGGCCTGGGTTTTAGTTCTGGAGCTGTCACTGTCTCTTTCTGACCTTGACTCGGTCACTTACCTTCTCTGAGCTTTGGTTTCTGGACCTGAAAATGGCTTGCTCTGAAGATCAGAAAAAAATGACACGTTTCCTCCAAGTCTTGTTTCAGTCTATGACCTAATGCAACTTTTCCCTTCCACACTGAAAACTAACAAACTTGGATTCTTCATTGACTTTCTTCCATTCTCACTCCGATTGTTGACTTTCACCCACCCCCATAGGCTCAGCCTAATGAGTCATCAATGAGCAACTAGAATCAGGAGAAAGAGGAGGAAAAGTACTTAAATAACTGAGACTTTTTTCCCCCTGTAGTACCAAAAAGACTTCTTCCCAAACTACTGTTGCTATGGAAACTTTCCTTCTTTCCTAAAACTAATGAATTTCTCACTTTGGGAGGCAGGGTGATTTTCCTTGCACTTCTCAACTAGATTAAATGCTTGTTAACAGAGGCCCTGCATCTTATGTGGAATAAAGACAAGTACCCCCTCCTTCTTCCATTCCCTCCAGGACAGATTCATTATGGCAGGCAGGAGGCTGTGCTCATTCAGGTAGCCACTCTGGCACTCATTTGCAACTAAAATGTTGAATTTCTTCCCCTCAGTCTGCGAAATTTTCATGAGGAATTACAGAGAATAGACCTCAATTCTCATGTTTTGCTTTTAGAAAACGATCAGAAAAATCCCTAGGAAGCAAAAAAACTTGCTCAAGATTGCATAAGTAATTAATGACAGAAAGAGAGCTAGGGTTCCATCTGCCCAGCCCCACTCATCCGTACTCAAGCACCCATTCACCTCTTTGGGAACTGGGAACCTCTAAGTTTGCAACTATATGCATGGAGACCTCAGCTCTGGGGATGCAATGCTAGCATGGCACAGACTTCCTTGGACAGAATCCTAGGCAGAACCTAATCTGAATTAATTTCCAGGACCCAACCTACCAATCAGACATGCCCTGACTGGTCCTGAGTATCTGTATTCATTCTGCTAGAAGACATTTTGAAAATGGATGAGGGTGAGGGGGCAAGAGGGTTGGGAAAGATAGGTAGGTCTAAATCTCCAGAACAAACAAGAACAAGAGGCATACCGGTGGCAGTTTAGACTTAGTATGATTTTTAAGTGGAATTAATGGGAAAGAAATAAGAAATATATCTTTTCATTTATTGTGTATTTTATTCTTTTTCAGAAGAGTATAGGATGACCTTGACATTGGAATTGTGGTATCCAATGTGATAGATTTGTGGGACTACCCTGAAAGATCACTTATACCAAGAGTTTATTTTGTCTGTTTATACATTCAGCCACAAGCTATCAGAGACAAGAGCAACACATACCCACTCAGCAACTTCTTAGCAAAATGTCTATCCCTCACCTACAAGAAGGGCAGGGTTCAGAAATGGCCATGGCATCCATTCTGGAGGGCTATGGAGAAAGACGCTTGTCTGCCAAGGTCTTAGTAATAAAAGAACTAAGAATTAAACATTAGGATCAACATGAAATGGAGAAACGTCCTGGATTAGAGCCTCTGGAGAGAGAACTGTCATCAGCCAGCCTGGGTATGACCCAACCGGAGCGTCAACTACAGACTGAGCTGGCCAGAAGGGGGCATGTCTGCCCTACCAGCACAGAAGAGAGTGTGGTAAGACACTGCTGGTGGCGCTGTTCCTCGGGCCCTAAGCTTGCATTCTGACTAGGGGACTGGCACACTGGCCCAGTGTGGGTATGTTTCAACAGAGGCTGTTCAATATTGGAATCACAGCATGACTAAGTCCTGTCATTCTGATTCCAGGACTGCCAATACACTCCTACTTGTCACTGGATTTCCTGACTGCTCTAGAGTGAGCAATGATCAGAGGACTCCTCTCTGTGGACACCTCAGCAGTCTGCTCCTGAGAAACACATTAACAGAGTGGTTAAGAGTTGGGAGCCAGATGAACTGGGGTTAAATGCTGCCTGACTACTCACTAGCTGTGTGACCTTGTGCAAACAAGTGGACATTCTTGTTTGATCCACCTGTTTCCACAACTTACTCCCTTGGAGGTGCAGTTACTCTCATGTGCCTGTGAGTTAGACTCCTGAGCCTATAGGGTGCAAGCCCAGGCCAGGCCTGGGGGAAGTTCACAAAGGCTGAGGAGGATGGAACCGACAGGAAGCCTTGGGATGGCCAGTGGGCCACATTCAGGTGATGGTCCAATAAATCTCAGCTAAAGCTTTTTGAATTCAAACACTCTAGAAACCAGAAGTGTCAAATACCTACTGTATTTTTGTAGAAGAAGTACAGCACCATGTTGGCAAGTCGGGAATAGCACCAATGTCCATGAACAATTAAGAGTCTCTCAAGGTATCGGAATCTCGGCACTGCAAAGTCACTGGCCATCACTGCCTTGAAAGGGAGAGAAGTCCCTGTTATTGTTGACACCTTATTCCACCTAAGGTCTGTCATATCTTCCCCAAATACAAGGCAAACATGCATGGAGAAATCCAGTTTCAAACACAAATGTACATGTGACTGGCCAAGGCTCACTTTACCAGGATTTCCCTTATTATCTCGTTCAGTTAAAAAAAAAATCAATCTCAACAAGCACTCTAGTTCAGGGATATCATTTTATAGAAGTCATTTAAGATTTAAAATATATGTAATTGATTTTTACAAGTTTTTGTTTTCCAATGCTTTTTTTAACAAGCAAAAAACAAAAACAAAAGCCCAGAGATGTACACAGCTTCTCTGCTATTCTCCACTCTCTGATGTTTTATTCATATTAGGATCTCAACCCAGAGATGAACCAAAGCTGCCCCTTTTGTATGCATCCTGGCAGTTGACCATCCGGATAGGTATGTTTTGGGTCCTTCTCCTCAGGAGCCACAGGTGATAAGCAAGGCCAAGCCTATGGCTCTGCAGGCCTTCACATAATCCAGTCCCAGGAAGCCGCTAAAGGGCAATGGGTGTCCACTCCACCCAGAAGACAGTGGGGGAAAGCAGGTTTCCTCCATGGACAGGAAAGATGACTGGGGGTGGAAGCTTCCTCTCACTTCACTCAGCATCATGCTCTATACAATTAAACTGGGCCAGACAAATGCCATCAAAATTATATCTTTTGTACCCAGAATAACTTAGACCCCACCATATAATGAATTTTTCTATGTGGGAAAAAAAAGTTAAAGAAAATATCAGGAAAAGATAGATTTCTGCTCATCTTTGAAGGACTGTTCTATACAAAAATGTCAGTCTGCTTCATTTATTTCCCTATAGTCAAATAACTCCTAGAAAATAGTAGGTCACACTTAATGTGGTCTTCTGTGGATCAGAATAATGTAATTATACATGACAGAAAAGTGAGAAGCCTTAGAACGTCTGCTTTCTGAATCAAAAGTTAAGGATTTCAAAGCAAATACTGTTTCTATACCTCTTTCTGTCACCACTGGGGTTTGGAGGGCTTTGTATTCCTCTCCAGACTTCTGACACTCCTTCCTGCCTCCAAATCTAGGCCCCAAACCCACTGTTTGTCCCTCTGTCAAGATGGATCCCAGCTAGGTTAGATCCTCCATGCAGAAACTAGTGTTTCTCTTTGATGGCATTTATTACAATTGTGACTATTTGTGAACATTTAAAATATGTATCTGTCTTCCCAGCTTTTTTCTGGACATTCCATGAGAGCCAGGATAGTAGAGGTTGTGATCACCCTGAATCCTGAGTTCTGAGTCAATGCTTGGCCCCATGAAGTGATCAATAAACATGGGGAACTAGATGACCCCATGAAGACCAAGCTTCTTGGAGATGCAGGATCTCCTTTGTCCAATTGGGATAGCTTCTCCCATCATGCTCTATACAGTTAAAGTAACTGGGCCAGACAAATGCCCAGTTGGCTAATCTGGGAAGCTCCAAACACTCTCACTCATTCTCGATCTGCTCAGATTCCTAGTGTCACTGTTACCACAGCATCCCACAAAGTCTGTCTTCCAAAGGGCTCACCTTTACTTACTGGACTAAAATGAAAGCAGGTAAATATTCCCTGGGAACCTGAGCACTTAGAACAGTAAGAAAAGGTATCAGGACTTATTGTCGTCTTACTTAATGCATCCTTAATAAGAAGTGTGCCTTTAATAAATGCAAAAGTGTCCAGCAACATCCTACCTGGAAGTTATGCCCACTCAAAGCTTTGTCTCAGTATGTGCCCTATGGCTTGGCTGTTCCCATCACTTCTCACATGATTTCAATCATGGATCTCTCTGGCCCCTGCCTTGAGGAAGTGAGTAGTGGTGGCAGATCAGTCTCTTCCCCATCCAAAAACCTGACCATCTTTCACAAAAAATGTATTTACTTGGTGCATTTCTCTTGCATATACTATTTATGGGCACTGCCCTGGTCAGCTTTTCACTACAGGAAACCGATGCAATGGCGGCGATAATGAAAACATCAAAATGAACCAACTATTATGATTATGTTTATCAATTCACCACCCTAACCCCTTCCCCTGGGCACACAGCACTAAAAGGCAGGGATAGAACCAACCCTGGGCTGCATTTTTAGTTTCACGGAAGAATTAAAACCACACAAGTAACATAGCACAGTGACTGAGGTCAGATGAGAGCAGGAGAGTAAGGCATGTGCTGAGATTGGGCCAAGAGGGAACTACTGTGTTTCTAGCTCAGGACTTTCCAACTTACTATTATTTGCATGTCAGGTAAGGAAATTAAGGAGTTCTGCACAGACCTGGCACATATTAAGCGTTCAATGAATAATTACTGATTGCATCAATGAATGAATCAACCAATGACTAAATGGTGACCAACATCTGGATTTTTAGGAGAAGAAAACAGGATAGATTGTTCTCTAAAATCTCCACCAAGTTAAAAAAAATGTCATGATTCAAAGTTAATCAAATGTTGGAAATTGTTGTGATACTACATCCAGAAGAAAGTTATTTTTAATTAACTCAGTTGTTCAACACATAAATCACATGTTGAGAACCAACATAGTGACAAATGAAAAAGGCAGAGACTAATTTTCATGTGAGTCAAGATGGCTACTTTCAATTTTTATAATGATACCAGGTTCCAACTGTCCTACAGCAGATTCATTTTTTCAAATGGTTATCTCTAATGTTCAGGAACAGCAAAATATGCCCTCCAAGGATGAGCCATAAATAGCCATAGCGGTGATGACTCACCTTGCCTTACTCTGTTCCACTTATTTCACAAAAATATACTTATAGACATAGGCAAAGGTTTTTACTGCTTCATAAACATGAAGGACTAGCCATCTTCCACCTTATCGTCTACTACTGGCTTACAACCATCATGTTTTATTAAAGGCCAACCCTTTAGCTTACTTGACAAAGTTCATAGCAAGGTATGTCAGTGGGCCACTTGGACACATAGGACAGTCCTGATTGGTCTTTACCTGCATGCCCTCCTGGCCTGAGATCCCCACACCCACATCTGCCACCTGGATCATGCTGACATCATTGGCTCCATCTCCTAGAAACAGCACAGGCAGGAAGAATCGTTTGAGTTGAGGTGCACAGAATCAAATGGCTTGATGGATCTTCATGGGGTCCCTATTGGGCTGAGTCCTGTGAAAGGGTCATGGGGATGAGTGAGGAAGAGGCGGTACAGAGTTTGCCCAGGAAATTGAGTTAAGCAGTCAGAAAAAAACATGGTGTGAGGTTTGGAACTGCCTGTCACATCAAGAGATGTTTCAGAAAGCAGGCTCGCATGGTAACCATTTTACTTAGTATTTGGTCTACATTATTGGCTCATATACCTATACAGAGAGCCCATAACACAGTGCGGTGTCTGGCACAATAAAGATGGTATCATCACCATTATTATTACTTACTGAACTCTAGCCTTTATCACATGTAGAATATATCAGTCAAGTCTATTCTAATTCATACTAACAGGAGTGGCTTTCTGAACTGAACAAAGGAGGTTAAATTCTGCCCAGCAAACTGTAGAGTTCTTTTTGTACACTGATTACCAGCAAGTTTGTTAGCTATTGTGCTTGCCTTTAGGTCCTTTAAAGATGTAATAAAGAACTTCTATTTGTTCAGTCAAGCTGCTGATGGTTAGAAAATGGTTAGGAACATAAAACATAGGTTAGAGGTCTCATCATCTTCAGGGAAAAGCAAGCAGAGACTTAAAGTCTTTGTCACTAAGCGACAATGACCATTCTTGGAATGGGGCAATAGAAGGGCCCAAATCCCAGAGTACCTCCCAAGTTTCAAATGTGCAAAAAGTGCAGACATACAAGTTGGAGTGATTCATAATGTGGCTATAGGATATCTGTGTCCTATGATTTTCCTGTTCTTTATTGTGCTGGCCCAACATGAGTGATCAGTCAATATTTGTCACACTGAAATTCTGTGAAGTAGTAACAATCTCTGCAGCTTCTCCCACAATGTCCCAATCAAAGTGAGATATGGGAGGCAATAATGTTCTCTACATTATTAACTGCTAGACACCTGGGACTAGGTGCCATCAATGCTTTCACTCATGGTCAAAGAAATGAGCGAAAGTTCTGATGGGTCATTACTTTCCCTTTCTCTTTTGAGATTCTATTTTGTTTTTTCTTTTCTTTGTAACCAACCAAGACTCTACCTCCATTTTTCAAAAATAAATACCATACACCAGTGATTCCGTGACTGATCCAGGCACTGAGTAAGCTTTGAAAATGTGGTTTACTCATTTGTGTCTTACACCAACCTTACCAGGAGGTATGGTCCTCATGTCACTGCTAAGAGTTGCTCAGAGAAGCCTGCACCCAGCCTGCACACTCCTCAGCACCTACAAAACTTGCTCAGGGAGCTCTGAAGGCCACTCCAGACACATGGGAGCAAAGGTGGTACTGAGACAGCCTCCTTTGGAAGGGGTCCACCCATGGAGACTTCCCACAGCCTGGACCAGGGAGTCATGGCTAAACATGTATTCACATCTATGCTCATCTCACTCCCCTTAGTGGTTACCACATCCCTCAAGATGTACAGAGCTGTCTCCATGACAACCACACTAAGGCCCCCCCGACCTCAGACCCAGACTCTACACTAACCTCAACCCTATCCTAATGTGAGAGGGTAGTAACCCCCACATCAACAAGGGGGGCTGTCACAGACCTTTTGCAGAAAATACTATAAATATTATTGATTAGTGAGGACCCTTTATTTCAAAACTAAATCTCACCTAGGTATGCATTCTATATTCAGGGAGACCAAAATTTTTGAGATCTGGGGGTCAAGGAGATCACTCTTTTCCCCAGGCTATCCAGTCTTTCCCAGCCCTCACCAGCAAGTGGTGCTGCTGAGTCCCTGAACCTGGTTGGAGACCAGACCCCACCCAACCAGATGTGGGTGGGGATGGTGCCCTGGGAGGAGGAGACAGGGGAGGACCAGGTAGCACTGGATAGGAGCCTAGAAAACTCTCCAGGCCAACAGTCTGCAAGGAAAAGCCACCATTAGATGCACAGTCCTTAAAGAAAGGATGTAAGATTTAGCAACTATTCACATGCTTATGTGAATTACATGTGAATTACATTTAATTACATGCTTGTCTTGGAACATTCAGCAAAATTCAAAGGATAAGAGGCAGTGGGAATTATGATCACCATCAAGTCTTTGGGCTCTTGTAGCATTATGGAGTCTTGGGACTCCAGTTGGCTCACAGTGACCGGAAACACCTGCAAAGGGCCTTCTTTCTAAGGTGTTCTTGGGTAATGGCTAGAATGCAGGGCTCTGCTGTGGCTGAGGCTGCCTGGAATGGCCGATCTCTAGTTTCCTGTCTTGCAGGAAACACTATATAAGTTCTGTCTTCTTAAACCATCATTGTATTACTGGCTTCCTATATATAGCTATAACTGTTGCTACCATAGTTTGTAATTTTCAAATCTACATTTTGTATTTCAAACAGGATGTCTGTTTTATTGTATTAGGTGTGATTTTAAGAATAGGAAAAAGAGCAAGGAAATGTTTCTCTGTCTTACAGGAGAGCATAGAAGGGGTGGAAAATGCAGGAAGCAGCTGCACAAGATGGGGGCTACTCATTTACACAGGGCCCTGCCTGGCTAGCCTGGATACTTGCCTATGGCCAGGGTCATGGCCTTGAGCTTGCTTCTGACCAGTTTCACCACCATACTCTTCTGCAGAGGTGTCGAGCGACAGCAAAGGACTGACCGGCACTGCTTAGCGAGAAAGAGAAATTTGTCTTCTAGGTTTTTCTCAAGGGCATAGGCCAGACTTCTCCCGTCGATCACGAGGCTCGGGCTGGGGCCAGAGGTGGTAGACGTGGAGGGTGGGCAGAGAGGGGAGAACCCCACGCTCACGTTGTCTGTGGTCTTCTCAGGGGCAATGCGGGGGCTCCTGGACTGCACGTAGTGTAGGCACTGGTCTAGCAGGGCCTCACAGGCCTCCTGAAATGGGCATGAGAGGACAGTGCAATTCATTCAGCTGCGCCACAGATTACCTTCCTTGACACTCAAAGTCTGATCATCTCGAGGGCACCAGGCTGCAGGCTCTGCCCAGAAGGCCTCCCTCCTGAAACTGGGAAGTTAGTTGAAGATGAAGACTTTCCACATTGAAGAGGATGAACTTGTAGGGTTTTGATAAGATTCTACTTTTAATTTCCCATTGTACTATGTGGAGGTTAGATAGAATATCTTCATTTTGGAAGGTCTGAATGTATGTGGCTAAACTGCTGGCTGGTTAGGCGAGGAAGCCTTATATGTACTTCTCCCTGGCTCTCTGAGGCCTTTACTCAGCCCTTCTTGTTTCTTCTTGAGGTACAAAGCCCTTTAAAAGTCTTTGTTATGATCATCCTCTAAGGAAGTGTAATTATCAGTGTTTCCCTAATGTCTCCAGTTGACCAGGGAAATAAATTTTTTAACAAGCATACAAAAGGCTTTTACTGACAATGCCCTTTCAAAACTGTACCTGAATTCCAGAAAGAATAGGAACATTTAATGGGGAACCTGAGGGGTCAGGGGACATAAGAAAGACAACTATTTCCAGAAACAAACACACTCCAGGGAAGGCAAGTAGTTCTTGGCCCTTTATAGACAGTAAGCCCACTGGGTAAGCAATCGATTTCCTGCAATACACCCTGAAAATCCAGCTGTGTTCAGTAAGTGCTTATTGAGGAACTCTTGTACTTAGAAAAGTGAGTGAGACAAGACTTTGGCTCAGGTCATGATCTCAGTTTGTGAGTTCAAGCCCCACATTGGGCTCTGTGCTGACAGCTCAGAGCCTGGAGGCTGCTTCAGATTCTGTTTCTCTCTCTCTCTCTCTTCCCCTCCCCCACTCATGTGCGTGCATGCTCTCTCAAAAATAAATAAATATTAAAAAAATTTTTTTTAAAGAAAAAGTTGATGAATTGGACCTCATCATCCAGTTCAAAAAGATGTTTCAAGTGGGATCTCACTCAAGGAATCAGAGCCCAGACCAGGGCTTTATGAGAAGGAGATAATCCCTACATACTTGATGATTTAATAGATAAATGTGATTGGATCAAAACCCTCAGTGCACAGTGGGGCATCAATGAGACAACCCATCCTGTCCTGAGTACATCAGTGCTGAATGGACTGGTTCCCTGGCTCATGTGACCTCATAAAAGACTTCTCCAACATTGTTGACATGGACAGGTCAGGGAAAACAAGTTGAACTTTGCATTTGTAAAGTCCAGATGTATGTCCCTTTGAAATTAAGAAATTCCAGCAAATTCCACACCTTCCTAGGCAATGACAAAAACATTCTAAGTGCCAGAAACACAACACAGGTGTAAACAGAGAGGTAGAGGGCAAAGTCCTCTCATAGCAGTTGTCAGAAATTGAAAACATTCCTGTTGCTGTGGGGGCTAGTTGGGTATGAAGCTGTCCCAGGTAGAACACAGGCTCCTGGAAACATACACACCTGGGACTCAGCATTCAGGGTGATGACTTCCTCATCATGGTCCAGCAGTTTGCAGGCATATGCAATGTTAATAGCGGTTTCTTGTTTGTCACCGGTGAGAACCCAAATCTGCAGGCCTGCTTGACGCAATTTAGCAATGGTCTCTGGGACTCCATCCTGCAGGCGGTCTTCAATCCCAGTAGCACCTGGTCAAATGTGCAACAGTGTATGTGATCCCCCTCCTCACATTCCCCCAGACCCTGATGGGGTACGAATGCCATCACCAACACACCAAAGATGCTGGCATGACCCCATAGACTGGGAGCAACTTGAGGCTGGTCTCATGTGGAAGCAGTCTTTGATAATTCATCATTTCAGGACAGTGGTAAACCCTTTCAATAACTCCCTCGATTGACACAGTCAAGAATGAGTCAGAATAACTGAGGCACTAAACACAATTCTCTGTTCATTTGCCAACAACAAAGCACTTCCAATGTTTTCTAACATGCAGCTAATTTTTAACTTAATAGATAACATGGAAACAAATCTTGTGGGGAAATGTTTATAATGACCATATTCTGAAGGATGAAAAAGCTTTAAAAATTATCCATTCCATGTAAAATTTCTGGTGAATGACATCCACAATATTTGCTCTCAGCAATGCTTACCATTATCTGTCTACACAGACCACACAAGCCATTATTTCTTGAAAGCAATGTTATCCAGAAGGTACCGTCCCCATAAATGTAAGTAATAAGCAGTGGCTTTCCCTAGGTAGGCCTCTGTATATTGGAACAAATCTACTCAGTGCCAAAAGATGCTCTCCAGGCTAGCCTCAGTTTTGTTCCTGTTGCCAACATAATGAGATTGTCTCTATCTCCCCTCTTAAAGTACAACATTGACTGAGGGCCCCTCATCAGCCCTTTCTCTTTTATGCCATACTCATCCCTGTGATAAGAGGCTGCTATGGGCTGAATGTGTACCACTACTCCCAAAACTCATAGGTTGAAGCCCTAACCCTCAGGGTGATGGCATTAGGAGGTGGTGCCTTGGGGAGGTGATTAGGTCATCAGAGTGGAACACTCATGAATGGGGTTAGTGCACTTATAATAAGGGACACAGGAGAGATGATCTCTCTCTACCATTTATGGATACAGAAGGAGGACAGTCATCTGCAAACCAGCAAGACAGCCCTTTAAGGAACCAAAATGGCCAGTACTTTGATATGGGACTTCAGTCTCCATAACTATGAGAAAGCAATGTCTGTTATTTGAGCTGTCCAGTATGTATTATTTTGTTATGGCAGCCTGAAATGATTAAGATAGACACCACTTCCTTTTCTCTTCCTAAAACAGATGAGTTGGCAGATGCAAGGAGGGTGGAGTCAAGGTATAATTGACCTACAAAAAGCATTCAATAACTTAAAGACACATCACCACATGCGGCTAAGTACTGGATCCTGTGCCTGTTTCTCACTCAGTGCTCCACTGCAGCCCTTCTGTTCACCCCAGAGAATTATCACCCAGCAGAAGGAAACTGGGATGTCAAAAGACAGAGTCACATGCCCAGGCTCTCATGGCCAGTAAATGACGAAGCCAGGACTGAACAACCAAGCCAAGGCTCCTAGCCTCTGAAAAAAGGAAAGGTAGGAGTGAAATAGTATAGGTGAAGAGACAGACTAGGGGCTCACAGCCAAGTCCTCAAATAGTTAAGGTCTTACCTTCTTGGAAGGGGAAGAGATTTTATCTGTGTTGCTCCAGAGGGTAGGACAAGTGTCCACTGGAAGAAGAAACTGGGGAGGCAAATTTTACTCCACTCAAGAGTCAGAGCTCTCCAGGGAGAGTGCCCCACAGTGAAGGGTCAGAGAACTTAGACAGGCACACCTGTCCTCAGGCCAAGAGGACAAACAGGATCCCCTGCCTTGCCAAAGGGTCTCATCTGTTTTGGAGAAGCATGTTCTAGATGTGAACAGTCCTAGCTCAGTAAATCAAAACCTGGCAGACTAGAAAAAACTGTTTCCAAGTGTTTTCATTTAATCACTCCCAGGGATACTGCTAATGATGTCTCTGGGCCTCTGGATCTTGGGCCTTTTTTGCGCAGTGCATGCCCTCTTATAGGATACCACAGGCAGAAAAGAATATTATATAAAGTATGTATGTTATGCTACTAAATATATTATTAAGATGAATTAAATGTTATATTAGGTATGTATATATAGATATGTAGGTAGCCCAATTCCTTTGTCCAGGGAACAAGGGCAAATGAATTACAGCCTCTCTGTATTGAATGAAGAGATGAACTCCAGTTTCTCCATGCCCCAGGTATACCATCTGACTACTAGCACCACAGGATGTAGTGTGTGTATATACAGCATGATTACAAACGGTGCAGTCACAGAGACCATGTATACAAAGACTCAGCTAATTTAATACAAATTTAATATTAAATATTTTAAATATTAAAATAAATACTCTTATAAATACTAATATGAACACAGTAGTAAATATGAGCACATTTTAGTAAAAAATGAGCTCATTTTCTTTTTCAACCAAATTGAATCCATGAAACATTCATAAGACATAAAGTGCAGCCATTTCTGGAGTCCAACAGTTTCTTTTTGACTTAGGGGTAGGAGGTAGACTCAATAAGCATCAATTGTTGAGAAGCCTTGTTCCTCATCTCTATTTCTGTGGGAAAGCAGTGTTTAAGGGAAGGCAAGTCAGGTGTTGTCACTGGGTGTCTAGTGGGACAGTACATAGAACATCAAGAAACGGGACATGGTGTGAATGTTCAATCAAGGATGGTTGGTCCTGGGAGCCATGCTAGCATCAGGCCAGGCAATTCCTTAATCAAGGCCAGCATGTGAAGAGCTGCCAGAGACTGGAGCCATGTCACCTCACCATCCAGAACTGTCTCTGCAAATTCCATACTGCTCAGTGCAACGCATGCTCATGTGCATAATTACCCAACAGATGCAAATTTGTTTCCAGGCGAATGGCAGACTGGAAGAGAAGCTCTTCACGATTGTCCAGGGAGGATTCTGCTTCTAAATGACTTTGCAACCAACAGGCATACTCTTCTTCACTCAGAACCTACATGAGACACACTGATGAATCCAATGCAGGTGCTGAGCACTGTTGGGGCAGTGGTCAGCACGTGCACTTGTGGAGGGGGCACCCACTCACCCTTTTGGCAATGCACAAAGTGCGCAGACCTTCCACTGCGTACAGGTTGAGGTAATTCTGAGTCTTGCTTCGGATTTTCTTTTGATGCCTTCCTCTGGCGTCATCTAGGTTGGAATAGAAGCAGAAACATGGATGAGTAAGAACAGAGTCCAGCAGACTGCCCTGGACCACTCCATAAACCTCAGGTAGCTCTGCACGGTGTTGAAACAGCTCTACACATATAGCTGACACAGAGGAGAGGTCAGCACCACTCTAGATGTTCTAGCCTGGAAGCTCTTCTCACCCAGCTTCCAGGCAAGCCTCCCATGAAAATGGCCACATTTTTAAGGTCTGAAAGTAGTCATGTTCACAGACACAGAAAGGAGCATAGAGGAGACAAAGGAATTGTTTAAAGGATGCAGAGCAATGTGAATCTATTTAACACTAGTGAACTGTATACTTATTAAGATGGTAAATTTTGTTATATGGGGTTTGTTTTTTACCACAGTTAAAAAGAAAAAGCTAAGAAACTAGCTGTCTACATGTGAGACCTCTCCAAACATGCACCCTTTTCTGTTTCCTGTAGACACAGCTGAGCATACTTATTGCTTATTACTGAACTACGGAAGTGCTGACTTTGAGCCTCACCCAACTTGTGGCATCCATGACAAGGTGACACACACTTTTGTAACTCTTAACATTTTCTTGGGTCACCAATTATGAGTGGGAAATCATAAGGCACTTTAGTTTGTGCATGATAAAAGTATATTATGACTGTGTTTCAGGGCCAGTGAGAAAGAAGTTGTCTTCACCTCTCTGCAGTGTTCTAGCTGTCTGCATTTGGAATTGCATTTTGTTGCAATTCACTAAGCAGGAATGTCACAAGAGCATCCTACCCCATGATTTACTCCAACAATCTCCTGTGAAACCTTGGTACCACTAGATTCATCCCATGTCTATTTTGTCACTTGTAAATTGTACACACTTTTCACATAAAATTTAAGGTAAAAGCTGCTTTGTTATTTTAAAAAGAACCACATCATATTTATGACTGTTACTAATGACCTTTGTTGAAATGAGCTCATATAAACAAAACTTTATTAGTGATCTGGTATCCCTTTGGTCCAGGAGGTACACATAAATTAAGGTACATATTCTTCCAGTTTGCAAAAAATTGTACTTTAGCAGAAAGTGCAGTTTCTACCCCCAAAATGCCAGTAGTATTACCAGATAGAATATAAGATGCATAAATAGCACATAAGACATACTTTTACTGGGGCGTCTAAGTGGCTCAGTCAGTTAAAAGTCCAATTCTTGATCTTGGCTCAGGTCATGATCTCACAGTGGTTCGTGAGATTGAACCCCGCATGGGGCTCAGAATTCTCTCCCTCTTTCTCTGCTCCTTCCCCCATTGTGTGCACATATTCTCTCTTTCAAAATAAATAAACTTAAAAAAAATACATACTTTTACTAAAAATATTATGTTGTTTATCTGAAGCTTAAATTAACTGGGCATTCAATAGATTTTGTGTGCTAAATCTGGCAACTCTATCAGTGGTGAGGCTCCTGGTTTGGGGAAGGCTGTCTACTATCTGAGTCAGGCCCTGGACAAACTGGACCTGGCAGAAACACTTTCACCTCTTAGACATGTGTTCTCCATAAAGATAGCACCCCTATGGGTCTAAAACACTGGCTGTGGGGCAAAAAAAGCCCGGACATGGGGTGCCTGGGTGGCTCAGTCAGTTGAGCACCCGACTTCGGCTTGGGTCATGATCTCACAGTTTGTGGGTTCGAGCCCCACATCGGGCTCTGTGCTGACAGCTCAGAGCCTGGACTTGCTTCCGATTCTGTGTCTCCCTCTCTCTCTGCCCCTCTCCCACTTGTGCTCTGTCTCTCAAAAATGAATAAATGTTAAAAAAAATTTAGAAAGCCCAGACATAATTTTAATTATATATTTAAAACATATTTAGGTATAGCATAAAGCACAGGTATATATACAGCACATAAACAAATATATATATATATATATATGTATATATATATATATAGCCTATCTGTGGCATTAAAATGTCATGGGGGGAATAATTTAAAAAATATCTAAAAAGGCTCCTTAAAGGGAGCAATAATGAATAAAAAGAGAGAGAGAGATAGGGAAAATCCTGCCCTAGATGACTTTGCTTTAGGAATTTAAATTTCCTGGAAAAAAGACACTCAAAAAATGACATCTTAATTGTGACTACCATTTACTCCTGATATCATGATAGCATTTTTAGAACATGATAACAACATTATTCCAGACGCTGGCTGTTCCTTGACCAGAGGCATCTGTCTAAGGGGCTTTGGAATTAAAATAATAATCATAAAGAACTTCAGTTCTCCAGGGAGGAGAGGGGAAGAAAGTAAAGGAGCAGTATGCAGGGGCTGTGCCCAAACACTTGTCAAAACAGAATCAATGAAAAAGAGGCAGGCCAGGCAGCTTGGCATTCTGGGTGCCCTGGATGAGTGTGCAATCACACAGGTGGCCACACTGAGCTGTTTCTGTATGGGAACACCCACAGCAGGGCCTGGGAAGAGACAAGCAAGCCCTGCAGAGAAGCAGTGACTGCCCTGCCTCATTCCCTCCCTCCTCTAGACTTGAAGACATACATCTCCTCTGCCACTTGAGGTAAGACCTTGCTCCTGATTCTTACATGATTTCTCCCTTACAGATTCCCACTACACCAGTAGCTGGACAGTCACTGAGAACCAATGACAGGGTCTGTAGGAATTGGCTCTTTGTGAATGCTGCGATACATCTGCATTCTGATGGAGGGGCCAGGATGCTAGAAAGAACTCAAACCCAAAGCAGACAAGCACCAAAGAGCTGGGGGCACCTAGGAAGAGTGGATTTGGTGCTGTCCTAGAAAGTACACCCGTGGACCCCCAGAGTTATGTGGTAAGCCTGGCTCTCCTGCACTGATCTCAGACTGCAGGCATTGTAATGTTCACATTGCATTTTCAGTGATATTCATGCAGTATCTGACTCTTTTCTGATACTTTACAGGCAACCCAGACCCCCTGTGGCTTTTATATCTATGGTAGTAGGAAGAATTCTGTGTTGCACTGCAAAACAGCCAGTTTGGTAATGGAGCAACATCATGGCCAGAGGTAGAACCAATGCTACCCAGCACCTCCTGGAGAGAAGTGGTGGCCTGAGGGGCACAGGAAGAAGGTCTCTGCAGCCACATCTGGGTGCTGGAGGTAAGGAGTGGGGGGCAAGCACAGTGTCAGACAGTAACAGCTCCTGTCAGTAAAGAAGACTCCCATGTCACTGCACTCAAGATGCAATAGGACTGAGAGGAGCCCTGCGCCAGCTCTGGCCAAGTAGTGCACATGGACACTGCAGCAGGGTCCCCACCAGTGCACTGCTGGCAATGCTCAGGACCCTGTGAAGAGGCGCTCAGAGGAAAATTTCCACTCCTACTCATGATTTTAACACGTGCTTTTAAAATGCTTAGTGATACTTCTATTTATTTTTTTCATTTTCTTAATGTTTTTGACAAATTTGTTTCTCTTATAGAGTCATCTCAGCAAGATGGCAAAATAAAGTGAATTTCCTCCCTTGTTTATGCATGCATTTATTGATTTATTGAATAGCAGCAATGGGTGATTCCCATGCTATGTGGTGGGCTACTCTCCATCCTCACTCTTGGAGAAGGTGGGGCAATCTGGGGGTTTGTGTCTTAAACACCACACAAAGTAGCAGCTGGACCAAACCTCAAGCAAGTGAATCTTAAGGGGAAGGAACCAGAGAGAAGGGAAAAGGGAGCTAGCTTATACTTTATGCTTATATAACACCAGACACTGTGCTAGGGGTTTGGACAGGGGCTTCCTATGAGGTCAGTATCCTGATTTCCTTTGTGCAGATGGGAAACTAAAGCAAAGAAAGTGACTTCTCCAGGGTCACTCCTTCCAGCCCATAAATATAGACCTGGGATTTGAACAGAGGTCTGTAGGTACTAGAGTAGGATACAGTCCCTGCTTTCTACCTGATCCCCCACAACTTCTAAGATTTGATCACGTCCTGAGAATATGACACACTCCCTCTAACACAGTCACATCAACCATCATCGTAGCCTCCTCTTGCCTTTTTTTGTAGAAGTGTTATATCTCTTTGAAGAAAGATCTTAA
Source organism: Puma concolor (assembly GCF_028749965.1). NCBI lineage: Eukaryota > Metazoa > Chordata > Mammalia > Carnivora > Felidae > Puma > Puma concolor. The sequence continues at coordinate 124,479,616 of NC_141672.1, read as the reverse complement.
AGATCTGAAGTAATCCAGAGGATAATACTTGTGTGCCCACCTTACTTTATCACCAGTGCACAGGTACAGCAGCTTGAACACAATGCTCTACTTCCTGAGCACAGGTAAGTGCTCAAGTATGCTCTCCACACTCCATCCACCCACAAAGTAAAAGTTGAATGATTTATACATAATGCCGGGGTGTTACCAGTGGATAACTTCAAGGTAACCCCAGAGCCATCCTATAGCTCCTCTCTTGGGAAAGCAATGGAGTCTCAGAACATCTTGAATCTTAAGTTGCTGGATGTCTACACGTAGATCTTCCAAACATATCTGAACCACACACTGCTTGGAAATTCCTTGAGTAAGGTGGAGAGCTACACAAATTGTCTATTTTTAATCTGCCCCTTTCAATGTCATGGTTTGGACAATGTGTCACTATAGCAATGTCACTCTTTTACTTGTCTCATCCATGGTGCAACAGATGGAAGGCTTTGCTTCTTTTCACCTATAGTTACCTAGATATGGATAGTAATTTCCTCCCAGAGACCTGCAGTAGATGGACAGTAGCAGAGGAGGTGAGTGCAACAGCAAAGCTACACAGGGGCTGAAGGATCAGGTGAAGAGGGATATGAGGCTTCCCAGCCTGCTCTTAGTCTCCTCACACGCCCCTGACCTTAAAGTTGATTATGAGTGGTAGGAGTTGTTTGTTTGTGCTTTGTCTAGAAATTTAAGACTATGTACTCATTTAAAAGTGACCTGCCAGCAAAGTACAAGTGTGGCAACCACTGTACTTGCACAGCTCAACAGGATCCCTTTTCTCTATAGTGGGCCCCACCTACCACCCTGTCCTACCCATTTCTTAGTGCTACTCCAGGCCTTTTACCTTATACATGACCCATTGTATGTGGTTAATTCTTAAATACAACAGTCCATTAAACTGTCTTTAATTAAAAGGACAAAGTTTTTTTTTTTTTTACAGTAGAATTAAATCTCAGATAATTGCTATATCTGTTTTTCTTTTGTGTGGATGCAAAATCAAATTTCAGAATGAAGAAGGCTCAAAGAATGTATTTGGAAGCTTTCCTTCCTCTTCTCTTTTTTAGAATAGGTGGAGGAGATTTAGGTATTAACACTTCCTTAAATGTTAGGCAGAATTCACCTATGAATCCATTTGGTCCTGGATTTTCATTTTTTGGTAGTTTTTTTTTATTATCAATTCAATTTCATTACAATTAATTGGTCTGCTTGGATTTTTATTTCTTCCTGATTGTTTTAGAAGGCTGTACTTTGCTAGGAATTTATCAACTTCTTCCGGGTTTTCCAATTTGTTGGCATATAATTTTTAGTAGTATTCTCATAATCTTTTGTATTTCTGTGGTGTCAGTTGTAACTTCTTTCTTGTTTGGTCCTTTCTCTTTTTTCTTGATGAGCCTGGCTAAAGGTTTAGCAATTTTGTTTAGCTTTTTCAAAGAACCAGTTCTTGGTCAATGATTTTTTTTTTTTAAGTCTCTGATATTTATTATTTTCTTCTTTCTACTTCTCTTGGTCTTTGTTCTTCTTTTTCTAGTTCCTTTAGGTGTAGTAAGGTTAGACTGTTTATTTGAGCTTTTTGTTGTTTCTTGAGGTAAACCTGTATTGCTATTTATTTCCCTCTTAGAACCACTTTTACTGTACCCCATAGGTTTCAGACCATTGTATTTTCATTTTCATTTATTTCCATGTACTTTCTGATTTCTTCTTTTGTTGCTTAGCATCCTGTTGTTTAGCCTCCATGTGTTTGTGTTTTTTTCAGTATTTTTTTTCAATAAATGGTGGAAAAACTGGACATCTACATGTAAAAGAATGAAATTGAACTATTCTGACACCATACACAAAAATAAACTCAAAATGGATTAAAGATCTAAATGTGAGGGGCGCCTGGGTGGCGCAGTCGGTTAAGCGTCCGACTTCAGCCAGGTCACGATCTCGCGGTCCGTGAGTTCGAGCCCCGCGTCGGGCTCTGGGCTGATGGCTCAGAGCCTGGAGCCTGTTTCCGATTCTGTGTCTCCCTCTCTCTCTGCCCCTCGCCCGTTCATGCTCTGTCTCTCTCTGTCCCAAAAATAAATAAACGTTGAAAAAAAAAAAATTAAAAAAAAAAAAAAAAAAAAAAAGATCTAAATGTGAGACCTGAAACTATGAAAATCCTGGAAGAGAATACAGGCAGTAATCTGACACTGGCTGTAGCAACATTTTTCTAGACATGTCTCCTGATGCAAGAAAAACAAAAGCATAAAAACTATTAGGACTACATCAAAATAAAAAAGTTTTGCACAGTGAAGGAAACCATCAAGAAAACAAAAAGGCTACTGAATGGCAGAATGAAGGCGGCTCTGGGAATGCAAAATCAGCCTGTGTCTACACTAGCACAGAATCCCTGAGGTGGAAAGGCAAATCTTGCCCTCTGGTAGGTTATGCCCATGAAAAGCTATCCAAACTGTTTTCAGAGCCACGTTTGCAAACTGAGAGGTATTCCCGTGGGAAAAGGATTTCCTGTCTGTAGAGATTCCTTAGTACACTTTCCCACAACAGAGTGGTGCTGGCCTAGAGAGCCAGGAGTCCAGTTCTGAGGCACTGAAATTATGGTGAGAGGACCACGGGAAGTAAATTATTCCCTAGCTCCATCCAGTGTACAAGGTTTCACAGCAGGTTGTACCTAGAGCTGTTTCCAGAATACAATAGATAAGGAGACTGTGGAGGTCAGGCAGCAAAGCCACAGCAGATACCCTTCTATCTGCCAGCAGCACCCTCACCTCCACCCAGTCTCTCTCACCTAGATATGTACTCCTTCATCCTCCAAGTACAGAGGGAAGGGTGACAAGGTTTACTGATGGGGACCTTGGCCACCCCCCTCCCAAGGCCCAGAAGCATGTGTCTAGAAGGAGATGCAAACAAGCCCTTCTGCTGGATAAAGTTCTAACTGTCGACACCAGTGATTTAGATTTCTCTTTTTCAACACAGAAGTTATATGGAACTCTAGTATTCAAAAGAGACTTCAGGCTCTGCCTGAAGTTGGGACAGATGACAGTGAGTGAGAGGCCAGCAGCCTGTGACCTGAGGCAGCTCCACAAATTGGCTACAAACTATGACCTGGCTTCAGTCGCCCTGGTCCAGGCAATCACAGAGTAGGAACGAACCTTCCAGAACTTCTAGTCTAAAAGTTCTTGACCTCCATTGGCCAGATTTAAAACGATGCTAGGCCTCACCTCAAGTAACCCCCAACCCCACTGTTCTGAGGTGAATTTAGGCACTGAAGCCCTCCATCCTCCACCCCCCAGAGCATTCTAGTCCAAATACCTCAGAGGAGGGAAAGGGTGATCCAGAAAGGTAATCTCTGATAGGCACCGCTTTAGAAAAGGCTTAATGAAAATCACTTTACTCATGGAAAGGGACTGGAGGTGCCGCCCAGTGGAGAGGAGCTGGATACCTGAGGAGCAAGGCAGTAAGAGGTCCATGACCACTGAGTCAGCTCCTTTGGTATAGACATTGATCTCATCGGTGAGTGGGTGCCGGATCACCACTGACATCCTCTTGCGAATGGAGTCGAAGCCCAGCGTGTGTAGGAGCTCGAAGGTGAGCCTGCCCAGGTGGGGCAATTCCACTGATACCTGGTCATGCAGCCTGTCCACCAGCATGCAGTTGTAGGCCCGTGCAGCATACACAAGGGCTGCCTCGTCGGGGCTCTCTGCCTCATAGCGCAGCTCCTGCTCCTGCTCCAGCTCCACCCCCTGCTCCTGGGCAGTGTGCTCTGGGGCCCAGCTGGCAGCCCCACTGCTGTAGCCATTGCTGGCAATGGCTGGGGCTGGCTGGCCCAGCCTCTCCTCCAGCCTGAGCAGTGTGCTGTCATTGGACAGGGTGGACAGAAAGTTTGACCCTGACTTGTGGGTGGTCTTGTTGGTGGCCAGGCTCCCGATGCTGCTGCAACCGGAGGTCAGGCGGCTGGGTGAGAACTTTCGTAGGAAGTCTTCTATCGTCTTCACCGGGGACTTCACCTCCAACCTCACCCTCACCTGCAAGAGAAGCAGTTAGAAGACAGGGAAGGTGTGTCTAGAGACCTCACCCCAACTACCACTTCCCCAGTGGGGGCTCGGAGCATAGAATTCCCATTTCCCAGATTTTGGGGCATGCACTAAAAACTGCAACCAGAGCCAGCATTGATCTTCCTTGAGATCACCCTTTGGCCTCTTACACTTCACTTAAGCAAAGATTCGCAATATATATTCTTTTAGAATGTGATCACCAGGGTAGCTACATGGAGGCCCTGAACTGAGTCAGGGGACTCAGGCCAATGGTGCCTGCAGGCTTTCAGATTATCCTTTCTGCTGGCTGTCTTCACACTGCAATGTCCCACTGCTTTGCAGAAAAGGCTCAGAAGAGCATGCCTGTCATTGCCTGGCACAAAACCCAGCCTTTTTTTTCCCCACTTGCAAAAAACATTTAACAGAAGACCAGTTTATACAGTCCTTCGAATTATGTCTATATAAAATTTAAATAACATTCCCAACCCAAAAGAACTTTTCTAAACAGCTAAATGCATGGACAAATTCAGGATTGAAATCATTTAGCTCACTTTTTTTAAGTCACAATAAATTATATAGCTTCTAACAAGAAATGAAAACAACAAAATAACAGTTATACACATTTGCTAGAGTTCCAAAAAGCTTAATGATGGAGCAACAGCAATATTTTATTTAAAGGAGTATTGTTCACTAATGCTGGCATAATATACCTATTTTAACTTTCTGCTAGAAAATGGATTTAGAGCAAATGTTATAACAATCAAAACACGGAGTTATAGTTAGCCTTAAATTTTCATAATTTTGCCTGTGTGTCCAAAGTTGTATATTATACAATAGCCTCAAGAAAAGTTAGGTGTGTGGTCAAGCAGGGACTGTAGGACCAACTTTGATAAAGGTGCTTCTTCTTTGTTCCTATAATAACTTTAAATGTGCTACATATCCAAGGGGAGATTCAAACAGCCACACTGGAGTTCCAGCCGGCTCCAAATACCCTGAAGATTTAGTACTCATTAATATGTGAGAAAAGGAACACATCCAGAGACCCGTTCATTTGCAGTCTGAGGGTGGGTGATTAAATATTCTCCTCCCAATATGGAATGCACTGCTTATGTCACCATCATCACATGCCTCAGGTTATGCTGGGGTCTTTCTCAGTGATTCAGTAGTTGCAACAATGCCTGAGTTTGTCAGACAGGTTCTACTAGAATGCAGGGATGCATGCCAGAGGGGCTGAATACTAGGTGGTGGAAGAACCCAAAGGCCAGATGAGGGATGCTAAGGCAGCTAAGAGGTGAGCTGCAGCAGAAAACACCTCCTGACTAAGGCAGATGGTGCAACCCTGTGGTCTCTGAGTGGTGGGATCTTGTCCGCTCTGGATCTACCAGGCCCACTGGGGCTTTTGCAGGCCAGTGTCGCAGAAGCAAGGGCACAGGGGGTGCTGCATTACTGCCAGATAGGCTGCTGCCAAGAGAGAGCAGAGACCTCTTGTTCAGGCCACATCACACACCAATGGCGCCATCAGTGGAACCTGGTAAAAGGGCTAACCCAGGAGGAGGGAAAGGGGTCTGAGAGGGTAGGGGATTGAGAGGCAGGTCTATGGCATGCATCTAGCCCTAGAACACTTTTATTTTTACCCATTTAAAGTTTCCTTGCTGCATTATGCACATCCATCCTTAGGTGCACCCTATACAAGCATACATTCAGCCCACCTGGAGGACTTTCTCAGAAGCACCTGGGTTAGAGAGGATCTTTTTGCACATGAAACTTTAAGAATCTTATTATTAACCCAAACAAAAACCAACTTAGATTAATGCTATGTTTCCACCATCTTAAGTAACTTCACATCGATTCTTGACCACTTCTCCTTGAAAGATGATGTTAAAAGCCTTTGTTAACATCAAATACATTTATTGTGTGCCAAGCCCTACTCTGAGCCCTTTCCCTAACCCTCACCACTGGCCTCATGTCACATAAGGCACAGGAGGGGAAGGCTTATCCAAAGCCACTCAGCTGAGTGATAAAGTCAGGATTCAAGTCCAGGTGATTTGTCTGGGCCCCAAGCCTGTCTTGTGCACTCTTCTCTGAGAATCTGGAACCCTGAAATTCTGTGTAGGTAGTGTAGGGCAGCCTCACTCCAGGCCAGGCTGTTATGTGCCCCACCCATCATGGGAGGAAGTTGTCCTCTCTTACTTGGCCCCAAACCCCTCACCTGCCTCTGGTAGCCTAGGAATGGCACCACAGAACCAGTGAGCTGGCTTGTCCCATATAAAGCCCCCTGATATATCCCCTTAAACCTGAGAGAGGTAGTGTAAATAGTCCTGTTGGAAAGGGTAGACTGACAACAGTAGGGCCATGCTGAAGGTCAAAGGTATCAGCTTCACAGGGAAACTCCAGAACTTGCCTTTTGTCGTGGTTGATCCGGGGATGTGACTACTACCGTGTTGCAGATGGTAAGTGCGATGAAAAAGTCAAACACATCAGAGAGCTCTGGTGAGAGGTGGGCCAGTGGGTATTCCTGGTGCCTTGCGATGGCCAAACACCTGTCACATTCACTCACCTTCTCAAACAGCTTTGGGTCAGGTGTAATGTCTTTCTCCTGCAAGAAAATGGAGGCTTAGGGGTGAGTATGACCCAGTGACCTGCCAAGCATCCTGGTGCTTGACTATTTAAGGCACCTTGATTTTATTCTAAGTTGTAAAGGCCCCTTCATCTGACTCATCTACATATGCCATTTTATAGTGATGACTTACACATAATTTTAAATTGTGTAAGAATGTAATATCCATTATATGTGAAATGAAATGTATATATTCTTATATAGAACACATATATGTTGGCATTAAAAAATAATACAGCTAAGAATATAGATTATTATAGCATATCTGACTCAGAAAAATTTGAAAAAGACAGAGAAGGGAAAATAGAACAAATCTGTATCGCACCAGCTCACATACACACTTTTTGAAACATGTGCTTCTGTTTCCTCCCAGTCTTTTTTCTAGACACTTACGTTATATATATAATAAAATATTTTATACATTTTCTTTTGATATAAACCCAGAAGTGGGATTGCTGGATCATACAGTAATTCTATTTATAAGCTTTTAAGGAAACTCCATACTGTTTTCCCTAGTGGCTGCACCAGTTTACATTCTCACCAATAGTGCATGAATGAGGGTTCCCTTTTCCCTATATCCTTGCTGACACTTCTTATCTCTGGTCTTTTTGATGATAACCATTCTAACAGGTGTGAAAGATATCTTATTATGGTTTTGATTTGCATTTCCCACCTTAAATTTACACATTATATATCAACTATACTTCAATAAAGAAAAAATATACATAAATTGGCAGTTTCATGTTCCCCAAAACGTTATACACAGTTGACCCCTGAACAATGCAGGGGGTTGGGGCGCTGACCCCCCATGCAATCGAAAAGTCCATGTATAACTTTTGACACTCCCAAAATTAGCCTACTACTGACCAAAAGCCATACTGATAACATGAACAATGGACTAACACCATATTTTGAATTTTATATGTATTATATACTGTATTCTTACAATAAAGTAAGTTAGCAAAAATAAAATATGAAAATCATAAGGAAAATACAATTACAATACTGCACTATATTTCATTTTTTTTTTTAATTTTGCATGTAAGTGGACCAGCACAGTTCAAACCTGTGTTGATCAAGGGCTAACTGCAGTCTGATCTTTTCCAGGCTTTTAAGAATCATTTGAAAATACAACTTTTAACAACTTAGAAATTAGATATACTATAATTCATTTGGCCACTCTTTTATCACTGAATACATATTTTTTTCATTGATAAACTTCTATGCACAGAAATTTTTGACTGAATCACTAAATTCCTAGGTCAGAAAGTTTGAATATTTCAAATACCCTTGGACCCATATTGTTACATCGATGTCAGAAAAGCTTGTTTTCAACACAGTGCTCCTCCTGCCAGGTGGTAGAGCCCGACTCCCAAGTGCCCTGTATAAAACCACCAATCAGCAACCACAATTTAAATGGCAGCCTATATAGGTTTCAAAGGGCACAGAAGAATGAGGCCAACACAGAGTGATCAAAATGGATTCTTCCTCTCTGTTCTTAAAACATTTTAGAAGTGAAAGGATCTTTTAAAGGCTATCACTCATTCACTTCTGGAAATTTTCCTGCCTGATGAGAATGGTCCATAAATGTTGGGGCAAGGCAATGGAGAAAGAAGTTTATTGGATTTGGGCTCATCTACTTAAAACTTTTTTTTTTTTCATCTGTCTTTTCTTTTTCACAGTTGTCATCTTGCTCTGATGTTTTATTCATTTCATTTGGTAGGACAGACTTCCTCTCCGTCACTGATCTGAGTAGTTCACCAACAATTCCCTGGCCTTAGAGGCCATAACAAAGGGGCCATGTCAGTGTTTTAGAAAAGATCCAGCAATGTAGGGTGAAGAAAGTGTTGGCCACACAAGTTCTGTTAACTGAACAGAGCTAACCCCCCAGCAACAGCTCATTTGTATTATTACATACAGATACTTCTGATGAATGGAGGGAAATGACAGGGCAAGGAAAGGTGGTGTTGTCCCAGCATGGGTAGCTGCTGTCCTCTGAGTGGGACTCACCATAGGGCTGCTGAAAGCTGTGTGCTTGGACAGCATGCTGGCCCGCTTGGCCTCGGCCCGGCTGCCTGTGCGCCGATGTGACTTGGTGCTCTGGCTCCTGTGCATGATGCGAATGCTCTGATGGCTCGCAATGCTGCTGCGCTGGGGCAGCGAGCCCCCTCTGGGCACTGCCTCTTCCTCCTCTGAGTCTGCCTCCTGGTACCTGGCCAGACGCTGGGCTGTAGGGAAAGGCACATAGGGTGACACATCATGGGGAGGCTAGGAAAATGAAACTGATTCAGAGCACTCACCACCCTCACTTTCCCAAAGGCAAGGCCACATTTAATAAAAGTTTCCACTGAGAGATGGAGGCTTTATGTGCACCTACAGTCAACCTCATGAGGTTGATATTCTCCACCCCACTGCACAGATGAGAAGACTGAGTCTCAGAAAACTTAAGGACCTTGCTAAGTACACAGGATTCAGGAGGGTGGAGAGGACACCCAGGTCAATGTGATGCCAAAGCAAAGATCCTGTGCATTTTGGCACAGTGGCCATCGAGCTCCACAAACAAGTAAGGTGTGGACAGAGACAGATTCACATACAGCCCCTCTATTCAGGTGGACCCTAGGTGTGATGAATGTGGTTTGGGCAGCAGACAGTGGGGATGAAGGCAGGGCAATGAAGTCCTCTCCCACAGTGTAGCCAGGCTCCAGGCTTTGCCCTTATCCCAGGGTCATGGGGCCACCTGACTCACTAGGGCTGTTAGGACAGATCACAAGTTGAACATCTGCCCTGCAATCACACAAAAATAACAGTTTTCAGTCTGTATTGATGGTGCTTTCCCATGGGCGCTCCTTGTCCAGGGTCAGGTAGGGGGTGGGTATTATCTGCATTCACCTTGTAAGGATGAAGCTCTACCCAATAGGGAGGCTAACAGTCCTTTTGGGATTGCATAGAGTGGACAAATGTCACCAGGGTATAGACCCACCGGCAAAGATCCATTTTAGATGATCTTGACTGCACTGTTACACTTGAATGCTTAGTGGGGCATTGCCCAGCAAAAATCCGTGGCCATGTGGCCAGCCACTTGGTGAATCACATGAAGTACATCTGCTCTGTTTCTTGCTAATGAACGGCTCTGAACACATTTTTCTGGCTTTGCCCAGTTTTAGTTCAGCTTATTTCATCATAGATGAGCAAGGAGGCTATTCATGAGGATTACTCATTCAAAACAAGCAATCGCTAAGAACTTCGAGGGCAAGTCCAGTGCTGGGTGTGAGCACAAAATATCTTAACACAATGTGGCCTACATAAGGGACAAAGAGGAGCCCTCCAATGCCTGTGGCCTTTTATTTAACAACTTTCTTTAGTTAAGACTTTTCTTTAGGGATGAGAAAAACAGAGATAAGGAAAGGTAAGTCAATTATGGTCACAAAACTCAGTAATTGCCAACACCAGGATCCCACTGAGGGAGCTCCTCACCCCAGAAGCAAATCTCCTCCTGCACATCCCAGCTGCTCCTGCTGATATAAGTCACAGTTTGGTGGTGAATGAACATCAAGGAAGAACAAAGCCTGGACACAGTGCTGTCAAGCTTCTAGGCTTATGCATTAGGAACTTGTTGTCAGCCTCTCAAAGGATATACCTGCCTATCCCAGTCTCCTGCAGTAGTAGTCAGATGTTAGCCTAAATGTAGCCATCCTTCAGACCACTGTTGATATGACTGGTCTACAGTGATGCAGCAATTTCTGACCAACAGTGGCCTGAGCAATGCCTTCAGTGCTCCTGGGGAAGATAAAGGCAAGGAGCAGGTGATGCTTTATTCTAGGCACACTGTGTCACCAGGACAGAAGGTCAGAGGGCCATACCAAGAGTCTCCATGGCTGGTTCAGATATATGTGAACTGGGCTCATCATACAAAGCCAAAGTCATCTGAATTCATTTTACTAATGAGATCTGTGAGGTCAGACCACATAAAGTAACAGCTGAAGATGCTCTTGGCCCCAGGAGCATGTCAATGACTGATCATAGCATTTCTTTCAAACATGCAGCGGAGAGGCCTGGTTGTTTTAGTCTTCACCAGAAATGTTTTCCTGTATCTTCCAGAGGCAATGCAACCTTTAGTTTTATAACAAACATCTAACAACTATCAAAATTTTTCTGTAATCTTAGTTGGGATTCTGCCCATAGAGCCTCAGGTCCAGCTTTCAAAGGCTGCTTCTGACCTGACTTCAGACCCGGGTCTCTGGTTCCTTTACAACTAGGCTGAACTCTGCCTTCAGGCAAATGAGCTCTTCTGCACTAGGCTGAGGAGTTACAGAAGGGTAGAGTGAAAAGGGACAGGTGGGCACAGTCACTGACCATTTACTTTGGGTGGCAAATAAAGTTAAACATAGTGTATAAGTTCCTATGTCTTCTGTTTAATATGATTAATTTTACATAAAGGGCCTTAGTGGGTATCATAATTGTTTTATGAAACTCACAAAAATCCCATGCTTCCTTGAGATCTTTCCTACCATATCCCCTCAATAAATAAGTTTCCTAATGATGACCACGTGCTGACTCCTATACTATATTTGCTTCTGTTCCTGTGGCAAGACTTCTTTCATGTTCTCAGATGCTGTTATAGGAAGGAAAGGGAGTCCTGGTTGAAGAGTTGATGGTGCCTCTCAGAGGCGCCATAGCTCCACAAACACTACTGTGGCACAGGGACCCTTATTGTGGTGCCCCTTCCCGACTCGGGTGGGTGGCTGGTTCTAGTCACACCCTTCACTTATGAAGTGGATAGCTTCTCTATGGGATCAGGGAGGACAGAGGCAGCAAAGCATAAGGAAAGGAGAAGTGGGAAGAGTAACACCCTGTAAACTTCAAACAGGAGTAACATTTCTCTTCAGCTTCCACGAACATCATTTTCTAAGGGGAAGAGTACAGCATGAATTGCCCAATGCCCTTCTGAGAATTTTTAGTTAATAACAAGAAGATCGATGGGTGACAACAAAAACATCTCTTCATTCTTGGCATGGCAAAGAGACCACATACCTCACAAGTGAGTTCCTCAAGATTGCCCTTCTTGGTTCTCTTGTCTGACAAAAAATGAGTGTTTAAGCAGATGCCCACCACACTAAGATACTGCAGTGAGTAGGGCACTGTCAGTAAATGGAATTCATTATTTGCTTCTATAAATGCTGCTAAGCTTCAGTCTCCTGGTTGCTCTAACAGCCTATGTTTTAGTCTCTCAAAAATCAGCAATCCCTGAAGCTTATTGTGTGTGTGTGTGTGTGTGTGTGTGTGTGTGTGTGTGTGTGCGCGCGCGCACGCGTGCATGTTCATGTGTGCATGTATGTGCACACAGGCACATGTGCATGCAGCTTTTCTACAGCAGCTCCCTGTCCAGGCCAGACTAGGAGTTCCTACCTCGAGACTCACCATTTGCATCATGGGAATATTCTACGCCAGACACAGTGCATCTTCGGAAAACCATCTTATTCTCAGTTAAAGTGCCAGTTTTATCTGAGAAGATATACTGTATCTGCCCTAAGTCTTCGGTGATGTTGAGAGCTCGACACTGCAGCTGTGAGTCCGTTTCTTCATCGTACAACTCTATATCCTGATTAATGAAGTAGACTTGGCATACTTTAACAATTTCAATGGAAACATATAAGGAAATTGGGATCAAAACCTAGAAGACATAAGGCATACAGGAACAACTGTGAGGAACAAGGAGATGAGAACTAGTCCAATCTATTCAAATGACAAATGACTACAACCACAAGTAAGTAGGGACTATACTGTACCTTTAAGGGCTTAACCAGGTTGGTTTAGAGTCAGTAATGAAAAAGTATTAGGATTGGCAAAGAGTTTAAACTAGGACAGCCTATGGTGTCACTGCAGAGCAGAAATCCACTATCATGTCTGGAAGAATGGTAACCATGGCTTGGATAGAAGAAAGCATTTTCATATTACTAAGTTGTGCTTGACAGAAGCTATGAAAGGAAAGAAGAGAAAGAGAGAAAAAAAACACAAGGCACAGTCAGAGTCCTCATAAGCAAAGTCACCTTGCACCACAGTGGCAATTGGCCCCCAGGCTCTCCCAGGGCTCCTGGCAACAAGGAGCTGCCCATCCCATGGACACAACCCCACAGTTCAGAAGAGACAGTCTTTCCAGAGGCTGGTTGTGTTGAGGGACAATTTCTGTGATCTTGTACGATATAGAGCAAAAGGGAAGAAGGCTTTGAGGAGAATATTCACAGTTAACACTTTGACAATTTAAGAATAATCTTCATGAAATCAATGTTTAAAAAACATTTTTTTTTTGAGTAACAGTATTGAACTAACCAGACTAAAAGACTAATTTGGGAAGTTAAATAAGTCTGTTTCCATTCTATGAAGCACATGTGATAAAAGAAGCAGAGCTCCTCTCGTAGGCAAAGGCTAAGCAAATGACCTCTGTCCACTTTGTGTTCCTAGGATGATACTCACTGTCCCTTCCCCACTCTTAAACAGGCCTTTTGGGCATAGACTCTTAATTAGTGACGAGGAGCTGCTCACGAGGCATGTGAACTGATAATACTAATGGTAACAGTAATAATGATAATAAAAACCAATGCTGCAAAATGCAATGTGATATCCTGAATTGAATCCTGGAACAGATAAAAGCACATTAGTACAAAGACTAGTAGAATATGATGTCTAAGATTTAGTTCATGGCAAAGTACCAAAGTTAGTTTCTTGTTTTAGACAATGCACCATGGTAATATAATATGTTCACATTAGGGGACTCTGGGTAAGGGACATATGGAAACTCTCTGTACTCTTGTTTGTAACTTGTCTATAACTCTTAAAAAATTATTCCAAAATAATAATTTTGGGTTTTTAAGAAGTAATTGAATGGAAAAATAAAACAAACACAATGATCAAAAAACCAACCCCCCAAAGCTTAAGAATTTTAGGAATAGCAAAGGAGAAAGTTAACTTGAAAAGCACCCAAAAAGACCCCATAGAAAAATTAGGTGGAAAAGTAAGTAAGATGTAATACATTAGGCAGGTATATTTGTGGTCCTCCCAGATGCAAAATTTGTAAGGAAATTATCAGCAGAGTAATATGACTTTAAATTCTTACCAGATAAATAAAGCAATTATCATATGGTACTTAGTACTGTTACCTGCAGAACTATTATCATTGTCAAAAATGAGTAAACTGCAGCTGTGACTGGGGATAAAGAGCTGCCATCAGACTCAGGGACATCAAATAATGATTTCTTCTCTTGATACCGCCATACCCACAGTCCATGTCCTATAGCAACGTTCAAAAAGAAACATCATACATCTAAATGTTAAAATAAGACACTGCTACTGCAAATGAAAGCAAAACTTCAAGACTTGACACAGGCACATTTGGCCTCCTTAGTCTGCCTTGCCATGTAAGACAGCAAAAACACATGACCAGTACTGGTGGCACGAACAAGCAGACTGCTGGGAAGCACTGGTTCTTAGACTCTTCCTCATATCAGGCATTTCCCATTGCTGGTACTGAAAAGCAAATGGTCATAAGGCAGAAACTGGATATGCGCTGGCAGCTATAAATGGGAAATCCCCAAGAAGATTTTCCCAACATGTGCCTCAGAAAACATCAGTCTTGCCATTTGGCCCTGGATACTTCCCATTACTAACCTTCGCTACAGATTCAAAATGCAGATGTCATAGACTCCCAGAAGCCAATGGCAATGCACATATTTCATTAAGTGGGTCACACACCTATCTGATAACAGAAATCCTTTTCATGTCCCATACACCTGTGTTTTTTACCACTGAGCTCCACGACCACATCACACCTGTCTGCTTCATGACGGGGGCAGGGGATGTGGTGAAGACCATTTACCCAGAGGTAAAGGCAGCATGCCAGGTCTGAAGGCCATCGAAGGCTGGAGAGTACCACAGCCTGTGTGCAATCTAACTGCTAACCCCTTCTTAGCACCCAAATACTTTTTTTTCCCCTCTTCTCATGGAGTTCTCATTAGTAGCATTTGTGTATCTCCTGATATATTATTCTCAGTTTATCACCAGGTTACTAATGCTTCTTCTACCAGAATCATTACTACTGGTGTGATTAAACCATTCTTCCATCCAAGAAGCTGCAAGTTTGAAAAATAGTATCATTTTATCAAGATCTTTCATCTAGGCATCTCTAACATGGCCCATGTTGATACAAATGGCCCTTCAGTCTAAGTGGATGACAAATGTGTGTTTTAACTTTAGAGTTCTGGATCAGAATGAGTTGTCAGTAGCCCACCAGGCTCACCTGGAGGCTGTCCAGCAGTGCCCTCTTATTCATGACCCATGAAGGAGACTTACCGACCGCAGAAAACAGAGACATACAAACGAGGAGGAGGACACACCAGAGCACGTCGCAGTTCATCTGCCTCTCAAGTTGGCTGCGCTTGTAGCGGGGCCCGCTGTTGTTCAGCAGAGCCTTGGTTTCATGTCCTGCAGGGGAGCATGAGGGGCATGGTAAATCAATGCCCAACAGTGAAGTGTGGAGCTCCCTGACTGGTGAACTGAAGTACAGTGCTGCCATCCAATCACACTTACAGGCTAGGCTCAGTCGAAAAAGCAGGGTATAAAATTCATCTTAAATATGTAACCACCATGGAGAAACAATGGAAATAAATAAGCTAAAATGCTGAGAGAACACTTTGGTTAAGATACTATTAGAAATTTTGCTTCTGTTTTTCTGGTTTTCTAAGTTTTTACAATGGATACATGCTGCTTTTATAATCAGGAAAAAAAAGAAAGAACAAGGAACAACATTCAAGAACATACAGCAGAGGCGGCAAGCCAGCATTGTCACAGACTACCTGTGCCACAGCCACACCTACCTGCATAGATGACCATGCCAACAACAGCTTCCGTGTTTCTGATGGTGCATCCTCGCAACAGCAGGTTTTCTTTATACAGCCCAGCCTTTTTCCCATTGTCATGTATACTGTTGAGGAAAAGGTAGCATGCATCACATGGATGCTTCCCAGCACCTCATGTCCCAAGAAGCACTACCTTGGGGAAGGAAGGCCTAGACGCTGGTCTGGGAAGGGGCACGGGGAACTCCAAGAGTGGGTGGCTTGTCTCAGTGGACCTCTGCAAGAGCCGAGAGGGAGCTGGTGCTCACTAGTAGCTGGGCAGGACTCCTAAAATCCTGGAAAATAGGGGTGCTGGGAGGATCTTTTCTTCTAGTACTTAGTCTTGACTCCAGTTCCCGGCATAGGGCACCTAAAACTCTTGTAATTTCCTAAGTGGTATGAGCATTAGCAGTATCTTTTGTTCTTATATTTGGTCTCTGACTCCAGTTTTTCCTGGCATAGGATACTAAATCCCTTTTAACTTTCTGGGTGATACCAGTGTCTTTTGTTCTAATGAAGCCAGTCTGGGTGGACTCCTGGATGGGGTTTAGTCACCAGAAAGACCAGGCCATGATTAGAAGCTTAGAGTTTTCAACCTTACTGCCCATTCTCTAGAGTGGACAGGGGCTAGAAATTAAGTTAATCACTGATGATGCCTATGTGATGAAGCCTCTGGAACATCCCAATAGTTGGGGTTTGGAGAGCTTCTGGGGTGGCGAACACATGGAGGTGCTGGAAGAGCAGGGTGCTCAGACAGGGCATGGAAGCTCTGCACCCCTTTGCACATACCTTGCTCTATGCATCTCCTCCATCTGGCTGTTCATTTGTATCCTTTATGATACTGTTTTATAATGAACTGGTAAACAGTAAGGAAATTGTTTTCTGAGTTCTGTGACATGCTCTAGCAAATTAACTAAACCTGAAAAGGGGATTGTGGGAACCTCTGCTTTATAGCACATCAGTAGAAGGACAAGTAACAACCTGGACTTGTAACTGGCATCTGAAGTGAGGAAGTCTTGTGGGCCTGAGCCCTTAACCTGTGGGACCTGACACTATCTCCAGGTGGTGTCACAGGATTGCTTGATGTGTAGGAAAACCCCACAGGTCAGAATTGGTGTCAGCACTGCAGGCCTATTTTCATCACAAGGATAGACCACAGCTAGAGAGGGCAGACCTGGGAGCAGTGAGGCCTAGTTAGAAGTTGGCCAGGGAAGGCTGCCAGGTGGTCTGCCCACTTCCTGCTCATCATAGAGAACACTGCTCATCAGTACCTTGTGTTGTCACAAATACACAAATCCTTCTTTTTCTTTGAGTTTTTATTTAAATTACAGTTAACAAAGAGTATAGTCTTAGTTTCAGGTGTACAATATAGTGATTCAAAAATTCCCTACAATACCAATGCTCATCACAAGTGCATCCCTTAATCCCCATCACCTGTTTGGCCCATCTCCCCAGCCTCCTGCCCTCTGGTGACCATCAGTTTGTTCCTACAGTTATGAGTCTGTTTCTTAGTATGCCTCTCTTTCTGTTTTCCCCCCATGTTCATTTGTTTTGTTTCTTAAATTCTACACGAGTCAAATCATAAGTAACTTGTCTTTCTCTGACACATTTTGTTTATGATAATACTCTCTAGCTCCACCCATGTCACTGCAAATGGCAATATTTCATTCTTTTTTTACGGATGAGTAATATTTCATTATATATATACTCTAACTATTCTTTATCCATTAATCAATTGACAGACATGTGGGCTGTTCCCGTAGTGTGGCTATTGTAAGATAATGCTGCTATAAACACTGGGGTGCATACATCCCTTTGGATTAGTATTTTTGTATTCTTTGGGTAAATACTTAGTAGTACAATTGCTGAATTGTAGGATATTTCTGTTTTTAACTTTTTGAGGAACCTCCATACTGTTTTCCACATTGGCTGCACCAGTTTGCATTCCCACCACTAGTGCAGGAATGTTCCCCTTTCCCCACATCCTCACCAACACTTGTTGTTTCTTATGCTGCTGATTGTAGCCATTCTGACAGGTGTTGAGGTGATATCCCATTGTAGTTTTAATTCGTATTTCTCTGATAATCAGTGATGTTGAGCATCTTTTCATGCGTCTGTTGGCCACATGTACGTCTTCTTTAGAAAATGGTTTCTTAATGTCTTCTACCCATTTTTTAATTGGATTATTTGTTTTTTGGGTGTTGAGTTTTATAAGTTCTTATGTACTTTGGACACTAACCCTTTATCAGATATGTCATTTTCAAATATCTTCTCCCATTCCATAGGCTGCCTTTTAGTTTTGTTGACTGTTTCCTTTGCTGTGCAGAAGATTTTTATCTTGATGAGGTCCCAATAGGTTATTTTTGTTTTCTTCCCCTTGCCTCAGAAGACATATCTAGTAAGAAGTTTCTACAGTTGATGTCAAGGAGGTTAGTGCCTGTATTCTCCACTAGGATTTTAATGTCTTCCTGTCTCACAGTTAGGTCTTGCATCCATTTTGAATTTACTTTTTGTGTATGGTGTAAGAAAGTGGTCCAGTTTCATTCTTCTGCATTTTGCTGTTTAGTTTTCCCAACACCATTAGTTGAAGACACTGTCTTCATTGCATTCCATTCCACTGTCTTCACTGTATTCCATTGGATATTATTTCCAGCTTTGTCAAAGATTAATTGACCATACAGTTACAGATTCATTTCTGGGTTTTCTATTCTGTTCCATTGATCTGTCTGCTTTTGTGCCAGAGCCATACTGTCTTGATCACTATAGCTTTGTCATATAACTTGGAAGTCCAGAATGGTGATGCCTCCAGCTTTACTTTTCTTTTTCAAGATTTCTTTGGCTATTTGGAATCTTTTGTGGTTCCATAAAAATGTTAGGATTGATTGTTCTAGCTCTGCAAAAAATGTTGTTGGTATTTTGATAGGGATTGCATTAAACGTGTAGATTGCTTTGGGTAGTATAGACATTTTAACAATATTTGTTCTTCCAGTCCATGAGTATGGAATATCTTTCCATTTCTTTGTGTCATTGTCATTTTTTTTTTTAAGTTTTATTTATTTTGAGAGAGAGAGAGAGAGCGAGCATGAGCAGGGGAGGGGCACAGAGAAGGAGAGAGAGAATCCCAAGCACTGACAGTGCAGAGCCTGATGCAGGCCTCAAACTCATAAACCGTGAGATCATGACCTGAGCCAAAACCAGGAGTCAGACGCTTAACTGACTGAGCCACCCAGGTGCCCCAATTTGTTTTTTTAATGTTTATTTATTTATTTACTTATTTATTTTGAGAGAGAGGGTGGGGGGAGAGAGAGGGAGAGGGAGAGAACATGTGAGAGCACAAGCAGGGGAGGGACAGAAAGCAGGAGAGAGAATACCAAGAAGACTCCACATTGTCAGCACAGAGCCCAAAGCAGGGCTTGATCCTAAGAACCATGAAATTATCCTGAGCTAAAATCAAGAGTCAGACTCTTAACCAACTGAACCACCCAGGCACTCCAATTTCTTTCATAAGTGTTTTATAATTTTCAGTGTATAGGTCTTTCACCTCTTTGGTTAGGTTTATCCCTAAGTATCTTATTGTTTTTGGTGTAATTGTAAATGGGATGGATTCCTTAATTTCTCTTTCTGTTGCTTCATTATTGGTGTATAGAAATGTGACAAATTTAGAAAAGGGAATGGTATTGGTTTCAGCAACATTTTCTATATCCTTTTTTCTTATAAAAAGTCATACAGTTATTAAAAACATTAAATTTTAAATGTGGTACATTCCATTTTATGGGTTTCCTTGTTGTTTTGATTCAGAGAGACAGTCTAAGTATAAGCCACTGGTTTTCAAACTTATCCTCTTGATCCACTATGGATGGCCTCTTGTCATCCATGCAGCCAGAGCACCCCATGCTAGGATCACAGTGGGACAGATATGGTCCTGGAGTCTGAAGAACAAGGGGAGGCCTTGGAGGCTTCTGAAACTAGAGTAGGGGTCCAGCCTACACCAGGCAGTGCCTCCAAAGGGGACTTCAGAAAAGCTACCTTCTCGCATCATCAGTAGACAGCCTCCCCCTCCCACACATGGATAGCCCAAACTCCTCTGTGGTTCTTGAAGCTCACCAAGGACACCTGAAGGTGTTTTCCCTCACACCAGTTCTTAGCACAGTGCCACTGACATGAAATAGAGTTGGTACGCGGAGGTACGAGGTCAGAGGAAGAATACAAGGTTTCTGGGGAAACCATACTTCCTGCCACATCTAGACCTTGGTCACTGGAATGATGGGCCAGGGCTGCCATTCAATCTGAGACACAACCCATGTTCTTCACAACAAGGAAATGATTGTATTTTCTGATGAAAAAGACAGGCTAAATCATAAAGACAAGGCCAAAATGCATGGTAGGGGGATGCATTTTCCACAAGCCTGTTACTTAATTGATACAGCATCAATGTTTCTGCAGAAGGTATGCAAAGGAACACAGTGGGGTATTCAAACAACAGTGTGTCTATGCCCCCATTTGGCAGTTCCAGGACAGAATGAGGTTTTGCTTTAAAAAAGATTCAAGACTGAAAACCTCACTGTTGGATAATGCATCAAGACCTCAGTATACATAAGATGGTACATATAAAACACCATTCCCACCTCTGGAATGAGAGATACCTATGGCCACAGTTCTCTTGGTAACAGCTGGAGATGGACACGATTTCTGAGGGAGAGTGGTAAAAAACAGTTTCAATCAAAGTTTCCATCATGCTTACACAAAATAAGAGACAAACTCAATAAAAACAAGAAAAAACATTTTATATTAAGCCTTCTTTGATATGACACACTTTTTAGCAGCACTGCACTTTCTTTTTTTGCTTAATTTTTTAAATGTTTACTTATTTTGGAAGAGAGCACAGGTGCACATGCAAGTAGAGGAGGACAGAGAGAGAAAGGGAATGTGAGCAGGGGAGGGAGAGAGACAGGGTGGGAAAGAGCATATCAAGCAGAATCTCAAGAATCTCAAACCCCAATGAGGGGCTCAATCTCACAAACCATGAATAAGATCATGACCTGAGTTGATATCAAGAGTCAGCCACTCAACCGACTGAGCCACCCAGGTGCCCCAGCAATACTGTGCTTTCTTATCAGACCAAGACAGAACAGAACTCGTTACCAGCAGGTGCACAGGCCTGTGAAGACTACAGCCACAAGGACAGGCAGTGCACAGACATGAATGGCCTTTCCTGAGTGAACGGCCGTTGCATTAGAAGAGGGAGGAAGGCAGGCCAAACTCCAGAAGGATAGCTGAAGAACAAGGGGAAGGAAGACGATAGCCCTGTCTTGGTCTTCAGAGAGGAAAAATACTCTCCGAAGGCAAAACAGGCCCAAGGCCAAGCAGCTATGAGGCCTGATTCCAGGAAGACACACTCCATAATGTTGTCCTCAATACCCACTTCTTTGGTATGGGTTGATGTAAGCTCCCTGCCCTGTAATTCATTTGTTGAAGCCCTAACCCCCAGTACCATAGAATGTGACCACATTTGGACACAGAGTCTTTAAAAACGTAATTAAGTTAAAAAAAGATCATACGGATGGGCTCTAACCCCATGACTGGTGTCCTTATAAAGAGAAATTTGGACACAGAGATAGACAAGCATAGAGGTTAAAACCACATGAAGACAGGGAGAAGACAGCCTTCTGTAAGCCAATGAGAAAGGCTTCAGTAGAAACCAATCCTACTGATACTCTGCTCTCAGGTTTCTAGCCTTCAGAAATGTGAGATGATAAATTTCTGTTGTTGGGGTGCCTGGGTGGCTCAGGTCATGATCTCAGGGTCCTAAGGTTGAGCGCCATGTTTGGCTTCGTGCTGGACATGGTGCCTCAAAATTTTCTCTCCCTCTCCCTCTGCCCCTCCCCTTGCTTGTGCATGCTTGCTTGCTCTAAAAACAAGCAAGCAAACAAACAAATTTATTTCTATTGTTTAAGCTGCCTGGTCTATGGTGACCCTGAGCACACTGACACATCCTTTAACATTTCATCTGAGCCTCTGAGGAAAGCTTTTCTGGTTCAAGTCTCCCGGCATCCTGACTCATCAAACCAATCTCTTCTAAATCAAAACTGCCCCAAAGTACAATGTGATGATGAGATAGCTGTTTGGTGAGAATGTCCTGTGCACTGGGAAGCACCACATGCAGGCTCCTTGGGAAATGGCAGAGTTTAGCTAATTAACAACCTGCCTGGCTGCTCTTTCTCAGGAATCGTAATGTCTCCCTGCCAGCACTGGCTGTTAGTAATGGGTCTTGCACGTCAGTCCTCGTTCCTCCCAGCATGTGAAGGTGCTAACAGGACCAGCAACAAATAGCAATCCATTGGTTCAAACACAGAGGTGCAAAGTATACTTGTCCAGGGTCACAGGCAGTAGCATGAGAGTTCAGGAACCTTGAACAGCAGCCTGCAGCTCTCTCCCTTCCTCCATAGGTCACATCACCTCCAGCACTTGGGCCCTCCTGTCTGCTCCATCCCAGATAGTGGTCCACCTTCACCCTGGTCACCATGACCAGCATCCTTGGGTGTCCTTCTTGCCCCCTCCTCCCTCATTTTTACACTCACTCAAACACCAAACCTTAATATTTCTCTCCTCACTGGGTATTTCTTGAATCCACCTCCTTCTTGCTCCCTCTGTACCTCACTACCCTAATTTAGGCTTCCACATTTCTCTGCTTAGAGCCTGCAACACACCCCTTGCTGGCCAGCATGCCACCAGCCTTGGTCCCTCTTATCCATTTCTCACACAGTCACCAAAGCAACCTTTCAGTGTGTGCATCTGAACACTGCATTCTCCTGGGCACATCCTGTGTGAGCTCCTTACTTCCTCATGCTCGATACACATGGCCAGCTGGCTCTGCAACACCTTTAGGGGTCCTTCCCATGCAGGCTTAAGGCTCCAGCCACCTCACATTGCACATCCTTCTACCCACACTGCCTCTCATCCCAGGGTAACCCACCAGCCTGGACAAGTCTGGCCTGTTATCCTGGGCTCACATTTTATAGCCTTCAGGAAGATTATCTGGGTTAAGCTCCCCAGGACCTATAGACAGGAAACTGTGCAGTATTCTTTGATGCCTCCTTCTTTGTGTCCACTTCTAAATGTGAGCTCCTCAAATTTTATTCTGTTCTGCAACCCAGATGCCTACCTCAGTGCCTGGGAAATGTGAAGGCTGCCTTGTCCCTGGCCTCAGGTTGGATCCATCCAATGGTGATGTCAAAAGGGCAGGGGAGTGAACAAGGCAAGGGAGGATGGGGAGGTTATTCCCTGGCACCTTTTGGGGAGAGAGCATTGGGCCGGGTATGTCCCTAGACCAGGGCTGTGTGACTCCCCAGGTGACTTCTTGACCTGAGTCCCAGGCGGCCACTCCTTCCCTGGAACCATTGGACTCACAGGGGTGACACTTCAGTTGCTACTAACTCTTGTAGCCGTACTCACTCCTGCTTCAAAGGATCTCCACTTATGTGAATTATCTACATGTAGAAATAACTCAATTGTGTGTTTTATGCCAATGTTAGATTTTCCTGATATGTAAATATGTCAATTAAAAGTTATCAAGGTAAAATGAAAACTTTCCAGTTTTAATGAGTTCAGTTGGTGCAGTTATAGTTCATCTTAATGCCTGGTTATTGGTAATGAGAACATCTTGGACATAAACCCACACAAAGCTCCATCCAGACACTGAGTAGGAAGGGTGAGGGACCATGAGGGCTCTCCTGTTAGTAATGGTCCTGATGATGAAGGACCCAAAGGCAAGCTGAGGGCATACACAAGCTAGCAACTATCCCCACCCCCACTCCCATGGGATAGGTGTGACATTCCTCAGGCACTTCTAGCTGCCCAAGAACAAAGGAAAGGGAAAAACCAATGGTTAACTGACTGAGATCACAATCATGCAGGACAGGAGTCTCCATCAGTTTACAAATGTCTTAGTAAATTACAAGAAAAAGGCAATCTTGGGAATCTCAGTCAGTCAAGCTCTGACTTTGGCTCGGGTCATGATCTTGTGGTGGTTCGTGGGTTTGAGCCCCACATCAGGCTCTATACTCAGAGCCTGGTGTCTGCTTCGGATTCTGTGTCTCCCTCTCTCTCTGTCCCCACCCCCCCAAAAAAAACCTAAACATTTAAAAAATTGAAAAAAAAAAAGAAAAGAAAAAGGCAAATTTATCAATAGCCTAATCTCTAGAAGCCTATAGATTCAGTTTCCTGGAGCCCCAGCATCACCCTCCCCTCCATAATGATGTTGGGGAACAAAGGCAAAAGGAAATGGTACATAGAATTAAATTTCCATGAGGCTCCTGGGTGGCTCAGTCTGTTAAGCCTCCGACTTCAGCCCAGGTCATGATCTCAAGGATTGGGAGTTTGAGTCCTGTGTTGGGCTCTGTGCTGACAGCTCAGAGCCTGGAGCCTGTGTCTCCCTCTCTTTCTGCCCCTCCCTCACTTGCTCTCTCTCTCTCTCTCTCTCTCTCTCTCAAAAATAAACATTAAAAAAATTACACAAAAAATTTTCCTTATAATGTGCAGCCCATTGACAAATACTTGAGGCAGGCAGAGTATAACATTTTTCCAGGAACTCCCTACTGTCTTAATGCTAATACTTTACTAGAGGGAAAAAAAACCTTAGATTGACAACAGCTGGGCCTCTGGTATCTTTGGAGTCCTCTTTAGTATATGGAAGTCCTTTTGGAGGCTTCTCTTTTGCCTTTACTTCCTCTAACTCCATAGCATATAACCAGTCATTCTTCACAACCCCAGTGCAGCTCTTTCTGCCCATGGGTCCTGTGCCCATGCTTTAATAAAATCACCTTTTTATACCAAAGATGTCTTAAGAATTCTTTCTTGGCCTTCAACTCTGGATCCCCACCACTCCAAAACCACATCACTGATGTCTCCTATAGGGTGACAGTGGTAGTGGAGTGTGTCATCTACAAGGTGGGGATTCTACCCCAACAAGCACGCTTAGGCTCGCAATGGCAAGTTCCCAGCCCTATAAGGTCAAATAAGACTCTGCACCATATAGGGAGGGAGCTCAGAGCTCACTCTGTGGAGAACTCTGGGATAAGAAATAGAACCTGGCTTTTTACAACCTGAAATGGAATTTTAGTCCAGACCAAACCAACCAACCTCTCTGCTTTATTCCTAAGGTAAGTGAAAATATTTGATTGACTGGTGGCCTCAGAAGTCACCCACCATATGCCATGAAGTTGGCTGAGCACATCTGAGCAGGGTGCCCAGAGCTGCTGGGGCATAGGGCTTCTGAGCTGATTCCCATTCCCATGGGCCTCTCTGAGCTGCAATGCCTCTGGGCAGGAAGAGGGCAGCCCAAGGGGTAGAGAACAATCAGGATTTGGTTAGTGCTTACAGGAATGTCTTAAACAGTGAGCATTAAAGTACACTGGAATAATGAAGCTCCTAACACTTTTCTTTTTAACAGCTTGAGATACATTTCACATACCATAAAATTCACTCATTTAAAGTGTATGTGGTTGAGTGGTTTGTTTTTTGTGTATTCAGAGTTGTACAGCTATCACTATCATCTAATTTTAAAACATTTCCATCATCCTAAAAAGAAACCCCAGATCTATTGGCAGTCACTCTCCATGCCCCTTCCACTCCCAAATCATGGCAACCATTAATGCACTTTCTGTCTCTAAATGATGTGGGAAACAAATGCAAAAAGAAAATATAGATAATATTAAATTTCCTTATAACCTGTAGCCCAGTGACAAATATTTGAGGCAGGTAGAGGATGACATTTCTCCAGGAACTCCCAAATGTCTTAATGTTAATGCTGTGCTAGAGGGAAAAACAACCTTAGCTAAACAACAGCTAGGCCTCCAGGATCCTCAGTCTTCTTTAGCATATGAAAATCCTTTTGGAAACTTCCCCTGTCTTTATCTCCCCCAACTCCCAAATATATAATCAATTGCTCTTCACAACTCCAGCAAAGCTCTTTCTGCCCAAGGGTCCTATCCTCATGCTTTAATAAAACCACCTTTTTGCACTGAAGACATCTCAAAAATTCTTTCTTGGCAGTCGGCTCCAAATCCCAACACTTTCCACATCATAAACACATTCCTATTGGAGGCATTTCATACCAGCAGAATCACACACCAAGGCTAACACCTCTCTTATGAAGTGTTCTAATTCACCTCATGCTTCACCCAGATTCTTTCTCTCCATTCTCATGTCAGCCATTGTTATCTCCAGCATTAGGAGGAAGCCACGTTCTGAAATGTGGAATAACTTGCTCAGTCAGTGGGCAAAGCTGGAATTCAAACTTGGTTCTTCTTGCTGTAAATCCAAGCTTAGGTCTCCAACTGCAAATAGCTAAAGTTTTAGTTCAGATTGGATGGTCCAAATATGAGTGAAACCTGCTGGTATAAATGGTGGCTAGGCTTGGCCTGATCTCACGGCCGGAGTGAGGCTACAGGGCAGCAGCTGAGTCAAGACTGAAGGAAGGTCACCCTCAGCAGATAATGAAAGCTAGCAAACCAGCAGACTAAGGAACTGGCTGCTGATCGGCTCCATGGACCTAAACCGAAGATTTACCACCCAAGCTAGTCCCACCCCTGAGCATAAGGACCAATATGGGAACTGAGGTCTCCCTTTTCTCTGCCCCAAACAGGACACAGTGGTGTGAACAGGCCCCTTCCCTGATGCTCACCTTACCTGTCCTCCTCTCCCCTCACTCTTCCTGAAGCACTTCACCCTGACTGTGGCAGGGCTGCTCATGCTATTTGCACCACAGTCACCAGAGGAAAAAAACTTTTAACTCAGGGTCATCTGTGTCCTACGTCCAGAGGGTGTTGGTCTGCTGAGAGAGAGGCTAGCCACATCCTGACCTTTCTGTAGCCAATCCAAAATGCCTGCCTTGGTGGAAATAGCAAATCATAATTAAACAGCAGTCTAGTATGCAGAGGCCTGAATGTGCAGCACCTAGACTACTGGGATTTGTGTCCAGACTCAGAGGCGAGCCTCAGTGCAGGACAATTTGTTGGAAAAAGTAAGGAGAAAGCATGGCAAAACTAGAGAGTAGAGCAGGGAAAGATTCATGCAGCAGGGAGTTGCCCTTCTTGCATTACTTTCTCAGGAGATGTGCCAGCGAGGGCCCTTGTATTAGGAATATTTGCTGTAGGCATCAGCCAGAGAAGCCGAGTAAGCCTGGCTGGCCGTGGGGCAGAATGATGTCCACCTAAGTGGCCATCTTCTAAAGAAAGAAGCGTTTGGGGGTGCCGAGTCAGCTAAGGGCAGGGTGTGGAGGCCATGCAGTGCTGGAGGTGAGTTAGGAGCTGCGTGATGTTACCCCTCATTGATCACCAACTCCCCACACTTGAAAGTTACCATGCCCCCATGTAGATCTCCACCAGCCTGGCTTTTTGTTATCTTCTCTTTTCCTACTAAGAGTCCATCCCTTTTCTTTGAAGCTTTCAGCTCTAGCCCTGTTCTTGCTTTTTAAGCCACATTTCTAGAAAGAGTGGTGGAAAAATATAATTCCTCTTCTACCTCCTGCAATCTGGACTCTGCCCCTCTGGGTCTATACTCCAATGGTGTAGCCCTCCCATTTCTTAGGCTGCCTGTGGAGTCTAGCATGCAGATTTTCTCCTGAGTGTCCCTGCTATGCCTCCACCATTGTACCATCCTTGGAACTACATCCCTATCACACCCAAGGACACCTGCTCCTACCTGTGGGGTTATTCTGTATTTATTCCTTTCCTTTTTTCCCTAGCCTTCTGTCCATGTTCCTGGGCCTCTTCTCTGAGTTCATACATGACTTGTAGGTAGAGGGTCTTCAAACCTGACCTTTAGCTCCTACTCCCCTGAAGTCCTGGCCCACTTTTTTTTTTTTTTCTATCAAAAAATGTCACTGCACCTTATGCACTTGCCGGCCCCTCAAACTCAGGAAATCTCAAAACCCCATTTTCCTTTCTTCTATGGCTTCTCCTAATAAACACACTGAAGACAAATCTCTCTCCCCTGGACACATTTGTGTTTTTGCCTAAATCTCTCTTCTGACTCTTTTATCTCCCTGCTCTAAAGTGTCATCTATAACGGTAATATTAACAACAGCAGCAACAACCACAATAGTTGCAAGTATTTATTAAGCACACTTCTGAAAGATTTGTGTGTATTAGATTGACTAAAACTTTGCACCAAGGACTTGAGGGGATTCCTGTGATCTTCCCCATTATACGACAAATAAAGTTAAGCAGATTGCCCAAGGTTATCTAGCTAGAAAGTGTGGGCTCCAGAGCCTGCTGGCATCAACACTAAGCTGGACTTGTTTAATAGCCCTATGACAGGAGTGCCTGGGTGGTTCAGCCGGTTAAGTGTCTGACTCTTGGTTTCAGCTCAGGTAGTGATCTTGTAGTTCATGGGATCTAGGCCCATGTTGGGCTCTGCGTTGACAGTGCAGAGCCTGCTTGGGATTCTCTCTCTTTCTCTCTGTCCCTTCCCCACTCATGCTGTCTCTCAAAATAAAAGTGGTTTTTTCGTGTGTTTTTTTGTTTGTTTGTTTTTTAAGCCCTACGACAAAGGTAGTTCCTGGAGGGCAAGACTAAGAGCTGCGGACCTAGGGTTGAATCCATTTCAGTGTTAATCCAACTCAAGCGCAGGCAACAAAAGTATGAACAGTCATGAGAGCACAGGAGCTCTGCATCTTTCAGGGGTGTTGGAGGAATCCCACAGAAGAGAAGACAGACTACAAGACAGTCTTTGGTGAAGGATGCCTACTCTTCTTCCTTGGTAGAGTTGGCTCCCCAAAATTACCCATGAATAAGAAGATACATAGAATAGTCTCCCTAGAGGATGTCCTAACACCCTTCAAAATGGTTATTTTAGGGTCTTTGGAAACCCAGCATCTGCTCCATTCAGCTGATGTGGTCCTGGAAGTTCACAGTAGTGCTAAGAATAGTGCCATATATGAAGTCCTGGGGACAACGGGTTAAAGGGCCTCTGGCCACAGAGGCTGGAAAAATCCATGGCAGACCAGTTATATGTGAGTAGTTGAGTATTCTCCCCCTAACTTTTACATACTGCATTTTAACATTTTTCTTAACTTTTATCCTCTTTTAGTTGGTTCCTTTAAGGGACGATCTAACATTTTCCAAGTTCTGATCTTCAGGCATGGATCAGCAATTTCAGTGGGTGACTAGGCCATCTCTTGGCAGCACACACATTTCATTCACCCTTTACTACTTAACACTTTTCATTCAATGATCACCTTGCAGCATGACAGAAAGTCTCCTGAGTGGTGGGCAGAGGCAACAATGCTGGATATGCCAGTGAACACAAAGATTCAAATATACACTGAAAGGTCATGGAAAGGAAGCTCACTTCCATAAAAGAGAGCACCCTGCCTCACCCCCACATGTCTGTGGGGGCCACTCTGTGCCTGGACCACCAAGCAGTGGGCCGACTGGTCACCTCACATCTCAAGCAGGAAAACTGGCAGAGAAAAGGCCCCAAGTTCATCACACAAGAGGTATAAGCCTAAGAGCACAGACTAAGGTCCACAAGGTCAAACATGAAGTCCTCAGGGTCTTGCCCACACATCTCATTTATTCTCTGTGAGGCTGCCCCCACCTGCTCTGGCACCCAACTCAGCAACTCCATGCTGACACTCCCTTTTCTCTCCTATTTTATTTTTCCCCATGCCAACCAACTACACACACACACACACACACACACACACACACACACACACACACACACAATTATTATTATTAAAGTTTCCAAATGAACATGAAAGTAGAGAGACTAGCATATACTTCCCATGTACCCATAGCTCAACTTCAGCAAGCACCCAACACATTTATCCACCTTTTTGCCTTTCCATTTTGGAGCAAGGGATAGAACTATTTGACACAGTATATACTATACTTATGTTTTTGTTTATGGTCTTTCCCCCTAATTAGAATGAAATAAACATGAAGGCAGTTCACAGCATTCCTCTCAGAGTCTTCAACAGGGTCTATCACGCAGCAGATGCTCAAAAAATACTTGGATCAATGACTGAGTACCTAAATGAATGAATGAATGAGCTTCTACCCAGGCTCCTCTTGTGTGGCCCCTGTGCTTCCATTTAATGGGGCCATGTGTAGTCAACCATACTTCCCTTGTTCCCCTCACCTTTCCAGGGCCAACTAGAGGAAGGAAAAGCAGAAACTACTCATCACAGGCAATGTGGCTAAGTTTCTACTGCTGACAAGATCTTGTAAACAAGTCCCATAAGCAACCAAAGAGGCTCAAGTATGGGCAACATTCCCAAAAGACTACAAAGGTGGTAAAGAATATTAAATGCATATTTTAGAACTGTATGCATATACAGATACACATACACACACACACACACACATATGTGTGTGTGTGTGTGTGTGTGTGTGTTATGTTTGTCAAACAGAAGAAAAAGCTCAGGCATATATACAATACTCACATGCAACCACGAAACCTAGTCAGGTCGTTGTTTGGCTTCTCACACTCGATTACACTGGTGAACGTCAAAGGATTGAATTCGGAGACCTAAAATAACAGCATGCATATATTAGAGAAATGGCTTAGACCATTCCATTCTAAAAGGCACTTGCTCTTCTGTATAACATCTATGTAGGGCAGGGAAATTTCATGGAAGGAGTCTGCCCAGTAACCTCTTCAGAATGCCAATACACACACAGCACTTAGCTCATGTTTTCTCATTTTTATACTGAATGATAACCAATCATTGTAGAACTGACAGCAATTAGTAGAACAGTACTGGTAAGTGAGCTGAAAGGATTACTGCTCCAATGAAAATAAGAGAACATGAGAAAACAGCAAAGGAAGCCACTAATGATTGAAAGGGATGAATGAGTTTTTTGAAACAGACCAGCACCTTTCAACTTCCAATATAGATTTAGAGAAGCAAATTCCATCTGGAAAATAGGAACTTATAATAAAGGAGAGTTCCTCAATGTGCACTAAAAATTTTGCACAAATACTTAATGAAAAACATCTAAATATCCAATATGTGCGGCGCCTGGGTGGCTCAGTTGGTTGGGTGTCAGACTTCGGCTCAGGTCATGATGTCACAGTTCATGAGTTCGAGACCCACGTAAGGCTCTGTGCTGACAGTTCTGAGCCTGGAGCCTGCTTTGGATTCCGTGTCTCCCTCTTTCTCTGCCCCTCCCCCACTTGTGCTCTGTCTCTGTCTCTCTCAAAAATAAACATTAAAAAAATTAAATAACCAATGTGTAAACCCACAATTTCTTTATTATTCCGCTTGATGAAAAAACAACAGCTCACCATAAAGTCTCTCATTGGTAGTTTTGCCACTGATAGATGCAGCAGTGCCATAAACCATACAAACAAATGAGGAGAGGAATGTGGGAAGGAAATGGGGAGAAAGGAGGGAAATGCAGGGAATAAGTCTTTTGGATAAGTGACGATAGTTAATGGATTTTTTTAAAATCAGCTCATTGCTCAGGCTTGTCATTCTCTTTTCTCTACCAAGTGTCACAACATGGTAAAAAAATTAACTCTTTGCTCACACAAGTAAATCATCACACAAAAAGTGCAAGTGGTTAAAAATCACAGCAATCACAAATACTGTTAACACCACCCCACGTGATTATTACTCTACCACAACAACATAGTTTCCGACACAGAATACAGCCGTAACAGTAATTACTCAAACATCAGTTCTTACTGTTTTCCAGTGCATCGTGTACATTAAACAGAGAATTCACTAGATAACAGTAGCTTAATTCAATAGATGAAATTAAAATGCCATTTAAAAGGCTCTTCTTGAAGTTTAATTAGCCATCAGCTCTGCTCTTCTTGGACTGAAATGGCCTCTGGCTCTATTTCCAGAGTGAGGCTATGTTTCAAGCTGCCTTGTGTTCATTTAAAGCCATGCAAAGTATCTTGAAGCCAGTTGGTTGCCTTTTCCAGGGCAGACATCTGCAGATACAGCATCCAGGATAGCCATGAAGGGACTCAGTTCCACAGCACACAGGATTATTCTTGGCAGACAAGGAGGGTGCACTTAAAATACACTGTCTCTGTTTGTTATTCTTTCTCTCTATGAAAATGTAATGTGAATGGCTCAGAAACGGTAGGACATTTTGTCTCTGGACTTCAGCGCTGCATTCATAATGTTCTATCAATAACCATGTGCCTTGAGGAATGTGCACGTCCAAGGCACAAGTTGCCTGGCTTCATCCACTTCGTCTGGAATTCGGGAGAATTCTGAGGATTTTTAGAACCAGAAGGATCTTCAGAGACTGTTAAAATTGAATTGTATAACCACCACACCCCCCTGCCCCACACCCCAGAATTCATATGTTGAGGTCTTAACCCCCCGGAACCTCTGAATGTGACCATGTTTGACACAGGATCTTTAAAGAGATAATTAAGTTAAAATGAGGTCATTAGGGGGAGCCCTAATACAATCTGACTGGTATCCTTATAAGAGGAAATTTGGACACATACAGCAAAGGACAATTATATAAAGATAAAGGGAAGAGATGGCCATCCACAAGCCATGGAGGGGGTGTTCAGAAGAAACCAGCCCTGTGGACTCATTGATCCTAGACTTCCAGCTTCCAGAACTGTGAGAAAGTGAATTTCTGTGGTATAAGCCACTTAGTCTGTGGTATTTTGTTATGGCAACCCTAGCAAACTAATACAGAGACCATCTTTTGGTTTCTCATTTAAAAAGTGTTTCACATCCAGAGCACACCTTTCAGATGGGAAAATTCTACTTACATTGATTGTTTCTACGTAAATTGGCAATGTAATAATACCCCATTTAAGAAATATATTTATTTTTCTCCCCATCCACTCATCTATCTGTTTGCTTCATTCCAAACTGGCTTCAAGGTCACACCATAGTCACCATCAGCCAAATTTCTGTCAACCCCGTCCCCTGAAGCATGGACAGACTTAGAGGGCCCCAATCCACCCTTCCATCTTGAACATGCTAACTCCATTTTTTTTTTTTTAAAGCAGATACACAGTTGGGGAAGATGAAAAAAATCTGAAAGTGGATGGTAATAATGGTTAGTAAATAAAATTAATGCCACAGAACTGTACACTTAAAAACAGTTAAATGGTAAATTGTGTGTAATATATATTTTTACCATGACAAAAAAAGTTTTTAATTTTTTTTTAACATTTATTTATTTTTGAGACAGGAAGAGACAGCTCATGAATGGGGGAGGGTCAGAGAGAGGGAGACACAGAATCTGAAACAGGCTCCAGGCTCTGAGCTGTCAGCACAGAGCCCGATGCGGGGCTCGAACTCATGGACCGTGAGATCATGACCTGAGCCGAAGTCGGCCGCTTAACCGACTGAGCCACCCAGGCGCCCCAAAAAAAGTTTTTAAAAAAGTATATATAAACTGAGAACTGACGGTGCAGAAATGACTTCATCATCAAGTAGAACATAGCCCAGAAACCCAGGGATTTCAATACAAATATAGAAAACATGCATAAGTAATTATTGAGAGCACCACTGTACTATATCACCTGAATCATTGCCACCAATTATAATTTTTTGATAGCTTGTTAAATGCCAGGCCTTGTGCTAAGTGCTATTCACCACCATTCATGACAACACTATGAGGTTGCTTTTCATGCCACCTTTAATTTAGGATGGTTAAAGACCATGCCCCAGGTCATGCCCAAGGTCAAGAGGTCTTTGAGTAACTGACAGCAGTTCCTCAGCCTCTCAGACATCCAGCTCAGCCGCTGACATCTTGCTGAGACTATCTTGCTTTAAACAGGAAAAGATTACATTATGTTTAATAAGCCAAAATGTATACAATTAATTCTACAGAAAATTTCAGGGGCACCTGGGTGGATCAGGTGGTAAAGCGCTTGACTTCTGCTCAGGTCATGATCTCATGGTTTGTGAGTTTGAGCTCCGCACTGGGCTCTGTGCTGACAGTGCAGAGCTGGCTTGGGATCCTCTGCCTCCCCCTCCCCTCTGTCCCTCTCCCCACTCATGCACGTGCTTTCTCACTCTCAAAAATAAACATTAAAATTTTTTTTAATTCTACAGAAAATTTCAAAAATTTAAATATGTCTCTAAGTTTTAATGTTTTTAAAAACATGCTTCAATTAAATATATCCTGGTCTGTCGATATCCGCCCCCTTCTCATCAGCAATGCCTGTGGATGTAGAGTTAGCAGAGTTTACCCAAAAATCAGATCTGGGATTTAGTCCTAGTTCTTCAGCTTAAAAAATGTGAGATTTTTACCAAGTGAATAGAGGGCATTTGGACTTGGATCTCTGAAGTCTCTGGAGCCATATAAATGCACAATTCCACAGAATGCACAGGTGATTCTAATTCACCCTTAGGCTTGTGACAGGCTCAGTACTGGGAGGTGCTGCAGATG
Source organism: Puma concolor (assembly GCF_028749965.1). Taxonomy (NCBI): domain Eukaryota; kingdom Metazoa; phylum Chordata; class Mammalia; order Carnivora; family Felidae; genus Puma; species Puma concolor. Next base: position 124,445,685 of record NC_141672.1, on the reverse strand, counting down.
CATTGTTACCTAGGAGATGCTCTCACACTGGTCAGCCCTCAAACTGAAGCTGCTGGCCTTCTATAGCACCACCACAGCACGCCAAGTATCTTGGGCCAAGTGTAGTTGATGACAACACCCACTGCAGAGCAGACGTGTCCAAACAAGTACTACACTCATACTTTATGTTGCTATACTCCAAATATCTCTGCAGCTTCTCTGGACAAAGTGATTTGATCTTATGAAAAGGAAGAGACAGGGCAGTAACACAGGAGAGCTCTGTCCTTGAACTTGCATTTTTGTTAGATACTGCAGCAGCCAAGAGCCTTATGAGCCAAGCCACTCCAGCAGATGGTCCCTCCTTCAGACACCCAGCACCTACCTCCCCCTCAGAGGCACCCCCTCCAGGTAGAACAGGTATCTACGCAGGTACTGTGTCCCCGATCCAACCACATGGAAGAGGCACGATGTCTAATTTAGCAGTGCCCAGACTGTTCACTGAGTGAATGCCTGATTCACAGGGAAGATTCTGCTACCATTCTTGTATTTCACATTTGTGTTAAGTGAATTACTAATAACTATTTAGTAAAAGCCAAAGGACACTTCCTCTATCCTAAAACAAAAGCCATAATGTCTAAAAGGACATCTGTAATCCATTAAAGTAGACACCATTATTTTTTATCTTAAGAGAAGTGAAATGAACCAGTTTATGCTGTTTTGAAAACGAGATAAGCTTATGTTTCCAAAGGCCCCACTAGCTCTCCACATAGAGATTTCAGAGTAAGGCTGTGTCTTGGTCTCTGGAGGACAAGGTCACAGCGAAGCCTGGTAAGAGAATGCACAGAGCCCAGAAATGACCAACAAGACAGAGAAAACACACATGGCTCCTTCTGTCCTCTGCATCTGGGACCCTGTCCAGAAAATGCCCTTTGCGTCACGTGTCAGGATGCCTCCAGTCACAAGGGACTTGGGGTTTCCCCTCTTCCTGCAGCCTCAATATTACCACCCCACATCAGCCTTCAAAGGCTGATCACCCTACACCAGCTGCTGCCTTACAGGATGAAATCCACATCCTAATGCAGTGACCAGACTCTGCTCCAGGTCAGCTGCTGCCCCTCCCAACTCCTATTCCTGTCACTTGGGATGTTCTGGAGAGGCCCAGACCCTTCTGCATGGCTTCCCTTGCCCTCCCACACTACTCTACCTAGCTAACTGCCTCCTGCATTTCAAGATGTGACAGCCCACTACCTTAGGTAGGATAGGCAGGTGCCACTGCTTTGAGCTTGAATGGGCTCCAGGTACATGTGCCTGGATGAAGCTGGCTTCATCCATGCTTTACTAGACCTCAGGTTCCCTGAGGACAGGAGCTCTATTTCCTTGAGGCCAAGACAGAGCCTGGTGCACACATGGTCCAGGGGTGACAGGTGTTTATTCTGCAAGGATATCATGTACCACAAGCTTCCAAATAGACTTAGAGCTCCATGCTAGGCTCTTGGGTCCTAGAACCTCTGCCTACCAGGTGCTCCTCACCTGATGCTGAGGCAAATAGGACTATCAACGGGGCTGACTGTGGGGTTTCTCTGTGTTTCACAAGCATAGTCCCTCTTTGGTGCAAGTGCATTTCACTTAGTAGCAATATAAAATAATTTTGTCAGTCTATCTGCTTATTTATTAACAAAGGGTGAACAATATCTGAATTTAGGAAAGCATTTTAACATAAATTAATGGAATAATCACTCCAACTCTTTTGTTTTGCATTTTTTAAGTTTATTTATTTATTTTGTGAGAAAGCGAGAGTGGGGGAGGGGCAGAGAGAGTGGGGAAGAGAGAGAATCCCAAGCAAGCCCTACGCTGTCAATGCAGAGCCCGAGGTAGGGCTCAATCCCATGAACCATGAGATCATGACCTGAGCTGAAATGAAGAGTCGGATACTCAACCGACTGAGCCACCCAGGTGCGTCTGTTTTGCATTTTTAATCCAATTTGTATTTACCATATGACTTTTAGTGCTGTGGGAATTCAAAGGGCAAATAGACCAATACTGCATGAGCAAATGAACAAATAAATGAAAATTTACTTATTCACTGCAAAGATTGTATTACCAAATCAATATTTTCTCATAGTTAACCTGAAATAGGAAATAGTCTGCCTTGTTCACCCAGGTGTCCCCTGACACATAGTCAGTACTCAATCAATCAATCAATCAATCAGTCAAAACCTGAATGAAATTGTAGGCATTCTGGTACTGGTTGCAGAAGACATCAAACATGTAAGGAGCCTTAAATCAAAGTAAACTTTTGTCTCACTGGGAGTTTATGCCCAAATACAAATGATCAGAAAACACATTTAAATAAATATTTAATTTACAGTTGCAATAGTTGTGACTGTATTATCTAATGTGTCCTGAATATACAAATGCTTAAATATGTTGGTGCTGCAGCTGCAGCAAAGCACTGGATGGCATGTAGTCCAGCCCTGATGGTTTATGTGAGGGCCACACTCCTTCCTGATGTCACAGTTATCTCCAGGGAAACCAAGCTGGCCAGGACCATGGGAGGGGCATAAGGGCTTTAGCCGGCCTTACAGGAGGCTTTGGAAGCTCAAAGCCTTTGACAGCTCATAGAAAAACTGATCAAGGGGTATCTAGGTGGGTGCTTTCTTTTTCTAATTGCAAATTTTCCTGTCCTAAGAACAAGGATCAGGTGGACCTCTCTTTGTGTGAAAATAGAAAGCCAGCCTTGCCCTGTTGACTCAGACTTGAAAACGCAGGAGCAACCCCGCCCTTAGTTTCCCTGCCTTTTCATCCTTTGTTCCCTTGCCTCCTTGCTGTTTCATAGTCAAAAAGTCTCCAAGCTTTAGTTTAGATGGTAGCAAAATTCAAAGGCCCAGAGTGCTGGGTTTGAGCCTAAATTCTCAAAATCAAAAGCCTTTCCTTCCGTCGTGCTGCCTTCATGGGCTGTGATTGCCAGCAGAGCCCTGCTTTTTCTTTTATCAAATGTGTTAAGAGTATATAAGGACAGGCTATGCAGACAGAAAGCAACACGAGTTGTTTTATAGAAACCAACTTCAAAACCTCAATGAGAGCTATATTTTAAAATAGCCCTCTGTAAAGAATCTGTACTTAATCCAACAAGGTGCCACTGTATGAAACATGTCTACAGCATGGCTGAGTTAATTTGCACTGCCAGGTTACAAGTCAACCTGTCTGCTTCACAGCCATGAACTTCTCCCTCTTCCATCACTACAGGTGGGTATGAAGGAGTGAGCAAAGACAGGGCTGTGGGTATAAACCTGTCAAGTTTTGGGGATCACTGGACAGATATCCTAGCTGGAGATAAGGTGCTCTCTTCTCACTAGGTGGCACAGAAAGAACGAGAGACATCTACAATGAAGTGGCCTCTGAGGTCAGGTCCCAATGGTACCCACGTAGGAAAAAAGTCATAATTCTAGTGTTAGAGTAAAATCAGGATGGAGAACTTAAAAAACAAGTCAGTGAAGAAACTCTTGCACTAACTTGAGAATGAGTCTGAGACCAAAATGGCAGCAGGATTGTGAATTCTGAAGCACAACCAGACTAGCTCAGTCATCAGATTCAAAAGGAAAATTCTCCATTATTAAGGACTAGGCAATTGGGACCAAACATCAAGCTGAAGGGAAAAAGAAACATTAGGGAAATATTAAAAACACATGCCCAAAGGTACCAGCGATTTGTACCAGAGATTTTACAAGAAGGTGAAGAATAGTCAAACCAAGATCTAGTGAAGACAAAAAGTCCAGGGATTTGAGATTGGTCTTTGGGGCCTCTTTTCTTGTATAGGAGTTTCTTAAAGAGGTAGTTGAGAAACTGAGCATAACTAGAGGAATGAATGTTGGAGTTTAGAACCTTAAATACGGGGCACCTGGGTAGCTCAGTTGGTTAAGTGTCTGACTTTGGCCCAGGTCATGATCTCACGGTTTGTGAGTTTGAGCCCCGTGTCAGGCTCTGTGCTGACAGCTCAGAGCCTGGAGCTTGCTTTAGATTCTGTGTCTCCCTCTCTCTCTGCCCCTCCCCCACTCACACTCTGTGTCTCTCTCACAAATAAATAAACATAAAAAAAAAAAAACCTGAAATACTTTCCTATTGCTGCCATAACAAGTTACCACAAACTTGGTAGCTCAAAACAATACACTGTAACATGTTACAGTTCTGGAGGTCAAAGGCTGGAAACAGGTATCACTGAGCTAAAAACAACAGGTATCACTGAGCTAAAAACAAAGCTTCAGCAGGGCTGTGTTTCTTCTGGAGGTTTCAGGAGAAAATCCATTGCCATGCTTTTTACAGCTTCCAGAAGCTGCCCATATTCCTTGACTTATGGCTTCCTTCCATTTTCAAGTCAGCAGTAGTGAAACCAAGTTCTTTTCACACTCCATCACTGTGTACTCTTTCTCCTGCCTCCCTTTCACTTAGAAGGCCCCCTGTGATGACACTAAACTCACCTCTAATAATTCAGGATAATTAGGAATAATCTCTCTACCTCAAGGACAGCTGATTAACCACCTTAATTATATTTGCAATCTTAATTTCCCTTTGTCATATAACACTACCCATTCTCAGGTTCAAGGAATTAAGACACAGACATCTTTGATAGGTTATTATTCTGCTTCCCATTGAACTTACCAACAGAAGGGCCTGATAAACAGCTATGCCTTTTTATGGGACCATGAAGAACTGAAACCCAAAGAAAGTGTGAACTGGAAAAGTGAGCCTTTGTAGAAACTGCCACCCAGCTTAAAGTCAATTGAGTGGCCCAGAAAAATCTCAACCCCTAAAAGTGGATTAAAGCAATTCTGGATTGCTAGAACCTTCAAATACTGGACAAAGCAAACAAAAGTCCTTTCTTGATTAAAAAAAAAAAATGTAATCCTAGGCTTCAAATTATTTATGAAAAGCTAATTTCCAAGTATAATTTCATATGCATACTCAAAGATAACCAGGTACAAGAGGAGATAGGCATCATGCAAAAAGAACCAACAAAAACAAGAATAGGAATAGGCTCACAGGAACTTGTAAGTTACCATGCTTGCCATGATCATGAAACTAAACACAAGACGGATATTTTGGAAGAGGTAGAAACCTTAAAATGTGACCTAACAAATTTGAAAACAAGCAAACAAGAAAAAAAAAAAATAGACCTGAAAAAAAAAATTCAATTGAAAGGCTCAATGAATAACCGTTTGATAACAGATTTGGTAACCTGAAGAAAAAAAATTAGTAAGCCAGAAGAAAGGTGAGAAAAATTGTTCAGAATAAAGCACAAGGAAACCAAAAGGCGGCAAACACAGCAGAGAGGGTAAGAGACAGAGAAGACAGGGAGGAAGAGCTAGAATACATGTTACTAGAGCCCCAGAAGAAAAGAAGAGAAAGAATTATGCAGGAGCAGTATCTGAAGAAATAACAGCTGACAAGTTAAGTGAATCCCATGAAAAAGCACTTATCCACAGATCCAAAAACCTGAAACTGGATAAATAGAAGAAAATTATACCTAAGCACATGACGTGAAAATGCTGAAAACCAAAAAAGATAAAATCTTAAAAGGAAATTGACAGCATTTGTTACCGACAGACCAGAACTAACTGCTGAAAACAAAAGACTATAAATAGTGTTCTCCAAAGACAAGGAAAAAATGGCCCTAATGACAGGGTAAGAAGTAGAAAAGAATGAAGAGCAACAAAAATGGCATATATCAGGGTAAATATGAATGCATGTTAACTGTATTGAAAAATGATGATGTCTAAGGGGATTCATAAACAGGTATAATTATAACACATGACAACAAGAGTATATAAGGAGGGAATAAAAGGAAATTTTTAAAAATAAAAACCCTTGTATCATCCAAGCAAATAATTAAAAATCAACCCCTATTAAATACTGATAAGTCAAAGATGCATGCTGTAATCTCTAACATTAAAATGAGAATAGGGGCGCCTGGGTTAGGCGTCCGACTTCAGCCAGGTCACGATCTCGCGGTCCGTGAGTTCGAGCCCCGCGTCAGGCTCTGGGCTGATGGCTCAGAGCCTGGAGCCTGTTTCCGATTCTGTGTCTCCCTCTCTCTCTGCCCCTCCCCCATTCATGCTCTGTCTCTCTCTGTCCCAAAAATAAATAAATGTTGAAAAAAAAATTAAAAAAAAAAGAAAAATAAAATGAGAATAAAGAAATGTATAACTGTCAAACCAAATGAAGAAAGAATAAAAACTCTCAATCTAAAAGAAGGCAAACATGGAGGGCAAAAGGAAACCAAGCCAGGCAGAACAAATAAAAATGAAAGATGAAAGCTTCATACTCAAATATACCAATATTAACATTAAAAGTAGGGGCGCCTAGGTGGCGCAGTCGGTTAAGCATCCGACTTCAGCCAGGTCACGATCTCGCGGTTCGTGAGTTCGAGCCCCGCGTCGGGCTCTGGGCTGATGGCTCAGAGCCTGGAGCCTGTTTCCGATTCTGTGTCTCCCTCTCTCTCTGCCCCTCCCCCGTTCATGCTCTGTCTCTCTCTGTCCCAAAAATAAATAAACGTTGAAAAAAAAATTTAAAAAAAATAAAATAAAATAAAAGTAAATAAAGTAAAATAATTTACTGAAAATAAAAAGATTATCCAACAGAATTAAAAAAAAAACTCAACAATATGTTTATAAGAAATAAGACCTAAAAACATATAGATACCAGAGAACAATGTGATAAGATGAAAAGGGCTTATCTGACAAAGATTAACAAAAAGAAGGCTGTATTATCATTAGACAAAGTAATTTTAAATCCAAAAGCTTTTCTATGTATAAAAAGGGTTAATATGAAATGACAAAAAGTTTGATACATTAGGAAAATAAAAATAATTCTTAATTTACATATTTCTAATAACAAAATTTCAAACTATATATTGCAAAAATCAACAGAAACATAGGAGACATAAACAAATCCACAATCTTAATCAGGGCATTTTAACATTCCTTTCTCAGTATTTGATAGAACAAATGGTCAAAAAACCCAGGAAGGTACAGAAAATTTGAACATCACTATTAACATATTTATCCTGATGGATATATATAAAAAACTGTATTCACCAACTATAGTCTTTTCAAGGACACTCACAACATTTAAAACTATGGATCATATTCTGAGCCATAAAGCAAGTAATAACAAATTTCAAAACCATAGCTCATATAGAATTTAATTACATCATAATTAAAAATAAGAAGAAAGTTCTTTTTAAAAAACCCATTTGCGGGGTGCCTGGGTGGTGCAGTCGGTTAAGCGTCCGACTTCAGCCAGGTCACGATCTCGCGGTCGTCCGTGAGTTCGAGCCCCGCATCAGGCTCTGGGCTGATGGCTCAGAGCCTGGAGCCTGTTTCCGATTCTGTGTCTCCCTCTCTCTCTGCCCTCCCCCATTCATGCTCTGTCTCTCTCTGTCCCCCCCCCCCCCAAAATAATGATAAATAAACATTGAAAAAAAAAATAAAAAACCCATTTGCTTTGAAATTATGGATTATAATTCTAAATGACCAATCGGTCAGAGAAAAAAGTCACAAGAGAAATTGGGACATATATTTAACAAAACGGTATTAAATATACAATATGTATCAAACTTTGTCAGATAGTTTCTTTTCAGGAAAACTAAGAGCCTATTTGCACATATTAAATATTAAAATATAAATTTAATGAGCTAGGCATCCATTTAAAAAATTAGAAAACAGTAAATGAAATCTGAAAAAAGTTAAAGGAATAGCCAAAAAAAAAAAAAAAAAAGAAAAAGATACAAATATAATAACCCACCCTAGAAAGACTGAGCTTGAAAAAACTGAGTACAAATGATGAATAACTGGAATAAAAAAGAGGATACCACTACCAATAAAAGTATTATATGGATAATTATATGACAATATATTTGAAAATAAATTTTTTAAATATTAACTTGCTTTTATTTATTTTATTTCATTTTTTAAAATTTACATCTGAGTTAGTTTGCATATAGTGCAACAATGATTTCAAGAGTAGATCCCTTAATGTCTCTTACCCATTTAGCCCATCCCCCCTCCCACAACCCCTCTAAGTAACCCTCTGTTTGTTCTCCATATTTAAGAGTCTCTTATGTTTTGTCCCCCTCCCTGTTTTTATATTATTTTTGCTTCCCTTCCCTCGTGTTCATCTGTTCTGTGTCTTAAAGTCCTCATATGAGTGAAATCATGTGATATTTGTCTTTCTGTGACTAATTTCATTTAACATAATACCCTCTAGTTCCATCCACATAGTTGCAAATGGGAAAATAATTTTTTTTTTTTTTGAGAGAAAGTGGCGAGGGGCAGAGAGGGGTGAGAATCCCACAAGGGGAGGGGTGGGGGAGAGAGAGAGAAACGGGATTCCTGGTCACCCAAAGCAGGGTTCACACTCACCTGAAGTGGGGCTTGAGCTCACCAACCATGAAATCATGACCTGAGCAGAGTCAGATGCTTAACTGACTCTGTTGCAAATGGGAAAATAATTTTTTTTTTTTTGAGAGAAAGAGCGAGGGGCAGAGAGGGGTGAGAATCCCACAAGGGGAGGGGTGGGGGAGAGAGAGAGAAATGGGATTCCTGGTCACCCAAAGCAGGGTTCACACTCACCTGAAGTGGGGCTTGAGCTCACCAACCATGAAATCATGACCTGAGCAGAGTCAGATGCTTAACTGACTGAGCAACCCAGGCGCCCCAGTAAGTTTGAAAATTTAAATGAAAAGAACAGATTACTAGAAAAATGCAAAGTACTAAAATTTATAGTAGAAAAATACACATTATATTTATTTAATATTAAATACACTGAAAGATCATTTAAATCTTTCCACAAAGAAAATTCAGATGGTTTTACCCACGAACTTTACTAAATAGTTCAGGAAAAAGTAACACTCAAGAAACTCTTCTAGTGATTAGAACGAACACTTCCTAACCTATATTATGAAGCCAATATCAGCTTGATACCAAAACCCAACAAACACATTATAAAAACAGAAAACTACAAGCCTATCTTATTTATAAAAATGTTCTTAATAAAACATTCACAACTAAACCCAACTATATATTAAAAGATAATACATCTGAAAAGTGCATATAGTCCAAGAAATCAAAGTTGGTAACAGCATTAGAAAAATCAGTATAATCATCAACATTAGTCCAAAAGGAGAAAAAAAATCATATAATCATCTCGACCGAAGCAGAAAACAGATTCGATACAATTCAACATCTGTTTATGATTATGCTTCCTTGCTAGGGGAAAAGAAAAAAAAAGAGAGAAAAAAAAAAAAAGGATCATCCTTAGTCTGCAAAATGTATTCAGCAATAGCCTAATAAAATACATATAATAGTAAAATGTTCAAATTTTTCCCTTAAGATTGGTATCAGGGACAGAATATCTATCATCACTATTTCTATTAAAGACTGGATTGGAGCCCTTTGCCATTGCAACTGGGTAAGAAAAAAGAACCAAAAGTATAATAATTGAAAAGGTAGAACAATGCTATCATCACTTGCAAACAAAATGATTATATGCATAGAAAATCTAAAATAATCTTCAGAACATTTGTTAGAATTAATAACTGGGTCTAGATTTCTGGATACAAGATCATCTACTGTATTTCTACAGATTTCATACACAAACATATATATGCATATACATACACATATGTGTGTGTACTGACTTTACTACTTTATAAATGTGCATACATATTACCTTTATAAACACACTGTAACAAGCTTATAAAATCATTTTGTAGAAATAAATCTAACAAGAATGTGCAAGTTCTCTATGCTGAAATTACAAAGTATTATTATTTTTTTTTTTTTAAATTTTTTTTTTCAACGTTTATTTATTTTTGGGACAGAGAGAGACAGAGCATGAACGGGGGAGGGACAGAGAGAGAGGGAGACACAGAATCGGAAACAGGCTCCAGGCTCTGAGCCATCAGCCCAGAGCCTGACGCGGGGCTTGAACTCACGGACGACCGCGAGATCGTGACCTGGCTGAAGTCGGACGCTTAACCGACTGCGCCACCCAGGCACCCCTACAAAGTATTATTGAGAGAGATTAAAGGATATATAATTAAGGGGAGAAATATATATTTATGAATTAGAGGACTCAAAATTATAACTATCAATTACTTTCTCTCCAAACTTATTTATATATTCAATGTGATCACAATAAAAATCCCAACATCTTGGGGAGCCCGGTGGTTCAGTTGGTTAAGCATCTGACTTTTGGTTTTGACTCAGGTCATGATCTCATAGTTCATGAGATAAGCCCTGCATTGGGATCCACACTGACAGCACAGAGCCAGCCTGCTTGAGATTCTCTCTCTTCCTCTCTCTAAGTCCCTCCTCTCTCTCTCTCTCAACACAAATAAACTTAAAAATGAATCCCAACATCTTTGGGAACTAGCAAAGTTCAGTCCAAAAAACATGGAAAGCCAAGAATAGTTGATGCTCTTGAAAAGAAGAACAAAGTGAGAGGAAGATCTCTACCATGTATGAAGAGTTAATCAGAAATCCAAAATAGTTAAAACTGTAGTACTGGTGTGAGGTTAGACAAATGAACAGAACAGAATAAGGGGGCCTCAAAAAAGAGCCAGGAATATATGGTCATCTAATTTATGATAATGTGGCATGATTCTAGGAAAAGGATATCTTTTTAGTAACTGATTTTGGGACAATTGGGCATTCATATGGAAAAAGGGAATGAAACCCGATCCTACCTCTCATCTATAAAAATCAATTCCAGATAGACTGTGTCTGTAACTGTGAAAGGTAAAACAACAAAGCTTTTAGAAAATTATAGGAGAATATCTTCATGATACCAGAATAAGGCAAGATTTATTACATGGAATTTCAGAGGAATTAGTCATAAAGAAAAAGACCAATATATTATCTTATAGAGATATTTATGACTTACTTTCATCAAAAGACACCATAAAAAAGGGTGGAAAGGCAAGTCATAGAATGGAAGAAAATATCTGCCTGGGGATTTGTTAAGACTGTATATGCAGAACTCCTAGAAAATAATTACAAAAAGACAGCTAACCTAGGAGAAAATTAGACAAAGGATTTGAATAGGGATGTTACTATGTATCATGTATCTATGTGAGAAAAAAAATTAAAAGGTGTTCAATATCCTTGGTAAAGAAAAATACAAATTAAACCATAGCGAGATACCTTGACCCATCAGAATGACTACAAGAAATAAAGTACCGAGTACTGATGAGGAACTAGTACTAAGTTAACTCTCACACACTGCTATTGAGTTCAACTACTTTGGATGACTGGCATTATCTATTGAAGTTAAAAATATGTGGGAGTAGAACAGCCCCTCTTCTTATCACTCCCAGGGACTATCATAGGGAATTAGTGCTTCTTATCCCTTCACCTTTAGGCTATAGTGGACAAGAAGTCTTGGTTCCTGGAGGAAGAGAATAGGGGTAGGGTGAAATAATTTTCCACCAGAAAACCATCCCATTGGGGTGCCTGGGTGGCTCAGTCAGTTAAACATCTGACTACAGTTCAGGTCATGATCTCATGGTTCATGAGTTCAAGCCCCACATCAGGCTCCGGGCCATAGAGCCTGGTTCGGATTCTGTGTCTCCCTCTCTCTCTCTGCCCCTTCCCCTGCACTCTCTCTCTCTCTTTCTCTCTCTCTCTCTCTCTCTCTCTCACAGAAAATGAATAAAACATTACAAAAAAAAAGAAAACCATTCCATTAAGCTAAAGCTATGACTGCTACCTATGATAGGCTCCTCATGCCAGAACACCAACAGGAAAAGAACATTCATAAGTATCATGAATAGAGAGGGTTGCCAGTATATCACTGGGACAGGAAGAAGCAGGTTTGAAATTTACAGAATTTGCTATGGCATCACTGGTGCTTCTGTAACTGGTGACAATGAAAGTGGAACTGCAGCAACTATAGCCAACAAGGACCCAGTGACCAGAAGCTCACTGGAAACAAAGGTCTTGGTCACTCCACAGAGCAGACCTAGACCAACCAGCAGCTGGTTGAGGTGAAGGGAATATGAAATAGGTGGCAGAGGAGAGTGATCATATATACTAATTATGACCTCAGGAGCAACAACTGTCTTGTTTTACTTTATAAAAAGAAACTGTAATGGCTGCCACTTAGAAGTATTGACTGCTTACACTCAAATCCTTTTCTCTGTGTTTCAAGACAAAAAGATAAATGACAGGGGTTCAAGAAGAAAGCTCAAGAAGAGGGAAAAAGAGATAGCTTTTGAAATACACTTCTGTTTCCTCACTTTTATTCTCTTTGTACTCCCATTCTGGTTTCTAGGTTAATTAGAGAACACATTGCTTCTATCATTTTGGTCCCATGCTTCTTTCAGTGACTCCTGCTCCCTAAGAAAGGAAGTATAAATACCTCTACCTGTCATACACTACCTTAAAAAAATGGCCCCCAAATGACTTTTTCTCCAGAATTTTTGCTGGCAGCCATCTTGAATCTGTATGTTAATCCACCTAGAGAACTCAACTTTTTCTGAACACATCCAAGGCTTTCTTGACACCCTATCCTTAATTCAAGCTGTATCTTATGCCAGGGGAGCTTCCTTCAAGTGTTGCAAAGTCCATATTATCTCCTTAAGAGAAATAATGAGGGGCACCTGGGTGGCTCAGTTGGTTAAGTGTCCGACTTCAGAACTAAGGTCATGATCTCGCGGTTTGAGTTTGAGCTCTGCATTGGGCTCTGTGCTGACAGCTCAGAGCCTGTAGCTTGTTTCAGATTCTGTGTCTCTCCCTCTCTCTGCCCCTCCCATACTCATGCTCTGTCTCTCTCTGTCTCTCAATAATTAAACGTTAAAAAAATATTAAAAAAAAAAGAATTAGTGGGTGTCAATCTCCACCAATTTTAAAGTACTATTCAAATTTGAAGTTTTTTTATACTAATGTAAGGGTCTAACCAAGACTCATCACTCTTAAATATCATCTTCTATATGAATTGATTTCCTTCTATCCTTAACTTCTGAGTTCTTGTCCACCAAACTGCTAAGAGTCTTACTAACTCCTGTTTGGATGAAAGCAGTCCATGTACTTATCTTAACACTCCCCTGTGACTAAGTGTTGTGAAGGCAGGGGCCATCCTCATCATGGATGAGCATTCTCCTTGCAGAACTAAGTGCCTTGTTCAGGAGAAGAGGTTGAGCATGCATAACTAAGTGAGTTGAAAGACAAGTACAGGGGCGCCTGCGTGGCGCAGTCGGTTAAGCGTCCGACTTCAGCCAGGTCACGATCTCACGGTCCGTGAGTTCAAGCCCCGCATCGGGCTCTGGGCTGATGGCTCAGAGCCTGGAGCCTGTTTCCGATTCTGTGTCTCCCTCTCTCTCTGCCCCTCCCCCGTTCATGCTCTGTCTCTCTCTGTCCCAAAAATAAATAAACGTTGAAAAAAAAATTAAAAAAAAAAAGACAAGTACAATATTCATGGGAAAAGCATTCTCAACAAGGAGGGAGATTTTAAAATGTACAGTTCAGGACTTCTGCTACTGGTAAATAGTAACAGAGACTGGACTTAATCTACAGTGAGAAATAACAAACAGACAAAATATATAAAAGAAAGACATTCAAGACACTGAACATTTGGATAGTAACACCTAAGAGAGAAAACAAAGGATGTGAGCCCTACATTTGCCCCACATTACTGCTTTGGAAGACTTTTTAGGCCATGACAGAGGATGGGGAAACACAGCTGGTTGGTTTTTTCAGTGAAGGAGCTTCACTTGAGAATACAAGAACAAGAGCTAGAGTTTTCAGTATAGAGTCCCAGAGAAGACAGAAGTGCACCGAGAACCCTGGGAACGTGTAGAAGGTCCCCCTCGAGTATCCACCAAAGATGATAGACATATGCATATGACAGCTACCGAAGAAGGGAAAGCACAATCTGAAAGGATTAGAGGGAGCTGTATTCTGGGTTCACACATATCCTGCAACAGTGTCTGTTTGAAGCAGGAATAGAAGAAGTCATAATCCATGAATGCTGGTAGAGCACTCAGAAAGGGAGAATAATTAGCTCTACATGAGCACTGCTTTGATTACACCTAACAAATCAAACAATTTTCAGTTATTTAAGTGAAGCTCAAGTTTCAGAATATTTAGAAACATGAAAATAGGCAGCACCCAATAATGTAAAATCCAAATATCTGACAGGAAAATAAGAGCCTGAGAAAAACTAATAAATCAGTTAAAATTGATTCAAAAGAGACACAGATGTTAGAATTATCAGAAAAGGACATTAAAATAGTAATTATAACCAGATTTCCTATGATCAAAACTTAAGTAGAGACAGGGAAGTTATAAAAAAGGGGCTCAAATGAACTTCTAGATATAAAATCTATAATGTCTGAGATGAAAAATAAACCAGATGAGATGAATACCAGAGTAGTAATTGCAAAAGAAAAGACAGTGAACTTGAAAGACAGCAACAGAAACTATCCAAACTGAAATACACAGAGAGCAAAGAATCAATAAAGAAAAGAACAAGGGAGCCTGGGTGCTTCAGTAGGTTAAGTGTCTGACTCTTGATTTCACTTCAGGTAACAATGTCATGATTGGTGAGTTTGAGTCCCACATGGGGCTTGTGCTGACAGTGTGGAGACTACTTCAGATTCTCTCTCTCTCTCCCTCTCTTTCTCTCTCTCTCCCCCTCCCCATCTCTGTGCCCCTCCCCTGTTTGCACACTATCTCTCCCTCTCTGTCTCAAAATAAATAAATAAACTTAAAGAAAAAAAAAGGAAAAGAACATCAGTGAATTGTGGGATAACTTCAAGAGGCAACTTAATACTTAAGTACTTGGAGTTAGAAAAGGAGAGAAAAGGTATGAAAAAAAAATTATGAATAGTTCTAGCTAAAAAGCTTCCAAACTTAATGAAAATCATAAACCTGCAGATCCAAGAATTCCAAGCCTCAAAATGATGAAGAAAATTACAATGTCATATCACAATCAATTAGCTCAAAACCAACAATTTAAGAAAAAAATCTTAAGTTGTTTTATATACACAGTTATGAAAATAAGGATGATCACAGACTTCTCATTAGAAATAATGTAATAAACAAAAAGACAGGCGATGCAACATCTTCAAAGCCCTGAAAGACAAGATACTGTCAAATACAATTTATACTCAGTATAGATATATTTCAAAAATAAAAGCAAAATAAAGATGTTTTCATAGACACAAAAGCTGAAAAAGAAATCATCACCAATATAACCACACTATCAAGAAACATTAAAAGCTCTTTGGACAGAAGGAAAATGTTATCATTTGGAAATTTGGCTCTAGACAAAATAATGAGGAGCACAGAAAATGTTAATTACATGGGTGAATACCAAGATTTTTTTTTATTATATAAATCTCTTTAATAAATGTGTAAATACAAAAAGATAGCAAGGCATTGTGGTGTTTAATACACACATGTAAAATAGTACAAAGGTTGTAAGGCTTCAAGAAAAGAAATGGAAGTATACTACTGCAAAGTTCTTTTATTATAGGTGAAGTTGAATATCACTTGAGATAGGCTGTGGTAAGTTGAAGATTTATACTATAAACCCTGAAGGAACTACTAAAGTAGCAAAACAAAGAACTGTAGCCAATTAGACAAAGAAGAGAACAGAAAAAGATGAACAAGAGAAGATGAGGAAACAAATATCAAGATTATACTAAACTTAATCATGTCAGTAATCACATTAAATGCAAAAGCTTTAAACATCCCAGTTAAAAGGCAGAGATTGTCAAAAAGGATTAAGGGGGGAAAAAGGCAAGACCTGACTATCTGTTGCTTATAAAAAACAGACTTCAAAAATAAAGTCACACAGGTTAAAAATAAAAGGTGAAGATGTTAAAAGTAGTCCAAAGAAAGCTGGAGTAGACAGAATAAATCTCAGCTCAAACAATACTGCCAGGGTATAAGGTCATATCATAGTGATAGAGGAGTCATAATGCCCCAAACAATGAAGCTTCAAAATAAATGAAGCAAAATTTATAGATCTGCAAAGAGAAATAGACAAATCCACAATTATATTCAGAGGTTTCAATAGCCCTTTTCAGTAATTCATAGAATAAACTGGAATAAAGTTAGTAAGGACATAGAAGACTTAAACAACACCATCAATAAGAAATTAGCAAGGACATAAAAGACTTAATACCATCAACAACAAATGCTTGACATTTATAGAACATTCTACCCAAGAAAAGCAAAATTTGTACTCTTCTCAAAAAAGCCATTAAGAGGGACCATATTCTAGGTAATAAGTATAAATAAATTTAACACAGTTCAAGTCATATAAAATATATTTTCTGACCACTATGGAATTAAATTAGAAATCAATAACAAAGATCTCTGGAAAACACCCAAATATTTGTAAACGAAATAACACATTTCTAAATAACCTATGGGTCAAAAAGAATTCAAAAAGGAAATGAGAAAGTGTTTTGAACTGAATGAAAGTGAGCACACAAATATGTGGGATTACATTAAAGCAGAACATAGGGGGAAATTTATAGCACTAAATTCATGCATTAGAAATGAATGGTCTCAAGTCAATGACCTCAGATTTAACATTAAGGAATTAGAAAAAAAGAATAAACTAAATTCAACATAAAACAAGGTGATGAAGTTCAAATTGGAAATAAATGACACAGAAAACAGAAAAACAATAGAGAAAATCAATGAAATCAAAAGCCTTCTCTCAGAGAACATTGATAAAACTGATAAATCTCTAGCCAGGCTGATAAAGGAAAAACAGAGGGAGACAGAGAGAGAGATTGAGAGAGAGAGAGAGAGAGAGAGAGAGAGAGAGAGAGAGAGACAGAGACAGAGACAGAGACAGAGAAGGCTCTAATTACCACTATTAAGGCTATGAGCAAACATTGCCAATAAACTCAACAAATTGGATGAAAAAGGAAAAATTCCTTAAAAGACACAACTACCAATGTTTACTGAGGAAGAAACAGATAACCTGATCACTCTGTATCTACTAAGAAATTGACATTTGATATGATGCTATATAAAGTCTCATGAATCCTCAAGAATGGTACTAGAGTTAATAAATTCAGCAAAGTTGCAGGATACAAGATCAATACACAAAAATCAGCTATTTCAATCCATTAAATACAAAGACTGGACTTTGTAACATTCTGGAAAGAAAATTAATAAAGCTATTCCATTTACAATAACATTTAGAAAGATAAAATATCTGGTAACAAATTTAACCAAGGAGTTGAAAGACTTACATATTGAAAACTACAAAATATGCCCGAAAGGGAGCACCTGGGTGGTTCAGTCAGGTAAGCGTGTCTTGATCTCACTTCAGATCTTGATCTCAGGGTTGTGAGTTCAACCCCTGTACTGGGCTTCAAAGGTGTTAACCCTACTTAAAAAAAAAAAAAAAAAAAAAAAGAAAGAAAGCTAACCTATCATACAACCCAGCTATTCCACTCCTGGGTATTTTATTTATCTAAGAGAAATTAAAGCCTATTTCCATACAAAGACCTATACATGAATTTTCATAGCACCTTTATTTGAACAGCCAAAAACCGTAAACAATCCAAATGCCTATCAATGGATGAATTATGGACATAAACAGCTGAGATATAGCTACATAAAGGAGTATTACTAGCAATGAAAAGAAACAAATTATTAATACATAACAACTTAGATGAATCTCAAAATGTTTGTGCCAAGAGAAAAAGGCCAGATGAAAAAAGTACATACTACAAATCTCTGGAAAATCCAAAATAAAGTGACTGAAAGATCAATGGTTGCCCAGGAGCTCAGAGAAGGGTGGGAGAGAAGCTTTACAAACTTTTAGGGGTGATGGATATGTTCATGAACTTGGCTGTGGTGACAGTTACTCTAGTGTATACGTATGTAAAACTCATCAAACTCTCCATTTTCAATATGTACAGTTTATTGTGTGTCGATTGTACCTCAATGAAGCAGTTTTATAAATGAAAGGGCAGATGAAGTTTGCAACTGATAATTAACTAGTAAAAGTGTTTTCTCCCTCCTAGTGGCACACTAATTTTCCCTAACTTTTATTATTTGGTGGGTCTTACAGAGAAGCGAAAAACAACTGCTAAATAAACTGGCCTTTAGGAAGTACACTGTCACCTGACTTCTCCAAGGCTATTTTCACCTTAGGAAAAGAGAAACTCACTCTCTCTCTCTCTCTCTGTCTCTCTCTCTCCCTCCCTCCCTCCTTCCTTCCCTCCCTCCCTCCCCTCCTTCATACCTTCCTTCACCTTAGGGAAAGAGAACCTTCCTTCCTTCCTTCCTTCCTTCCTTCCTTCCTTCCTTCCTTCCTTCCTTCCTTCCTTCCTCCCTTCCTCCCTCCCTCCCTCCCTCCCTTCCTTCCTTCCTTCTCCTTCCTCCCTCCCTCTCTCCCTTCCTTCCCTCCTTCCTTTCTCATTCAACAAATATTTATTCAGCACCTAAATATCAGGCATTATTCTAGACACTGTAAAGTCATAGAGAATATAAGCAAAAACTCTTGCTCTCATGGAGCTAACATTTGAGTGGGAGAATACAGACAATTAAAAAAGTAAGTACAATAGATGGTATGTTGTTTGAGAAGAATTATTATGGGGGAAAATATAAGGCAGAAAATGGAGGGTCTGGCCAAGAAAAAGGAGTAAACTCTGCTTTTCATGAGGAAGTCACAGAAATAATCATGGAAAAGACAACATTGAAGTGAAGATCTAAAGAGGGCGAGGGGTCAGCCACGCAGACAACTGGGGAATGAGTATCACAGACAGAAGAACTAGCAAGTGCAAAATCTCTGGGGCAGAAATGTGCTGGCTTCTGGGGCTACAGTGAGAAGTCCAGTGTGGACTGGTGAGAAGTAAGCAAGGAGGAAAGTAATGAGATTATGTCAGAAATGATAGGGAAAGATCATAAAGAGGCTGGTGAGCCATTACTGATTTTGACTCTGAGTGAGAAAGGAAGCCATGGAGGCTTGAAGAGGAGACTGGGTGGGGGAGGGGCAGAGGCTGGGTTGGAGTAAGGGAAGGTGGGGAAGGGTAGAAGCAAGGAGGGTATTTAGTATGGGGCTACTACAGTAACTCAAGCAAAAGATGATGGTGGCTTGGTCCAGGAGGTAGAAAAAAGACTTGCTTACAGTCATGAATGAAATAGGAAGAAGATGGGAGTCGGATTTTGGCAAGAATAACCTGAAGGATGAAGGGACCAAAGCTGAAATGTGGAAAATTGTGATGAAATACTCTTAGGGGGAAGATCAAAAGTTCGATTTTGTATGAATTGTGTTTGAGGTGCCAGTAAAAAACAAAACAAAACAAAACAAAAAAACCCAAAACACCTCCTTTAATGGGCTTAGTAAGGAAGAACAGAAAACAAGGGGGCTCATTTGAAAATGAAATGAGGTCAAGAGTGATCACTATTAAAAGAGAAACCTAGCATTCTAGCTAGGTGCTGGTAAAAGCCTGTGGCTACAGCGATGCAGAAGAATGGGTAGACACATTTAGGAGGTGAAAATTAACAATGCTTGGTTCAGTGCTATAAGCAAACAAATCTAGGATAAAATACTAAGGTAAAACTCAGAAACCGTCATGGTTTGCTAAATTTGTTCAGAAAGCAAAAAAGGAAATGCAATTAATTCTTGATAATTCTGGAGCGCCTGGGTTGCTCAGTCAGTTAAGCATCCGACTCTGGATTTCGGCTCCATGATCTCATGCGGCTCATGAGTTTAAAGCCCAGCATCGGGCTCTGTGCTGATAGCTTGACCAGCTGTTTGAGATTCTCTGCCCTTCCCTTAAGCACACACGCACTCACATATGCCCCCACCCATCAACACAAATAAAATAAAATAAAATAAAATAACTCTTTATAATTCTAATGAATGCTTCTTTTAAATCCAGAGACATGGTGCAGTATTTTAAGTGACACGTAAGGCTCGAATGCCTAAAAATAGGGCAGCATGTATACATTTATTTATGTACATAGACATGGTGCAGTATTTTAAGTGACGTGTAATGCTCGAATGCCTAAAAATAGGGCAGCATATATTAGGGCATGAGAAATACCAGAAAGGAGATACTGCCAAACATTTAGAGTAGTTATCTCTGGATGGTGGAATTTCTGGTAACTTTCTTTTATTTTTTTAATTTTTTTCTTTTATTTTTTTCTTTCTGTTTACTAAGCTTTATCACGATTTTTCTTTTACAATTTAAAACAGAGTATCAGTTTTGTTCCTCTAGAAAGAACAAGAAAAGAGGCAACAAACAATCAATGAGTGATTTACAGTTGATCAAATTCTTGCCAGATTACTTGCTCCACTTTTAAGCTCGGAGATATCAGAAGCTATTAACAAGAAGATTCCAATTTGTGTAAAAAATGAGCTTTAAAGTCTTTAAAATTCATTAATAAAAAATACAAGTTCTTCTTAAATATTAAGAACAAACTGAAGGTTGATGGGGGGTGGGGGAGAGGGGAAAGTGGGTGATGGGCACTGAGGAGGGCACTTGTTGGGATGAGAACTGGGTGTTGTATGGAAACCAATTTGACAATAAATTATATTAAAAAGAAAAAAAAATTACAAGTTCTGTTTGCCATGCAGGTTAACCAAGGTGGCATCTAGAATATGATGTTAAGTCTTTTTAAATACTGTTTGTCAATACTGGGAAGAAGAAAGGCAAAGAATGATCATCTGTTGAAGCAAAGTGAACTATAATTGTAGATGGCAACAATAATTTGGGGCCTGGAAAGCCCATCTTTTCCTTTGATTTGCATTTGGATTGATGGAGTCTCTAACTTAGAATAATAAAATTAACTGCTTTGTTAAAGCAAAGCGATAAGAAATTTCATTTCTTCGTCTCAATGAAGCCACCCAAAATCCCATGTATTTTCTTTTGTAAATTGTTTATTTTTAATACTCTACACTCATTATTCTTTTATATGCTGAATGTTAACACTTTGGTGATGGCATAAGACCATCCCTGCTCCTGTATGTTTTTTTTTTATTGAAGTATAGTCAACAAACAATATCTTATTAGTTTCAGATGTACATCATAGTGATATGATTATTTTTGTACATTATAAAATGACCCGCACTTTAAGTCTACATCTGTTACCACAAAAAGTTATTACAATATTATTGTCTATGGCAGCTTCTGCAGGCCAGATGGAGCTGGAGCAGGTGCAGGACAAGATGGTCCCAGGCCACACCAAGGTATCCCTTATGGGATGGCTGTATCAGATGCAGGCCAAGGAGCTGTATCAGATGCAGGCCAAGAGCAGTCTCAGTGCATGTTACATAGAAGCCAGTGTGGCAAGACAGCTGGGGCTAGAGTGAGCACATGCCAGGGGTGTCCCGCGGCATGCCAAACTGGGCTGTTATGGCAGGCTGGCTGGAACTGGAGCAGCTGTGGGGGGTGGGGGGGTGCTGGAGCACAACATACTGGGACTGCATCTTAGCAGGACGGCTCGGTTGGGCACCTGCCAGAAGGGGTCCCTGAGCTCACTGTATCAGGGCACCCTTGACTCAGTGGCTGGAGCTGAAGTGGGTGCAGGCTAGTGATGCCCAGGCTGTGTAGTACTGGGGTCCCCTCAGGGAGACAGCTGGAGTTGATGTAGCTTAGGGGTCTGGGCATGCTGAGGTGGCCCTAGCAAGTGAGAGTCCCTGGAATCTGCTCCTGTTGGGTTCATCAAGGTGGAGAGTCAATATAAAAAGTGGCTCTCGCTGGCACCTTCAACCCAGAGAGTTCTAGTAGTTTCCTGACCATTTGGCAGAGGCTCTAGGGTTAGTAAATAGATTTCCTTTACTGACAGTCTAGTTGTCCTTTATTTTTTTTTTTTTTTATTTTTTTATTTTTTTAAATTTTTTTTTTCAACATTTATTTATTTTTGGGACAGAGAGAGACACAGCATGAACGGGGGAGGGGCAGAGAGAGAGGGAGACACAGAATCGGAAACAGGCTCCAGGCTCTGAGCCAT
Organism: Puma concolor; assembly: GCF_028749965.1. NCBI lineage: Eukaryota > Metazoa > Chordata > Mammalia > Carnivora > Felidae > Puma > Puma concolor. The sequence continues at coordinate 124,423,714 of NC_141672.1, read as the reverse complement.
CAGCCCAGAGCCCGACGCGGGGCTCGAACCCATGGACCGCGAGATTGTGACCTGGCTGAAGTCGGACGCTTAACCGACTGCGCCACCCAGGCACCCCTAGTTGTCCTTTAAACCACAGTTTTTTTCACTGTGCCCCATGGCATTCAAGTTTGCAGGCCAGCCTCTTCAGTAATATCCCTCCCCACTGCAGGTGGCGCTTTGGGAGTGGGGATCCTGTCACCACCGTGTCTCCTGGACTTAAAGTCAATGGTGGTATGGTTTACCTAATCCCTGTCAGGTTCACTCTTACATGCTGTTTGGCAACTGTCCTGGTTCATCCAGATCAAAGCAGAAGAAAAGTAAGGAATAAAAGGAAGACAGAAAGGGGTGCCCTGGCTCTTTGTCTCTCTATGGCTCCCACTGCACTATGACAAATATCCATCTTTTCCAGGGAGGAAAAGCAGTCTTCTGATCACTCCCCTTGTTATATACATGTATAATCCACCTGTGACAAGTGGACACCAATGCATACACAAGCACTCTACCCATGATGGCCTCCGACAAGATCCACCATGCAGAAACAAGTTAAAACAGAACTTCTATTGATACCCATTTTAAATCTCATCTTGTAATGTTTCTTTACTATCAAATATTTTACAAGATACCTAAACTATTAGTTTAGTAGTAATTTGACCCACAAAACCAGTAATGGTTCAATCTAATGCACAGACCTTAATTTACAAGGAAGTAAAAAAGCATACATTGCAGGGAAGATATGTGTGCTTGGGCACTGGTTACCAATTAGGGTGTATGAATGAGTCTTGGAACTGGTAACCTCACTGGGAAGACAAAAGGTATGGGCAGAGTCAGACAATGCCAAACAGAAAATTGAGGTCTCCCTGTGCCTGCCAGCAAATTGCTGCATCTTGCTGAAATTCTGATTCCCACATGTAAAATAGGGATGACAGTGGTCCTGTGGGATGAGTCACTTGTGGAGAGTCCAGCCTAAGGAGGCACCCAAACTGAAGCATAAACCCTCTAGGCCACCAGGGCCCTTTGTGTTAAATATCATCCCAGCCCCTCCTTCTGCTAATAAGCACATCCCTCACTGCACAGCTGCTTGCTGACGACAATGCAGCAAAGCCAGGAACTTCTTCCCCAAGCTGAGGCCCCTGTTGCAGGGAATTCTGTCTCCCTGCCCCCTCCCACATGAGGTTAGGACACATAATTGTCTTTTTTTTTTTAATGTTTATTTATTTTAAGAGAGAGAGAAAGCATAAGTGGGAGAGGGGCAGAGAGAGAGGGAGAGAGAAAGAATCCCAAGCAGGCTCTAGACTGTCAGCTCGGAGCCCCACATGGGGCTTGATCTCATGACTGCGAGATCATGACCTGAACTGAAATGAAGAGTTGGACGCTTAACCAACTGAGCCACCCAGGTGCCCCAGGACACATAATTGTCTTAATAATGCAGGAAAGTCTATCTCCACGTCTAATTTAAATGTTCCCTGCCCAAGTCTGTCTTTCTCTGTTCTAAAGCTGCACCTCTCCTGCAGTATAATGAGGCAGATGAGAGCAGGCTTAAGCTGAAAACCTGAGGCCAGCACTTACTGCATTGCATCTCATCTGAGAAGCAGATTTCACTTCCCTGTGTCCTGGATGCCGCATTTTTAGTTGTAAAATGGGAACAGTGACAGAAGAAAAACCTGTCAGGTTTTGGTTTGCCTGAGACGTGGCATACTGTGTGTGCACAGGTGGGCACTGTGGCTGGATGCTGTCACAAGAGGGTGCAGCTGCTGCCCCGTCACTCCACACAAGTGCTATGTCCTTGCCCTTTCCCATAAAAGGCAGCCACAGAGTGGGGACAGGAGAGTCTCTGAGACCTCAAGGGTCAACAATGTCCATTTCCAGATAGGGAACAAGCCTGGGCTTTGAGAGGAGTGACATGGCCAAGGTTCCATGGCCATGTCATGGCTGGTCTCCCTGCTCTCTGCCCAGCTTCACTGCCCCCTGAAACTGTTCACCATGATTCCATTCCCCACCACCTCTCCTCCCCTTCATTAAACACTGTTCCTGGGTATGTCTGTGTGGGTGTTCCCAGATGAGATTAGCATTTGAATCAGTGGAATCAGTATAGTAGATGGTCCTCCCCAACATGGGTATGTATCATCCAATCCACTGGGGACCTGAATAGACCCAAAGATGGAGAAAGGAGACATTCACCCCCTTTTTTTCAGCCTCACTGACTGAGCTAGGATATCTTATCTCATTGTCTTCTGCCCTCAGACTGAGATTACATCATTGGTTCCTCTGGATCTCAGGCTTTCAGTCTCAGACTGAATTACACCACTAGCTTTCTGGGATCTCCAGCTTGCAGATGGCAGATCATGAGACTTCTCACCTTCCAAATCACATGAGCCAATTTCTATAACAAATCTCTCTCTAGACATATAGATCTCCATATGTATAAATATCTGTATGTCTCTCTCTCTCTCCCTCTCTCTCTCTCTCTCTCTCTCTCTCTCTCTCTATATATATATATATATATATACACACACACACATGTTTATGTATGTATACACACACACACACACACACAGAGAAATTTATTATAGATAATGGCACATAGACATTGACATGGAGAGACAGACACAGAGACATCTACCTATCTATTTCTCTTAATGACTCTGTTTCTCTGGAGAACTTAATACAATACCCAACAACCTCTTAGGGTCTATTACCCTTTCACAATACCTCAAGATTCCTAACTAAGGCCTCTTCCCAAAATAGCCTCAAGGCCCTAAGATATGAAACAGGAGAGGTTTCGAAGAACAGTTTCTGTAAGTGGGTTCACCTTTCGTGATTTCTGCCTCCTGAGTATCAGCTGACCTAACTGGTAAAAATCAAGATTCTTGGGCAGACACCTCCTCATGGGAAAACTGCACATGTATCTTGATGTATCTATCTATACACACACACATGCACACTCATGTGAGATGCATGAGTGGATGGTATGCCTGCAGCTTACCCTTACATTTTAAACTTTAAAAACAAAGAACAATTGTTATATATTTTAATCTTGTGTTGCAAGATTTCTGGAGGCCTTGAAGGACAGGGTGTGGTGTCTGGAATTTTAAAAACCAGGCAGTACTTGAAAGGAGGCCAGACTCCAGGAGCAAAGGAAATCCCCAGGGTTGCCCAAGTTCACACCTAGACAGAAACCTGGGATACCAAGCAAAGGAGGTCTGGGACATGCATCGACGATATTCCAAAATGCTAGTGTCTCTTAAAAGTGTGTCCACTCTGCAAGGTGGTGGACTGAAATAATTTCACAGAGTCAGGGGGAGGGCAGACAATGAATGGCCAGCCAACAGTATGAAGCAAAACAGTTCAGATGTGGAATAGCATTTCGTGGTAGGGGGGCAGAGGGACTTCATTAGGAGGCAAGTTGACAGTGATCCTCATTAGGGAAAGCTGGTGGGACCATGCTGCCAGTTCAATGAAGTCTGGGACACAGCACCTGCTATAAAAGGATTCACTCCAGGAAGCACTGTTCATAATTAACTACTACACAGATCAGAGCCAGCTAGCACAGGCTCCTCCCACATGAATCAACCTAACGGTAATGCAAATAAAACAGCCCTGAAATTACATCTATGAAAGAATATCACTTAATTTTATTTTATTGAGGTTTTCAAAAGCACATCTTTTGTAGGTGATCAATGTTTGTGATTTTTCAAAAAAAAAGTGTCTTAATTAGTATATTATGGAAATATCAGCTTCTATTAAGAGGGCAAGAAGAACATAAAGACTGATTATTATCCCATTCATGTCTGGAAAACAGAGGAAATAATTATAGAAAAGTAAGTATTTATACCCAGGTGTAAATCCTGCACTGCATGGCTTCTCAAACTTGGAAGGGGCTTTTCAAATATAAATTCCCCAGGGACCAAGTCAAAATTCAGATCCTATCTCTGTTGGTCTGGGTGGGCCCTGGGACCTCTGCATTTCTCAACAGCCCTAGGTGACAGCAATGGTGGTGCTAAACCTACCACCCTTTGAAACAAGGACCTAGAAAACCAAAGAATTATGTGTAAATAGTTATTCAAAGATCCATGATGCAATATGGGTTTCTAGGACTGAGGATGCTCCCTTCCTGGTGATCTCAGCCATCTTTAACTTACCTCCCTAAAACACAAGGGTTATCACCATGGAGGGTTCCATCTGTGATAGTACAAATTGTATAGGCTCTTCCCTCAAATTCAAGGGGGGCCAAGAGCTAAGGGCTCCAGCCTGCCAATTGCAGAGGGTAATTCTGCAGTGTGCCTAGTAAACACTTAAGAGGAGGCAGGAAAAACACTGGACATAAATTAAGGCTTGCTTCTGGATTATTTTCCCTTTGAAAGCTTGGCTTTTATAACAGTCCTTCAGCTTGAGACAGAGCATCTCTGAAGAGCCCTGGTGGCCACATGGGCCCTCATAATGAAGTTGGTGCTAGCACTATGGGGCATGTGTCTGCTGAGCTCAGCACTGCAGCCCAGGCTCCTGGGCTGCAGGTACAGATTTTTCTAACAGCCACTGGCACATCAAGTCAATATCTTCCCCTCTTCTGTGGAATACCTGCCAATAACTGCAATATGTGACCAAAGAATTCCTGCAAAAAATCACAACTTTCCTTTAAAAGTACAAAGTCCTGCCCCTGAGATTAAGGCACGTAGCAGCCCCCCAAAGTGTTGCTTCTGTTGTATGTGTTCCTCTGGTTTTATACCAGGGGGGGCTCAGGTTAAAGCTACAGACCTGGCATTCCACATCCCACAGGCCAGCACTCTGCCAGTGGAGAACTTGCTCTTACAGCAGTATTAAAGCTGCCCTGCTCTTGGGCACGGGCAGGCAGTGACTCCCACAGCCCGAGGCAAGGGGTCAATAATGCAGCCTCCTCTTTTCCAGAACAGTGGACAATTCTCAACTAACACTTAAACTCTCCAGGCCTCTCCATTATTCTGTGGACTCAGAGCTCAAGGCAAGCCTCCCACTTGCAACAGCTCTATTATGTTTACTATCAGGCCCTTCTGCACAGAGAGGTTTCACCCTGTAATGAGGCCCAAAGGAGCTGCTCCCTCCCTCCCTCCAGAAGCCCTTCAAGGACAGCATCTGGGGCAGGAGAAAGGCTGGTGATAAGAATGGCTACCCCCACTGACTGTGGGCCTGGCAGGAAAGAAAGGCCTCTAACACTGTTCCCATTTTGCAGATGTTGAAACTGAGGACCACAGAAGTCATATGACTCCTAGGTCACAAGCTAGCAAGTGTAGGACCAAAGCCTGGTCTCCACACTGCTCTGCCACCAGTCTCTAACTTCAAGCGGGACCATGCCTGCCCAGGCTCCTCCTCCTCAGACCCCCAAGTGTCCACCTGCATCATTTTTGTCAAGCCCTTGCAAGGCCCTGTCCCCTCTGAAAATAGGGGCTTCCTCTTAGCCAGCAAGAGGGGGTGAGAAGAGCCAGCCACCACCACAGCAGGTTGGGAAACTGAGAAAGCAAAAAGTTGAATACCACTTCACAGCTTTATTTCTTCTTTGTATTAAGTAAAGGGCACAGTATTAAGTCAGCTTTCCCAGTTCTGCTCTCCTGTACTACTACTGAGTTTTTCTCCTAGAAATTCTCAGAAGGAATGGAGCGGGCAGCATCCATAAGCACATGGCCAGGCATCCTCTCCACCCTTACCAAGTAAGGGCAGTCTGGGAGGCTGGGACTATTCCTTCTCTCCTGTTTGAGGCAGGCTTCACTGTGAATCCAGCTCTGCTGCACTCAACAGATCAAATTACTTAGCCAGTGCTTCCTTGAGAGAAGGGATTTTTTGTTTTAATTACAAGGCCTGGCACACATAAGTGCTTAATAAATCTGTGAGCAATGAATCAGTCTTTCAGAACCTCCTGTTTCCTCCTCTGCACAACCTAGCTACTGCCATCCTCTGAAGGACAAGGCCCCAATCCTCAATACTGCCTCCCTGCCTCCACTCTGGCTGCTCCTCACACAAGGAAGGCAGAAAGTAAAGACATGGTGAGGGCTTAGTTCTCTCTGCATCTTGGCCAGATCCCTAAAAGTGATAAGTTGTCATACTAATTAAGCCCAAATGTAGCACTGCCATGGCCACACATGATGTGAGGGACACCCAGTGCTGCACCCTTGCTGAAATGCAACTATTTCCAATCCTCACTATCTGGTAACAGGAGCGTGTGCTGAGTACATGCAATGGGCCTAGATGGGTCATGTCATCCCACCTGCCAATAGCCCCAGGAGGGTTCCCCATCACTCCCATCTTACCAGTTGGGAGGTGTAAAAGAGAGGTCCTTAGGGGCCCAGGCAAGGCCTTTCCATCCCAGAACCCCAGAGCTCAGCGTCTGTGCTCACCCAGAAGAACACCCATTGCGCTGCAGCAAAACCTTCTGGAATGAATCCATGGACTAAAATGACAACCTGGAAAGGCACACAGTTGGACTGTACCCTAGCAATAATCTAGGAGGTGCCTGGGTGGCTCAGTCAGTTAAGGGTGCGACTTCAGCTCAGGGCATGACCTTGTGGCTCGTGGTTTGGAGACCTGCGTTTGGCTCTGTGCTGACAGCTCAGAGCCTGGAGCCTGCTTCTGATTCTGTGTCTCCCTCTCTCTCTGCCCTTCCCCTGCTCACACTCTCTCTCTCTCTCTCAAAAATAAATAAATATCTTTAAAAATGTTTAAAGAAAGAATGTAGTCAGGGTTCTGTCAACACTTTAAAGGAGTGGAACTCTCTTATCAAACAAAATCTTAAGTGAAACCCATAAGTTTGTGTACAGGCATGTATCTACTATATGCATACACATGTATTTACATATATGTGTTGTGCATGCATATATTATAGAGACACATGGAGATACACACATACATACACATTTTGTCCTGCCCTGTTTCTTGGCATCAACAGTTTCTCTAGACCAAGCTGTTCTGCCCATTACAGTCAGATTTTTGGATGGTAATCAATTTACTTTCTGTCTGTTCTAGCCTAGGCTGCTGCTCCTTAACTTTACTACAGTGCCAACCGCCACTGCAGGCTTCTGAGCCAGAGAGTGCCCAGAGGAGTGCTGCGATCCGTGTGGAGGATCCTGGCAGCTGCTGCCCAGAGTGCAAGGCTGACTGCGGCAAGAAAACCCTGCCTGGACCCGGTACAGTGCCCTTGAGAAGGTGCAAGGAGGGGCCAAGCAGACTGCTGTGGGTGGGAAGCACAAGACAGATGCAAGCATCCCTGAAGGGTACCCCCAGTGAGCCGGAGCAAGTGAAGGCACAGGAGGAGGGGCACTGCAAGAATGGGCTCTGCAGCCACAACACCTATTTGTCGCAGCCCCACTTTCTGACCAGCTGCAGGATTTTATTATACAAGGTACCTAACCTCTCAGACCTGGGCCACCTTACTTTAAAATGGGAAGCAACTGAACCTGTCTTGGGATGGTGGTCCACAGCCCTGGGGAGCTTGGAACACCCCAGTGCCTACCCACCCCACACCAAGGGAGCCAGAGTGCTGGTGGGCCAGGCCCTCAAAGATGTGTAAAGCTCCCCTGAAGATCGTGTGCACCTCCCATGGTAGATTTAGATCAACCATACTAGTAACAGGCTAAGTGGTAAGTACTGGCAAATGTTAGCTGTGGGAACCAGTACCACAGGCAAGCCACCTGGCAGCTTTCAAAGATCTGAAGAACTCTTCTGTGGAAGGAAGATTAGATGTCCCCCATATGGCCCCAAGGCCGGGGCTGGGAGAACCTTTCAAAGTCATAGATTTGAGGTGAATCTGATGTGCCAACCTTGACAGGTACATGGAAGGGCCCTGCATGTCTCTGATGCGGTGACACCTGGTGGAGGTGGGGCTGAGGAGGGCTGCCTCCCAAATTCCCCTCCTCCCTGGAGTCTGGTTCCCAGGTACTGCCCTGGTAAAATCTATAGGCCAGGGAACTGGTTGTCTGCCCTCAGTGAGGCAGGGTCAGGACAGTGGTAACTCCAATTGCAGGGCCGGGGTGGCTTGGAAATGAGCAGACCATTATAGGATTAAGTGAGAAGGGCAGCCATGACAAAGGGAATGGTCAGCTCAGTGGGGCCTCCTAAGCTATGTGGTGGGTGGTGAATAAAAGGAGTGCCCAGGCTACCTGCACCCATGGCAACTCAATACCATTAACTGTGGACTATTTTTGTGAAAGGTATAATGAGGGGTGAAATAGTTTCATCTGCTTAGAATAAAAGCAAATGTGTCCTACTCCTTTCATGTCATGATTGTGGAATCAGAAGCACAAACTCTGAGTTGGTCAGGAAGCCTTGAGTGGGGCCAAGCATGGTGGTGCCGGCCACAGAGACTTGGACTCCCACCTGTTTGCCCCAAAGAGAGTCACCCTCTGCCCCCCCCCCCCCCCCCTGGGGCCAGGCCTCATTTTTCAAAACTGACTCTCAAGGGCGCCTGGGTGGCTCAGTCAGTTAAGCATATGCTTCGGCTCAGGTCATAATCTCATGGTTCGTGAGTTTGAGCCCCACATCAAGCTCTCTGCCATCAGCATGGAGCCTGTTTGGGATCCTCTGTTCCCCCCTCTCTCTGTCCCTCCCTGAAAGCTCTCTCTCTCTCTCTCTCAAAAGTAAATAAAAACAAACATCATATATATATGTGTGTGTGTGTGTATAAAACTGACCCTCAGAAGAGTTCTCTTTTTACTACTGGTGTAAAATAAGTCCTGAGATTACTTTTATAATGTAAAATGAACAGGTGAATACAAAAAATGTAAGATATTCTGTCAATGGAAATGATCTCTTCCTTGAAGGAAACTCTAAAATCAAAAGACTTCAGTCAAGAGTTGGAAGGTTTTTCCCTGACTATTTCTAAGACAAATTACTTAGGAAGAAGTGTTTATGTCCTGGCATGGCATTAACTATTAACTAACTTAAACAAACATGTGCATACATGTGTACACACACACACATACACAAATACGTATAAGTACTCTAACCAAATTTCTGAAATCTTCCCAATAGTACAATTCTTGTTCTTTTTGTTCCATTGTCATTCACAGAGTTTTTAATATTTAATATACATATAATAATATAAATTTTCTTGGCAGGCTGCAGCCAGCCAGAGAAAGCCATCCTGCCTAAGCAAGAAGTACCATTCATCCCCCCTGATCACTGTCCAGAGTTTCAAGTACCCACAGTCAACTGTGGTCTGGAAGCTGATATTCCTCCTTCAGACCTATCATCACAAGGTCAATAGCAGCCTAACATTATGTCACAAAGCCTACATCATTCACTTCACTTTGTCTCATCACACAGGCATTTTATCATCTCACATCGTAAGAAGGGTGACTACAGTAAGATACTTTGAGAGAGAAATCACATTCACATACCTTTTATTATAGTATATTGCTACAATTGTTTTAATTTAATATTAGCTATTATTGTTAATCTATTATTTTGCCTGATTTGTAAATTAAACTTTATCACCGGAATGTATGTATAGGAAAAAACATAGTACATAGAGGGTTCAGTACTGTCTGTGGTTTCAGACATCCACTGGGGGTCTTGCAATGTATCCCCCATGGATAATGGGGGACTACTATACGAGGGCTCAAGATTCTAGCATTAATTTCAACAAGAGACAGGATCATATGGTTCTTATCTTTTCTTTTATTAATGTGATGTATCACATTGATTGATTTGCAAATACTGAACCAGCCCTGCAGCCCAGCAATGAATCCCACTTGATCATGGTGAATATTTCTTTTTATATGCTGATGAATTTGATTTGCAAGTATCTTGTTGAGAATTTTTGCATCCATATTTATCAGCGTATTGGCCTGTAGTTCTCTTTTGTTGCTGGGTCTCTGGTTTGGGAATCAAAGTAATGCTGGCTTCATAGAATGAGTCTGGAAGTTTTCCTTCCCTTTCTATTTTTTGGAACAGCTTGAGAAGGATAGGTATTATCTCTGCTTTGAATGTCTGGTAGAATTCCCCAGGGAAGCCATCTGGTCCTGGACTCTTATTTGTTGGGAGATTTTTTTATAACTGATTCAATTTCTTTCCTGGTTATGGGTCTGTTCAAATTTTCTATTTCTTCCTGTTGAGTTTTGGAAGTGTGTGGGTGCTTAGGAATTGTCCATTCCTTCTAAGTTGTCCAGTTTGTTGGCATATAACTTTTCATAGTATTCCCTGATAATTGCTTGTATTTCTGAGGGATTGGTTGCAATAATTCCATTTTCATTCATGATTTTATATATTTGAGTCCTCTCCCTTTTCTTTTTGAGAAGCCTGACTAGAGGTGTATCAATTTTGTTTATTTTTTCAAAAAACCAACTCTTGGTTTTATTGATCTGCTCTACTGTTTTTTTAGATTCTATATTGTTTTCGATGAAGAAAAAGCATTTAACAAAATTCAGCATCCTTTCTTAATAAAAACCCTTGAGAAAGTCGGAATAGAAGGAACATACTTCAACATCATAAAAGCCATTTGTGAAAAGCCCACAGCTAATATCATCCTCAATGGGGAAAAACTGAGAGCTTTCCCCCTGAGATCAGGAACACAACAGGGATGTCCACTCTCACCACTGTTGTTTAACATCATGTTGGAAGTTCTAGCATCAGCAATCAGAAAACAAAAGGAAATCAAGGGCATCAAAATTGGCAAAGATGAAGTCAAGCTTTCACTTTTTGCAGATGACATTATACTATACACGGAAAACCCGACAGACTCCACCAAAAGTCTGCTAGAACTGATACATGAATTCATCAAAGTCGCAGGATACAAAATCAATGTAAAGAAATCAGCTACATTGTTATACACTAATAATGAAGCAAGAGAAAGAAAAACAAAGAAACTGATCCCATTCACAACTGCACCAAGAATCATAAAATACCTAGGAATAAACCTAACCAAAGATGTAAAAGATCCATATGCTGAAAACTATAGAGAGCTTATGAAGGAAATTGAAGAAGATACAAAGAAATGGAAAAACATTCCATGCTCATGGATTGGAAGAATAAATATTGTTAAGATGTCAATTCTACCCAAAGCTATCTACACATTCAATGCAATCCCAATCAAAATTGCACCAGCATTCTCCTAGAAGCTAGAACAAACAATACTAAAATTTGCATGGAACCACAAAAGACCCCAAATAGCCAAAGTTATAGTGAAGAAGAAGACCAGAGCGGAAGGCATCACAATCCCAGACTTTAGCCTCTATATAAAGCTGTAATCATCAAGACAGCATGGTATTGGCACAAAAACAGACACATAGACCAATGAAATAGGATAGAGACTCCAAAATTGGACCCACAAAAGTATGGCCAACTAATCTTTGACAAAGCAGGAAAGAATATCCAATGGAAAAAAGACAGTCTCTTTAACAAATGGTGGAGAACTGGACAGCAACATGCAGAAGAATGAAACTAGACCACTTTCTTACATAATTCACAAAGATAAAGTCAAAATGGATGAAGGACCTGAATGTGAGACAGGAAACCATCAAAACCCTAGAGGAGAAAGCAGGAAAAACCTCTGTGACCTCAGCCGCAGCAATTTCTTACTTGACACATTCCCAAAGGCAAGGGAATTAAAAACAAAAATGAACTATTGGGACCTCATGAAGATAAAAAGCTTCTGCACTGCAAAGGAAACAATCAACAAAACTAAAAGGCAACTGATGGAATGGGAAAAGATATTTGCTAAATGACATCAGACAAACAGCTAGTATCCAAAATCTATAAAGAACTCACCAAACTCCAGACCCAAAAAACAAATAATCCAGTGAAGACATGGGCAGAAAACATGAATAGACTCTTCTCTAAAGAAGAAGACATCCAGATGGCCAACAGGCACATGAAAAGATGCTCAACGTCGCTACTCATCAGGGAAATACAAATCAAAACCACACTCAGATATCACCTCACGCCAGTCAGAGTGGCTAAAATGAACAAATCAGGAGACTATAGATGCTGGAGAGGATGTGGAGAAATGGGAACCCTCTTGCACTGTTGGTGGGAATGCAAACTGGTGCAGCCACTCTGGAAAACAGTGTGGAGGTTCTTCAAAAAATTAGAAATAGAAGTACCCTATGACCCAGCAATAGCACTGCTAGGAATTTACCCAAGGGATATAGGAGTGCTGAGGCACAGGGGCACTTGTACCCCAATGTCTATAGCAGCACTTTCAACAATAGCCAAATTATGGAAAGAGCCTAAATGTCCATCAACTGATGAATGGATAAAGAAGTTGTGGTTTATATATACAATGGAATACTATTTGGCAATGAGAAAGAATGAAATATGGCCTTTTGTAGCAACATGGATGGAACTGGAGAGTGTTATGCTAAGTGAAATAAGTCATACAGAGAAAGATAGATGCCATATGTCTTCACTCTTATGTGGATCCTAAGAAACTTAACATGACCATGGGGGAGGGGAAGGGGGAAAAAAGTTACAGAGATGGAAGGAGGCAAACCATAAGAGACTCTTAAAAACTCAGAATAAATTGAGGGTTGATGGGGGGTGGGAGGGAGGAGAAAGTGAGTGATGGGCATTGAAGAGGGCACCTGTTGGGATGAGCACTGGGTGTTGTATGGAAACCAATTTGACAATAAATTTCACATTAAAAAAAAAAGTTCTTCAAGAGAAAGCATCTTCCTCCTCCTGGCAGTGGAAGAGAAGGGATGTGGAATGCAACAGTGGGTTTATCTGAGGTGATTAGCATGCTAATGCTACCTGCAGAAATGGCATCACTTTCACCAGGAGACTGCACTGTGATGGGCTGAGTTGTGTCCTCTCTCAAAATTCCTATGTTAGAGTCCTAATTCCCAGCATCTCAGAATGTAGAGATGGATCTTAAGGTAATGAAGGTAAAATTGTCATAGGGTCAGCCCTAACCCAATCTCAACTAGTGTCCTTATAAGAAGAGTAGATTAGTGTACAGGCACAGAGGGAAGACCATGTGAAAACATAAGGAGAAGATGGCCATCTACAAGCCAAGGAGAGAGGCCTCAGAAGAGACAAACCCTGTGACACCTTGATCTCAGACTTCCAGTCTCCAGAAATAAAAGACAAGAAATCTCTGTTATTTAAGCCACTCTGTCTATGGTACTTTGTTGTGGCATCTCCAGCAAATGAATACACACACATTTAAAACATGATCTACACAGAAATTGAAAATCACCTCAGGAAAAGCTTGAGCCATCGCTGCCTGAGGATTTCAGCTGGGAGACTCCCCCAACCCCCCACCTAGAGCTTGATGCTGAAACGTAAGCTGGTATGCGTGTATACTCACTAACTCCTGCAAACTGAAACTGAAATGAGCAGGAACCACCATGCAGTGCTGGGCCCCAAGGCCTCAGAACTGGGGTTTGAGGGCTGGAGTATCACAAAGCTGATACCAGGTCCCCCCTTCCTTCCTTCCAGCCCTGACATAAGTCTGCATTTCCTCCTCATTCCTCAGGAGGATTCCTCATCAAGGCTCAGGACGGTGGGCAGTCTGAGCACTCATGCTAGGACGGCATGGCTAGCACCTGGCCCATGCTGTGTGGGGTCTCAGGGCCTGCAGCTTCAGGGAACTGGCACACCTAGGCTTGGCCACAGCAGCAAGGGGGTACTTCTTGGTGAGTGCCACCAACATGCCACCACCACAGGCCAGTATGTCCTTACTAGAGGAGAGGCATGCTCTCCTTACATGCTCTCGATAACCCAGGGACTTAGTTAATTCCATTCCCCCAATGTAGGCAGGTCAGCGAGCACAAGGTGGTGACCAACCATTGCCTTTACAAACTAACTTTTCAAACTGACCTACCTGTGTTGCTGTTCCAGTGCCAGAATTACCCAAGTCCATGAGTTAAAATTTTGATTCACAGAAATACTTTCAGTTGCTCATGATTTCTTCCAGACTTTCCTGTGGCTGTGGATTAGCCCAACTTGTCCCATATCAATTCCAACACTAAACACCAATAGTTGTAATGGTCTCTGGAGGTGGCCTTGGGTGGGCCTCACAACCAGGGACTGAGTCCCACCAGTCTGCCCCAAATCTGGCTCACCTCTCCCTCTGCCCCATGTTGGGCCAAGGGGCTGAGTCCTTCTGTGTCTCAGTTACTCATCTGTTACATGGGAGTAACAACAGCACTTCCCTCACAGAGTCATCAAGAAAATTAGAAGAATCAATGTCATGTGAAGACTCAGAAGAAGGCCTAACACACAGTGAGCACTGAATGAGTACTAACTGGTACTATTACCCAGGATATGGGGGGTTGGGGAATCTCATTATTCTTACCAGAAGAGTTACAAGCTTTCTGACACTGACACAGAACTCTCACCAATCCCAGGTTCTAGGTGGTGCCAGCCCCTGGATCTCTCATCAACAAGTGATTCACAAGCAGACTGTCACAAAGACCCCAGGCTCCCAAGGGTGCATGATGTGCAGGAATACTTGGAACAGGCAAGAGGGCTCCTGCCTTGCATATCCACGTGTCCCCAAGCCTCTGGACTTTAATACTTGAGATGAACACATCACATACCTCAAGTCTCAGCAACTGAACCCAGCCTTACATGCACAACCTTCCCCTGCCCTGCCCACTGTTAGTTTTGAAAGGCCAACACGCAGAATACCAGAGAAGGATTTCCATGGCCAACTCCAGCTTCACTGGGCCAAGGTGAAGACATAAACCTCACAAGTCTGTCCTCAACAAAATTTCCGGCCTCATGGTCAAGACACCAAACACTTGAAAAAGGCCGGATGAGCAATCCAACTGTTTGAAGTCTCATCCAAAATAAACCAAAATCCACAATTCTTTGAAGTTGGCCTTTTTTACCAACTGAACAAAAACGCTCATTTTTGGACTATAGCAGGAACTACTGCTAAAAAGTGAGTCATTACAGGTGAGTAAGAACCAAGTTTTTCCCCCTTTCTCTCAAAGACACAAAAACCATATGAAGACATTTTTCTTTGGGTAAGTTGTGTGTGTGTGTGTGTGTGTGTGTGTGTGTGTGTGTGCGCGTGTGTGTGTATTATGTGACAAAGAATGATTTAAGCTTTGGCCCAATTCTTAACTTATAAAACCGCATGCAGATGTATCTAAGTGCTTACTCTCTGGAACTGAAGAGTAAGACTTTTGTCACTGGCAATGAAATGACACTCTTTTTAAAAATGCAGGGGGAGGACACCTGTGTGGCTCAGTCATTTGAGCATCCGACTTTGGCTCAGGTCATGATCTCACTGTTTATGAGCTCAAGCCCCACATCAGGCTTGCTACTGTCAGTGCAAAGGTCCCTTTGGATACTCTATCCCTCCTTCTCTGCCCCTCCCCTGCTCATTCTCATTCTCATTCTCTCCCTCTCTCCCTCTCTTTCTCTCTCTCTCTCTTTCTCTCTCAAAAATAAATACATACATACATACATACATACATACATAAATACATAAATAAATAGGCAAGCAAACAAACATTTTTAAAAATAAAAAATAGGGGCTCCTGGGTGGCTCAGTTGGTTAAGTGTCCAAATTAGGCTCAGGTCATGATCTCATAGTTCATGGGTTCGAGCCGCACATCAGGCTCTGTGCTGACAGCTCAGAGCCTGGAGCCTGCTTTGGATTCTGTGTCTCCCTCTCCCTCTGTCCCTCCCCTGCTCAAGCTCGCTCTCTCTCTCTCTCTCTCTCGAAAATAAATATACTTTAAAAAATTTTTAGAAGTAAATAAAAGTGAAAGGGAGAGCATACAGCAACCTGACAGACATACTATTGAAAATAACTTCAGTGAAAACCAACGAATTAAAGAAGTTTGCTTGAGGTCCTATCTCAGCTCAGTTAAAATTCTGTTAAATCACATCTGTGGGTACCTTTCACAACATATATTATTCATTAGAAATAGTTAAAAAGCCCTGAATTTATTTTATCACAGTTGAAACCCAATTTAGATGTTAGGAGAAATGGCTTCATCCACATCCAAGTAGGTAACAGTGTTTTATGAAGTATCGTTCTTGTTTAAGACAGATATTTTTATAAGGTGTCATTTATGTTAATATCATCATGAGAGTACAAATGTGTATACACATATCTCTGTGTATACATATGTATATATGGTGTGTCCCACTTGTGAAGAGGGGAAATTCTAGGAAGCACTAATACCAAAATGAGAACCAAAGTACTGCCTTTTCATTGGAGGAACACATGCAACAAAATTAGAATAGTTCACAGAATTCAAATGCTGTAGCAATCAGGGTGTGGTGACTAGTTTCATGTTGCAGAAATAGGGGTTTTCCTTTCATTGGGGGTTCTTTTCACAAAACAAGTGGAAGGGACATGACACCAGCTACACACACCCTATCAAGGAGCAAAGCATTCCCCAGTCCGCTGAGCAGAGAGTGAACTGTCCGGACACCCACCACCTAATGCTCACAGTGCACAGCAGGTGCTCCATAACCAGACTGACAATTCCAGATTCTCCAGGAATGTGCTTTTACAGATCAATCTGCTTCCAGAACATCATGTCTTAGTCCAGGAAACAGTATTTATTCTCTCTTCAAGGTAACAGAAAGTGATAACTCAAGACCTTTCACTTCATTTTGCTTTCTTCTTTGAATACCCACAGCCATGCCTGCACATATACTCTCACACACATACACATGCCTATGCACACTCACACACTCACAAGTGTGCACACATGAACACACTCATCCGTTCTCATGCTTACACGTGTGCACACACACATATGCACACACTCTCACCCGTAAACATACACATCCATACCCACTTATGAGTGGTAACTGGATAGATCTCATAAAGAAATTTCTAATTCAGAAACAGATACACACACACAGCTCAAACTCTTTGCAATTGCTGATGCAATTTAACAATTAGGAAAGCTAGAATTATCCTTTTGTTTTCAATGAAAATATAGTCAAAGAGAAAAATAGCATTTCACATCACATACCACCATAAATAGAACAAAAACCTACTAATGCTTTGGTTGTCTTTTCCCTGGAATAAACACATGACCACTCCCAACCACATAAAAATGTGAAGTTAAATGTATACAAAGAATGTTCAAGTTTCCAAGGGCACCTGGGTGGCTCAGTCAGTTAAGCGTCCAACTCTTGGTTTCAGCTCAGGTCGTGATCTCATGGTTTGTGGGATGGCACCCCATGCTTGGGATTCTCTCTTTCCCTCGCTGCCCCTCCCCTGCTCTCTCTCTCTCTCTCTCTAAATAAACAAAGATTAAAAAAAAAGTATGTTCAAGTTTCCATATGTAATAAGATTTTTTTGTATTAACATGTCAGGTTAGCCTAGTTTATCAACTTCATGGCATTTAGTTTTTCTCCTTAAGATCATAGTGCTTTACTCTCTAGGAGCAGGGATTTGCTAGACCACAGGTTCAAGGCAAAGTATCTGTGGCAAAGTCACTAGGATTAGAAACAAAGACGGGGCGCCTGGGTGGCACAGTCGGTTAAGCGTCCGGCTTCAGCCAGGTCACGATCTCGCAGACCGTGAGTTCGAGCCCCGCGTCAGGCTCTGGGCTGATGGCTCGGAGCCTGGAGCCTGTTTCCGATTCTGTGTCTCCCTCTCTCTCTGCCCCTCCCCCGTTCATGCTCTGTCTCTCTCTGTCCCAAAAATAAATAAAACACGTTGAAAAAAAAAATTTAAAAAAAAACAAAGAAACAAAATCTTATTATATAGCCAAATTTATGTTCCCCATGAAGTATAAACAGCTGATAATATAAACTATGGTATATCTCAGATTATTATATTATCGACCTAACCAAATTACTTTGAATATCCATACTTGCTGGAATTGAAATTTTAGTCTAAATATGGCTGTGTTCTCAAAGTAATCTTTCCTAATGGCTTTCCTGTTACATATTTACTATTCTTCAACTAAAGTATCTGGTTTAAGTTTGGGAATGAAAATGTCCCACAGTATAAATTATGAGCTTAGTGACTAATATGTAAAAGAAAACCATGAATCTTTTTGTAAAGACTTGATATTGACCTTTTCAATTAACACACCCAGCCAGCTGTCTTTGTTTTCCACTTAGATGATAGATTGTTTCCTCCTTCATTCCACAGCAATGCATGTAGCTAATTTAGTTAAAGACTAACAACCTGAAAAGCTTAAGGAAAAACAGCTTTGGTACAAGATCTTGCAAACCATCCTTTTTCACCTCTGGTTTTCCTGTGGTAGAGATAATTTGGCAGGAAACAAACAAATATACAACATAATAATTTTGTCTCCTACATAATAACTTTGTCTCCTCCTACATAAAGTGATTTTCTCTAAGCTCCTTTAATTCTGTCAAGTAACTTGGGGGAGGCCTAACTCTCCCTTGTAAAGGAAACTCTGCCTAGAAGTGCCTGGCACTTAAGAATATTGCTGAGAATTTAGTAAAAGTATATATGCAAAATGGAGGTAAAGCCACATTATCGTCTTGGAATCAGTGCAGGTCTAGATATTAGGCACATCTTTTAGACTAGTGCTTCTCAGATTCCCCCCAGCCTAGGAAAGTTCCCATACTAGTTTCATTTTTTCTTCCTCATTGAGAGCAGTCAGCAGACACACATGCACATGCCCATGCACGTGCACATGCCCATGCACGTGCACATGCCCATGCACACACCCACACACATCTGGGAAGAGCTAGCTAGCAACTGCAGGCTTGTGATTTCAGCTCTTCCCCAAAGCCTCACAATCACTACTCCAAACAGCCTTAAGCAGATGGCCCTGTGGGTGTAGCCCGTATAATAACCCCACAGGTCTACCCAAGAGACAAACTGGAGGAACATTTTTTTCTCAGTAAATTAACCAACACAGAAGTCATTCCCTGAAGGTTCCTCCCTGAAACTGAAATAGCTCGTTCAGCAAGATCTCAGGTCTGTACTCTCCTGCTATCCTGGGGGAGGCCTGCCCTGCCTCACCCCATGCCGGTCCAAAATTCTAACACCCACCTGACATTACACGTCACTGTTTGTGCTTTTTCATTTACCCCTCAGCACATATCACTATTTATACAGTTCACGTAAGCATCATGAGAGCGAAGAGGTTTGCCTCTTTTGATCAATACAATGCCTAGAACTGCATTTGAAGTACAGTAGGTGCTCAATAAATATTTGCTGAAAAGAATGAAAAATCACAAAATTTAGTCTCTAAAATATTTTTATATAAAATTATCAGCCTAAGGAACTCCCAATTCTGCAGAAATCACTGCAAATGTTATAGATGAACTAGAAATTTCTACCGGTATAGAGACTAAATGCATGCAGCCTCAAGGGCAGGGCTGCAGGTCAGAACAAGTGTGTATCTTTAAGAGGGAGGGAGAGAGAAAGGCAGCATGCAAAGAGAGAACAGATGCCCAATGCAAAAGCAAAGGCCTGGATGCTGGAGAATCCCCCCATCCATGTCAACTCAGGAGGTGAGAGAACTGAGAACTGCCTCCCAGCTCTATGCTGATTCAGGGAGCCACGGCTGGTGTGTCTTAGAAGAATCTCTTATCTTCACATTTTCCATTTCTGGTCTATAAAAGGGTGTGATAATCATTATCTCACAAGGTTTATATTCTAAAATGTGTGACGTGGTTTCTAAAATGTCTGTGCTACTACAAATGTGAGAAGCATGGTAAGGTCTGACACCAGGGGAGGCTGAACAAAGGTGAGTTGTTACCATGGGAGCTTCGTGTGAAACACTGGAGTTCTCTATTACTTCTGGGATAATGCCAATTTGGCTCCAACTTTTAAATTATATGTTTATTTTGAAGTCCCATTATCTGTTTCCTTTTGCCAGACACCAAATGGCTATGTTATTTAAGGTCCTGAGGTCATCACAAAGTGTCTTATCCTCAGATTCAAGGGTCTAGGCAGGCCATGCATGCTGACTTCCTGCTTCCAGTCCATGAATTCTGTACAATTTTGATACTGGGAGTCTGCTAGTAAACAAGCCTGACTCGTCTAGATATTGGTCCCATTGCCTTAAATCATTAGACCCGGTAGCACATGGACCATGTCCCTTTCTTTTTTTTTTTTGGTTTTTTTGTTTTTGTTTTTGTTTTCATTTTTGTTTTGTTTTGTTTTGGATTGGGCTTTTTTGCTTATGGACCAATCTAAGCTATTTATTTAAGACATCTCCTGCATAAGCAAAGGGATGGAAAATCAGTATACTGGTCATCATTTGATACAGGTAAGGAAGGTGAGCTTAAGGGTCACATATGTGTGCAGAGTCATGGTCCAAACCAGTTCTGTAGTTCCCCACTGGGTCAGTCGTACAGGTTTTCTTTATTCATCTATATAGCCCATTGGAAGTGGACTCACTTGAGAGTTACGGAATACAGTATGATTAACATCTCCCCAGGGAAAGGGCTTGGACCTGATTCAGAGATGGGGGGTAGGCAATGAACTGAAGTCTCTCATGCTCTCCATGATGCGACATTAGAAGACATTCAGCATGCTCACTCCCACATGGGAGAGAACTAAGAAGTAGGTGAGGGCCTTCCACACGCTAGCTGAGCCGTCCTCCCCACTTGACATGGACCTCCTAGCTGTGCTCTGGACTGCCCTAGCATCCTGGAAACCCGGACCCAGCTGCCACTCCTATTTTTGACCCAGAAAGCCTCAGTGCCACCCAAGTCCCTCTTTCTTAGCATCCTTCCCTAAGCAAACAATCACTTCATAAACGACTTCTAGAAATGAAGCTAAGTTTTTACCTTCTCGGTAGAGGGCGTTTGGAGGAACATTGCAGGAGAAGGGGTGGGAATTCAGTGGGAGGGGTGTGTGGATTTGCTCTGCACTGCCCAGCCCCCCTCTAGGTTTCTCCAAAGCAAGGATCCTGCAGTGTAGTTTTTTTTTTTTTTTCCCAGGACTAGATCAGCCACATGCTTCCTCCAGCTTTCAGTTCAGGGTAACCAGAAACCCTAAAGGCATGGGCCCTGACCCCAGTCGGGGCTACTGCTCCCTCTACCCTTTCCCGGGCCCTCTGCCTGTGCAGGTCTGGGCTCTGCAGGGTTGGCTGTCTACAGAGCCACCACTCAGCCTTTGTCCACTGCAGTTGCCAGAGCCACAAGCAGAAGGTAGCATCCCTAGAGCCCAGCTCAAGCAGTGCCCAGTGGCCAGCAGCTGCCCCTGGTATCTCCCACATTCCCTGGCTTGGCACCTTCCTATGGATGGCTGACTTCTGGCTGGCACAGCCCCTCGCAAGCTTTTCTACCATCGTGTGAGTAATGGCTGTGCCCTCACGTGAAAATAAGACTCAACCTCGGGAGCCTCTTCCCTGGGCACTATCTCAGCCCCAGGGCCAGTGGCTGCTCTTTATGTCAGATACGTCCGTATATTCTTGCAAGTCTTTGTTCTTACTTTATTTACTTCACAACCCCCCACTGGAATTCTTAACATCAAACTTTCCCTGAGTTGTGGGTAATTTTTGCTTCCTCACCAGACCCTGACAGATACACAGAGTCCCTGCATGAACACTGAGGTCCTCTCACATTTCTTTACCTCAGTTTTGCAAATTGCTTCTAATTTAAGTTTTGCTAGGGGCCACCACTTCCAACTGGCCATTCATCAAACTGGCAACATATCACTCTCTATAGTTCTTCCCCCGTCTGAGGTACACTAGCTGACTCCATTCTATGAAAAAACCCACTTAAATACAGAGAACTAAAATGTTCTTGACATTGCAGCATTGTAGTCATAACCTTGGCTTTCCAACTGTCAGGCTTTTAATTTTTAAAAAAATGTTAGGGGCACCTGGGTGGCTCAGTTGGTTGAGTGTCCACTCTTGATTTCAGCTCAGGGCATGATCTCAAGGTTCATGGATTAGAGCCCTGTGTCGAGCTCTGTGCTGACAACATGGAACCTGCTTGGGATTCTCGCTCTCCTTCTCTCTCTGTCCCTCACCTTGCTCTCTCTCTCAAAATAAGTAAAAATAAACTTTAAAATTAAAACAAAATTAATTTTAGTTTAGTTGAATTAATCTTAATTCCAGTATAATTAACATATATGTTATATTAGTTTTCCAATTATCAGGCTTTTAAATGCCAGAGACTTCCTATCTTTATTCTCCATGGAGCAATTCTTATATTTCAGAATAATAATGTATCAATGGGAATTCAGCTACCAGAAAAAAATCTTTGGACATTTAGAGGGGAATTTAAAAAAAAGAAAAAGTGAAAAAAGACACCAATAATAGGGACAATGTGCATGTATACTGAAGAATTTGGATGCTGATAAAGATTGCTTTGGTTGTTAATTTTAGCTATTTTGACTAAATTATGGCTCAATTCCATTTACTTCCTCAGGCATTCATTGGGCCTGAAGGAGGGTGATATAGGATGTGTCTATCTGTAGCCATCTTTGAATTTTAAACACCCAAACAGCTGAATTACATAAAGCACTTACAAGCAGCTGAATTATATTAAGCACTATCAAGCTATGAAGTGTTCTAGTTGTTATTTGGGAAAAAAGTGGGTGGGGGAGGCTTGTCAATATTACTGGGATTACAACAATTGAATAAAATTAGAAGACATGAAACATGGACGTTATTCTTGAGAGCTGACCAAGGAGATACACCTATGTGGCTTTCCCCATGCCACCACCACAAACATGTACAATCTGCTTGCCAGTTCTCAAATTTTCATCCATTAGAGATTCATGTGTATTCATTCATGTTACAGTCCTCTTCCGTGCACACTGGCCACACTGCCAGGAAGGTAACATTCTAGCTTGTGCAGCCACTGGCTCCCCATAATCCCATGCATGCTGAGATCACAAGAACTGAGCTGGCAATGCAGCCCCATACTGATTTCAGGCTTAGTCCACACACTAATCTGTGCCCTGGAATTCTGGGCTCTAGTCTTGTAGACTGGGGTAGGCCTGATGGAGAAAGCCTGGAAGTAAGGTCAACCTTAGGAGAACACATAGGCACGGGGGCCGAGGGGCTAGTAGTGGAAGGTGAGCCCACATTTACTGCCAAACTCTGGAGCACAATAATGCAGATGCTGGAAATCTCCAGCACTGTGCCCCCAGAGGTCCCTAAATTCCACCAGTTCTCCTGATCTAGGATGATGACAGCACTCCATTTTTTAAAACTGCTATTTTTAGTATTTATGTCAGCTTTGTATCATTCCAGGAAATATTTGCGGCAGCTCACCAAAACAAAACAAAACAAAACAAAACACACCTGACACAAAAGAAGGCTTAAAGAAAAGTAAATGAGTAGTGACTTTAATCCTGCACTGTATATTTGAAAGTTGCTAAGAAAGTAGATCTTAAAAGTTCTCATCACAGGAAAACAAAATTGTAGCTGTATGTGGTGATGAATGTTAACTACACTTACTGTGGTGATCACTTCACAATATACTGAATCATAACACTGTATACTTGAAACTAATTATAATATTGTGTCAATTATTTCTCATTAAAAAAAAAGTAAATGAGGAAACATGTAGAAAGAAGTAAGGGCAGATGCTGGTAATGAAGTCCAAGTACACTCACTGTAGGCTGGAGGAGTGTGAGAAATTCCCACCAACCAGGGCAAGGTGGGGAGCCCCAGTGTATGGAATTCTATCTGGCCTTTTGAAAGTGTACAGAGGCGCCTTTGTTGTCACAGTGACCAAGAGTGAATTACATGTTCACTCGTGAGTGGGAGGCAAGGATGCCATCCCCCAAATAAATCCTGCCCAATGAACACCCACCCAAAATACTGACAGTGCTCAGGATGAGATCCATAAGCTGTAAAACAAGCCAACTGCTCAAGAGAAGGCTACCTTATCTTGATTCTAAGGCTGATTTCCCCGGGGGAGCTCATGGAGAGGTCTCAGTGACACAGAAGAAAATCCCCAAAGTATGACATTGACTGACACATGTTATGTGAGAGAGGACAGTGAACAGAAGGTTAGAAACCCCTGAAAGGTTTGAATTTTCTGGCCACAAGGCTGTTGGTGAATGTAGGCAGTCAGACCTGACTTCCCTTCCTACTTCTCATTTCACATCAACTGTGCATTTTTGAGCTGTGGCTGAGGCTCTCTAAAGCAGAATTCAGATACAGAAAATCGGATGCCAAACTCACAAAACAGCCTTGAGGAGAAAATGTTTCAGAACTACACTCTCAGAATAGGGCATTACTTCTGCTGTGTTGCCATTTAGCAAACTAGAGCAACTACTGGATAAATGTCAACAGTCAGCTGGTCATAAACATTCTCTGCAACTTTAAATACTGTTTTGAGAAACTCAGAAGTACAGAGTGGAAATCAAGGTTATAAAAACTGGGTTCTGTTCCCCCCAGCCATAGGCCAGTCATGGGCTCAGGCAGGTCCTCTCAGGCCTTCAGTCCCACACCTATCTACTAGTAAAAGTGGCCCTGGCCACTGGAGTTGGGGGATAGGGTGCAGATGCCCAGAGAGCAATGTGGGAGATACTGTGTGGGCGTGGTGCCAAGGGTGCCCTGGATGTATCCAGTCACTTACGAGCTCTGAGAAGCCGCGGACCACCTGCCGTCGCTTCAGGTTGGTCTCTCCATCCAGGTTGGCAGTCTCAATGTGGCACAGGCCATCTGGGTCACTGGAGGAGAGCAGGAGAATGTCTGCAGGGATGATCTCATTGCAGCGAAGACGCACAAAATCTCCCACACGGATTTCTTTCCAGAATCGGTTCACATACTGCTTTTCCTCCCTGATAAAGAGACTGTCATTAACAAAACTGGCAGGAGGCTGATCATTCCTGAATCTGTGTGATGGGCACATTTAACAAATATTTCTACTAAAAATTTCCATAAGGAAAGTGTTTAAAAAGGATACTCATTAATACCACATATACAGTGTGACTCCAGTTATGTGAAATATTCAGGATAGGCAAATCCATGGAGACAGAAGGTAGATTAGTGCTTACCAGCAACCAGGGGTAAGAGAAATGGGGAGAAACTGTTTATTGAGTACAGGTTTCCATTTGATGAAAATGTTCTGGGACTAGGTAGTGGTGATGGTTGCACATTATAAATGCACTAAATGCCACTGAATTATATACTTTAAAATGGTTAAAATGTCTACTTCTAGGTATACCCCGAAGAATTAATAGCAAGGACCCATATAGATAATTGTACATCTGTCTTCATAGAAGCATTAGTCACCATAGCCAAAAGGTGGAAACAACCCTAATGCTCAATGATGAATGAGTGGATAAGCAAAATGTGGTATATATCTAGACAAGGGAATATTATTCAGACATGAAAATGAAGTTACATGCTGTAACATGGATGACAGTTGAAGACATTATGCTAAGTAAAATAAGCCAGTCACAAAAGGACAAATATTATATGAATGCACTTTTATGAAGTGACTGCAACAGGCAAATTCACAGAGAGTAGATCCTCTCTACATCTCACTGTCCTGCTGTCTGCAGAACGGAGATAACAGTAGATGCATCCTCTCCACATCATTCAACACGAAGTGGACAGCATATGCCAATCACCCAGAACAATACCCAACACAGTCAGCTTTCAACTTCCAATAGTTACTATTAACAGATATTTAGATGAAAACATTGTAGATTTCTTCTTCAGATTTTTTTTTTTTTTTTACTCTGAAAATACAGGCCAATTAATCCTACAAAGGACATTTTTAAGAGTTCCTTCATGGCAGTTTTGCGCACTTAATTTATAAAAATAAGTATAGAAACATGACTTTAGATCAACATGATATGCTATAAGGAAATCTCATCAAGAAATGCTCTGGGTGATACTGTTGGGGGGAGAAAAACATGAAAACACATTTCAATGTAACCATCACCTTCTTACTGGTTCCTGCCCCATACAATGCCTCTCCCTTGCCTGAGTTCCCAGAAAGCCTGAATTCAGGCAGCAAGTCTGGATCTCAAGGTAGGCCGAGTCAGCCACATCTTATGGACTCCTCCACTTTGGGAGAAGTATTGAGGTTTTACACATCTATTTAATTCCACACTGTGGATTTGAGGAAACCTATGGAAAACTTCCAGGAGCTCACAGCTATCAGCTGCTCCATCCCTGTCCATTTTAAAGCCTCTGTTTTCTTGTTCTTCCAATTCAAGATCCACCAAACTGATTATGTACGAAGCATAGTTTGGCCACGTTAGGACCAACAGAGATAAATTAGATATAGCTCTGTCCTCAAAAATAATGCAAGGCAAGGCCAAACCACTGGATAGCAACCCTTGGGGACTGTATAATCAAGCCCCCAGTGTGAGCAAAACTATCCAAAGCCAACCCATCATTCCTCACAAGGCCAGGGTGTTCTTCAAGGCTGCTTAAATAGGTGTGATAAGGTCCCATCAGCCTCCAATCTGACATCAGCTGGCTCTAAGATAAGGCACAGAAGGGGCATTCAATCACCTGACCATCCTGCTGGCTCACTTCCAGTCTGACCTCTTCCCTGTGGACAGACAGCCTTGATGTGAGACAGATGAAACATTTTTAAATGTTCCTATTTCCTTTCCTAAAGGTCAAACCTTGATTTTATATCACTGCAAGCATTAGCTCCTTAATCTTTATTCCTTATCATGACCATTTGTTGGGTTCCCACAGAAAGTACAAAGAAATGTGAAAGAGCCTATCCTCTTCCAGAAGAAAGTTTCCAACAGCTAAGTCACAAAGGAGGGCAGCATACACTCTTGAGAGTGAGGTGGACAGGATTTGTGATGACAGGGGTTGCCAGGAGACCAGTGGTCCCAGACTTGCCCTGGGATGGCACAGGAAGGTGATGACAAGAAGAGGAGCAGAATGGTCTGTGTTCAGTTTATCTTAACTACATTCCATTTACAGAACTCATCAAACATAGAGTCAGTTTCCACCTGCTTTGAAATCTTAAAACGTTAGCTTGCCCACTACATCAGAGCACTGCTTTTAAACCAGCAATTTTGGTGGAGGCACTGAGCCACACAGGAGATTCCCCCACAGCAACCCCTCAATCCCCCTGATGTGCCTGCAATCTGTGAGCACTCAGTCACAGTCCTCGCGAGAGGACCCATGTGAGCCATGGAAAGCAAAGGGAGCAGGACACAGAGTAGCTCCATAATGGCTTCTGTGAAAAGGCCCTGCAGTTCACGGGAATTCTGCAGGAGGCTGGGCCCTTAAAACCCAAACCTGGGAGTCATTTGTGAAAGAAGAGCAGCATGACAGAACCCCTTTGACACACCAACAGACCAAAAATTCCCCATCAAAGCCCCACAGTCCCATCAACGATTCCAGATGGAGACCCACACTGAGTCTGGACCCTACATCAAGCCCTGCAATATCCCTGCCTACTTTCTCATATTTCTATATGTATACTATATTATGTTATATATTCACATATATGTATACTATATTATGTTATATATTATATATTCACATATATGTATATATAACATCTCTTGCATATAACACATTACATATAAGTAGCCCTTTGTCTCATGAGGGGGGTATATGCTTATTTTTTCCCAGGAACTGTATTTGGACATAGGGTCTAAAGTTGAAATGAGGTCACAGGGTGTGGTCCTAATCCAATGTGACTGATGTCCTTATAAGAGGAAAAGACACCAGGGATGTGTGCACATGGAGGAAAGGCTGTGTGTGGTCACAGAGGGAAGACAGCCATCTGCAAGCCAAAGAGAAAGGCCTCAAGAAAAAGCAACCCTGCCGACACGCCTTGATCTTGGACTTCCAGCCTCCAGTACTGAGAAGACAATAAGCTTGTTTTAGACACTTGGTCTGTAGTGCTTTGCTATGGCAGCCTGAGCAGACTAACACCTAACAACTTCAAGTCCCAGGACTCCTGCTGGAAGGACCAGCTCCCAGCCTGCAGTGACAGAGGAAGAGACAGCAGAGGAAGCGGGTAGTAGAGGGGCACCATGCCAGGCGATTTATCCATAGGCATGAGTCCCACACTGCCCCACACATCTGTGCACAGGAAAAGCACCACAGAGAAGACAAAAATAAATCCTTTGACACAATACTATAAACACTAGCTTCTTAATAACACTCTTCTTCAGACTATTCTAAGCAGCAGGTAAATGATTTGGAACTGCCCTCCATTTCCTCAGGTCAGTATGGATACAGGTCGGGGTAGACACAATGTGTGAGCCTCCTCTCTGTGGCACAAATATCAGGAGATACTCTCACCACCCCATGGCCTCCCTGCCAAATCTAATCCCAACCAGGCATGGGCCTGCAAACCTGCAGGACCATAGGACTCCCCTAAAACACACGGATTATATTTTTTACAGTGGCAAGTTTGAAATCATCAAAGTCCTCAATATTCTGGATTCCTTCATAGCAATTAGGAAGGGGCACTGTTTAGTTTGCCCACACATTCCTTCTAAGAACAGGTGCCAACTACCCCTGGCAATAGGATTCTGAGATGGCCCCCAAATCTCCAGCCCAGTCCTGGTGTCCACACCCCTGCCAGCTCCCTTGAGTGAGGTAGGGACTAAGTATGAATGTGGAGGAAATCACTTGTGAAGATGTAACTAAGGTGACCCAATCAGTAGACTATGAGCCAACCAACAAAGAGATCATCTGAGTGGGCCTTACAGAGCCACAGGAGTCCTATCAACCTGGGCCTAATGACAGGGACAGGAACTCAGAGGGGCCACATGGCCAGAGCTGAGAGCACAAGGCCTCAGCCCTACCACCACTGGAGCTGAATTACACTAAGAACCTAAAAGAGCCTGGAAGAAGATGCAAGCCTCAGACAAGAACACAGCTGCAGCCAACACCTCACCCGCAGCCTGGTGAGACATCGGGTAGAAGACCTGGCCAACCCATGCCTGAATTCCTAACCTCCAGGAAATGTGAGATAATGTATCTGGATTCTTTCTTTTGACAGGTAATATCCTATTAGTTTCAGGTGTACATCATGGTGATTCAATATTTTTATAGATTACAAAATGATCCCCATGATAAGTGAAATTACCATCTGTCACCATAGAAAGTGATTACAATATTATTGATTATATTCTCTACACTGTACATTACATCCCCATGACCTATTTATTTTATAACAGGAAGTTTGTGCCTCTTAATCTCCTTCACCAATGTCCCCCCCTCCAACCCCTCCCCACTCTGGTAACCAACGGTTTATTCTCTGTTATCTATGACTTTGTTTCTGTTGTGTTTTGTTTGTTCATTTATTTTATTCTTTAGATCCCACATATAAGTGAGATCATACGGTATTTGTCTTTCTCTGACTTATTCACTTAGCGTAATACCCTCCAGGTCCATCCATGTTGTTGCAACATTGTTTTTAGTTGCTGAGTTTGCAGGGATTTGTTGCACAGCAATAAAAAATTAATACACACCATTTCCATTTTCTGTACAGAAGCAGGAGCTAGATGCTTCTCCCATCCTGGCAGCTTCGTCTTCTACAGTGTGTAACAAACTAAAGATTCTGCCGGTAGTTTTATAGTCTGCATACTTGAGGAAAAACTACTTAACGATAAAAGAATGCATAGAACAAGACTGGTTATAATCCAAAAGTGTTTTTCTCTCTCCACATAAAGTGGAAGCCCATCAGAGGGCCTGAATAACATATTAAAATGTGGAGAAACCCTGAAAATGTGCAATCTTGAAATACGGGCTATGTTATAAATATTACAAACATGGTGCATGATTCCTCCACAGGAATGGCAACTGGCTCTTGCATTTAGCTGCAATTTTCTGCTCATGATTCCTGACAGGTCTGAACAGAGTGTCAAACCAAGATTTCAAAGGTCATGAGCAAAAAAAGTGTGATTCTTCTGAAATGGGGGGCAAAGAAAAAGAAAAACACTAAAAAGGGAAAGAATAATAAAAATGTCTTACATTTAAAAGCACCACGTATGAAGCCAGAGACAAAAGCCAGTTTTTTTCTAAAAAAGCCTGCCACTCCTTTTTCTCTGCACCAACCACCTCACTTCTTAGGCCAGCTGTTTCCTCAGCTAAACAGTGAGAATGTTAAATAGATGATCTTGAAAATCTGTTCTGAGGCTAATGTTAGCCTTCTGTGATTAATAGATTTCCTCTTCTGGGAAAATCTATTACTAACATTTTACAATTAGTCATGCTGAGCTTTGCAGTTCTCATCTGAGCCTTTTTTTTGTCCAAAACAACATAATGCACAGGTGAAAGAATAAGGAAATATAAGTATGACAAGTGACAAATTTTATTTAAAGACAAGCAGTAAATAAAATTTTAAGATCCCTTAATTTATCATTTTTGGTTATTTAATATTTAGGCTGAGTTAAACTATTTATTTGTATTAGTTATGTTTTCAAGGTTCTTAAGTAGGGGCACCTGGGTGGCTCAGTAGGTTAAACATCCAACTCTTGATTTCAGCTCAAGTCATCAACTCACAGTAGGTGAGCTCAAGCCCTGAATTGGGCCCTCTGCTGACAGTGTAGAGCCTGCTTTGGATGGAGCCTCTCTCTGCCCCTCCCTTACTTGCGTGCTCATACCTGCTCTCCCTCTCTCTAAAAAAAAAAAAAGGTTCTTAAGTAAACAATTCCCTAAGGGGAGGCAGCTGACTTACAGAATTTACAGGAATTACTTTAAGTAGTTGAAAGCATGTTTTTCCTGGAGATCACTATTACTTTTATGTAGCTATTCATGAATACAGGGTTCAAGAACTACTGATCTGAAATGTTTCATTAATGTTTTATTTTTTTGAAAAGCATTAGAATGTTGCAACCCTACTGACCCCTGACCCCTCCAGTGTTTAAGGTGTCTCTGCAATGGCTCAGGGTTTTCAACAATGTATTTATAAATCTTTCCAATGTGGTGAAGTTGGATCTATTTCATAAATCCAAACAAATTTAGATCGAGTTTTAAAAAAAGGCATGTGCAGAAAATGAGGGAATTACACTTTCATCTTTAACGTGCTGTTTTCAAGTAGATTTGCATTTCAAATATATTTGAGATTTTCCCTCATAGTAAAAGAGCTTTTTTTTTTTTTTTTTTTTTTTTTTTTTAATTTAAGGTGACAACAGATTCCAAATTTGCCCACAACCAGTCAATATTCCGGGTTACCCACTGCCATTCCTTCTACAAGGACAACCACAACAATAATTGTCCCTGATCTCCAACCTGGTCTATGAATTCATGAATGAATTGGATCTGTTCTTAAGAGTCCTCCTGGGCTGCAGAAAGAGGCACACTAATTTCTTGTTCCACACAAGTTACTCCTCACTTGTAAGATGACATCATCATTCAAGTTTAGTGACACTGTAATCAACACAAAGTAGCAGTGGGTGTCTGCAATGCTACAGTGCCCACACTTCTGATCATGTCCACAAAATACTGCATGCCACACACACAGAGCTGCCACCTGCCAGCTTCTAGGACATCTTACAATTGGAGATGCTTGCCTCTTCCGTTTTTTGGTAATTTAGGAGATGAATGAAAAGTCTGAAATGTTTGTAGCATGCATACACATTTGATTTTCTTACCCTTACATTATCTAACATCTTTATATGGCCATATTTTATTGTATACTTTCCCATGTTGTAAAAATGTCAGCTTTAATTCAATTGCAAATTATTGTCACAGCTACTCATGAGAACCCCACTCCTGCCCTCCCACCATTCACCACACCCACACCCTACTCAGGTGCTGGCAGTGGGGGTGCACAGGGGTAACAGGCACATCTCACTTGACTCCCTTGCTTTCTCTCCTTCTTTAAACATGTCTCTCCTTGGGGCGCCTGGGTGGCGCAGTCAGTTAAGCGTCCGACTTCAGCCAGGTCACGATCTTGTGGTCCGTGAGTTCGAGCCCCGCGTCGGGCTCTGGGCTGATGGCTCAGAGCCTGGAGCCTGTTTCCGATTCTGTGTCTCCCTCTCTCTCTGCCCCTCCCCCGTTCATGCTCTGTCTCTCTCTGTCGCACAAATAAATAAACGTTGAAAAAAAATTTTTTTAAACACGTCTCTCCTTTAATAAGACTAATCAACAAAGGAATATCTTGGGTAGATGAGTAAGAAAGGAAGTGAGGAAGAGAAAGAAGAGATGCAGGTTTGGGGTTTTAACGTTTGAGCACTACAATTTTTAAGTACAATTTAATGCTGAAGGAAGAACACTTACTTTGATTAGGCAATCAGGGACTGATTCCTGGAAGAGGGGACATCTGAATTTAGATCTTAAAGGATGAAAAGAATCTTAGCCTAAGCCATTCCCCACCCTCCTCCAAGGAGACTGTTTATACTAAAGAGTGCAATTTAGGGAGAGGTTGGAAGGGCAGTGCCCAAATCCAGGATAAGGCAGGGATGGATCAAAAGAGATCCTGAGAGGCACCTGGGTGGCTCAGTTGGTTGAGCATCCCACTTTGGCTCAGGTCATCTCATGGTTCCTAAGTTCAAGCCCCACATTGGGCTCGCTGCTATCAGCACAGAGCTGGCTTCCAGTCCTCCATCCCCCTCTCCCCCTGCCCTTCCCATGTTTGTTCTCTTTCTCTTTCTCTTAAAAATAAACATTAAAAAAGAGAGAGAGAGAGATCATGAGACTCAGAAATAGCAACAGGGGCCACCTGGGTGGCTCTTTAGGTTAAGCATTGGACTCTCGATTTTGGTTTAGGTCCTGATCTCACAGTTCATAGAATCAAGCCCCATTTAGGGCTCCATGTGGACAGTGCAGAGCCTGCTTGGGATTCTCTCTGTCTCTCTGTCTCTCTCTCTGCCCCTCCCTTTCTTGTGTGCAGTCTCTCTTTCTCAAAATAAATAAACATTAAAAAAAAAAAAGAAATAGAAACAGGAGGAAATGATGGGCATGAAGTTTGACTATATAATCTAGGTCACTGGACACACACCATGAATGATTAGATGAGAATGGGCACTCGAGTATCCACATCTCCAGCTCTGGTGGCTGAAACGTGAGTGTCACTGATCTTACCCAGGAGTGGGTCTGCTGTGGGAAGGAACAGAGTCCAATTGTGATCTCTTCAAGGTGCTGGTGGGGCATGTGGGTTGGGCTTGTAGGAGATGGCCACATCTTTGAAGACAAATGCAGATAAAGACGAATTTGGGGCTCATGGCATGGAGATGACCAGTGCCCTACTGTGGATGCCATCACTGAGATTACCAGAGATATCACAATGATGAGAGCTGAAATAGTAACAAGAACTGAAAATGGACTGGGAGAGCAGGAAGGGTAGGAAAGGGTTGAAGTAGGGAAGCCAGCAGGGGTGGCTGGGCAGACAGGGTGGGCACAGGGTAGAGACCAGCAGAGCCCAGAGTCCCAGGAGCCAAGGTTCCATGGTGGCTGCCCATCACCAAGGGCAACCAGGGGCAGGAGTCCAGTGTGCCACACCTTCCGTTGCCTCAACACCTCTCCCTTTGCCCTTCCTATGCCAAGTGAACCAATCTGGAAAGGCAGTCATGGAATGTGTGCACACAATCACCATAGTTTCATTTCTTATTTTGAAAAGGCAATTTTCAGTGGCACACACTTGAAAATGGCACACCCATTAAGACCAAAGGTCCCCTTTCCAAACATTCCTGGTGCTTTTCTCCCTTCAGACCTTGTCACCACTCAAGCACATTCGTGTGCAGCTCAAGTGAGAGTTCAGTCTTTGGAAAGACTAAGAGATATGGACCTCCTGTAAAAGGTTCATGAATGCTTCAAGTCTTAGGATAAGTCTTTCAGGCAATACCAGCTGGACGTCTAGACACCAAATCCTTGTCAGTACTGAGACATCGGTATCTTAATAATAATAACAAAAGAAAAATAAATACAGCTTTCCTCCTCCATATCCTTATTATGAACCCAGAACTTCACAGAGCATTTTACAGCCTTTATTGCAGGGAGTCTTCACACAATCCCAACACTATATTCCCGTTTACAGACATAGAAATAGACATGGAATGACCTGCCCAAAGTCACACATCAGGAAGTAGCAGGGTGAGGACCAAATCTCTCTGACTCTGGGAATCATGAATCCTTGGGGCCATGTGGTTTTGAAAAGCACATCTGATCTAACGACCTAAAGGAAGAACAACTAAAACTCATAAAGGAGTTGTCTAGTGACAACTTTGCAAAATTCCAAGCCAGAAACTCTGTATTTTTTTTCCTTTTAAATTATTCAGCCCAGAGACCAATGTAGCCTGAAAATAAAATAGCACTATGCTTGAAAAAGGGTGGAAAGGCAGACAGTTCCAGACCTATAAGCAGTGTTTGACAGACACAGAATAATGAATTTCAGTCAATTTGCCTAAATGCCTGCCTATTTGCAACCGACCAAAGGAGCCATGTCCAAGGTTAGAAGTCACCAAACCATGCTACAAACTGGGAAGTGTGCCCTAAATGGGCCTTGGCAAATTGAGAGATGAGCTCATCACTGAGACCACCTGTGGCTGGGAGCTTCTGAGCTTCAGCAACCTGAAGGACACCACCTGACTCAGTGCTCTGGGGGGACTCCCTCTGGGGCTGAAGGAAGGTTGGTGGAGCAGGAGAGCAGTTTATTCTCATGGCTTTGGAATGACCTGGTAGCTTTGACAAGTGCTCCCAACTTGGGCCGGGCACACGTGGCACTTTTGGAGACAAGGCTATGGACCAAACTATTCCAGCTCCCCTACTGCAGGCATCTTACAGGTCACTTATTTTTATTTTTTTAAACTTTTTTAATGGTTGTTTATTTTTGAGAAAGAGCGACAGAGAAAGAACGCAAGCGGGGGAGGGGTAAAGAGAAAAGGAGACACAGAATCTGAAGCAGGCTCCAGACTCCAAGCTGTCAGCACACAGCCTGATGCAGGGCTTGAACTCACGAACCGTGAGATTGTGACCTGAGCCGAAGTCGGACACTCAACTGACTGAGCCACCCAGGCACTCCATCCAGGTCACTTTTAAGCAAAGCTGCCCTACCCTTTCTTGAAAAATCCCTCCCCCAGAATATATTTACAAACAGTACTACACAGCTGGCTCTGGAATGATCAATAATTAATGATGATGCCTCGCATCTGGCCAGTGCTCCTCCTGAGGGTCACAAGCCCCCGTATAGGCACTATCTTGCCAAGTTAATGACTCATCCTCATTAAGAAGTGAAGGGGAAGGAGAGGGCTTGGGGCTCAGGCACCTGACCTCCAGCACCTCAGGTGCCTGGCATATAAATGGGGGTCTGCCTTCTCACAGAAACTGTTCACACCAAACCCCCAGCAGCCCTTCATTCTAGTCCCACAGGTTTCCCACTCTCCAGGTGGGCATCAGAGACCATCCGCCGGGACCTCCCAACTGAGCAAGGCCGCAGTGTCTATTTTGACTTCACTTTCCATTTTTTTTTTTTTTTTGTGCATGATTTTTCCCCACTATTATTTTTGAAGCAAGTATTTGATTTTGACCAATAAAATCACAAATACTACTAACGAACAAGTTACACCTTACATTTAATTTGTGGTTTGGAGTTAAAGCAAGAGCTGTTATTTTGTTTTATTGACTTAGAAAGATGGTAAAATTATCCATACAGTTAAGTGAAGCACTTGGATGGGTACAGCTTAATGTATAGTCATACATTAAGACTATAAGCTTAGCAGCATTCTGTACTATTTCATTAACACAGAGCAACTAACCCCTGTAAAAAGAAAGGTTCTTCTCCAAACATCAATTTGCTTCTGACCTGCCAGCTTATCACATTTCCTATTGGTAAGACATCCCATAGGTGAGACAGGCATGCTGCAACTAAACTTGTGCTTCATTTACTAAACCAACAAAAACAGACTTGGTCAGAAAATCTTATGGACAAGAGAGTTGAATGCATATACTTCTCTTTTAAATAGTTCAGGGTTGAGCTACGTTGAAATGCAAAGTATCTAGAAAGATCCACAGAACACATTTTTAAGAAAAAAAGAATACCACGGAACAAACTTAACATGCAAACCAACTAGACTGAGGCCTCCCCAGCGTGGGCAGGCTGAAGAACTCCTCAGGCCCAGGAAAGAGAAAGCTGCACAATACATTTTAGGCAAACAGAATGAAGGAGAAACCAGGATGCAGTGAGGAAAGCCCTAAATGGGAGGTTCAGAGCAAGTGATCCAAGAACCTCGTGGAATAATCATCAGTGCCAAGGCCTGATGCCTTGGGGATAAGAAAATCCTTCATGGAATTTATTTTTCATATTGTGCACAAATGAAGGCATGTGTGTGGAGCAAAGAGAGACAGAGACCAGGAAAATTCTCACAGCACTTTAAAAAGACCCATTAAATTACTCCCAATTCAATAAACCCTCATTACACAACAGGCAGAGGAGTGGAAAGCCCAGAATGAGAGGCAGTGGCTTTAAAGCAGGGGTTCTCAACCTCCCACAATTGACATTGGACCAGATAATTCTTTTTTTTTTAATTTTTTTTTTAATGTTTATTTATTTTTGAGACAGAGAGAGACACAGCATGAACGGGGGAGGGTCAGAGAGAGAGGGAGACACAGAATCTGAAGCAGGCTTCAGACTCCGAGCTGTCAGCACAGAGCCCGACGCGGGGCTCGAACTCACAGACTGTGAGATCATGACCTGAGCCGAAGTTGGATGCTTAACCGACTGAGCCACCCAGCCCCGTGGACCAGATAATTCTTTACCGTAGAGGGCTGGCCATCCTGCTCTGTAGGATGCCAAGCAGCATACCTGACCTCCACCCAAGAAATGCCAGCAGCACACCCCTCCCCACAAATTGTAGCAGCAAAAAATGGCTCTAGATGTTGCCAAATGCCTCCTGGGGCACAAGATCATCTCAGGTTGAGAAGCACTGCTTCAAAGCACCTGGGACAAACATTCTGGAACACGAATTATTAAGTAAACATTTACAGGATCAACATATTTTAAAAATCACATACGTGAGAACTCAGCACTGAAACAGAAATGGCAAAGTCTGCAGGAACTTGACCCAAATACATTGTGCAACATCCAGAATGTGTCTTCTTTCCTCTCTAAACTGAAACATCTGCTCCTCTGGTGAGACATGCTAATGACTTCTGAATCTAATACTAAAAGTCAGAGGCAGTGAGAGAAGATATTTGGGGTGATTTTTCTGCAGTGAATCTTGCAATAGTAAAATTACCAAAAGTACAGTAGTTTAACCCATATGCATGAAATGTATTTTCTAAAATATGTGTTATTCCAGATGTCTCCTAAGAGCTACATGCACTCGGGTGCTTGGGTGGCTCATCTGGTTAAACATCTGACTTTGGCTCAGGTCATGATCTCGCAATTCATGTGCTCGAGCCACATGTTGGGCTCTGTGCTGACAGCTCAGAGCCTAGGCCTGCTTCAGATTCTGTGTCTCCCTCTGTCTCTGTCCCTCCCCGAGTCACACTGTCTTTCTCCCTCTCAAAAATAAATAAACATTAAAAAAAAAAGCTACAAGCACAGTTAAGAAACACTCCAGATATGTGTGAGAAACACATGTGTGCATGGAGGAGACTTCTTACATGAATCAAGATGAAGGAAAATGCTGGGCCCTCTGAGGTGAAGTCAGAAAGTACTGAAGCTGTCCCGGCAGAACTCTCCCTGACAACAAGGACCTCTGGCTTCTTTAGAATTAAGATGAGGTGCAGTTTCTCACATAATTATTTGGTACAATGAAACACTGCCCACCTAGAAGAAACAATTTTCCCTAGGAAATGTACTAGCTTGTGATACTAGCAAAATGATACCTTAAAACAAGATCACTTAGAAACTCCCTGGTGAGTTTTGACATAAAAACTTTTTTTTTTTTTGATAAATCATTTCTAGTGCAGTCTTTTCTGAATTTCATGGGACATTCTCAAAATAGCTCAGCAGATATGAAGACCAGGGGATCAGATTCTTCATCATAATACCATTACCACTTGTAAAGCATGTAAAACACTTTGGGGACACTACAGAGTTGTCAAGGTAATTTCTTCTACATTAATTCACTTGTTGGCATGATATTGTCACAAAAATGGGCAGAAATAATATGATCCACATTCTTGCAGGTAATGCCCTAAAGCTGGGAAAGGTCCTGTGTTGTTAATAATTTTTCCTAATAGGCTGCAACAATTCACATCTCTCCATGGGTATATAAAAGTACCAGCGCCCTTATTTTTGCAAGCAATCTCTGCTCTTTCTCTCTTTAAAACCCCCCTGCCAGTTTGACAGGCAGGACAAGACACTTTATACCTTTCTATCTGCATCACCCTGACTCCCAGGCCAATTGACCTGTTCTTCTGGGAATTAGCTACCTATGTTCCCCTCATTTTTTCTACTGTATTGTTTGCTTCCTTCTTGACCACTTAATTTGTGAGAACTTTCATATTAAAAATATTAACCTCTTTACTATCTTCTGCCTTGAAAACATTTCTGTCTAAAGAACCATGGTTTTATAATGTTAATTTGTGGCATATTTTGCCTTATCACAGTTAATTTTTTTAAGTTTATTTATTTTGAGAGAGAGAGAGAGCACAAACGGGGAAGTACAGAGAGACAGGGAGAGAGAGAGAAAGCCTGACATGGGGCTTGAACTCACAGACTGTGAGATCACGACCTGCGCTGAAATCAAGAGTCTGAGACACTTTACTGACTGAGCCATTCAGGTGCGCCAACAGTTAAAATTTTTATTTAGTTAAATATTCCTGACCTTTATAGGCCTGGCCAAGAGAGTCTCCTGTGCCTTTGGACTGTACCATGTAGCATTCCTGTTTTTTTTTTAAATTTTTTTTTTTCAACGTTTATTCATTTTTGGGATAGAGAGAGACAGAGCATGAACGGGGGAGGGGCAGAGAGAGAGGGAGACACAGAATCGGAAACAGGCTCCAGGCTCTGAGCCATCAGCCCAGAGCCCGACACGGGGCTCGAACCCACGGACCGCGAGATCGTGACCTGGCTGAAGCCGGACGCTTAACCGACTGCGCCACCCAGGCGCCCCTAGGTTGGTTCCATTTTTTTTTTATTTGACACAATGATGCCATGAATATCCTTGCACATGTTTCCTGCTGTGCAAGTGCTCGTGTTCCTAAGGAGAGATGTCTTAGCAATGGGACCATTAGATGGACAGCTACAGTCTTCAACCTTAGTGTGAACACTTCGAAGTCCCCTGGATGACACACACTCCCACCAGTGCAAATTCCAGTATTTCAATGTTGGTGCCTACTCTTGTGTTATCAGACTTATACTGGAGAGATTTTTCAGAAAAGTCTTATGTTGACTCAAGTTGTTATGATTCTAGTTGTTTAACTGGTTTTTCTTATACTTTTTTTTTTAAATTTTTTTTTCAACATTTATTTATTTTTGGGACAGAGAGAGACAGAGCATAAACGGGGAAGGGGCAGAGAGAGAGGGAGACACAGAATCAGAAACAGGCTACAGGCTCCGAGCCATTAGCCCAGAGCCTGACGCGGGGCTCGAACCCACAGACCGCGAGATCGTGACCTGGCCGAAGTCGGACGCTTAACCGACTGCGCCACCCAGGAGCCCCAGCATTCCTGTTTTTTGATGGGGGAAGTACAGAGTTCT
Source organism: Puma concolor (assembly GCF_028749965.1). Lineage (NCBI taxonomy): Eukaryota > Metazoa > Chordata > Mammalia > Carnivora > Felidae > Puma > Puma concolor. The sequence continues at coordinate 124,384,309 of NC_141672.1, read as the reverse complement.
TTTAATATTTAAATGTTCAAACCAACTGATACTCATTTTTACAAGGTACAACCAAAGGGTACAATGCTGTTTCCTCCCCAGAGCCAACTGTATAAATGCTATTTACTAAATAATCATTTTCCTATGGAACTTAAATACCTACTCTAAAATTCTCACACACAATATCTTTTATTGGGGGGTTATTATGTTCAAGCAATCAACTTGTCGTTTTCTAAATTTTTTTTTTTCAACGTTTATTTATTTTTGGGACAGAGAGAGACAGAGCATGAATGGGGGAGGGGCAGAGAGAGAGGAAGACACAGAATCAGAAACAGGCTCCAGGCTCTGAGCCATCAGCCCAGAGCCCGACGCGGGGCTCGAACTCCCGGACCGCGAGATCGTGACCTGGCTGAAGTCGGACGCTTAACCGACTGCGCCACCCAGGCGCCCTACTTGTCGTTTTCAAGTCCATACCGTGGTACTACTGATTTGATTGCACAGTGTATCAGATCAGCTCCACTGATCTCTCCCCACTCTGGGGGGAAGAAGCCCCCAGGCAGCTGGCTTAGCATATGGAGGCAACTGTTGGATGGGTTCCTACCCCCACTTTGCAGGGCACCTCATGCTGCAGCCCTGGTTCTACTAACTGATACAAAGCCCTCCCTTCATCTTTTAAAAAAGTCTTGGCTATACTGGAACATTATAAAACTTTTAAGGTCATTTATGGACTTCAAGATGTATTACAAAGCTATAATCATCAAGACAGTATGGTACTGGCACAAAAACAGACACTCAGATCAATGGGCCAGAAAACAGAACCCAGAAACAGACCCAGAAATGTATGGCCAACTAATCTTTGAAAAAGCAGGAAAGAATATCCAATGGAATAAAGACAGTCTCTTCAGCAAATGGTGCTGGGAAAACTGGACAGCGACATGCAGAAAAATGAACCTGGACCACTTTCTTACACCATACACAAAATTAAACTCAAAATGGATGAAAGACGTAAACGTAAGATAGGAAGCCACCAAAATCCTAGAGGAGAAAGCAGGCAAAAACCTCTTTGACCTCGGCTACAGCAACGTCTTACTCAACACATCTCTGAAGGCAAGGGAAACAAAAGCAAAAATGAACTATTGGGACCTCATCAAAATAAAAGCTTCTGCACAGCAAAGGAAATAATCAGCAAAACTAAAAGGCAACCTGACATAATGGAAGAAGATATCTGCAAACAACATATCAGATAAAGGGTTAGTATACAAAATCTATGAAGAACTTACCAAACTCAACACCCAAAAAACAAATAATCCAATGAAGAAATGGGCAGAAGACATGAATAGACACTTGTCCAAAGAAGACATCCAGATGGCCAAATGAAACATGAAAAAATGCTCAACATCACTCATCATCCAGGGAACACAAATCAAAACCACAATGAGATGCCACCTCACACCTGTGGCTAACATTAGCAACTCAGGCAACAATAGATGTTGGCAAGGATGGGGAGAAGAGGATCTCTTTTGCATTGTTGGTGGGAATGCAAGCTGGTGCAGCCACTCTGGAAAACAGTATGGAGGTTCCTCAAAAAACTAAAAATAGAACTACCCTACAACCAAGCAATTGCACTATTAAGAATTTACCCAAGGGATACAGGTGTGCTGTTTTGAAGGGACACATGCACCCCAATGTTTATAGCAGCACTATCAATAATAGCAAAGTATGGAAAGAGCCCAAATGTCCATCGATGGATGAATGGATAAAGATGATGTGGTATATATATACAATGAAGTATTACTCGGCAATCAAAAAGAATGAAATCTTGCCATTTGCAACTACGTGGATGGAACTGGAGGGTATTATGCTAAGTGAAATTAGTCAGAGAAAGACAAAAATCATATGACTTCACTCATATGAGGACTTTAAGAGACAAAACAGATGAACATAATGGAAGGGAAGCAAAAGTAATATAAAAACAGAGAGGGGGACAAAGCATAAGATTCTTAAATATAGAGAACAAACAGAGGTTTGCTGGAGGGGTTGTGGGAGGGGGGATGGGCTAAATGGGTAAAGGGCTTAAATCTACTCCTGAAATCATTGTTGCACCATGTGCTAACTGTAAATTATAAAAAATAAATTATAGAAAAAAAAACTTTGAAGGTCATTTAATTCCAAGAGAACATTCTAGGCCAAAATGCACACATACATGTATATTCTTCTTGGGAAAACTGGGATTATGACATCACTTGCTCTCTCACCCAAGGCTACAGGAAGCTTTTCATCGCCTCATGCTCACCAAAAGGTACTACACTTTTCTTCAGGAAGGGCTTGAGCCTTTGTTAAATTTGTTCCGAGGTATTTTACAGTTTTTCTTCCCATTTTCAGTAGCTGATCTTCCCCATTTCCCTTTCTCAGTATGCTCAGTGCCCTCAATTAATGTGAGCAGTTCTCTGTGTGGCCACAAGTCTCTCTGCCCCTGACTCGATTCCTCTTGCTCAAACCATCTTCCTCTTCCTGGCGGCGAGGTCCCTTTGGAGGAATGGTTATTATTCTTGGTTAGCACACCTGGGCTGGGCTGTGCTGTGCTATGCTCTGCTTTGCTTTCTAAAGTGATAGCTGGTCCCCTCTGTGGAAGGTGAAGTGGTTCTCCAGGTGAGTGGGGAACACAAACCTTCACCCAGCCCTCCTTGGCAGTCTCTTCCAGCCCCAGGAGCAGGAAAAGATCCCAAGGACCAGGGCATCTGGTTAGCCTTGCATGCACTGACAGCCACCTTCCCCACTGAAAGCCAAAAGACTTCTGAAGGCCCAGGTGTTGTCCAAGATGCTCTGCATTGTACGACTCACCTCAGGGCTCTCTGATGCTGTTCTCCAGTGCCAGCAGCCCATGTCAGGAAGCTGTGCCAGTGCTCTCCAAGGACCCAGATGGACCGAAGGTCTGCTCCAGATGCAAGGAGACCTAGGCACCAGTGGCCACTTGGCTCAGGCATGTGAGGTTAAAGGGTGAAAGGGTTTGCATGCAGGCCACCATTTCCCCGAGTCCCCTGCTTCTCTGAATCAGAATTTGAAGGTGAAAAGGTTTTGCTGATGACAAGATCCCTCCCATTAATTTAATATTTTGAGTAGACTAAAAGCCAGAGAAGCTGATCAGTTTTCTTACTCAATGGGCATGGCAGACTGGGTGAGGGTAGCCCAAACTGTCTCTCCCTGAACCACTGGGAAGTCTTCCTGAAAAGCATTTACCTCCAGATCAGTCCCTGACCAACACCACCCTGGGTTTCTTCCTACTGTGCAGAACTACAAATCATGCAAGCAACCTCTTCTCTATATTAAGCATTTCTAAAAGAATCAGTACAATAACATTTCTCCAGAACTATTATAAATGTCCTTCAATTATGACAGCCTACAAAGCAGGGTCAGTGAAAGACCTCAAATAAGCACTGCTCTTCTCAGAGATGAAGCCCCTTGAATAGAAGGAATGTTAAAATATAGATCAAACTATGCTATGGTAACACAATTTCTTTTGATGCAGTTTGTGTGGTGACCTAAGACACCTTTGGTATTCATAGGTGAGAGCCAAATCTTATTGTTCTCTAGCAAAGCAATAATGGCAGCAGTAACCTGGGAAAATGATTTCACCCAATCATTTTCTGCGAATCATCAATAATGCTAGAATTCAGTTTTCCTCTTTGGGTAAAAATATGGTGAGACTGCCCACTCTGACCATCACCCCCATACCACACAAGCTGGACCCCACAATGGCCACTGCAGAGTCATGGTTTGCATTCTGTTTCTGCAGTGCCCCTGAAGTGGTGACATTCCCATTTTAAGGATGAAGAGACTGAGTGTCTGAGGGTGTTAAGTCAGTAAGTCAGTGCCCAAAGACCTGCAGGTAGAAGTCAGGAAACCTGCTCCAAAACTAAAGTAACTCTCACTTTCCAACATTAGATTATTAGCAGGGGGAAATGCTGAAAAATGGGAATTGCTAAATTGTACATGTTTTTGCCAGTTTTATTTAGAAAACAAACAAAACATTTCTCTTCTTTGGGACATGGAGCAGGATACAACTGGTTACATACACAGTGTCGTCCATCACCTCACAAACATACAAAGATAAGAAGCATGCCCCTTCTGACAAACTGAATCAGCCAGAAGGTTCCTACCACATCAGTACTAAATCACTGTTGTACAGCTGAGCCCACCCCATGAGGCAGATGACTATCACAGGTCCCCAATGGACCTCTTACCTCTGGTCCAATTTTAAATATGAATATTGATCACTTAGGGCCTTTGCTGCAGTCTACTGAGACGAGGGAATGATGGACTCTTCCGTCAATTCTCCCTAGTGATTTCAGATTCAAAGAACTTGTGAATAGGAACAAAAAATTACTTTAATGTTTCTGGATTTCTGCTTATGTTTTTTTTTTCAACGTTTATTTTTATTTTTGGGACAGAGAGAGACAGAGCATGAACAGGGGAGGGGCAGAGAGAGAGGGAGACATAGAATTGGAAACAGGCTCCAGGCTCTGAGCCATCAGCCCAGAGCCCGACGCGGGGCTCGAACTCACAGACCGCGAGATCGTGACCTGGCTGAAGTCGGACGCTTAACCGACTGCGCCACCCAGGCGCCCCACTGCTTATGTTTTTAACAATCTAAATGCAACTGAATTAGATTTATGGTTTTGGCTTTAGCAATGTGTTATTATCCTTATCACTCGTGTTATCAGTAGTATTTATTTTTCCAAAATATGCCAGATAGTGTATTAGCACTAGAATGACTGGAAATTATTTCTGTAGACATTTTATTCCTTAACCCTGGAATCATATGTCATGAAACCCACTGGGAAAAAAATTTTTTTTTTTTCCTTAAGTAGGCTTCACATGGATGACAGAATGTGCACATGAAATCACAATGACTCTTGGAATATGCCTGGTGGGGGAAGGGTCAGATCACCTACTGCAGCCTGCCTATGGATGTCCTAGCAAATGACCAAGGACACATTAGAAGGCAGCACCGAACAACGAGAAGATTCAAATCAACAGGAGAAAAAACAAGCTGACTCTTTTCTCCTTCCTGCAAAGTGCCAAATTCCAATCTGGTGAAATGGCTTCCAGGTCCCCACTGCTAAAGTGGACAGGACAACACACAAACACTGAGCAAAACCTGATTCTGTGGGAGCTGCCTGACCACTCTGGCCAGCCATCGCTCTTCTCCCCCTCCAAAATGCACACAGTGCCACCCACATGTGGACAAGCCAGATAACACCACTCCTCTTGGAGTCCCCAATGATGTAAACTAAGCCTAGTTTAGTGTGGAAAGGTCAGTCCTGCAGCCCACTCTGGAACATTCCCTGAGGCTTCCCACCTGTCCTAATTAGATCCACTTTATTTCAAACACCAATACTCAACAGTAATGATGTTAACCATCTATTTCTTATTTACTTTTTTGTTGTTGTTGTTTTTCAGTTTTGTTACTAGTATTTCAACAACACCAGAGACTGTGTTTTTACAGAGGTAAAATCAACGCATTTAATATATTCTTATATTCTTATAACCAGCTGACTGCACTATCCTTATGTTTACCTGATTAGAGCCGCAGGCCAAGAGTTTGGTGAGTCACTCTGGGTGAAGGGAAAATATGTTTCCTTTTAGGTAACTAACTTGAAGAAAAGCCTTTGGCATGACAGTGCACAATTTCCCCAGGGAGATGGGGCTGTATTAGTGGATTCATCCCATGTGTGCTCGCCCACACGTTGTCATGTACACACTGGGATTTGAGGAGGCTACTCAGCCAGCAGCTCCCCAGACCTCCAAACAGGAGCCCACGCACAGCGGATGGGGCTGTCTCAGTGCCCCTCAGTGGTACCTGGGCACAAAGCATGAGGCAAGTGAGCTGAGAAGAGCCCAGGGCAGGACTATGCCCTCAAGCTAAGCCTCCAAGTTGGTACTTGCAGCTGCACAGCCATCATGTCTCTGAGCCTCGGTTGTCCCTATCTGTAAAATGAGGACAAAAGTTACTGTTGCCAGCATCATGGGTGATGGAGAGTGGATGTGTTAATGTGGGTAATGCAGCATTAAACTCTCTTCTGTACTTAGGGCGGCTGTGAATGCATCTCAGGTGCAAGCTTCTGGGGAAAGGTACAACCACTCAGCCTTGAAATGCTGACTCTTATTCACATCCTAGGGAAGCCAATGCCTGGGTCTCAATTTGCTCATTTTGGTAAAATGCTCCATCTGGCATGGAACAGCTTGCTTTACAAAAAAAAAAAAAAAAAATACACTTTCCAGCTCTATACAGCACCCTGGCCCTGACACTACTGGACTTAACGTTTACCTGGCCAGCTTTTCTTTCCTACCATTGAGCAGGAAGGGCATCACAGTCCACCATAGGAAATCCCCCACACTAATCTCTGAAGCCTGAGGTGTCTGCCAGAGCATAAAAGCCACTGTAGTGGCAAATCTCCTCTGTTATGGATTCACCACATTGCTAACCGATCCAGGTTGGTGAGCAGCTAGCCTCATGCCCTGGGCCAAAAGCTGAGAGAACCTCCCAGTATTCCAAAGGGAAGGATCTCATCTACATTTTTATGTCAACAAAGGAAACATGTGCTCCACATGATGAGAGCATGTGGCCTACTTAGGTTCAGTACCGTATACAAAGCCATCTTTGTTCACCAGAGAGACTTTTAAAATTATTTTCCTGTTTTAAGTCAGTAAAATGTTGCTTTTGGGCCAACATGTTATTTGGAAACTCTCCGTCTGGATGCTTTTCTTCTTAGAACAGAACAGAAATTGGGCAAAGTGCACTGTGGAAACACTGGCGTATGCCCATCCCCACAGTACAGACTGTGTTGTCTTAACATCGCAAACACAGAGTTGGGCTTTCCTCTCTGAAAACTGAGATGAATATGTTGATAAATGTCGAGGCAGATTCTCCAGGCCTGAGAGCCTCCCTCACTGCAACCTGGACTATGTAGACAGTCTGTTGGGTCAGGTCAATAGCATCATGAATCTGTTTTCTATGGCTGCAGTAACAGATTGCCACTAACTCAGTAGCTTAAAACCATACAAATTTACTATCTTCTAGTTCCAGAGATCAGAATCCCAATATAGGTCTCACTGAGCTAAAATCAAGGTGTCAGCAAGGCTGTGTCTGTTTCTGAAGATTATAGGAGAGAATCTGTTTCCTTGCCTTTACTAGTTTTTAAAGGCCTCCCACATTCCTTGGCTCATGGCCTCTTCTTCCATCTTCAAAGCCAACAATGGAGGCCAAGTCTTTTCTACTGAGGTGCCATCTTTCTGGTTCTCTTTCTGATTTTTTTTTAACGTTTTTTATTTATTTTTGAGAGAGAGAGAGAGAGAGAGAGAGAGAGAGAGAGAGAGAGAGAATGAGTGGGGGAGGGGCAGAGAGAGGGGAAGACACAGAATCTGAAGCAGCTCCTGGCTCTGAGCTGTTAGCATAGAGCCCAATGTGGGGCTCAAACTCACAAACCATGAGAATGTGACCTGAGCTGAAGTCTGACAGCTCAACCAACTGAGCCAGCCAGGTGCGCCCTTTCTGATACTTTCTTCTACTTCATGGACCCCTGTGATTACACTGGGCTCACTAAAAATCTAAAATAATCTCATTTTAAGGACATGTGATTTTCACCACTTCAATTCTACTTTGCCTTGTAACCTAAAATGTTTACAGGTTCTGAGGATTAAGTGACAGACATCTTTGGGGAGGTCATTATTCTCCCTGAAATGAATCATAGCCAAAAATTTGGTACATACAACTGCATTTTACATATGAGGAAAGTGGGGTGTGCCATTTTTGGGATTTTACCCAGAACTCAATTTCCATCTGGTGCCTACATGACCAAGGAATCTTAGTGAGGTGGGATAATTCCTGATAAGGCAAGCCAAGTCTCAGCAATACATCTGCATCTGACACCCTGGACAAAGCAATCTCAGGGGTGTGAGGGGAAGCAAATCATTAGTAAGGAGGTAACTGGCTAGTGACACTGTGGCCCGTGTTGGTCTCTCTTCTAGATTCTCAGATAGGTCTACCACATTATTGCCTCTTCACCAGCTAGGCTCCTTCCTTCTTTCATTCATTAATTTATCAAGTGTCTGTTGGTTCTGCTGGGCACATGCTAGGTGCTAAGGACACATGAGGTGCTAAGCAAGCTGGGTGCCAATGTCATCTTGGAATCTGGGCATCTGCACATTTTCTCTGCTTCTCAGCCACAAGGACTGTGTCTCTAGAGCAGCAATTCACACGACTGTCAAAGGTTCTTCTAAGAATCAGATAAGCAGCCTGAACTGCTCTTTGTACATCTGGATGAACCAGGGTTTAGCCCCAGTGCAACTGGATTTATACTCAGGCAGGTTAAATCCATCCCCATTCATAAGTGCCTCTGTCACCAGCACTGCTTCCACAAGGATACACATTCTCCAAACTCCACAAAGCGTGTTACCATCCTGTTTGTACTTCCAAGACAGCTCACAGTGGACATGCCAGCAGGTGAACTGAACAGTAGATTCAGAAAACCCAAGAATGAAGCTCACTCAGTTTTAACCACATTGGGCAGTTCCCAAACCTCCATGGGCCTTGGCTTCTCTGAGTATAGAATGGGAACAGCAGCTTCTCTAATACTTCTAATACTACCCACATGCTACTGGTCTGTCTTCACAATGCTCTGCCCCCAAGATGTGTGTGTGTGCACGTACATGTATGTGGTGTGTGTGCACATGTGCACAAAGAGGTATACACAGATATACATATAAAGGATAACTGACAAGAGAAGCATCAAACATCAAAATAGAGCAGAAAGAGCATGAGACCTAAAACAAACAGCAAGTGTTCAAGTTCATCTCTGCCATTCACTGTGTGAGTGTGCATGGATATGCCATCCAACTTCTGTCATGTGAATGTTAAGTCATCTTATCTGTAAAATATGGCTAATGATGCAAAGTGAATTGCCTCTCAGAACCATCCATGAGAATCAAATCAGAATTTTTCCAACACAGGTTACAAGTTTATTGAATGTTTAACACATATATTCAAATAAATGTTTCTTGAATAGTTGAATGAATAGTAAATGTGAAATTTCTTTTGAAAGTATGAAATATTACAGAGGGGCACCTGGGTGGCTCAGGCAGTTAAGTGTCCAACTTCAGCTCAAGTCATGATCTCGTGGTTTGTGAGCTTGAGACCCTTGTCAGGCTCTGTGCTGACAGCTTGGAGCCTGCTTGGGATTCCCTCTCTCTCTCTCTCTCTCTCTCTCCCTCTCTCTCTCTTTCTTTCTGTCCCTCCCCCACTCTGTCTCTGTCTCTCTCAAAATAAACAAGCATTTTTAAAAATTAAAAAAAAATAAGTATAAAATATTACACAAATGTTAAGAATTTTTAGATTTCCTTAAATTGTAATAAATCCTGGGTAGGTAGACACTCTGGGTTTGGAAAATGGGGAGGCAAGAATGGAGGAAAAGTAAAAAGTGTCCTGAAATATAAGGCACATTGCCAGAAACAGGACACTGATGGTAGTCCACAAAGATGTAGTCCACTAAGATGGCAGTCCACAAAGAGATGCCAGTCCCAACATCCATACATGGGCCCACACGAGCCTGCTGGATACCCACTCAATGAGACTTTCCAAGCTTGTTTTTAGATGACCATCATACAGATGGAATCTGTCATGCCCTGCCTTAATACTGGCCTCAGAGCTAGTATCTCACAGGGACTGGAACTACGCTGCCACCTACATGGCTTTAAGTTCTTTCTACTGTGCCGAAGAGTCATGATCCAGGGAAAAGATACTGACTTTATTAAATATAGATAGATAGATAGATAGATAGATAGATAGATAGATAGATATAGATAGATCATCATCAATTTTTCGGTGGTAGCATTTACCAAAAATGTACCTACCCACTGCACCATACTTCACACTTACTTTTGTACTATTTCTGAGTTCAAACAGTAATCAGTTTTCTATTTATAGATTTTGGTGAGGAAATTAATGCATTAACATACAAGTAAAGCCCAGATAAAAGTCAAAGTCTTATAGCCTAACAAATGTGAGTCATGTTCCTCTCTAGCACCTTCCTGGGCCCACAGATTAAAGGGCTTCTCTTCTAAAGGGCTGAACACAAGGAAATATTAAAGGGCTTCTCTTCTAAAGGGCTGAACACAAGGAAATATTAAATCCATTTTATGTAAAAAATGAAGGCTGGGCTATTTTCCTTCCCCAAATTCACCTAACTGTAGGGATTGCCAAGCATTTCATAATTTGCTTCATGAAAACAAGTTTCTACCTTTACTAAAAATAAAAGACAAAAAATAAAACCTGTAATTCCCATAATTCCCAGACTGGAGGAAAAGGTATTTTAGAATCAAAGATGGAAGGCACATCTGCTATTTATTTCAAATAATCTTCCTAAGATGTTTATCTTGTTACAAGTGGCCCTTACTGCTTTCAGAAGAAGCAATGAAAACTGTTCAACATGATTATTTCCATACAGAAGACTAAATGTCCTCTTGGCCATGCATGGAATGAGTGATTTTCTACTCATTCCACGGATACACAAAACAGCTGCCCTAACACATTCTTTTCCTCTACCCCACCATAAATGTTTCCTTTCCCCAAGTCATAATTCATTCTTTCCCTAGGAATAACTGAAGGGCAGGCATGTATTTTTCTCTACTTCATCTAAATTACAGTTCTGACCACAGCCTACCTCAACACACCCATGTTTCTGTCAGACAGATGGGTCTCCATCACAGCTCAGAGTATGCTTTTTAGTCAGCCACGAAAGAACAAAAGGGAAGAGTTGAGAGGTTCTCAGGACTTTTAAAGAATGATTATACTGAGTTGAGACTAGCAAAACATCACTCACTTCTTCATTTGGTGGAATCTTCACATTTTTTAAGAATCGGCTCAAATACCTTCTTCTCTCTACCACCAAATAGCTCTGCATTCTTGAGGTGACCGGATGCCCAGTCTCAGAGCACCTGTACACCAGCAGGTGGGGCTGGTAGGCAGGTAGTGCCCTAGATTCACTGAGTCCACAACAGCTAAATGCACAGGGCCCTAGCTGGTCTTCAGGGCACCATCCCACACCCAGTCATGGCAGGCCTCCCAGAGATACTCTGGCTGAATGAATGAACGCTTTGACAATTCTCAAAACAGTCAAGCATTCCTTGTGGGATGATAGTTTTAAAAGAAATCCTAATTAACCAAATGTTTTTAAAAGAAAAATACATTTATTGGTACTATTTAGGACTCTGAAATGACTTCTTTCTGAATTTTGTAGCTGCCTTGTCTTTATAGTGGAGGTGAAGTTAAAGTCTGATTTCTTTGAGGAAGAACACAGAAGAACATACTAGTAAGAAAAAAAAAGCAATAAGCAATCATCAAATAACATTTAAAGTTAAACATTATATTTACTTTTCAAATGTGCCAAATATATCAGCAGGCTGATAGAACACACCCCGTTTAACTCTTTGTTCCCATGCTGTACTACAATAAGGCACTTCATTTTGCAATTTGAAAATAACATTGCCATGAGTCACCCCAGGATATCAAGGTTCCTTCCTAGTTCTCAAGTTTGTTCTCATATTTGCATTTGCTTTTTTTCAAGGTTTCACTATGGCCTTACCGTCTTGCAGGATATTTGGATTAAGCAGCTAGCCATAAATTAATGGTTAAATGAACAACAAGGATTATTTCAACACAATTGCTCAACAACTTTCATTAAAACATTCTCTCATTTGTGTCTTATTTCTCAGGTGGAAAACATTCTGTTTAAGTAACTACTGATTCCCAACACATGTGATTTTACACCAATATTGCTCCCTAATAGGTGACAAGCCCGGATCTATGGTATTGTTATACCAAATGCTATCCATTCTTTGGAGGAACATAGAGAAGTTTCTTGGATCAGGTAGGACTTGGGTTTAGGATTAGAGGATGGTGAAATTCACAAGCGCTAACATTAGAACAAGCTTTCCTGGACATTGGGAAAGATGAAAGTAGTTGGGAGGATGTGATGTGCTCACTGACTGGCCGCAAGATGGGGGATGTGTGGAGAGGACAGATGCAGGCAATTAAGGTCCTAACAGAAGAGGGGCCACACTGTGAGGCTAAATGAGAGGGTCCCTGCTGTATTCTCTGAGGCCTGGACCCCACAGAAACTTTCTGAGCACTGGGACGAACTGCATTCTGAGTAAGAGCATCCCTGGTGGCCATGGATGGGCTGCTGTGAAGTGAAGAGGAAGGACCACTACCAGAAAGAGCACAGCTGTGTAGGATGGTGTAGGCCCTGAGAGATATCATGGTGGAGGACAGCTCCTCCTAGGACACAGGAGGAAGCCTAGAATTCCCATATTCCCCAGAGTCTAGGGGTGAACAGGGGGGAAGAGGTGAGTCATGAACCAGGGACATTCACTCCCCAACCTTCAGAGACAATTACAGCTTTGCTGAGTAATGTACTTTACTCTGATTTTCTCTAAGGAATGGATTTTCTTTCAAAATCAAAGACAAGGGAAAAAAATCAAATGGAACATCAAACCTTAATTTAAGAAACCCATCCACTTCATCATAAATTTACTATAAGCTAAAAATAAACAAAGAGCACATTTACTTTATACGAGAATGGTGTTTTGTTTTTTGTTTTTTTTTTTTGGTAAAGTCGATCTTCAATGTAGCACATAATTAAATTTCTCCTTTAAATGTTTCATTTGTATTCATTTCCCCTTTATTCTTGGGAAGACCTTAAAGTCACTCATAGTTCCACAGATGTATAGTGTGCCTGAGAACCGTACTCATGGCCCAGGATATGCTAGGAAGGCAGGAAGATATTTCCACTACTGCAATAAATTGGGTCTCCGACAGCACATTGTGATTTAAGCATGGGACTTGCTACTAAAAATCCTCAAAGAGAATAAGAAAGAGACTAAAGATACTTGACCCTCTTTCTCATGGCCTTTATTCTCAGTTCCACCTTTGGAGCTCTGCCACCTGGGAGGTAAGACCAGTGTTGGTCACCCAATGGGGAAGTGGCCTGTCCTGGAGTCACCTAGCTACAGACTCTTAAGTACTTCATATAGATCTAGGACACATATGATAAACTATCTGAACATAAGAAATTAATTACAAGAACTTTTTTTCCAAAAAAAAATGAGAGTGTATTTTAGAGCCTAGTCTTAAAAATCAGGGTCATCAACCAGAGACTAAGGCTTGCCGGCAGTTTCTCCCATCATTTACAGCTAACTCCCAATGATCCATGGCAATGATGGGGGAACAAAGAATGAGGAGGCCAGAGCAAGATAACGATTCTCAAGCTCCTCATCTCCTGCAAACCTTCTAGAAGATCCGTCATCAGAAAGCCCCAGAGCCTAGTTCAGGTTTCCCTAATTTTCCTGTCCGTGGTCACCTAACAGGATAGCTGCTACAGAAACACTGGGGTTGCCAGGAAAACATGAGCAAGGTGGTGGAAGACTTGGGTGAGTTACCAACTATTCACTGGAGCCTGACACACCCTCATCTCTTAGAAATCACAACCAGTCATGGGCCACGCATGGGTGGAGAAGTCTGTTAAGCATCCAACTTCAGCTCAGGTTATGACCTCATGATTCGTGAATTCGAGCCCCATATCAGGTTCTGTGCTGGTGGCTCAGAGCCTGGAGCCTGCTTTGGATTCCGTGTCTCCACTCTCTCTGCCCCTTGCCCTCTCATACTCTGTGTCTCTCTCAAAAAAAAAAAAAAAAAATTTTTTTTAAGAAATCACAACTACTCATAGGCAGTTCAAGTGCAAACTAATCCTCTTGTCTGCATGTTTTATGGTTCCTTTAAATCTGAAGGTGTCCTAGGAAATGCACATCTCTGTATTTAATTGTTTTCAAAATGTACCAATGCCAACAGGGTTCTGGGCAAAGAGACTGCCTTGCAAAAATTAAAAATACACCAGGAGGGGCACCTGACTGGCTCCGGCAGTAGAGCATAGACTCTAGGTCTCAGGGTCATGAGTTTAAGCCCCACTCAGGACATAGGGCTTACTTAAAAAAAAAAAAAAAAAAAAAGATAAAAAATACACTATGAAAGATAGCCAAAGAAAATAATAGCCAAACTGAACTCGGATTATATGTCCAACAGGGCTTCACACCTGCCTGCAAGATCAGCAAGGCATGTTTGTGCACAATCTGAAAACAGCAAACAGTCCCGGCAGAACTTAGGGGGCAAGAGCTGTGCAGGATCTGATGTAAATAAGCTTTCTATACAAAATACCACTCCTGGGATTCTCGTGGGAAACCACCAGGTGGCCAGTGAATCATCCTCAAGCCAGTAAGATGAGGTGCTGCAAAGACCCAAACACCAAAATTTATGTTTAAAACCTAAGTAGAGGGCATACAATGGCCTCTTTTTTTACCGCAACCTTACAAAAGCAAAGAAAAAGCAATGAATCCCTGATTGGAGAGTCAGCTTAAGTCTTCTAGTTATATGACAACCATTGTGTGTTTAAATGAGGTTGAGGAATTGTGTTATCCAGCATGGGTCACAGATGACCTTGAGGAGCACCTTAGCAGGAATTTTACTTCATTGGATTAATTACAACCCATTAACAACCTTCAGCTACCAGACAATGGGGTCCTTCAAAAATAGGCCCTAGATAAGTCAGTGTGGATGGGACACAAGAGACAGGAAAAAGTCAGCATCAGAGGACAGGGCATGGGCCCAGATGGGAGCTGCCAGGATGTCACAGTCTGTGGTTCTTACAGCCTCTTCACAGATATTGGAGTTGAGTGATTACGTAGACAAAGAAGGCCAGAAGAAAATTTTGCTGACTGGCCAGTTCCTGGCCACAAAGATAGTGATGTATCCCACCAGGACATAAGGCAGGGCTGAGAGAAGAAAGGAGAGGAAGAAACTAAGAAAAAGGAACAATAGATGAACAGGAAAGACACAGAAGAGAAACAAAATCAATAGTTTGGGGCATGCCAGAAGCCCTCGAACAACAGCCCCATGTGGAATTGATAAGGGAGCACAGAGCAAGCTGAGGACAAAGTACAGGCTAACAGCACCCTCCACCAGGGTGGAATATGTGTAATATTCCTCAGATACTCCTGGCTATGCAAGAACAAAGGAAAAGGGTTTAAGTGCTTGCCATGGTGATGTGGGAAACTAAGGCAAATTAAAAATTAAATTCCCTTACTGCCTACAGCCTATTGATGAGTCCTTGAAACTAGCAGAGTGACCTCTTTCTAGGAGCTCAGCTGCCTCAAAGATGACATTTTGCTAGGAGCAAAAGAGAATGTTGGCTTAACATTATCCTGACCACCCCACCCCCACCAGGAACCTGTAAGTGTACTTTAACATATAAAAATTCCTTTGGAAACTTCCTTTATCTCAATTTCCCCAAGATATATATGCTGATAATCATACTCCAAGCTTATGGCCCCCTGGTATATATCTGAAGGGTCTCATGACTGAGGTTTTACTAAACGGTAATAAATGGCATTTTCCTAGCAACAGCTAGCCCCTCAAGGTCCTGGAAACCATGCTTCCAAAATTCCTTAGAGAGTGACTCTATCCCTATCCCCCTTCCAACCTGAGAGTATATAATCAGTTACCCACCACAATCCCAGCGCAGCTCTTCCTACCCACAGGTCCTGTCCCCATGCTTAAATAAAATCACCTTTTTTTGCACCAAAGACATCCTTAAGAATTATTTCTTGGCCGTTGGCTCCAGACCACCCCCATCACCCCAAAACTTCATCAGAATGATGAGGGAGCATAAGTCAAACTGAGGGCAAAGTACAAGCTAGCAACCCCCACCCCCAACAGATACACACACCCTGCCACAGGTGGGATATGTGTGGTATTCCTCGGACACTCCTGGCTACCCAAGAACAAAGGAAAGGAAAGAAAACAAATGTTAACTGATAGAGATCACAGTCATGCAGGACATGAGTCTCCATCAGTTTACAAATGTCTTGGTAAATTATAAGCAAAGGCAATCTTATCAATAGCCTAACCTCCAGAAACCTATAGACTCAGTTTCCTGGAGCCCCAACATCACTCTCCCCTTCATAGTGATGTGGGATACAAAGGCAAGAAGGAAATGGCAGGTAAAATTAAATTTCCTTATAACCTGCAGCCCATTGACAAATACTTGAGGCAAATACAACGCATAATATTTCTCCAGGAACTCTCTACTATCTTAATGCTAATGCTTTGCTAGAGGGGAAAACAACCTTAGCTTGACAATAGATAGCTAGGCCTCCAGTACTCTGTGATCTTCTTTAGCATATGAAAATCTCTTTGGAAACTTCCCTTGACTTTACCTCTCCCAACTCCCAAGTATATAACTAGTCTCTCCTCAGCATCCGGGGCAGCTCTTTTTGCTTTGAGAAAATCACCTTTTTGCACCAAAGACGTTTTCAAGAATTCTTTCTTGACCGTTAGCCCCAAACCCCACCATCACCCCAGAACCCCATAAGAAACTACCTCTGAGGGTTGCTCTAGTTTTAAACAGATGGAGACAGTGCATACTGTCATCTCCACTATTTTTTAAGTGTGTGTGGCAAGACCATACCTAAATGGAAAAGCAATTCGAAAATTTACAAGAAAGGAAATGAAAAAGCACTTATGAGATTGTGGGAAGGAAAAGATTCAGGGGCTCAGAAGCACCACATGTGTCAGGAGTACAAAGACAGTGCAAAGACAGAGTTCTCTGATCCATGGGGACCCAGCTCAGACCAGCCCAGCCTTGAGGCACTTCCTCAGTATGGCTGGACTGCAGCTGGTCCCCACCAGCCACTGTGTGTCTATCCATGCCTGAGTGCACCCCATTGCTCTCCACTCTACAAGACCCTGCCTCAAGGCCAGGGGAAACTGAGGCATGTGGCTGGAGCTGCCAGTGAGCAGAATGCCAGCACCCTTGGCAGTGCATAGCATTGCATAGGAACCGCGCACGAGGATGGCTCTCACCCAGAGCATATTCCATGTTTCTTCCCAAGTGGCGCCTCTGAAATTGACCAAAAGACAACTAGGAAACAGACAGAATGAACACTGATAAGAGCAAAGATGACAGCTCTGGTCCCTGCCTGGCACTCTAAGAAACTGAAGCCTAGAAATTAAAGCCAAAATGACTTTGAGTTTTAGTTTTGTTTGCTTGTTTGTTTTTTTAAGTTTCCTTAGTTTCTGACTATTCTCTGGTGAAGAGCATGGTATCAATCACACTTAAAACATAACAAGTCAGGAAATAGGAACCTCACTCAGATTCTTACCATGTTAAAGAACACTTTCGTAATTCAGATATCATGCCCTGTACTGAGTACAAAGCTCTGTTTGTTTCTGCTTTGTAAAGTAGAGTGTTATGTTCTGCCTGTTGCTACACAATTACTTTGAGGAAACATTACTACAAAAATAAATAAGTTTCTTTTTTCATTCAAAGCGAGGGAAGAGGGAAAATAACAAGCACGCCCAAAGCACACCCACAAACCTTTTCCAAGAACACTTTCATTTGTTCCTGGGCTAGCAAGAATGCTTTGCTGATGATATCAAAGTCCTTTAATTGATCTACAATCAACCCGACTTAAACACAGGGGAAAAAATAATCATTTTGTTCCACTTTAAATTAAAACAAGTTAATTTCTTTGGTACTGGGCTGTCTTTATTTTTCTTTGAACACAGGGGAATACACTATTCTGAAACCTTGAACTCTTATTCTCCCTTGACTATAGAAGGGCAGCAAAAACATTATTAATATCTGAGTTGGATTTTTAGAAAAGACAAAGTAAAATTCCATTTCCAAAAATGATCACAAACTTCCACTTCTGACTGAGATGGAATGAAGGTACAGGATTCACCCTCCTCTGTGAAATAAGTAAGAGACTGGAACAAAATACATTAAAAGAAAGTGGTGTCCGACATTGAACCACAGGGACCCAAGGAGAGGGGAACACACAAAGTGAGTCCTACTCCAGACAACTTTATTGTCTGGAGAAAGTTGCCGTCTGCATGCAGACGGGACAGGGTACCAGGAAAAGCCCAAGGTCTCTCTAAGTACAGGAGATACAGCTGAGGGCCCAGGGAAACGAAGGCAGCTGCAGTTTGCAGGGCAGAGTGCAAGAAAGGGGAAAGCTGCCCAGAGACAGATGGCAATGGAAGTCAACAGAGTGTCCTCATTGAGTTTTCAGCAGAGTCTTGGTCAGTGCTGCATGGGAGGAAACTACCCAGGGCCAGGGAAAGAGCCACCTGAAAAAAAAGCAAAGGAAAGATTGCTGGAGCTCACAGGGCTCCAGGAATAGTTCTTGCTGTCACCAGCCAGGGTAAAGAACCTCTTAATTCAAAGGGCACATGGTGGAGTAACCTGATGGGTATTATCTCAGTAGTAGGGAGAAAATGAGTCATAGACTGAAGGCTGCTCTGATCCTGTCGCACAAAGATTACAGGTAAGGCTCTACAGGACCAAACTGTTTCTAAGTAATTTAACTACACTGAGAACAAAACTCAAGAACATTTACAGGAATTAACATCCAAAATATATAAAGAACTCTGGAGGCACCTGGGTGGCTCAGTCAGTCAGCTGGGCATCTGACCTCTGCTCAGGTCATGATCTCACAGTTTGTGAGTTCAAGCCCCACATCAGGCTTGCTACTGTCAGCCTGTCAGAACAGAGCCCATTTCAGATCCTCTGTCCCACTCTCTTTGCCCCTCCCCCACTTGCATTCCCCCCCAAAAAAAAATTAAAACAAAACAAAGTATTATAAAGAACTCATAAAACTCACTACCAAAGAACCCAATTAAAAAATGTGCAGAGGATCTGACTAGACATTTTTCTGAAGAAGACATACAAATCACTAACAGACATATGAAAAGATGCCAGCATCACTCATCATCAGGCAAATACAAATCAAAACCACAATAAGATATCACCTCACACCTGTCAGAATGACTAGAATCAAAAACACAAAGTGTTGGCAAGGATACAGAAAACAAAAGAGACTGCACTGTTGGTGAGAATGTAAACTGGTGCAGCCACTATGGAAAACAGTATGAATTTCCTCAAAAAATTAAAAATAAAACTATCACATGATCCAGCAATTCCACTTGTAGGTATTTATGTGAAGAAAACAAAAACGCTAATGTCCAAAGATACACGCACCCCTATGATCACTGCAGCATTAGTTACAATAGCCAAGATATAAAAGCAACCTAAATGTCTATTGACAGATGAATTTCCATCTAGTATTATTCCATTTTATAGATAGATATAGATATAAAATAGAATATTACTCAGCCATAAAAAATGAGATCTTGCCATTTACAAGAACATGATGTACCTAGAGGGCATTATGCTAAGTGAAATAAGTCAAACAGAGAAAGACAAATACCATAAGATTCCACTTATGTGTGTAACATAAAGAGTAAAACAAACAAGAAAAGAAAACAAACAGACTCACAGGTACTGAGAATAAAGTGGTGGTTGCCCAAGAGAAGAAGGGTAGAGGGAAGGACAAAACAGACAAAGAAGTTTTAGAGGTATAATCATTCAGTTAAATAAATAAGGCAAGGGGATGTAATGTATAGCATAGGGACTATATTCATTAATATTGTGACAACTCTATATTGTGACAGATGGTAATTAGACTTACTGTGGTGACCATTTCACAGTATAAATATTGAACCACTATTATACACCTGTAACAAATACAATGTTGTATGTCAATTATTCTTCAATTTTAAAAAAAGAACATTTAAAGGAACACAAAAATGTCTAACACCATATAAGGTGAAATTCAAAATGCTTGACCTCTAATAAAAATAATTACCAGGCATGCAAAGAAACTGGAAAATATCACTCATACTGAGGATCAGAGATGATACAGATAAAATAAATAAAGACATGAAAATAGTTGTGATACCTGTAATTCAGGTGTTCAAGAAGGTACACAAAAGATTTGAAAAAAAATCACTGGATGGGATTAATGGTCGATTAGACATCATAAAAGAAAAAATAATTAGGGAACCTGAAGACACAGCAGTCGGATGAGCATGTGACTCATGATCTCAGGGTTGTGAGTTGGAGTCCCACGTTGGGTGTAGGGACTACTAAAAAAGGTATAAATTTACAAAAAACTAATATGAAACAGATTAAAAAAAAAAAAAAAGGTGGGCAATAAGAATGAGAAGAGCATCAGTAAACTGTCGAACAACTTCTAGTAAGCTAATGTAACTGCAACCAGATTGGGAAGAGGGGTGGAGCAGAAAAAAATGGATGAAGAAATAATGACCAAAAATGTTCCAAATTTGACGAAAACCAAACAACCACAGATTCAAAATGCTCAGTAAACCCCAAACACAAGAAACAAGAAAAAACAAACCCAGGCTCATCCTATTCAAACTGCTTAAAATCAATGACAGAACCATAAAAACAGAAAAAAAGATTATGTACACAGAAGCAAAGATAAGAATGAAACTTCTCACTGGAAACAATGAAGTAAAAAGACAGTGGAGCAACACATTTAAAGTACTAAAAGAAAAACTGCCCATCTATAATTCTACACCTAGTTAAGATATATTTTGAAAACAAAAGAGAAATAAAAACTTTTTCAGGTTCATAAAAATGAACAGAATTTATCCTGGGCAGACCTGTACTCTGGGAAAGTAAATGGAAACCCTTCGGGCAGAGGGAAATCTTGTATGTAAGAAAGCCATGAGAGGTATTAGAAACAGGCAACTGTGCCTACTGTCACTGATGACGCCTGCAGATCCACACCTTTGGGTCTGGAGTCCAAATCCTCATTTGCCCTTTTCTCCCACACTTTCCATACTGACTGAGGCCTTGTTTTCGTGCTTCCTTAAAGTTGCTCTGGAAAATACATGTTTCCTTGTGATCTTGTAGATTTCCATAGTCCTAAAGCTGGGCAGATGGGAGTCAGTTATTTGGAAAGATAAATGAATGAGCCTTTTTACATTTAAATTAAGCTACTTTGGATTTCCCTTGGAACTATTTTTGGCTTCGGAACTGATTTTGTGTATAAAAAGTGAAAAATCTTTTACATTTCGAAATTTGAGTACAGAAAGACAATAAAGGCAGAGTCAGCTGAAATTCTGAAGGATGTCAGAGTCTGGGACCAATGTTTAAAAATTAATGGGAAAATGCACAAATATTTGTACTTTTTAATGTATGGTGTATACCTTCTAAACATAAAATGTTCATGTCGATTGTGAAGAGTATGTATGGACAAAGGTTCTCTCAAGAGACTAGAAAGCCCTTTTAAGAAAAAAGATACTACAATCAAACTTCCTGCTGTTTGCTGAAATCAGCTTGATTAAACTGAAATCCCTCCCCCCCTGCATCCTCTACCAAGCTTATATCAGACTACTAGGCACTCAAGTTAAATTCCATAAAACTCATGCTGGTATGCTCCATCAAAAGAAAAAACAAAAATCTGAATAGATGTTTGCACAATCAATCTAATTAGTTAAGATTATTGATCAAGTGCAATTTATCAGTGCTCAAAATGATTCACATAACCTCAAATTCCAAAACAGGAGAAATCTGTGTAGCATTCTAGGGAGAGAGCACAGGGAAGTAATAGGAGAGCCAATATACTGTGACCACAGTCTGGCCTCTCACACACTCCAGGCTTGTTTTCTGATTTTTTTATTAAGTATGTTTTATAAATGCATTCTCATTGCATAAAGTAGGAACTGTGGCACTCTGTCTCAAGGTTCTATTTTGAACCCTTCTAAAATAGTACCTAGAGAGTCGATAGATGGTCAGTTCCATGGGAGTGTTGAGGTCCCAGACCAGTGGTCCACAATAACCTCTGCCCTCAGTTGGAAAAAAAGGTTTATAAAAAGACATTTATAAAAATCTCTATGTCTGGCTTATTGTGAAACCCAGCCAACACTGCCAACTGCATGGGAACAAGGGGCATCTCTTGGGGCCGATCTGGCTTCTATAGCCACACAGTGCCATATACATGGGGTGCCTGCTGGACCTGGCCTGTACCTATGGGTGTACACACCCTTCTCTGAGGCTTCCCACTTCCAAAGTCAGGAGTGGCCAGGCAGCAAGAAAACTTCCATGTATCACTTTTGCTATTCAATAGCAGATGTTCTTCAAATTGCAGAATCTTAGAAGGTAAAGAATCTTAGGGCTCACCTATTCCAATTTTCAATAGTTATTGCAGGACATGGGCTAAAACCAAACTCAGAAATGAATTCTACAAAAACATTAAGTTTTTTAAATGATAATATTTTCATCACATGTGAAAAGTGACTTTCCCCCAAGAAAAAGAGATTGTGCTAGAAATGTTCAAACAAGACTAGTTTTTTTTTTGTTTGTTTTTTTTTTAAGACTGGTTTTACTTACTAGCCATTTTAGAAGATATGTTAACTTAACCAAGCAACTAGCTTCCTTGCTTAAATAATA
This sequence comes from Puma concolor, assembly GCF_028749965.1. Classification (NCBI taxonomy): domain Eukaryota; kingdom Metazoa; phylum Chordata; class Mammalia; order Carnivora; family Felidae; genus Puma; species Puma concolor. The sequence goes on along the minus strand of NC_141672.1, from coordinate 124,361,903 downwards.
CATTTTTGTTTTAAATAGGGTGATACCTTTACGGTTCAAAGTGGTTTGTTATTTTAGTTCCAACTCTTGCAAACATAAGGAAATTTTATCTTTCCAATTCTAGGCTGATAACCCGAGGATTAATCTGACAACTATGTCATTTGAAAGAGTTTTAAGAGGGGCGCCTGGGTGGCGCAGTCGGTTAAGCGTCCAACTTCAGCCAGGTCACAATCTCGCGGTCCGTGAGTTCGAGCCCCGCGTCAGGCTCTGGGCTGATGGCTCGGAGCCTGGAGCCTGTTTCCGATTCTGTGTCTCCCTCTCTCTCTGCCCCTCCCCCGTTCATGCTCTGTCTCTCTCTGTCCCAAAAATAAATAAACGTTGGAAAAAAAAAAATTTAAAAAAAAAAAAAAAAAAAGAGTTTTAAGAAAGGAAGGGAGGAAAATTACCTAAATCTTTTTTAACCAGAAATTTCCATAGGGTTGTAGAATACCTGTAATAATTAACTTATGAGAAAACTAAGCTATTTCTATAAGTGTGATATTTTCAATATCAGTAACATTTAAATTTAGAAATTAAACTGTTTGAAGTTGATAAATAGAACTTGCAGAACAATGAAAATTATGGTGAATAAAATGACAAATTTTATGTTGCTTTTCTGGCTTTGCTTTTAAAGCAAAAGTGTAAAAATATGGAAAACCAAATGAATTCAAAGTTTTTCCTTTCTGGCTGTGCCTAAAGAACAAAATTGTGGGGCGGGGCGGGGGGAGGTGACTGGGTGGCTCAGTTGGTTAAACAACCAACTCTTGATTTTGGCTCAGGTCATGATCTGTTGGTTGGTCATAGGATTGAGACCCATGTCCAGCTATGCACTGATAGAGCGGAGCCTGCTTGGGATTCTTTCTCCCTCTCTCTCTGCCCCTCCCTCCCTCTCTCATTCTCTTGCTCTCTCTCTCTCTCTCAAAATAAATAAACTTAAAAAAATTGGTTTTACATATGGTAAAAATTCAGATTTCTGTTAAGTGACAGACACAGAAAAAATCTATGAAATATAGAATTCCGTGTGCTTCTCGTAGAGTATAAATGTATTTAATATTTCCAAAATACTGCTATGCCTTAAACATCACATTAAAAGATAACCATCGACCATGCTAAAAGTTTGGCCACCTCTCTCCCTAACCCTGCAATCTCAGCCATTGCACTACAGTTTTGAGACAGTGTAATATTCTGAGTAATTTAAAAATGAGGGGGAAATGTGGACTTTTTGTTTGTTTTACCCATATGAATTTTTGAAGTCTGACCTATCTGTGAAGTAAAAAGACCTAAGATCTCCATGTTTAAAGAATCACTCTCCTCATTGGAGAGATGAGAGGCTTACAAAAGGAAAGCCTACTAAAAAAATGGGTGAGAATTCCTACTGTAGCTTATACTCGGGCTACAAAAGGGTGGGTCTCTATCTTGGAATTTGAAAATGTGTAGGAAAAAAAATTCTGCCCAAATTTTACAATTTCACTAGTCTATAAAATCGACTATTTACAATGTGATTTTCTCTTCTTTTTTTTTCTGAGTGTGCACAAGTGTGTGCAAGCATGCACACCAGCAGGTAAGGGAAAGAGAGAGAGAAAGCATGAGAGAGACTGCAAAAGCATGCACACAGGTGGGGTAAGGGCAGAGAGAGAGAATCTCAAGCAGGCTCCATGCCCAGCACAGAACTGCACGTGGGGCTCAATCCCACACAGGAGATCATGAACTGGGCTGAAATCAAGAGTCTGACACTTAACCAAGTGAGCCACAGAGGCACACTTTTCCTATTTATTTTAACAAACAGTGCAGTCTGCATCCCACTGTAAAGTAAAACCCTTATTTAAATAGATTAATTCCCAATTTTGATAGTATGAAATGATTAACATGAAAATACTATTCATTTGGGGAACTTAATTTGATGTAACATACTTCATCTTACAAAAGAGTCTAAGAATGGGCACCTGGATGGCTCAGTCAGTTCAGCGCCCAACTTTGGCTCAGGTCATGATCTCATGGTTCGTGGGTTCGAGTCCCACATCTGGCTCCAGGCTGTCAGTGCAGAGCCCACTTCAGATGATCTGTCTCCCTCTCTCTCTGCCCCTCCCCTGCTTGCACTCTCTCAAAAATAAGAAGCGTTAATTTTTTTTTTTTAAAGAGTCTAAGAATGATTGATAAAATAATTTACTTGGTGAGGACAACTGCCCAAATGTATATAAACATAAATTGCTGACTCTTCTTTTCTCCAAACTTTCTCATCCACTCAGATCTTAGGTAGAAGGACACTAATCTCTGCAGGGTAAAAAGTGATTGTGAGGCTCAACAATCAGTCCAACTGTTAATAGATGCAGATCCAGCTGTGTACACATTATTTAACCTTTTCTGGGGTCAGATTCCTTATCTCTAAAATGGAAACAAGAAGGGGCATCTGGGTGGTTCAGTAGATTGGGCATCCATAACTCTTGGCTCTCACACCTTGTGAGATTGAGCACCACCTCCCCACCTTGGGCTCTGTGCTAACAGCCGGGAACCTGCTTGGGATTCTCTCTGCCCCTCCCCGACTCATGCTCACATGCATGCCCTCTCTCTCAAAATAAATAAATAAATTTATATGCATAAATATAATGAAAACAAGACCACATCAAGCTCTCTCAAAGAGGAAGAGTACTAAAGAATTTGAAGAGTAACATGAAATGAAATGTAGAATGCTATGATGATGATAAAGTAAAATCTGGCTTGTAAATGCTCATTCTTTTTGGTAGAATACAAACATACTCATTTTTGCTTTTCACATGAAATTAGTTTTAATAGTCTAGTAAACTTAATTTTTGTGGAATTTGTTTGAAACAACTGCAAGATAAATTCACAAATATAAAAAGCCACACAGAAAAAATGTAATTAACCTATAGCATTATTTATTTTATCTTAAATTCCATTAAAATGAACCATAGGGATAATTTTAAATTGCCAATTGAACTTTATTTTTATACAAACAATACATAAAAAGAAAAATATTTACTATTTATAGGAGATAACACTTAAAGCAAACTGAAACCAAAAAGAATTTTTTAATGTGAAAAAATATAGGATGAATATATAAGAAAATATTTTAATGACAGTAAATTAATACTAAGCAAATATTTTTAAAGAAAATATATTAAATGAATAGGTCATATGACAGTGATAAATATATACAATAGAACCATCATGATCATAGTCAAAAACTTCAATAAAATAACCACATAAAACTGTAAATACCGTACTTATGGACTCACACAAACTAGCTCAAAAATCTGGGGAAGGAAGCTTGTCCAGGGAAGGCAGTCCATTGACAACAGCACAAATATTAAATATGTCAGAAAATAAATTTAAAAATTAATGTGCAGAATCTGTATGGACAAAATAGCACTGCTTTCTGAGTTACTTAAAAGGAAACTTGGCTAATACAAAGCCTCACCCACCACTGCCCTAAATGGAAATATTCTATAGCTTATCAAATACTGATCTCTTACATAAGGGCAATCTTAACCAAAACTCCAAAGGGACTTTTTTTGAAGGGAGAGGGTGGTTTGAAAATACCTCAAATATTTATATGGAAAAATAAATAGGTGAAAATATCCAAGAAAACTATTTAAGGAGTGATTTTTCACTACCACATGTTAAAATGTTTACAAATGTTCAGTGTAATGTGCAAGGTAAGATCAGTAGTCTGAAGTAAGAAGATTGTAAAAATTAATACAATAAACGTAGGATTTTAAATTGGTGAGGAAGAAAAAATTCAAAACATACTTCCTGAAAACATTTATTATGTGAATGGGAAAAATAAACCTCTACCCTTTCACTACCCTGTAAAACTTTGAAATTAAGACATAAAATCACAAGGAAAATAGAAATGAATATAGGTGACTATTGGCATATTTCAGGGTTTAGAAGAAATTTTTAAGTTAAAAGGTATAAAAAAGCTAAGGATTGGGGCACCTGGGTGGCTCAGCTGGTTAAGCGCCCAACTTCGGCTTAGGTCATAATCTCACAGTTTGTGGGTTTGGGCACTTTATCAGGATCTACGCTGACAGCTCAGAGCCTGGAGCCTGCTTTGAGTTCTGTGTCTCCCTCTCTCTCTGCCCCTCCTCTGCTTGTGCCCTCTCTCTCAAAAATAACTAAACATTAATTTTTTTTTTTTTAAAAGCTAAGGTTTGACTACATGAAACTTTTCAGCCTTTATGTATCAAAAAATTCACCTTAAAAAAAAAAAAGAAAAAGAAAGTAATGACTAAGTGGGAAAAATACTTGCTTGCAACATATATATCAGATAAAAATTAATTAATATGATGGGATATATCTATATATCTTATAATTTAATGAAAAATAAACACCATGGCTTTTTGTAACTAGCAAAGGAACAAGTGATTTAAAAATCACTTGAAATACATATAGCTGGTAACTGTAAGGAAATAATGTGCAATCAAATAATATCAAAGACACACAAATTAAAAACAAGAAGATACCATTTTTGCCTGTCTTTAGACACAGACTAAACTGGTATCCAGTGTCAGTGAGCAGGGGAGGCCTCTGTGGGCAACCATGTCAGTTGTGGCATCTGATATTGGAAAGGGCTTTCCACAAGTCTCAGGAGGCCCAGAGCAATATACCTAGAGGTCATAACCAACAGAAGTGTGCACAAGGGTATACAACCATTTCAAAAATTAATAATGAAGTAAATAGTGACAATCTTTAGAGCAGAAACTTTGTAGTCTTTAAAAGTCATATAAACATAATAATGATGTAACCAACATGGGATACAAAACTATAGATATACCAGGATGGTAAAAATATCTCTGAGTGGCAGAAAAAGTTACACAATTATTATTTTTTTCATTCTGTATGTTCCAAATGATTTACAGTTAACTTACACACTTTAGAATCATAATAAATGTTATTTACAAATACATATTGTATGATGCGCTAAATTGTTATGTAGTACTTCTCAAAACACAATGGTACATAATAATCTATGTTTATTTCAGTATTATATTAAAATTTTAGCATGGCTATGTAATTTTTGGGACAGTGTGTAAACTTTATTATCTGGCTTATGATTTTTCCTCCTATCCCTACTGACCAGATACGTCATAAGGACCAAACATGCCTTTGCATAACTCACAATAACAATATGAGGTAGGTAATATTCCCATTTTACAGAAGAACATGGACTTTAAGTATGCTCAAATTAATTAGCACCTAAGCAGAGCTGGTACCAAAATTCAGGTCTATTTCACTCCAAAGGCATACCAATTTATGTACTGTCTCTCTCTCACACACACAACCTACATCTTAGAAAATAATATCAATAGGGAAAACTGCCTTACATATAACAATTTCCTCTCTCCTTTTATACCTTACACAAAGCAGGGTACTGCCAATTCACAGCAAATAAATGGTTAAATGTGCAACTGTGGTAAACCAAAGTTTAAGCCAAACTGAACTGCTAATTCTAACCTAAAATAAAAACAAATCTGGATTCCTATATGTCTTTCTTACATTAGATTTTCCATCTAAGGTTATAAATTTCACCATTAAGTTATGAACCATTTAATCTAAATAGGAACTCTTGACACCCCTGCAATGTGCAAACTTTCATAAGTTAACCAACTATTTAAAAAAAAACAAACTCATTTTTTACATATTCTAGTAGACTTTTAAATTTAGAAACTTCAAGAGTGAAAGAGAAATTGTGATTTAAGTTTGGAAAAGCCTAGTATGTTTTTAAGTTAATAAAGAACTTAGTAACTTAAAAAAAAATTCTAGCTTCAATGCATTAGCAAAAGAAAAACTCTTCTGTATCTCTATCCTATATTAATAACTATATTATTAGTAATAATAACATAGACAATTGTTTAGCTCTTATCGTTTATGAGAAATTTTCACATACATAACCTAATTTTTGCAAAGCATCTCCAGAAGAATTGTATTATATCCATTTAGTGGAGGACAAAACTGAAGCCAGGAATGCAAAGTCACCTTCCCAAGTTCACACAGCCAATCACTGAAAGCTTCAGGATTTTTTCCAGATATCCTGGTTAGTGCCCTTACACAGGTATTCTTTCTTAAAATCAGAAATTCATAATATTGAATTTCAGATACTGGACCAAATTGTTTATAAGTGCAAGATTTGCCAAGGAAGTTACTATACAATTTATTCAGAGCTCAAAACATCACTTGAATTAATTTAACATCACTGACCTTCAATTTCTATAAGCAAGTAAAAAATTTCCATAGCATAACATTGCTCCTAATTAAAATATTCTAATGAATTCATTCTAATGGATTCTTGAAATTAGGGCTTTGAAAAGAACACATAGTAATAAACAAACTTTAAGCTAACACCTTTCCCAATTCATTAATATACCAAAAAAAATTTATATAGTTACTTACTATATTACAGAGGTTGGAAAATTTTTTTCTGTAAGGGCCTTAAGAGTGAGTAAACTTTATAGGCCATAAGCTCTCCTTTGCACCAACGCAACTCTACCACTGTAGCACAAAACAACCAACAAATGATATATAAACAAACAGTATGGCTGTATTATAAAATTTTATTTACACAGGGGCCATTGTTAGCTCACACTCACCAGTTACCAATAATTTGCTATAAGGCAGCTTATTTGTGTATGAACATAAAATTTATAGATAGCACTTCCTACTGTCAGAGAGAAAAGATAATTTTGCTAAACCTAGTAACTGAAAAAATATTTCTCAATTATTATTTCTTATATATATATATTTTAAAGTTTATTTAGAGAGAGAGAGAGTACGTGCCAGAGAGAGAGCAAGACCAAGCGTAAGCAAGAGGGGGAGAGGCAGAGAGAATAGTGGGGAGTCCAACACAAGGCTCAAACTCACGGTGAGATCATGACCTGCCTTGAGCTGAAATCAAGAGTCAGACACTTAACTGACTGAGCCACCCAGGCACCCCACTTCCTTATATTTTTAATATTCTTATATTTTTAATACTTCAACAAATTTTTGAAAAAATATTCTTAACATTCTATGTTTAGACTGTCAATGCAGATGGCAGAGTAAAGGTCCCCATTTTCTCCACCATGTTAGAGAAAATTCTCTCTTCTAGATTAGCAATGAGAATACTGGCAAAAATTGTCAAAATCAACTTTTTCAGATCTCTGAAAATTAATCAAAAACTAGCTATAATCTGGGAACATTTATTGAAGAAAAATGGCTGAAACTCAGTAAGTGAGTTTTCTGGCATTTTAACTTTCCTTAGTTCCTATTCCCCTCACTCTAGCATCATAGTAGCCATAACCACAGTAAAAACCAACAGCATGGGGCGCCTGGGTGGCGCAGTCGGTTGAGCGTCCGACTTCAGCCAGGTCACGATCTCGCGGTCCGTGAGTTCGAGCCCCGCATCGGGCTCTGGGCTTATGGCTCAGAGCCTGGAGCCTGTTTCTGATTCTGTGTCTCCCTCTCTCTCTGCCCCTCCCCCGTTCATGCTCTGTCTGTCTCTGTCCCAAAAATAAATAAACGTTGGAAAAAAAAAAAACAAAAAAACAAAAAAACAAAAAAAAAAACAACAGCATGGAAGCCAAGGGGGTAGCAATTACAGGAGCTTCCTCAAAGCCCCATTCTCACAGAATTGTCATTATTTGACCAGTTTGTTTCAAGGGAGACCCCACTCAAAAAGCTGTCTTTATTTGATCTGATTTGGACCTCAGTCAATGTGAAAAGCCTTTTTCCTGGGGGTGTTTGCCAAAAAAAATTATAGGCAATTGTATAGACTGCTTCAGATGGTGAATAAGAATCAGGGCAAACAATAGGATGACCAAAAGCTTAAAAAAAAGAAAGAAAATCTGGGGAATGAGATAATAGATAGCTGTGAAAAACTTCAACATGTTCCCAGGAATCTAGAAGACTACATGCACACATAGGAATGTGCACATGGCCAGAGCCATGTGCATGCTCAAAAGAGACCTAAAAAGGCCTTAATCTCTCACTTCTGACTATGAAGTTCTGAAGAAGCAGAAAGTGTAGGCTAAGACAGGGTAAATTGTCGGGTTGAGTGTTGAAGACATGCCACAAGATAAACAAAGAGCCCATCAGCAAAGACCAGGGGACTGTCCAATCATTATTTGACCACTAAGTTAGTATTCTAGTCTTCAGTGGACAAACAGAAAAAAGAACACAGATTTTAAGAAGTGGTTCAGAGGGGCGCCTGGGTGGCGCAGTCGGTTAAGCGTCCGACTTCAGCCAGGTCACGATCTCGCGGTCCGTGAGTTCGAGCCCCGCGTCGGGCTCTGGGCTGATGGCTCAGAGCCTGGAGCCTGTTTCCGATTCTGTGTCTCCCTCTCTCTCTGCCCCTCACCCGTTCATGCTCTGTCTCTCTCTGTCCCAAAAAATAAATAAATGTTGAAAAAAAAAAAAAGAAGTGGTTCAGAAAAGTCACTAAGCAAACAACAAAGAGCAACAACAAACGCTGGGAAGGAGGGAGAATTAGATTTCTGGAGTGTCCACATTATATTCTTTTTTTTTTTTTTCAACGTTTATTTATTTTTGGGACAGAGAGAGACAGAGCATGAACAGGGGAGGGGCAGAGAGAGAGAGGGAGACACAGAATCGGAAACAGGCTCCAGGCTCTGAGCCATCAGCCCAGAGCCCGACGCGGGGCTCGAACTCACGGACGGCGAGATCGTGACCTGGCTGAAGTCGGACGCCTAACCGACTGCGCCACCCAGGCGCCCCACATTATATTCTTTTAATGTCATTTTCAACAACAAAAATTATGAGACATGCAAAGAAACAAGAAAGTACAGCCCATACACAAGCAAAACTGTCACCAAGGGAGTGCAGGTGTTGGATTTACAAGACAAAGACTTTAAATCAGCCATTTTAAGTATATTCAAAGAACTCAAGGAAACCATGTCTAAAGAACTAAAAGAATATATGAGAATGAAGTATCACCAAATAAAAAATAGCAGTAAAGAGATAGAAATTATTATAAAGAACCAAGTAGATGGGGTACCTGGATGACTCAGTCAGGTAAGAATTTGACTCTTGGTTTCTGTTTAGGTTATGATGTTACAGTTCATGGGTTCAAGCCCCACATCAGGCTCTGAGATGGGAGCACAGAGTCATCTTGGGATTCTCTCTCGCCCTGTCTCTCTCTCAGCCTCTCCCCAGTTCTCTCTCTCTATCTGTCTCTCTCTCTCAAAATAAATAAATAAACATTGAAAAAAAAAAAAGAACCAAATAAAAACTCTGGAGTTGAAAGGTATAATGCTGGATATGAAAAATTGAGGGCTCGACAGATCTGAGAAGATAGAAATATCAAAAAACTTGAAAATAAGTCAATTTAGATTATTCAGTATGAGGAACAGAAAAAAAATATGAATAAATATCAACAGTCTTAAGAGATCTGTGGAACACCAAGTGTATGGAAACATACAAAATATAAGTGTCAGAAGAAAAAGAGAAAAAAGGGGAAGAAAGTATATTTGAATAAATAATGGCTGAAAAACTTACTAACTTTGATGAAAAACATTATTATACACACCTATACTCAATGAACTCCAAGTAGGATAAACTCAAGATATCTGAACTTACTCATATAATAATCCAATTATCAAAAGCCCAATGCCCCAATCTGAGTAACAAGGATGAATTTTGAAAGCAGCAAGAGAGAAGCAACTCATCTCAGACATGCTATCTCTAATAAGTGTAACAGCTGATTTCTCATCAGAAATCATGGAGTTGAAAAACGTATTCAAAGTGCTTAAAGAAAGGCTGCCATCCACTAAGTCCATATCCAGCAAAAACTATCCTTCAAAAATCAAGGAGAAATTCACATTCAAAAGTAAACAAAAACTGGGAAAATTTATCACTAGCAGACTTCCCCTACAAGAACTACTAATCAGTATCCTTCAGGTTGAAATAAAAGCACAGTAACTTGAATCCACATGAAAAAACAAAAAGCACAAGTAAAATCTACTAAGTAAACATAAAAGACAGTATAAATGTAGTTTTCCCTTTGATTGAAAAGACACCTGCATAAAGCAAAACTTACAAATCTATGTTGATAGACACAGAAGTATGTAATCTGCATAGTAAGAGTACAATGAAAGGGAGAACAAATGAAGGGATTAGGAGCAAAAATTTTATCATGCTGTTTTTAAGGTGGTATTAATCTAAACTAGAGTGGAACAAATTAAGATGTTAATTTTAATACTCAGGGCAACCAATAAGATATTAACTCCATAAATAAATGAATGAATAAATAAATAAATAAATAAATAAACAAACAAACAAGGGGATAAAAATGGTACAATAGGAAGTATCTATTTAACAAAAAAAATAAGGCTGTGATGAAGGAACAGAGGAAAAATACATGACACATTGAAAAAATACAGCAAAATTACAGACTTAAATACTGCTTTCTCAGTAAATACATTAAATGTAAATGGATCAAGCTCTCTAATCAAAGACAGAGACTGACAAAATGAAGTCTTCTTTAAAAAACATGATCTATCTATATGCTGTCTATAAGACAACATTTCTTTTTTTTTTTTTTTTTAATGATTTTTTTTTTAACGTGTATTTATTTTCGAGACAGGGAGAGACAGAGCATGAACGGGGGAGGGTAAAAGAGAGGGAGACACAGAATCCGAAACAGGCTCCAGGCTCTGAGCTGTCAGCACAGAGCCCAACGCAGGGCTTGAACTCACGGACCGCAAGATCATGACCTGAGCTGAAGTCGGCTGCTTAACTGACTGAGCCACCCAGGCGCCCCAAGACAACATTTCTTTTTAAGTGAGAGTACGCACATGCACACATGGGGGAGAAGAAAAGAGGAAGAGACAGGGAGAGAATCTTAAGCAGGCTCCAGGCTCAGCACAGAGCCCAACATGGGGCTTGATCCCATGGCCCTGGGATCATGGCCTGAGCTGACATCAAGAGTTGGACACCCAACAAACTGAGCTACCCAGGCACTCCAAGACACACATTTTAGATTCAAAACACAAATAAGTTGAAAGTAAAAGGATGAAAAAAGATATAATAAGGAAATGGTAACCAAAAGAGAGCTGATTGGCTATATTAATATCAGAAAAAAACATTTAAAATAAAAATTGGTACTAGAGTGATAACAAAAGATGTTTTATAATAATAAATGAGTGAATCCATCAGGAAGTCATACAATTATAAACATAAATGCACCTAAAAACAGAGTTCCAGCACACATAAAGCCAAAATTGACAGAATTGAAAGATGAAACTGACAATTCAACAATATGTGGAGATTCCAATAACCCACTTATGATAATGAATGTAACTATCAGAAAAAAAATAGAAAACTTAAACAATGAAAATGAACTAGATCTATCAGACAACTACAGAACATGTCACCCAACAACAGAATACACATTCTTCCCAAGTATACATGGAATGCTCTGTAGCACAGACCACATGCTAGGCCATAAAACAAGCTTTAATAAATTTAAAGGACTGATATCATACCAAGCGTGTTCTCCAACCACAATGAAATGAATTTAGAATTCAGTAACAGAAGCAAACTTGGAAAATACATAAATATGTGGCCATGTGGCTCTTTAAGAGCCAATGGATCAAAGAGGAAATCACAAGGAAAACTAGAAAATACTTTGAGATAAATGCAAATGAAAACACAACATACCAAAATTTATGGGATAGAGCTAAAACAGTGCCTAGAAGGAATCTAACATCCTATATTTAATATCATTTCTGTTTTTTTCAAATATAAGCATTTCCATGCAATTAAAATGATTTTTAAATGTAATTTAACAAATATATAATATCTCAACAAATGAATATACCATAATATCTGGCTATTATGCTAATTTGGCAGCATTAAGTTATATTCTATTTTTGCTGTTGTAAAAATTAACTGTCTTTGAGCACTTTAATCTTTGTATTAAAGATTCTTCTCCCCAGGGGCATCTGGGTGGCTCAGTCAGTTAAGCATCCAACTCAGTTTTGGCTCAGGTCATGATCTCATGGCTTCATTGGTTCAACCCCCACATGGAGCTTTGCACTGGCAGCATGAAGCCTGGTTGGTATTCTCTCTCTCTCCCTCTCTCTCTGCTCCTACCCCACTTGTGCTGTCTCTGTCTCTCTCAAAACAAATAAACTTAAAAAATATATATTATTTTCCCCATATTTTATCTGTAGAAATGGAATGTATACTAAACACAGGTGTTTCTATGGCTGGTGATATCTGTTAACCTTATTAGTAAAACTATGTTCAAATCATACATAGTGATATAAATGTTTGGGAGAAAGGATGGGTGGTAAATATCATACTCCAATATGTCTGCAAGAATCAACATGGTAAGAAGAGGGAAGTGGAAACCAGTTGTATTCCTTCCTTTTCCATTTTCTCTTTTAATAACACAAGTAGATCAAAGAATGCTTTGTCATAAAAGATTTTTACAAAGCTTGGTCGCGTATGTCTGGGGTTAAGTGGAAAGTGTTGGTTCACGCATCTTCATGCGTGGTAGTGATATACCACCAGTGATGATGCTAACCTCTGACAGCACCCAATGAGCAGTGACTTCAGGTCTTTGCAATTATTTAACCTCAACTTCTACTAAGCAGGTAATATCAGTTCCATCTTAAAGATGTGCTAAAATAGAGAACCCCATAAATTTTATTTTTAGTAAAAGCATTTCTTAACTGAGTCAATAAATATTGAGTGTGTTGATGTTCTTTGTTCTTTAAAATATATTCATATAAATGCATCTGAAGCATCATTTAGGAGGTAGACATCACTCTACTCGAGGAGCCAGGTGTGCAGCCACAGGAAAAAGTTATTGCCCCTCTGGAGTTTACATTATACTGAGGAGACAGGGTTGCAAAACAGCTAAAGGGCAGGCAAACAGGTAAAAGGGCAGATGGTGGTTAAGTGCTATCAAGATAACCAGATCAATGTAAGGACAAAGGTGGCCAGGGAAGGACTCCCTAAAGATGTGACAGTGGAGCTAGGGAGGACTAAGGCAGGGCACAGTCAGGAGGCCAGTGTGGTGCAATGCAGGTGCAAAGTGGAGTGGCGAGAACACAAGTGAGGATGTGCAGCCAGCCACGTACAAAGACCTACAGGCGTGGGAAAGGGCTTCAGGGTATGCGGGTAGGGAAAGGGGGCTTTTGAGCAGAGGTGTGTGTGATCTGCTTTATATTTTAAGGCATCACTATGGCAGCTGAGTGGAGGGTACACAGTGTGTACTAAGGCAAGGATAAAGGCAAGAGCTGGTGAGGGTAAAGGCGGGGAGGCCAGCTAGGACACCATGGTCATAGTGGAAGGGAAGCAGCTAGGTTCTCAGGGAAAACCAGTGAAAGCTGTGGATGAATCTACAAAGGGAACAAGGCATGAAGAGGGACCACCCCACCACACAGGCATAGCAGGAGGTGAACTGGAGGAAAGAAAGTACACAGGGCAGCTCCTGGCCCTGCACGTACATCCTCACCTTCACCTCACTCAGAAAGTGTCCCCAGACATCACACCTCTGCTTTACTAAAGCACTGCTTGCTCTGTGTGACCCCTCTCCTCCTCTAATTGTGTGTTTGGGATCTTTACTACAGAACTCTAACACTGCGACTCATTTTCTCCACACCTGAGCTGTCCCAGGAAGATATAAAACTATCTCTTCAGTCGGTTGAGCGTCCGACTTCGGCTCAGGTCATGATCTCACGGTCCGTGAGTTCGAGCCCCACGTCGGGCTCTCTGCTGACAGCTCAGAGCCTGGAGCCTGTTTCAGATTCTGTGTCTCCCTCTCTCTCTGGCCCTCCCCTGTTCATGCTCTGTCTCTCTCTGTCTCAAAAATAAATAAACATTAAAAAAAAAAGGCTCTAAAACTATCTCTTCATTTTAACTATTAGACCCTTAAAAAAATTAGTTTTGCTAAACTTGTCACCTGATGAGGACTTTAATATCTAATAGTTTATGGGAATCAGTATTTCAAATTTAAGGAACTCATTTCCTCAGACTTACAAAAGACACCAAAAAATAATTAGCTGAGCAAGCAGTACTTCCAGAGGGAGATATCAAGACTTCCCTGGCTTCACAGCTTCATGTCCTGCCAGACTTTCCTTCAGCTGAGTGCCCATCCACATTATTCAAAGCCAAAATTATATTTGGAGTGAATGACGAATCTGCAATGAATGCAAACAAAACTAACAAAACTCCTGGCCACCCACCCACGTTCCCCACCACACCCTGTCCTACCCTCAGCAGACAGGCTAGACCCCGGGCCTGACCTAGCACCCCCTCTACTTTGTCTGGATGTCTGGAATTGCTGCCCACACCCTCTCCCTTCTAAGGAAGCCTAGCTCATTCCAAAGCCATGTGTGGCTTGGGCCCTCCATGGACTCCTCCTATACAAGGTACCCATGCTGCAATTACACATTGTTGGGCAATTACTATAACTGTAATGGGTTCTGTGTGTTTATGCTCCCTCAGAAAAATGCCAGATTTATTCACGGACAGTTAATCTTCTTGATAACATTTTCCAGGGAAATGTTGTGGGCGGGTAATTCCTAATAAGGGATGGAACCACATTTGGGAGTTCTCTAAAAATACACATTCAGCGTGTAGAAATGTGAAAGTAAAGCTGAACTAGCAACATCCTTGAAATATGTGGCAATCAATTAGACAGCCTTCAAGGATTTTTTTCTAAATACCATATGGATTAATGTACCATGTTTTCTGAGTTCTTATTTATCCACAAACTCTAGCTGAGCTCATATGATGTGCAAGGCATTGTGCTAGGCAGGGGGTAACTGTGACATTCTCCCTGTGTGTACTATCTCACTGCCTGATCCAGACATCCAGAAGACAAACACTGTCATGGATTTCCAAAGAGCCATACAACCTTCTGCTCTTAGTAACTCCTTATTTTTCACCACCAAAATGGAATCTTTGAAAAAGAAACAAAACTCCCTACAGAGACTTGCAAGTCAGTAAGCGACTATGGCAATTATACTATGATGAATAGCATCCCCCCAAAAGTCATGTCCACCCAGACAAAACCACATGACTTTATCTGGAAATAGGGTCTTTGCAAGTGTAATTAGTCTAGTTAAAATGAGGTCGTACTGGAGTAGAGTGAGGCCTAATCCAACAACTGGTGTCCTTATAAAAAAAAGAAAATGAAGAAAGAGATTCACACAGAGAGAAGACGGCCATGTCGAGATGAAGACAAAAATTGGAGCAATAACAATTTCTGGCCACCACCAGAAGCTGGAAGAAACTTGCTGTCCACCACCAGAAGCTGGAAGAAGCTTGCTGGTCACCACCACAAGCTGGAAGATGCTTGCTAGCTACCACTAGAAGCTGGATGAAGCAAGGAAGGATCCTTCCTTGAGCCTTCACAGAGAGAGCATGGCCCTACTGACAGCTTGTTTTCAGACCTCTAATTCTCAAAACAGGGAGAATAAATTTCTGTTGTCTTAAACCACCTGGTTGGTGGTAATCTGTTACAGCAGCCCTGGGAGACTACTACAGTAACGGTGGAGAACTGAATGCTATTTTCTGTGCCAACACATGGCCTCATTTCTGGGAGGGCAATTACACTGAGTGTGCTGTGCAAGCCACAGACGTCACAAAGACTGGAGACACTCTGGATCCATCACTGGAATTCTAAATTGGCATCTTTACATCTCGGGTTATTGATAGGCAGATTCCATTTTTTGTTTTGTAATCATGGGTTCTATTTAAAATGGGTTCCAAGATTTTTTTCAAACATATTTCCTTTGCATCAGTCACTCTACTTTGATATACTACGTGTAAAACAGAAAACAAAACAAAAACAGGCAAGAGCTATAGCCTTTTGCCTAAATAAAATAAATTAAAAGAGCACAAGCATGCATGCATGTGAGCCATGCTCCCCAAAAGACCTCACTAAACTGGAATACTGATGTTTCTATGGAATCTAGACTCAGTGAAACCTAGTTTATAGCACCAAAGAGGATGGGATTGGCTAGAGGCCATTTCATGCTAACTTTCTCATTACAACACACAATTTTATTTTTTAAAGAGTTGTCTGACAATAGAGTACTGCTACCAAACTATATCTCTTCACTTTGGTGTGAAAGATTTTTTAAAAAGTCATGCTCTATGACTGATTGGCCCTCCTGATACCCACAGGGGCAATATCCCTCCCTTACTTGTCACAGAAAGCATAGGGACACAGACTCACTCAATAGTATCTATAGCTGTTTTATGGGCTCCAGGAATCAGGGCAGTCCATACTGAATGAAGATGGCCCAGAAGCTTTGTCACTGGGCACAAGAGCATCCCACTCTCCCTTCCAATCTGTTGCTCCTTTTTTTTTCCCCTTCAGTTCCTTCTACTCTTCCTGCTCCATCTTTCCCACATACTATTCATTTTGTTCTCTGAACTCTTTTTCCTTTGTTAATTCTCTTCCCTTTCTAACTTCCTTTCTGAGGGTTGTTTGAACCAACTACCCTGTAAGTGTGGCATGGCAAAGGAAACACTCCCTGATCACAGAGGTGGCAGTGCTGACATCAAAGTGAGAAGCATATAAGGCTCATGGTGTGGGCTGAACTGCTGTAGCCAACACTGAAACAAAGCAATCAAGTACAAACATAATTAATTTAATGAATTAATTATCTATTCAAACACTAAGATATCCCCAAGGCCCTGTATAAGCCCCACCTTTTCCAGAAAGTCTTCCCTCTATTTAATTAACACCAACAATGTGCTAGAACCATCCTAAGAACATTGCAGGTATTGGCTCACGTGCACTATTCCCCATAACAAACCTAGGAAGTGGGTACTATCATCATCCTTAACTCACAGGGAGTGAAGGCAAAAGTCACTTGCAAAGAGCCACACATCTAGAAAGGTCATGGATGTGCATGTCTGTCCCTCTCACTACATTGTAAGTCCCTTAAAGGCAAAGATTAATTTTTCACCTTTGTCCACAAAGCTTCTGGAACTGGGCTTTGTTATGTGTAGATGATGACACTGACTTGAAGAACAAAGCAGAAAGTTATAAACTTCAATATTCTTTAAGCTCTAAGAACTATTATTTAACACAAATAGCCACTAATGGACAATGAACCAGAAAACAGGCACATTCACAAATAGCAAATTCAGTGAAAATCCCCTGCCTGATTCTAGTTAGCAGGAAGGGCCCCTAGAAAATGGCCGAGGACATGTGGTAGACAGGACAAACTGAAGGAGAAATATAAAAGTAGACTTGGTTAAGAGACAGACATAGACCACGGTTAAACTAGGTGACCACGCTTTTGGAAGGAAAACCCTGGCTGGGGGGCACTGCTCCTTGGCAGTGTGGGGGACAAGAGGAGGGACAGAGCTGATAGTTACAATGCCCAGGGACAGCTTCAACTTCAATGCCCAGCCCAACTTCAGCATATGACAGCATCAAACAGATTATGGTGTCCACCCCAGACTCTCTGATTCAGCTGGTCGAGGACAGAATGTGCACCTCTAACAAGTTCCCAAGTAATGTGATGATGTTGGCCCAGGGACCACATTTTGAAAATCACTGTTCTTGGGGGTTCTCACCATAACTTAGGAAGTTGTTCCAGTGTTTCCATGAAGGTCTACATCGGATGTCTCAAGCATTAAGTGGCTGGTCAAACAGGAAGGCCCTGCTAGGAAGTGTATACCTCGTTCAGACTCAACTTCCCTGAGATTCAGCAGGTTCTTGTTTGACCCGATTCAGACATATCAGAAACTGTGATACTTTGATTTTTTCCATGTGAAACCAACCCTCTGCAATAAGAAGCTCAGAGGACTAACACTTTTGAACATACTCTTAATCTCATTTCAGATAATTTGCCTGCATAACACAGGCCTAAGACACAGGCACAGGACACCAAGCAAGCTAAGCTACTGCACAACCCTCAGTTTCATTCAGGGAACAGAAAGAAGGCACGGGGCAGGGCACCTGGGTGGCTCAGTCGGTTAAGCAGCCACCTCAGCTCAGGTCATGACCTCACAGTTGGTGGGTTCGAGCCCTACATCAGGCTCAATGCTGACAGCTCAGAGCCTAGAGCCTGTTTCAGATTCTGTGTCTCCCTCTCTCTCTGCCCCTCCCCCACTCGTGTTCTGTCTCTGGCTCTCTCTCTCAAAAATAAATAAACATGAAAGAAGAAAGAAAGAAGAAAGAAAGAAAGAAAGAAAGAAAGAAAGCAAGCGAGCAGGCAGGCAGGCACAGGGACTGTCAGATCCAAACAAGCCAAGCCTGTGAGCAAATGTGCCATATAGCCAGTAATGGTGACAAGTTCACACTCTCAGCAAAGCCTCCCCTAGCTAACACCTTCCCAGACACAGTGTCAGTAGGAAAGCCCAAGAGGCCTCTGCCAGCTTAGACTGTATTATACAGCATCCCAATTGCAGCCTCAGGGCTTGGCTTCATACTCAAAATACCCTTTAATCTCTGATCACAGCTAATGTATCATTAATCCAACAACTGGGTGCTGTTACTGAAATCCAGATCAAGTTTCAATTTTCTGTATCTTTAACTCTGCAAGAGAGTCCCTTGCTGCTTTTTATAGGAAGAATCCCACTGACAGTTATGGTTCTTGATAATACTGCATGATGCATTTCCTTAAAACCTGAGAAAAGGGAGGGTGTAGGTATTACTCCAGGATACTATTTCAGTTGCAGAAGGAATCTTTTTTTACAGTTAACAATCAATGTGTTTTCAGAAGCATTTCCCATTGAGAACTTCCTCACTTTTCCATGAGCACAAGAGACTTGCCCCATGCTATGTCTTGTCTCATGGGAGTGAACATCTCTGATGGCAAGCTTGTTTATTTTAGGGACAACCCATAGCAGTGTAGTATTTCACTATAGTATCCATTTCTCATAAATGTGTCAAAACTGCATATTTACTTAGGTGTCAGCTGTAATGTAGCAGCATGCTTTCTATCCAATACCTGTTCTTTCTAGACGACATTGGCTGTTCACATGCAATTACAGTTCTGGTTTAAAAGGCAAAGGGCTGTGACACTCCTAGGATTCAGACAGGAATAATACATAACAGGGTGTGTGCACTAGTCCATCCCTTCGAATTGTAATTATCTGAATTATTCATAACAATAAAAGTACATTAAAATAAAATACTGGTGGATATTTCTAGGCATTAATTTAATGAGCTAATATTCCCAAGCATTTTATATCCCTTATAATCAGAGAACTAAGTCTCCTTAAAGTGAGGTGTGAAATAATAGTAAGAATCCTCTATTTGTCCTTAATTACATTTATTCACAAATTTTACATGCTTATGCCCGTACCCATGAGAGATGCTGTTACTGAAGTGCTTCATCTTTGCTAGAAAGAATGCAAATCTCTGATGCTACCTCTCCCTAGGAAAAACAGCAGGTACATCTTCTCTCCCAATCTTATTCGAAGTGGCCGAGCATCCTGAAGAACAAGGGTTGCTTCTGAGGCTGTGGTCCTGGCAGTTCACATTCCCATTGCCTGGGAATAAGTTTCTGTTGTCTCATTTTCATATTTAATAATTATAGTACTTAATAATAAAATGAGCAGTTTTAAACTTTTTATTTTGAACTAATCATAGATACACAGAAAGTTGCAAAGGAATGTACAAGGGAGGTCCTGTTCACCCTTCACCCACCTTCCCCAATGTTAAGACACTACATAACCAGAGTACATTAGCAAAACCAGGAAATTGGGACACCTGGGTGGCTCAGTCAGTTAAGCATCTGACTTGAGCTCAGGCCATGATCTCATGGTTTGTGAGGTCAAGCCCCACATTGGGCTCTGTGCTGACAGCTCAGAGCCTGGAGCCTGCTTTGAATCTGTCTCCCTCTCTCTCTGCCCCTGCTTGCACTGTCTCTTTCTTTCTCTCTCTCAAAAAAAAAAACATTAAAAAGAAAAAAAAAAAGGAAATTGATATTTGCACAATCCACAGAGCTTCTTCAGATTTCACCAGCTTTGAGCACACTCGTGTGTGTGTGTGTGTGTGTGTGTGTGTGTGTGTGTGTGTACCTCAATGCAATTTTCCACATGTAGAGCCTCTTATAACCACATCAAATATAAGGACCCATATTTAAGTCCTTTTTTTCTTGTCTTTATTTTTTTTAATTAATTTATTTTTTAATTTACATCCAAGTATCCAAGTCAGTTAGCATATAGTGCAACAGTGATTTCAGGAGTAGATTCCTTAATGCCTCTTACATATTTAGCCCACTCTCCTCCCCAACCCCTCCAGCAACCCTCTGTTCATTCTCTATATTTAAGAGTCTTATGTTTTGTTCCCCTCCCTGTTTTTATATTACTTTTGCTTCCCTTCCCTTATGTTCATCTGTTTTATATCTTAAATTCCACATATGAAGTCATATGGTATTTTTCTTTCTCTGACTAATTTCACTTAGCATAATACCCTCTAGTTCCATCCATGTAGTTGCAAATGGCAAGATTTCATTCTCTTTGATTGCTAAGTAATACTCCATTGTATATACATACCACATCATCTTTATTCATCCATTGATGGACATTTGGGCTCTTTCCATATTTTGGCTATTGTTGATAGTGCTGCTATAAACATTGGGGTGCCTGTGTCCCTTTGAAACAGCACACCTGTATCCCTTGGATAAATACCTAGTAGTGCAATTGCTGGGTTGTAGAGTAGTTCTATTTTTAATTTTTTAAGGAGCCTCCATACTGTTTTCTAGAGTGGCTGCACCAGTTTTCATTCCCACCAGCAGTGCAAAAGAGACCTTCTTTCTCTGCATCCTCGCCAACATCTGTTGTTGCCTGAGTGGTGAATGTTAGCCATTCTGACTGGTGTGAGGTGGTATCTCATTGTGGTGTTTTCTGGTAGATTACTTAAGAATTTTCTTTATAGGCAATCATGTCATCTGCGAATTGAAGTTTGGGTGAGGTTTTTTTGTTTTTGTTATTTTGCCCAAGCTGATGCATTTTACTTCTTTTTCTTACCTTTTTGAGTGATAACTTTTTTTAAGCCTTTTGTTTTTTCTTTTTTAAGTTTATTTGAGACAGAGTAAGTGCGAGCTGGGGAAGGGCAGAGACAGGAGACGGAGAGAATTAGAAGCAGGCTCCTCACACTGTCAGGGCAGGGCCAGATGTAGGGCTCAATCTCACAAACCTCAAGATCATGACCAATAGTATGTCACTTAACCAACTGAGCCACTTAGGCACCCCAAGTGATAAGAATTTCTAATACTGGATCACATAAAAGTCATGAGAACAGGCATTCTTGTCTTGTTTTCATTCTTAAGGGGGAAGCATCAGACTTTCAATCATGAAGTATATTGTTAACTGTAATTATTTCTGTAAATATTTTTAGTAAGGGAATGGACGGTACCTCCCTGCATTACCTTCTGCTATGGGGTGGGTAAGTGGGCAGAAGCCCATGAGGCAGGGTCTCCTTTAGCCACTGGATGGAGAGCAGGAAGACACAGTGTTGTGATGTGGCCCCTGCAGGAGGACCAGACAGCCTGCTGGCATCAAGGGTGTAGGGCAGGACTCTGGGCTCTCACTAGGTCTCTGCTGGCCTTCTCCTTCAACCACAGCATTTTTTTTTTTTTTTATCTTGCTTTGTTTTGTTTTTGTGTATCAGTTCTGGTGACAGACCTCTCCATGTCTAGTCTGGGTATATAGGAGAGATAAAAAGGAAACCTGGAGGGGCTCCTGGGTGGCTCAGTCAGTTAAGCGTCTGACTTTAGTTCAGGTAATGATCTCACAGTCTGTGAGTTCGAGCTCCGTGTCAGGCTCTGTGCTGACAGCTCGGAGTGTGGAGCCTGCTTTAGATTCTGTGTCTCCCTCTCTGCCCCTCCCCTGCTTGTGCTTGCTCTCTCTAACTCTCTCTCTCAAAAATAAACATTTAAAAAAAAGGAAATCTGCAGAATTCACCATCTTATCATTACTCAGCTTCTGAGGTACCTAGCCAGTCCACCTTCTTCTCCAACTTCTAGTGTCCTTTTATTGTGCCTGTTGAATTATTTCCAGGATTTGGTTTTATTTACAATGAAGGAGTAGGAAAAAGTGAATCTATGTCATCTTGTTCTGGAACCAAAAGTCTCTGTTTTCTATTTTTCTATTTACTGTGTCTAAATCCTTTTTTTTTTTTAATGCTTATTTATTTTTAAGACAGAGAGAGAGAGAAAGAGAGACAAAGAGAGAGAGAGAGACAAAGAGAGAGAGAGAGAGAGAGAGAGAGAGAGAGAGAGAGAATGGGTGGGGGAGGGGCAAAGAGAGATGGGGACAGAGGATCTGAAGCAGGCTCCATTCTGACAGCAGAGAGCCCAATACAGGACTAAAACTCGGGTACCATGAGATCATTACCTGAGCAGAAGTCAGACGCTTAACCAACTGAGCCACCCAGATGCCCCTCTACTTACTATATTTAAAGGAACTGCTAGAAACCAAAACACTAATTTATATTCACTTGCATTTTCTGAGATATTTCTATGAGAGTCATATGATTCTCACAGAATGTGATTAATAGAATTTACATCATCTACATACATGATTGACATCCACAGTGTTTTAGGCCAGTCATTAAACATCATTTCTGATTTTACAAGGCCTCTTGTCACTGTAAAAGTCTGACTCTACGGTCACAAAGTTTTATTTAAATATTATAATTACCTCCCTCCATTATCCAAAATTTCACAACCTAGTATTCTAAATAGCTGCAGGAGGTGCCAACAGTTTAATGTTAGAGGGAGGGTACAAAACTAAATTTTGCAAACTCATGTCCAATATAATCACTCCACGAGCCTCCTCCCTGGTGCCAGAGAGCTGACAGGAACCATACAGCAGTAGGTCCCTCCTCCACACTCCTACCACAATTGTCTGCAAAAGTCTTTTATCACCACCCAAACCCACATCAGTGTACACAGAGGCTTTCAGGGTGCACAGCTCTGCAGAAGCTAAATTTCAAAGCAAAAAACTAGAAATAGAAGGAAATCCTCTCTCTTCAGTTCAAGTGGACAAAGATGTGATTTATTTTTTTTATAAATGTTTATTTATTTTGAAAAAGAGAGAGAGAGAGAGAAAGTGGGCTCTTGAGACGAGCCTGTGCCTAAGCAGGGGAGGGGCAGAGAGAAAGGAGCTCCAGGCTCTGCACTGACATCAGAGAGCATCATGGGGGGACTTACACGCATAAACTGTGAGATCAAGACCTGAGTCGAGGTTGGACACTTAACCGACTGAGCCACCCAGCTGCCCAGAGAGATGTGATTTAAATGGTAGAGAGCACAGGAACACCTGGGTGGCTCCGTCTGGGTGGCTCAGTCGGTTAGGTTAAGCATCCAACTCTTGATTGAGGCTCAGGTCACAATGCTATGGATCTCACAGTTCATGAGTTCGAGCCCTGCATCCAGGTCTATGCTGACAACATGGAGCCTGCTTGGGATCCTGGATCTCCTCTCTCTGCCTCTCTCTCTCTCTCTAAATAAATAAATAAACATTAAAAAAAAATAAATATAATAAAAAAAATAAACTAAGTGGTAGAGAGCATAATAAATTACCTTAGAAGCTGATTGAACTTTGCCTCTATATAGACATAATAATAAATTTTCCAAACACAGTGTCCAGATTTGGTGCAGAAAAAAGATACTCCTCTCTGTGCAGGAATTTGTCATTAACGTCCTGAATTATATTATAGCAAATACAGGTTTGTGTGTACACACACACACACACACACACACACACACACACACACGCATGCACATTAGTTCTTTTAGACATCTATGAATGAATGCAGCTTCTTTCAACATCCCTCCCTAAGCTGTAAACTTACTGATTCCCACATATTCAGAGTTCATCCAAGAATCCAAAACAAAAAACATCCCTTGAGGATACTCAAGGGGAATTCATTACCAATATAAAAGACAGACATATGACCACCAACATGAAACTCCCACCATTTGAATTACCTAGGTAAATTACACCATGCCCACAGCTATTCCCATAGACCCCACTAATTCTAGAAGCTATTTCTGGATGCTCTTTCCAGTCGATGTACAAAACTCTAAATACAAGAACACTCAACAGGCAACTGTCAGAAAAGGTTCCTTTTCACCTAATTCTTCTTCCCAGGGACTCAGTGTACAGTTTTGGAGTCAGTTTTGGCCTAAAATGACAGTAAAATCCTCTGACAAAACTGTGACAAAGCCCACCACAGGGGAAACTTTTGTTCAAGACAAATTAAGTGGAGATGACACCTTACTTTACTATCACACCAAATATAAAAGAACTAAAATGTCAGAAACAAATGATGTCAGGCCACAAAGCACATCTTATTAAAACTGTCTTTGTCATTTACTTTGATAGCATCTATTATTTCCAATCGGTTGTATGTCATAACATTGCAAACCAAACATTTTCAAAAGGAGAATTTGCCATTCAGTAAAAAAGACCTCAAGATAACAAGTCTTGGGTTTCTCTCTGCATCCCATCTCTTTCCACAAAAGAGAGGATTAACAAACTACAACTTCAAGGTGAATTATGATATAAATAAAAGGAATGTTTATAGGTTTTCCTAAACTAAGGATCCTGTATAGAGTAATGAAGCTTAAGAGATATTTTTCTACCTACCACCATGTTTCTAACATATTTTTATGATATCCTATTTTTAAAGAGATTTATTAAGTTCTCAGGTAATCAAAAGAGAATTAAGTGAAACGGTTTTCCTTTAGAAGCAATTTCTGTGTTCCTGAAAGCTTTTCAAATACAGGTAGAGCAAGTACTCATTCATTCATAAAACAGGTTAAAAACAGCCTCTTTCAGGGGCACCTGGGTGGCTCAGTTGGTTGAGTGTCCAACTCTTGATTTCAGCTTAGACCACCATCTTGAGGTTCATCAGTTTGAGCTCAGCATTGGGCTCTGTGCTGACAGCTTGGAGCCTGCTGGATTCCCTCTCTCTCCCTCTCCCTCTCACAAATAAATAAACTTTAAGAAAAAAAAAAAAACAGCCTCTTTCAGAGGGGGCTTTATGATCACACAGTGAGTAATGGGTGAAGTGGAAAAACAACTGCCAGGGTGCGGCCCCACCTGTCCCCTCACCATGAATCCCCTGCCCTGCCCCACACACCCTGGCTCAGCTCCCAGCTGCAAAACAGCCAGCATTGTGGACACGCAGACTTGCCTTCTGGGGACATGCACAGCCCCACCTGTAATATGAGACACAGAATGGGGCAGACACTAGAAGGCTGGGAGCTTTGGCATGATCACTTTAAGGACACACGAGATGATATCAACTTTTCCCTATCTTTAGTGACAGATTTTAGATACGGCTGCTCTTCCTGCTCCTCTGATCACCAATCGCTGCACGCTTCTGATTTAGCCAAAAGGGACAGAACCCTGAGCAAGGGCCTTGTCAATAGGTTGCACTGACTCAGGAGAAACCCCCAAATGCAGGGAGAAAGTGGCACCTTTGTGTGCCATGGTGGCCACTCACCAAGTAAGACCTCAGCTCCCACACCCCTCAGCTGGAAATTCTCCTGAGCTATAAGATACACTAGAGGGCAACTTCTCACTCTGTTTGGCTGCCAAAAATCAGTGTGAACAAAGGATACAGACTATGAATAACCATTAAGGAAGAATTTGAATTAAAGGCAACAAAGACCACATCACGGCTTCAAAATCATCCAGTCAGCATGGCCTATTATCCATATGTGCAGAGGCCACCTTGGTGATGAAGACGCTGCTGACCAGGCCTGGACTCCTCCAGCAGTGTGCTCTCAGCCGCCAGCGCTGCTCCCCACACTCTAAAGCAAGCCCACTGCTGTGCCCATGCAGCCAGCAAGCAGGGCTACCTCTGGATTCAAAAGAAATCTCAAACTCAAAGATAAAGGGTGGGATAATATCCAGGCAACAGACCATAGAGGAGCACTTGACACTGTCCCTATTGATAGCAACTCCACCAAGCTCACTGTGTGTACTTGTCCATGGAGGCGGACAAGGGTGGTGAGTAAACACCTGGCCAACGCCCCTAAAGGCCTGTCCGTTGGCAGTATCACCTGGAGTTAAAGGGCTAATGCAACATTCTCAGAGTTCTTAAGAGCAACACAAAAGCTAACAGTGGGAAAATGACCCCATAGATAGCTCACACTGCCCTAATAACCATCCCTCACTGTGCCACCCTGGATACAGCCCCTGGAAAGCACATCCAAAAGAAATTCATGCAAAACATCTCTATAAATGTAAACCACGAGATACTCAAGCAGGTATCTGCACACCAACATTCACAGCAACATTATTCACAACAGCCAAAAGCCAAGTGTCCATCACCACACGAATAAGTAAGTAAAATTGGGCATATATACATCCTCAAGTATTATACAGCCTCAAACTTGAGGATGAAACTTGAGGACATCATGCTAAGTGTATAAGCCAGTCACAGAAAGATAAATACTGCATGAATGACTCCACTCATATGAGGTACCTAGAGCAGTAAAACTCATGGGGACAGAAAGTAGAATAGTGGTTGTCAAGGGCTGGGGAAGTGTTCAGGGGGTACAGAGTTTCACTTTGGGAAGATGAAAAAGTTCTGGAGATGGATGGTGGTGATGGTTGCATAACAATGTGAATATAACTAAAGCCACTGAATTGTACACTTACAAGTGGTTAAAATGGAAAATGTCATGTATATATATATATTTTTAAGTTTTAAAGCACAAGAGACAGTGCACTCAGAAGCAGGTGGCCAGTGCACCTGTGCAGCACAGCTCAGGCTGCCCAGTGTGAAGTGACCAGCCTGTCTTGGCTCACCACCTATACCAGCAATGACCCACCCAGGTCTGGAAAGTGGATATAGTCAGGCACTCAGCATCTCACAGGCTCTGACCACCAGAACCTGCCCCACTGCACACAAGGAAAGACCGCCCTTATGTGCACATGGTAGAATTAGTGGTGCCTACGGTTCTTTAAAACTTCCTAAGTAGCCCCAGATAAAAGGGCAATTAAGAGAATGAACTAAACTTATGTACAACTAAAAGTATGCAATGTTTTCTCAGTGGTCTGAGATGACTTCACAACATAAAGCTACTTCAAGATGTTCTAGGGCAACGATCCCTGAAGCAATGAACATACACAAGAAATAAACCATCACTGAAATGCAAAAATATCACAACTTGTATTTGTAATTGCCATTTCTCTAATTTATTTATTTACTTATTCATTCATTTATTCATGTACTGTATGCCTATGATTTATACATCAATAAATACACATTAATTACATATGTACAAGTACTTTTTACTAACAGAGGTGTGAGATCAAAAAAGTTTGGAGATGTACACCTATGATCCAGCTACACTAAAACAATGTCCACAACAACATTTAAATTTTTCTAAAAAGCATATATGTGGCCTCCTTGCCATTTATCCTTGGGTAAATTCTAGGTCCTGCCATGTATCAGGATAATTATCTGGCTTTACACACTTTCCCAAAAGCCTGAAATATTTAAACAGTTGGATCCTACCTACATACAAATCCAAGGTGAAAATGGCCCAGGATGCTCATGCAGGGTAACACATAATCAGCATGTGACCAGTGGCTCTGAGTAGCATCACCTGGTATCCTAGAGCCCGAGAACCACCTGTCTGCTCCCCAGCTCTGCACCTTCTGAGCTGAGACCTCTCTCTGGGCCACCATTTCCTAAGAGGATCAACAAAGAATTTATCAGTACCTTGCAGGGCTGGCCAGCAACTTCACCAGACAAGTTCATAAAAATTCTGAAAAGCATACAGTGCTAGAGAAATGTGTAATGTTCTATCATTAAATATTTCAGTGGAAAAAAAAAACACCTCTTTTCCATTATATCATGTCTTCATGATCCCACTAAGCAACATGGGGATCCTCATGTATTCTCAGCTAATTCAAATGGCTACAAATGTTTTCAACTGAAATTATATAAATCAATAGTTACACACTAAAAACTATAGTTCAAGCACTTGGTTTTGTTAGATCCTCCCATGAACAGGAATGTGTTGGTTTCCTATGGCTGCTGTAACAAATTAAAACTCAGTGGCTTGAAACAAAACAAATGTGTTTTCTTATAGTTCTGGAGATCAGGAGTCAGACATGGGTCTCACTGAGATAAAACTGAGTTTTCTGTAGGACAGTGCTCCTTCTGGAGGATGCAGGAGAAAGCCTATTGCTTTGATTTTTCCAGCTTCTCCAAGCCACCCACATTCCTCAGATTGTGGCTCCTCTCCCATCCTTGAAGCCAGCTATTGAGCTCTTGAGCCCTTCTCACATTGCATCTTTCTGCCCTCTTTTCTTCTACATTAAGAACTTGCGATTTGATTAAAAGCCAAGATAATGTTGCCATCTCAAGGTCAGTTCATTAGCAACTGCCATTTCATCTATGACCAATCTTAATTCCCCTGCACCATGTAATTTAACAGTCACAGATTCTGGGGATTAGGATCTCTAGGGGGCCATTATTCCACCAACAGGCATTCACTGTGCCATGACTTCTGTATCATGAGGATTAGTTCACTCACTCATCTATATACTCAGAGATGCTGAGACCCTACTCCAGAACAAGAACCACAGGGACAGTAAAGACTGGCTGGTCCCAGAGTGGCCCAGAGAGCAGGACAGAGCAGTATGTCTTTAGGAACAGCTGGAGCAGGGAAGAGCATGAATACTCAGAGTACCTGGGAGGGACTTCTGCTCCCAGCACAGATGGCAGCAGGAAGAGAGCACTTAACAGGTCTCAGAGAAAAAGGCTGGAGATGGGCTGAGGGTGGCAGGGTGCAAAGGGACTACAGGTGTGTGCAGAGCAGTTGAAACCGTGGGTCCCATGCATGGAGGTCCAGGGCTACAGTCTGGCATGCAATGGAGAGGACTTCTAAATTTACTGGTAGGTTCCAAGATTCAAAGAAAAAGACAAATTTATAAACTGAAAAATACAGTTCTGGGGATGATGAGGAAGGAGGACCAGAAGTGAGGCACCAACAAAGGCAGGAGTAGATGTGAAGATAGGTGAAGTCAGACACACAAAGAGAGTGAAGAGGGCCTGAGGGGAGTAGCTCCTGGGTATGTGTCTTCAATGAGGGTTTATTATTATTCAGGTGCAGTGAGGCCAACAGATCAGGAGATGAGTGACAATGAAAATATAGTTTGCCATTCACAGTCCCAAGAAGAAAGGGCACATCACACCACACGAGGTCACACAGAGAAGCACTAGAGTCCATTAGGAGCAAGGGGAAAACATGGGCAAGACCCTTTATTGTGGTTTCTACTGGAAGGAACGGACAGGGCAGGATAAGCAGGCTTAGGAATAACTTAAGTCAGCTCTGGGGCATAGGGGCTGCCTCAAGTTGTCTGGCATCTGGCTCCTGGCTGATTAAGGCAGGGGGATTAGGGCAGAGGGATGGTGGCCCTGAGTGTGGGCCTGATAAAGAAGTGTTGTGAGTGTGGGCTATGGATTGGTTGGTTTGCATAAAAAAGACACAATCACAGGCAAGTCCTTTGTTCTCTCTAGGAACTGGCAGGTCTTGGGAGGGGCTGCCCCTCCAGGGTCAACCAGATCCCAGTTGCCAAAGCATCAAATATAGACGATGAAAAGACAAAGGTAACATAGAATTAAAGAAGCAGGGACTGATTTAAGATGTCACTGTATGCTATGCACTAGTTGGGAACAGAGCCAAGAATTACAGACACAATACGCCCTCCACCCATCCACACACCCTTCTCCCAGCCCCATGGCCTTACTATGAAGGAATTCCCATTATACCCGCAGATACTTCACAGAGGAATTAACAGGATGTGAAACCAAGAGAGGAAAAAGAAAGTAAGACCATTAGCAGGGAGGTTTATGATGATCAGCAGTGAGTACAGACAGAACCCCTGAAGACATTCCTATCCATGGGGCCTGCCACAGCACTGGACTCTGGTTCTCACCTCCTCCATGTGAAAGGTCACCAGGGGCCTCTGCAAGCTTGGCATCCCAGCCGTAGCACACTCACCACGGTGCTACAGATGGCAACGCAGCAACCAGATTTCAATGTAATGAATCAAACTTTCCATCCCACTTAAAGGCAACAATTTTCTTTCCAAAAAAAGAAAAATTGTACATGGAAAATGTTACAATGCAAGTCACAATGCCAGTTAAGTGCCAGAAAAAGTCACACACATCTGTTTGACTAAAGTCTGTCATGGCAAAATGAAGAAAAGAATGAGGATGATAACAATTACAATATGGAATGGCACTGCCTAGGTTTCTACCAACTAGCCACAAGGAAGAAGACATAGCTAATGTCAGACAATTTAAGAAAAGTGCTCTTTTTAAGAAAATAAATAAATGCTATGTGTATCTTGAGAATATTGAATGGACAGGAAACATTTGTCCTTATTTGTCGTTTACAGGAGACATTTTGAAACAAATCACTTGGATTTATGTTTAAAAATGGTTTGCCTGTCCTGAAAGCATCCCAAGAGAAACCACTGTCCCCTCCCAATAACACTCACTTCCTGCATTGCCTTTTTGCCTCAGATTGTTCTGAGTTTTTGGAGTCAATAGATTTCCCGAGCCACTGTGCATTGAAGATGACCTAGATAGAGTGGATGGATTCTATAACTGAAATGAGAATGATGTCCAACTTGGCACAGGGCGAGGGAAGAGGCCCCATCTGTGTCTCTGCCCCAGCACAGAAAAAGGATATGGCCACATCCTTGGAGTAAGCCCCAGGGCCTCCTCCTCCACCCAACTTACTGGACTGCTAGGTGAGACCACCCGAAAGAGGCTGGTGGAATGGTGGAACAATGAGCCCAGACATCACAGACAGGATGCCACTGAGCATCAGCCATGCTAGCCTCCCCAGCCACAGCTGGCTTGCTACACATATCAAGAATCCCAAGGTCACATTTTGACAAAGGATGGAAAAGAGGAATCAAACACAGACTCTTCTGAACTAAAAACAAACAAACAAACAAACAAACAAACAAACAAAACTGCTATTAGAAGTATACAAAAACAAAGGGTGGGATAAAAGAGTGGTGAGAAGTGAGAACAAAGGGCTCAGTTCAGTGGGCTGGTGACATCTGGGTTTCCTTCCATTTCATTAACCCCTCTGTTACTGGATCCTTTGTGGGGCAGAAGGTTCCATTCAGAAAAGCACTGGAGGTGGGAGAAGAAAAACAGGAAGAGACTGGAGAAGTGGGATGCCCAGGAGCGCTCCTGAGCATTGGAAGGGGCAACCTTTTAAGACCCAGACCACCCTCATGTCTGTTTCACACCCTGGGACCTTTCTAGGAAAGTCCTATAGTTCCTGAAAGATGGAAAACCTGATTGGGGGTAAAAACTAAGGCAGATTTCCACATGGATCTAATGTCTTGACTGTTCTAAGACCACAGATCATAACACCTGGAAAGCACTCTTCGGAGGAGTCCTGCATAGCACATCTCTGGAGGAATGCGTCCTGGCAGCTCAAGATTTACTTTCCTTTTGAAAACCAAAGACTTACTTTAGGTTTTTTTTTTTTTTTTTAATTTTCCTAACAGGTAATTAGCAAAAATGAGAATTTCAAAGATACCATTAAATGGATCAATGAATTAAACTTACCTGATGTGGGGTTTTTTTTTAATTTTTTTTTACATTTATTTATTTTTGAGAGACAGACTGAGACAGAGCACAAGTGGGGGAGGGGTAAAGAGAGAAGGAGACAAAGAATCCGAAGAAGCCTCCAGGCTCGAAGCAAGCATTCAGCACAGAGCCCGATGCAGGCCTCGAGCCCACAAACTGCGAGATCATGACCTGAGTCGAAGTCAGTCACCCAACTGACTGAGCCACCCAGGTGCTCCTGATGTGCGTTTTTAAAATCTTTTTTAAAATAATAAATCCAATAATAAAATTGGATTATTACCAAATCCAATCAGATGCATAAAATACACCACACTGCTTTCTACTAAGCAAATAATGCCTTAATTTTGCTATTTCTCTATAATGCTTTTCCAGTGAAGTGCATTTCTATGAAGACACTTGGGCCAACCGAGGGTATCCCTAGATTATCAGGAGTCCATGAGGTACTTTCAATATTTCGAAATGCTTTCCAAAAACTGCCCATTTACCCATGATAAAACCACACAGACTAGATGACACTTAAAGTTCCTTGTTTGAGCTGGAAGTACATCAATTTCAGTGTAACAAACAATGTTAGGAAACATTTTTACAAAAAAATCTGAATAACAATAGAAATAACAGTAGTAGTAGTAATCATAATAATGAGTTATGGATAACCTCTTCAACACCTGCCTGCCTGCCTGGCATTGCTCCAACCTTTTGTGCATCATCTCACTTAATCTCCCTCCTATTTAAATGAGGACACTGAGCTGAAGAGAGATGCAGCCTGACCAGCGTCTAACTATTGTCACATCTAACTGTTGGCAAGGGTTCAAACCTTACTGAAGGGGTTTTAATTATCCCTCTTTGGCTTAAAATGGGCAGAAGAATTTGTTGTTACCTAATGAAAATAGTTTGGTAGGCAAAGTATTTCAAAATACAGTATTCCCAGGGAAAAAATAACCACAGAGTGTATATCCAAGGCAATGCCTACAAACTGTACTCCGGGAAAATGCAAAACAAACTAACAAGGAAAGCCAAGCTAAGAGTATTCTAAAAAAGCAATATCAACATAGCATTTCCATTTTTTCCTATTAGTTTTTTCAATGCACTATATATATAGCAAGGTAAGTCTTGTACAAGTAAGTACATTGGGCTCCCCTGTTTCAGGGATTCAACAAGCAACTGGAGCAATCCATTGTGAAGGGCAGGATCCTAATGTTACATAGCCCCTACTCAATCTTCCCAAGTAATCCAGAAACACAGATAAGACCTTACTTTAAAAGTCTCCCAAAAATGTTTTCAACCAGGGCCTAAACTGGCCTTGGTGGCAGGACAATTCTGTACAGGGTGGGACTATCCAGAGCAAAGCAAGTATATCACATACCATTCGGCACCCTGGCCCATGAACACCAAATACCAGGAAGACCAGCAGTCATTGTGATAGCTAAGTATTTGCAAGCACATCTGGAGGCAGTGCTGCCCCCAGACAGGAGATACCTGACCCCTTCCAGGAAGATGGAACTTGCAGAGTTCATGATCACAGTAATAAATAACCATTAGAAGAGGATCCAGCTACACCACAGCATGGAAAACCAGGACACTGGGCTTCAGAAACCACTGAAAGCTACAGAAGAATTGCATTAAAAAACAACAAGGCTTCCAATCCAATGAAAAAAATGAACAAAGGATCTTAACACACATTTTTGAAAGAAGACATACAAATGGTCAACAGGTACATGTAAAGGTGTACAACATCACTAATCATTAGGGAAACAAAAATCAAAAACTCATGAGTTCATGAGTTCAGGCCCCACATCAGGCTCTGAGCTGACAGTACAGAGCCTGCTTGGGATGCTCTCTCCCCCCCCTCTCTCTCTGCCCCTTCCCTACTCTCCCACAAACTCTCAAAAAAAAAAAAAAAAAAAAACTTAAAAAAAACTGTGTTGTATAAATTTGAAAGTTGTTAAGAGTTCTCATCAGAAAGAAAAAACTTTTTTTTCTTTTTGCTTTTATATCTATATGACATGATGGATGTTAACTAAACTTATTGCATTAATCATTTCACAATATATGTAAGTCAAGTCCTTGTGCTATTAAATTGATGCAGTGCTATATATCAATTATATTTCAATAAAACTGGGGGAAAAAATAAGAAGGCCCCTTCGGGTTCCAGAAGTATGCTAGGAAATGTTTAATATGAGCCAGGGATACAGACCAAAAGAAATGGATGCAGGTTATGTCAAAACATTCAAGAGCCAACTGGATTGGCTCCTATTGACCAGGGAATATCAATTACAATAATAACCACAATAAGCCCAAAACCAATAGATTGTACTTAAATCTATGAATTCCAGGAGCACCTGGGTGGCTCAGTTCGTTATGCATCCCATTGGGGCTTAGATCATGATCTCACAATCCATGAGTTCGAGCCCCTCATCAGGCTCTGCATTAACAGCTCAGAGCCCAGAGTCTGCTTTGGATTCTGTGTCTGCCTCTCTCCCTTTGCCCCTCCTCTACTTGTGCGCACATTCTCTCTCTCTCTCTCTCTCTCTCTCTCTCTCTCTCTCTTTCAGAAATAAACAAATACTAAAAATAAATAAATAAATCTATGAATTCCATAGTAAATAAATCCATAGTAAATAACAAACTTTTAAAAGCTAAATGCCCCTTAGGAAAAGTGGTTAATTCTAGAACCAGAGCAAAGAAAATAGAAGATAAAACTGGAATATCTTATAGAGTAAGAAAGTAAGAAAGAGCTCAAGAAAGGTTAGGGACATGTCAAGGAACAGAAAAGCCAGACTGAGAGAGCTCCCAATCACCAAAGCTGGAACAAAGTGAGCAATAACGAAAATTACAACAGTATTCAATCACAACCTACAGAATAAACATCTGCTAGTCTGCACCTATATGAATAAATGAGTAAATTAACAATGAAGAAGGAAAAAAATGGCTCTTCCAAGAATTCTACTTCATAAATACAGAAGGAAAGAGGTAGGGGGAAAGTCACCATTAGAACACCACCACAATTATTACTGCAGGCAAGATCCACCTCCGGGTCCTAAAATTGGAGGGCAAAATTTTGAGGAGAAGTAAGATACCTACATAGTCTCAAAATATCTACCCTAAGATACTTATTTTTTACAACAGGAAAAAATAATAAATCTACAATGGAGAAACCCAGCAGACACCATCCTAACTAAGAGATCAAAATTAGTGTCATCAATAAAAGATATATGGGCATCATATACACCCTGATATCATATAGTGAGAAGGCAATACTTCAGTAGTATTCCTGCCAAAAAGCCAGTCTCAATCTAATCATGAGAAACACACCAACCCACGTTAAGGGAAATTGTATAAAATAACTGACCAGTAGGTGGGAATGCCAGAATGGCAAATGAGGACCTCCATATAAATTTGCTCCTCCATAAGAGCAACACTGGCAAAATTTCCAAACTAACTTTTTCATAAACCTGGATTTTAACAAGTAAGGCTAGCCACAAGCTGAGCGGAGTTTATTCAAGAAAAACCGTTGAACCTCAATAACCATACTAGGATTTGTGGTATTTTAACTTGACTTATTCCCATCCCCCTCTCCCTAGCGCCATAGTACCTATGAAAATCACCTGGCCTGATGCCACCAGAAAAGGTACATGGAGTTCAGAGTTCCTCAAAAAGTCCCAACCCCAGAGCAGTGTCGTAACTGGAGCTGATTTGAACCTTGCTCTATGGGAAAAGCCCTATACCCAGGGCATCCATTGAAAATAATAAGCAGCAACTGTTCAACATTGCAGTTACCTGAAGGTGATACACCAGTTGAGGCAAAAAACACAAACGTATTTTTTCATAATTGTCTCTTCTCCTATGTGGATTTAAAAGACAATGCCATAGACCAATAATTATAAATCTGTGTTGATAGACTTATAATGTATAAAGATGTAAATTTATAGGATACTAATAGCACCAAGGAGGGGGAGAAAATAGAATTATACTGACCAAATTTTCTAAACACTAGGAAACTGTTAGTATTAATGTGAACTACATTATTTTAAACTAAGATGCTACTTATAATTCCTGTAGCACATAAATATAAAAAAAAGAAACAACAAGGAATTAAAATGGTACACTAAAAATATATTTACTTAAAGAAAGCAGTAACAGAAGTCTATGGAACAGAAACATGTAAGAAATCACATGTATAGAAATCACATAGCAAATTGGCAAACATAAATCCTACCTTGTCAGAAATTATATCAAATGTTAATCAAAAGGCAATCAAAAAACAAAAATTGCAAGAATAAAATTTTTGAAATACATAACTCAATTATATGCCAACTTCAAGACAAACACTTTAGATTCAAAGACAAAAATAGGTTGAAAGTAAAAGGATAAGAAAAGATATACCATGGAAACAGTAACCAAGAAAGGTGGAGTAGCTATATTAATTTTAGATAAAATAAATTTTAAGACAAGAATTGGTATATACAAAGAAATGCATTTTATAATAATAAAAGTATCAATCCATCATTAACACATAAAAATCTTAAAAACCTATGTATCTGACAGCCCCAAAACACACGAAGCAAAAGCTAACAGAAGTGGAAGGAGAAAAACAATTCAACAAGAGTTGGGAAACTTTAAACACCCTACTTTCAAAGATGACTAAACCAGTAGGCAGAAGATCAACAAGGAAATAGAAAATGTAAATAACATTTTAAATCAACTAGACCAGGGAGCCTTGGTGGCTCAGTCGGTTAAGCCTCCGACTTCAGCTCAGATCATGATCTCATGGTTCATGAGTTCAAGCCCTGCATCCAGCACTCGGCTGTCAGCACAAAGCCGGCTTTGGATCCTTTGTTCTCTTCTCTCAACCCCTGCTCACTCTCTCTCTCTCAAAAATAAACACTAAAAATATGTTTTAAAATAAGTAAATCAGCTAGACAGAACAGTAAATCAGCTAGATATCTATACAACAGAATATACATTTTTCTCAAGTACACAGGGAACATTTCTGAGATTAGATCATGAAACAAGTCTCAACAAATTTAAAGGACTGATATCACACAAAGTATTTCAATCGAATGAAATTAGAAATGAGTAACAGAAAGAAATTTGAAAACTTCACAAATGTGAAAATTAACAAGACATTACTAAATAACCAATTGGTCAAGGAAAAAAATCACCAGGGAAACTGGAAAATATTGAGACAAAGAAAAATGAAAATATGATACATCCAGTGTTACAGAATGCAATTAAAGTAGTTCCTACAGGGAAATTATTGCTGTCAATACCTACATTAACAAAGAAAAAATGTCTCAAAAAAATAGCCTAACCTCCTACCTTGAGTACCTATAAAAAGATCAAACTAAACCTAAGGCAAACAGAAGGAAGGAAATAATAAATATTAGAGTAGAAATAAATAGAGAATAGAAAAATAGAGAAAAATCAACAATACAAAAAAGTTGGTTCTTTGACAAGATCAAAAGAATCATAAAATCTTTAGCTAGAATAACCAAGCAAAATTAAGAAAGCTCACATTGTTAAAATTAGTAATAAAAGATGATACATCACTACCAATCTTACAGATATAAAAAGAATTATAAGGGATGATTATGAACAGTTGTATGCCAACAAATAAGATAAATTTAGATGAAATGGATGTCCGAGGAACATAAAAAAGTACCACAACTGACTTAAGAAACAGAACATCTGAATGTACCTCTAACAAGTATTGAGATTGAACTAGTGATTTTCAAACTCTCCACAAAGGAAAGCTTAAAGTACTCTTCAATGTTGAATTCTTCCAAACATTTAGTGAAAAATTAATACCAACTCTTCACAAACTCTTCCAAAAATGAGAATAGTAGCAATGAAGCCAATATAGTGTTTTCTTTAGAGCAAAACCAAAGATACCCACACACTCCAATATCCCCTATAATATAGAGATGCAAAAAGGTTCAGCAAATACTGTTAAACTGAATCCAACAAATTATAAAGGAATATTCTCCATGACCATGTAGGACTGATCCCAAGAAGCAAAACAGTTTTTTTTTTTTAATTTTTTTAACATTTATTTATTTTTGAGACAGAGAGAGACAGAGCATGAACGGGGGAGGGTCAGTGAGAGGGAGACACAGAATCTGAAACAGGGTCCGGGCTCTGAGCTGTCAGCACAGAGCCCAACGCGGGGCTCGAACTCACGGACCACGAGATCATGACCTGAGCCGAAGTCGGCCGCTTAACCGACTGAACCACCCAGGCGCCCCAAAAGCAAAACAGTTTTAACATATGAAAATCAATCAGTGTGATACACTGTATTAATTTAATAAAGGACAAAAGCCACATGATCATGCCACTAGATGAAAAACAGCATTTAACAAAATCTAACACTCTATTTAAAAGAAAAAAAAAAGTTCAGCAAGGTAGGAATAGAAGGGAACTTCCTCAACCTGATAAAGGCATTTATATAAAAGCCAAAGCTAGCACCATATTTCATGGGAAAAGACTGAATGTTTCTCTCTCATATCAGGAACAAGACATGATTGTTTAGAGAAAATCCTAAGGAATCCACAAAGCAAGTACTAGCACTGATAAATGAATTAGCAAGGTGGCAGGATACAGGATCAATATGCAAAAGAACTGACCCACTCCAGAAAGCATTAAAGGAAAAACTGTTCAAATCTGAATTTTTAAAAAACTTAATAGCCTTGTGCTAATGTTAATTTCTTAGTTTTTACCACTGTAGTACAGTTAAGTAAAATGTTATAGTTAGAAGAAGGTAGATAAGGCATATACAGGAATTCTGCACTATTTTTGCAACTTTCCTACAAATTATATCAAAATAAGGTTAAAAATTTTAGAAAGCCAATTGGTTCCCATCAGAAGATCCTGGGGATCCAAACTGAGCACTTATCTCTCTTTTCCTATGACCTGTACCACTAGGAAACCAGGTAGTTGATGAGGCGAAGGGTCTTTTGATAAAAGTATTCCCAATAATAAATGAAAGAATTAGATCATCAACATTTGGCATCCAGTAACAAATTAATGGATGTAGGCAACGGTCATCAATGGCTGCTAACACCAGAAAAAGAGGGACAGAGGAATATTATGTTCCTCTTGATAGAAGTGCACAACACCATCTATGAATGTGGTTTTGACCAAAAAAAGAAAAGAAAACCAAATATGTACCTGAGGAAGTTCTGACAAAGCATCCAGACCAATCTACACTAAACAGGAATTACTGCCCAAAGAACATGTCACGTGATATCGCAGGAAAGTAAGAGGCAATATTCAGGCCAAGGGAAAACCTACAGTATAAATAACTCAATTTCTTCAAAATAAATTGCAAGGAGGAAAATGAGAAAGAAATGGTTTAAGAGGGGGATGTCAACAGATTAAAGGAGACCTAAAAGATCTATCAGCCAATCACAGTGAGACCTTATTTGGATCTCATTCAAACATACAGATAGAAAAAAAAATATATGGTATTTATGAGACAAGTGAAAATCTGAACACAGATTAGAGGCTTAATAGTATTAAAGAATATAAATTTAGGTATAATAATTATACTGCAGTTTAGTTTTAAAAACATTGCAGGGTACCTGGCTGGCTCAGTCAGTAGAGCATACAACTCTTCATCTCAGGGTTGTTGAGTTTAAGCCCCACATTGGGTGTAGAGATCACTTAAAAATAAGATCTTTAAAAATAATAAAAATAGGGGCACCTGGATGGCTCAGTCAGTTAAGCCTCCGACTCTTGATTTGGGATCAAGCCCCACATTGGGCTCTGTGCTGACAGTGCAGAGCCTGTTTGGGATTCTCTCTCTCCCTCTCTCTGACCCTCCCCTGCTCTCTCTCACTTGCTCTCCCTGTTTTAAATAAACATTTAAAAATGAAATGAAATGAGTCATTGCTTTTCTAAAGATAAATAATGAAGCATTTACAGAAAAAACTATCTGGGATGTGCTTCAAAATAAAAGGGAAAGAGGGAGTGGGCAGGACAAACCAATGTTGGCCATGAGCTGCTAACTGTTGAAACTGAAGGATGGTTCATTACAAGTGCAATTCTCTATATGTGCAAATAGAATGAAATTAGAAATCTATAACAGAAAGAAATTTGGAAAATGCACAAATATGCAGAAATTAAGACATTCCTAAATATCTAATGGGTCAATGGAGAAATCATAAGGAAAATTAGAAAGTACTTTGAAGTGAATAACACTTTCAACTATTTTTTAAAAAATGAGGCTTACTTCTCCTACAGGTAGGGGTTGCAAGTACAAAAATAACAATAAAAGCGCAGCCAGAGCAGAACTGTGGACTTAAGCCGTGGTGCTGCTGTCTAAGAGGGAGAACTTAGGCAAGCTATCTATTTCTTAAAGCCTCAGTTTCCCCATCTGTGAAATGGAGGTGTAAAAAGTAAAGGGGATGTAAAAAGTAAAGGGGCTATTGGTAAGACAAGATGAAGTTATGGCCTCAGTGTTCTCATATGTGAAAAGTGGGGATGTGAAAATATGGCTGTTGTTAGGTTAAGATGGAATTACACGTACAAAACACTTGTCTCCTATCAACAAGTAAAAAAGAACTGCCCCATGGGGCGCCTGGGTGGCGCAGTTGGTTAAGCGTCCGACTTCAGCCAGGTCACGATCTCGCGGTCTGTGAGTTCGAGCCCCGCATCAAGCTCTGGGCTGATGGCTCAGAGCCTGGAGCCTGTTTCCGATTCTGTGTCTCCCTCTCTCTCTGCCCCTCCCCCGTTCATGCTCTGTCTCTCTCTGTCCCAAAAATAAATAAACGTTGAAAAAAAAAATTAAAAAAAAAAAAAAAAGAACTGCCCCATGAACAAGACTGCCTTCTGAAGGCAACCAAGATTGTAGGGAAAGAAAGGGTCTTTTTCTACAACTTGACAACCATGAGTGCAGTCACAAATGACACATGGCAGGTGTCAAAAGAAAAACGACTTCTAAAAACCAGGTGAATGGCAATGTCCAAATATTATCCAAGTGTCCCCCAGCCTGGCATGTGTGAGGGGCCTTAAAGAGGACATTCATTATCTGAGCATGTTCCTGTCTCCTGGATCTTATCCTGGTGTCTGCTTTTGTGAATCTTTTACTCCAAATAAGATAAAGTTGCTATGCTTCCAGGGAAAAGATGTTTCTGCTGCTGACATGAAGGCAAGATGTTTCCTGCCCAGGAAAGGGAAAGAAGGAGAAGGAAGACAAGATAAATGAACAGAAAACAAAAGGAAAACTTTGCTGGGTCTCATTTCAGGCTCTTCTGAAAAAACAAATCATGAAGACCAGGGTAAGCAGGTTGGGACAGATAAACCCAGTGAGCTGGGGAAATGAAGTGAGAATCAAAGGAAAGGGAACAGACAAAATTAGAGCAATTCCAAGATAAGCATTAGAGTACCCCTTGATTACCTGTTTTCCCAGAAGATAATGGAAAGACACCAAGGCACCATACTCAAATACAAGTACAGAGCCCAAATGATTCTGGAAAAAGTCATCTCAGA
The DNA here is from genome assembly GCF_028749965.1 of Puma concolor. Classification (NCBI taxonomy): domain Eukaryota; kingdom Metazoa; phylum Chordata; class Mammalia; order Carnivora; family Felidae; genus Puma; species Puma concolor. The sequence goes on along the minus strand of NC_141672.1, from coordinate 124,320,799 downwards.
TTATTTCATGCAGAAACTCTGTTTCCACCATTCTGGAGACAGACATTGGAAGGTGTCATTAAGACTAAGTCATTTAAGTCATTACAGGGGGGAGGAGACAAGATGGCAGAACAGCATGGAAGTTTTTTTCTGTGTCTTGCATCCATGAAATACACCTAGACCAACACTGAACCATCCTACACACCTAGAAAACTGATCTGAGGATTAATACAACGATCTGCACAACATGAACCACAGAACTCAGCAGGTACACAGCAGGTAGAGGTGAACTGGGGGAGAGAAGCCGCAGAGGGCAGGGAGCTGCTTTTGCATGCAAAGAGACGATGGGGGGGGGAAGACTCTGGAAAAAGCACCCCCCCCACCCCCCGCAAAGCAGCTGGAGAGAAAGTGGAAAAGTAAAACAGCCATAGGGCCTGAACTAAAAAGGGAGAAAGGAGAGGGTTTAAATTCCATTAATACTATAAACAGGGGGAGCACAGAGTCTGAAACTCCTCAGCTCAATACCTGGCAGTGCTCTGGTGGGAAGAGTGAATCCCCAGGAAGAGAGTTGAGTCCAGGTGTCTTCTGGCCACATGGGGAGAGGCAGTTCCCCTGATGGGAGAATACCTGGTAGAGGCTGTGTGGGTACCCCAAAGGCAAGGCCCCAGTGGACCAGGGAGAACAACCACATCCACTGGTGCTGCAACGTGGTTCAGGGTGAAGCCTGGTACCAGATGCGTATTGTGATTTTCCATAATCCCTAAGACGCTGCTGCTACACTATCTCATGGACTTTTTCTGCGTCGGGTGCCAGCCCGTCTCTGGGCATCAGTAGCAGCACGGTCCTGCAAACATTCCTGGATGTGGCCCGCACCCAGCCATTGCTTGGTGAGACCCTCCTGCAGAGGGGCAGAATGGGTCAAAGACACAGTCCCTTAGAAGTAAGGGGTCGGGAAAAACAGCTGCATCTGAGACAAAACTCAGGAGGGAGGGTCTGCCTGGGGCTTGGTCACAGACTGTGTAAAAGTGGGGAGTGGAAGGAAGCCGAGGACAAAGGACAGGTGCGCGACTGCTGATTGGGGAGAACAGAGTTCCCACACTAGAAACTGGGTAGCTGGGTGATGCTATTTTCACTGCTCCCACGCACACGCACCTACAATTGTCACAACAATCCACCCCAGAAAGCTAAGCAGCGCCATCTAGTGGAAAATGGAGCCATTACACTAAGCCCCACCCAACTGGGCCAACCTCACTCTTCAGGAACAGAAGTCTCTCCACCTGCTTAGTTTATGGACTATAAAGCACTTCATAGTTTGACTTCTAGGCGAAACAAAGTAATTTCAGTCATATTTCAGTCTGTTTGCAGGTCGATCTATTCAATTTTCTTTCGTTTTTTTTTCTCTTGTTTCTTTTCATTTCTTAAATACAGAAAGAGAAGAAACTCATTTTTATTTTCTATTTTTATTAAAAATATTTTTCTTTAATTTTTTCTACTATATTTTTTACTTTTGTGTAAATTTTTTTCAAATTCTATTTTACCTCCATCATTTCATTTTACTCTACTTCACCGTATTCATTTATTCAAAGTTTCAAACAATTTCCTTTTTTTTTCTTTCCCCTTTTTTCTCTAATCTATCAAGCCCCTTTCAACAGCCAGACCAAAACACACCTAGGATCGAGCATCATTTATTCAATTTCTTTTTGTGTGTTTGTTTTTAATTTTTTAATTTTAAATTTTTTTAATTTTAATTTTTTTAACCCCATTAATTCTTTTTCTCCCTTCAAAATGATGAAATGAAGGAATTCACCCCAAAAGAAAGAGCAGAAAGAAACGACAGCCAGAGACTTAACTAACACAGATACAAGCAAGATGTCTGAACCAGAATTTAGAATCATGATAATAAGAATACTAGCTGGAGTTGAAAACAGATTAAAATCCCTTTGCACAGAGACAAAAGAAGTAAAAGTTGGTCAGGATGAAATAAATAATGTTACCACTGAGCTGCAATCTTGAATGGATGCCGCGGCGGCAAGGATGGATGAGGCAGAACACAGAATCAGCAATATAGAGGGCAAATTTATGGAGAATAATGAAGCAGAAAAAATAAGTGGGAGATTAAGGCAAAAGAGCATGATTTAAGAATAAGAGAAATCAGTGACTCATTATAAAGGAACAACATCAGAATCATAGGAGTCCCAGAAGACGAAGAGAGAGAAATAGGGGTAGAAGGGTTACGTGAGCAAATCATAGCAGAAAACTTTCCTAACCTGGGGAAAGACACAGACATCAAAATCCAGGAAGACAGACAACTCCTGTTAGATTCAACAAAAAACAACTATCAACAAGGCATATCATAGTCAAAATCACAAAATACTCAGGCAAGGAGAAAATCATGAACTCAGCAAGGGAAAAAAAAAAGTCCTTAACCTACAAGGGAAGACAGATCAGTTTTGCAGTAGACCTATCCACAGAAACTTGGCAGGCCACGAAGGAGTGTGGCAGGAGTGTGGCAGGATGTATTCAATGTGCTGAATCAGAAAAATATGCAGCCAAGAATTCTTTATCCAGCAAGGCTGTCATTCAAAATAGAAGGAGAGATAAAAAGTTTCTCAGACAAACAAAAATCAAAAAAGTTTTTGACCACTAAACCAGCCTTGCAAGAAATTTTAAGGGGGCCTCTCTGAGGGGAGAAAAGATGAAAAAAAAAAAAAAAGACAAATGAAGACCAAAAGCAACAAAGACTAGAAAGGACCAGAGAACACCACCAGAAACTCCAACTCTACAAGCAACATAATGGCAATAAATTCATATCTTTCAGTACTCACTCTAAACGTCAAAGGACTAAATGCTCCAATCAAAAGACATAGGGTAACAGAATGAATAAGAAAACAAGATTCATCTATACGCTGTTTACAAGAGACCCACTTTGACCTAAAGACACCTTCAGATTAAAACTAAGGGGATGGAGAACCATCTATCATGCTAATGGTCAACAAAAGAAAACCAGAGTAGCCATACTTATATCAGACAATCTAGACTTTAAAATAAAGACTATATCAAGAGATGCAGAAGGGCATTATATCATAATCAAGGGGTCTATCCACCAAGATGACCTAACAACTGTAAACATTTATGCGCCAAATGTGATAGCACCCAAATATATATATCAATAAATCACAAACATAAAGAAACACATTGATAGTAATACCATTGTAGTATGAGACTTCAATGCCCCACTCACAGCAATGGACAGATCATCTAATGAAAAAAATCAACAAGGAAACAATGGCTTTGAATGACACACTGGACCAGATGGACTTAACAGATATATTAAGAATATACATTCTTCTCCAGAGCACATGGAACGTTCTCCAGAATAGACCACATAATGGGACACAAATCAGGCCTCAGCAAGTACAAAAAGATCGAGATCATACCATGCATATTTTCAGACCACAACACTATGAAACTCGAAATCAACCACAAGAAAAAATTTGGAAAGGTAACAAACACTTGGAGACTAAAGAACATCCTACTAAAGAATGAATGGGCTAATCAAGAAGTTAAAGAGGAAAAAGTATATGGAAGCTAATGAAAATGGTAACACCACAACCCAAAACCTCTGGGACGCAGCAAAGGCAGTCATAAGAAGAAAGTACATACCAATCCAGACTTTCCTAAAGAAGGAAGAAAGACCTCAGTACACAACCTAACCTTATGCCTTAAAGAGCTGGAAAAAGAACAGCATATAAAACCCCAAACCAGCAGAAGACAGGAAATAATAAAGATTAGAGCAGAAATTAATGCTATTGAAACCAAAAACACAAAACAGATCAATGAAACCATAAGCTGGTTCTTTGAAAGAATTAACAAAATTGATAAACCACTAGCCAGTTTGATCAAAAAGAAAAAGGAAAGGCCCAAATAAATAAAATCAAAATGAAAGAGATCACAACCAACACAGCAGAAATAAAAACAATAATATGAGAATATTATAAGCAATTATATGCCAATAAAATGGACAATCTGCAAGAAATGGACAAATTCCTAGAAACATATATACTACTAAAACTGAAACAGAAGAAATAGAAAACTTGAACAGACCCATAACCAGTAAGGAAATCGAATTAGTAACCAAAACTCTCCCAAAAAACAAGAGTCCAGGGCCAGATGACTTTCCAGGGTAATTATACCAAACATTTAAGGAAGAGTTAACACTTATTCTCTTGAAGCTGTTCCAAAAAATAGAAATGGAAGACAAACTTCCAAACTCTTTCTATGAAGCCAATATTACCCTGATTCCCAAACCAGACAGGCACTCCACTAAAAAGGAGAAGCATAGACCAATTTCCCTGATGAACATGGATGCAAAAATCTTCAACAAGATATTAGCCAGCTGAATCCAACAATACAGTAAAAAAATCATTCACCATGACCAAGTAGGTTTATACCTGTGACGCAGGGCTGGTTCAATATCCACAAAACAACATGATTCATCACATCAATAAAAGAAAGGACAAGAACCATGTGATCCTCTCAATAGATTCAGAGAAAGCATTTGACAAAATACAGCATCCTTTCTTGATAAAAACCCTCAAAAAAGTAGCGATAGAAGGATCATACCTCAAGATCATAAAAGCCATATAAGAAAGACCCAACGCTAGTACCATCCTCAATGGGGAAAAACTGAGAACTTTCCCCCTAAGGTCAGGAACAAGACAGGGATGTCCACTCTCACCACTGTTTTTCAACATAGTATTGGAAGTCTTAGCCTCTGCTAAGACTTTCACTCTTCACAGATGATATGATACTCTATATAGAAAACCCAAAAAATTCCACCAAAAAGCTGCTAGAACTGAGTCATGAATTCAGCAAAGTTGCAGGATATAAAAGCAATGCACAGAAATCGGCTGTATTCCTATACACCAACAATGAAGCAACAGAAAGAGAAATTAAGGAATCGATCCCATTTACAATTGCACCAAAAACCATAAAATACCTAGGAATAAATCTAACCAAAGAGGTGAAAAACCCATACACTGAAAACTATAGAAAGCTTATGAAAGAAATTGAAGAAGACACAAAAAATTGGAAAAATATTCCATGCTCCTGGACAGGAAGAACAAATATTGTTAAAATGTAGATACCACCCAAAGCAATCTACACATTCAATGCAATCCCTATCAAAATAACACCAGCATTCTTCACAAAGCTAGAACAAAAAAATCCTAAAATTTGTATAGAACCAGAAAAGACCCTGAATAGCCAAAGCAATCTTGAAAAAGAAAACCAAAGCAGGAGGCATCAAAATCCTGGCCTTCAAGCTATACTACAAAGCTGTAATCATCAAGACAGTATGGTACTGGCACAAGAACAGACACTCAGATCAATGGAACAGAATAGAGAACCCAGAAATGGACCCACAAACGTATGGTCAACTAATCTTTGACAAAGCAGGAAAGAATATCCAATGGAATAAAGACAGTCTCTTCAGCAAGTGGTGCTGGGAAAACTGGACAGCGACATGCAGAAAAATGAACCTGGACCACTTTGTTACACCATACACAAAAATAAACTCAAAATGGTGAAAGACCTAAATGTAAGACAGGAAGCCATTAAAATCCTTGAGGAGAAAGGCAAAAACCTCTTTGATCTTGGCCACAGCAACTTCGTACTCAACACATCTCCAGAGGCAAGGGACATAAAAGCAAAAAAGAACTATTGGGACCTCATCAAAATAAAAAGCTTCTGTACGGTGAAGGAAACAATCAGAAAAACTAAAAGGCAACCGACGGAATGGGAGAAGATATTTGCAAATGACATATCAGATAAAGGGTTAGTATCCAAAATCTATAAAGGACTTACCAAACTCAACACCCAAAAAACAAATAATCCAGTGAAGAAATGGGCAAAAGACATGAATAGACACTTCTCCAAAGAAGACATGCCGATGGCCAACTGATACATGAAACAATGCTCCACATCACTCATCATCAGGGAAATACAAATCAAAACCACAATGAGATACCACCTTACACCTGTCAGAATGGCTAACATTAACAACTCAGGCAACAACAGATGTTGGCAAGGATGGGGAGAAAGAGTATCTCTTTTGCATTGCTGGTGGGAATGCAAGCTCATGCAGCCACTCTGGAAAACAGTATGGAGGTTCCTCAAAAAATTAAAAACAAAACTAACCTACAACTCAGCAATTACACTACTAGGTATTTATCCAAGGGGTACAAGTATGCTGTTTCGAAGGGGCACATGCACCCCAATGTTTATAGCTGCACTATCAACAATAGTCAAAGTATGGAAAGAGCCCAAATGTCCATCGATGGATGAATGGATAAAGAAGAATGTCCACCGATGGATGAATGCCATCGATGGATGAATGCAGTATTACTTGGCAATTAAAAGAATAAAATCTTGCCATTTGCAACTACATGGATGGAACTGGAGGGTATTATGCTAAGTGAAATTAGTCAGAGAAAGACAAATATCATATGACTTCACTCATATGAGGACTGTAAGACCCAGAACAGATGAACATGATGGAAGGGAAGCAAAAACAATATAAAAACAGAGAGGGGGACAAAACATAAGAGACTCTTAAATATGGAGAACAAACAGAGGGTTACTAAAGGGGTTGTCGGAGGAGGGATGGGCTAAATGGGTAAGTGGCATTAAGGAATCTACTCCTGAAATCATTGTTGCACTATATGCTAACTAATTTGTATGTAAATTTAAAAAATTAAATTAAAAAAATTTTTTAAAAAGACTATATTTAAGTCATTACAAAGGGAATGGAGGCAAAAGGGGGGGAAACATTATACAATGACTCAGGCAGAGTATGGAGCAAAGGGTCACAGGACAAGGGAGCCAGAAGGGGAATGCAGACCTGGGTTCAACAGCCCACTTGACAACTTAGGAAACAGAGTGCAGGTGAGGCAGGGGGCTTATGCAGCACCCCCACCTCAAGTTGTACCCCTTAGGAGACCTGCTCTGTTTCTGGGAGCAGGGAGCAGGTTTTCTTGTTTAATGAAGTATTACCCACTTCCCTTAAAAGTGAAGACAAGGATGAGAGTGCTTTCTTACATGCATGGTCCCTGCTTCTTCCCTTTGGCTCTCCTGGGCAATATTCCCTTCTCGGAATGTTGCTTCTTCAACTTCCTTATCAATGTCCTTCTCAGACAACTATTCTCTGCTTTCCTGCCCCCATCACCACTCTCCAGGCTGATTCTGTGTTCCCATGTCCTCTCCTCCTTCAGCCCTGCCAATCTTGCACCCTTCAACCATTTGTTCCCCTCTCAGCCCAGGCCTCTGGTGACACCAGCCTTGTCCCAGATGGCTGCTCAGTAAGCCCCCTTTCTTTCCACCTGTGGACCCTCTGGCCAGCCTACAGCCAGCACCAAAATGGTCTGTATGACCAAGAAGACCTTTCTACACCCTCCCCAACCCACTAGACCACAAATGCGTGATGCTCAAACTGACCATTTCTACCAGCTGGGAGGTCACTGATAGGACCCGACCCCCAAGATCACCCACCTCTCTAGCTCTCTCATCCCACTGAGCATGGCTCAGGACAATTTTTCTAAATACCACAGTATGAAATCCATGAGAGGATACAATGGGCTCAGGACATGGAAGCAAAGGACTGCTTCTCAAACTTCTGTGTGTTAACAAAGCTTTGATGAAGACACCAGCTTTCCCACCTCCACAGGCTAGAAAGCATGGGGTGGGGGCTGGGGAAGTTGCATTTCTCACAAGTCTGATGGGGATTCTCATAAAGAAGGAACCCTAGGACCATGTTACTGAGAGAAACACCACATAAATAACTGACACACTGCAGGCTACAGTCATAACACAGACATGTCCAAAAGAAGCCACTATCCAGAGACGGTGTCAGCAGATAAGGCTTCCCCAACTAAACTTTGCTCATGCTCTGCATTTACACATGCTTTGACGAAACACCCCTCTGCACATCAACCAGAGAAATGATGCAGCACAGAACAGACCTTGACTGCTCACAACTGTGCTTCCCATTGTCTCTCTAGTAACCAAAGGCACGGAACAAACTTTGGCCTGACATAAAATAAGTCATCTTCTGGGCCACTCTGGCTGGTCCCAATGCCAGGCACCTGAGATCCTGGGCTTCAAGAATGCACCTTACCCCCAACTCCCCGCAAAAAAAATTATGGCCTGGCTGCAGTCTTAGGCTGCCCTGACCCTGTCACGTGCCCCACCACCACCACCACCATCCTGTGCTCTCAACTGTGGCATCTGCCCTTCCCGCCCCTTATCTGGCCACATCCTCCCTGGTCCTCACTCATGCCCTCCTCTGGGAGGCCTCTCCTCACCTGCATCCTGCAATGCTAGGCTAGGAGCCTTGTCCTGGCCCCAGCCCATGGACACGTCCTGCATAGTGCAATCAGTCCCCACAGTAAGCTCCGGGCGAGACCCAGCCTCCTCCTTTTCTATCCCAGGGTGTGGCTAGGGCATGACATGGTGAGGAGCAACTCAGGGCACTGGTTTGAGTCAAAGCACAGAACTTTCAAGGCAGCTACACACAGCCTGGAATGCAATGGGTGCACAAGTCACCATTCTCAGAGGACAGGGGAGGGCTCAGAAATCCACATTACTCACAGCTCAGTCATAAAAACACCAATCACAGACTTTCTAGGCCTGGAAGAGTTTGGCTTCTGAACAAGGATGACTGTCCTCCAGATAGTCTTCGTCTCCACAAACAGCTACCACCCCTCTTGCACATGGGACCTTCCTAAGGAGAGGGCCCCTTCTCTGCCCAGGAAAGCATTCAAGAAATTCAACTTGGGAGCTGGGAGACATTTAGCAACTTCTCCTGAAAGCACCATTATCTCTGAGGACCTGCCCCTGAGGGCTGTACTGATTATTTAAGAATCCCAGTCTGGTCAGGGTAGAAGGTGAGGAGAACATGGACAGGTGTGGTCCAAGGGGAAGATGAAGGTTTCAGAATCCTATGAAACCTTTTGAAGTCAAGTAGAGAGAACTGCGTTTGGGTCCCACTCTATTTTCTCATCTGCACATTTGGGGTGATGGTGGTTTTAAGGGTCAAATGACTTAATGGATTAAAAACACTCTGTCAACTGAAAATATACTATATTTCCTGAGGCCTAAGTATTTCTGAAAAGGAGGCTACCGGAGCTACTGGCTCACTAATAACAGGAAGTGGTGTGTGTGAAGACTCAAACCTGCGACAGTCCCACCAGAGTTCTGTCTTGCAGAAGACAGATGTACAGCTCCCAGAATCCTCACACTAGGGACACAGGATGTCTGTGTAATAGATGCCCCCTCCCTTCTTACTCTCAGGCTTCTTGTGAACAAGAGCCAGGAAATCCCACAGCCCTATCCACATCATGCTTGCCTACTGGGCAGTGGGTGCCCCTTGAGAACAAGAGAGCATTACTCAAAGTATGAGACATCATTAAATAAGCATCACTTCTGTGCTAATTAAACACTCAGATTCCTGGGTCCAATCCCAGATGAGTTTGGTCAGAAACACTGGCGATGGGAGCCTGAGAGCTGTAATTTTTAACAAACTCCTCAAGTAATTTTTATATAAATTTAAGAAGCACAAGCACCACCAATGTTGGAAAAGCTGTAAAACTGATAAGACCTGGGTTAAATTCTAGTACCACTTCATTACATAGCAGCTGTGTGGCCTTGGGCAAGTTACTTAACTTCTCTGAACCTCAGTTTACTCATTTGTAAAATAAGTATGAAGCACAACCAATGTTGCTGGGAGGGTCAGAAATACAACTCTGCATCTAAGTTATCCTAAAAAGTAGGAATAACCATGACTCCCATCTTTTAGGGGAACAATCTGCCACTGAGAGCACAAGGTATTTCCTAGAAGCCCCTCACATATGACAGAAGCCAGACAAGAGTAATGTCCTTAACTCAGCGGCCCACATCAGCCCCCTACACCAGCACTCAAGCAAAGTGAAGACGAGGGAAAGATGGGATGAGCTTTGGAGAGAAGTCCAGACCATCTGCCTTCCTGAGGGGTTGGATTGTTGAGGTGGGCTCAGCTACTGGGCACAGCTCCAAGATGGATCTGGAGTGGCTCTTTGGGGGTGGATAGTCTAAAGGGAGAAAAGACACCAGTCACTCTGAGCCTGAGGGTCCAAAACTCTGGGAAGGTGCAGGGAGTGAGAAAAAGCCCAATGGAACGACATTCCCTAATACCAACCATGGGCAGGGCTGGAAAACCCCTCAAAGCCTCAGTCTTTACGTTTAGAAACGGGCTAATTTTTAGAAAATTAACAATAAACAGTCAACTATGGAATGGTGCTCAGTGGGTGGCCTGCTCACAGCTCACATCAATGGATGGCAGCTGCTATTATTACCTCTGCTTTTTTAATATGTCTGTGCTGGTCACACCAAAACTTGGTGGCAGTTTCACTGTTGTTCCAAGAAGAGCTGTTACCTAAGCCTGAGCTTTAGGTACCTGTGTTGGTTGCTAAACTTGTTAAACAACCTATCCTAGAGAGCCTCATGGAAGACTGGGGCTAGGACTTCAAACCAGAGCACGGGGGGGGGGGGGGGGGGGGCGGTGGGGGGACGGGGGATGGATTTCCCTCCTTTTTACTTAAAAGGCGGGAGCGGTGGGGATGAGGACGCCCAGCGGCCGCTGGATTCCAGCCCTGGGATCATTCTGGTTCGGACATGGCATCTCAGTGCCAAGCAATCAGGGACAGGGTACCCCCCCCCCCCGCGCTCCCAGGAGCAATGGAAGTCGGACCCTTCGCCCCCACTCGAGCGGCTCTCTGGGCACACCCCGCCCGGTGCCATTCACACAGAGCCCAACACCAAGTTATCGGAGAGCCTTGGCCCTGAACTGACCCCGCGCTCCACTGCTCCGAGCGCCCAACTCACCGGCTGTAGACAAGGCAGCCCAGGTGGTTGATCTCGTGGTCCGAGCGGTGGCGGCTGTAGTCCTCCCACAGGTCCTTGAAGGCCGTGACAGCCAGGATGAAGAGCACGGGAGCCAGCGCCAGGCCGGGCTGGAAGGCATTCACCGCCGGCACGAAGTTGAGCAGCGCTATGAAGACGAAGTACACATTTGCCAGGCGGTGGAACTGCTCGAACAGGTTCTTGGGCAGGAAGGACAGTAAAGTGTACTTGGTGGTCTTGAGCCGGTTGTCTGCCAGGTGCTGGGTGCCCCCGCGCCGCCGCCGCCGCGCACCCTTGGTCGCGCCCGCCGCGGGGTCCTCGACGCCCGGGGGCGGCAGCAGGTTGGAGCGCACCACGCGCGTCCTGCCGTCCCCACGCCGCCGCCGCCGACGGCGACGACCCGGGGACCCGGGCTCCTGGGCCGCCGCCGCCGCCAGATCCCGCTCCATGGCCGCGTGTCGCCGCGCCCGGCTCCTCCGCCGCTCGCGCCTGACCGCGCCAGCCTCCTAGGTGATCATCGCCGGCGGCTCGGGCGCGGCGGCGCGAGCTCCCAGCCTGCGGGACGCAAGGAGACGGCGGTCAGCGCCCGCCCCGCCCAGCCCGCCGGTCCGCAGTCGCGGCAGGGCGCAAGCGGGGCGGGGCGGGGCGCGCGCCGCATAGAGCCCCCTTGTACTGGCGCCCTCCCGGCCATTTCCGCCGCTGCAGCTCCTGGCCCCGCCTCGCGCCGCGCCAGGGCTGGAGATACCGTAGATAGCGGGAAAGAAAAAAAGCCCGAGCTGGAAACTTAGAGCAGTTTGGTTTCGTTTCCCAGAAGCATCAGTTCAGTCCCAGAACGTTAGGAACGCGCCTTGTCTCCGGTAGGAGAGAGGAAGCTGCAGACTGTGAGAGAAAAGGCACCGCAGTTCTCTGGCAGCTGCCAGGCTCTTCTTGGGCCAGCCCTGCTTCCTGGGCCCAGGACGAGGAAACAGTTTGGGGACCCGGGTTAGGAGCCTCCTTCTGGAATCAGCTAGAATCAAAATCCAAATGAGCCATGGTATACCACTGCTCCAATTTTTGAATCTTATTTATCGAGAATATCTGCTTTAGGGGAGAGCCCAAGAAGTCGGAATTCCGTTGCCTCTACGCCCTTCCCTATCCCTGCTCAACCTCCACCTACTTTCAGATTCACTTTTTCGGTGAACTTTTTCTTTTCCCTGATCATAGCCGCCTTTCCTTACTTCCCTAAATAGGCTTTTTTTTTTTTTCTTTCTCTTTCTTTCTTTCTTTCTTTCTTTCTTTCTTTCTGTTTCTTTCTTTCTTTCTTTTTTAATTGAAGAGAGGACTATTTCGCAGTGGAAAAGAAAGACAGGTTTGCAAGTATTTTTCTTTTCCTCTCTGGAAAACCCTGAGAGCTAAAATATCCCTGTGTGCTGCAGTTTTGAGGAGGCCTTTATGAGAAACTGTGACAGGGAATTGAAAGTGGTTGTTGGGAGGGCAGGTGAAGACCAGCGGTGGCAGAAGTTTGGGGCAAAGGCTACCTTTAGTACTGATGGGCAATTGGAGAGGGGAGCGGGTAAACGATGGGTGTAGGAGAATATGCTGGGTATGGCAGAAGATATGGGGGAGTCCCCACTCCCGCAGTAATGCTCTCCCCCAGATATACCACAGCTGTGACAGTTAGCCTTCTGCTTTGGAAGTACAGAGATAAGAAGCAGAGATTCTTGCTGAGGAGACTCTGGCTGGGAATTTGGGTGAGAAGAGCCATTATGGGCACTGTCTGTCTTTGATTCTGAGAGCTGTTGGCCTCCTCCTGTAGGCCAGCCCCACCTTTCTCTTCTTGCATTGGGATACTCAGTCATTGCCCAAGAGACCACCTTAGCAGCCTCTGCCAGTGCTGGGTTCATCCCTCCCAGGCCTTCTACAAGTCACTTCCTAAACTTTACTCAAATCATTTACCTATTCCCCATGATACTCTTACCTCCTGTACCGTGGTCAAACACCATCCAGCCATGCCAGGGTCTCACATGTCTACAGGGAGCCTTGCCAAAGACCACAGTATTTATCAGAATCCAGCATAAGGAGGGTAGAGTGACAGGTACTAAGAAAATGATGCATGCCATATATCAAACCTCTCCCCTGTGCCATTTCTAGGGGTATAATATTAATGTGTAGAGGCCTGGGTCAGAGAAAGATTTGGCTAAAGTACCTGCATTTTCAGGGAAAGAAATCAGATCTCACAATGAACCAATGGCATCCCAAAATGAGTGTTAACAGCAAATGAAGGACTACAACTTCCCTGGTTTCCAAGGACTAAGACCTCATGGACTCTTCTTTTCCTCCATTACCTAACCCAGTGAGGCCCCAGGGCCTCTATTTCCATAGATGCCTCCATCCCTGTAGGTATCCCCAGTGTGGCCCCAACCCTCTGGGAGGGTTTCCCTGCCTCCCAGTCTCCTTGCTTCAGCCAATCCACGTGTTGACAAAGTGGTCCCTTGATCTCCTGGACCCCTTCACTTCATTTCTTTACCCTGGAGCTTACCGGAGTCCCCTGTTGCTTACAAAGTCAAATGCTGACTCCTCAGGCAGAGGTCCTTTGAGGCCCTCAGGGGAACTGTCACCAACTTACTGATTTAACTCCACCCCTCCCTACCCAGGCCCAGCCCCAGGGCAAGAGGTTTCCTTACCCTTCTCAGAACAGGCCTTGTTCATTCCCATCTACATTCCGCTGTAAGGTTCCAAGATTCCATGAGTCACACTGCAGCTCCTGAAGCCTAGAATCTTTCCCCACTTGCTCTTCACCGATCCAAATTCAGTATTTCCGCTAAGTCCTCACTCAACTCATCTCCCAGAAGGTTTCCACACTGCATGATCCATTGAACTTCATGGAATCACTTCTCTTCTGACTTATGTGCATTGGTATGTAAACCTCCCCTTAGATTGCTCTGCAGGGGTTTTGAGCTTAGATGTCTTCTGCCAGTTAAACTCTCAGACTCTTGACTGCCTAGGCCTGGGCCAGGGCCAGGCTTGGGTGAACTCTGAGCTGACTGTCTGGACCACTGAGCTCTGATGAGGTCCTGCTGCTGGGCTCTAGACAAGTCACTTTAATTGTCCTCCTTCAGTAAATACTTATTCATCACCCAGTTTTTCCCCACACACTGTTCTAGGCACTGGGGACCAAGTTGGAAAAATTGCTGATGACAACTGATATTCTTATGGATCTAACATTCTAGTAGGAAGAGACAGTATGACACTGGTTTATAATAATAAGTATATATTTGGTTTCCATCCCCATTTTTGGCATAAAGCTCTTAAACCAGTTTCCTAAGTGATGAGACTGATAAAATTATCTTGATAGTTATAACAAACCTTTTTGCACCACACCTGGGTTTATCATAATGAGGTGACTTTCATTTTTTTTTTAATGTTTTTATTTATTTTTGAAGGAGAGAGAGAGACAGAGCATGAGCAGGGAGGAACAGAGAGAGAGGCAGACACAGAATCCGAAGCAGGCTCCAGGCTCTAAGCTGTCAGCACAGAGCCCGATGCGAGGCTTGAACTCACAAACTGTGAGATCATGACCTGAGCTGAAGTCGGACGCTTAACCGACTGAGCCACCCAGGCACCCCAATGAGGTGACTTTTAGAAAGCACTTTCCATGGGGGCTGGTTGCCAGGGGAACCAACCACCTGTGATTAGAGAGTTGGAACTTTCAGCCCCATTCCACTGACCTCCAGGGGGAGAGAGGAGCTGGAGGTCAAATCAATTGTCAATGGCCCATGTTTTAATCTTGTCTATGTAAGAAGCCTCCATAAAACCCCGAAAGGATGGGGGTTGGAGAGTTTCCAGGTTTGTGAACATGTGAAGAGTCAGGGAAAGTGGCACTCCCAGACAGGGCATGGAAGCCCCATATTTTCCCTGTGCATCTCTTCCATCTGACTCTTCCTGAGTTATATCATTTTATAATAAACTGGTAATTGGGTAAGTAAAATGTTTCTCTGAGTTCTGTAAGCCACTCTAGCAAATGAATTAAACCCAAGGTGGGGTTGTTGGAACATCTGATCTATAGCCAATTGTTTAGAAGCACCTGACAACCTGAACTTGTGACTAGTGTCTGAAGTGTGTGTGTGTGTGTGTGTGTGTGTGTGTGTGTGTGTGTGTGTGTGTGTGTTGGGAGGCAGCCTTGCAGGACTAAGACCTTAACCTGTGAGATCTGATGCTATCTCCAAGTAGTGTCAATTGAGTTGAATTAAAGGACACCCAACGGTGTCAAGGAACTGCTTGGTGGTGTGGGGAAAAACCCCACAGACAACACATGTTAAGAGAATTAGTGTCCCTTAAAATTGGCAGCAACTAAACAAGACACCCTGAGAACACCACTAAGTCCCTGCTCTCAGGAATGCTATATCTCCTAAGGTGATTCCAACAAGAAGGATGTAGGAAGTGGAGGGGCACAGGGAACC
Organism: Puma concolor; assembly: GCF_028749965.1. NCBI lineage: Eukaryota > Metazoa > Chordata > Mammalia > Carnivora > Felidae > Puma > Puma concolor. Next base: position 124,305,446 of record NC_141672.1, on the reverse strand, counting down.
CAGCAGGAAGGGTGTGCCTGGGCTACTATAGCTAGGGCTGTCAGAGGGGGCCTCCTGGGACAGCCCTCAGCAGAGGCCTAAGGAAAAAACTGCAGAGATATCTTGGGGAAAAATGAGCGACTGTAGGAGAGTGTGGGGTTCCAGGCCCAGTAAGATGGTCCAGGTGTCTAGAGCCAAGTGGCTGAGCAGAGATAAACCCATAGTGAGCTCATATAGGGCCTAAAGAATCAGAGTAAGGATTTTGGCTTTTAGCTGAGTGAGAAGGGAAGTTTTGGAGGGCTTTGAGCATAGGAGTCTTATCACTAAACTTAGGTTTCCAAAGATCACCAGCAGCTGTGTGAATAGAATGCAGAAGGGCTAGGTCAGTAGCAAGGAGACAGTAAGAGGCCATTGCAATAATCCTGGAGAGGAGTTGGTGGTTCATGTGGGAGTGGTCATGGTGCAGGGTGGGACATGGCCATATTAAAGCATGCACAATATAGTGTTGAACTGGCTGTGGGATATGAAATAAGGGACGAGTTGAGGAGGGCCCAAGCAACTGATATCTTGAGTTGCTGGGGCCTGAAGGCAGTGGGAGGGGCAGACCTGGGATGGTCACCAGACCCTGGAGGGGAAGTCTGACAGAGGTGCACACAGCCAAGCTCAGCTGAGAGACCCAGCCAGAGATACAGGTCTGGGGTCATAGAGTGAGTCTGGGTGGAAGAGAGTGTGGCTGGTAGTGGGAAGGGGACAGAGGGGCCAGCATGCATGGACCATGCTGCCTTTGGAAGGGATAGGCCTCTAGATTTGCTCCAACTGCAATAGGAAGCTGTAGACTGCCCCAAGCAGAGGCATAAGGTGAGAAGATATTATTATCCCTTTCAAAAGATGAAAGCTAAATTTTGAGCCCAGTGGGAGCAGTCAAGGCAACAAATTAGGAGGTGGCTTAGGCTCTAGGCAGTGGATAGAGTGGAAAACTACAAGTATCATAGATGAACAGCTTGGATATTTGGAGAAGGAAAAGAGCTGAATCAAGAGTAACCCTCAAGAGTCTAGTTAATGACTTGGGGATGAAGGATTGTAGAATGCTCTAGCCCCAAATATGCCACTTTGGCATATTGATTATTTTGAATTAAAGTGACCTGAAAAACAGTTAGTGAAAGACTGATATGCTGACCCTCTTTTGTTTCTCTGAAAGCAGGAAACGAATCTCCTATGTGAAAGGTACCATCCCTGTACCAGGAGAGTAGAAGGCATCCTTATCACCAGAGATAGGACATTTAAGACCAAGAAGGCTGTATAAACAGATCCTGCCTCTTCACCAATTTACTACCCCAAGCCCAAACCCCTTTTTCTTGTCAATTCTTCACAAATTTATTTATTATTTTTTTGTCTAAAAGGTACAAAATTTTTCTGCTTTGGTCACTTCTTTGAGCCTCATATTTTTACGGGGCCCTTGTAAGTATGAAATTAATTTGTTTTTCTCCTGTTAATTTAATTATTAGGACAGTCAAGAACCTAGGTTGGAAGAAGGGAAAATTTTCCCACTCTCACAAATAAAAACAGGTTTGGGGGAAAAATACAAAGCTAACATATGCCATGTTAAAGTAGAGGTGGCTGTTTGACATCTAACAGATGTCAAGGAGGTAGAGGGATAGTGAAATATCAACATGACAGGAAAAGCCAAGCACTAGAGGTAAAGATCTGGGCCATGTCAGGAGATACCTGTGATTTACAGCTGTGTGATGAGAAGGTTGTACCTACAGATAGAATGTAAATAGAAGAAACTCTGGATGATACATTCTCTCTGAAAAATATATGGAGTTGGATCAAAGAATCATGAAGACTGCTTCCACCTTTCATATACTGCTTTGGTGGTGTGATGCTTACTTAATAAATGCTTATGGAATAAGTAAAAATCACAGTCTGTAATATTTTAAACTGATATTATTTGTTTAATATTTACTCTTGTAAGTGTCCCTAATTTTAAAATATATATTTTAGGTTTATTTATTTTGACAGAGAGAGAGAGAGAGAGAGAGAGAGAGAGAGCACACATGCAACAGAGAGAGAGGGAGAGAGCATCCCAAGCAGGCTCTGAGCTGTCAGCACAGAGCCCAATGTGCGGCTCGATCTCAGAAACTGCAAGACCATGACCTGAGCTGAAATCAAGAGTTGGACACTTAACTGACTGAGCCACCCAGGTGCCCTGTGAGTGTACTTAATTTGTAAGAAAAGGTCATAAGAGATTCTGAAATTTGTAATTTATAAAGTTAGGCACAGATGTTGTACAGTAATTAACAAGGCCTTAACATTCATTGAAATTAAATTATCAAAGTATAGAGCTGCAGGGGCAGCTTATAGTGTATTTATAGATTATTACCATATAGTAATATTTTTGGTATAAATACTAGAAAAGAAAAAGGCAAAATTTATCACTGTTTGCAATGTCATGGTTTTTATCTAGGAAAGTGGTTAGTAATATAGCTAAGTATAAGATAAAAATGTGCAGTTATAAGTTTCTCATGTATAAGCAAGAGCCAATTAGAAAATATAATGGATCAACAGAAGGATTTCATTTTTAGAATAATATAAAATGCCTAATGAAGAACAAAAATGTCAGTTCAAGATGTATGCAAATAATCATAACAAAAACCAACAATAGAAGTGGTGATAACCTTTGTAGAGAATGTAACCTTTGTAGAGAATGTAATGCCTGTCAGGCATGTGCTTACTCATTTTATAGTGATTGTCTTCATCCTCCTGGCCATTCCATGAGGTAGGAGAATTTTTATCCCATATCACAGGTGAGGAATATGTGATCATATGGCTACCAACATTTTGCTAAAGGTGGTAAAGGAAGATCTGGATAAATATAGACCTGCCATTTATCCGAGTGGGCTTGCTTCTTAAACTAACCTGTGGATTCTGTGTATTTTCCAAACGAATTCCAACTGGATTTATTGTTTTCAACTTGTCAGTTTGAATACAAGTAACAGAAGAATAAAGGAAGATAAATAGGTTAAAAAAATTTTGGGGTATAAGAAATTAATAATCTACTACATTTGACAAAAATTAAGAAGTCATAATAACCTACTACATTTGACAAAAGTTAAGAAGTCAAATACTTAAGGCTCTAGAGGATGTGGATTAGAAGAACTTTTAAGCGTTGCCACTGGAAGTATGAATGGGTGCAGCCACTTTGGTTAATTATTTGGCGTTCCATCTTAAATTTGAACATCTGAAGTCCTTAAATCTCAGCACCCCTGTCCCTAAGAATACACCAGAGAAAACTTGCACATGAACACTCATTTTGTAAATAGTGCACTTGTTCACAAGTGGAGCAACTTGTTCCATCTTTGACTGTGTACAGTAATCACAAAATGAGAAATTTGTGCAGCTATGAAAATTAATGAACTATAGATACATGCAGAAATGTGGAAGAATCTTGGAAACCTAACTTTAGGTGAAAAAATAAGTCCCAGAAGACTATATACATAGCAATACTGTTTTTACAGATCCCAAATGCTAGACATACTGAGCAAAATATCGTTCAGCTACTTTTATCTGCAATAAAGCAGTTTGTTACAAAATTATACATGTGCTTACCAGGCAATTCTGTGACTAAACTACTGAATGTTTATCCCAGATAAATTAAAACTTACATTCACACAAAACTTGCACACAAATATTTATAAAAGCAGCTTTATACATAATAGAAACAGGAAAGAAATCAAGTAACTGTAATAGGTAAATGGATAAACAGATTGTGATACATTCATATCATGGAATTAACTACTCAGCAATGAGAGAAAGGAGCTATGGATATGCACAACAGTGTGGATGGATCTCAAGGGAATTATGCTCAAAAAATAAAGCCAATCTCAAAAGGTTACATATTGTCTGATTCCATTCCGGTTTTGTGATAACAAAATAACAGAGATGGAGAACAAAATGTGGTTGCTGGTGGTTTGGGAGGAGAAAGGAAGGGAAGTGGTTATGGCTATAGAATAGTATTGCTAGGGGTCCTTGTGATGAAAGTGTTCTGTATTTTGACTATAGTGGTGAGCACATAAGTCTACACATGCAACACAATCATATAGAACTAAATTCATATACAGCCGAGCACCTGGCTGGCTCATTTGGAGGAACATGGGACTCTTGATCTCAGGGTTGTGAGTTTGAGCCCAACATTGGGTGTAGAGATTATGGAAAAATAAAATATATTTTTTAAAAGAACTAAATTCACATACAAATACATACACATGAGTGCATGTAAAACATGAGTGCATGGTGAAATTTGAATAAAGTCAAATTACATTAAGGTTAATTTTCTAGTTGTAATACTGTATTATAGTTCTGTAAGGTGTTAACATTAAAGAAAACTTGGTGCAGAATATACTGGATCTCTTTTTGTTATTTCTCACAATTGCATATGAGTCTACAATTGTTTCAAAATAAACATTTTTTGAAAATGCAGACATTAAAAAAAAACAGTGGAATGATACCAACAGGAAGCAGGGGGCTGTGGTAAGGAAAGGACACATGGGTAGATGCAAGTTATCAGTGTACTGTTTCTTGGTCTTGGTGGTGAGTTCATGGGTGTTATATGTTGTGGCTCAATGGTCCCCATCTCCTGGTATTGATGCCTTTGTGTAGTCCCTTCTCACACTGAATAGGAATGGTATGTGTAAAGAATGGGATACTGAGGAAATGACAGTGTGTGACCTCCAAGGCTTGGTCACAGACATTGCAGTTTCTGCCTACCTTCTTGGATCCCTTGTCCCAGGGAAATCCGGCTACCATGGTGGAGGGCACCCAAGGAGCCCTCTGGGAGATCCATGTGGTGAGGAGCTCTGATCTCTTGCCAACTGCCAGGCATCCTTGAAGTGGATCCCCTAGCTCTAACCAAGCATTTAGAAGTTTGTAGCCTTGGCCAACATCTTAATGCATCTTAGGGTCATGAAAGATCCCAAGCCAGAACCACCAGCTAAGCAGCTCCTGAATTTCTGACCTACAGAAACAGAGAGAGAATAAATAATTGTTGTTGTTTCAAGTGATTTTTGTTTGGGTAATTTGTTTTTTAGTAATAAGTAACTATTATTCAAGTGTATTACCATGCTTTATAACTAATATATCTAACATATAATGTTTGTATACCAAATGATTTGTTTAAACGGGGCACCTGGGTGGCTCAGTAAGTTAGGCATCCAACTCTTGATTTCAGCTTAGGTCATGATCTCAGGGTCGTGAGATTGAGCCCTGTGTCAAGCTCTGCACTGGTCTGTACTGGGCATGGAGCCTGCTTAAGATTCTCTCTCTCCCTCTACACCTTATGCTCTCTCAAAAATAAGTAAGTAAGTAAGTAAGTAAGTAAGTAAGTAAGTAAATAAATAAATAAATAAATAGTGGGCAAAAAAAAGAAAATGAAACATTATAATTTCCTCTTTCAAAAAAAAAAAAAAAAAGAAGGCTATATCCTATTACATGTCAGTTAAAGCTAATTTTCCTGATGGTTTTCATGAAGGAATGTATAACTGGGACAAAAGCAACAAATTTCTGTATTTATGGAGAATTGGTCCGTGATAAATGTGGAGGTTTTTTTTTTAATGTGTATTTATTTTGAGAGAGAGAGAGAGAGAGAGTGAGTGTAAGTGCAAGTGGGGGAGGGGCAGGGAGAGAGGAGAGAGAGAATCCTAAGCAGGCTCTGCCCTAGGCTGGATGCAATGAACTGTGAGATCATGACTTGAGCCAAAGTCAAGAGGCAGTTGCTTAACTGACTGAGCCATCCAGGTGCCCTCAAATGTGGAGTTTTAAATCAATGGAGGAAAGAAAGAACTATTCAGTATAGCATGTTGGAAAAATTGACTAGGGAAAAAATCAAATCCTAATCTCACACCATAAACTAAAACAAATTCTAGGTAGATTAATTATATAATTTTTTAAAAAGGAAAAAATATTATAGAAATGTACTATGTTTATAATGCTGGAGTGGGAAGATTTTTCTAAACAAGAACAAAAAAAAGAAGCCATAAAGGACAAGACCAGCTACATAATTTAATCCTTCTTTACTATTAAAGCTTAACATATTAACATGTAAAAGGTAAATAACATTTTAACAGAGAAAAGCATGCACAGTTTTGCATACTATGCAGCCATTTTCTAAAAATGAGGTAGAATTTAATGTGCTCATGAAGAAGGACACCCATACCTTGATGAGTGAAAAAGGGAAGTTGGAAAATGATATGTGCAGTAATAATATGTATTATATCTTATTTGTGGGATTTGAACAAAGTATATAGCAATATATCCCTGTATTGGTTTTCTAGGGCTACCATTAGAAAGTACCACAAACTGGGTGCCTTAAACAATAGAAATGTGGGGTGCCTGGGTGGCTCAGTCAGTTAGGCACCCAACTTTGGCTCAGGTAATGATCTCACGGTTCACGAGTTTGAGGCACGTGTCAGGCTCTGTGCTGACAGCTCAGAGACTGGAGCCTGCTTCAGATTCTGTGTTTCCTTCTCTCTCTCTGCCCCTTCCCCACTCATGCTCTCTCTGTCCCTCTCAAATGTAAATATAAATCTCTCACATTAAAAAAAATTTTTTAAAAACCAGTAGATATGTATTGTCTCATCCTTTCAAAGGCTGGAATCCAACATCAAGATGTCAGCAAGGTTGGTTCCATTTGAGGGCCTTGAGGGAGCATATGTTCCTGGCTTCTCCCTTAGCTTCTGGTGGTTTGCTGGCAATGTTTGGCATTCCTTGACTTGTAGATCTCTGCCTTCCTCTTCACATGGCATTCTCTCCCTGTGTTTGTATCTGTCTCCAAATTTCCCCTTTTTATAAGTACAACAGTTATAATGGATTAGGGCCCACCCTACTCCAGTATGACTTCATCTTCACTTTATGAATTATATCTGTAATAACTCTATTTCCAAATAAGGTAACATTCTGAGGAACTGGGGGTTAGGACTTCAACATGTAAATTTGGGGGTTCAAATTCAACCCATAGCAATCCCTAACACGAGAGATTAATTAATGATTTATTGAGTAGATGCTTGCTGTATCTAGGCTATAGGAAGATGAGGCAGCAAGGAGAGAAGAAGGAACATCCAATTTTATCTTATAGAATAACCAAATTCATGTTTGGACCAATAACATATATTATTTTTTATCATAAATAATATATTGATCAATAGATACATATCGATAATATATACTAGATACATTATGTGCCACTTTACCGATGAAGGAATTGTTAAGATAGGAAAGTAATTAGTGAAAAAAGTACTGCTTTTCCAGGACGGCCTAGGTCCTCTTATGATTAACCTAAAGATCAATCAATCCATGCAGAAAACTATTTCACAAAGTGAATAAATAATGATTAAGTGCCTACTATTGCATACTGTAATAACTAGCAAGATTATAAGTATGCATAGCTAGTGTAAGTGTTGGTGTACTGCTCATTAGACAAAATGTTCTCAGTTAAAGAAGCAGTATGTTAACATTACATTCTGGTGCAAGTTCCTATTCTTTTTACAGACAAATGACAAATAGTGTTGGATATGCTAATTGAATAACACTAGAATAGGTCTTGGTCTCTGCCCTCAGAAGCCCATGTTGAGTGGGGGTACAAACATGTATTATGACAGTTTATCATCTCTGTCCAACCACATTCACATGCTAAGGCTTAAGTTTTCCTTTCCACACCACTGTTGCCCCTCTAGGTGTCAAGGACCCCACCTCTGTTTTGGAAAAACACAGATGTGTCCTGTTCTATTGAACAGAAAAGGATGTCTATGAGGACAGTTTTGAGAATGCTCAAAATAGTAGCAAGATATCAGGAAAAAACTCTGCTAGAAAATTCACGATGACAACTGTGGATGACCAGCTGTAGTACATCAAGACAAGAGAAAAGCACCAAGGCAACATGTGAGACTCCTGACAATTGTAGTCTTCCTGCATGCACTAACTCTGCTTCTACTGGTTTTCAGGAGCTGCCTCCAGGAGTTGTTTAAGAGTGAAACAAGATAGGATGCCAACGTCTCTACAATAGTGCACCAGGTCTGATGCCCACCTCTTGTACCCTGAAAACAGGACACAGCAGAGATAGCAGTATAAGCAAAGGGTAAAATAGCCAGCTATTTACAGGCTTTCTGCAAGAACTTAAGTATGTCTGTGTTACAAAGAAAACCACAGGCCCAAAATGGCATCAACTTAGATGGAGTCACCAAACCCAGTCTTAATATCTAACCTAGGGGCAATTTCAACCTCCCCCAGAAATGTAGTCTTACCCAGTCAGTCAGTAAATTTTCTGATCAGCATCAGTGAGGTCATTTGTCATGTGGGCCCTCTCTATCCACCCCACCCAAAAGAAAATGAGATAATCTGCATGATAAATCTCCTACTCTTCCCCTTAAGGGAAGTTGACCACACCTGAGAGGATCCTTTCTTTTATTTTGCTAATAACTTCCTCACCTCACCTTCCTTCCTATAAAAATCTTCTATTTTGTACTACTCCTCAGAGCTCCCCTCTACTTGGTAGATGGGATGCTGCCTGATTCAAGAATCACTTAATAAAGCTAGTTAGATCTTCAGTGGTACTTAGTGGGATTTTTGTTCTTTAACATGTGGGAGTTAGGGACAGCGGTGGTGGGGCAGGTAAAAGAGGGTGTCCTTTGAGTTATGTCAGTATGGCAGTTCTGTTTATCTTATACGTCTTGAGGAGCAACATGATTCCACCAACCTCCTCTGTACTTCAGCTATCAAATGTAAATTACACTTTATTCCTGACTGGATTTGAATCCTAAATTCCCTCTCCATCTTGCTGTAGACAATTCATGTATAACAAAAACTTGCCTCATTCGGGACAGTTAAATAAAGGGAAATAGTTTCCATACAAAGAAGCAACTTTGACTAAAAACAACACACACATATCCTCATGTGTATAATTCAGGTATCTGTGTAGAAAAACGAATATTTTGTCTTCTTTTTCTTTTGTCTGTGGTCATTGTCTTCTGACTTGGTTAAAACATCACTTTTTTTTTTTTGAAATAAAATTCAGGTCATATTTCAAGTAGATCTCACTGGTATTTTTAGTATCAGAATTATAGCTATAGGAAATGCCATAACTTATCATTTCAAAGGAAATGGAAGTGGGGCAAGGGAGTTGAAGAAATGAAAAATACATGTATCAAAAGGAGAAAACCATGTATTTCTCAACCATTTCTGACATTACATTGGATGGCTCATTTCATTAATACTATTCTAATGTGTTTTCCAACACCACCAAGCAATTAACTTGATCTTGGGATTAAGTGTTGGCACAATCTACCTAGAAATAGTACATGTACTGCTGAAGTGAACACTACCTGGAGATAGTTATTAGATCCCACAGGTTAAGGGCTCAGTCCCAGATTGTTAGCTAGGATACAGCAGAGAGGTACTAAAATCTGAGGGCTAACATCTATCAGCAGAGCTGGGAGTGGGGTAGGGGAACGACAAAAGCAGGAACAGGATGTGTTTTATTTTGTATAGCTAGCAGCTCCCACCAAGAAGATTCCAGCTAGGTGTTTCACATGATAGCCCCTTGCCTGATCAAACTGGTTTGGAGCAGAGGATCTGCACAGAAGCCACCTGAGTTGTCCTGAAGTTTCTTTTAGTTGATAATAATACTAAGATCTTCTCCTGTGGGCAGGGTTTTCTGCCATTTTTTGAACATGTAGTGTATGCATTAGCATGTTGACATGCTAGGAATGCACAATTGAACCAAAGTGCCTAAATAATAGAATATGCATAAATTCCTTAATGTATATGCAAGCTCCCAACCTGCCCTCTAATATACTGGATAAAAGCTTCCTGTACTAACCCCATGGGGTGGGGGTGGGGGGCGGACAGTGCTTTTGTTATGGAACCAGACTGGAAACCTGGCGGCACTCAGAGATCTTGATGGATTGGAGATTTATTTAGCACTGGCAGGCTCAAAGGAGACTGTTTCTCCAAAGGTCTGTGCCCAGAATGCAAGTGGGGAGGGTAATTTATAGTCGTCAGCTTCCATATCTGTGGGGGTTTTCGCAGGCTCACAGCAAACAAAGGAAAAAGAACCCGGAGGAGGGGTCTCTAAGCTAGAGACCAGAGTATGTTTTAGCTCCATCGGCCATCTTTGGCATACTTTATTTACTTATCCAGCATTCCCCCCTTTGATGCCTTTAAAAACAACTTTTAGTAGGCATCACCTTTCATTTTTACAGGTTGATACTCTCTGAGGGCTAAGATACTTGCAGTAGTTTGGCGAGTAACAGTGTTTTCAATAAAATGAACCATAGCATTCAGTATACAAGGGCCGATGGATACAAGTAAAATTATGGAGAGGAGGGGCCCCACCAGGGAAGGAAGCCAGGATGCCCAATCCGTGAGATCCCATCCTTTCCATTGATTGATACTTTCCTGTTGTCTACCTTGAATTCTTTCCTTGAGTTCCTTAACCTTAGTTGTAACTATTCCTGACTGGTTTATGAAATAGCAACATTCCTCCCCCAGAAAGATGCAAGTCCCTCCTTTTTCTGAAGTGAGGAGGTCAAGGGCTCACCTATTTTGGAGGGTCACTGCCACCAGAGAGTTTATTTGGTTTTGTAAGGTTACCAGAGAATCTGCCACCAGATCCATGTCTTCATTTATCGCTTGAGATAGTTTATGGTATAGTCCTACAGATGAACCTATGCCCCCTATTTCAGTTCCTATTCCTGTCTCAATTCCTGCGCCTATCAGAACGGGTAGCAGGATTGCCCGTTTAGTCCAGGACTTGGGGTTAAAGGCTGTTAGGAGCTGATCTTCAGTGTATATGGATATCTCTGGGGTCAGGAAGACAGAATAACATATCTGAGTCCAGTTGGCCTCTAAGCATTGGTAGGCTGAATTAGAACACAGATAGAATATCCCAGGGGTTGAACACAGGGTTGCATTCCTCTTTAAGGTTATATTTCTTCCACATAGAGAGGTACTGTTCATACCTTCAGGGACTGTACAGATTAGATTGTCAGCATTTATGAGACAGACCCCAGTGGCCAGGGGTCCAATTAAGACAGAGGTGTTGGTTTTGAGATTTTCAGGAGCTTCCCAGGTCAAATGGGTGGGAGTGGCTATGTAAGCCCTCCGGCTGAGGGGCAAGCACATCCAGCAGGTTTCGGTGTGATTATCTATTTTATGGAGGACTTGTAGAGTAGTGTTGGCCCAATGCTGTAGTGGGGAATTGGTAAGCATCTGATTGAGAGCTCAAAGTTTCAAACCTTGGTAGGCTGCCAGGGGAGTGGTCGCCTTTATGGCTTGTATTACCCTATCCTGGGTATCTTTATAACTTTTTGAGGGGCCCTGTCTTGCACCCTTCCCCTGTCCAAGATCCCCCACTGAGGAAGGTAAGTATAGCAAGCTTGCTTCCCTCTCTGGAGGCCCTTGTTGTGACATGGGTTCCTGACATTTTGGGTTATCTCTATGGTCTAATACTTAGCCCTTGGGGCACCAGGTGACTGACAGAGAGTGGGTGTTTTTCCCTTGTAGCAGTCTTTGTGGAGGGAGGTGAAGGCGCTGAACGCCCTTAACACCCTATTGTCATATAACAATGCTGGGGGCAAAGTGGGTAAGCGGCCTTTGTGAGGGTGAGAGAGGTTATCATAATATGCAGGCAATACTTAATAATCCTCCCACCCAGAGGAGGTATGTATAGAGACCCAGCATGCATCTTTTGTTCCATGTCCAGCTTGTTGGTGCAGTCTCTATCAACCCAACAGTAAGAAGTAAGATCAGGGATATGACACCAGTAAGTGGCAAGGGCTGGCAGAGTTGCATCCAAACCCCTGGGCTAGGTTCACGCATTGATTCCCCAGGCTTCTGCCACGCACAGGCCAGCCAGCTTCTGGGGTGTGGCTGGAGCAGGACTAGAGGTCTTAGGGGTCAGTTTCCCTTTTAAGGGTCAGTTTAAGCGGGTTGACTGGATCTGGATCACTTCTCCAGGTTGTGGATTCTTCTGAGTTGGCCTTCTTAACTCTGGAGTGATGGATCCATGGGGTGATACCTGAAACTTTAAGGGCTGTAGGAGTTGTTAGAATAACAGTATGAGTCCCAGTCCACCATGGTCTAAGAGGTTCCCTCTTCCAATCTTTGACCCACACAGAGTCTCCTGGCTGAAAGGGGTGAACGGGGTCCCTAAGGAAATTGGGGCCCTCTCTTTGGTGTCTTTCTATAACTTGTTTAGGACTGCCCCCAAGGTCTGGAGCTGTTCTCTTATTCCCTTGTCTCCAATCTGGTGTAGGTCTCCTGGGAGTTTTCCTAAACATGGCGGGGAGGAGGTCGCCCATATAATAACTCAAAAGGGGAAAATCCCAGTGCCCCAGGTGTGCATTGGGCACGTGGGAGGGCCAGTGGTAGTAAACCTGGCCATGGGAGATTAGTCTATTGATGGAACTTAGCCAGGGTTTCCTTGAGAGTGTGATTCATCCGCTCTACTTTCTCTGAGCTCTGGGGTCAGTAAGCAGTGTGCAGTTTCCAGGTATGTTGGGGGACTTTGTCAGGGTTTGTATAATGTCTGCCACAAATGCAGGTCTGTTATCACTGTGTATGGTTAAGAGTAGATCAAACCAAGGCACAATCTCCCGTAGAAGAACTTTGGCCACCTCGCAACTTCGTTCCCTTCTTGTCAGGAATGCTTTGACCCATCCCAAATATGTGCAGATTATTACAAGAAGATACCTGAACCCTTTATTTGGTTGTATGTCAGTAAAGTCCACCTCTAAGTCTTCGAAAGGGGCGGCCCTGATCCTTTGCATGCCAGGCGGGCCCCATGGGGCAGACCAAGCATTCTTTCTGGCACACGTTACACATTGTTCACTGACAGCTCAGCATAATGCCAGCAGCTGGCTGATATAGTAGTTTTTTTGAGAAGAGCCTCCAGTATAGTTTTCCCTAGGTGCATGAGTTGGTGATATTCCTTCACTAGGTGTTTTCCCATAGACAACAGGACAAAGATGTGCCCATTTGGCATGACCCACCATCCCTCTTTGCTTAATGTGCCCCTTCTGTCGAGGCCCAACTTCTTTCTTCGTTGGAGCAGGGAGGCTTCCCTCTGGGGAGCAAGAGTCATACTGTAGGTAGGAGCTTAGCCTGGGTCACCACCAGTGGCCACTCTGTTTTGTCGGCCAGGTGATTTCCTTGAGTTATGGGGTTGTCTCCTTTCTGATGTCCCTTACTGTGTAGGATAGCTACGTTGTTTGGCAGCCATACAGCCTCAAGAAGCTTTAGTATTTTTTTTGTTTTTGATAGTTTTCGCTGCAGCAGTAAGGAGGCCTCTTTCTTTATAGATGGCCCCGTGTACATGCACAGTAGTGAAGACATACTGGGAATCAGTGTAGATGTTAACGCGTTTACCTTTGCTAAGGATGAGGGCTCTGGTTAAGGCGTACATTTCAGCCCGTTGTACCGACCATCCTTCTGGCAAGGCCTTGGCTTCCAGAACTTCGGTGGTTGTGGTTACCAAATATCCTGCTCTTCAGCTGCCTTCTTGTAAATAGCTGCTCCCATTGCTGAACAGGGTGATCTCAGGGCTTGTTATAGCCTGGTCTTGGAGGTCCGGGAGGCTGGTGTAGACTTCATCCACTACTTCGGAATAGTCATGGTTGGGTTCTCCCTCCTCTGTGGGAAGGAAGGTGGCCGGGTTTAGTGTTCTTACTGTTTTGAGAGTGACTTTCGGTTTTCATAGAGAAGGGCTTGGTATTGTGTCAGCCAAGAATTGGAGAAAAAATGATATCCTTGGGTGCTCATGAGGGACATGACTGCGTGTCAGACCTTAACATTAAGTGTTTTTCCCAGTGGGAATTTGTCTGCCTCCTTGAGCAGGACTGTGGCTGCCAGCACTCTGAGGCATGGTGGCCATCCTGCAGCCACAGGATCAAGTTTTTTTGACAGGTAGATCACTGGCCATTGGCAAGGCCCCATGCTCTGAATCAGCACTCCAAGGGCTATTTTATCCTTTTCACATATGAAGAGGTTAAAGGGCCTTTCTGTGTCAGGCAAACGAGGGCTTGTCCCAGAGCCAACTTTATTTCTGTGAAAGCAGCCCTTGCCTCCTCAGTCCATGCAAGGGGCTCCCAGTCTGGCCCTCCAAACAGATGATAGAGGGGCCTCATTATGGCTGAGAATCTGGGAATCCAAATGCAACAGAACCCTGTGGCCCCTAAGAATTCACACAAGCCTCATTTTGTTTGGGGCTGTGGCAGTGTGGTGATAACTTTCTTCCTTTCTGGTCCTAGTTCTCTTTTTCCTTTTGTGAGGAGGAAGGCTAAGTATCAGACCTGCTGCTGACAAATCTGCCTTTTTCCAAGAGGCCCGGTACCCCAAGTAGGATAAGAGCTGCAGGAGGGCCTTGGTAACTTTCATACAGTCTTCTTGGGTGTTGCTGGCAAGGAGGAGATCGTATACATATTGGAGGAGGACACACCTTGTGGTTTCCCTCGGAAAATCAGCGAGGTCTGCAGCTAGTGCTTCCCTAAAAAGAGTGGGCGAGTTTTTGAAACCTTGGGGAAGTGGTGTCCAGGTCAGCTGCATCTGGCGCCCTGTAATGGGCTCAGCCCATTCAAAGGCAAACAATGGTTGACTTTAAGGAGCCAGGCAGAGGCAGATGAAAGCATCCTTTAGGTCAAGGCATGTAAACCATCTGGCTCACTCTGGAATCTGGCTGAGGAGAGTATATGGGTTCAGAACCACTGGGTGTAAGGAAACAGTCACTTTGTTAATGGCCCTCAATTCCTCTACTGGTTGGTATCTTCCTCCTGGCTTCTTGACTTGGCAAGAGCAGGGTATTCCAAGCTGATTGGCACTCAATTAGAATACCTGCTTCTCTGAGCTTGGTCAGGTGCTCTTGTATACCCATCTAGCCTCGAGTAGAAGGGGGTACTGCCTTTTTCTCTAAGGTTGGGCTCCAGGGATCAGGTCTACAATGATGGGGGCCTGACTCCAAGCTAGTCCAGGTGGGTTATCTTCAACCCAAACGGAGCAGAATGTAAGCCTGAATTCTGAGCGGCTATAGGGTAGGGCCTGGGTGCAGAATAGTCTCCATTCTTCCTCCCTTGGCAGGGTAATTGCTAAGACCAGGGTTTCCTTCTGCCTTGGGTTTAATTGGAGGCTAGTGTGTCCAGTGGGTTCAAAAGTTATCTGGGCCCCAAGTTTGGAGAGCAGATCCCAGCCCAGGAGAGGAATTGGGCAGTCAGGTAAGTAGAGGAACTCATGCCAGACCTTGTGACCCCCAAGTTCAAATTGTCGAGCTTGACAGAAGGGCTGTTGCATCGTCCGTGTCCCAGTAGCCCCAAGTATAGTTGCTGTCTTTTGGCTTAAGGGTGCCACCAGGGAAGTAACAGTGGAGTATTCAGCCACAGTGTCAACCATGAAAGTTATTGTTCAGCCCCCTACCTTCATTTCGACCGTGGGCTCACTGGGGCCAAGAGAGAAAGAGCCCAGTCCCCCTCAGTCTGATTCTACCCCAGCCAGAGCAATGAGATTCTCGCCTTGAGGTTCCTCCTCATATCGGCTGGGTTTTGAGGGCCCCTTCCGATTCAGACATTCATTCTTCCAGTGTCCCTTCTCTGCAGTATGCACATTGATACCTTGCTAAGGAGGCTCTGGGCTTCCCCCCCCTTTTGGTGGTTGGGGTCGTCCTGTCTCCTCAGTGTCTGTTTCTTTTAGTGCTGCTGCAAGAAGGGTGGCCTTCTTTTTTTAGTCTTTTCTCTGCTTCTCTTTCGATTGCGACTTCTCTGTTCATGAAAACTTTATTGGTGACCTCTATCAGCTGAGTGATATTCATCCCGGCAAAGCCCTCCAACTTCTGGAGTTTTCTTCTGATATCTGGGGCAGCCTGTGCCACAAAAGAGGTATTTACCATCTGTTGACTTTCTGGTGCCTCGGGTTCAAACGGGATATATTCACAGTATGCTTCACATAATCTTTCATAGTAGTCTCTGGGAGACTCCCCAGGTTGCTGCATGACTGATGATATTTTAGTCATGTTCATGGGCTTTCTGGCTCCAGCTCAGACTCCCCGGAGGAGGGCTTCCTGGAATCCTCAGATGTGGGCCTGTCCTTCTTCTGTGGTGAAATCCCATGTTGGGCATTCTTCAGGTTTGGCAGCTTGAGCCCAGACTGCAGGGTCATTAATCCCCGGAGGTGTGTGATCTTCTAGGTACTGTCGTGTTTCTCTCATTCTTCTTCTTCTTTCTTCTGTATTAAACAGAGTCAGTCAGTGGGTCTGGAAGAGGGACTCCATCAAGTTGACCATTGTTTGTGGCTTTTCAGAGTATGATGGAGTGTTGTGTTTCCAGTTGAGGAGGTCGGTTGTAGAGAAAGGTTGATAATACATCATGGAACAGCTGGGCTGGACTGTTCATCCTCATTCTGTCTTTTAGGCTCTCTCGTCTCCCTTACAGGCATTTGAAGAGCATTAGGTCTGGGTCTGGGGTGCAGTCTGGGTGCTGGCCCTTGAGGGGGAGGGTTCTCTGGGTCCAAGAGGGTCGGGGAGATGGGAGGTGCCGACTGCAGTGGTGGAGGCGGTGGCCACCACTGCCTTGGTGATTGCTGCATCAGCAACTGTGGTGGCAGTGGCGGTGGCAGCGGTGACTGCAATGACAATTGTGGCGGCAACTGCAACGGCAGTAGCGACTACCGCTGTGGCAGAGAGACAGATGGGGGAGGAGTTTCAAGCTCAGGAGCAGTGGGGAGGGAGCTTGGCGAGTCATAAGGAGGCGGAAAAACAATATCTTCCGCCACATCCCCTTTAAATATTAGAGGAATGGTGGGTCGCTTCTTTGGTTCCCTGGGTGAGCCTCCAGATAAAGTGGTTAGAACCTTTTTCTGCTCCTCTTGCTAATGATGAATTGCACCCAAGTTGGGGGATTTTTGGCAATTTCAAGCCAGGAGTCAATGTATGGAAATTGATCAGGGTGGCCTGGGTTCCCAGTGACTATTAGCAAAACCCGCTGTACTATTTGAGCATCTAATGTCCCTTCTGGGGGGGGCATCCAACATTGAATATGGGCCATTCTAGTTCACAAAAGGTCCTTAACTTCCTTGGTGTCATGTTCACACTGTACTCGCCTGAAAATCCTTTTTTAAAATTTTTGAGCATGACCTCTAAAATCGTAGGCTTACTCTGTTTTGATCCCGTTATTAATTTCTTTCTCGTGTTTGGTGTCACAAAGACAGACAAAGGGAGGGTATCCCCTCAGATAGAGAACCAATCAGATACTCCTCTGGTCACATTCCTGAAGGAAACTTTAGGTGAGGTTTGGCTGTAGTGGCCTAAACTTTGTGACTTGAGATTGGCATCTGATCCAATACCACCCTAGACTTTATATGCTCACCATGACACAGGAGAGCCCATTCAGATTCTGCAGACTTTTGGGGACCTTAAGAGTGCCCATCCATGGAGCCACGAACTCGACTGGCAAGCCTGGCCGAGCCGCACATTCACACACACACACACACACACACACACACACGCACGCACACACATCAGAGTCTATTATATTCACTCCTGCAAAATTCTCTACCTGTGAGACCTATTAAGGCCTCCAGGGATTGATCAGGTCCCCCTTCCACCCTTTTGGGTGGGCCTGACTTCTTTGGGGCCCCAGCCTTACCGGTTCTGATGTCAGGTCCAGGTCCTCACCTACCAGGTCTCTTGAGTTCGGCGGGAACAACAGAGTGGGGCCACCCCAAGGCAACCGAGAAGGAGACTGCTGAAATTCAGGCAGGGCATGCCTTCTCCCTTGCAATCCCTTGCTCCATCACCATCTCGCTGTTCTCCCAAACTGGTGGCAACAATGGGCCAGCACGGTTGGGTTTCCCAGTCAGGGAGCCAAGTATGTTACAGAACCAGACTGGAACGCTGGCAGAAAAACCAAGTGGCACTCAGAGATCTTGGTGGATTGGAGATTTATTTAACACCAGCGGGCTCAGAGGAGACTGTTTCTCCAAAGGTCTTAGCCCGGAATGCAAGTGGGGAGGGTAATTTATAGTCATCAGCATCCATATCTGTGGGGTTTTTCACATGCACAGCAAACAAAGGAAGAAGAACCTGGAGGAGGGGTCTCTAAGCTAGAGACCAGAGTCTGTTTTAGCTCCGTCAGCCATCTTTGGCATACTTTATTTACTTCTCCAACACTTTAAGAGCTATCTCCTTGTCTTCTTACTTGTAGCAAGTAATAAAAAGCTTTTTATTTTATTGGGCTTTCAACATTTCATTGGGCTCTGTTCAATTTACTGCACTCAAGCACCAAACTGCTTGTCTGTTTACAAATTTCTGTGACCCAGATGAGGCCTCTCACCTAACCCCTTTTAGTTCCCCCAGCTCCCAGCTGGCTACATAGTGAGGGTGGAGGGTTGGGGGATGAACTAATCTATGCTGCTGAGGAATCTGTAGGGAAGAACATAGGAGAATCCATCTTGGTACCTGATTTGTCAAATTTGTACACCCTGAATCTCTGAATGGGCTCAGTAGATGCTTAGGACATTTTAATTGGAGAGCACTTTGGAGAAATGAGTGGCAAGTAATTGGCACAAATCTGCTTTAGGGCTCTGCCTCTATGGATGGGAGGGGGAAGGCTCAGAATCTGAACAGCTATCTGATCTAGTCTTGTTAGGGAATCTGAGGAGTTGCAAGTCCTGGAGGCTGATTGGAGATGCCTGATCATTGAAGTCGTCAGTAAGATAAATCTCATGTTCTGGAAATTGTCTGTAGAGAGGTTCCAGGGTGCTATACCTGAACAACCTGAGTGGGTATTCTTAAGAGCTTTTAAGAGCTTACGTGTCTACTCTCTAGAGAAGGAAATTTTCAGTAGGCTAAGAACAGCTGAGTCTGTGTCTTCAACTAGCCCTTATCATAGACCTTGGCTGCTGGGGGCAAATCCTCAACGGATATCCAGATCAGAGAAAAGGTTGTTTGTTTGTTTGTTTGTTATTGTTCTTGTTTTAAAAGAGCCCCTTAGGTGAATGCCCTGGTGGATTAAATGCTTATTCAGGTGGAACCTAGAAGTCTCCAAGTGAAAGAAGCAAGAGCCCCCTGGATCACTGGAAGCACGCACCAGGTACATGTTACTGGGATTAAAAAAAAAAAAAAAAGAAAGAAAGAAAACAATTTAGGATTATACTAAGGATTATTTTAACACTCATATGGCCTAAATGAAGATCCTTTGGAATACCTAATTCGTGTATTTGTACACCTAACTCCAGAAAGCTGCCTATTAACTAAACAATCTGAGCAGGATACAAAGTTTGGTATTTGGAAGCTTGTAAAACACATTGACAGGACTATATGCTAACTAACTTGGATGTAAATTAAAAAAAAAAAATCGACAGGATACTATTCATACAAGAAACTGAAACTTTCTGAAATAGTGACAAAATTGAGCTTGAAAATATCACCCCCTGAAGTAGTATTTCTTACTGCTCTATGTTCTTCTTATCCATAAAAGGAGATGCTGGAGAACAAGGCATTAAAATAAAAATTCTCCTCCTTACATTGGGAATGCAATGATAACTCTGTAGTCAAAAGTTGGCCAGACTGGAAGCTGATAATCAGAACCTGATAGGAAATTTTTTAAAGGCCTTCTCTCCTAAATCCAAATTAGAAACATGTACCCAGAGGGATAGAAACAAATTGAGAAAAATGTAATCAGATGGGTAGATCAACCTATGATGTCATTTGAGTTGCAACCCAATTCCTAGAGGGATTGAAAGCAACTGTCCTTATCTTACAAATCTTTGCAAAAACTAGAAATATAGCCTCAGAAACAATTCAAAGTCCCCCAGATTCTCTGGGAAGTTTTATCTAGATCATTCCCCATTCCTAAGATTGAAGGAAAAAAAAAGGGGGGAAAGAGGCCTTTTCATTTTTTTTTTAATGTTTACTTATTTTTGAGAGAGAGAGAGAGACAGCATGAGCAGGGGAGGGCCAGAGAGAAAGACACAGAATGTGAAGCAGGCTCCAGGCTCTGAGCTGTCAGCACAGAGCCTGATGCAGGGTTCCAACTCATGAACTGTGAGATCATGACCTGAGCCGAAACTGGATGCTTAACTGACTGAGCTCCCAAGTGCCCCAAAACAGGCCTTTTTAAAATACAGCCTAGAAAATCATCCTTGCTCAAAATCTATCCCACAGATTTCATAAGGTACTTATCAAAGATAAATACAACTCTTAACTGTAACATTTTTGTTGTGTCTGTCTATATAAGGTATTTTCTACCTCCAGATGGTATTGCTAAAATTAATTCTAAAAGAGCTCTATTTAGTTAACTTGAAGACAAGAACTATAATTGGGCATTCTAAAACTCAGAAAGATAGTCACTACCTCAAGTGGTTTTCAGGTTAATGTGATCTGGGATAATCTCTGGTAAAGTGTAAGTTTGTTGGTTTAATTAAAATAGGCATGTCTTTTGGACTTAGCATCAAATATAATATAATACAGATAATCAACTTTTATTCTATCTAAATTTATTAAATTCATGTTGTATCTGTTGAATTTGTCAGCAAAAATGATTTAAAATGATGGTTGATTTTGTCTATCTCATGAAGTTTTCATGAGTACTTTTAAGAACAAGTAGGTTAAATAGATAAATGGTTTATATAGGTAAACTTTTAAATAGTTTCCAAAATCCTTGGTAACTTAGAACTTTAAAAATTTAAATGATAAATTGAGTTGAATTCGCTAGGTATCTAAGTCTTTTCCAAGTGAGATAAAATACTGAAATTTTGATTATTAAACATAGGTTTATCTACTTTTGTTATAGAGAAACTAAAGATCAATTTGGGTCTGTTAGTAAATGTATTTTATGTTTATAGAAAGATTGTACTATGGAGAAGTACATATCCCTAGAAATCATGAGATGTATTCATAAATTTGCCTATGTAAAGAATCCTGGTATCACAGAGAGTTCACAATTGTTTACTGCTTAGTTTTTACTAGTATTAAGAATTCTAATAAATGTCCAGTAATTAAGACCACTGGAAAAAATAGGGGAAATAACCCTATATGCAAGGAAAGTAAGGTATATTTTTGGTAAGAAAGAATGAGGAATAGAAATACTTTTTAAATTTATTTACTTATTTTGAGAGAAAGAGAGAGTGAGCAGGGAAGGAGCAGAGAGAGGGGGGAGAATGTCAGTACAGAGCAGAGCCCAGCTTGGAGTTTGATCTCAGGAACCACAAGATTATGACCTAAACCAAAATCAAGAGTAAGAGGCTTAGCCAACTGAGCCATGCATGTGCCCCTGGGAATACACTTTTTGAGAAAAAATACAGTCATTTTGTCCTAAAATGAGACTGTTTAGCGGCACCTGGCTGGCTCAGTTGGTAGAGCCTGTGAGTTAGGCTTGGTGCTGATAGCACAGAGCCTGCTTAGGATTCTCTCCCTCTTTCTCTGCCCCTCCCCTGCTCATGCTCACTCTCTCTCTCTCAAAATAAATAAATACATTAAAAAATAAAAGAATACAGGGGAGCCTGGATGGCTCAGTCAAGTGTTTGACTTCAGCTCAGGTCATGACCTCACAGCTCATGAGTTTGAGCCCCCGGTTGGGCTCTGTGCTGACAGCTCAGAGCCTGGAGTCTGCTTCAGATTCTGTGTCTCCCTCTCTCTCTCTCTGCCCCTTTCCCACTCGCTCTGTCTCTCTCTCAAAAGTAAATAAAAACATTTAAAAACTTAAAAAAAATTAAAAGAATACTGGTATATAGGCTTGGAATTTGATTTTTCTCTCCTTTAAAATGACAAAGTTTTCTTAGATTATTGAATTCCTCTTGATAAGAAATTGTAAACAATGACTTTTTTCTTTATATGTCCATTAAAAACAAAGTTTCTATGTTTTCTCTTTATCAGGTCTTTAATTAAGAAAACTGAATCTTCTTAATATTAAAAGAGCTAAGTTTTGAGGCACTTGACTGGCTCAGTCGGTAGAGAATGTGACTTTTAATCTCAGGGTTGTAAATTCAAGCCCCATGTTGGGTGCAGAGCCTACTTTAATAAAATTTAAATTAGGAGCATCTGGGTGCCTCAGCCAGTTAAGCACCTGACTCATGATTTCAGCTCAGGTCATCTCAGGGTTTGTGAGATCAAGCCCCACATTGGGGTCTGTGCTGACAGAATGGAGCCTGATTGGGATTCTCTCTCTCCCTCTCTCTCTGCCCTTCCCCAACTCATGCTTCCTCTCTCTCTCAAAATAAATAAACACTTTTTAAAAGTTTAAATTAAATTAGGGGCAGCCAGATGGCTCAGTCAGTTAAGAATCTGAATTGGACTCAGGTTGTGATATCCAGGTTGGTGATTTTGGGTTCAGCATCAGACCCTGTGCTGACAGTTATACTACACACCTGAAACTAATATAAAGTGTATGTTAACTGGAATTAAAACAAAAACTTAAATAAAAAGAGCCACAATTTGCTAACAACTATGTAAACTTCTGTAGAATCTGTCACTGCCACATTGGTTAAATAGATTATTAAGTTTTGTATATCTGTGATCTCATTTAGGCATGCACATTAAAACTTTCTGAGGTTTTTAACTGACTTCTCCAAAATTCAAATTCTAAAAAGTCCTTTGGACTAAGTAGGCTTGTTTCTTTTCTATGTTAAGTTACATTGGGAAGCATTGTGACACAAATGATAAATCTTCTAAGGTTATGTTGTGTGGGTAAATGCTGTAACCATTCCAGAAATTATATGAAATTTCTAAAGTCTTAGTATGTCCTGAGATAATGTCATCAACTGTAATTCTAGTTATTGAAATGTGTCACACATTTCCTTGTCAACTACGTTGTAATGTACTCTCATCAGATCCTCAACTATGGTTATTTTTGAGTCTTTTGTCATTTACAGTTATTGTCCTGATGCTTTTGCAAATGTGTTTCATTTTCAAAGAGATTCATGGAAATGATTTTTGACAAATACTGTCAAAAAGTATTTGCTCCTGATACTGTTAAGATCATAAAACTAAACCGAGTAAGAATTTCTGGAACTGACAGAAAAAAAAATTGCATTCAAACAGAACAAGAATTAGTAACTTGGGACTGAATGAATTGAGATGATTATAATTTTTATGACTCTTGTTTGAAACATTGTTGGTTCTCTAATGTTTGTTCTTCCAGATTTAGGGAAACATTTTCTCTTAAGTTACCTATGACTTAGAAAAATTTGGTAAAATATTACTTTGTAAACAAATATTAAACATTTATCTTTTTCTCCCTATCTAATCACTCCAGAATTTGGAAATTCAGTGAGTATTCTTACTTTTATGGCAATTGTAGTTATTTGCATGAATTCAATAAAAATTTGTTCTCCTTGTAACAGAATACCATTGGACACATTGGTCATATTACCAAGGCTTTGACAGGAATATCATATTTGGGAGAGACATGCATAGGCACAGATATGATCAGACAGCTTTAAGGAACTAAGGTTGATTTTATGGAGCCAGTGAGCCCCTTGAAAAAATTGACCTGGTTCCTTACTTACAAGTTTCCAGGGAGCCATACCAGGTAAGTAAGGAAGGTTACTTCCTGTCATACTTGGGAACATCAAGATATTTTGAGGACCTCAAGAAGAGAGGAAGTGTCCAAAATCTACAGGTATTTTGGCAAATCTGATAGCAAGTATTTGGTTTGGCTTCTGAGCCTTGAGAAGCTGTTAACCGTTCAATCTGAAATTTGTTATGAAAAGTTCTAGCAAAGTAGATTTAAAAGAGCCTATATGTCCAATCACTATTTCTTGCCTCACTATGTAAATATATAGGCCAAGTTCATTAAAACTGTACTTGTTTTACAACAAATTAGTCTTAATTTGTCTATCTTTGGTTGGAAATGAGGGTGATTTTAGAGAGAAAAATTACATTTCAGTAACACACCTCTGTGAATGTTAGATTCTAGTTCTGATTAATTGTATCCGAGTGTTTGTTGTTTGCCTTTGAAACTGGGCTGTATCCTGAATTGTTCTGGTTTCACTGAGTATCTGGCTACGATTCTCCAAACTAAGGTTTCTAATTTTCTCCCATTCTTTGACTTGGGCTAGAGCTGTCCTTTTTCTTGAAGCCCTGCAATCTGAAAACAGACAACTTAAAGTAAACTTAAGAGAATATTGCCACAACAGCCCATGTTTATGAAAGGGCGGGCCTACGCTGGCTGACTCCATCTTGTTCTGTGTCCTTCACCTTGACCACGCCTCCTCCCCTTGAGTAACCTCCCACTCACCTGCCTAACAGGACTCAGACCCTTCCCCAGCCAATTGGCTGAGGCCACAGCCATTACCTCACCAACTGCCCCTAGGCCCCAATAAAACCTTTGTCCTTTTGAAACTCACTCCCCCCCCCCCCCCCCCCCCCCCCCCCCCCCCCCCCCCCCGGTATCTCACCACTGTGTTGGTGCAGGTAGGGGATTGAGCTCAAGCTAGCTCAAATAAAGGCTCTTTTGCTTTTACATCAGACTCGGCTCCCTGGCGGTCTTTGGGGATCACGAATTCTGGGCATAACAGTTTATACAATCTTCATGCCTGTGAGCCGCTCAGAAAGATTGAGAGACCCCATAAAGGAAGCTGTACAAAAATGTAAGTACTGTGTAAAAAAGAAAAAAGATATACAACTTAACCTGCTGATTCTACCTCTAGCCAAAGCTATACAGCTAGAGGAATTTTACATGGGAAAGATAGGCAGGTGGATTTCAGTTATGCCTACTGCCTCTGGAAGATATAAATACCTCCTTATTTTCATAGATACTTTCACTATGATAGGGTTTTGGAGTGATGGTGGGGTCCAGAACCAATGGCTAAGAAAGAATTTTTGAGGCCTGTTTGGTGCAAAAAGGGTGATTTTATTAAAGCAAGAGGACAGGACCTGGGGGCAGGAAGAGATGCACTGGGGCTGTGAAGAGTAACCAGTTATATACTATGGAGTTGGAGATAGAGTCAAGAGGAAGTTTATTACAGGGATTTTCATATGCTAAAGAAGACTCACAGGATACTGGAGGCCTAACTATTGTCAAACTACAGTTATTTTCCTCTTTACCAAAGCACTATCATTAAGACAGTAGGGAGTTCCTGGAGATTAGGCTATTGATAAGATTGCCTTTTTCTTGTAATTTACTAAGACATTTGTAAACTAATGGAGACTGGGGTCCTGTGTTATCAGTTAATCATTGGTTTTCCCCTTTCCTTTATTCTTGGACAGTCAGGAGTCCCTGAGGAATATCACACATATCCCACCTGGGTGGGGGTGGTATTGTTAGCTTGTGCTTTTGCCCTCAGTTTGCCTTATGCTTCCTCATCAGCTGGATGGATGGAAGCTTCTCCTTGTAGAAATGAAAAAGCAAATTAGGTTGTCAAGGCGGTGATTCCTAGGTTTGGTCTTCCCAAAACAATACAAAATGATAATGGACCAGAATTGCCTCTAAAATAACCATGGGTGTGCCCCATGCTCTAGAGATAAAATGGAGCTACCAGTTGCTTGGAGAACACAGTTATCCAGAAAGTGAGAGACATAACAGAACTTTAAAGAAAACTTTAGCTAAGTTTTGTCAAGAAACTCAGGAAAACTGGTTGAGGCTGCTACCCATAACTTTAACCAGAGTTAGGGCAGGTCTGAAGAAAAAGCTTGCACTAAGCCCACTTTGATGTATGGGAGGCCTTTTCTGGGCATCTTAGGAATCTAAACTTGCCCAGGTCTGAGACTGAACAAGCAATAAAGCATATACTTCAACTAGGACTGTTGTGTTTGTCCTCAACTCTTTGAGTTTGGTTACATGACTGCCCCCACTATAATGGCTCACAGAACTCAGCTATGTGAAAAAGAAAATCAGAGAACGGACTCTCCGGAGCCAAGCGTAGACAAGAGGCCCACGGAAGAGTGTAGGAAGGGTGGAGAGGCGGTGCATGCTACATGGACTGGCAGGAGGGAGCCAGGGCGGTGGACGGTCAGCCCGCCGGGCAAGGCAGACCCCCGAAGTCTGGCTTGCAAAAGTGGAGGGGCCGGACTGCATGAGTTCTGACAGCCAGTGGGACTTAGCATCTGGAATGTTAAAAGTCAAAAACTCTGTTCTCAGAGAACATGGAGGGTGACAGGACTCCGGGAGGGAGAATTGTTGAGTCGCAGAAGGACAGAGCTGGGGCTTGGGGGGCGGGGGAACAAAGGCTCTGGCAAGTGCCATTTCCCTCTCCCATCCCTCAGGCTGAAATTCCAAAGGGAACCAGTTCCTGACTCAGAAATTGCTTGCACCACACAAACGGCCAACTATGTGCTTCTGTGGATCCATCCCTCTGACATGTCTGCCTCCCTCCCAGTGCTGCAGGGCCCCTCCCGCAAGGGAACACTGACCTCAAAGCCTGCCCCTCCCGCCCCTGTGCACCTTGCAGATCCACCCCGTCTAATACACCTTTGGCCAGATCCCATAGAAACAGCACCACAACCCTGCAGTGTGCAAGCAGCCCAGACAGGGGCCACACCACTCCACAGTGAGTCCTGTCCCTTGGAGAGGGGAAGATGAGGTACACACCAGGCTGACTGTGGCCCCAGGGGTGGGATGGGGACTGACATTGGGTCTGACTGTGGCCCTGCCCACCAACACAAGTTTCTCTGGACAGCACAGGGGAAGTGCCCTGCAGTTTGGAGCTATTGTAGGTACTAGCCAAAAATGATGAAATGGATGAATTCTCCCCAAAAGAAACTCCAGGAAGTAGCAAACTCTAACAAACTGATCAAAACTGATATAAGCAATATAACAGAAGAAGAATTTAGAATAATAGTCATAAATTAATCGCTGGGCTTGAAAAAAGCGTAGAGGACAGCAGAGAATATATTGCTACAGAGATCAAGGGACTAAAAAATAGTCATGCAGAATTAAAAAAATGCTATATGAGGTGCAAAATAAAATGGAGGCGGCCATAGCACAGATTGAAGAGGCAGAAGAGACAATAGGTGAATTAAAAGATAAAATTATGGAAAAAGAGGAAGCTGAGAAAAAGAGAGATAAAAAAATCCAGGCGTATGAGGGCAGAATTAGAGAACTAATTAATGCAATCAAACGGAACAATATCTGTATAATAGGAATTCCGAAGAGGAAGAGAGAAAGGGGCTGAAGGTGAACTTGAAAAAAATCATAGCTGAGAACTTCCCTGATCTGAAGAAGGACAAAGGCATTGAAATACTAGAGGCACAGAGAACTCCTTTCAAACTTAACTTGAATCGATGTTCTGCATGACATCTCATAGTGAAACTGGCAAAATACAAGGATAAACAGAGAATTCTGAAAGAAGCTAGGGTAAATGGGCCCTAACATACAAACGTAGACACATAAGGGTAGTAGCAGACCTATCTGCTGAAACTTGGCAGGCCAGAAAGGAATGGCAGGAAATCTTCAATGTGATGAACAGAAAAAAAATATGCCGCCAAAAATCCTTTATCCAGCAAGTCTGTCATTCAGAATAAAAGGAGAGAGAAAGGTTTTTCCAAAAAGCAAAAACTGAAGGAATTCATCACCACTAAACCAGCCCTACAAGAGATCCTAAGGGGGACTCTGTGAGTGAAATGATTCAAGGAACACAAAGTAACAGAGACATCACTACAAGCATGAAACCTACAGATATCACAATTACTCTAAACCCATATCTTTCAATAATAACACTGAATGTAAATGTACTAAATGCTCCAACCAAAGAACATAGGGTATCAGAATGGATAAAAAACCAAGATCCATCTATCTGTTGTCTACAAGAGACTCATTTTAGATCTGAGGACACCTTCAGATTGGAAGTGAGGGGATGGAGAATTATCTATCATGCTAATGGAAGTCAAAAGAAAGCTGGAATAGCCATATTTATATCAGAAAAACTGGACTTTAAATTAAAGGCTGTAACAAGAAATGAAGAAGGGCATTATATAATAATTACAGGATCTATCCATCAGGAAGAGCTAACAATTATAAATGTCTATGCACTGAAGATTGGAGCCCCCAAATAAATAAAACAATTAATCACAAACATAAGCAACCTTATTGATTAGAATGTGGTAATTGCAGGGGACTTTAATACTCTACTAACAACAATGGATAGATCCTCTAGACACAGGATCAATAAAGAAACAAGGGCCCTGAATGATACATTGGACCAGACGGACTTGACAGATATATTTACAACTCTGCATCCCAAAGCAACAGAATATACTTTCTTCTTGAGTGCACATGGAACATTCTCCAAGATAAATCATTATACTGACTGGGTCACAAAACAGCCCTTCATAAGTATAAAATAATTGAGATCATACCATGAATACTTTCAGACCACAATGCTATGAAGCTTGAAATCAACCACAGGATAAAGTCTGGAAAACCTCCAAAAGCATGGAGGTTAAAGGACACCCTACTAAAGAATGAATGGGTCAACCAGGCAATTAGAGAAGAAATTAAAAAATACATGGAAATAATGAAAATGAAAATACAACAATCCAAATGCTTTGGGATGAAGTGAAGGCAGTCCTGAGAGGAAAATACATTGCAATCCAGGCCTATCTCCAGAAACATGAAAAATCCCAAATACAAAATCTAACAGTACTCCTAAAGGAAATAGAAGCAGAAAGCAAACACACCCCAACCCCAGCAGAAGAAGAGAAATAATAAAGATCAGAGCAGAAATAAACAATATAGAATCTAAAAAACTGTAGAGCAGATCAATGAAACCAAGAGTTGCTTTTCTGAAAAAATAAACAAAATTGATAAACCCGTAGCCAGGCTTCTCAAAAAGAAAAGGGAGATGACCCAAATAGATAAAATCATGAATGAAAATGGAATTATTATAACCAATCCCTCAGAAATACAAGCAATTATCAGGGAATACTATGAAAAATTATATGCCAACAAACTGGACAACCTGGAAGAAATGGACAAATTCCTTAGCACCCACACACTTCCAAAACTCAAACAGGAAGAAATAGAAAACTTGAACAGATGCATAACCAGCAAAGATATTGAATCAGTTATCAAAAATCTCCCAACAAATAAGAGTCCAGGACCAGATGGCTTCCCAGGGGAATTCTACCAGACATTTAAAGCAGAGATAATACCTATCCTTCTCAAGCGGTTCCAAAAATATAAAGGGAAGAAAAACTTCCAGACTCATTCTATGAAGCCAGAATTACTTTGATTCCCAAACCAGTCAGAGACCCAGCAAAAAAAAGAGAACTACAGACCAAATATCCCCAATGAATATGGGTGCAAAATTCTCAATAAGATACTAGCAAATCGAATTCAACAACATATAAAAAGAATTATTCACCATGATCAAGTGGGATTCATTCCTGGGATGCAGGGCTGGTTCAATATTCACAAATCAATCAGTGTGATACATAACATTAATAAAAGAAAAGATAAGAGCCATATGATCCTGTCAATCGATGCAGAAAAAGCATTTGACAAAATTCAGCATGCTTTCTTAATAAAAACTCTTGAGAAAGTCGGGATAGAAGGAACATACTTAAACATTATAAAAGCCATTTATGAAAAGCCCACAGCTAATATCATCTTCAAAGGGGAAAAACTGAGAGCTTTCCCCCTGAGATCGGGACCACAACAGGGATGTCCACTCTCACCACTGTTGTTTCACATAGTGTTGGAAGTCCTAGCATCAGCAATCAGACAACAAAAGGAAATCAAAGGCATCAAAATTGGCAAAGATGAAATCAAGTTTTCACTTTTTGCAGATGACATGATACTATACATGGAAAACCTGATAGACTCCACCAAAAGTCTCCTGGAACTGATACATGAATTCAGCAAAGTCACAGGATACAAAATTAATGTAAAGAAATCAGTTGCATTCTTATACACTAATAATGAAGCAACAGAAAGACAAATAAAGAAACTTATACCATTCACAATTGCACCAAGAATCATAAAACACTTAGGAATAAACGTAACCAAAGATGTAAAAGATCTGTATGCTGAAAACTATAGAAAGCTTATGAAGGAAATTGAAGAAGATACAAAGAAATGGAAAAACATTCCATGCTCATGGATTGGAAGAATAAATATTGTTAAAATGTCAATTCTACCCAAAGCTATCTACACATTCAATGCAATCCCAATCAAAATTGCACCAGCATTCTTCTCAAAGCTAGAACAAGCAATCCTAAAATTTGTATGGAACCACAAAAGACCCCAAATAGCCAAAGTAATATTGAAAAAGAATACCAAAGCAGGAGGCATCACAATCCCAGACTTTAGCCTCTATTACAAAGCTGCAGTCATCAAGACAGCATAGTATGGCACAAAAACAGACACATAGACCAATGGAATCGAGTAGAGACTCCAGAGTTGGACCCACAAAACTATGGCCAACTAATCTTTGAAAAAGCAGGAAAAAATATCCAATGGAAAAAGACTGTTTCTTTAACAAATGGTGCTGGGAGAACTGGACAGCAACATGCAGAAGAATGAAACTAGACCACCTTCTTATACCATTCACAAAAATAAATGCAAAATGGATGAAGGACCTGAATGTGAGACAGGAAACCATCAAAACCCTGGAGGAGAAAGCAGGAAAAACCTCTGTGATCTCAGCTGCAGCAATTTCTTACTTGACCCATCTCCAGAGGCAAGGAAATTGAAAGCAAAAATGAACTATTGGGACCTCATGAAGATAAAAAGCATCTACACTGCAAAGGAAACAATAAAAAAAAATTAAAAGGCAACTGATGGAATGGGAAAAGATATTTGCAAATGACATATCAGACAAACTGCCAGTATCCAGAATCTATAAAGAACTCACCAAACTCCAGACCTGAAAAACAAATAATCCAGTGAAGACATGGGCAGAAGACATGAATAGACTCATCTCTAAAGAAGACATCCATATGGCCAACAGGACATGAAAAGATGCTCAACATCACTCCTCATCAGGGAAATACAAATCAAAACCACACTGAGATATCACAT
Source organism: Puma concolor (assembly GCF_028749965.1). NCBI lineage: Eukaryota > Metazoa > Chordata > Mammalia > Carnivora > Felidae > Puma > Puma concolor. The sequence continues at coordinate 124,274,478 of NC_141672.1, read as the reverse complement.
CACACCAGTCAGAGTGGCTAAAATGAACAAATCAAGAGACTATAGAGGCTGGAGAGGATGTGGAGAAATGGGAACCCTCTTACACTGTTGGTGGGAATGCAAATTGGTGCAGCCACTGTGGAAAACAGTGTGGAGGTTCTTCAAAAAATTAGAAATAGAAGTACCCTATGACCCAGCAATAGCACTGCTAGGAATTTACCCAAGGGATACAGGAGTGCTGAAGCATAGGGGCACTTGTACCCCAATGTTTATAGCAGCACTTTCAACAATAGCCAAATTATGGAAAGAGCCTAAATGTCCATCATCTGATGAATGGTCAAGAAGTTGCAGTTTATATGCACAATGGAATACTACTTGGCAATCAGAAAGAATGAAATATGGCCTTTTGTAGCAACGTGGGTGGAAGTGGAGCATGTTATGCTAAGTGAAATAAGCCATACAGAGAAAGACAGATACCATATGTTTTCACTCTTATGTGGATCCTGAGAAACTTTAACAGAAGATCATGGTGGGGGGAAGGGGAAAAAAGTTAAAGAGAGGGAAGGAGGAAAGGCATAAGAGACTCTTAATCTGAGAATAAAATGTGTATTGAAGTGGGGGAGGGAGGGAGGGGAGAGTGGGTGAAAAGAAAAAGAAAAAAGAAAAAAAAAAAAAGAAAATTACAGGCCCAAAATGGAGTCATTTAGGCCAAGTCACCAAACAGGGGCTTAATATCTAGCCTAAGTGCAGTTTCAACCTCCCACGGAAGTGTAGTCTTAAATGGTCAGTCAGGAATGTTCTGGTCAGCACCAGAGGTAATTTGTCACAGGAGCCCTCTCCGTTCCCCAAAGGAGGATGAGGTAATCCAGCTAGTAAAAACCTCTGCCCGTCCCCTTGACAGAAATTGACCTTGACTGAAACAATCTTTTCTTTGGCTAATAACTTCCTTGTCCCACCATCCTTCCTATAAATACCTTCCATTTTGTACAATACCTCAGAGCTCCCCTCTACTTGCCAGATGAGATATTTCCTGAGTCAAGAATCAATTAATAAAACCAATTAGATCAAATTTACTCAGGTGAAATTTTTGTTCTTTAGAAGATATTTACCTAGGTTTACCAACTTATTATAAAAGATGTTATAAAGAATGCACATGACTAGTCAGATGAAGAGGTACATAGGGTAAGGTCTGGAAGAAAGGGTCCCAAACTGGAAGAGCCTTTGTTCCAGTGGATCTAGGGTACAGCACCCTCCCAGCATGTGGATGTTCATGAATATGAAAACTTATCAAATCTCATTTTAGAGTTTTTATTGAGCTTGATCTTCAATGCTTTTTCTCCCCTTCCCAAGGGTCTCTTGGTGGGGCTGAAAGTTTTCCTTCCAATCACTTGGCTTTCCTAGTGACCAGCCCCATCCTGAGATGGCATATGTCACCTCATTAGCAAAAGCTCGGGTGGACTCAAAAGGGGCTCCTTATGAATGACAAAATACACTGCTAATACTCAGGTAATTCCAAGGGTTATAAGAGCTGTTTGCCAGAAACCAGGGATAAAGGCCAAATATATTTATTCTTATACTACACCTATACATCTACTTATCTTCTGGTTTTGTGAAATGCATTTTTTTAAAGTAGGTTCCATGTCCAACATGGGATTTGAACTCATAACCCTGAGATCAAAAGTCACATGCTCTACTGACGGAACCAGCCAGGTGCCCCATGCCAAATGGGTTTTATTTTTATTTTTTTAATGTTAATTTATTTATTTTGAGGGTTGGGGGGTATTGCAGAGAGACAGAATCCCAAGCAGACTCCAGGCCCAGCGCAGAGCCCCACGTGGGGCTAGATCTCATGACTGCAACCATAAGATCATGACCTGAGCTGAAATCAAGAGTTAGACACTTAACAGACTGAGACATACAAGTGCCCCCCAAATGCATTTTAAACCCCAGTACCCAGAGACTCATGCACTGACATGACAGAAGGTAGCATTTGAAGCAGAGTCAGCAGAAGGGCTCTGTTACTCTAATTTCTTCAAAATAATCTTTTTTTAATATCAAGCTATTTCAAAACGTGCTATCATACTTTACATTTGTTTAATTTTCTTTCTTATTTTAAAATTTGTAGAAAATTATGTAAAGTATAACCTATATGTGATGATGTTTGTGAATTATTGAAATACAAACTTTAATAAAAGAGAAAAAGTTAAAGGAAGGAAGAAGCCTCTTGGCAACTTCCAATTCTAGCCATGATGGAGTAACTGATATGACAGTAGATTTTCCACCATAAAAAACTATACATATGGACAAAATACATAAAACAGTTGTTTTTAGACACTGAACTGTGACCCCTGGAAGAAGGAGAGAATGTGGGATGAACACCAAGATTGTCTCAATTGCTACCTGAGTGTATTTTGCAAACTTCAGATGAAGGTAGACTGAACACATTTTCAGATCTGCCGGTTGAGTTAAACAGAAATGGAGAGATTTCACCATCCTGGAGAGTCTGGGAAATATAGGAATTCCCATTCACCAGAAGTTTCTATCTTCAAAGATACAATGCTGATACCCTGAATATTCATTCAAATGGCCTCAGAAAGGCCATGCCATAGGGACAGACTATTTCAGTCCATGAGTAAGGGCTACTGTAGGTATACAATATCAAAACCTAGAAACAGCCTCAAGTGGATGAAATTGAACAATGAATTAACTGCCTGTCAGAAAAAAAAAAATCAAACACACAGGTCTCAGGAAGACAAAAATAAAACAAAACACAAACAACTCTTAGCAACCTAGCACACACAATGTCATGCAAAATATGAGATGAAACAGGAAAATGTGATACACAACCAGCAAAAACCAAAATCAAAACCAAACAAAAAAATAGAAACAAGCCTTTATGACCCACATTTAAAATGAGAAGGCAAGGACATTAAATTAGCTATTGTACATGTTTAAGTGCAAAGAAAAATATTGTCATGATGAATTAAAAAATAAGGGATAGCAGCAAAAAAATTAAAACTATTGAAAGAACCAGATGGAAATTCTAGAAGTGAGAAGTACAATATACGAAATGAAAATTTTACTGGATGGGCTTAACAGTAGATTGAAGGTAACAGAGATATACTCTGTGCACACTGAGATAGGTATATATGAATTAACCAAACTGAAAAAGAGAAAGTAAACAATATTGAAAACATTGAGTACAGAGTCATTGATCCATAGGACAATATTCAGTCGTGTAACATATGTATAATTGGAGTTCAGTAGGCGACAAGACAGGGCAAGAAAAGTGTTTGAGAAAATAAAGGGCAAATATTTCTCAAAATTGGTAAAAACATAAGCTTCCATAAGCTTATAAGAGGCTTAGAAAACTTCTGGGCAGGATGAATAAAAGAAAAAGAGAACTAGGCCATTAGAGTTAAATTGCTAAAAATAAAAGATAAGGAGAAAAATTTGAAAACCAGAGAAAAACATATACAGAGAAATTATATGAATGACAGCTACTTCTTTTTTTTTTAAGTTTTTAAAAAATATTTTAATTTTGAGAGAAAGAGAGAGACAGAGCATGATCAGGACAGGGGCAGAGAGAGAGGGAGACACAGAATCAGAAGCAGGCTCCAGGCCCTGAGCTGTCAACACAAAGCCCAATGTGGGACTCGAACCCGCAAGCTGTGAGATCATGACCTGAGCCGAGGTCAGACGCTTAACCAACTGAACCACCCAGGTGCCTCAAACGACAGCTACTTGTGTCATAAACAATGGAGAATAGCAGGTAAAAGAATATCTTTAAAGCACTGAAAGAAAAAAAAATTCTTGATTCAGAACTCTATATCCAATAGAACTATCTGTCCAAATGAGAATGAAATAAAGGTAGTTTAAAATAAATTTGTCACTGACTGACATGAATTATAAGAGAAGCTAGGGTGTCTGGGTGACTCAGTCAGTTAACTCTCCAACTCTTGATTTCGGCTCAGGTCATGATCTCCCAGTTTGTGGGGTTGAGCCCCACGTGGGGCTCTGTGCTGACAGCATGGAGCCTGCTTGGGATTCCCTCTCCCCCTCTCTCTTGCCCATCCTCTATTCACGTGAATGCATGCACATGCTCTCTATCTCTCAAAATAAATATTTAAAAAAAGAAATAAGACTCTTAAAAAATGAATAGGAAATATGAACAGCTCTATATCAATTTAAGATATTAAGTTCATAATGAAAATCCTTCCCATGAAGGAAACTTCCGTTCCAGGTGGTACTATTATGCACATAGAATGCTTACATGGAAAGGAATGACAACACCCAATGTTGGCAAGAATGTGGAGCAACTAGAACTCTCATGCATTGCTGGTGGGAGTGTAACACTGGAACAACTACTCTGGAAATGATAGTTTTTAACTAAATAAACATCTGTTCCAATTTTAGTCCTTGGCATACACTCTAGAGAAACAACAATACATATACATAAAAAGTCTTGTTCATTGCAACTTGATTGAAAATAGCTAAAAACTGGAAACCACTTCAACATATATTAATACAATGGAAAACTATCCAACCTCTGCTCCCCGGCCTTAGTCTCTGGGGATCTTTGCACCTTGCCTTCCCAATTTGGCTTTGCATCTTGGTTCTGTCTTATCAGCCTGCTTACCACTTGCCTCTCCAGCCACGTGGTTCCTAATTAAAGAGAGAATGTGCACCTGGCCACAGCCCTGTCAGAGGGAGCACAGAAGAGCCTGCTGCTGACCTCTCTGGATCCCTTCCTGGGAGACGGTTTTTGGCAGTGATACATGTCCTTACTTTAAATGCTGCTGCTGTATGCAATACATTCGATTATTCTCCTATAACAATATATATATAATTGTAAGCATTGCCATTGGATCTTGTGAGTCTTAGCAATCAAGCTGTTTAACTGCCACTGTCAGTACACTAGGCTAAATCAAATTTCCCAAGGACATTGACATTTCAGTCAGTCTTTTTAAAAAATGCTGTATTGGGGCGCCTGGGTGGTTCAGTTGGTTAAGTTGAAGTCCGACTTCAGCTCAGGTTATGATCTTGTAGTTCACAGGTTCAAGCCCCACATCGGGCTCTGTGCTGATATCTCAGAGCCTGGAGCCTGCTTCAGATTCTTTGTCTCCCTTTCTCTCTCTCTGCTTCTCACCCGCTCTCACTCTCTCTCAAAAATACACATTTAAAGAATTGTTAAAAAAAGATAAAAATAAAAAATGCCATATTATTTCCTGTATTAATTGGTTTGCAGAATAATGAATTGGTTCCTAGTATCTTCCAATGGTGAGCAATTTGGGTATTTTGTTTTGTAACAAAATGAACTCATGGATTTTAACACATTTGATGTCTTTCAATCACTGCAGATAGCATTTTGGTGCTCCACTTGTCCTGTTATTGGTCAGTGAGTATCAGTTCAGGTTGGTTTCTGAGTCTTTTTAATACAACCCCAGTTGTGCTTGACAGCTTCCCTCAACTTGGATAACATGATGTCCCAGGTCCATTCCTACATTAGCTCTGAAATAAGGCATTTCTCCAAAGATCCCTGATGACTTAGTACAGGAAATGATATTTAGAAACTGTAGCCTGGGTGATAGGGCATTCATTGCTACTGCAGTGGTCATTGCATTTATATGCAACTTCCTTAATATGCAACTATAAAAATGTTTCATATTTTTATGTAGAAAAAAGATATTTTTACTTGGAATAAAAAATAAGAAAAATGACTTCTGGCACACTAATAAAAGGAATTGAGCAACACGTATAAATTAAAAAAAAAAAAGCAATCCTATCACCAAACATCAGTAGTTTGTTATTTTTTACTTATTTGATCTTTTTAAATCTTTATTTACTTTTGAGAGAGAGAGAGAGAGAGAGAGAGAGAGAGAGCAAGTGAGGGAGGAACAGAGGGAGAGGGAGACACAGAATCCAAAGCAGGCTCCAGACTTTGAGCTGTCATCACAGAGCCCGATGTGGGGCTCAAATCCACAAATCATGAGTTCATTACCTGAGCTGAAGTTGGAGGCTTAACAAACTTAGCCACCCAGGCACCCCATTATTTTATTTTTTTTAATTTTAATTAAAAATATTTTTTTAATGTTTATTAATTTTTGAAGGAGAGAGAGATACAGCGTGAGTGGGAGAGAGCAGAGAGAGAGGGAGACACAGAATTGGAAGCTGGCTCCAGGCTCTGAGCTGTCAGCACAGAGCCCGACACGGGTCCCGAAATCACAAACTGTGAGATCATGACCCAAGCTGAAGTCGGACACTTAACCGACTGAGCCACCCAGGTGCCCCTTTAATTTTAATTTTTAAAGATTTAATTAATTAATTAACTAATTAATTAATTTAGAGAGGGCACAAGTGAGGGGCAGAGAGAGAGAGAGAGAGAGAGAAGCAGGGCTCACGAGGCTAACCTGAAGCAGAACTCGTGTTTTACCCTAAGTGGGGCTCATGTTCACCAGAAGCAGGGCTTGAGCTCACCCAGTGTGGGGCTTGAGCTCACCCTCTGTAGACTGGAACTCACTAACCATGAGATCATGACCTGAGCTGAAGTTAGATGCGTAATGACTGAGCCACCCAGATGCCCTTTGAAATTTTAATTTTAAGTAATCTCTACACCCAACATGGGACTCAAACCTACAACTCTGAGATCAAGAGTTACATGCTCCACTGACTGAGCCGCCGTGCACCCTTGCTATTTTTTATTTCAAATAAATTATAAAACATTAAAAAGACACATTTAAATTAAGGCCTGAAGCTTTTTCGAGACAGACTAATACATATACAACATTTAGTTCAGATCTTTGGTTTCAAAAAGTTAAAAAAAAAAAAAAAAGAGAGAGGGGGAAAGGAGGAACTTCAAGGAAGTGAAACAGAAGAGCTCAGAGACAGGAAAAGACTGTTCACTTTCTTTTATGTCTACATCCACTATATAAACTCATCCCACACATTCAGCACTTATACCTTAACCCATCCCCCCTCATTGTAACCATGTCTGTTGCTACCATCCTGGTCAAAGTCACAATCTTTTCCTTAAAGTACTACAATACTCTTCTGCCTACAGCTTCTACTCCACCACTTTGGTGTATTTCTTACATAGCAGCCTGAGTGATCCTTTTGAATATGTATATCAGATGAGGTTACTTCTCTGTTCAAAACCATCTATTGACCCTTCCATAGTCAGAAAAGCCCAGCATGTTTGTCTTCAGTTGTCTCCATGGCCCCATGTTATTCCTCTCCTTCTTGCTCACACCTGTACAGGCCAAACTGAACATGCTGAGTCTGCTCCCACCTCAGCCCCCAGGTATGCTGCTTCCCTAGCCTAGAGGTCCCTTTTCCCTGATCTCTATTTGCTTGTTCACATGTGAAATCCCATCTTCTTCTCTGCCTCTTTAGTCTGTCTCTCTGATTTACTTCAAAGCCCCTATCACCAACTGATATTATGATTTACATGCTGATTTTGTTTATTGTATGCCCTTTCTATGCTGCCCATAACTTATCTGAATAGAAAGTCTGTGATGATAGGAGAATAGAAATGTTTGCTTTGCTCCTATAGCTCTAGTGCCCAGAATAACGTCTGACACATAATATGTTGTCAATAAATATTTTTTTTTCAAACGTTTTTATTTATTTTTGGGACAGAGAGAGACAGAGCATGAACGGGGGAGGGGCAGAGAGAGAGGGAGACACAGAATCGGAAACAGGCTCCAGGCTCTGAGCCATCAGCCCAGAGCCCGAAGCGGGGCTCGAACTCACGGACCGCGAGATCGTGACCTGGCTGAAGTCGGACGCTTAACCGACTGCGCCACCCAGGCGCCCCATGTCAATAAATATTTGAAGAAAGAATACATGAGACATTTGGGCAAGGGTGTGAATGAGAAGCTGAGAAGCTGATAAACCCACATAAGTGTTTGTGCACAAACACACATAAAATAATACGTAATGATAATAGTAGTGCATGAATCTGAGGAAAAGGACAACAGAGATCTTGGGGCATAAGTAGAACTGAAAGACAGCAAAACAAACACAGATGTGACAAAAGACTGAATAAAAGGGAAAAAGTCCAAGGTAAGAAGAAGCCAGTGAGAGAAACACCGTTAAGAGTTTGTCCCTGCTCCTTTGGACCAGCCCTGTGGGTCCATCTCTAATTCCTCTCCCTCTGGACTCCTGTATCATTGTGAAATCAAGGGAGAGTGAGAGAGAGGAATGACTCTCATCGTGAGCTTTCCTGAGGTCTCTCTCAGCTGTTTTTCTCTGCCACAAAGTTTTAAAAGTCGGTTTTGAGAAACCAAGTGCTGGATCTCTGCAACCCTTCTGGCCAATATTCCTAAGCTGGTAAAACAAGAATTTCCAGGTTGCTGGAAATGGGAGGAGGGATATAGGGAAAGACACCTTGGTTATCAGCGTCTTATCTCACCATGCAAGTGTTTGTTAGGATATAAATGTTTGTTCTTCTCCATCCATCAGGAAAGCAGAGAACATGGTGGGTTGGGACAGAAAGACATGGGGCAATGAGGTTGGTGTCAAAGAAAAAGACCAGTGAGATGGGAAGTTCATGGCCAACTGTCACCCACGCCTCTTCTCCCTGGCTCTGTCTGTCTCTGTTTCCTTCCCACTTAAAGTCTTGCCCAATTACCCTCTTCCATGCCAGCAATTCTGGAGCTCATGACTTGCTTGGGGAAGTGTTTCTGCTATAGGAGAAAGGGTATGGGGGTTACACATGTACATGCCATGGCACCAGCTTACATAGGGCTTGCCAGCCCAGGATTTTCATCGTTATATGCTGGTTAACTTATTAGCTTGTGTTTTGTTGTCTTAATTTTGTCAAATGGTTGTTGTTCTTGAATGTACTGGCTGCTCTCATGCTTTGCCCACTATTGATTCCTCAGTGACTTCTTTTGGTGCTTTAAAATTGGCTTTGTACGTTTTTTAATGCATTACTCAGATTCTCTTACACAACCTACTTCCTAGTTTGTGCCAGACATTTCCTAATGTTTGCTATTTCTAGTTTTAGAAACCTGAATTCTCCTCTGGATTCGCTCTTTTGATTTCTTGTATAACCATTATGCCTGCTTGGTAATTCCAGTACTTGGTAGTTTTGAACCTCAGTCCGCTATATTTTCATTTAAAAAGAATATATATATATTGGGGCGCCTGGGTGGCTCAGTCGGTTAAGCGTCCGACTCCGGCTCAGGTCATGATCTCGCGGTCCGTGAGTTCGAGTCCCACATCGGGCTCTGTGCTGACAGCTCAGAGCCTGGAGCCTGTTTCTGATTCTGTGTCTCCCTCTCTTTCTGACCCTCCCCTGTTCATGCTGTCTCTCTCTGTCTCAAAATAAATAAACGTTAAAATAAAAAGAATATATATATATATATCTATATATATATCTATATATATATCTCCATTCTTCTTCTCTGTCTTCCTCCTCCTCTCCTCCTCCTCCTTTGGCTTCAGTGTATAACTTTTACTTCCTAAGACAGAATCATGACTCCTCCTGGTCTTTTGGAATGAGAAGGAGACTTGAGTTGGGGTAGGAGCCTGTAGCGAGAAAGAAGATAGGAGGGGCAACAGTGTAAGGTGGAGCCCAGCCACTATTCTGAGTCCTGTGCCCCAGAAACCATGAGATCACTGTTCATGTGCATGAGATCATGATCTGAGCCAAAATCAAGAGTCTGATGCTTACCCAACTGAGCCACCCAGGTGCCCTGAAGCTCTTTGTTAAAGAGCTCTCCTGGTGACACTGTGGAAAGTAGATTAAAGGGAAGGTATTAAGGGTAGAATATACACCAGAAAGGGGGAAGACAGAAAACAATTATCCAGGTGAGAGGAAAGGAAAGAAGGATTTAAGGGGTAGCTATTGCACCAGGCAAAATGGGGCAGGTGTCAGAAACTTGCAGTAGGAAGGATCAGAAAGGTATTTGTCATATACTTCAATGATTGCCCACACTCTTCTCTCTCCAAGCCCATCATGTCACTTCCAAATTTGAAGACAGATTCTGTCCTGAGAGACAGCTGCAGAAGTGGTGCATGCAGAGGAAAACCTGAGGCTCAGGTAGCCAACATCTAAGAGTTTGGGATCAGTCAGGAGGTTGGAACAGGTGACCACCAAGTTTACCTGCTATACCACAGTCCTGACCCTAATTAGAAGAGCTTTGATTCTGGGTGAAAGAGAGCAGATTTTATTATGTCTCCAGAATTTTTCTTATATCATCAGTGAAGAGAAGTGTGTACAGATTCATAAGGTACCAAATTTTTTTTTTAACTGAGTTAGATGGGAAATTCCCATAAGGAAGTTTAAAATTGCTACCTGCAATTTACTTCTCTTGAGTTGGGGAAGGAAATAAAGGATTAAGAAATATAAGTGGAAGATGTTTAGGTTAGAATGAAAATATTTATACATACTGGTTAAGAACTGGGTAGAGCAAGCTGTGAGCCAAGCCTTTATAGGAATTAATAATCTTGGGATGGTGAAACTATGTGGCTGGCATTTTTATATAACATACCTTCCCTTTGATTAACACTTAATTTCCCTTGAAGTTTTTATTTATCAACACTCTCATTTCATTTTAATATTTATTTACAAGGCTGCTTTCTAGTTCAAGGTGGAGGGTGGTAGAGGAGGGGGTGGGGGTAGGGTTGGGGTGGGGTGGAGTGTCAAAACGTGACTCTGCAAAGTAACATCCTGTTGAAACTTGTAATGTCCTCACCCCATGAACAGTGCTGCCTAGGGACCCAGAAACAGGGAGTTTGGGGCTGTGAAATACTAAAAAGGCAAGAGATACCTCAAATTATAGCAGCAACATTTCACTGCAGTTGAATGTTGGCAGCCAAGGACAGTACCAAATAAAACTGATGCAGCCAATGGAATCCTGAAGGGCAGCCAGACCCATAAATTTGAAGAGTGGAAAAGAATTGCGATGGCAACAAAATATTTCCCTGAAACATAGCCAGGCATATGTCATATACAGCAGTGGCTTTCAAACTTTAGAAACAGTATTCCCCAAACAGAAGACAGTTGCAAGTTCCTGAAAGAGGCACAGGCCACCCTCAGATATTTGTTTTAATGAGAGACCCTTGAGTGAATAAAAAAAATTTACCAACATTCCTCCAGGGCCAGTCTTGGGGGAAGGGAGGGGAAGTATTTAATGTTTTATGATAAAAATATTTTTAAGCAAATACAAAAGTGAAGAGAATAACACAACAACCTTAACATAACCACTGCCTAGAATCCTCCTTCATTTTTACCATTACGTGGTACACATAGTGCATTCAGTTTCCTGCTATTTTGAGGACATGTGGGCTGTTTCTGTTCTTTTGCTGCAATGAATACCCTATTGCCTACATTTTTTCACATTTTTGCAAGTGTAAATTTGAGCTAGATTCCTGGAATACATATGCAGCTTTGCTCCATGTTGCCAAATTTCCCTCCATGACATTACTACCTCTAATGTTTGAGAATGCCTGCTTCCTCATGATCTCTCCAGAAGTTTGTCGTCAATCTTTTGTATTTATGTCAACTTGGTAGGTGAGAAATGGTATCTCAGCTTAATTTTATTTTGTATTTCTTCTATTTTTTCCTGTCCAGAATTATGAAGACTTATATATTGTTATAGTGACTATTTATGTTTTCTTCCACCCCTATTTAAAGATTATTTTTGCAAAGGTAGGGAATAGCAACAGGTACTGAGGAATTGGTAGTTGAGTGCCAGTTTGACAAAGATTCTGTGGCTAAATCCAGACTGAATAGGAGTAAATGTTCCATGATCAGCTAGTGATGTCTGCTTTGGGTGGTATAAAGATACCAGTGGTATATATGTCTAATTTTAGCCACTCTTGTTAGAACCAACTCTCACTTAAGTCAGAATCAGAACAATCAGAAAACCCACACATATTTCCCCTTTATTTGAAAGTAAATCTCTCTGAAGAAAGATTATATATTCACTATAATTTTAGAGTTGTATTTTTCAATTGTCCAAATTCATTGAAATCAATCAATCAGGGCTTGAACTCACAACCTTGAGATCGAGAGTCATATGCTCCACAGACTGAACCAGCCAGGCACCCCTCATTTTCACATATTGAGCATGATATGAACATGAACATCTATCATCACACATAGTTATGAGTTTGTTTTTCTTGTGATAAGAACTTTTAAGATCTACTCTCTTAACAACTTTCAAATATACAGTACAGTATTAAGTACAGTCACTATGCTATACATTACATCTTCAGGATTGATTTTATAACTGGAAGTTTGTGTTTATGGACCACCTTCACCCATTTTGCCCACACCCCACTCTCAGTATTTCTGTTATTTTGTTTATTTGGTTTGTTTGTTTATTTGGGGGGGGGGGAGGGCAGAGTGAGAAGGAGAGAGAATCCCAAGCAGGCTCCACACTGTCAGTGTAGAGCCCAATGTGGGGCTTGATCCCATGAACTAAACTGTGAGATCATGACCTGAGCCAAAATCAAGAGTAAGATACTTAACTGACTGAGCCACCCAGGAGCCCCTATTTCTTTTATTTTGAATGACTGATCATCTTTTCATATGGTTAAGGGCTATTTACACTTTTTTCTTCCTGTAAACTCACTCTCAATATACCTTCTTAACTAAGTTTTCTATAGGGTTGTTGGTCATTGTTTTCACTGCTTCTTAATTTTTATTTTTGAATCATAATTAGGGAGGTTTTCTTATTCCTGGTGATAAAGAAGCTTACTTTTATTTTTTTCTAGAATTTAGATAATTTCAAAATTCCACATTTACATTTCTGTTACATCTGTAACATATTCTGGTGTGGAGTGAAGTATGGATACAATTTTACTTTTTCTAGGTAACTATCTAGTTGTCCAAACATTTGTTTCAGAATTCTATTTTTTACTGACTGATTTAAGAAACCATCTTTATGGGGTGTCTGGGTAGTTCAGCAGGTTAAATGTCTGACTCTTGATCTCAGTTCAAGTCTTGATCTCAGGGTTGTGAGTTTAAGCCCCATGTTGGGTTCCATGCTGGGTATGAACCTTCCTTAAAAAAAAAAAGCCATCTTTATGATACAGTCTATCTCCATATGTACTTGTCTCTAAGGATTTTATTGTTTCACTGGCCTGTCATCCTTTTACTTTCCAACATCACACTACTTTAATTAATGAAAGTTTATAATGTATTTTAACATTTGGTAGGAATAGTTCCCCACCCCTGTTATTTTCCTCCAAGGTTTTTCTGACTACTTTTTTTTTTTTATCTTTCCATATGAACATTATAATCAACTTGTACATTTAGGTCTTATTTTATTGCTGATTTTATAAGATTGTTATCTGAAGGCAAGATGTCTGTGACCCCACAGTTGCCAAGAGTAGACTTGTGGTCATGAGCTAATTTGTAATAATAACCCAACACAAAACTAAGTAGAAGAGTTTCTGTTCTTTGTGAGCTTACAATCTAATGGAGAAGAACAAATATTACTACTATAACACCAAGAAAAACCTTAAATGACTAGAGGGTTGGGCTCACTTAATAGAAAGTTGCCAAACATATGTGCTAGTGCCTGATAAATTGTCAATGACTAATAACGTTCAATTACATTCAATTAAATTGAATGAATGGATGTGATGAAGGCTAGACTAAAATCCCAAGTTCCAAGGGGGAACAGAAGAAGATAGTCATTTAGAACTGGAAACCTTTGATAAGATGGTGGCATTTATGATTGGCCTTGAAGAATTACTGGGCTCCAGTAGTTGTAAATGGCTATGTAGGAGGAGAGATACCAGATGGAGAACAAAGTATGTAAAGACCAGAAGGCAAGGGGCTGTGGTATGTTTAGGAAATGGTAATGAATCCTTCATGTTGGAACAAATGATGCTGGGGTTTGGGTAGGAGAATGTGGAGCAGAGGTACCATGATATAGCAGCAGGTAAATTTGGAAATGCAGGCTAGACTCAGAAGTGGGTGCATATGAGATGTTGGAATATTCCCACCTACAGTCATTATGAACCTTTGAAATTTGGGGGCAGAGAGGAGACATAAATAACATGGTTAATGTGGGGGTGCCTGGGTGGATCAGCCATCTAAGCATCCGACTTCAGCTCAGGTCATGATCTCACCTTTCCTGAGTTCAAGCCCCACATTGGGCTCTGGGCTGACAGCTCAGAGCCTGGAGCCTGTTTGGGATTCCGTGTGGGTCTCTCTCTGTCTCTGCCCCTCGCCCCCACTCACACACTCTCTCACTCTCAAAAATAAATAAATATTAAAAAAATAGCATGGTTACTGTGATGAGAAAAATTAAAGTTTGGATGTGGTTAATTTCAGATACAGTAAGCAATTCTTTATTGTTTCAGTGAAAGATAATATTAAAAATATCATCAACTCAGGGTCCTTTGAGCCCCATAACCAAAGTTAACAAGGTACATACTCAAAGTAGAAAACCTTAGTCTACTCTTCTTTAAAGAAAGTTAGATGAGTAAATTTATATCTGACGTGGATTCTTTACAATAATGTAGCAATTCTAGAGAATTGGGCCATAATATTATCAGAATTTGTGAGCTGATCCAGGTGCAAAGAAAGTAGTTTTGTTATGACATTAAATCCTAATTCTCTGTTATAATATGATAAAAGGTAACATTCTTTTATAGAACTGTAATCTTTTATACTTTAAAACTCTCAAGGTCTTTTTTTACCAAAGTGAATTCATTTTTTTTTTTTTACTTCCATGTAGTTACAGGAAAAAAAAAACTCCTTTATTTCCTTGCTCTTTTAGGAGAAAATATGGTGCTCCACATCATAAGTGCTTATTGCATTGAATCTTCAAATTTTCTATTTATTGATCATAAAAACATACATTAAAAACTGTAGGTAAATTATTGCCTTACCTGGGGCACCTGGGTGACTTAGTTGGTTAAGCCTCAGACTTGGGATCAGGGCATGATCTCTCATCTTGTGGGTTCCAGCCCTGACTCAGACTCTAAACTGTGTGATGCCTGCTGGGGATTCTTGCTTTCTCCCTCTCTCTGCCCCTTTCCCACTCATGCTTTCTCTCTCTCTCAAAATAAATAAGTAAACTTAAAAAAAAATTGTCTTACCTGTAACTCTTTCCCAGGACAGCTGTGACTGAATAAGCACTGTGTGGTTGCTGTTGACTGATGTGCTGTTTTCCCTGAAAGTGGGACAGGAAATGGAGAAGAGACCTACTTTTCACTGTGCCTTCTCGCTCCTGAGCTTGAATATCAGCTTGCTCCTGAGATTGTCCTGGAATACTGGACAGGGCAGAGAAGGGTTAAAGAAAACAGAAAGATGAAACTCCATAATTAAAAAAAGGAAGAGAAGTTGCATTTTAATTTAAGCACTAGGAATTCAAATCAAATGATCACAAAGCACTATTTTATCTCAAATTCCACTTGGTCATTGCCAGTATATAGGAAAGCAATTGAATTTTGTACATTAACCCCATGTCCTGAAACATTGCCATAATCACTTATTCGTTCTAAAAGTGTTTTTATAAATTTTATCAGAATTTCTTTATAGATAATTATACCTTTGCCAATAAAGACAGTTTTATTTATTCTTTCCCAGTATTTAAAAAAAAACATCTATTTTTGAGGAAGAGAGAGAGAGAGAGTGAGGAGGGGAGGGGCAGAGAGAGAGACACAGAATCCAAAGCAGGATTCAGACTGTGAGCTGTTAGCACAGAGTCCTACTTGGGGCTCAAACCCACAGACCATGAGATCATGACCTGAGCCAAAGTCGGATGCTTAATTGAATGAAGCACCCAGGCACCCCTATTCTTTCCTAGTCTTTTATTTCCTTTCTTGTATTGTTGCATTAGCTAGGACTTCCAGTACAATGTTGAAAAGCATGGTGAGAAGGGGCAAACTTGCCTTGTTCCTGATCTAACTGGGAAGGTTTCTAGTTTCTCACCATGAAGTATGATGTTAGCTATCAGTTTCTTATAGATGTTCTTTATCCAATTGAGGAAGTTTCTCTCTATTCCTAATTAAAAATTATTTTTAATGTTTATTTATTTTGAGACAGAGAGAGAGCATGAATGGGGGTGGGGTGGTCAGAGAGAGAGAGAGAGAGAGAGAGAGAGAGAGAGAGAGAGAATCCCATCCCAAGCAGGCTCTGCATTGTCAGCACAGAGCCTGGCATGGGGCTCACACACCACAAAGATCATGACCTGAGTTGAAATCAAAAGTCAGACGTTTAATTGACTGAGCCATCCAGGCGTCCCTCCCTATTCCTAGTTTATGGAGAATTTTTAATCATAAATTGGTATTAGATTTTGTCTAATGCTTTTTTTGCAGCTATTAATATGATCGTGTGATTTTTCCTCTTTCACCTCTCGACGTGCTGGATTACATTAATTTATTTTTATGTTGTTGAACTTTAAGGAGTATTATTATTGTAATTGTTTTTATATGTAATAAACATTGTACCAATAGCTCAACTGAACAACCTAACAGGTAGGAGAGTCAGTAGCTCTGGGAGACTGAATCCAATGTGTGGTGGCAAAGAATAGAAAACAATGTAACAGAGTGAGGAAGCTTCACTCTATAAACTTGTTTTTTAACATTTATTTATTTTTGAGAGAGAGAGAGAGAGATTGTGTGTGTGAGCAGGGGAGGAGCAGAGAGAGAAGGAGACACAGAATCTGAAGCGGGCTCCAGGCTCTGAGCTGTCAGCACAGACCCCAACGCGGGGCTCCAACTCACAGGCTGCAGGATCATGACCTGAGCTGAAGTTGGACACTTAACCGACTGAGACACCCAAGATCTCCAAGGAAGCTTCACTCTAAATCAGCAAACAAAAGTTTGTATACAAGAATAATAAAGAGAAATACTGAAAAAAATGGTTTCTATTTGAAAAGAGTTTTGGAAAGCTTTCAGTATCTAAACTCAAATTACTCCAAAATTCTCCTGTGGGCCTTGCTCCCCAGTCTCACTCCCAGTCTCAGGGGTGATGGGGCAAGAATGCTCAGTGGTTGAGGCAGAGAACCCATAACCTACAAAACTAGAGCCAACCCTGGTGGCCATCATGTATGGCATAAGGGAATGAGCTGTGCTGTCAATCCTAGCTGTTTGGTGTGAGGAGGATGCCCTTGTGTTCCTTGTAGCATTATTTCCTCACTCACAGTATAGTCTCCCTCAGGGCAGGGGCAGGGGGGGAATCACAGGATGTGAAAGAAAAGGAAAACTCAATTTTCCTTAAAATTTCATTGAAGTATAAAATGAGTTATCAGGAAACATAAATTGGAGACAAAGAGTTCCATAATATTCTAATTTTTTCCATAATCCCATGTTTTTGCATTTGTGTCAGAAGGAAAGATCTCCTTGATTTTCAGAATCACCTTAATATAAGCTTCCTTCTCCCTTCCACTCTCCTTCCTTCTCTTTCTCTGATAAGATCATGTTTTCAAGAGTAGATGTTCTTTGAATTGACATCCATTTCATAATGATGTGTTTTCATTTTTCAGCTCCATGGCAAGATCAAAGAAAAAAAGGGTGTATTTTGAAATAACCTCCTTTCTCTTTTGAAGGCTAGGCATCAACAATTTAAATCAAGGTCATTCTTTCCCTTTGAAATTTATCAAGATGAACTCTGATCCACCTACTCTGATATTCCAAATCAGATTTCTTTTCCAACTGCTGACATTCCTGTTAGACCAGAGAAGAGTTTTTTCCATTTCATCTTAATCCCTTAATTTATCACC
Organism: Puma concolor; assembly: GCF_028749965.1. Lineage (NCBI taxonomy): Eukaryota > Metazoa > Chordata > Mammalia > Carnivora > Felidae > Puma > Puma concolor. The sequence continues at coordinate 124,256,803 of NC_141672.1, read as the reverse complement.
AGTTGATGTGTTCTCATCTTTTCAAAGTAAAATAAGATCCTATTGTTTACTTCTGCAGCAGCTAGATCTCTGGTCTCTGATTTCTTTTTTCTATTTAGACTCAAATTTATATCTAGTGCTCAGGGATTTCTTCAAAACCTTTGGAATTATTATACAACTCTACCTCAAGATGAAGATGTTACACATAATGTGTCTCTAGCTATATATGAGTGTTAATAAAACTGTAGATTTTCATTTTTTCTTTATAGAAGATGAGGGTGCTTATTACCAGGAACAGGTATTTAACAAAACTTATGGGGTACCGAGTAGATGTTAGGTACCCTCAAGAGCACACCATCCAGCTAAGGCGTGGAAAGAAAATGTACACACAAGATGTGAGTGAGAGGTGAAGGACACCAAATGTAGCATCCACTTGAGCCAATGAGATAAAAGACTCTACCCTTTCCTTTCAATTGGGCATAGTTCTAACAGGCTTGGTTGGTTTTCCTCAGAATAGATAAGCAATTGCAAATTATCCAAAGGAGTTGGAGGCAGGTAATCTACCTACTGAAATATTTGATGGTCAAAATCCTGCTATCCAAGGTGGAGTCAGAATATCCTGAAAAAAACCCTCAGAAGGATTCAAATGGCATTGAGCTAGAGTCCCTTTATGATGAAATTAACTGTCCTCCACACTCTACTGGCTCATGAAGATATCACATAAATGTTCCAACGTGAGCTCCATGGCTTGAGAGGCCCCAACTCAGGTAACCACCAGAAATCCACCACACATACATAGAGCAGGAGCTGGGGTATACCTGCCAGAACCACCAGTGCTTCCTACGTGATGTCCTTTGTCCTCTGTTGCATTTTACCATTTACATCCAGCCAAATCCTTGAAGAAGAGACCAGTATATTTTCCTTATTATAGCTTGGAGGGTAGGACTAAATTTCCCAAAGCCATACAACCAGTAATAAGTGGTAAAAGAGGGTCAAACTGAGGCTAGCTGGTTCCAGAATGCTTCTGTTCCTAAAGCATTCTCAGAGTCTTATAATCGATTTACCAGATATCCTTGTTAAAGTCCTGAGCTCCATCCTAACCTAATGGATCAGAATATCTGAAAGTGGAGCCTGGGTTCTGCTTCTCTGGGGAAAGCATGGCATTCTCATACACTGAGTGCAAGAGGCAGTCCATACCCCAGCCAACCCCTAAACTCCAGGTCTCAGGAGACAAGCTGGGCAAACAATGGTGGATGATTTTGACCATGGAAGGACATAATGATGATAGTGATGACAAATATGGCCCAGGTAGCTCTATTACTTCCTCTAGGAACCCCAGTGAAATCACAGAAAAGATGCTTTTGAAAAACAAGAAAATACATGGATGCAGGAACACAGGAAAGGGGTCATCAATAGGCCATTGAAGGTTGAGGAAATCTTGAAAGATATTATTCAGGTGAGGTCTGATTGCTTGGGCAAGTTATAATCTGAATATCAGCAGGGGTTGTCCCCTGGAAGACAGAAGAAACAAGCTTGCATATGTCAGTACAAGAGCAGGAGTGGTGAGGAGATCCAGTAAACTGCTGCATGAGGACTTTAGCTGCATTGGGCCCTTACTTTCTACCTTTTGCCCACAAACAACAATGTGCAAAGTCCTCAGCAGAGGCCTTGGATTTGATGGGGTGGGAGCCCTCTTGAAGGGCAGAGCTAACCCCTATGTAACAAGGCTCCAACAGCCTGTGCACCCAAGGATCTTTGGGTAGTCTTACTGTCCATGAGTTCCACCCTCTTCCCCACCATCTGTACTCATCCTCAGGGCCCTCCTTTCAAAGGAAAACTTGACATGTGGAGAAAACTTGCAACAGCAGAAAAGCAAGATGAACCAACTGATGCCAGAGGAGAGAGAATCCAGAGAGTAGGAGGATACTTAATTAGACATAAATATTAATTGTGTATAGGTATGTATGTAATTGTATAAATATATATACATATAGTATGTATATATAACATAATTACACACATGTTATTATATATTGATTCATATGTAGTACATATTATTATGTACATATTATTATGTACATATTATGTAGTACATAAAATTAATACACAAATCACATATTATATGCATATATCACATTACATATGTGTTACATATACATGCATGTAGAACATGCATGTGCATACATACAGTAGGAAGATGTGACAATGTACTGTGATGAAAAAGGAACCTCTGAGAAACTTAATGTGTTCTTGGGGTTTTGAAACATTGTAAAAAACTCTAAATGAAAGGTGAGGGTAGTATACTAAACCGGGAATGGCTGAATACCAAGCTGTATATCTGGAAGCTGAAATTAAGGAAATTTCCCAGGATCAGAGCAAAAAGACACAAAGGGAAATCCCTCAGAAGAACTGAAGCCAGAAACCATGACCCCAGGTTACCCTTGTGGAGTGTGGACTGAGGGAGAGAGAAGGACTTTGACTTTTCAGTGGGTGCCCTTCTGAACCACGTGAACTTCTTCCTTTATAATATCAGATACCACTTAATAGATATGATGAATTAAACTTGCACGCTGTCCTGGTGGTGGCCAGGAAGGCTCTGAATAGGAATATTGAATCAAACCTGCCACAGGTTCTTTTGGATTTTTGCTGAACAACAAAAGATAAGAGTAAAATATTGCTTATTAGTTCCTTCTGTCACCTAGGGTCAGCATTTCCATACCTATTACATGAGTTTCTCAGTGAACCTTCTCTCTCTCTTTCATCTCAGATCTTCCTTTCCTTTGCCCTAGTTAATGTGTGGTTTGATAGGCATTTGGAATTAATTCAGCATTTGACGTTGAATGTGGAGGAGAACCCACATGGTTGGTGCCAAGGTGTTAAGCAAAGCCCTCATCTATCTGGACAAACTTCAGCCCTCACAGGCAAGTGATTCACACCCAAGCTGCATGCATCTCTGAATGGGGCAAAGGTAAGGCTGATGGCTGCCTCAGCTGCTGATTTCCTTCAACACACAAATGGTGGGAGGAAGAACGTTGGTCACAGAGGGGCGTCTGTCCTCTTTGGTCTTAGTGGAGTGTACCCTTTTGACTCACAGTCTTGCTCATTTGTCTGTCACCAGTTGGTACGTGATGACCACACAGTCTCCTGAGATCCTGCAACACTTGAACATGCATTTGGTTATCCCTGTTTTCAAGTGGGAGTGAATTCACAGTTCTCAGAGGTCTGAGAGGAGATGAAGGATTGCAGAGTCAGCACTGGCCTGGCAAGAGCCTGGCAGAATCCAATAATGGGGTATGTGGTGGGCACAGTTCTAAATTAGTTCCCAAGATCCCTGGCCTTGGTGTACCTGTTCTGCCTAATCCTCTCTCTTTCAGTGGGTCCACACCTGGGAATAAGATAGGATTTCACCCTGCACTTGTGAATGGGATGGATTACATGACGTGGCAAAAAAGGACTTTGTAAATGCAATCAATATGCCCGATCGGTTCACCTTGAGTTAATCAAAAGGGAGATTTACTGTGAGAATGACCTAATCAGGTGAGTCCACAAGAGACAGGAAGTACTAATAGACATCCTCCTCCTTCTGGACATAAAAAAGAAGGCTGCCATATTTTGACTGGAGGGGCCATGTGCCCCAGACCTGAGACTGGCCTATAGGAGCTGATAGTGGCCCCTGGCTGATAGCCAGCAAAAAAATGCAAATCTGTGTCACAACCACAAGGAGCTGAATTCTTCCAAGAATCAGTGAGTTTGAAAGAGAACCCCCAGCCCCAGATGAAACTACAGTCCATGCTCACTCACATCTTCATCTCAGCCTGGTAAGACCCTGAGCAGAGAACCGAGTGAACCCATGTCCAGAATCCTGAGCTAACAAAACTGTGAGAAAATAAATAGGTGCTGTTTTAAGTGTCTGTTAGTTTGTTACACCACAATAGAGAGCAACTGTAAGTGAGATACCCCAGCACATTAAGCTAAGTTCAAGAGTGGGTTCCTTCAGCTGGGGGGAATTGGGCACTGGGGCTGATTCATCACAGTGGCCATATATGCAGAGGGGTAGGTTTCTGAGGGAAGCCTCTCTGTGAGGAATTCTTTGGGAATACACTGTAGGGTGGCGCCTGTATTTGGAGCCAGACATCCTAACGTGATTCTGGGTTCTGGGATCTTCAGGAAATAACTTCACCTCTGTAGGACTCACTATCTGTAAAATGTGGGTAAGCATAGCTCCATACCCGGGACTATTAGGGGATTGAGTGAGACAATTCTTGGACAATTCTAGTCACAGAACTGGTGCCTAGAAAGGGCTCAGTAAACTCTAGTGCATTGTTATTCTATCCCAGAGGGTCACTGGCACACTCAGAGTGGAGTCTCCAAATGTGCCCACTGCTGGTCTCACAGGGACCTGGGTTCTGAACAGGGGTGAACCTGTGAGTGTCTGACACGATAACCAGCATGGGGCTGATGCTGGGCCCTATGGGGACTGGCAGTCATTGTGAAAAGCAAAAATAACACTTAATTCTAATATTAATCCCAGTTGCTAAGGAAAGGGTAAGGAAAAATGCAAGGCCCATTTGAGGACATTTCTATATGCCTGGAGAGAATAGGTACAAATAACAGGAGTTTATGAGGAGGGCTGGCTAAGTTGGCTAAAGGTGGGACCCAGATTAGGGGACTGAATAAGAGATTAGGAGCCTTTGGCCATTTGTCAGGGGATAGGGACTCAGGCACAGTTGTGGACCTCCAGGACAGGATCAGTTGCTGGCCTACGCTGACCATGGTGTCCACCAGTGTATTAAGAGGGACTGAAACTCATGAAAACAAACAAAGCAGAAAAAATTCTCAACTCCAGAACCTCAGAGGTAGAGAGGAGTAATCCAGTCCAGGATCACTAGGTGTGGTTATAGTGGGGACATCCTGCCACACTGATTCCAGAGTAGTAGAGGTAAAAAAAGCCAAACACAGACTAAAGTGGCAAGGACAGATTTTAATCTGAAATATACTACTGCAATAGGGAAAAGAGAACAGTGTGATTTGAGCTTAACTTCTATTTGCTGGGAGGTGACTGTCCCTTTAAAGGAGAACGAGGGAGGAGGGAGGAGGTGAGTGGGGTCTCAGTAGTCAGGGAAGTGAAAAATTACAAGAAGTGGGAGGGAGAATTGATCTATATGGAACCCATCTGGGTTTGTTAACTAGAACTTATCAATGTTAGGCTCCTACCTTCTCGCAGAGACTGGGAGATGGAACCCTATCTTCAGATGTTGCCTGTAACAAACAGCAAATTCATTTGCTTGAATTTTCTCATGCAGGCATTTTGTAGTGGAGGGTGGGGGTGTGTGGTGAGGCTAGGATCAACCTGGGATACAGCCTTGAGCTGTCAGAAACGATGATAGTGCTCTTTACAGGACAAGGTTGGGGCCTCATTGAGAAGAGGGCTCAGAGGAAACTGGCTAGAGTATGGTCAAGAAGATAGCCTCTGTTCAGAACCCCCATGTAGCCCAGGCCCTGCCCCTGTACCCCAACTCCCAGCATTGACTTGCTCCAGTGGGCTTCTGTGCCTCCCACCAGAGAGCCCGAGATGTCAGCCTCAAGGAATGAGGGTGTCAAATTAATTGCATGTTCTGCAGAGAGTTCTAACAGCCTGAGAAACAGCTTTGTGACACCATGATGAGGTTTTTTAATGTCAGCACAGCATCAGGCCCTTCTTCAAGCTCTTCCAGGTCTTGGTCTCAGCTGTCTTCCTTAAACCACACAGAATGCCACCCCACTGACTGTTCTTCAATGCAGTGCTGTTCCACTAGACCCTGCTGTGCTCAGCCCATCCCTGCATCCTCTGGGCTGCAGGCCAGATCTCCTCAGGGACAGGGACCAACAGGCTGGCATGCTGGTGTGGATATAAAGTAATCTTACCCAAGTGTATTTTATTCATTCATTAACTCCATTATGACATCGAGATGTTCCTGGCAGAAAAATCTATTGATTTCTAGACCAAAACCATTTCAAAATCATCTCTTTTTAAGGAAATGGTAGGTGTAGGGGCACCTTGCTGGCTCAGTTGATAGAGCTCAGTTGATAGGCCTCTTGATCACAGGGTTGTAGGTTCAAGCCCATGTTGGGTGTAGAGATTGCTAAAAAGTCTTTAACAACTTTATTTTTAAAGTCTCTCTACCCAATGTGGGGCTCTAACTCACAACCCCAAGGAAGTTTTAAGGGAAGATCGTTATAGATGTTTGCTTCCTGAAACTGGCTGTGTGATGGAGGTGCAGCTCCTTCCTGCTCCCTCAGGAATCACCTCTCCCTTCCCACGGCAAGCATGGGGCAATGATGTGGGGGCTCAGGGAGGGTGAAGGTCTTCTAGGCAGCAGCAGACAAGGGTGTTCATACTACGGAGAAAATGTTGAGGAAGTGAATGACTAATGGTTGTGTAACACATTCTTGTGCAAATCAGAGAGTTCTGGTTCTCTGCTTTCCATAAACTGAAGGAAGATCTAGTCAGTTTATAGACTGAAGATCAGTAAAAATAATTTCTCATGATCAATTGCCAGGTAATTTTCAGCATATAACTTGGAAGAATCAGAATCTGTATAATAAAACTTCTTCCATTATCATGTAATTATTTTGTGAAATTTTTCTCCATGCATATATACAAAAGAATAGAAACACAACTTAAATGATTTGGAAAAAGACAGTACCGTTCATCTCATTATAAGATGTATTTCTGATTCATGCATATTTTAAGTAATTATTAATAATTATTTATCAAAAGTTATAAAGCATTTTGCTTCAATTAATTGAGTGCTAATAATAATAATAATTACAATGATAACTCAATCTTGAAAAAAGTCATTTAACATTTAGAGACTTATGTTTATAGAAAATTAAAATGTTACATTTCTACACATATTTTTGTTTCAGAAAACTCAACTGTAGAGCTAAAAAAGACTAAGACATTATAATAAAAATTGTTTGAAAATTATAAAAAGTATCATTTATAATTATGTGGGGGACAGGGACTAAAAATATGGATTGAAGGAGAAAAATCAGTAATATAAAATTAAGTTGTTTTATTTTAGAAAGAGCTTGTTCATGCATTATTAAAATGGATGATGGCAGATATCAAATTTTCAGGCTATTTAGATTTCATGGGACACATTTAAGAAGTATGTACTTTTTGGGGCACCTGGGTGGCTCAGTTGGTTAGGTATCTGACTCTTGATTTCAGCTCAAGTCATGATCTCATGGTTTGTGAGTTCGAGCCCCACATTGGGCTTCTTACTGACAGTGCAGAGCCTGCTTGGGATTCTCTCTCTCCCTCCCTCTCTCCCTCTCTCCCTCTCTCCCTCTCTCCCTCTCTCCCTCTCTCCCTCTCTCTCTCTCTCTCCCTCTCTCCCATGCTCACTCTCACTTTCTCTCAAAATAAATAAATAAACTTTTAAAAAAAGAATGTACTTATTGTAATGTTAACATATGCCATATGATGAAAGTTAAATCTCTTAAATTATTTAGATGTGTGATTAAAAATGTTAAATTGTCATCTTAAAAATATACAAGGAGGTATGTGATAACTTCACATTCTTTTAGGGAGTGAGAGTCCAAAGGTTTGCAGACCTTGTGGAGAGAACCAGGATTGGAGGCATTCTCTGAGGTCATGAGAAGGCAAGTTACTAGTACTAGGTGTTACTAGAAATAGTGATTACCAAGACATTAGAGTGTTCTTCTGAGATCCACTCCCATGGAGCTACTAAAAAGAATGGAATATATAAGTGAACAAGGGAGAAGTATCTAAGCATCAAGACAGCGAAAGTAATAACCTGGAGGAAAATCAGGATTTCACGACATAGCAAATTTAAACTTCTGTATGTCAAAAAACTTCTCAACTAAAAGTAAACATTAGTAGTTATAGCAGTGGTTTTCAAACTTTGTCTTACAAATAACTAAAAGTAAAATGAAAAACTTCATACCTTGTACACATTGTAAAAAATGGCTTTTGACATATTTCATCTTAAGTTTATATATTTGAAAACAATGTAATTTCTGGTATATTGCAAATATTGGCATTTAATATATGTATGTTGTCATTCTGTTTAGTGTATACAATGAAATCTAAATCCTCTAGTCATATGAAATACACCATCATCCTTAAAAAAATACACAGGCCGGGTGCTTGGATAGCTCAGTCGGCTACGTGTCCGACTCTTGATTTCAGCTCAGGTCATGATCTCATGGTTGTGGGATGGAGCCCCGTGTCAGGCTCTGTGGTGAGCATGGAGCCTACTTGTGATTCTCTCTCTCTTCCTTCTGCCCCTTTCCCACTGTGTGTATGTACTCTCTCGCTCTCTCAAAAAACAAAAACAAAACAAAAATGAGCAAAATCTTTGACAGCTTGACAATATAAGGTTTTTTTTTCTTTTGTGTTTCTTTTTAACTTCCCCATACAACTTAATATAGTTTATTTTTTGCTTAAATGTCTTTTATTGATTATCAATTATTCTATCATACTCTATGTCACAAAACATGCATGCCAGTTGATCAAAACAACAAATGCACTAAAACTGTTATTAAATAATTATGATAGGGGCACCTGAGTGGCTCAGTTGGTTAAGCATCCGATTTTGGCTCAGGTCATGGTCTCTCTGGTTCATGAGTTCAAGCCCCATGTTGGGCTCTGTGCCAACAGCGCAGAGCCTGGAGCCTGCTTCAGATTTTGTGTCTCCCTCTCTATCTCGCCCCTCCCCCACTAGCTCTCTCTTTCTCTCTGTCTCTCTCTCAGAAATAAACATTAGAAATATAATTATGATAATTGTATTGGAAATGCATCAGTTGATAAACTTAATACACGGATGAGGATTCCTTTTCAGTTGGTCCATGCATCCATGAATGAACATTGCTAATGCTAGAATGTGGTAGAGTTCAGCATTGAAGCTATTCCTATTTTAGCATATTATAGCTATAGCACTGAAAAGTTTTGATGCATAGGGCTGATTTTTATTACAGCAAGAATATTCAGTTCTTTGGATTCTCTGGAGTTATATGTCCCAAATCACATCATAATCTATCATTACATATTATTTTCAAGGATCTGTTTGATGCCTGCTTGATTCAATTTTGTTAAAAGTAAAAATTGGAAGCATACTAGCTATGACTTGCTACCATGTCAGTGAAGTCATTTACTCTCTCAATTTCTGGGAGATGTGTAGGAAAAAAGCCTTTATCAGGATTAACAATGTGAAGAGGTAATTTAAAAAAGATGAAATCTTTCTCATACATTTATAAAATGAACACATGTTAAGGTTTTTTGTTTGTTTGTTTGTTTTTAATTAAATAGGCTCCATGTCCAACGTAAGGCTCAAACTCATGACCCTAAGGTCAGGAGTCTCATTCTTTACCAACTGAGCCAGTCAGACACCCCAAAGATATTATTTATCATTATCAGTGAGGAAACTAGTAAGATGTTACAATCAGTTTAAAGGAAACTACAAGAACAGACACTTATTGATCAGGAATGTTGATAGGAAAGTGCAAATGAAGGCAGAAGGGCTGTCCCCTTCCATTTGGAAAAGGAAGGCAGCTATATTGCCACGGGAAGGTGGAATTTACAGCACTATAGGCAGGAAGGATTTTGCAGTGTCTTCGACCTGCTGGAGTATAAAATAACTCATGGCAGAGAAAAGCAAGAATTTGATACACTGAAAATGTTTGCTCTGGAATTTAGACAATGCTTACTTCTCTACTGAAGCAGGAATTTTCTATGAGGACTATCCCTGTTTCTTTTTCACTTTCAGGTTCCTAATAAAAAATTGGAAAAATTGAAACATTAATCTCAAAACACTTTTGCTAATACAATATTTCTTTATAAAACACTTTAATCATATACTTTACATATATTTTTATTACAACCTTGAAGCTGTGGATTTAATGACTCTATCTATGGAAAATTAACACATTAACACACCTGTCACATCAAGTCAATTTGTTAGAAAATTATCTTTATATGTAAATAAATGAGTTAACATTAATTTTGAGGAATATTACCCAAAACACCGAGAAATAAATATGCAACCTGTTTTTAAAGACAGATTATCAATAGCAGTCAAGATTAAAACAATGCTGATTAATTATTAATCAATTATCCATTCTATTAATTTATAAAGAAAGGTAACAATGCTGTTTAGCATAACTTAATTTTTTAAAAAGTTATTTATTGTTTAATTTACACCCAAGTTAGCATATGGTGCAACAATGATTTCAGGAGTAGACTCCTTAATGCCCCTTACCCTTTTAGCCCATCCCCCCTCCCACAACCCCTCCAGCAACCCTTTGTTTGCTCTTTATATCTTTTATGTTTTGTCCCTATCCATGTTCTTATATATATATTTGCTTCCCTTACCTTATGTTCATCTGTTTTGTATCTTAAATTCCTCATATGAGTGAAGTCATTCGATATTTGTCTTTCTCTGACCGACTAATTTCGCTCAGCATAATACCCTCCAGTTCCATCCATGTAGTTGCAAATGGCAAGATTTCATTCTTTTTCCTTGCCAAGTAATACTCTAGTGTATGTGTGTGTGTGTGTGTGTGTGTGTGTGTGTGTATACATATATACCACATTGTCTTTATCCATTCATTCATTCATTCATTCATCAATGGACATTTGGGCTCTTTCCATACTTTGGCTATTGTCGATAGTGTTGCTATAAACATTGGGGTGCATGTGCCCCTTCAAAACAGCACACCTGTATCCCTTGGATAGATTCCTAGTAGTGCAATTGCTGGGTCATAGGGTAGTTTCATTTTTACTTTTCTGAGGAAACTCCATACTGTTTTCCAGAATGGCTGTACCAGTTTGCATTCCCAAGCATCACTTAATTTGTAATAATGAAATGTTATATGTAGTAAGAGTTACATATATGGATGAGGAGCATAGGAAAATCCCTGATATCCCTTCCATAAATGTGTAGGCAAGCATGCATTGAACTCTAGTGTTTGGCTTAAATAAAAATTAAACAAGTTTTTTTTTATTATTAAACAAAAATTACTTTTAAAACATCAGAAAATGAATCCATTAATTTTTTTAGGCTACATGACAAGCTTTGCCTTGATCTTAGCCCTAGTGTATAATTTTTGTTTTTTTGTTACTAAAAGACAGAACATATTGAACATTCTATCTAATCATATAAAAGTCAGACTTTATGATTGGAATAAATATTTCATGATCTTGTTTGACCACATAGGTTTGATTTCCTTCTTGAATGATACATTGAATCTGAAAGAAAGCACATAAAATATTTATTTGCCTGTCTTGCATATCTTGAAAAAATTGCTAGTCTTGGAAATACATTCTATTTACAGCAAAACAACATTAACATGCATTGCTTCTAGCGTTTGGAGACACTTTCATTTCTTGACAGTGGTATCTCTATTAATGCACTTGGAGAAAGAACAAAAGATATTTTTAAGAATCTGACAATCTCTTTGCTCTCACAGGACCCTTGTTCAGGAACTATACATCCTTTGACAATAATGGGGTGGGAGACGAATTAGCCAAAAGGGGTGACGTCACTCCCTCTTCTGCACTATAGAAACACTGATTTCAGAACATCCCAACAAAGACCACAGTCTCAGCTTATAGGGACAGCGTCACCAGTGACAGCCCTGTGCATAAGAGCAGGAAAACAGAGCCTTACGCAAACTTAAGATTTTATCAGCTAATGAAGGATGATATTTAGAAGGGTGTCTTGGTGTGGTAGTCTTTAATACTCTTATCCAGCTGGTCATGGGTGAGGAACAGACCCTGCTTTTGTTATTTGGGGGAGGCATTGTAGAAAGAGATCCTATGTAAACCAGCTGCAGAGGCTCAGGCACCGGGACTTGAGGAAGAATTTACTGAATTTATATAACTTGCAGAATTGTTACCTAATAACTTTATACCAATATTCTCCCTGGAAAAGCAATACTTACCCTCAGGATTAGTTTAAAGGCCTCTGAGAAGAGGGAGAAAAGAGCTGATGCAGTTGAAACAGGTGCTTATAACCCACATGGCCTCACCCCTGAGACCAGGCACAGCAGCAACACCTAGGCCCTTGTTTGAAATTCTTGGCACCCACCCTAAACCTACTGCTTCAGTTCCATGAGAAGTCAGGTCCTTTGCTGGCTGCTGAGCAGATTTCTTATTGGTGGAGTATTTTAGGGGTCATGGGGGTGAGTGGTAAGTTTCATCCAAGAAAGTCTAACAAAAAACAAGGGAAATCTTGTATATACTTACTTAATATTTATGAATAGAAATTGAGCAAAGAACATAAGAGATGAAATACAGTCTCTTAATAAATACGAAGAAACTTGTACCTCTCAAATATAAAAATGCAAAGAATAAAAATAGTATTTTTGCCTATTGTCAAAGATTGAAGGAAAACAGTGAGATAATTGCTATTATTAGCAAGGGTTGCAGGAAAGATTAAATAGTAGCTTTATATTCTACTGGTGTGACTATATGTCATTAAAGGATTGTATTTGTGGAGAGCAATTTTGCAAAATGGATCCAGAATGATTCAAATACTTACTCTTTGAAGTCATATTTTACTTCTAAGCATTTTGTCTACAAAAATATGCACAACTCAGTTTTCTCTATAAGGATGTTAATTTTAGGATTATTTATTTATGATAAAATTTGCTCATAGCAGACCTATTAATTAAAGGGAAATACTTTGATTTATTAAGACATTCACCAGATGAATATTATGCCTCAATTTCCAATCTAGTCTCAAAGAAAATTCTTCTTTAAAAATGTTTATTTATTTATTTTGAGAGGGAGAGAAAGTGAGTGCACCAGCAAGCAAGAGAGGGGCAGAGAGAGAGAGAGGGAGAGAGAGAATCCTAAGCAAGCTCTGTGCTGTCAATGCAGAGCCTCATGAGGGGCTTGATCACACGAACCATAAGATCATGACCTGAGCTGAAATCAAGAGTCAGATGCTTAACCAACTGAGTCACCCAGGGTCTCCAATGAAAATCCTTTTAAATTTAAGTATAGTTGACATATGTTATATTAATTTCAGGTGTGCAACATAGTAATTCGACAATTCTATGCATTATGCAATACTCACTGTGACAAGTGGAGTTACCATCTGTCACCATACAAAGTTATTACAATATCTTTGTTGACTATACTCTCTATGCTGTACTTTATATTCCTGTAAGCTATTTATTTTGTAATTGGAAATGTGTACTTCTTGATCCCCTCTATCTATTTTGCCCATGCCCTCCCTCCCCTTCCTTCTGGTAACCACCAATTTGTTCTCTGTATTTATGAGTGTTTCTGTTTTTTGTTTGTGTCTTTAACTTTTTAGATTCCACATATCACTGAAATCTTATTGTATTTGTCCTTTTTTGCCTGACTTATTTTATTAGCATAATATCCTGTAAGTCCATCCATGTTGTTGTAAAATCTCATTCTTTTTTATGGTTGAGTAATATTCGAGTGTGTGTGTGTGTGTGTGTGTGTGTGTGTGTGTGTATGGATGTGTGTGTGGGTACCACATCTTCTTTATCCATTCATCTATCAAAAGACATAAGTTCTTTCCATGTTTTGGCTATTGTAAATAATGCTGCAATAAACAGAGTGGTGCATATATTTTTTTGAATTAGTGTTTTTGTCTTCTTTAAGTAAATGCCCGGTATTGAAATTACTGGAGTGCATGGTATTTCTATTTTTAATTTCCTGGGGGAAACTTTATACTGTTTTCCATGGTGGCTGTACCAATTTACGTTCCCACCAATGCATGAAGGTTCCCTTTGAGAGAAAATTAAATAAATTTTTAATGTTTATTTATTTTTGAGAGAGGGAGAGACAAGAGTGTGAGGGGGGAGGGGTAGAGAGAGAGGGAGACACAGAATCTGAAGCAGGCTCCAGGCTCTGAGCTGTCAGCACAAAGCCCAATGTGGGACTCAAACCCAGGAACCACAAGATCATGGCCTGAGCTAAAGTCAGATGCTTACCTGACTGAGCCACCCAGGCAACCTATCCCTTTGAGAGAAAATTTAGTAACATGGCAGAAAGGCTGACAATATATTACATGCAAGGAGCAGATACAAAACCTTACATACAACATACACTTCATGAAGAGAAGAATCAAGACCTTGAGTTTCTTTTGACTTTTACCTTTCCCCAATCCTCCTACTACATGATGACTGAGCATTTTATGCATTAACTGAACAGCATTTTGAGCATTTTGAGCACCCTACTAGCATGCCAAAAATTTAGCTTTGGCAACGTTTAGGCAATTATTTGAATGTATCTTATTACATTTTGTTATTATTTTATAAAATAGAGAGGAAAATGGAGCCATGAAAGGGCTGTGGCAAGAGATGCTCTTACAAGCATAAAGAAATCAACGTGAATCTGGAAATCCGAAGGGATCATCACCCACAATCATACCTGCTTTGACTTAGAGTTTATACTCAATTGATTAGGAAAATTTCAAAATTAATGATGGTGCTCATAATGCCAAAAATAAACATTGAAGATTGTGTCTGGATGGAAATATTTGATTAAGAATTTGTAATTTCTTTGAATTATGTTTTAAAGTAGGAATCTGTATGCAAAAAAAAATCTTGGAAGGCAATATAGCAGAATAGTAAAATATTAAAAATGGTTATTACTGGATGGTGGGTTTACTCTCAGCTGTATTTTATAAATGTCCTAAAAAGAGTATGAATACTGTTAGAATATGATAAAACAGTAAGTTATTCTTTTTTTTTTTAAATTTTTTTCAACGTTTTTTATTTATTTTTGGGACAGAGAGAGACAGAGCATGAATGGGGGAGGGGCAGAGAGAGAGGGAGACACAGAATCGGAAACAGGCTCCAGGCTCTGAGCCATTAGCCCAGAGCCCGACGCAGGGCTCGAACTCACGGACCGCGAGATCGTGACCTGGCTGAAGTCGGACGCTTAACCGACTGCGCCACCCAGGCGCCCCAACAGTAAGTTATTCTTAAGGGGGAAAGAAGAAAACTTACCCCATTAACTTGGCAAATATGACTGAATATATTAATGCTGCTTACAACAAGATGGTGCTCTTCTTTGAGACTATCCCAGCTTGACAAAATTCCTTTTGAAATGTGGCCTTCAGAACCTATCACAACTCCTGGTGCAAATGATCACCTGGGAGGACATGAGGAGATTGGACAGAATCAGAAAATCTCAGAATCATTTAGATTGATGGCTCTCCTGACACTTGAACCTCCGGTACCATTTACCCATTAGTACTCATTTGCTTCTCTAAGAGAAGAACTTCAGTTGTATGAAGGCAGCTTTCCTGCCTCTCACCTTTATTTTTTCCTAAAATTTACTGATATTTATGATGCACCAGCCACTCTGATATGCCAGAGGCTCTTTCACATTATTTAGTGCTATTTTTTTTTTCTTTTTCATAATTCCAACTGGTTCTTTTAGTCATTCCCCTATGATGTAGTGCTGGGTGCCATCATGATCTTGGACACTCTTTTGTCTCTACGTTATGATTTGTTGATGCCCTTTGACATGTGACGATGTAGTGCTGGGTGCCATCATGATCTTGGACACTCTTTTGTCTCTACGTTATGATTTGTTGATGCCCTTTGACATGTGACGACCAAAATGAACACAAAAGTGGCCTTACCATGCAGAGTACAAAGGGAGAGAGGACTCTGTTTCATGACTGTAGTTGACATGACTGCCATGACTTTGTTGTGAGATTACACATGTGCAGGCTGCTACACGGAGAGGGTTTGCTAAGGTATGTGCTCAGCCCACAGATGTAATCTGAGCCTGTCATCTGCAGACAGATGTCCCTCTGTCTCCAGTCTTTCCCCTTCTTCCCATCCTGAGATGGCAATCAGAACTCTCTTTCTTAAACACCTCCAAAGATTTCCCCCTCTGTTCCACTGAAGGGTCTTCTCACTTTTACTGTTGTGTCCTTTGGGGACTTTGCCATTGGGGACATTCGTCCTAGTTAATGGCTTAGCCCCAACCAACCTCCCTGCCTTACTTTCCTGCCAGTCATTCCTGCTTCATGGCACAGTCATGGGGCAGCAGTTCTCAATGCAGGTGGGTGGGTGGTGGTTTTACCCCGACAGAACATTTGATGAGGTGTGGAGGAAGCCCTGGTTGTCATGACTTGGGGAGGAGACCCTACTGGCAACTAGTGAGTAGGGCCAGGCATGCAGATAAACATCCTACAACAAAGAATTATCCAGCCTAAAGTGTTGATTCTGTTGGAATTGAGAAACTTTGCCCTAAAGGAACAAAGAGTGAAAAATTAATAGATGTAAAGTGCTCAAGAGATCTCTGGGTTACCAGTGAACCCTCAGTAAATTCTAGCTATTATGAGGATGGTTTCACATCTAAGGCACTGCACAGAGGCATGCAACCTCATGTGGACATCGATCTCTCACACCAGTAGAGTCCCTGGTGCTCAGGCAGCACTCACATATGAGGATGGCACAGTGGGAAGAACATGGTGACGACCCCTTGCTGGGGTACTAACACCCCCAAGTTCTTGAATTCTAAGGCTAAGTAGGAAGAAAAGAGGTTGTTAGAGTGCATTTATTTATTTATTTATTTGATACAGAGAGAGAGGGAGGGAGGGAGAGAGACAGTTCCAAGCAGGCTCCACACCCTGTGCAGAGCCTGACATGGGACTTGATCACAGTACTGTGAAATCATGACCTGCACTGAAATAAAGTATCCGAGGCTCAAATGACTGAGCCATGCAGGCTCCCCTAGAGTGCATTTATGATTAATTTTACAAACTTAAAATTCCTGCATATATGAATTTGAATTAGGCAATAGAAAAAGTAGGCAATGACCTTATTCTATAACGGAAGTACATATTCTCTTGTCTTTTGCTTGTATAAAGTTGGCTATAATCTACAGAGGTGTGAAGATACCATTTCCACACAAATAGCTCAGACCTTCTCAGTGAGCTTGAAACCACTTAAAATCTTGGGCGCCTGGGTGGCTCAGTTGATTACACACCCAACTCTTGATTTTGACTCAGGTCAAGATCTCACAGTTTGTGGAATTGAACCCCCTGTTGGGCTCTTTGCTGACAGCATGGAGCCTGCTTGGGATTCTCTCTCTCTGCTTCTCCCTGGCTCTCTCTCTCTCTCTTTCTCCCAAAACCAGCTAGATCCTGTATTTCTCTATAATGCTCCCCTAGCCCCTTCCTCCAGGCAGGCTTGCTGTCTTTTGAAGGTCTTTGCCTGCTGCAAACTGTTGTCTTAAAAAGTAATAAAGCTATTGTTCCTCTTTATCCCAAATTCTGTCTTCAAATTCTATTTTGGCTCTGAAGCTCAGAGGTCAGTTTTTGACAAGAAGCTCAGAATGTGGGAGCAGAGAGAAAAGCCTAATGAAATGAGTTCTTATCCCACACCTGTGCCTTCTCAGGGCTTCTGTGGAAGTGTATGATCCCTAACAGTTTCTCAGGGGTTCCCCCTGCCCCTCAAGGGCACAGTCAGCACATGTCTTTTGCATCATGAGTGTAGCTTTCTCTTGGGAACCTGGGAAGTACTAACCTAAGCAAGAATGGATGATTCATGGAGAAGGTTAAATATTGGCCAAAACTTTAAATGACCAAAATAGCTTTCTTTGAAAGTTCTCAGAGTATTTGGGGCTTTGGGAAATTTTAGTTCTTAAAATAATACTACAGTTGCTCATTTGGCCTTCAAAGTAGCTGCATGTTGTAGAGATGAAGGGTGGAGAATGAATGCCTAAAATCTCTGTTCCAAAGCTAAAATCCACTGAAGGCTAGGGTTGTGCTTTGTGGTTTATGGGTTGCCAAAACGGAAACGTGCTCCACTCCAGAGGAATGTGTTGAAAGTCCTTCATAGAACCCTCTTGTTTCCCTGTCTGAAAGGTGGATTGTCCTGGTGTATGGTGAGTTGTCACATACGTGAGGTACTAGCTGTCCTGTTCTCAAGCTGTAGCAAAGCACAGAGCTATAAAGTCTGTGTATGCTACACAGCAATGTGCTGGACAGGTTTCCGGGAGCCTCTGGTGGGCTGTTTCTCAGGCTAATACATCCCAGAACTGACCTGGAGCAAGTGCTCTCATGGAACTTATTGTTACCTTCCCCTTCTGATTCACCTCTCTCCTTTGGGCACACCTTTCAAGAATAACTAAATCCCACCTGATTTCAGAGACAGGACAGTAGTTCATATGTTTGAGCAACTTCTCAGGTGGTATTAAAACCTACTGATGTTAACATTCCCTGAAAAATGATTCATATTTGATAGCAATATACCCATTCAAGAAAGCAGTTGAGGTGATGGCCCATTCTGTCTACGTGCCTCATCCGTTTGGCTCTAGTGGGCTGGGTGGTATCTGTCCCCTCACTCTCTCCCCACTGACAGCTCCTCAAGGCCCATAATCCCTTTTACTCTGGGTTTCCACAAATGCCACAAAGGGTGAACACAGTGTTCATAGTGAGCGTCATAATTAGGTAGAGAATCTGGCCTCAACTCTGTATTTCATATATTATATTTTACCTGTGGCTACATGAGAACATAATAACATAACTGCTCCATGTGCTCACTGCCCATGCAGCCTGCTAGCATCTGTGGACACTGCTGCCTCTGGTCACCCTGTCTCAGGCCCTAGCCTCTGCCCTAGCTGTCCTGCCCTAGACCTTCTCTCCTTCAGCTAAATGCATTCCTCACAAGCCATCTACCACTCACAAAACTCAGCATTGCCACCTGCCCTGCTTCTCTCTGGAACAACCTTCAATGCTCTTTTTGGAATTTGATCTTCTTTTTGATATTCCAGTTGATCCAGCTTGCACACACACTTGATGGCTTTTGTACATTATGCTTATTAGCCTGAGCTGGTTGGTGTCTGCTGTCTACCCATCTTCTAGGCCCTGGGGAGTCCTACAGACTACTGAGATTTGTGGAAGGCTTCCGACAGGTGGGGCATGATTTGAAGGCTAAGAGGCATCGCGCTATCTTCAGTGTTCAGCACACCGTAGCGTGTGTGAGTAAACTGGGATTTTTCTTTGCCCCCCTCCCCTTCCACCTCGCCACCTCAGGAAGGCAAAACATGCAGAGGTAGGTAGTGTGCCATAGACAACAGTGCCATCTAGTGGTGCACTCGCAGCCGGCAGCGAAGATTATGAGACAGGGAGGTTTGTTGGAAACGTCAAATTGAGGCTGCAGTAACATCTTGGCTTCAGCGTATGTGCAACTCTTCTGGGGCAAACGCGGGATAAAAATGGCTTAACCCCAAAACACTCCTTTGCTTTTCATTCGTATTCCTTTCCTCGACTTTAAATAAACATGTAATTTTTATCGTATATCTGTCCCTAATTTAGGCATTTTCCAAAGCAGCTAACATTGCTAAAATAAAATCGCCCTCCGATCTATTTTCTGCCTAGATGGTAGCCTTTGTCAAATCCTTTTTTTCTGTTTTTATTGGGAAATCTCATAATGAAAAATCTCTTCTTCCAGATTTGTATTTGATAGAAAGGTGGTCTAAGAAGTGAGCATGCTGTGTCCAAACCTAATAGTCAATCAAACACTTGAGACATTTAAGAAGAGCAAGGCTGAAGTATAGGCTGATTGGCTATCACAGAATCAGAAGGTTCCCCAGAAATGAAGGAACACTGTGTTCATGGAAAGTCCTGAGGATGAGGATGTCCCTGAAAGTCCATGTATCACAAAGGGAGGGAAAGACAGAGCCAGCAGCAAGTAAGACAGAGAACAAAGCCTGGAGTTTTATTATTTTTAAAATATTTATTTATTTATTTATTTATTTATTTATTTATTTCATTTATTTAAAAAGTTTATTTATTTTGAGAGAGAGCGTGAGCAGGGGAGGGACAGAAAGAGGGAGAGAGAATCCCAAGCAGACTCTATGCTGTCAGCAAAGAGCCTGACACTGGGCTCCAGCTCAGAAACCATGAGATCATGACCTGAGCCAGAACCAAGAGTCAGGCACAACTGACTCAGCCGCCTAGGTGCCCCCAAAGCCTAAACTTTTAAAACATGGGCCTACTTCTTTTAATTTTATTGAGGAGACAAAATGTACAGCCAGCCCACTGTGAGCTTATCTTCACCCCTGCATTTTCTAGCCACTTAATTTGTAAAGAAAATTCTAACATTGATGTGGAAAATGAATTAAATTTTACACAGTGTATTTGGTAGGTTAAGCACAAAGATGTTCTAATTAAGTTTATTTCTATTACACCCTCAGTTAAAGAATTATTCGTATTCAGGGGGGCCTGGGTGGCTCAGTTGGACTGAGCATCTGACTTCGGATCAGGTCATGATCTCGCAGTTTGTGAGTTCGAGCCCCTCATCTGGCTCTGTGCTGATAACTCAGAGGCTGGAGCCTGCTTCAGATTCTGGGTCTCCCTCTCTCTGCCCCTCCCTCAACTGCACTCTGTCTCTCTCTCTCTGTCTCAAAAATAAAAATAAAAACATTTAAAAAATTAAAAAAAAATTATTCTTATCCAAAGCCAACATTGATAGTGGGAGGAAGCATTTACAAAGTGAGGATAAGTCTGTCCTGGCTCTGGGAATTTTTTAAGAGTCCAGGAAAACAGCTGGCGGGTTTGCTAGCCTGATGATTCGACCTAAGATCCTAAAGAATGTTCACTGGCAATCTAAATATACAACTCATGTGCGTCATAATTCCATTTCCCTGAAAACCTGTGACTTTCCCATGAACAATTTTTCTTCATAAAAGTTAATTTAACTTGACATCCTCCAAATAAGAGCAACACAATGTTCTGTGCCAGTATGAGGAGCAGTCATGAAGTTTATGGTCTAATAGAGGTATGACAAGGAAGAGTTGTCATTTGGACACTCATAAATCAAGCAAATATAGTGCTACAGAAGGTTGAGCTTTGATCATTCATGCAAAGAGAAAAAAAAACCACATCTCCTAATTTCCCCTATTTTGTTTATATTTGATGTATTATGGCCTCATGGTACCAAGATATATGTATTTTAGTCCAGCGAATTTATTGGGAAATGTATTTTAGTGATAAATGCAGAGTTTTATAGAGATTGAGAATAATATGTCAAATTGGCCTGGAAATTAATATAGTTTAGCAATTCAACAATATAAACGTCCAGAGTTTGTCTTTTACAGAGTTTTAATCCCTTAAGGAGTTTCAGTATCTCATCTTTCATTTTTATTTGAGAAAATAAAATCCTTGTTATTTGAAGTGGCTTGGATCCAGAAAGGTCAGACAGATCCATCCCAATGCTTCTATCAGTCAGCCCTTCCTCACCCAGGACCCACGCATGAGCCAGCCTCACCTTTCCTAGTCCTGGGCAGAGGTCTTGGGCTGCCTCCGCATACACTCAGCAGAGTTCGTAGACTAAGTCAGCATCTGTCTTCCATTTACATCCACTATTTCCTAAGTGTCTACAGATCTCATCACGACTCATAAAATATGAAATAATCTAAAAATATCACTGAGTTATGGTTTTTTTTATGTGCGATCTTTCAAATTAATGCTACTAAAAATGCAACCTTGATGCTTGCTCTACTTTCTGAACAATTTCACTGGAAATGTCCTGGCATCTGAGCTTAAACACAAACCCTATCTATAACATGACTTTTTGAATAATTCTTACAGGTTTTTTTTTTCCTGTACATCATGATCATGTGCTACTTTTGCTAGTGATTTTATGACAAGTGAATTATGATAACTCATGGAAGTCAGTTCCTGGTTATAAAGAACTTAGAGCTTAGTGGGCATCATGGCAGTACTGCATGGCTTGAACGTGGCCCCAGTCCTCAGAAGACATCAGAGGCTGTAGCCTGCAGCATCTTTAGAATCCAGCTGTATTGTTTCATGTATATCTATGGTTCATATGAGGTTTTTCCCTATGCTGTTGGTATCTCTGAGTTCCTTGAGGAGAGTTATCAGAGGATTCTTAACTGTTTGCATGGGGACCTGGGGGCAAATCTGGACCTGGATGGAGTATTGTCTTCACCTGACATAGATGTTGGAGCCAGGCAAAGCTCCAACACCTCCTAACTTTATGTGGAGAGGACAACCTATTTGGTTTTGTTGGAATTTTAGAATTTTATAATCCTTGGGTGACATTAGTGGTTACAACATCAAGCCTGACCAGTTTTGATAGAAGAACCTCCTCAGAATGGGAGTTTTTTCTGAGATGTGACTTGGCTGGTATGATGGTTAATTTTATGCAAGTTGACTGGGCTAAGGTGTGTCCAGATAGCTGGCAAAACATTATTTCTGGCTGTGTCTGGGAGGGTATCTCTTGAAGAGATTAACATTTGAATTGGCACACTGAGTAAAGGAAATTGCCCTCAGGAATGCAGGTGGGTATATATAATCCAATCCTTTGTGGGCCCAGATAGAACAAAAAGGCAGAGGAAGGAGAAATGTGTTCTCTGCCTAACCTGGGACATGGGTCTTCTCTTGCTCTCAGAAATTAGTGCTCCTGGTTTTTGGGCTTCAGTCTTGCCTAGAACCACATCACCAGCTTTCCTGGGCCTCCAGCTTGCGGACAGCAGACTGTGGGACTTCTTTGCCTCCATATTCACATGAGCCAATCCCTCATACTAAATCTCTTTCTCTGTGTCTATATATATCTTATTGGCTCTGTTTCTCCAGAGAACCTAATATAGATGAAGTCTCCGTAAAACACCAGGAGGGTGTTGGAAACAGAGAAGACTGTGTCTGAAGAAACTTGAATCCGAGCTGAAACCAATGTATGAAAGAAAGAAGGAAAGAAAGGAAAGTCAGTAATGAGGCTTCCTGTGGGTGCCCCAACTGGGTGGGAGGGGTTTGGGGGAGGCTGTGGGGCCCTTTCCTCCACCTCCTGCCTGGCTGTCCCCAACCTTCCTCCAAAGAAGCAGTTTTCTGCAGACACCCTGACCCACTTTCTGTCCACTTTCATTTGGGTTTCAAGTTATTTCTGTAGTGCTAATATTTTTGGAGGGGGTAGGAAGGCCGGTATTCTAATATACTGAGCTACTTTAAAATATTGAGGCATTGCTATTTTTGTTGGTGTAAAACTGCCTTTTTCAGTGTTTACTCTGAAACATTTCATATTTAGGGTTATAAACCCCATTAGAATTTTATATCTAAAAGATGTCCACCCATTTAGAAATTGTTCTGATCACTTCTTTCTCTGTTTATAACACTTCTGAGTTCTCTTACTGGGTTTTTAATTGCCAGCTCTCAGCTTATGAGTAGGTCCAGCAGCTTTATCTCTTTTTGATTTTCCCTAGGAGAGGTTCCTAAAGGCTGCTTCTTACAGATGTGGTGGTGGTAGTGGTGGGTGAGGGGTTGGAGGGCAGAACAGAAGTTGCCACAGTATGCAAAAGGCTGGGGCCTTTGGGAAAAGGATCCCAGTGATAAGGTGGGAAGATGGGCAAGAACTATTTCTCTGGTCAGTTTAGAGATAAGGAATACAGATAAGCAGTAACCATCTAAAGCGATATGGTATGTGTTAGACAGAGAACAGGAACCCACGTCTTGTTTTGACATCTTTTCTGCATTTCAGAGTGAGAGCATCGTAATGTGGCATGGAAGAATGGTGTCACTGGAGAGTTTTACACTCCCTGAAGCATGTCCCACTGAGTTCTGGGGTGGAGCAAGGTCAATACAGGAGCTGGGAAGGAAAACATTTTGGTTAGTGAGGATGATAGAAATAGAGGTGAGTTGTTGTGAAGCTTTCTGAAATTCCAGTTGCTTTTTGGAAAAGACATGGACAGAGGGTCCAGGTGCAGAACCCATGGGACATCCCAAGTAGGGCCCTCCAGGGTCCACCAGTGGAGCAGAAACCACTTAATTAACTTTGGAAGGACGTCTAAGCTTCACCAGCTGGTCAGAAGCTGTTATTGGGCCACTGTGTGGGCTGGCAGGCCCTGGTGTTTACAGGTTTGATGATTCCCCTTTAATTACAGTATTGAGTAGTTACTTTAAACTACAGATGTTGCACATTGCATTTCTATTCCAGCCGCATGCTGTGACCTTGTCCTTAGTTTATACTTCCTGTTACTGACTATAGCATCATAGCATAAGTTTTATATATGCACATACACATACATACTTATATATGTATATTTATATTAACCATTATATATTAATTATATATTAGTTATTTATTTAAAAATAATTATATATTAATTATATTTATTATACATACATACACAGGTGTTTAAAAGTGATTAAACCTCTTCTTGTCTGTGATAAGCTATTTCTTTTGCATGTTTTTGATCCTGGCCACACAAAATGGGGCCAGCAACCAGCATCATCACTATAACCTGAGAGCTTTTAAAAAAGTAGAACCTGGGATGTCTGGGTAGCTCAGTTGGTTGAGCATCTGACTCTTGATTTTGGCTCAGGTCATGATCCCAGGGTCATGGGATTGAGCTCTACATCGGGCTCTGCACTGACCATGGAACCTGCCAAACATTCTCTCTCCCTCCCTCCCTCTCTCTCTCTCTCTCTCTCTGCATCTGGGTGGATCAGTTGGTTAAATGTGACTTCAGATCAAGTTGTGATCTTGCAGTTCACCAGTTGGAGCCCCACATAGAGATCTCTGCTATCAGTGCAGAGCCTGCTTCAGATCCTCTGCCCCCCTTCTGTTGCCCCTCCCCCACTCACTTTCTCTGTCTTTCTCAAAATAAGTAAATAAAGTTAAAAGAAAGATTATCTCTCTCAAAAAATATATAAATGTATAAAAAATAAATATGTAAAAATATACATACATATATATGGTAGAGCCTCAGGCCCTGTCCACAGGCCGTTTTCTTTTTTTTTTTTTAATGTTTATTTATTTAAAAAGTTTAAAAAAATATTCGTTTATTTTTGAGAGAAAGAGAGAGAGAGAGAGGGAGTGCAAGCAAGCACGAGTGGGGGAGGGGCAGAGAGAGAAGGAGACACAGAATCTGAAGCAGACTCCAGGC
Organism: Puma concolor; assembly: GCF_028749965.1. NCBI lineage: Eukaryota > Metazoa > Chordata > Mammalia > Carnivora > Felidae > Puma > Puma concolor. Next base: position 124,231,902 of record NC_141672.1, on the reverse strand, counting down.
TCTGAGCTGTCAGCATAGCACCAGAGTTGGGGCTCAAACCCATGAACTGCAAGATCATGACCTGAGCCAGAGTCAGGCACTCATCCAGCTGAGTCACCCAGGTGCCCCCAGAACCTGCATTTTCACAAATCCCCCAGGTGTTTTGTGTTCAAATAAGGACCAACACTCCTGGAGAAGAGTCAGTACTGCAGGCACTATTCTAAGGGCTTTATGGGAACAACATGCTTACTCCTCACTGCATCCTGATGAGGACTAAATGGAATCCTGAGAAGCAGTGACTCATGGGGAACATTGTATGGCCCTGTCCCCACTCTCATCTGGCTTCAGAGCATGGGGCCTTCATCCCATACTTCAGGCCTGGCCCCTTTGTGCACCAACACCTGATTCATGAAAGATCCAATAGGCCTTGAGATGCTATTTGTGGGAACTGTTCAGTTTAGTAGACTGTGAAATTACTTATACATGGACTTGTTATATTATAATTCCTACAGTATATGATGATGATAATGATGATGGTGATGATGATGATGATGATATTTACTCCAAATTTAGTTTTCTAGCTCTTTGAAGAGCAGGACTTTGTGATTTGGGCAGTGCCCTACTTTTAGAAATACTAGAAACTCTGACTAAGTCTTGTTATTATTCCTTGTCTATTTGGTAGAGAAACTATTTCTTCAAGCCCTAGATGTAGTACTCTTTCCCACAGTTTTCAGGATGGATAGCATCAAAACCAAAGGCACATTCTTTGTTTTCCTCTTTGCATTATTACATGGAAATAACCAAGGCCCATTCTGAGAGTGGGACCATAGCTTCAGAAAGAACTAAAAAAAATTGCTTTCCTCTCCTTAGACTCAAGTTCATGTATTTTCCCTTCTTCAAGGAAAATAGGAGTATCATTATTTAAAATTTTTTAATGTTTATTTTTGAGAGAGAGAGAGAGACATAGTGCGAGCAGGGGAGGGGCCAATAGAGAGGGAGATACAGACAGATTCCCAAGCAGGCACTAGGCTCTGAGCTGTCAGCACAGAGCCCAACATGGGGCTCGAACCCACAGACCATGAGATCATGACCTGAGGTGAAGTCGGACGCTTAACCGACTGAGCCACCCAGGTGCCCCATGGGAGTATCATTTATTTATATTTGTGTCAGGGATGATTAGAGAAGTTCATTTCCCCCATTAAAGGCGTTAGATTTACATCCTATCACTCAAGGCAATTCTCTGTATCAGATATATAAAACTTTCATTCCTGATGCTATTGGTAACACATGTCTTATTACTGGTGTAGAAAAAGGAAGGGTTGTATAAGTTTCTCAGTTCTTCAGGTTGCGGGTGTGGTTAATTTATCATTGTGAAATCAATTGTGTCCTAAACAGCATTAAAAAAAAGGAAGACATGGAACAGATAGAAAAAATCGAAGTATATCATGTATTCGTTTGCTAGGGTTGCCATAACAAAGTACCACAGAATGGGTGGCTTAACAACAGTAATATATGATCTTATAGTTTTGGTAACTACAAGTCTGGGATCAAGGTGTTGGTAAGGTTTTCTGTAAAACTTTGCCTTTAAATATTCGTGGGTATGTGTGTTTCAGTGTTTCATATGGGTTTTGTGTTAAATATATTTCCTATTGTGTAGGTCTAGGTAAAACATATCGGAAAAACATGGGCTTGCTGATTTGCTGGTAGATGCTGCCTTACCCTTTTCCTTCTTGGGACGGAACAGAGATTGCAGGATCTGGAAGACAGTGAAGAAAGGCATGAATGAATTATGAGATAGATTGTTCTTGCACTTTTTGTCCTCTTTCATATGACGGTTTGTTTGATTTTGGTTTTTAGTAGCATCCAGATTTTTGCTACCTTCCTGAGCTTCTAGGACTGAGGTTCCATTTCCTTGCTGGTCATCAGCATGGGACACATTTAACTCCTACAAGCTACTTTTGGGTCCTTGCCATAGGGCCCCCTACATCTCAGCAACCCAGAACATTTTCTCATAAATCCCCTACTCTTATTTCCCTTCTGCCACTAGCTAGAGAAAGATCTCTGCCTTTAAGATAGCACATGATTAGTTGAGGCCCACCTGGGCAGTCTTCCTTTTGATGAACTCAGAGTCAACTAATTATTAACCTCGATTACATGTGCACAATCCCTTTTGCCATGTGAGGTAAAATAACCACATGCTATTTCATCATATTTGTTGTACTGGGGATTACAGTGAGAAGTTCTGGGGCCATTTTAGTTTCCCCCACATAGGCCCAGGTCCTGCAAGGTTACCAGTAAACTTATATTTGGCCAGTAGAGATGCAAACCTTTGTGTCCGTTGGAGAAGATCATACAAAAGTCTTTAGTGTTTTTCTTTTTTTTAACTTTGCCCCATTAGGACATTTGTCTCTAAGTTGGCAGACTTATTTCCATGGCTTTTTCCTTCTTTCTTCTTGACTGATGCTCTAGACCTCATCCAATGAACTCTCTTTGAACCAGTTTTGCTGTCCTGCTGGAGCTGTCACTGTTGGGTAGATAAATCTTTAACACATGTCCATTCTATATTTGTATGGAGTCATGGGTTTAGCTTTTTGACAAAGACAATTCAATTTTCAGGGAGACCTGGCCTTGTAGTTTCTGAGTCTTTCTATTTTCCTTTTTTTTTCTTGTCATAAACCTCTTACTGACTGAGTTCACCCATAGCTTTTCCTTTGAATGAAAAGGTATAAAAATTCACCCCGTGCATGGCTTTCTATCATTAAAAGTTTGCATGGTGACTGGCATCTTAAAAAGGGACTTTGATGGAAAGCACTTTGCCACATGTGGGATTTTTTATAGCAGACAGTGATGGAAAAGTTGAGCAAAGGGAAAAAAACTGACACAAATCACACAACTGTGGCTTAAGCATCTTTTCCTCTGGACTAGTCTGGTGAACAGAGATGGCAGGGCTGGGCCAAGGCCTGGACTGACTGACTGTAGACCTATCTGACTGTGGATGTCTCGGAGACAGAGCCTTCCTTACCTGCAAAGCCAGGGGAATGTCACCTGCTGCCCCACGTTGGCAGGCAGCCCATATCAGGTCCAAAGCAGACCCTGTGAGGTAGCAGGTAAATCAATCTTGCTCTGGGATATGGTGACCCAAGAAAACCCCCCAGCCCACCCCTAGGGTGGCCTGTCACCAACTAGGCCAGAGATCCAGAGTGCCCAGGATGAGTCTGGGATTCCCATTGTCCTTTGAGACCTACCTTACTTGACCCTGCTGTGAGGGTCCACTCTGGCATGGCCCTAGTACCCCAGCTCTGCCTGACATTCAGGTGGAATCTACAGTTTTGATCACCAATTCTGATGTGGTGCAGGGAGTTTCCCCATACTACTGAGCAATTCTCCAACAGTAGCTGGCTGTCCTACAATTTAACCCAAATTCAGATACTATCTACCTGGGATAGCAACAGATCTCACAAGTTAAAGGCTCAGTGCCATAAGACTGCCCCCACCTCAGATGTCAATTTGTCAATTTCAAGTCCAGATTATCACCTATGCCTCTGACTGATCCATTAAAAATCAGAGGTTCCCATGACCCCTTCCTTAGGTTTGATTAATTTGCTAAAATGGCTCACAGAACTTTGAGAAACATTTTACTTACTAGATTACTGTTTATTATAAAAGGATATAATTCAAGAACAGACAGGCGGAAGAGATGCATAAGGCAATGTATGGGGAAGGGTCACGGAGCTTACATGTTCTCTCTGGGAGTGCCACTCTACCAGCACCTCCATATGTTCACCAACCCAGAAGCTCCTGAACACCATTCTTTTGGGTTCTTATGGAGGCTTTATTAGATATGCACAACTGATTAAATTATTTTCAATTGGCTATTAATTTATTATTTCTATTTTGTGAAGATTTTATTTTTTAAGTAATCTCTACATCCAACATGAAGCTTGAACTCACAACCCCAAGATCAAATGTCACATGCTCTACCTACTGAGCCAGCCAGGTGCCCCGGCTATTTAAATTAAATAATTAATTAATTTATCTCATCACTCTCCTCTACCCTGAGGTTGGAAAGGTGGTACTAAAAGTTCCAACCCCCTAATCACTTGGTTGTTTCCTCTGGTGACCAGTCCCCATCCTTAGGGAACTTAGGGATGCTTCAAAAGTCATTTTATTAACATAACAAAATATACCTTTATAGTGCTTAACTCTTGAAAATTCCAGGTGTTTTAGGAGCTTTGTTCTAAGAACAGAACAAAAACTGTATATATATTTCTTTTTTTCTTTTATTTATTTATTTTGGGAGAGAGAGAGCAAGCACAGAGGGTCAGAGAGAGAGAGAGGGAGTGAGAGAATCCCAAGGAGGCTTCATGCTGTCAGTGCAGAGCCTGATGCAGGGCTTGAACTCACGAACTGTGAGATCATGACCTTAGCTGAAATCAAGATTCAGACGCTTAAACAACTGAACCACCCAGGTGTCCCCATACATGTATTTGTTAATATAAATCATAACATCTCACTTACCTTCTGGCAACTTCCCCAAACCACTCGAGACTCTGAGGCATAGACCACATACAGAGAGAAGGAAATTGACTCATTTCTCATTTGACAGAACCTACCTTTTGTGTTCTCATCCTCAGTGTGTGTCTTTCCGTGGACCATGGAGCCCATGAACACAGGCTAGGTGCAGGAATTAGTTGGAAACAGGACTGGTAAAAGGAATATGGAGGAGGGTCTTAGATGTCAAGATAAAGTGATTAGATTTTGTTCTGTGCCCATAGGGGATCCACAGATGGCTTTTTAAGGGCAGTGACTTAGTGATACATAGGAAGGAGCCAAGTTGAGACATTGGACAAAAATTATCTACTGGACTTAAAACTCACTCTCTCTCCCTGCCGGTCTTCCCCCCAGGCTTTCCTGTCTCCCCACTGTGGGAGGAGAGAGATTGAAAGGAATGCTGGGGCATGGTGCTTACGAGTAGAAGAACAATGATAGAACGATGAATAAGGAAGTTGAAAGAAGAAAAACAAATTTGGAGACCAGGTAGTAAGACAAATAAAAACAATAGAATTGGTAGCACTAGTTAACATACCTAGGCATTTGGGTTCTAGAAGTCCTGGGAGGTTAAATGTCCTGGCTCTAGATGCCCTTTTGATTTGGGTGGAGCTCTTAAAAAAAGCCATGATCACTGTATTCCTCTTCAGGCTGTTTTAATCAACTCAGTATTCCGAATGCCTACTTCCCTGCCTGGATTGCTGATCAAGTCTTCCCAGACACTCTTCATGCTGGTGGCCTCCAGGATAGCAAGCTCTTCTTGAGCTCCCCAACTCTCTCTGACTGTGCCCTTTCTTATTCTCTCTAAACACAAACTCTCCCTACCCTGCTGCTTATTCTAAGCTTTTTCCTGGAGAGGTTTTAGTCATTTTCAGGGTTTGAGAGACTGTCAACATGGCAGTGGTGCCCAAATAGAAACCTCCAGATCATCCTCTTCCCTCCTGGTTTGTGTTGAAAAATTTCCATCATCCGTTTAATGCCATACTCTCACCTCAAATAGGACATGCTTCCAAAGGTATTTGTTATCTTTCTCCACTAAACTCACCTTTCCCTCAGTGTGACAGTCTCCTACTTTCACTTTCAATTGGCCTCAAACATTACTCTGGGTGATGCTGCTATCCACCCATGCTCCGACCTGTCCCAGATCTCTCAGGATGCTACCACAGACCTCTGCCAAGACTCCCTGCCCCAGTCTCAGGCAAATGCAACCTTGTCATTCCTTTCAGAAAACACTGGAATGGCTCTCTTTTACCTAGAATAGTAGTCTTCAACTAGGGATGATTCCCTCCCTCCCCTCCCCAAGAGGATACTTGGCAGTGTCTGGAGGCATTTTTGGGGGCTAAGTTGCTGTAAGCATCTTGCGGGTAGAACCCAGAGGTGCTGCTAAACATCTTACAATGCACAAGATGGTCCCCACAACAATCCAGCCCTGATCTAGATCTAGATCTCAGATCTAGAATAAAGCCCATATGGTGCCCAAGATAATTGCTCTCTGTGAACTGGTTCACACCTTTGCCTTTTATGTCAGTGACATGGATTTGCTTGTAGTTTCCACAAATGGGTACCTGCTGGGTCTTCTCTCATGCCTGTGCCCTGCAGGCTCTTCTGCTTGTGTTTTCCTTTCTTTTCCCTCTCTCATGTCTTACCTTTGTGTTTTGCAGGAACAAATGCCTCCTACAGTCTTTGCAATTCATTTCAGGCCATGCTCTGGCATTCTGGTCACCTGGTACCCATGTTAGGCTCAGGGTCCCTCTCTGTGCTATTTATGTACCTGTCTTCCAACTAAACTGTGAGATTCTTTGTGATGGGATTATGCCTTTTACAAATATGGTTTTGTCAAATATACAATGGGCATTCAAAATGTTGATTAGATTTATTGATTTCAGTTCAATGATGAACAAGTGAATAAATGAATGAATAGATGAAGTGAATGAAGTCCCATATTGCAACATCTATGTCCAGAAGATTTTCTGTTTTGTGGGACTGATGCCCCAACAGTGGACAACTTTCATTAAATAAGTAAACAATAGAAATTTAATTTGGAAACAAGTACTTTATTATGAAAATATATGATGCTTGGCAAGCTGCAGGACATTTTGCTAAATATTATCATACTTTATTAAATTGCCAAGCACCTGGAAACTGTCAGAAGGAAGAAAGTACATGTGACCAACTTGGAAATGTCAAATGATTATTACATATTGTTGTAAATCATTATAGCTCTTTGAGAAACTATAAAATGTCAAGATACTTGCAGGGTACAGGCTCTGTTCTGCCAACAGCCAGCTGGTGATCCTGCACAAAGCCCTTCATCCTTCTACTCTTCATTGTTCTCATTTGCAAAGTAAGGCCTTTATAAAATCGAAGGCTCCCACTATTTTTTATTTTATTAAATCCAATGGATCTTATTAAACATGTTGCTTTTTTATATCTAAGTCTGATTGTGAAAGAGGATTTTATGTGATTACCCATCACTATTATGTATAGAGACAGCAAGGATGTTCAATTTAATCAAATGACACAAGCATAACTAAGTGGGTGTAAGTGGCATACCATAGACAAGGAAAATTAAGTTGTGTTACTTTGTTGGAGCCACCAAGGAGGCGATACATAATGCAAGTAACCAGAAAAAAAAAAACCTATCCTACTCACAAATGGAAAAACCAGTGGTGTCCGTATACATGACTGGCTGGATTGAACACACAAATGAAGGAAGTCAGACAAACTTCTAATCAGTTTTGAGACACTCAGTGGCAGTACCTTGTTTCCATTTTATCTTCTGGAATAAAGTTGGCTTGCCTGGAGAGAGAGCAAGCAGCAGTGAGCAATGGGGTTCAGGGGTTTTTGGACTCCATGTCTGTGTTGAACATGACTATGTGTTACCTCCCGATGTCTGTTGCATAGAAAACTTAGTAGTGTGAGATGCTCAGCGAAAAATAAAATCCTGGGGTTGAATAAATGTGAGAGATGTTTCATGTTCCATTTTTCTCTTGCAGATTTCCAATGTTTGGTAATATGTTAAAGACTGAGAATTCCTCAGCAAAGGGACCTACTAAGGTATTCACAAAGCAGTTTGTTTTTTATAAAAGTTTATTTGTTTATTTTAAGAGAGAGAGGGAGAGAGCGAACAGGGGAGAGGCAGAGAGAGAGAGAGGGAGAGAGAATCTCAAGCAGGCTCTGTGTTGTTAGTGCAGAGCCCAACTGGGGGGCTCCATACACGGCACAAACCCACCAACCCTGAATCATGACCTGAGCTGAAATAAAGAGTCAGTTGTTCAATTGACCAAGCCACCCAGGCACCTCCTCCAAAGCAGTTTATTTAGACCAGTTTCAAAAACCCATTTATCAAGTTCTACTCAAAGTCTGGTAACTGTTATTTCCAAGTGAGGATATAAGCATAGAAATGGAATATATATATTTAGAAATTTTTATGGAAACGTGACACTATGTTTCCCAACAACCCTATGTGTATTCACGGGATTGTTTCAGTGAGTAGGTATTGACCAGTTCAGGAGTTGGGGATAAGTTGCTTACAGTGTGAGCTTCAGATTAGCCATGTACATAGGGATCACATTACAGTGTGCGAACTTTAAGGGTGATTTCTCAACTACAATGCATGCTCATGCATCTGAGAAAATGGAAACATTTTGTCCATAACATTTGTTTTTTTTTTTACTGTCATTGTAATTTATTTTTTCAAGAAATAGAAAATCTTTTTATTATGCTTTACATTTACAGTTTATTAACTAATCAACATCAACATGCAAAAATAAGTGCTAAATACAAACCTCTACCGTATGGTTTTTTGTAAACTACAGTAGATCATTTGATTTGAAAAGTCACAGGTGTTTACTTCAATTGAACTACAAGTTACTGTAAGGATCAGCATTAGATCTACAGTTAGGGAACCATAGGCAGGAAAGTTCTCTGCAGAACTCGGCCCAGTGGATTTCCATGTGAACACATTCTCAAGGAGGAGATAAGGCAGCACGAATGACCTGACATTGAACCTGGCACACCCAAAGCCAGGTCCCAAGGACGCAACTCTGCTGGACACCTCTACAGGGCATGCTCGTTGGGCATGGCTGCCACCCTTCCTGGCATGTTGGTTGGTGATGGGAAGGAGGGGCCGACAGAAGGAGGACACAAGGGTCAGGGGTGCAGGAAATAACTGACTTTTGTTTCTGAAGTGGTGGAAGCTCCCAGGCAGGAAAGTCTCTCTCTGAAAGGGAAGGCATCAAGTAGCTCACGAGTGATTCAGAATTCTACCAGTGGAAACATATCTCCAAGCACAGATGTGCTCTTGATCTGACTCCTCTCTTTCTAGGAATAGTTACCATCGCTCACTGATCTTGGGTCACAAGAAACAGAAACACAGGTAGGCAGATCAGGCTGGAGTGCGAGGGCATGGGGCACGGAGGTGTGTGTGGGATGCCTACATGATGTACCCTTTCTTGGATTGTGAGAAGTGCAACACTTCTTTGGTTCTTGGTGGACAGACAGCAAAGGGTTGTAGCTATAGTCGTTGGGCAGCCTCGGGGGCCGGTTGTTCTCCATCATTGAGATGTCTGAGGTCTGCAGAGCAGGTGGGAGTTGGCGCAGTGGGCCAGGGGCAGGGGCTATGCCTGCTTGTTCAGAGAGTGGCTGCACATGGGCCAGTGGGGCTCTTGAAGCTGCCGTCCCCCTTGGAATATTGTGGTGTCCTTATGGCTGAGAGGTTGGTGTGATGGTGAACACAGAATTGTCCCCCATCTGGTGCAGGTGGTAGTTGTACTGGAACTTCTGGCTCAGCATCAGCCACCTTGGCTGGGTCCAACCAGCTCTCTATGCCACTCTGGTGTGCTAATTCACTGAGATGTAGCCGCAGCAAAACAGGTGCCCCGCCATTGTATGGTCCATGTGCTTTCTCTTCCTCATGTTGGCTGCCAGGGGCTGGTTGCTGCTATGCTCCTTAAGGTGCTAGATTCTGTGCTTGCACAGCTTGGTACTCTCCTCCTTCACTTGGATGGACTCCACCACCTGCCTTGGGGATGCTCAGCTTTTCCACTGTGCCATCCAGAAGGCTGACCACGGATTCCTCACCTGGGCAGCTGCTTAAGATCTTCTCCAGCTCAGCCACAACCATGGTGACATGGCTTGTGTCTCAGTGTTTTTGGAGAAGTCTGAAGGCATTCATTTAGTGTTGCATGGGACACCTTGAAGGTCAGGTACTCCTTCCTGCATCTTCAGGGTCACGGAGACCTGAGCAGCTGATACCTATACTTCCCTCTTGAATCTGCCAAAACATTAACCACAATCATTGTAATTTAAAATCAAGCTAGTGTTAACATAACTAAGTGAAATTCATATTACTTATTTTTAATCCTAATTTACTGAAAGTGGAAAAAATTTTATTGGATTATTTCTTAAGAAAAGACACACATTGGGGCGCCTGGGTGGCGCAGTCGGTTAAGCATCCGACTTCAGCCAGGTCACGATCTCGCGGTCCGTGAGTTCGAGCCCCGCGTCAGGCTCTGGGCTGATGGCTCAGAGCCTGGAGCCTGTTTCCGATTCTGTGTCTCCCTCTCTCTCTGCCCCTCCCCTGTTCATGCTCTGTCTCTCTCTGTCCCAAAAATAAATAAAACGTTGAAAAAAAAAATAAAAAAAAAATAAAAAAATAAAAGAAAAGACACACATTGTGGGTGCCTGTGTGTCTCAGTCAGTTAAGCGTCCGACTTTGGCTCAGGTCATGATCTCACAGTTTCAAGCCCCATGTCTGGCTCTATGCTGACAGCTCAAGAGTCTGGAGCCTGCTTCGGATTCTGCATCTCCCTCACTCTTTCTCTCTCTCTGCCCCTCCCTGACTCACACTCTTTTTCTCTCTCTCAAAAATAAACATTAAAGTTTTTTTTAATAAAAAAAAGAAAAGACACACATTGCAAACCAACTAGTGACAATGGTAGTGATCTGAGAAAATGAAGACCAAATAGGTTTGCCCTCAAATTACTCAGGAGTACTATTTATCTTGTACTGAATTTGTGATTTTTTAAAAGTTTTTTTTTTTTTTTTAATTGAGGTGAAATTCACCTAACATAAAAGTAACCATTTTACAGAGTACAATTCACTTCATAATGTTGTGCAATCTGAATTTGCTTTTATGGCTGTGGTTGAAAGTGAGAGAGGAAACCCCTGGTGTCTTATTTGTAGAGATACACTGACTAGTGAAGCTAAGACACATTCAAAATGTAAGTGGTTTCTATCCCATTTATAGTTGTACCAAGAACCATAAGACACCTAAGAATAAACCTAACCAGAGATGTAAAAGATCTGTATTATGAAAATTATAGGAAACTTATGGAAGAAATTGAAGAAGACACAAAGAAATGGAAAAACATTCCATGTTCATGGATTGGAAGAATAAATATTGTAAAAATGCCAATACTACCCAAAGCAATCTACATACAATCCTAATAAAAACTGCACTGATATTCTTCTCAGAGATAGAACAAACAACCCTGAAATTTGTATGGAAACACAAAAGATCCCAAATAGCCAAAGTAATGTTGAAAAAGAAAACCAAAACAGGAGGCATCACAGTCCTAAAGTAGAGGACTTTAGCCTTTACTAAAAAGCTGTAATCACCAAGAAAGTATGGTTTTGGCACAAGGACAGACACATAGACCAGTGGAATAGAATAGAGAACTCAGAATTGGACCCACAAATGTATGGCCAACTAATCTTTGACAAAGCAGGAGAGAGTATCCAATGGAAAAAATTCACTCTCTTTAGCAAATGGTGCTGGGAGAATTGGACAGCAGCATGCAGAAGAATGAAACTAGACCACTTTATTACACCATACACACACAAAAAAACCCCTCAAAATGATGAAAAACCTAAATGTGAGACAGGAAACCATCAAAAGCCTAGAGGAAAAAACAGGCAACAACCTCTTTGACCACAGCTGCAACAATTTCTTGCTCGACACATCTCTGAAGGCAAGGGAAATAAAAGTAAAAATGAACTATTGGGACCTCATCAAGATAAAAAGCTTCTGAACTGAAAAAGAAATAATCAAGAAAACCAAAAGGTAATGTACAGAATGGGAGAAGATATTTGCAAATGACATATTGGATAAAGGGTTAGTATCCAAAATCTATAAATAACTCACCAAACTCCACACCCAAAAAACAAATAATCCAGTGAGGAAATGGGCAGAAGACATGAATAGACATTTTTCCAAAGCAGATATCTAGATGGCCAACAGGCACATGAAATGATGCTCAACATCACTCATCATCAGGGAAATACAAATCAAAACCACATTGTGATACCACCTCACACCAGTGAGAATGGCTAAAATTAACAACTTAGGAAACATCAGATGTTGACTAGTATGTGGAGAAACAGGGACCCTCTTTCAGTGTTGGTAGGAATGAAAACTTGTGCAGCCACTCTGGAAACCAGTGCAGAGGTTCCTCAAAAAAACTAAAAATAGAATTACCCGACAACTCAGCAATAGCATTACTAGGGATTTATCCAAAGGATACAGGAGTGCTGATTCATAGGTGCACATGTACCCCAATGTTCATAGCAGCACTTTCAACAAGAGCCAAATTATGGAAAGAGCCCAATGTCCATCAACAGATGAATGAATAAAGAAGATGTGGTTTATATAAACAATGGAATACTACTTGGCAATGAGAAAGAATGAATCTTGCCATTTGCAGCAACATGGATGAAACTGGAGGGTATTATGCTAAGTGAAATAAGCCAGTCAGAGAAAGATAGATATCATATGTTTCACTCATATGTGTAATTTGAGAAACTTAACAGCAGACCATGGGGGAATGGAAGGGGAAAACTAGTTTCAAACATAGAGGGAGAGAAACCATAAGATGTTCTTAAATACAAAGAACAAACTGAGGGTTGATGGGCGGGAGGGCGGGGGAGAAGGGAAATGGGTGATGGGCATTGAGTAGGGCACTTGTTGGGATGAGCACTGGGTGTTGTATGTAAGTAATGAATCATGGAAATCTACTGAAGCCAAGAGCACACTGTATACACTGTATGTTGGCTAACTTGACAATAAATTACATTGAAATTTTGAGGGGAAAAAATAAACAAAAAAATAAACAAAAAGAAAGAAAATGTGTAAATATGAAAAAAACACATTTAGGTGGTTTCACACAGGAAATGAAGAATTTGTCAAACAACAAAAAAATTAGAGAAAATATGGAATTTAAAGACAATAGTATCAGATGTTTAATATTACACATATAAACATTAGTCCTTTGCTGTCTTCTAATAAAGCTGAACTTTAGGAGGTTAGGCTACAAGGTGATACTTGTGAAAAATAGTATTGATATAGTCCTTGGAAGTGCTGGGTGAATATGAAGCAAGAAGTATACTGAAGTGCCACCAATATGACAAGTACCGCTAGTGACATAGTTCTCAATTTTTCCTGATGAAAGCACAGATAATGTAAACATAATAGTAGCCCTTTTGGTAAATGTTCAACTGAATATGGTGGTGGTGTGAAGGAAGAAGTTTATCTTTCAGCTATATTATCAATAAACACAACAAGCTCTGAATTGCATGAAGCCATGAAGGATAACCTACTTAACAAAGGTGGTTTAGAACTTTTTAGTTTTGAATAAGAGGTTGTTCAGATGTTGATGTGACAGTGACAGGTAACTATTCTGGACCAGGTACCAGAATAAGAAACTTGTGGCAGGATATAAGTCAATCCATGGTTTTTTTCACTGAGAAAGCTCTTTTCTCCCCCATAAAATGTCTGCATGTTCATCATTGTATTTAAAGATGGGGAGATTGATTAGAAATATAAATCTAGTTCTCTAGACCTTCCATTATCCATGTCTTTTGCAGCTCTTCCCAGCAGAAAATTAAATCCATTTTCCCCTCTGTCTGGTTTTTACATGTGTTGGCTAATAGAATGCAGAAGAAAAGGTAGTTTTGACTCTATGCCTCACAGAGCCTTGCCTGAGTCTCTCTTGGACCCCTGCCAATTCTGAGCTAGTCTAATGGGTGACAGGAGACAGAAGTCTCCATTACTTCCACTCTGCCAACAGCCTACCTGCTCCCAGACAAGTGACACTTCCTAGCACAACCACTCCCTCACTGAACAGCCTGCTGATAGCAGCTGCCCAGAGAAGTGCAGCCAAGCTTGACTGAGTCTGGCCTGGGTACCAGAACTGACCAGATGACACAAAGACATAAGAGCAGTCATCAACAATTATTCTAAGTCTTAGCACTTTGGGATAATGTAGTAAAAATTGTGCATTATGTAAAGGTTGAGATGTTAGCATTTGAGATGATTCATTTTATGATATACCATGAGAGCAGATCAGAAAAAACCTGGTATTGTATATCTGTGTGTGATGGTTATTCAAAAGAAAAGTTCTGCCAAGAATGTTTAAACTTCTGAACAAACTTGAGTGTTAAGATGAGAAGACAGTTTGGTTCCAACTTTTCTATGATATAAATGGTAAAACCAGATGTGCCCCCTTGTCTGTTATCTTCAGTATTTTCTGTGATCCTAATACTTCTCTTCAAGCAGGAAAGGCAAAATGGATTTCAATGACAGATAAAATTAAAGGGCAGAAGTAAAAGTAAGAAATGTGGAAGAATTATGTCTACTGATTATATATAGTAGGTGTATCAGAGTTTGCAAAACAAATACAAGATGTCCAGTAAATTTGAATTAATATTAATAAAAAACAAGTGATTTTTAGTGTATGTCTCAAATATTGCATAGGGCATACTTACACTAATATATATATATAATATATATATTATATATATAATGTATAGTTATATATATAATATAGATATATATAGTTGATATACAAGTGTATATATGTGTGTGTGTGTGTGTGTGTGTGTGTGTGTGTGTGTGTGTAGTTGATCTGAAAGTTAAATTTAACTGGGCCTGTTGTATTTAATGTAGTAATCTTCTTACATAATTTATTTATTTATTTATTTATTTATTTTTTTTATTTATATATGAAATTTATTGTCAAATTGGTTTCCATACAACACCCAGTGCTCATCCCAAAAGGTGCCCTCCTCAATACCCATCACCCACCCTCTCCTCCCTCCCACCCCCCATCAACCCTTAGTTTGCTCTCAGTTCTCAACAGTCTCTTATGCTTTGGCTCTCTCCCACTCTCACCTCTTTTTTTTTTTTTTTTCCTTCCCCTCCCCCATGGGTTCCTGTTAAGTTTCTCAGGATCCACATAAGAGTGAAACCATATGGTATCTGTCTTTCTCTGTATGGCTTATTTCACTTAGCATCACACTCTCCAGTTCCATCCACGTTGCTACAAAAGGCCATATTTCATTTTTTCTCATTGCCACGTAGTATTCCATTGTGTATATAAACCACAATTTCTTTATCCATTCATCAGTTGATGGACATTTAGGCTCTTTCCATAATTTGGCTATTGATGAGAGTGCTGCTATGAACATTGGGGTACAAGTGCCCCTATGCATCAGTACTCCTGTGTCCCTTGGATAAATTCCTAGCAGTGCTATTGCTGGGTCATAGGGTAGGTCTATTTTTAATTTTCTGAGGAACCTCCACACTGCTTTCCAGAGCGGCTGCACCAATTTGCATTCCCACCAACAGTGCAAGAGGGTTCCCGTTTCTCCACATCCTCTCCAGCATCTATAGTCTCCTGATTTGTTCATTTTGGCCACTCTGACTGGCGTGAGGTGATACCTGAGTGTGGTTTTGATTTGTATTTCCCTGATAAGGAGCGACGCTGAACATCTTTTCATGTGCCTGTTGGCCATCCGGATGTCTTCTTTAGAGAAGTGTCTATTCATGTTTTCTGCCCATTTCTTCACTGGGTTATTTGCTTTTCGGGTGTGGAGTTTGGTGAGCTCTTTATAGATTTTGGAGACTAGCCCTTTGTCCGATATGTCATTTGCAAATATCTTTTCCCATTCCGTTGGTTGCCTTTTAGTTTTGTTGGTTGTTTCCTTTGCTGTGCAGAAGCTTTTTATCTTCATAAGGTCCCAGTAATTCACTTTTGCTTTTAATTCCCTTGCCTTTGGGGATGTGTCGAGTAAGAGATTGCTACGGCTGAGGTCAGAGAGGTCTTTTCCTCCTTTCTCCTCTAAGGTTTTGATGGTTTCCTGTCTCACATTCAGGTCCTTTATCCATTTTGAGTTTATTTTTGTGAATGGTGTGAGAAAGTGGTCTAGTTTCAACCTTCTGCATGTTGCTGTCCAGTTCTCCCAGCACCATTTGTTAAAGAGACTGTCTTTTTTCCATTGGATGTTCTTTCCTGCTTTGTCAAAGATGAGTTGGCCATACGTTTGTGGGTCTAGTTCTGGGGTTTCTATTCTATTCCATTGGTCTATGTGTCTGTTTTTCTGCCAATACCATGCTGTCTTGATGATGACAGCTTTGTAGTAGAGGCTAAAGTCTGGGATTGTGATGCCTCCTGCTTTGGTCTTCTTCTTCCAAATTACTTTGGCTATTCGGGGCCTTTTGTGGTTCCATATGAATTTTAGGATTGCTTGTTCTAGTTTCGAGAAGAATGCTGGTGCAATTTTGATTGGGATTGCATTGAATGTGTAGATAGCTTTGGGTAGTATTGACATTTTGACAATATTTATTCTTCCAATCCATGAGCAGGGAATGTCTTTCCATTTCTTTAAATCTTCTTCAATTACCTTCATAAGCTTTCTATAGTTTTCAGCATACAGATCCTTTACATCTTTGGTTAGATTTATTCCTAGGTATTTTATGCTTCTTGGTGCAATTGTGAATGGGATCAGTTTCTTTATTTGTCTTTCTGTTGCTTCGTTGTTAGTGTATAAGAATGCAACTGATTTCTGTACATTGATTTTGTATCCTGCAACTTTGCTGAATTCATGTATCAGTTCTGGCAGACTTTTGGTGGAGTCTATCGGATTTTCCATGTATAATATCATGTCATCTGCAAAAAGCGAAAGCTTGACTTCATCTTTGCCAATTTTGATGCCTTTGATTTCCTTTTGTTGTCTGATTGCTGATGCTAGAACTTCCAGCACTATGTTAAACAACAGCGGTGAGAGTGGGCATCCCTGTCGTGTTCCTGATCTCAGGGAAAAAGCTCTCAGTTTTTCCCCGTTGAGGATGATGTTAGCTGTGGGCTTTTCATAAATGGCTTTTATGATCTTTAAGTATGTTCCTTGTATCCCGACTTTCTCAAGGGTTTTTATTAAGAAAGGGTGGTGGAGGGGCGCCTGGGTGGCGCAGTCGGTTAAGCGTCCGACTTCAGCCAGGTCACGATCTCGCGGTCCGTGAGTTCGAGCCCCGCGTCGGGCTCTGGGCTGATGGCTCAGAGCCTGGAGCCTGTTTCCGACTCTGTGTCTCCCTCTCTCTCTGCCCCTCCCCCGTTCATGCTCTGTCTCTCTCTGTCCCAAAAATAAATAAAAAACGTTGAAAAAAAAAAATTTAAAGAAAGGGTGCTGGATTTTGTCAAAGGCCTTTTCTGCATCGATTGACAGGATCATATGTTTTTTCTCTTTTTTTTTGTTAATGTGATGTATCACGTTGATTGATTTGCGAATGTTGAACCAGCCCTGCATCCCAGGAATGAATCCCACGTGATCATGGTGAATAATTCTTTTTATATGCTGTTGAATTCGATTTGCTAGTATCTTATTGAGAATTTTTGCATCCATATTCATCAGGGATATTGGCCTGTAGTTCTCTTTTTTTACTGGGTCTCTGTCTGGTTTAGGAATCAAAGTAATACTGGCTTCATAGAATGAGTCTGGAAGTTTTCCTTCCCTTTCTATTTCTTGGAATAGCTTGAGAAGGATAGGTATTATCTCTGCTATAAACGTCTGGTAGAACTCCCCTGGGAAGCCATCTGGTCCTGGACTCTTATTTGTTGGGAGATTTTTGATAACCGATTCAATTTCTTCGCTGGTTATGGGTCTGTTCAAGCTTTCTATTTCCTCCTGATTGAGTTTTGGAAGAGTGTGGGTGTTCAGGAATTTGTCCATTTCTTCCAGGTTGTCCAATTTGTTGGCATATAATTTTTCATAGTATTCCCTGATAATTGTTTGTATCTCTGAGGGATTGGTTGTAATAATTCCATTTTCATTCATGATTTTATCTATTTGGGTCATCTCCCTTTTCTTTTTGAGAAGCCTGGCTAGAGGTTTGTCAATTTTGTTTATTTTTTCAAAAAACCAACTCTTGGTTTCGTTGATCTGCTCTACAGTTTTTTTTGATTCTATATTGTTTATTTCTGCTCTGATCTTTATTATTTCTCTTCTTCTGCTGGGTTTAGGCTGCCTTTGCTGTTCTGCTTCTATTTCCTTTAGGTGTGCTGTTAGATTTTGTATTTGGGATTTTTCTTGTTTCTTGAGATAGGCCTGGATTGCAATGTATTTTCCTCTCAGGACTGCCTTCGCTGCGTCCCAAAGCGTTTGGATTGTTGTATTTTCAATTTCGTTTGTTTCCATATATTTTTTAATTTCTTCTCTAATTTCCTGGTTGACCCACTCATTCCTTAGTAGGGTGTTCTTTAACCTCCATGTTTTTGGAGGTTTTCCAGACTTTTTTCTGTGGTTGATTTCAAGCTTCATAGCATTGTGGTCTGAAAGTATGCATGGTATGATTTCAATTCTTGTAAACTTATGAAGGGCTGTTTTGTGACCCAGTATATGATCTATCTTGGAGAATGTTCCATGTGCACTCGAGAAGAAAGTATATTCTGTTGCTTTGGGATGCAGAGTTCTAAATATATCTGTCAAGTCCATCTGATCCAATGTCTCATTCAGGGCCCTTGTTTCTTTATTGATCGTGTGTCTAGATGATCTATCCATTTCTGTAAGTGGGGTGTTAAAGTCCCCTGCAATTACCACATTCTTCTCAATAAGGTTGCTTATGTTTATGAGTAATTGTTTTATATATTTGGGCGCTCTGGTATTCGGCGCATAGACATTTATAATTGTTAGCTCTTCCTGATGGATAGACCCTGTCACTATTATATAATGTCCTTCTTCATCTCTTGTTACAGCCTTTAATTTAAAGTCTAGTTTGTCTGATAGAAGTATGGCTACTCCAGCTTTCTTTTGGCTTCCAGTCGCATGATAAATAGTTCTCC
Source organism: Puma concolor (assembly GCF_028749965.1). Classification (NCBI taxonomy): domain Eukaryota; kingdom Metazoa; phylum Chordata; class Mammalia; order Carnivora; family Felidae; genus Puma; species Puma concolor. Next base: position 124,213,261 of record NC_141672.1, on the reverse strand, counting down.
ATCCCCTCACTCTCAATCTAAAGGTGTCCTCAGGTCTAAAATGAGTCTCTTGTAGACAGCAAATAGATGGGTCTTGTTTTTTTATCCATTCTGATACCCTATGTCTTTTGGTTGGCGCATTTAATCCATTTACATTCAGTGTTATTATAGAAAGATATGGGTTTAGAGTCATTGTGATGTCTTTATGTTTTATGCTTGTAGTGATGTCTCTGGTACTTTGTCTCACAGGGTCCCCCTTAGGATTTCTTGTAGGGCTGGTTTAGTGGTGACAAATTCCTTCAGTTTTTGTTTGTTTGGAAAGACCTTTATCTCTCCTTCTATTCTAAATGACAGACTGGCTGGATAAAGGATTCTCGGCTGCATATTTTTTCTGTCTAGCACACTGAAAATCTCGTGCCAATTCTTTCTGGCCTGCCAAGTTTCAAAAGAGAGATCAGTCACGAGTCTTATAGGTCTCCCTTTATATGTGAGGGCACGTTTACCCCTTGCTGCTTTCAGAATTTTCTCTTTATCCTTGTATTTTGCCAGTTTCACTATGATATGTCGTGCAGAAGATCGATTCAAGTTACGTCTGAAGGGAGTTCTCTGTGCCTCTTGGATTTCAATGCCTTTTTCCTTCCCCAGTTCAGGGAAGTTCTCAGCTATTATTTCTTCAAGTACCCCTTCAGCACCTTTCCCTCTCTCTTCCTCCTCTGGGATACCAATTATGTGTATATTATTTCTTTTTAGTGTATCACTTAGTTCTCTAATTTTCCGCTCATACTCCTGGATTTTTTTATCTCTCTTTTTCTCAGCTTCCTCTTTTTCCATAACTTTATCTTCTAGTTCACCTATTCTCTCCTCTGCCTCTTCAATCCGAGCCGTGGTGGTTTCCATTTTGTTATGCATTTCATTTAAAGCGTTTTTCAGCTCCTCGTGACTGTTCCTTAGTCCCTTGATCTCTGTAGCAAGAGATTCTCTGCTGTCAGCTATACTGTTTTCAAGCCCAGCGATTAATTTTATGACTATTATTCTAAATTCACTTTCTGTTATATTATTTAAATCCTTTTTGATCAGCTCATTAGCTGTTGTTATTTCCTGGAGATTCTTCTGAGGGGAATTCTTCCGCTTGGTCATTTTGGATAGTCCCTGGCGTGGTGAGGACCTGCAGGGCACTTCCCCTGTGCTGTGGTGTATAACTGGAGTTGGTGGGCGGAGCCGCAGTCAGACCTGATGTCTGCCCCCAGCCCACCGCTGGGGCCACAGTCAGACTGGTGTGTGCCTTCTCTTCCCCTCTCCTAGGGGCGGGATTCACTGTGGGGTGGGGTGGCCTGTCTGGGCTACTTGCACACTGCCAGGCTTGTGATGCTGGGGATCTGGCGTCTTAGCTGGGGTGGGTAGGCAAGGTGCACGGGGGCAGGAGGGGCAGGCTTAGCTTGCTTCTCCTTAGGTGATCCACTTCAGGAGGGGCCCTGTGGCAGCAGGAGGGAGTCAGATCCGCTGCTGGAGGTTTGGCTCCGCAGAAGCGCAGAGTTGGGTGTTTGCGCAGAGCGAGCAAGTTCCCTGGCAGGAACTGGTGCTCTTAGGGATTTTGGCTGGGGGATGGGCGGGGGAGATGGCGCTGGCGAGCGCCTTTGTTCCCCACCAAACTGACCTCTGTCGTCCAGGGGCTCAGCAGCTTTCCTTCCCTTTGTCCTCCAGCCTTCCCGCTTTCCGAGCAGAGCTGTTAACTTATGACCTCCCAGACGCTAAGTCGCGCTTGCTGTCGGAACACAGTCCGTCAGGCCCCTCCGCTTTTTGCAAGCCAGACTCGGGGGCTCTGCTTGGCCGGCGAGCCGCCCCTCTGCCCCGGCTCCCTCCCGCCAGTCCATGGAGCGCGCACCGCCTCGCCGCCCTTCCTACCCTCTTCTGTGGGCCTCTCGTCTGCGCTTGGCTCCGGCGACTCCGTTCTGCTAATCCTCTGGCGGTTTTCTGGGTTATTTAGGCAGGTGTAGGTGGAATCTAAGTGATCAGCAGGACGCGCGGTGAGCCCAGCGTCCTCCTACACCGCCATCTTCCCTCTCCCCCCTCCTCTTCTTACATAATTTAAATTACATTTGTAATTCATCATTCATCATCTATGATTCTGGTTGTCCTTGCATTATTGTCATAACTTCCATGGACAGTACTGGCAAAAGCTAGGGGTGTCTATTTCAGGACAGTGATGTCTGTTGAGTGATACATTGTGCACATGCTCACTGTTGACTCAAATAGAAATTGGGGTCTAGAACGATGATGGGGGAAAAGAAGTGAGCAAAAAACAAATGAAATTTGTTTTATGTAACGAAAGCTGGAATTTAACAGGGATTCCATAAAGAAACACTATTTTTCATCAGGGAAAAATTGAAACACACACACACAGACACATATACAGACACACAGACTTTAATAGGCATGTACATGTAATGCATAGACTTCTTTTTCTGGGATTAAACATATAAAAAAAATTCTTGTGCTGAATGTAAGATCATCAGTTTTCATTCTCTATGTTGAGATTGCTCTGAAAAAAAATCTGAGTTCTTAAAAATAATATATACATTTCTGAGGCAAAGTACTCCATAAAAAAATCTTATCTTCAGCTTATATTTCAGTTAGTGATTCTAGAAAGTTGAATCTGAACCCCATTGACTAAAAGAGAGGCCGGGTACCCACGAAAAATGACCCTATGTCACCATGGGAAGGATGTGTGATAATGACATGCCTGGTCCTTCCCCAAAGAGACCCATCACCATTTACTCAGATTAAAAAAAAAAAGCAAAACACTGGGGAATTGACATGTCTAGATCATACCTGCTCCCCGGAAGCCACTTGCACCCAGTGACTCGTCCATAGGTGAATACAAAGCCCCAGCTCTCTTGCCTCAAAGATGAGCTGGACTGAGGTATCATGGTGCACTCACTCCCTCTGCCCTTTCTTGCTTTCCTCCCTCTCACAGTGTGGTTCCTGAGAGCACTCCCAATGAACCTCCTGCACACAGTTCTCAGAGTCTGTTTCCCAGGAAACCTAACCCTTAGGAGCACGTAATTCTATAATCATTAAATGATTCTCACTTGGACCAATCAAAAATAGGAGGTTTAGTTTTTTTTGTGATGCTGTTGACTCAGAGGAGTCCTTGTGGGGTCAATCTCCATGATAAGCTGAAATCATCAAACATCCTGCCTTGCCTGCTGATTTCTTCACAATCAGTGTCTAACCATCCTTGAGATAGAGCCCTGGCTAATAGGAGCTGCAAACACATCTGTAAACACTGGTTTACTTCATCTATAAAGGGATTTCTGGGGCAGGAATAAAAGGAGAAATAGTGAAAAATTCTCCCCCCTCTCTCCTTCCCAGATGGTGACAGACAGTTCTCTGCTGCTCAAATTTAACATTGGCTGACTCTGGATACTAACACACTGGATCCCCTTCTGTGGGCAGAAAGAATGGAGTGGGGCTGGCTCTTGGTGGTGGGGACATGTTGGGGGTGAGATTGTGGTGCTAAATATCTTCTTCTGATATTTAAGCAATGTCCAACATTTAGTACTGCCTAGAGTTCCCAACTTCTTTGTGTGTAAATTTCAATGGGACACTTAAAACTGGCTATAATGCAGATTTTCCAAACTCAACATATTCGTAAATAAACTCAATTCCTTTGCTCCTTATTGCCATCCTTGCTCACCTTGTATTCCCTGTATTGGTTGTTAGTAACTGTACTCATCCTGTCCCCCAAATTGGAAATCTGGAAATTATTATTGACCCTATCCTCTTCCTATCCTTCTGCCTACCTCCATGTAATCAGTGGTCCAGTTCTGTTGAGTCTCTCTCCTAAATATCTCTGAAATACATACCCTCTAAGTTATCCTCAGAGCCATTGTGAATTTCAGGACCCCATTCTCTCATGCTCTGACTACTGAAAGAATCTCTTATTAGGTCAATTTACCTATAGTGACCCCCTTCTCACTCTTCTGTTACTCCTCCACTAGATCTGATCCTGTTTTCTCTTGAGAGGTGACATAGCCCCTCAAGACTGGCTACTTATTCAGGTGATTTTAAAATGTGATCTATGGAGTCTGGAATAAGTCTGCTTTCATCAGTTTTAGATCCTGACATTGAATAAAGGTATTCTCAGCTTGGGAGGATTTGGAAACTATTGTGATGCAGTACTGACTATTTGTATTTCCTCCAAGTTGCTTCACAAGTATTTTCTCTTGTCCATGGATCTTCTCTGTTTGGAACAGTCTTCATTGTTTTTACAACTTGGTAGATCACTGATTATATTTCAAAATGAAGCTTGAAGGTCGCCTCATCTTTGAAGCCTCCCTAAACTGAGGGGCAGAACTCTTAAGAGGCCATTCAGTTTTATCTTTTACCATTTGGAATGGAGAAAAAGTTCCCACTTGCAACTCTGCAAATTCATGACTTTTTAGACTCTATTTTCTTTTATTCCTACTGCCATTTCATTTCTGCACTCATTTTATTTTTTCATAAAAATGTACTAACTGCAACCTGTCACAACTAGTGTAGACTAGTTCCATTTTCCAACCTCTTCCCCTTGAGCTATAAGTTCATTAGGCTTATGATCTGACTCCTGAGTCATTACAAATAATGGCTTTACTAGATATTTTGCTACTGTATTACATAGATTGTGATCCTTTTGGCATTCAATAACAATTTTCTCACAAGTATGCTGCCTGGTACCTAAGTTAATGTCACATATTCTAAATTTTTCATGATGCCCCCAATCCTGATACTAATTTTTTTGTGTGTGTGATAGATTAGGTTTTGCTGTGGTAATAACTCCAAAATGTCTTGGTTTAAAGAAGTAGAGATTTTTTTCTTCTTCATGGTACATGTCTGCAATTGGTTGGGTTTCTACATTGTGGTCATTTTGGTCCCCAGACTGTCAGGAATGTGCCATCTGGAGTGTGGATGGTTTCTGTGGCAGGGAGCAAGAGCCCATTGTAATCCCACCTCAATCCTTAAAGCTTCTGCCCAGCAATGATACACATCACTTCTGCTCACACTTTGGTGGTCAAAGAATTCTGTGTGGCCACATCTCACTGCAAGGAGGTGGGAATAAAGTCCTATCTCTGGAATGGGGAATATTTGATGCACTGAACTCATGGCCACCATGTTTCAGTTCATTGATACTTGGAAATATGCAAGAATTTAGTAATTTTATACTTTTCTTTCTTTTTAAAAAATATTTTATTTTTAAGTAATCTCTATGCCCAACATGGGACTCGAACTCATATCCCAAGGTCAAGAGTTGCATGCTGTACTCACTGAGCCAGCTGGGCACCTCTTGTATATTTTCTTTTCCTTTTTTTAATTTACTATTATTATTTTCTAAATGTTTATTTTTGAGGGAGAGAGAGAAAGAGAGCAAGTAGGGGAGGGGAGAGAGAGAGAGGGAGACACAGAATCTGAAGCAGGCTCCAGGCTCTGAACTGTCAGCACAGAGCCTGATGTGGAGCCTGAACCCACGAACTGTGAGATCATGACCTGAGCCGAAGTCGGTTACTCAACCAACTGAGCCACCCAGATGCCCCTATTTTCTTTTTAAAGATCTTTAATTGTTAGATTTTTCTTTGTTCACTTTAAATTATGATTTGGAACTCATTTATCCTGTGTCTAGTTTGTCTAGCTTTGTCATTAATCTTTTAGCAAACATGTTTACACATATTTTTCTATCAACGTTAAGAAGTATTGAGAACTCTCATACATTGCCAGAGGGAATGTTTAGCCGCTTTAGAAAACATTTTGGCAATTTCTCAAAATGATAAACAGAGTTACCACATGACCCAGCAATTCCACTCCTAGGTATTTGACTAAGATTTGAATACATATGTCCATAAAAAATGTGCATACCAATATTTACAGCAGCATTATTAATAATGCCAAAAAAGTGGAAACAGTATGAATGTCCATGAAATGATGGAAGAATAAACAAAATGTGGTGTATCTATACAATGGAATATTACTCAGCTTTAGAAAGAAAGGAATGAAATACTGATATGTGCTACAATATGCTGAACTTCAAAGCATTAACCACAAATAATGAAAATATTGAAATATATTGAACATAATGAAATAACCAGTCATGAGGGGACCACATTTTTATATGATTCCATTTATAATAAATGTCTAGAGTAGGCAGGCTGCCTGGGTGGCTCAGTGGGTTAAGTGTCCAACTCTGGATTTTGGGTCAGGTGGTGATCTAACAGTTTGTGGGATCAAGACCCATGTCTCACTCTTCACAGATGGTGTGGAGCCTGCTTGGGATTCTCTCTCTCCCTCCCTCTCTATCTGTAGGATTTGAAGTCTTCTCCATAGTCAATGATACCCACAAGTTTCAAGATATTGTTCATGAGAACATATCAAGAAACCAAAGCAAAAATGATAATTGTAGAATAATTTCTGTGACTATATTCCCTAAAGCCAGGATTCACTTGGGCAAATGCCAAACTTTAACCTTGTAGTTGTGTACACATATTACAAAAGAGGAAAAACATCATCCTCTGTGATTCTCAACAGAGTCGAGGGGAAATATGGATAGAAGATTTTGTTTTTTGAAAAATCATATTTCTACTTACTATTGCTTTCATTTGTTTCCAGTCATAGTATTCATTTAGATGTCCCAGATAAATTAAAGGAGGGTATGGGTTATTTCTGTTTGTCCAAAGAGCTCATGGGTCAAACTGAATTTAACAATTGCATTTGATCTATTGTGTGTGTACCTACAAGTGCATATAACATGTAAGTGTTCTGCACTCATGCTAGATCACAGCTCCCATGAACAAGGGGTCATGTCTTCTGTGTCTTCCACATGGAGTCCAGGAAAGCATAGTATATATTTATGACACAACCTTGGTTTCTTCAATTGTAAATGCTGGATAATGGCTATTTCTCTCCCAATGACTGTCAATGTGAGAAAATTTAAGTAATAATATTCAAGAGGATGTATACAAAAACTGAGTTTAGCTCTGATATTTTCAGTGGTGAATCTTCACTGAGAAGAAAACAAGTGAGGAGAAGAGATTGGGGATTTGGATGTGGGGGCTCCTGCTGTGAGCCATTCACTGCATGGAGCTCCTGGAGGTGTGACAAGGCCTACAGGCTTATGGAGGAACAGAGGTCACTGAGCAAGTGAGTAGCCAGGTCCATGATGAGCGGTAACATCTCCATATCCCTCACAGGTTGGCTGGCTGAGTAACATGAGCTCAGCCTTCTGCTGTGGTGACAGTCACATACATTATGGCCATGTGGTCCCTGAGTGCTGTGGGTCTTACTCATTATCCTGGGATTCTCTGCACTTCCCCATCTTTAATTTTTTAAAATTTACATTTATTTATTTTTGAGAGACAGAGATAGACAGAGTGCTAGCAGGGGAGGGGCAGAAAGATAATGAGACACAGAATCAGAAGCACGGGGCTCGAACTCACAAACCTGAAATCATGACCTAAGCTAAAGTCAGACGCTTAACCGACTGAACCACTCAGGCACCTCTGCACTGTCCCATCTTGAGGGAAGCTGTGGCTGGGCCCACTGTAGCCAATTCAGGTAAAAGCTCAGGATTATGAGGATAAAGCTGAATTTGGGCTCATGTTAAGAGCTTTCTTGCTGTTTAGTTCATTGACTATAGGACTGCCTGACAGATTTGTCAATTAAAATACAGCACACCTGTTACTTATGAATTTCAGATAGATGACAAGTAGTGTTTTAGTATAAGTATATCCCAAATATTTCACATTTAGCTTGGAGTCCTGTATTTTATCTGGCAACGCTAAGTTGTGAGATATGTGAGATATTTCAATCTCACATATAGCACAGAATCATAGATTTAAGTGGAACCTTTAGGGTTTACTTATTCACTTCACTGCATTAGTTAAAACATATCTGAACTGCCCTAATCAAGATTAGATCCTACCTTTATTTTTTTTTATTATTTTTTAACGTTTATTTATTTTTGAGAAACAGAGAGAGACAGAACATGAGCAGGGGAGGGACAGAGAGAGAGAGGGAGACACGGAATCTGAAGCAGGCTCCAGGCTCTGAGCTGTTAGCACAGAGGCTGACACAGGACTTGAACCCATGAACCATAAGATCATGACCTGAGCTGAAGTCAGACACTTAACTGACTGAGCCACCCAGACACCCCTAGATCCTACCTCTCTTAAAGAACTCTTTTACTTCAAGGAAATTCTAGAATCTATTCTAAATCTATTTTTGAGGCATCTTTAACCCACGTGTATGTGTGGTGAATGTGTGTGTGTGTTTGTGTGTGTGTGTGTGCAAGTATATGTGTGTGTATGTGTGTGCTCATGCACCTGTGTGCATATGCATCTGAGGGCATGAATATTAATATGTGTGTTCACATCCATGCAGCAGGTAGAAAGAAAGAGTGTCTGAGCTCCATCATTCTGTAGAACAAAGAAGTGTGTGCTTGAAGACCTGGATTAGGTCCTGTGTCAGACTTGTCTTCTGTCATTTGTGAGCACTGGAATTCTTGGTGAGTCATAGGGCCTGGCAGAATAGGACACTTTGTAACAGTCTCAGAAAATAGAAGATGATCTTAACAAAGACCTATTTATTCCACACTCTAGGCAAGATCTCTTTAAAAAAATGAAAGGCAGGATGAATAAAATATGCCAAATGATACTTTTAAAGGCAGGAGAATCGTGTTTCTTGTACCTTAGCATATAATTTACAAAATTGAGATGTCAGTCATTATAAATGCATGTGATCACTTTTTTTTTGAGGTGTATAAACTTTCTAAAATGAGAAATGAAGGAAGCACTCAACAACTCATGTCAGGAGTCTGTTTATAAAGAAATTTTTTACATGTTGGAAGTATGGCTAGTAGCAAATTTGATGTTATTCCTACATATGGAGAAAGAAATGCATATTTTGACCTTTAAAGGAGAAAAAGGCACTTTGTGGCCTTATCCAATTTCACAGCAGACATCTATGTAAATTATGCAACTTGCTCTTGAGAATAGCAAGGTGGTCTCTCAATATTTTCTTTTTCTTGGTTTAGTTTCAAGATTAAGAAGTTGATGCAGCTGAATGGAATTAACTTTTTCGTTATTACCTTCTTCAAATTTTTATCCATGTAAATTGTTTTCCCCAAAGAATAGAAAAGAATGATATAAATCATTGGCGGGTTGCCATCAACTCTGCAGCTATTTCTAAAATTTTCAGTGCAGTATGAGGTATGCATGTTTATGGATGTGTGTGTCTCCTTCCCCACCACTTCTAGTTAAGTTGTATTTAAAATAAGTGAGGATCTAGGGGCGCCTGGGTGGCGCAGTCGGTTGGGCGTCCGACTTCAGCCAGGTCACGATCTCGCGGTCCGTGAGTTCGAGCCCCGCGTCAGGCTCTGGGCTGATGGCTCAGAGCCTGGAGCCTGTTTCCGATTCTGTGTCTCCCTCTCTCTCTGCCCCTTCCCCGTTTATGCTCTGTCTCTCTCTGTCCCAAAAATAAATAAAAACGTTGAAAAAAAATTTAAATAAAATAAGTGAGGATCTTTCTGTAAAAGCAATTCCCCATTCTCCCTGCACAGAATCCAGCTTCAGTGATTGATCTCCTCCAGTGTAGCCCCTGGCTGGCATTCTGGAACCCCTTTCCTAAGCTGGACACCATGCTTCAAATGCCAGCAGAAAGGAAGAGGGTACTTGGTTGTGTTAAATAACAAAAATTCAACTGAGTAAATTTAAAGATCTAATTGGTTTTATTCAACACTTTATGAATCAGGCAGCATCCCATCTAGTAATAGAAGGGAACTTTCAAAGGCTATACAAATGGTAGGGGGGTTATTAAAATTTTTTTAATGTTTATTTATTTTTGAGAGAGACAGAGACAGAGTGTGAGCAGGGAAGGGGCAAAATGAGAGAGAGACCCAGAATCTGAAGCACAGGCTCCTGGCTCTGAGCTGTCAGCACAGAGCTCAATGTGGGACTCGAGATCATGACCAGAGCCAGAGTTGGATGCTTAACCAACTGAACCACTCAAGTGCCTCAATGGCAGTTTTTCTAAAGGCAGAAAGGAGGCTGGAAAAATAAATTATTAGAAGAGAATACATTGTCTCAGGCAAGGTCACCCTCCTAAGGAAAGTGGAAAGGGTCCACTGAGCAGATTATTTCACTAGTGCTACCCAGGTAATTCTATGTTGACTGGCTAAAAGTTATATTCTGGGAAGATGAAACTGTAGTTAGGTTCTGTATAAGTCTGGGTTTGCTGATGTGAGGCTTATCACAAGTGATACCATTTTTATCCTGTTTTCTATTTTTTAACAGCTATCCCCTAATTCTCTTTATTTCAGTATTTAATAATCTTTTATTCTACAAATATTTGTTCAAGACCAGACATCCCACTAAGCTCTGAGATATAATAGTGAGAGGATAAAACAAAGACCCGACTTTGCCCTCATAGAACTTACAGTCATGCAGAAATAGACATGAATCCAGTAATCACACAAACATTTTTTGTTCTTTAGCAGGTGAACCTCCCTCAAAGGTACATGATAGACACATTAGGGAGCACAGAGACAGCTTCCCTGAGAAAAGTATAATTAGCTGGGAGGCAATTTAGTTTGGCAAAGGCAGGTTGGGGTGGGAGAACAGTACAGACAGTTTCAAAGTGTATGCAAAGACCATCTAGTGGGAGAGAACAGTGCATTGTTCAAGAAATCAGAAGAAACAGCATAACCAGAGCAAAGAATGAAAGGAGCATGGGACAAGGTGAGGCTGGAGCCGTTAGTTGGGGCCAAGTTATGCAGGATTCTGGGGCACATAAAGGATTTTGATTTGGGGTGAGGATTGGTTTATAAGCTCAGTTTGTTTTTGAGAACCACATTAGGTAGATTGCTGTAGCCTTCTAGCTGCCTGTACATCTTGGTCACCTATGACATCAGAATAGATGGCCTAATATGGTTTGTCTTTATCTGTGGTGATAATCCAGCCTTCATAATTTCCTGAGTGGAGTCAAGAGAAAGCACAGGGAGACCAGTTAGAAAGATGTTTTCAGATAAAAGATAACAATGACTTCACTTTTCCAGCAAGCTTCCCATTTTTCCTGTAATTGAATTTTCTCTGGTATCATTTCCCTTCAGCTCAAATAACCTCTTTAACAATTCTTGAAGTAGTGACAACTTTGCTGCACTTTTGTTTGTTTAAAAATGTCTCCCTTTGTTTTAAAAACTTATTTTTGAAGTTTATTTGTTTACTTTGAGGGAAACAGAGGCAGAGAAAGTGAGGGAGGGGCAGAGAGGAGAGAAGAGAGAGAATATCAAGCAGGCTTCATGCTGCCAGCGCAGAGCCTGATGCAGGGCTCAAACTCACAAAACACAAGATCATGACCTGAACCAAAACCAAGAGTTGGATGCTTAACTGACTGAGCCATCCAGGAATCCCTTAAAAAAACTTATTTTTGAAGAGTATTTTCTCTAGACATAAAATTCTGGGTTGACAGTTTTTTCTTTTAGCACTTTAAAGATATCATTACATCATCTTCTGGACCATATTGTTTCTGATAAGATGTCATTAGTGATTGCTACTGCTTATCCTTTGTAGGTAATGTGTCTTTGTTCTGTTTCTTATATTCTACATATGAGTGAATCATATGGTATTTGTCTTTTTATGACTTATTTCACTTAATATTGTACCCTCTAGGGGCACCTGGGTGGCTCAGTCAGTTAAGCATCTGACTTTGGCTCAGGTCATGATCTCACATTCGTGGGTTCAAGCCCCATATCAGTCTCTGTGCTGACAGCTCAAGAGCCTGGAGCCTGCTTCAGATTCTGTGCTCCCTCTCTTTCTGCCCCACCCCTTCTCACTCTCTCTCTCTCTCTCTTTCTCTCTCAAAAATAAACATTAAAAAAATAAAAACAAAACATTGTACCCTCTAGATACATCTATGTTGTTGCAAATGGCAAGGTTTTTTTTTCTTTTTTATGGCTGAATAATATTCCATTGTACATATATACAACATCTTCTTTATTCATCTATGCATGGACCTTAAATTGCTTTCATATCTTGTCTGTTATAAATAATGCCACAATATGGGGTGCCTGGGTGGCTCAGTCAGTTAAGTGTCTGACTTCGGCTCAGGTCATGATCTCATGGTTCGTGAGTTCAAGCCCTGTGTCAGGCTCTGTGCTGATGGCTCAGAGCCTGGAGCCTGTTTCAGATTCTGTGTCTCCCTCTCTCTCTGACCCTCCCCCCGTTCATGTTCTGTCTCTCTCTGTCTCAAAAATAAATAAACATTAAAAAAATAATAAATAAATAATGCCACAATAATCATGAGTACATATATTTTTTTAAAATTCATGTTTTTATTTTTTGGGGGGTGAGCACTAAGTAGTGGAATTATTGGTAATTCTATATATTACCAATTCCATAAATTACTGATTCCAGTAATGGAATTGTATGGTAATTCTATTTGTATTTTTATTTTTTAAATTATATTCTTTTTTATTTTAGAGAGAGAGAAAAAGAGCGTGAGCATGGAAAGAGGGCAGAAAGAGAGAGAGAGAGAATCCTAATCAGGCTTCATGCTCAGTGCAGAGCCTGGCATGGGGCTTGAGCTCATAACCCTCGGATCATGACCTGAGCTGAAATCAAGAATCAGATGCTCAACCGACTGAGCACCAGGTGACCCAGTAACTCTATTTTTAGTTTTTTGAGAAACTTCCACACTGTTTTCCAGAGTGGCTGCACCAATTTACTTTTCCCCCAACAGTGTACAAAGGTTCCTTTTTCTCTACGTTTTTGCTAACACTTGTTATTTCTTGTGTTTTTAATTTTAGCCAGTCCGACAGGTATGAAGTAATATCTCATTGTGGTTTTGATTTGCCTTTCCCTGATGATTAGTGATATTGAGCATCTCTTCATGCACCATCTGCATGTCTTCCTTAGAAAAATGTCTATTCGTGTCCACCCATTTTTTAGTTGAATTATTTGTGGTTTTGGGTATGTTGAGTTGTATAAGCTCTTTATATATTTTGGATATTAACCCCTTATTGGACACATCATTTGTAAATATCTTCTCCCATTCAGTAAGTTGTCTGGTTTTTTTGTTATTGTTGATGGTTTCTTTCCTTTTTATTTTGATGTAGTCTCAATAGTTAACTTTTGCTTTTGCTTCCCTTGCCTCAGAAGACATATCTAGAAAAATGTAACCAATGTCAGAGAAATTACTACCTGTGTTATTTTCTAGAATTTTTATGGTTTCAGGTCTCACATTTATGACTTTAATCCACTTTGAGTCCATTTTTGTGTATGGTGTAAGAAAGTGGTCCCGTTTCATTATTTTGAATGTAGCTGTCCAATTTTACCAACACCATTTGTTGAAGAGACTGTCTTTTTCTCATTGTATAGTCTTGCATCTTTGTCATAGATTAATTGACCATAAAAGCATGGGTTTATTTCTGGATTCTGTTCTATTTCACTGATCTATGTGTCTATGTTTGGACCAGTACTGTACTGTTTTGATTCAGTGCTTTTTTTTCTGCATGCTTTAATTAGGATAACTTTTATTGACTTGTCTTCAAGTTCACTAAAATTTTCTTTTTAAATTTTTTTTTTAAATGTTTATTTTTGAGGGGGGTGCAGAGAGAGAGAGAGAGAGGGAGACAGAGAATCCCAATCAGCACAGTGCTGTAAGTACAGAGCCTGATGCAGGGCTCAAACTCAGGAACTGTGAGATCATACATGACCTGAGCTGCAATCAAGGGTCAGATGCTTAACTGACTGAGCCACCCAGGCTCCCAAGTTCACTAAAATTTTCTTATGCAGTGTTCAATCTTCTTTTAAGCCCAGATGGTTAATTTTTATTTCAGACATTGAATTTTTCCATTCTAGAATTTCCAACTTTAGTTTTATAAATTTCCAATTTATACTTTCTATTTCTTTGCTGAGATAGCCCATCTGTTTACTTATTCTGTCCACCTTTTCCTCTACATTCTTGAGCATATTTTTAACATGTGTCTGAAGATCTTTATTTGCAAAACTCAATATCCATCATCTTTGGGTCTATTTATATTGACTACTTCCCCACATTTCTGGTTTTGGATGATATTTTATTGCTTCTTTGTATGTCTAATCATTTTTTATTATATGCTGGATTTGTGTACCCTCTCTTGTGAGTCTGAATTATCCTGATTTACTTTTAAAAATATTGAGTTTTGTTCTGATAGGCAGTTAATTTAGTAGTAGTTAGGCAGCAGCCATTGAGGTTTGTTTTTGAGCTTTTTTGGGGTAGGTCAAGAGTATCACTTACTAGCAGGCCTGGAATAGCAGGACTAGATCAGTGTTTCTCAACAGCAGCACTATTGAATTGTAGACTAGATGATTCTTTGCTGAGGAAGGGTGAGGGATATCTTGTGTATTATAGGATGTTTAACAACATCCCTAGCCTTTATGTAGTAGATATAAATAGCATCCTTACAGGTGTGACAACCAAAATAGATCTCAACATTGCTAAATGTCCCCTGGGGAATAAAATTACTCCAAATTTAGAACCATTAGGCTAGAATAACACTACACCATTCTAGCCATTACTTCTTGGTAGGTTTTTTGGAATCTCAGTGTAATGCTTGGGATATGTAGCAGGGTCTCACTACTCTGGATGTTTGGAACTTTGAAATCTCCATTCAGCTTACAACCCCCAGAAATTGTTCTCTGAGAGGACTTATGGAACCTCATTATATGCATGAGTAGCTTAAAAATTGGCCAAAAAGTCAAGGGACTCTATGTAGATACACAGAGCTTTCTTTCTGTGATGCTCCCCTGTCCTCTGTATCCTGCTTTGCAAATTCCATCCTTCTTAGTGGCTTAGAACTCAGTTTTCCTTTTGAGTTCTCTTCTTGTTTTTGAAAAAAAAATACAATCTATTGTCAAATTGGCTAACATACAGTGTGTACAGGGTGCTCTTGGTTTTGGGTGTAGATTCCTGTGGTTCATCACTTATTCTTGTTTTTGAAATTTGAAAAGTATTTCCAAGCAGAAATTTGAGATAAATACAGAGTTCACCATGTGGATTTCTTAAAGATTACAGCTCTGTGTTGTCTACTTTTCAGTGCCCCAAAACATTGAGAGATATTCTGTCATGGCAGTAACTTGGCTATATTTTCACTCTAATGCCATATTTTTCAATTGATTTTATATATATATATATATATATATATATATATAAAATTATAATTATTATTATATTTTTAATTAGTCTTCACACCCATCATGGAGCCCAACATGGGTGGGGCTTGAACTCATGACCCAGAGATCAAGACCTGAGCTGAGATCAAGAGTCAGACACTTAACCTTACTGAGCCACCCAGGTGACCCTGATTATTAATTATTTTGGGGCGCCTGGGTGGCTCAGTCCGTTGAGCATCCAACTTCAGCTCAGGTCACGATCTCACGGTCCGTGAGTTCGAGCCCCGCGTTGGGCTCTGGGCTGATGGCTCAGAGCCTGGAGCCTGCTTCCGATTCTGTGTCTCCCTCTCTCTCTGCCCCTCCCCCGTTCATGCTCTGTCTCTCTCTGTCTCAAAAATAAATAAATGTTAAAAAAAAATTAAAAAAAAAAAAAAGAAAGTGTAGCTCCTGTCTGGGTTTGCCAACACAGTTGCCAAACAAACTTGAATAAACTAATTGCTAGAGAAGCCAATAAATGAAGAGACAAGGGTTTGAAAGAGAAAGGGAGAAATTTATATTGGGTGCCAGGCAGGCAGGGGAGGTGGCAGGCTCAAGCCTTAACAACCAATCTCTCTGCCTACAAGATGAACACCTAGAGTATTATATGGAGAAGTCAAGGGGGTATCTGTAAGACAGTAGGCAGAGAGCACGTGATCACCAGTCGGGGTCTGTAGTGTTTAGCACGTGATCATACGCAAGGGATATGATGTGTAGGATGTGGTCTTTTAGGCATTCCTTCACTACTAGGGCTTTCTGGTCTGGTCATTGGAATGTTCCAGTCATTGTAAAACATCTTCATCAATGCCTCAACAAAGTGCAATAACAAATAAGAACAATGGGTTTGAGTTAGAGCATGAGTTAGAGCATGAATTAAGTGGTCTTATCTACTTCTGGTTTTAACTATTGGTATATATAGTTGAACAAAAGGGCTTGTTAACACTCTCTGTTCATTTTTAGTTTCTTTCAATAAACTTCTTGTAATAAACAGATAATTTGCTATAATGGAAAGAATTTTGGCTTGGAAGATAATGATATGGATTCTACTCTTAGTGAAATCATTGATGGTTCCATGATCTAACAAGTGATTGATTCACTGTTCTGAATTTGTTTCCTCACATTTAAATTATATCATTTCTTTTTTTTTTTTTAATGTTTATTTATTTTTGAAAGAGACAGAGACAGAGTGCAAGCGGGAGAGGAACAGAGAATGAGGGAGACACAGAATCCAAAGCAGGTTCCAGGCTCTGAGCTGACCGCACAGAGCCTGACATAGGGCTTGAACTCACAAACCATGAGATTATGACCTGAGTGAAAGTTGGAGACTTAACCAACTGAGCCATGCAAGCATGCCTAAATTATATCATTTCTAATGTTCCTACCAGTTATAACATTCAACAAAATATTGGAACATGGCATATGCTTACCTCTCTGAAGAAAGTAGTAAAAATGGAAAGGAATCAGCATTGTGTTTCTTATAGGGTTTAGGACCCAATTTCAATGTTGAGGGATGGGGAACCAAACAATTCCTAGACACCAGCAGGGTGATTGAGAATTCAACTCAATTCTGACAATATCTACCTAGATATCTGACAATATCTACCTATCTATCTATCTGACCCTTACCTCCCACTTCAGATACCAGTCAAAAGTCCCAGGTTCCAATAACATCTTCCTTTGGTTCCATTAATTTGCTAGAATGACTCAGAACTCAGGGAAACACCATTATTAATTCATTAGTTGATATAGTAAAGGATACCAATTAACAGCTAGATGAAGTGATAGAAGATGAAGTCCTGAACAAAGGAGCTTCTGTCCTTGTGGAGGTTGGGTCCAGCTTTGGGGCACACAGAAGCATTCTGGTTCTTCAAATGTGGAAGTTCTTCAAAAAAGGACCAAAAACCTGTCCTCTTGGGTTTTTATGGTTTTATGTAGTTATGATTAACTAAGTCATTGGCCATTGTGATTAAAATTCCAGATCCCCTTTCTTTCTTCTCCCTACAAGTGGAGGTAATGGGGGTTGTTGGGAATGAAAATTCCAACCCTCTAATCACCTGGTTGATGCCCCTGGCAATTGGCCTCAGTCTTAGGTGGGGTCTAAAAATCATCTCATTAACATAACAAAAGACATGTTACCACTCTGAACACTTAGGAAGTTCCTAGGGTTATGAGAGCTGTGAGCCAGGAACCATAGATGAAAAGCAAATATATTTGAGATATATGTTTTAGTTATCTGAATGAGCAAATACATATTTCTTATAAATCACAATATCACAGTGTTTTATCCCTGTGAGTGAGTATGTGATTATGGGAGAATTGTCTGTTACTGGTGTTTGTGTGTGCATCTATGTGTATTTGGGGAGAATAAGCAGCATTGTGGAATTTTAAAGAGTAGTTAGAGATGTGTGTAAGAAAGATGACAATATATAATGTTTAATGAGATTATTAGGATAGTAAATCAACATGACCACTGTGCTATTTTCCAATTTCAAATCTTTACAATTTACTAAAGTGTTTTTGTGTTAAAACTATGGCCTTCTGTATTTTCCTTCTTTTCAGGAAGGAAGCACATTTTAAAATTTTAAGTTCTTATGGAAGTGAACTGTGTAGTGGTATATAGGGTTTAAAAATACACTTAAAGCCCTTTTAGTCATCATCTTCTTTTTCTTTTTTTCTTTTTGCTTTATGGGTTACTTTTGCCATAAAAATGGTAGATCATGTTGACAATAATTTATAAGTGCTATGAGTGAGGTCGGAGGGAAAAGCAGAAGCAGTGCAACTGGAATAGAACACTGGAAGATAAAATATAAAAGAAATGTTCCCTTGGTATCTTAGTATTTCATTTATGAGTTATTTCCCCAAGTACTTCACTAGATGCATCTCTCTGTAACTTTCATATGCAGCCTAGCAGTTAATATAAGCTTATCTTCTTCAGTGTATAGGGATAGATTTATTGAGCTGATAATATTTGCTCACTCTTTTTTTCAGTGATGATTTATTTAAATTCTGCAACTAATTTAAATTTAATAAGAAAGGGACTTTGAACATTGCTTTATTGAAACTAGATTCATCATCTCTAAAAACACTGCAGTATTCAAGATTAGTGCAAAAGTGGCAATGACTGTTACTGGATTTAATTAAAAACAACAAATCATTTGGCCAGTGGTAATGGATGCTCCACACAACCAATTGGATACATGGCTGTTTAAGGAGCCAATATTTTAATCTTAAAACATTTGATTAGACAAGATCATTGAGCTGATGGATATTTGATAAAACAATGGCTTTCCTTTGATGTGGAGACCATAAGGGCTGACTGGCCAGGGGAAAGTTCCAGTTGTTTTATGTTGCCCTTTAATTTGCAGTGTTAGAGAAAAAAAAAAAAAAAAAGCCCGGATGCATTTTCTGGATGAAGGTCAATAACATAGGGGGGATTTTCTGGGGAAGCCATTTACTGCTAATCATAGAATGTGCCTAAAGCTCTCTGTGGTGCTATGAGGTTTTTACTCAGCTCTTTCAATCAGGGCAAGCAATGGACTAAAAAGTGTTGAGATTTATGTGTAGCTATTCATAGCATGGTCATCATTCATCTCTTGCTTGGAATTTTCAGAAGGCATTCTTCTCTTTCCCTTCTCTCTCCTCCCAGTTGGCTTAGGAGCAGTTTATGACCTGATTATCTCAAGAATTAGCAGGAGAAGGGCATGATGAATGAGGGTGCTTGCTCATCCACACAAAAAGGCCATAAAGGGCACATTTTCTTTGAAATAAACAAATGAGATCTTTAGACTATTTGAATTAATAGGTGTTTCTATAAATCTGCAATAAAAAATTATATAACATCCACAGAAATGTCTTAGAAATATGTGCATTATCTATCTCTATATATTAGACATGAAGGTAAACTGATTATTTTACTTAAATTGGATCTTACAGAGATGTTTTGGTAATGAAGCTCAGACAAACCAGCCAATGCACATGGATAAGATCATTCTTTGCAGCAATCTTTGGCAAGGTACATCTAGGGTATGTACTTCTGACAAGATGTCTTAGAAGAGCTGGTTTAGAGGAACATAGGCAATACTTGTCTCTAATATCCCAGACACCCTTTGTTGATGCCATCTTTCATGTGACCTCCTTACCTTCAAATGTCCTGTGACAGTCTGTTTTTTCCTTTTTCCATCTTTTATTTTTTATTTTTATTTATTTTTTTAAAGTTTATTTATTTTGAGAGATACAGAGAAACAAGTGGGGAAGGGGTAGAAAGAGAGGGAGACAGAGAATCCAAGCACTGACAGTGTGGAGCCTGATGTGGGGCTTGAACTCATGAAACCATGAGATCATGACCTGAACCAAAACCAAGAGTCAGACGCTTAACCAGCTGAGCCACCCAGGCAACCCCATCTCTTTTTTAATGTTTCTTTATTTATTTTAAGAGAGAAATAGAGAGAGGGAGAGGGAGAGAGAGAGAGAGAGAGAGAGAGAATCCCAAGCTGACTCCACACTGTCAGTGTGAAGCCTGATGCGGGGCTGCATCTTACAAACCTAAGATCATGACCTGAGCTGAAATCAGGAGTGAAATACTCAACCAACTGAGCCACCCAGGCACACCTCTTATTTCCATATTTTTGACAAAAAGCTTATTTATTAATGTTTTTGCATCCATTGGCTTGTAACCTCTCTTAGGGATATTCACTTTATTTTTATTTTTATTTTTTTGGATATTCACTTTTAGACTGATATATAATTGTAGAATCAATGGTGCCATGTCTTTAAGATACTGCAGGCATTTTCCTTCAATTAGAGATATGGTAGGAGAGTAGGAGGAACAGAAATCAGTTTCTCATGAGCCAGAGAGTATGTGTCTCCTCCCAGATCAAAGCTGATTTCAAAATCGAAATTTCTTTCTAAGACATAAACTGGAGGTGTTTGTACCTCAAGTGTTTGTTTTTCTTTATACAAAGATATATATCTTTGTGAGTGAGCATCACTTACCTATAAAAGCTAATGACTGAAATGTATGATTTTTGCTGGCCTACCTATTTGCTCTATGAGGGTGACAATAGGCCACTTAATATTAAGACACAAATATCAGTGTTAATCTGAAAGAAAAATGGGGGCTTGGCTTTTGCAGGAAGCTTTTTGTTAATGGTGAGAGTTTATAAGAAAAGCACCGTTCTCTTTTTGCTCAGGCTGTATAATTAGAAGAAGGGAATTACAGCAGATTTCCTGAGCAAGACTAAAATTTATGATGGGATTCAGAGGGCAGCATTTGAGATTCACAGGTTTCTAAATGTGCAGACTGCATTCAGCATCTCATATTGCTCAAAACCAGTATATTTTATTATCTTTTGTACCTCATGGTCTGTAATTTTGTTTATACCTTTTGCCAAATGTGATATTACAAGAGTAGAACATCACATGTTCAATGTTTGGAAAGGCCAAAGAGTATGGAACATGAATATGAACTCTTGATAACACTAGAATGAAAGAAATACAGGGCATCAGAAAAATTGCCTTCATTGTGAAGGATGGGCCTTGGACAGTAAGCTGAGTTTTGCTCACCCCATCTGCCTCAGAAGGAATTGTTTCTTTTTAATCTGTGAAAGCTGGCAGTCTGGAGAGCTGCGTGTAAAGTGGCTGTGAGTGGAAGAGCAGAGGCGAGCACAAAGCTCCTGGGCCTGGGTAAGGGCAGGAGAGGCTCTGGAGGAGCCCCTGTTTGCTTTCACTGAGGGTCTTTCAGGCTCTGAGAGGTTGTTAGGCTTATTGACACTCATCAGAATCCTTCATGTGTAAAAGCTAAGGTGCTTAGATAATAGGCTTCTCTGCTTGGTCCCCTACTTTTTCCTCCTTTCCAAAATTCGGGCAGGGTTTGCCCATCTTGGACAGAAGGAATTTCACACATTTCATTCAATTGGTGAGATGGGCAGCTGGCATGTGGGTATGAGAAAAGTCCTTAGAGGTCAAAAAGGTCACCTCAAAATACCAAAGGTAGTAAAAATTCAGTGTGTTTGTGTACTGGAGTGGGGGTCTCACCCTCCACCTCATATGCCTGCCTCTCAGCACTGTGCCAAGCGGTGCCTTTGGCATCTGCTCCAGTTCAACAGACCCGTAACTGGGAGCTCATGACTTCCCACAGTGATTGTGGCAATATAGACACAGATGCCACAGAGCATCTTAAGAACAAATAGATCAAATATATGTGAAAAAAGTGAAAAGACAGAAAATCTATCAAGGACCAGGATTGAATGGATGCTATTTTAAAAGACATTTTGCAGATGACATGATATTATACATGGAAAACCTGACAGACTCCACCAAAAGTCTGCTAGAACTGATACATGAATTCAGCAAAGTCGCAGGATAGAAAATCAATGTACAGAAATCAGTTGCATTCTTGTACACTAATAATGAAGTAACAGAAAGACAAACAAAGAAACTTACCCCATTCAAAACTGCACCAAGAATCATGAAGTATCTAGGAATAAACCTAACCAAAGATGTAAAAGATCTCTATGCTGAAAACCACAGAAAGCTCATGAAGGAAATTGAAGAAGATACAAAGAAATGGAAAAACATTCCGTGCTCATGGATTGGAATAATAAATATTGTTAAAATGGCAATACTACCCAAAGTAATCTACACATTCAATGCAATCCCAATCAAAATTGCACCAGCATTCTTCTAGAAGCTAGAACAAGCGATCCTAAAATTTGTATGGAACCACAAAAGAACCTGAATAGTCAAAATAACATTGGAGAAGAAGACCAAAGCAGGAGGCACCACAATCTCAGACTTTAGCCTCTACTACAAAGCTGTGATTATCAAGACAGCATGGTATGGCACAAAAACAGACACATAGACCAATGGAATAGAATAGAAACTCCAGAATTGGACCCACAAAAGTATGGCCAACTAATCTATGACAAAGCAGGAAAGAATATCCAATGGAAAAAAGGCAGTCTTTTTAACAAATGGTGCTGGGAGAACTGGACAGCAACATGCAGAAGGATGAAACTAGACCACTTTCTCACACCATTCACAAAAACAAACTCAAAATGGATGAAGGATCTGAATGTGAGACAGGAAACAATCAAAACCCTAGAGGAAAAAACCTCTGTGACCTCAGCTGCAGCAATTTCTTACATGACGCATCTCCAAAGGCAAGGAAATTAAGAGCAAAAATGAACTATTGGGACCTCATGAAGATAAAAAGCTTCTGCACTGCAAAGGAAACAATCAAAAAAAACTAAAAGGCAACTGATGCAATGAGAAAAGATATTTGCAAATGACATATCAGACAAACGGCTAGTATCCAAAATCTATAAAGAACTCACCAAACTCCAGACCTGAAAAACAAATAATCCAGTGAAGACATGGGCAGAAAACATGAATAGACTCTTCTCTAAAGAAGACATCCAGATGGCCAACAGGCACATGAAAAGATGCTCAACATCACTCCTCATCAGGGAAATACAAATCAAAACCACACTGAGATATCACCTCACACCAGTCAGAGTGACTAAAATGAAGAAATCAGGAGACTATAGAGGCTGGAGAGGATGTGGAGAAACGGGAACCCTCTTGCATTGTTGGTGGGAATGCAAACTGGTGCAGCCACTGTGGAAAACAGTGTGGAGGTTCCTCAAAAAATTAAAAATAGAACTACCCTATGACCCAGCAATACACTGCTAGGAATTTACCCAAGGGATACAGGAGTGCTGAGGCACAGGGGCACTTGTACCCCAATGTTTATAGCAGCACTTTCGACAATAGCCAAATTATGGAAAGAGCCTAAATGTCCATCAACTGATGAATGGATAAAGAAATTGTGGTTTATATGCACAATAGAATACCATTTGGCAATCAGAAAGAATGAAACATGGCCTTTTGTAGCAACGTGGATGGAACTGGAGAGTATTATGCTAAGTGAAATAAATCATACAGAGAAAGACATGCCATATGTTTTCACTCTCATGTGGATCCTGAGAAACTTAACAGAAGACCATGGGGGAGGGGAAGGAAAAAAAAAGTTCTAGAAGGAGGGAGCCAAACCATAAGAGACTCTGAAAAACAGAATAAACTGAGGGTTGATGGGGGGTGTGAGGGAGGGGATGGTGGGTGATGGGCATTGAGGAGGGCACCTGTTGGGATGAGCACTGGGTGTTGCATGGAAACCAATTTGACAATAAATTTCATATAAAAATTTTGACAATAAATTTCATATTAAAAAAAGAAAAAAGACATTTTGTTTTCTTTTGTAACATTTTCATTAAATTTTTTTTCTTCTTTCCTTTTCCTCTTCATCCTTTTCCTCCTGCACTCTCTCTACTCTTTCCTTCCATAATTCCCCCATATCCTGGAGATTAGAGTCACAGGTAATTAACTAGGAAAACTTAGAGAGGCTAAGCACATGGACCAAGATTGAAAGTTTGTAAACGTCCAAATATTGAAATAAAATGTCATTTTCCTGGAGGTGTGGTGAGTTTGAGGACCCAGCCTGCTTGATGAGGAACAGCTTTCTCTTCCTCCCTCTTTCTCTCTTCCCCTCCTCCTCTCCCTCTATTACTCCCTTTGCACCTTTTGTTTATTTACTCAACAATCAGTTCTGGAGCATCTGTTATCTGTCATAGGTAAACACAATGTGCTGGAATACAAGAGAGGGTTTACAAACCCATTTCACCACAAGGGAAACTAAAGCATCTATGAGTTTAGTCAGTCAGTATTTTCTGACTATCTGCTATGCGAAAGTGCCATGTGGAGATTAAAAAAAAGAGAAGAAAATGCAAGTGATAAAGATTCCTACAGTGACATCAAGCTCTCATGTTCCTTTTTAGCTCTAGGAGAAGATGCATGCAGATGTCAAGAGGTCATGGCAAAGTCTGAGACTGAAGACAGTATGGGTTAAGGTGGTTTCACAAGAATACTACCAGGGGAAGTAAACTAAAAATTGAGTTAATCTAAAACACATCTTTCCCAGTGATTTGCAAATACGCTGAGCAATGTATTTACTTTTAATTGCCTTTCACTGTCCTGCATCCCCGAAGTCCTGTTGGGCCCTAAAAATAGAAGCACTGAAGTACAAATAAGACCTTTTTCTAAACAACCCATTTGAAGCCACATAAAAATATTCTTTTAGGACATATCTAGCCTGATTTCTTTTCATGAATGAGATGAAGAATTCAAAGTTATTGTCTTCTAGAAAAATCTTCTTGGTATATGCTGTATCAACAGAAATGACAGCTGTGGCATCTCAGGGTGGTGCTGGTGGTTGTGCTCAGCAGATTTGGTCATCTTGGGAAAGTCTCTTAACGGGAATAGTCTTAAAGGTAAAGATATCTGTCCCAATTAGTGACTGAACGTTTGATACCATTTACCCAGATTTTTCCGCTTTCAACGCACAAAGATAAGTCAGTTGAATACTTTCCCTGTATAAGAGTATACTGTGAGGAGTCTCAGTCCTGTTTTGGTTTTTAAATAGCTCTGACAGAAAGATCCAAAGTAATTAAGCTTATCACTGAAAGTGTTAGTTTGTGACATGCAAAAATATGAGCCCATGTTTTGAAGAAATAAGGAAATACTTGATAAATACAACATAGAAACTAGAAATCTGTCCCATTATTTTTTAACCTCCAAAGCAGTAACTGATGGGCTAACTTATTCAAGCTCAAAAGAAGAGAAAGTAAAGATAAGTGTTCTGAGAAAAACAAAATAAAACAAAACAAAATCTTAGCTTCAGGTTTTAATTACAATTGTGATAAATCTGCTTTGTCAAGATTTGAGAACTTTGGGGAAATATTGGATGCCAGTTCCAACATATAATTTAATCTATTTAAGTTTCCAAAGTTAATTTCAGTTTATATTGGGGAGTTACTTATATCTTTGATACAAAGTTAGATTTGTCTGTGATTTCATTAATGTACAGATTTGAGATTTTTTTTAAACTGAAAATTAAAATAAAATGCAAAAGTATGGATGGGTGTGAGGGGAAAAATAGTTCCTTATTTAGGATCGATCAAGTTGAAATTTATTTAATTTCAAATGGCCCATAGCTCCTATGAAAAGCATAAAGATTCTATTACTTCATACCAAAACCAAAAATTCTGCATCAAAATGTATTGCCACAATAATGCTGTATAACAAATTACTACAAAAATCTTAGTAGTGCATAATGATATGTATCTGTACCTGCTGTGCCTGAGATTAACTTTTCATGTTGGCAAGGTGGTTTCACTGTCTTGGTTGGATTTATTAACAATTGAGGAGTCAGCCGATGATTCATAAATCTAGGCTTGCCTTGGCTGGTCAACTGAAGTAACTAAGCTCATTCCTCATGACTCTGACACTTCACCAGACTAGGTTGGGTGTGTTTTTATGGAAATGCTATTGGCAAAAGAGAGTAAGTGGAAACATGCAAAGATTCTTGAGTACTAAGATCAAAACTGAGGTATCACCACTTTCTTTCTATAGACTAAACACTTCTCAAAGCGAGCACAGATTCAAGGAACAGCCCTTGCTTCCTTAGTAAGAGGAGCTGCAAAGTCACATGACAGAATGTGAATGAAAAGAGAAGTGAATAATTGCCATTAATGCAATTGATTGACACAGCCTGTTATTAAAGAGTTAGGGTCAGCTCTGTGATCTGAGGGTGGACTCCCTCCATTGTGAGGCACTGGAGGGAGCAAGATGGCAGGGGAGAAAAGGGACATCTTTTGTCAGGGCCCCAAGCTCATGGTGGGCTTAAAAAATGACATGGTATTTATTTGGTATTAGAACAGTTTCCTCATTGATTCATATCAATTTTGATTTTGGGTAAAAAATAGATTACTCAGGGATAAACTTTTCCTCAATAGCTTTTGCGTTTCTAGAGGGAAAAAAGTCCACAATGGCAGTTGTTTGCTGCTTTATTATGTTTCCACACATTTTAATTTTGGTATCATGGTTAGTGGTTTTAATACCTGACAGTGATCTGGGCCCTTCAGGCCCTCTAAATGTGCCTGACTAAGGCAGACCTGTAGAGAACCAATGGATCCTACTGATACAGCCTGTGCTAAAGGGGAAGCATGTACAATGACAAGCATGATCATTGCTTGGCACAGATTTCTGCATTAGCAAAAATGAACCATGGGGGACAGGCATATTGGGAGCCAGGATAACTTGACTATTAGAGCCTCTTCTGGAGTCAGAATGCCTTCTTTGAAAGGCTCTAATACTTAACTAGCTGGGGTGATCTTGGCTAAGTTACTGAATCTCTTTGCCTCAGTTTCCTCATCTTTCAAATAAAAACAGCTTTTACCTTATAAGATTGGTTGGAAATTAATGCAGTAATAATAGTAAATCATTCAACTTAAGCTTAGTGCATAACAAGCAAGGCTTTCATTATGTATTGGTTGTTCTTTAGGGAGGAGCCTGTGGCTGTCTAAGCAGTGGGTATAAATGCAGAAGCACTGTACACAGTATAGGTGGGTGGAAGGCATGTCCTGATGAGAAGCAGAAGGCAGGGAAGATAAACTCTGCCAACCATTAGCACCTCCCAGGGTTGTCCCTGTTTGTACATGACCACTGCTTCATAGCAAAATTGTGTCCTCTTCTTTTTCTAGTAATTATTTTAAATTGAAAACCAGACCTTCCCATAAATAAGAGTTCGAGCAATCATAGAAACTATATTAAATAAAGAATAAATAACCAATTTACAAGTATTCCTCAGACAGTAATTAGTTGCAACCATTTGCCATAATGTAAAATGTATTACTTTTCAAGAGAACCAAAATTAATTGTATTCCAAATTAGTTTCTATCTTAGGTTGTCAATTCACTTTTCTTCCTACGAATCTTTTGTGGCTAAAGACGTCTTAATGCTGTTAGGAAATAGCAGGAGCACCATTCCATTATTCTTACATTAATAATCATAATTTTTAATTACTTAGATTCTCTCCCTAAGGAAGAGACTGATTGTTCTCAAATTATGAATGCCTACAATAATAATTTCCCCCATGCACAAGTCTGTTACAGAGAAGCATTTTCCACTCAATTCTTGAATACAAATTTATCCCAAGGGCAATAGCAGAGATGAACTGTGATGAGAACCAAATAATTTTTAGAAAAGTGGGTTTAAAGGCTAAGCAAGATGGGATGGATTTTTGTTTTTCAAATTTGATAATGCTAGGTAAAGCAAGTGGGAAATGATTCCTTCTCACTTTTGCCACCATCAGGTACATTTGGGTATGTGGAGAAATGCATTAACTGTATTAACCATGTTTGTAGCTTCTGTAAACTTTATGCTTTAACATTTGCTCTACCTGGAGATGCTGAACTTGCCTTGTTTGTTCTGGACACATGATGACATGCCTGAATCTCCTGATCTTGGCCTCCTGCCTCCCTCATCACCCCTCACTCTTATATTTGGGAAGATTCTTCCTCCTAAGAGTTCACTTTTCAAAAACATACCAACTGATTGGAATTCTACACCCCCACCACCTCCTCCTTGGGCTTTCACACTCCAGGCCACTATCCTCTGCCTTAACTTCCCCAGGACTAGGAACAAGCCCTATGCCCCACAGCTCACTGAAATTATTCCAACTAGCCAATTCTGCCTTGCCTGTTTCTTCACATGGGAATCACAATAAAATCTCTTGCTTATTATTATTTGTCCCCCTTGCTCTCTCTGCCTCCTGACCAAACCCAGTATTTCTTTTTGTAACTCTCCATGGTGAGGTGTATTTCTTGGGATCTCGAGCTTAATAACTATCTTTTTGTTTTAATTTTTAAATGTTTACTTATTAATTTTGAGACAGAGAGAGAGAGAGAGAGAGAGAATCCTAAGCAGGCTCAATGCTGTCAGTGCAGAGCTCAATGTGGGGCTTGAGCTCATGAACCATGAGATCAAGACCTGATTGGAAATCAGGAGCTGGATACTTAACCCTGAGACACTCAGGTGCCCCAACAACTATCTTTTTAATGTCAGTCATACCCTGATCTGCTGGACTTGCCATACTTAAATAATAAGACAACTAAGTTAAAAAAAAAAAAAAAGAGTAAATTTTGTGAGTGCCCTGGAGCCTTGGGGAGAATGGGTTGGCAAGAGTGACCTGCTTTGTAGATTACCCACAGGCCACATTGTAAATTCTAGAAATTGTCCTAAAACATCAGAAGATGGAGCAAGTGACAAAATCTCTGTGTGTCCTGGGAAAGTGATAGTAGGGCCTAAGACTCCATATATACCAAGACACTTATTTGATTATATGTTTTCCTGTCATCTAGGTTTATATTTTGTAGATATGTTTAAAATTATTTATGGACATTTGGTGTCACTTCTAACATGTAAAGAGCTTGGAAGTCATCACTCTCATTCTCACAAAAAGAAAAAAGCTGAAGAAACTGAAATCAAAGACTTTTCTTAGACCCATCAGAGGATTGAGACTGATGAGGTTGCATAAGTAATGTTGAGGGGAAAAGCACAAGCTAGCATTACCACCTCTCTCACCCCAATTGGGATATGTGTGACATTCCTCAGGCACTCCTGGCTACCCAGGAACAAAGGAAAGGACAGAAAAAAAATGGTTAAACTGATAGAATCTCCATCAGTTTACAAATATAGTGGTACAATTATAAGAAAAGGACAATCTTATTAAAAGCCTAATGTCCAGAAACTCTCCACTGTTTAATGTTAGTGCTTTGCTAGAGGGAAAAACAATCTTAGCTTGACAATAGCTAGGCTCCAGTAATCTGTTAGTCGCTAGCATATGGAAAATCCTTTTAAGAAACTTCCTTTTGACTTTACCTCCCCCAGTCCTGTGGTATATAAACAGTCAATTTTCACAACCCCAATATAGCTCCTTCTGCCCACAGGTTCTGTCCCCATGCTTTAATAAAATCATCTTATTGTCCCAAAGACATCTTTAAGAATTCTTTTTGGCCATCAGGTCTGAACTCCCCCATCATCCTAAAACCTCATCAAGAGCATAGGGCAAACTGCCATCCCCCAAGTTGGAAAGATGGACAGATACAGAGCATTGCAACTGTGTTCATCTAACCTGGAGCAGAAGTCACTGGAGCAAATAACTGGTAAAAATTGACAAATTGTTGAAGGATGAATGTAGACCAGGTTGAAAGTTAAAAACTTCTTGGGGACCCCCACAGTTTCATCAGTTTTACCCACAGGAGCTCCAGCAGATTTTCACAGAGAAAACCAGAGAAAAATGCCCTCATGCTTCAGGCAAGGGCAGGGAAAAAGCAGCCATTTGAAAGAAACACTGAGCATTTTCCATAACGAAGGAATGCTCTCAAGGGAAACTACTTTGCCAGAGCCTTATCTTATCTGAGGGAAGGAGAATTAGGTAAGAAGCATCTGTCTGTGGTCCTGTCTCACCTAAAGGAATGGGGCAGGAGGGGGGTGGGGGGTGAGATTAAGAAATGTTTCTGTAGGTCAGAGCCCAGGGACCAGGACCACTAAAAACGTGAAGTTCAATCATGTATTGAAAAATGCCTCCCCTAACCAACACCTTACCATCACATCAACAGGGCTCCAGGATAACAGCAAATCACAACTAAGAGAGTGCAAGATAAAACTAAGAAAGAATTCTTGGGAAAACCAAGAACAAGATGGGAAGAAAAAGAAAAAAAAGCACCAAGGAAACCAGGGGAAACAAATCTCTTGTATCACCAGCTACAACAAACCTTAAACAACCCAATTCCTAACTAAATTACCATGAAACTTCACAATGAAACCTGATTACTTCAGATCCTATTACCAGTTACATCATGTCAGCTTTCAACAACAGCAAAAGAAAAACTACAAGGTATGCTAACAGGCAAAAGTAAACACAGTCTGGGGTGTCTGGATGACTCAGTCTGTTAAGCATCTGACTCTTGACTTTGGCTTAGGTGGTGATCTCATGGTTAAGAGATTGAGCCCTGCATTGCGCTCCACTCTTAGCTTGGGACTCTCTTTTTCTTTCTATTTCTGCCCCTCCCCCACTAGTGCTGAAGACACAAAGCATTCATGAAAACCAGACCATATACCATGTATGACAGCAATTTGGGGATTATCAGATAGGGAATTTTTTTTTTAATTTTTTTTAAGTTTATTTATTTTTGAGACAGAGAGAGACAGAGCATGAACGGGGGAGAGGCAGAGAGAGCGTGAGACACAGAATCGGAAGTAGGCTCCAGGCTCCGAGCCATCAGCCCAGAGCCCGACGTGGGACTCGAACTCACGGACCGCCAGACTGTGACCTGAGCTGTAGTCGGACGCCCAACCGACTGAGCCACCCAGGCGCCCCATATAGGGAATTTTAAATAAATATGATTAACATATTAAGGGTGTAAACTGGAAAAGTAGATGGAGAAAGACATACTGGTAAAATCAATCAAAAGAAAGCTGGAGTATCTTTATTAATTTCAGACAAAGCAGACTTTAGAACGAGACAAAATAGCAAAGATAAAGAGGGGCATTGTATAATGGTAAAAAAAATCAACTCTCCAAGAAGACATAACAATTTTTAACATATATCCACATAAAGACAGGCGCCAAAGTACTTGAAACAAAAACTAATAGAACTGCAAGGGAAAATAGACAAATCCCTTTTTATAGTTGGAGACACCAACTCCCTTCTATTAGTAATTGACAGAACTGGTGGATAGAAAATCAGCAAGCATATAGTTGAAATAAATGAACAGCATCATAATTTAACTGGATTTAATTGATACTTATATAATATTTTATAAAAAAAATAGAAGAATACATATTGTCTTTAAATTCACAAAAATTTTTCACTAACATAGACCACATTCCGGCTTGTAAAACACACCTTATCAAATTTCAAAGAATAAAAATCATACAAAGTATGCTTCCAACCCACAATAAAATTAAACTAAAATCAATAACAAAAGGATAGCTGGAAAATTCTAATTCTAATCTGGAGATTTTACAGCACATACCTATATGTGACATGGGTCAAAGAAGAAGCCTGGAAAGAATTTTTACCTTAAAAAAGTAAGAAAGCTGAGCAATATAAACCTCAATCAAGTAGAAGAATAGAAATCATAAAAACAGGAAAACAAAGAGTAAGGAAAAGTCAACAAAAGTGAACAAAAGTAAATGCTGATTCTTTAAAAAGATCAATAACATTTCTAAATCTCTAACACAATAACTAAGAAAAAAGTAGAGAAGACACAAATTGCTCATATCAGAAAAGGACAGATGATCAGTACTGATTCTATGGACATCGACCCAAGTGAATTTAGTCAATTAATCTTTGACAAAGGAGAAGAGATAATTAAATGGAGAATAGTCTTTTCAAAAAACTCTGCTGGGGGGCACCTGGGTGGCTCAGTTGTTTAAGTGTCTGACTCTTGATCTCAGCTCAGGTCTTGATCTCAGGGTCATGAGATCAAGCCCTGCATTGGGCTCTGCGCTGGGCATGGAGCCTACTTAAAAAAAAAAAAAAAATGCTGCTGGAACAATTGGACATCCATATGCAAAAAATAATAATAATAATAATAATAATAATGAAGACAAAGACCTTATATCTTCTGCAAAAAGTAATTTAAATGGATCATAGGCCTAACTATAAAAATGCAAAATTAGAAAAGTTCTTGAAAATAACAGAAAATGTAGATGACCTTGGCTTTGGTGATGGATTTTTAGATACAACACAAAAAGCACAATCTGTGAGTGAAAAAAATATAAAAGTACAAGTATATTAAAATTAAAATCTTCTGGTCTGTAAAAGGCTCTGTTAAGAGAATAATAAGGCAAGGCACAGACTTGGAGAAAATATTTACAAAATACATATCAGATAAAGATCTTATATCAAAAATACACAAAATCATATTAAAAATAGGCAAAAGATCTGAACGGATACCTCACCAAAGCAGGTGAATTATGAATGAGCTGAATTATGTTCCTTAAAATGTGTGTATTTAAACCCTATCAGTACCTCAGAATATAACCTGATTTGGAGATAAGGTCTTAAAAATTTTTTTTATGTTTATTTACTTTTGAGAGAGAGAGAGAGGGACAGAGCACGAGTAGGGGAGGGGCAGAGAGAGAGGGAGACACAGAATCCAAAGCAGGTTCCACAATCTGAACTGTCAGCACAGAGCCTGATTCAGGGCTTGAACTCACAAACTGAGATCCTGACCTGTGCTGAAGTTGGAGGCTTAATGACTGAGCCACCCAGGCACCCCTGGAGACAAGGTCTTTAAGAGGTAATTAAGTTAAGTTAAAGTTTTTAGGGTGAGCCCTAACCAAGGTGACTGGTGTCCTTATAAGAAAAGGAGATTTGGATGTAATGTGTACGTGCACGGAGAAAAGACCATGGGGACACAGTGAGAAGGTGGCCTGCAAGCCAAGGAAAGAGGCCGCAGAAGAAATTAAACCTGCCAATACCTTGATTTCAGACTTGTAAGCCTCTAGAACTATGGAAAATAATTTCTGTTGTCAAAGCCAACCCGTCTGTGATATTTTGTTACGACAGCCCTGGCAAAGTAATACAATATACAGATGGTAAATAAGCATATGAAAAAGTGCTCAACATTGTATGTCATTAGGGAATTGCCAATTAAAACATTAAAAGATAAGTTAAAATTAAGAGATACCACTACAAAACCATTAGAATGGTAAAATCCAAAACACTGATAGAATCTAATGTTGGCAAGGATGCAGAGAAGCAGGAACTGTCATTGCTAGTGGGAATATAAAGTACAACAACTCAGGAAGACAGTTGGACAGTTTGTCACCAATCAAAACAATCTTATATGATATAGCAATCATGATCCTAAGTATCTACGCAGCTGAGTTGAAAAAGTATGTCCACATAAAAACGTGTACAAAAACGTCTCTAGCAGCTTTACTCATAATTGCCCCAAACTGGAAGAAACTGAAATCTTTCTTTTTTAAATTAATTTTTGTTTTGTTTATTTTTCCAGCTTTTTTGAGATATAACTGACATATGACATTTTGTAAGTTTAGGGCATACAATGTGATTTGATACATTTATATATTTCAAAATGATTGCCACCATAGAATTAGCTAACACCTTCACCATGTCACGTAGTTACCATTTCTTTTTGTGGTGAGAACAGTTAAGATTTACTTTCAAATTTCAAGCATATAATACAGTATTATTAACTATAGTAACTTTGCATTACATCTTCAGAACTAATTCATCTTATAACTGGAAGTTTGTGCTTTTTGACTAACACCTCCCCACCGTCTTCCCCACCACAGTTCCTGGTAACCATGACTCTATACCCTCTGTTTTTATGAGTTTGGCTTTTTTAGATTCCACATATAAGTGACATTATGCAGCATTTGTCTTTCTCTGTATGACTTATTTCACTTAGCATAATGCCTTTAAGCTTCATCCATGTTGCCGCAAATGGCAGGATTTCTTTATTTCTCTTGGCTGAATAATGTCCCATTGTATAGAAATGTCTTTAAATAGATGAATGGATTAAAAAAAAAAAACTGTAGTAGAAACAAGCTATCAAGTCACAAAAAGACATGGGCAACATTAAATGCATATTGCTAAATGAAACAGGCCAATCTAGATAGAAGCCAACTAGATGATTCCAGATACATGACATTCAAGAAATAGGCAGGACTAAAGATCAGTGATTGCCAGGTTGCAGGAAGGGTGGGGAAGAACAGGTGAATTAGAGATGATTTTGTGTGTGTGTGTGTGTGTGTGTGTGTACATAAGTTATTTATTTATTTATTTATTTATTTATTTATTTATTTATTTAAAAATTTATGTCCAAGTTAGTTACCATATAATGTCATAACAATTTCAGGAATAGAATCCAGTAATTCATCCCCTACATAAACACCCAGTGTTTATGCGAACAAGTGTCCTCCTTAATGCCCCTTGCCCATTTAGCTCATCCCCCTTCCTCAAACCCCTCCAGCAACTCTCAGTTTGTTCTCTATATTTAAGAGTCTCTTGTGTTTTTTCTCCCTCCCTGTTTTTATATTATTTTTGCTTCCCTTCCCCTATGTTTTTATGTTTTGTATCTTAAATTCCACATATGAATGAAGTCATATGATATTTGTCTTTCTCTGACTGACTAAGGTTGAAATCATATGCTACGTGGCTTTTTCAGATTGGTCTATTTCACTTAGTAATATGCCTTTAAGCTTCCTTAATGTCTTTTTGTGACTTCATAACTAATTTCTTTTTAGTCTTGAATAATATTTTACTGCTTAGATATACTATAGCTTATTTACCTCTTCACCTACTAAAGAACATGTTGCTTTAAAGTTTCTGCAATTATAAATAAAGTTGTTCTAAACATCCATGTGCTGGTTTTTGTGTGAACATAAGGTTCCAACTCATTTGGGTGAAAACCAAGGAGTGTGGTTGTTGGAACACATGGGAAGAGTATGTTTGGTTGTGTAAGAAGCTGCCAAACTGTCTTCTAAAGTAGTTATGCCATTCTGCATCCTCACCAGTGAAGAATGAGAGTTCCTGTGCTCCACATCTTTGCCAGCATTTGGTGTTGTCAGTGTTTTGGATTTTATCCATTTTAATGGGGGTGTAGTGGTATCTTGTTTTAATTTGAAATTCCATACTGACATATGATGTTGAGCATCTTTTCATATGCTTATTTGCCATATGTATATCTTCCTTGGTGTCTGGTCAGATTTTCTGCCCATTTTTAAATCAGGTTGTTCATTTTCTTCTTATTGAGTTTTAAATTTTCTTGGTACATTTGAAATAACGATTCTTTATCAGATTTGTGTTTTCCAATTATTTTCTCACAGTCTATGGCTAGCCTTCCCATTCTCTTGTCAGTATCTTCCATAGAGCAGAAGTTTTAAATTTTATTTAAGTACAACTTTTGAATTCTTTTTGTTTTCATGGATTGTACCTTTGGTGTAGTACCTAAAATGTTATCAGCCAAGGTCATCTAAATATTCTCCAGTATTATCTTTTAGGAGCTGTATAGTTTTGCATTACATTTAGATATACAATCCATTTTGAAATTAATTTTGTGAAGTGTGTATTGTCAGTGTACCAGCAAGGATAGGTGTGTGAGAGTCATTCATGTGCATGAGATCCTAGGAGGACATATTTTAAAAGATTCAGAGACAAAAGAGACAAAAATCTCATGGTAGGAATTGCCCAGGAAGAGGAGAACAATCCACATTTGGATTTTCATTCAAAAACAAGGAAAAACTAGAAGGACACCTAAGGAAACAAGTATATGATACTGAGCTCCACAGTGAAATGAGTTTATTTTTACTTTTTTTTTTTAATAAAAAAAGATTAGTTTCTTGGACTAGTAACTACCAGAGTGTATGAAATACACAACTGAGCTTTTTGTAAAGTATTTCCAAGTATTCTGTTGATGAAGTTGAGATAAAGGGCAATTGGAAGCTGGGCTAAATGACATGTATTGACCACTAGAAAATGATGATTCCTCAGGCTGCTGGTTACTGGATCAGGATCTGTTTTGGGAGGTCCCACTGGAGGGCTTCAGAGCTCAGTTGTTGGCCTTGTCCTGTTCTACATTTTCATGAATAATTTAGAAACACTCACTTTAAATGCCTCAAATTTGTGAATGATATGATGGAAAAAAGGTTCTGCTTCAGCAGATCAAATTATGGACTGACTAGTCTGGGACAGAGATGAGCATAAGTGAACCAAAGGAAATGAGGGAGAAATGACTCTGTGTTAGCAGAGATTTAAAAAATAAATGACAGTAGAATTTGAAAACAAAAAGTATGGATGTTTAAGGATATGTTTTTTCAAAAACAGGTCAGCTGCTAGTGGATAAAAGATCCCCAAAAGCTGCTTTATCAATGAGTCCCCCACATGCAGGGCTTGGCCTCAACCTTGTCAGAGCCAACTGTGTGGAGAAATCTGCTATCAGGAATTAGAGTCATTCAGTCATACTCACAAAGCTCTCCAGAAATGAATACAAAATGTTCAAGATCAATTTCCATTTATTTATTTATTTATTTATTTATTTAAAGCCAGGGAGGCAGAGAAAGAGGGAGAGAGAAATCTGATGCAAGCTCTGTTCTGTCAGTGTGGACCCCAATTCAGGGCTCCATCTAATGAACTATGAGATCATGACCTGAGCCAAAACCAAGAGTCCAATGCTTAACTGACTGAGCCACCTAGGTGCCCCTCAATTTCCTTATTTTAGAAGAGAAATTTAGTTGCAAGGGGAGTGGATGCTTTGTTTCTTTTTGCCAGTGCTTCAAAACTACCTCAGTACCTCAATGGGCAAACTGAAAAAGCTGCTGATGGTCCCACCTAAACCCTTGAGGGGTTCTGTCCTTCCACATTATGTTCTGACTTCCACATTAAGCAAATTTCATTTGTCTGAGGGCCTCATTGACAATCCATTTTGTCAGTCTCTGGCTCTACCTCATGACTAAGAATCTTCAATGTGATGTTTTAGGAGTTGAGTTGTATGGGCCTTGGGATTTGGACAGGGCCCTTTTTAAGTCTCTCTTTCTTTCCCAATTCTCTTTCTTAGCTATGTTTCAGAAGAGTAAGTCTCCCTATTCATTCAAGAAGTGGTTAAACAATGCCTGATTCCAGACAAGCACCCAGGAAGCCACACTGTAGAGAAGACTCAGGTATCAGATGGAAGATGAAGTGAGAGGCCTGTAAGTCATGCAGTTCAATGAGTCAGGATCTCTATTTCTGTTAACAAGCTACCTGAAAGGAGAAGGCCATCAAACCTACCACCAATTATCAGGGAATATAGAGGATAGACATAGATGAATAATTGCATGACCTTACAGAGAAACCACTTCTCCAATGGATTGGGGGAAGGGGTGGGTACTTCAGAGACCAGGTTCACCCACAGATCCAAGGAAGGTCTGGAGGAAAAGGGATGGAGGACTCATGTGATAAAAGAATAGTTATATTAAAAAAAGCAATAAGTAGATCTATTTATGTCCTGATTCAAAACATCCAAACTTCATACAAAGATAAAGGGACATCTTTGAGACAATTGGGAAAATTTAAATATGGACTAGGTGTTAGATGAGGTTAAGGACATACTGTTAATTCTGTTAAATGTAATTATGTCATGGTGGTAATATTAAAAAGAAGTCATTATCAGAGACATATTGAGTTCAGTGAAGTCATGGCATGATACGGCATATCCCTAAAATTCTCTAGCAAGCAATCTAGCACAAAATTAAACAAATAAAAATGAGGGTGGGTGTTGTTGATGAACTGAGATTAACAAAATACTGATAATTGTTGAAGCTGGAACATGGGTTTATGGGAAATTCATTATACTATTCTATGCTTTTGCTTATTTGAAAGAATAAAATTTTAAAATCTGTCTAGAAAGAAAAGGATTGCTACTGTATTCTATTAACAGATTTCTATGTTTTCAATTATTATATAAATGCTGCTTGTATTTCTTATCTGTGGAATTGAATTCCTACACGATTTCATATTAGAATCAGGCTTGAGAGAACAAGTAAGGAAACCAATAAGGACTGATAGTTTGGAAAAGTCTGTGATAGGGAGAGCCAAGAACTAGTATCTCCTCTGAGGATGGAAATGTTCTCTTTCTTTCCAAAGGCACACAATTGGGTGAGGCTATTAATACACTACTGGGTTAAATTTACTTCACAGAGAAATAGGACATTCTAGAATATCCTCAAATAAATACTGAAGGTCTTAATTGCAACAGTGACCAACAGCAAATCATAAGAAGCATATGGCTGAAAGGAAGTCACAAACAGTTAAATGGGTAGGAAAACACATTTGCTTAAATGGCAATGCAATTTGGAGTTATGTCTTAAGTATTGTACTGTGAAATTTCAATTAGGAGCTAAGTGCTGTGAAATGGGCTGTGCTCAAGGACTTTGGCCAGCCATTAGGTGTGCACTAAACTACACTTTTCAAAGTATGATATAGACAGACAGAAATCAGGGTGAAAATTGGTATTTTGTCTGGAGTCTAGCATTTTGATGTCTCTTGAAGGTCTGTGTTTTCCATCATGGGGGATGGGATCGGTGCACCTATTTATAAATGTGCTATATGCAATGCACTAGATGCTTTGTAAAGTGTTGGTCTGGGAGTAAAACAAAAAGTAGGAAAGCTCCCAGAGACTGGGTGCACTTGAGTTCCTTTAATGAAAGAAAAGAAAAAAAGACTTCATTATGGTCCCTTCAGGCAGGTTTATCATTTGAAACACAAACACTGGAAGTGCACAGCTAAGGCATGTGGGTAAAGCACACTGTTTTACTGTAGACAGCAGCAGTCCTAAGGGCAGCCATTCCAGAACTGATTATGATTTTAGATATAACACCATTAAATGTGTCTTTGGCTCTATCTCCTGGAGTGCTAGAGGGGAAAGTGGTTTGGTTTCAAAAATGTTCTTAGAGTTGGTGAATTTAGTTAAGATTATGGATCCATCTCTCTATTTTGGGATCCCAGATCTGATTTCAGGAAAGGATCTAACTTTGCCAGATAATGTTAAGACCATCACAGTCATCTTGCTAGAAAAATCATGAAACAGTTGTCAAATACCTTCAAGACAATTTTCCATCGATATGCTTGAGCATAAATTTGCCCTCAGGTTCCATGCAGACAACAATAGCAGCCAGTATCTTTTGCCAGGCATTAGAGAGTGTTGGTAAAACAAAGATTAACATATTTGCAGTCTTGTAAGGAAAGAGCACCATGTAGAGGGAAATGTGGGATTTGGAATCTGTTATTTATTTATTTATTTATTTATTTATTTATTGATGATTTATACACTTGCCCAGAGAGTGATACAGCTTTTTTTTTTAAATATATGAAATTTATTGTCAAATTGGTTTCCATACAACACCCAGAGCTCATCCCAAAATATGCCTTCTTCAATACCCATCACCCACCCTCCCCTCCCTCCCACCCCCCATCAGCCCTCAGTTTGTTCTCATTTTTTAAGAATCTCTTATGCTTTGGCTCTCTTCCACTGTAACCTCTCTTTATTTTTTTCCTTCCCCTCCCCCATGGGTTCCTGTTAAGTTTCTCAGGATCCACATAAGAGTGAAAACATATGGTATCTGTCTTTCTCTATATGGCTTATTTCAGTTAGCATAACATTCTCCAGTTCTGTCCACGTTGTTACAAAGGGGCCATATTTCATTCTTTCTCATTACCACATAGTACTCCATTGTGTATATAAACCACAATTTCTTTATCCATTCATCAGTTGATGGACATTTAGGCTCTTTCCATAATTTGGCTATTGTTGAGAGTGCTGCTATAAACACTGGAATCTGTTATTTAAACTCAGATCCAATTCTGAGGCTCAAGAGCTGTGTGACCTTATGTTGACTTAAATGTGTCAGAGTAGCTTGGGCTGCTATATTAAAATGCCACAGATTAGGTGGTTTAAACAACAGATATTTATTTTCCACAATTCTGGAGGTTGGGAAGTCCGAGATCAAGGTGCTAGCTGATTATGTTCCTGGTGAAGATTATATTGTTGT
This sequence comes from Puma concolor, assembly GCF_028749965.1. Taxonomy (NCBI): domain Eukaryota; kingdom Metazoa; phylum Chordata; class Mammalia; order Carnivora; family Felidae; genus Puma; species Puma concolor. The sequence continues at coordinate 124,173,611 of NC_141672.1, read as the reverse complement.
AAGTATCCTCATTTGGTGGAACGATAAAGGGCTCTGGTCTCTTCCTCTGCTTATAAGGACTCTAATACATCATGGGGACTCCACTCCCATGACCTCACTACCTCCTAAAGTTTCCACCTCCAAATCTTATCATACTGAGAGGTAGGGTTTCTACATATGAATTTTGGGTGGACACAAACTTTCAGTCCATTTCAGTCACTCTTAACTTCAATTTTTAAAAAAAAAATTTTTTTTTTAACGTTTATTTATTTTTTTGGGACAGAGAGAGACAGAGCATGAACGGGGGAGGGGCAGAGAAAGAGGGAGACACAAATCAGAAACAGGCTCCAGGCTCTGAGCCATCAGCCCAGAGCCCGACGCGGGGCTCGAACTCACGGACCACGAGATCGTGACCTGGCTGAAGTCGGACGCTTAACCGACTGCGCCACCCAGGCGCCCCAACTTCAATTTTTTAATGGGAGAATTAAGAACTACTTTATTACATTTGATGAAAATTAAATTCAATAATAAATACTAGGATCTTTCTAAGGGAATACTTAATGCAAAGACAGATATTATATCATCAGGAAACCACAATACCATGTACTACATAGTAGCAACTTAAATATGGTACAATGAGAAGGAGGGTAGCAGCAATTTTCTGCTCCAATGGGGACCAAGGCGTGGGTAGAGTGAGACAGTGTGCAGCAGCTCTGTAGGAGTTCATCTGGGGAAGCCAGCTGAAGCTGCATATCTCATGCCTGTCAATGAGCAGTGTGGCCTCAGAGAGTGACTTCACTTCTTGGATCTGTAGCTTCCTCATCTGTACCTACTCATACAATACGAATTTAGACTTTAAAAGTGTTTTACTTAAGATTTAATAGTAGTTCATTAACATGATTCATGTGTCAAAAATATGGAAAGGGGGTCTGAGAGTCTCCCCTTGGCTGTTCCCATTTCCTCAATCCACTAGTTGTTCCTTTCAGAGATGCTTGTTTTATTTTGTTTTCCTTGTTTGTGCTTGTTTTTGTATTTATAAGCCACGTACTCTTTTTTATTCCTCTAATTTAAACAAAATGGTTGCATAGAACTTATGCTGTTTTACAACTTGCTTTCTTCACTTAATATGCTTTGTGAGAATATTTTAAATTGTTGAAAGCTGGTCTCAGATCTCCCTCTTTAAAGACTGAATTATGAAGTTTTCTAAAAGTTCTGATCATAAGCTGGTTTCATGTCACAAAACCCAGGATGAATCCCATTGTAGCACTCTTCACCGTGCACACTGGCAGTCACCACCTGTTTGCTGTGGGTTATCATTCATATGCCATAGATGGTTTTCTGATGCCCGCTGTCTGTTCCTCATCCATCTCTTGTGCTCCAGATCAGGGAACTTTCACTGCTTCAGTGTGGCTTGGGTGTGTCATGCCTGGTGGTTCCCCATGCAACCCCACACTTTGAAGAACACAGTCACATGTGCATGGCATGTACCATGCTGGGGGCTTCTAGTCAGACTATTTGAGAACAACTACCTCCCAGAGTGACCTAAAACAGATCACCACAACAGTGTATTGTTCTCTCAGGTCTCCCCAAACAGAATTCCCCATGGTACTCTGTATTGATCTTTAAGGCAGCATGGCCGGAGGTAGTCATTGTGACTTGTCATGACTGCATTTGTAAAGTTCATGTAGGTGGTTCTTCCCTATCTTGGCTCTGGGAAGGTGATGACAGTGGGAAGCAAACCCATCTTCCAAAGGTCTTCTTGGGATCAGGTGACTTGCTGCCAGAAAACAAGCTCCCAAACTCCTCTGAGGGATGCTCTGCAGAGACAGACCTCAAAGTACTTTGGCTCCTTGGAGGTCTCATTCAGGACCCTCAGAAGACTCACACAACATAAGGTGTGTGATGATGGCAAAACAACACAAAAATCAGTCAACATCTTCTAACAACAAATACAATATCTTATTGAAATGTGACTAAAGAGATGTAGTAATGTTTAGCCTGCCCTAAATACTGCCTGGTCATGTGAAAGAATCTTCCACTCTTCTGTAACCACTAAGTTAGGGAGATCTTCAATATGGCCAGAGATAGGCCTTATTTTTCATATTTCTGAGTTACTGAATATACTTCTTAGTCATCTGTAGGAAAACTTCTGTAGTATAAGCCATTTAAGACTACATTATGTATCCAAACCTATCCCCAGATTTGGATTACTCTTTCTGCAAGAACATATGTGAAATAACACAATGTTGAGTTAATCTTGTGTCCACTTCATGGTCTATCAGGGGCTTTACACATGCTGGATGCTCAATAATTGCTTTTTGAATGAATTAATGAGTGAATGAATAAATGAACAAATAAGTACCTGTACCCTGTCCACCCTGCCAGTCACCATGGAAGCAGAAGTTTCTAGAGAAAGTGAGGGCAGTCCCTGTCTGATTTGGGCAGTCTCCCAAGATTTCCTCCCATTTACTGCATCCAGGGATTCTACTTCTCAGGGACCCAGCTTAGACTTAAATATTCCAGGGGGAGGGGCAAGGGCTAAAAGGACATTCTTCCTATACCTATTGAACATGAAGAAATGATGCTTTATTTTTCTACAATTTGGTTTTATAAAACAGACAACATTCCTTACTGAAGATGGTGTGCAGTGTTTATAATGTTCTAGGAGATTAATTTGTTTTTACAAAGTGGAAGTCAGACAAAAGAAAGGAAAATCTAACTGCAAGCAAATGCTAAAGATCACACAAAGCATGCTGTAATCTTTGATACAAATAAATAGTAACACAGACCATAAACACATCCCTAGCCTTGAAAATCCATTAGGGAGACATTGCCTATGGCAACCAGAAGACCCTACTCCTTAATAACTGGACCTTTTATCATGTGTTTCTATGGCGACAGAATCTCTCCCATCTAAACACACCGTTGTTCCCAGGAGGAGCTGATGAACAAAAGCTGCAAGGAGATTATTGGAGGAAAACAAAAGTTCCTTCCTCCTCTTTCCTTCTTTTCTCTCAAACCTCAATTTACTCAGAGTGGAGATGGGAATAAGTTGAAATGGAAACATCCCTTGAATTGCAAATCATAGTTTACTATGATTTTTGTTAATCTTTTAACTTGAAATTCTGTCTTTATAATGTCAGTCATCACAATTTCATGACAGGTTTTTAAGGGAAACAATGGCTGCTTAGGAAAACAAATTTGGGTTTTGCTTGTGGCTATAGGAGGAGGTTCTGAGCAAGGGTGACTGTGCTGGTTCATTCTTTCTGTTCAACCTAGGGCAGGCATGCCACATTATTGCTGAAACCTGCCATTCAGGAGACTGCATTTTGCAGTCTGAGGGAAATAAATCCCTGTTTTAATATTACATGGATGTGCTTAAATTGGAACTGAATTTTAAAAAAAAGTTTAATGTTTATTTATTTTTGAGAGACAGAGCATGAGGGGGGGAGGGGCAGAAAGAGAGGGAGACACAGAATCCGAAGCAGGCTCCAGGCTCTGAGCTGTCAGCACAGAGCCTGATGCAGGCTCAAACTCATGGTCCGCGAGATCATTACCTGAGCTGAAGTCAGACGCTTGACCGACTAAGCCACTCAGGCACCCTGGAACTGAATTTTTAAACCATATACTTGTGTGATCAACAAGAAATGTTTTCTGCTTAATAAATAATGATGACTATCAAGGATATTGGCTGGGAGGCAGTGTCTTAGACGTTTACTTACGTTATGCCTCACTTAATCCTTACAAAAACCTTGAGAAAGCCCTATGATAAATGTAAGGTTATCCCTGATGAATAGATGTGGTGTTAAGTTTAGGGAACATGGTAAGATCACTTGGAAAGACTCTGGTCCCTTCCCCTAAACTGATGCTCTCTCCTGAGACATATGGCCTTCCCCATCATCATACTTTGAAATACCCTCTTGCAGATTTCAGAAAAGAATGCATAGCATGGAAAATGTGTTTAAGGGCCCTAAGTCCCAAGGAAACCTCTTTTACCAACCAAAAAGTGGCTTTTGTAATCCCCAGGTAGAATGGATGCTTCTTTGTTAGCATGCCACATAAGGAAATGGCATTATCAAAGTCTGTCTTGGACTTTGATGCCTGGGTTATAAAGATTGTAAGGATCACCTGTGGTAATAAAACAGTTTCACAGTCACAGGGCAAAGCTGCCAAAGTAGATATTGTTGGTCCCAAGGCCCAAGTGTCTTCTTCCAGCTTCTGAGACTCTTAGAGACTGATGGAAAGTCAAAGGCACAGGGTAAGTTTGGAAGCATGGACTCAGGAAGCCATCAATCATTTCAGCTCTCCTTTCATATTAGACCTTAGAATCCCATGGCCTGGGACAGCTGGGTCACTGGGCAAGGGTATACAGACTGTGGAGCCACTTAATGCAGAGAGAATCCAATAGTGGGCAGCCCCTTGGAAAACTCTGCTTCCAGAATCTCTATCACTGAAGCACAGTGAGCTTCACCCACTTAGCCCCTGAACACTCACCATTTGTTTCATTTGCATATATTTTGTCTTCCCAACCATACTGGAAGGTCAGCCACACAGAACCCCTCCTCTCACCCCTGCTGCCAAGGCCTGACCCAAGATGAGCATGCTTTGGCTCTATACCTGTTTTGGTTGCTTGAGAGTGAAAATTTTCACAATGGACGTTTTGAACATCCTTGAAACATCCCAGTGAGAAATGCACTCCCTCCACTCAGTGAAGTGCAATGCTTGAAGGCCTGCCTTAGACATGGCCCATTTGTAAAAAGAAAGAGACATTTTGTGTTATAACTATAGAAACATAACATTTGGAAGCTAGAAGTGTCTTTTGAAATCATTTGGTCAAACTTTGTAATTTTCAGATAAATTCACAAAACCGGAAAGCTTAGTGTACTTGCACATAGTTGCACAGTTAGCTCATGGTATATGGGTATATTAAAAACAGTGTGTTGGTCTAATAGTAATGGACACAACAAATGGGCTATGTGAAGATTGACTGTATAAGCATAATATTTATTGGTACGGTAGGACTTCTTATTTAATAACATTTTGAAATAATAAAAACACCCTCTTGATTGACCTGTTAATTAGTGAAGTAGAACTGGCATATGTTAATCAATTAAAATTAATTAACAATATATTCTAAAATAAATTGGTATTTAGTTTGTGCCCAATGCTTTGTTGGTATAGAGGGAATAGAGATCCAGTACACAATGTCTGTTCTAAAGGAGTTTACTCTGTCTTTGGGGAAACATATGCTGGACACTGTGACAAATGTTAGCATAGGAGAAAGCCAATTATGGGTCAGGGCAAAGTAAGGCGTAAATCTGGGAGAAAATCGCTCCTGATTTGAGTCTTGAAAAACATAGGTACACTCAAGGTGGGAGAGAATATTCCTAGCACAAGCCTGAAATGCTAGTGAAGTGTCCAGGTATGCAGAGCCCTAAGAAATGAGGCTGGTCTAGAAGCCATGAGAAAGTCAGGAAAAGCCTTGTGTTGAATTCTAACCTCAGACTGTTACACAGGAAACACAGGAGTTATTACTTAAACAATTTTCTTCTGTAGATGAAGCAATCTGTTTTGAATTCCAAACAGGTCCTTGTGATTGCTGGTTGGAAAAGGGATTGTAAGTAGAAAGGAGTAAAAAGGAAGACAGCCTAAATTAGGAGGACGTTTATTCATTAGTTTATAGTTCATTTCTTTGCTCTTCAGTCATTTGTTCATTCAACTAATGCATATTTTTCAAGGGTGTTAGTAAAGTTACAGGCTTTGGGGATTCAGCAACAAAATAGCCAGAATGCACTGGCTTTAAGGAGCTTATATGCTAGACAGATATGCTAGATAGCAGGGCTGGTAAAACAATGCAGTCCTGACATAGTATCTTTGGGTGGTCCTAACATCTATGGAGAAGAATGGAGGGGTAGTGGGGGCAGGCCAAGAACAGTTGCCCTAATAGCCATTACACTCATTGGAGGTGACTTCAAAGTCCTGGCCTCATGGGGACCACTATGTATAGATGAAAAGATGGGTCTCACTGATCTCAACATCATTGCAAGGGAGAGAGCAGCTCTTGCAAATTGTGACTTTGTGGGGGAAGGTTCAATCTTATGAGGAGCCCCTGGTCTGGGGCTGCCCTTGATTCAGCAGGAGAGAGTACAGGAACCAGGGCAGGGCCAGTGGAGAGGAAGGAGGTAGGATTTGAGAGGAGTTAGGGCATTAAGAGGGACAGGGCTTGAAGCAGTGGAATATGGAGAGCAGGGGGCATCTCTGATTATAGAGCTGGACTACAGAAGTCAGTTGGGGGACTTCTGCTTGGACTTGCTGAGCTTGGATTCCTGTGGGTCATCTGACCAATCAGCTGAGTTTAACACAAATCTCTGTATGGAATTCTAAGCGCTTCATGTGGCACCTTGGCATCCTTGAAAGAATCCTTCAGATAGGAATAGTATGGTTCCTTCCTCTCATAGGAAAGCCATAGTGCAGGGAGATCAAAGTGGTAAAACTGGATTAGAACCTGTGATTTCTGGATTAGAAACTAAGACTTTGGGGTGGCACTGATGCCACTTTTTTTTTTTTTCTCATCAAAGGAAATTTTATTTGATCAGGGAAGTCTGATGACCTAGGACTAGATTCCAAGCTGCAATGCCTTGCTTACTCCATCTCCCGGGTGGTCTCAGTGCTCCACCAGGGAGCCCTAGGGTCCTGAGGAGCTCGGTTTAAAAATCACTGGACCTGCTGGTCTCCCCAGTTCCTGCCTGGATACAGCTTGCAGTAACACCCCAAAGGAGGAAAGGAGTCTCACAGGCAGCTTGGCGAGCTGGTGGTAGTGTCAGAGTTATTGGAGAATGTGGAGGGGAAGGGGGACAGTGGAAATGAGCACTCGTGATGCCCCAGCCCTGCCCTCTCTCCCACCATGCCCTCTGTGGCTGGGTCCTTCACACCCCCAACCTGGAGACCAAATGCTTGGGAGATTCCAAGTGTCCCCATGGAGGCTGATGTCTTCGGTCTGAAGAGGGAGGGGCAGAGAGTTTTAAAAGCTCCCCAGGTAATTCTAAGGGGAAGCCAGGATTGAATGAGAAATCAGGTCCTCAGGGTTTCTGGAGCCCAATGCCCAAGCCAGCTCAGAGCAGGAGACCTGGAACAGGCAGGGAGATGATGAGCTGTGTTCCTGAATGCACTTTGGTATACCATCTATATGCTATTACAAATGGAAATGCAATCACTGGATGTTCCCTAGATTTGATGGTGCCCTGGATTTTGCAAAGAGAATTTCCCTGAGAAAATGGCAATGTGTGTCTTTTTACACCACAAACACCTCACTGGTTCATGACTTAAACCCCCTCCTTTAGGGCACTCTTGGGCTCTAAGGTGACAGGTCAGCCAGTCCTACCACTCCCAATTATCACTGCACCTTCCTCCCTCTATCCTTGTTGGGAAGCTGTTGCTAGCTTCGTGTCTGCTCCATAAGTCACTGCGTTATGCAAATTGAAAAATCTGCCTGTGGCTCCGTGAGGAGAAATCACCCACAAATGTGGATTTCCATGGAAACCAAACGCAAAATGCAATAGGAAGGAAAGAAAGGGGAAATTAGACCTGCAGCTTCGTTTTCATCAGCATCACTGTTTCTCATTATCACCCCTGCCCCATTTCTTTTAATGTGTGAACTTTTAGACCAGAATGATTTCTCCTTTTTTTTTTTCTTTTTTCCTGGTGGGGCTCTAGAGTTCACTTTATTCAGTCTAGAAAAGGATGATTTATTTAAAGAACTTATCTTTGTGAAAAGCTATTATATGGAGAATGGTGGCCATTTTCTCATTATTATTAAAGAAAGGCAAGAAAAGTAACCTTCAACCCAGTAGAAGAGATATAGAGAAGCTTTAAAGGAGAACTTTCCAATTGGTAGGAGAATAAAATACTAGATAGGGATTATAGAGAGGACTGAGAATGTTGTTTCTGGGAACTCCTTTAATTGTAAGATAGTGTGCTAGTCTGTTAGGGCTATGTAACAAAGTACTATACAGACTGGGAGACTTAAACAACAGAAATTTAGGTATTCACAATCCTGGAGGCTGGATTTGTGAGATCAAGGTGTTGACAGGTTAGTTTCTTCTGAGGTGTCTCTACTTGGCTTGCAGACACCTATTTTCTCCCTGTGTCCTCACATGTGGTCTTTGTGCATGTACATCTTATGTTCAAGTCTCCATGGCCATCCCTTGGTCTGTGTTGTGTGCATATAAATTTCCTCTTCTTATAAGGACACCTGTCAGTTTTGGGGGACTTAGGTGGCTCATTTGGTTGAGTACCTGACTCTTGATTTCAGCGAGGTCATGGTTTGGGTTTGTGTGCTCAAGACCCACATTGGGCTCCATGCTGACAGTGCAGAACCTGTTTGGAATTCTCTCTCTCCTCTCTCTGCCCCTCCCCCCCTCACACACACACACACTCCATCTCTCAAAATAAAACAAACAAACAAACAAACAAACAAACAAACAAACAAACAAAAAGGACACCTGTCAGTTTGGATTAAGGCCTAGCCACCCTCATTTTAGCTTAATGCTCTCTTAAAAGGCCCAACCTCCAAACACAGTCACATACCGAGGCACTGAGAGTTAGGGCTTCAATATTTGAATGTTTAGGGGACATAATTCAATCCATAACAGATAGATTTCATTTTGAGAACATGATTTAGAATCTAGTAGTGAGAGCTGCAGGAAATCTTTCTTAGAAATATGGCCTCAAAGCTTGATTTTACAGACAGATCATTGAAGCCCAGGGCAAGTGACTCAGTGTAGCCCACCCAATGGGGAGGGGTGAGTGAGAGCTCTGCAGACCCCATCTCCCAGCTCTATTATATGATGTTTTAGATTACATGGAACTCTCTAGAAGAACATGCTTACATCAGTGCAAGACAATATTTTTCTGCCTCTGACACAGGCTACATGTGACTACTTGGCAAATAAATGCTTTTGTGAGTGATCATGTAGTCCTCTCAGAACAAGGATAGGAGGCATGATTCTATGTGGATCAATGGCCCTACACAGGATGCACAGGATGTGATTCTTCAGATCAACTTTGGAACATCATCCCCCAAATCCTGCTGCCTGTGATCTGGTAAAGGTCATTCTTGCGGCCTCCTTGCCTCAGCTCACCCTCTAAGGGCTTTCATAAAAGAGATGATAAAGGAGAGAAACCAGAACTTCTTCCAGTATGGAACCAGCTGCAAAAGCCTGCACTCACTAAGTCACCAGAAATTGGGATGGTAGCTCCCTAGCACTAAGATGCAAAAGGATTGCTGCAAGGCTTTTTAAAAATGCAGTCCTGTTCAAGAACTTCTGACGCATTCTGGGTTATGGTTCAGGACTAACTCTAACAAGCACCCAGGGTTGAATCTGAATTAGATTATCCTGTGGTCACACCTGAAATAACAATGATTTAGACCCTCACTGTTCAGAGTGTGGTCCATGGACAAGCAAGTGCAGCATAATCTGGAAGCTGTGAGAAACTCAGAATCTTAGCCCCACCCTAGAGTGACTGAATGAGAACCTGAATTTTCATTCAAGTTTAAGAAGCTCTGCTTTAGCAGACATATCCATGTGGTCTGATGGTCTACTTTAGTGATGGTGGGATTGTTCAAATCATTGCATAACAGGATGTTTCAAAGATGCCGAAATGCTTTAGAAATTATCATTAGATACCCTGAGAAAGTTACTATCAAGAATTGCAAAGGATAAGAGATTTTATATTAGTTTTAGGTTAATAAATTAGCCTTCCACCATGTCCTATTTCCTGGCAAAAGATGATTCCTGGGTCATAAACAAGTACAGTAGGCAGCCTGAGCTTGTGGTGCATGTGTGTTCCACTTACCCCTGTGGACAGTGCGGACAGTGAGTTTGTATCATAGTTGAGGAAACCTGAGCTTACAAAGGAGACATCATCTTTATTATCCTGGTCAGAAAATAAATCTACCCTCTGCCTCAAAGAGAGACAATATCTCTATCTTCTGAAGTTGTTCGCTATAAAAATACCCTTGACATGAGAGTATGGAACAAAAACTAACTTAAGACGTGCAGAAAAACCATTAAGAATTCTCTCCCAATAGGTACTGTCTTGAAAGTCTCCTGTTCATCTAGTATCTCTTTCAATATCCTTGCTTACAGAGAAGCTCAGATATGCTAAGGTTTATAGTAAACAAATAGAAAATTAGTTAATAGGACTTAAATCAGACCTATTTTGAGTCTTTTTTAAAAAAATTTAAGGTTTATTATTATCTTTTTTTTGAGACAGAGACAGACAGAGCATGAACAGGAGAGGGTCAGAGTGAGGGAGACACAGAATCTGAAACAGGCTCCAGGCTCTATGCTGTCAGCACAGAGCCCGACGCGGGACTTGAACTCACGGACCGCGAGATCATGACCTGAGCCAAAATAGGCCGCTTAACGGACTGAGCCAGCCAAGCGCCCAAGACCTATTTTGAGTCTTAAGGAAACTTTGGAGGTAAGCAATGTATATATTTGAAGGTTGTAATTTCCATCTTGCACATTCTACAATACAGATCTGTTAGAATTTATTTTTACAGAAAGGTAGTGGGTGAGTCAAAACCTGTTCAGATTCCTTTGTCAGCTTAATCATGAGATTAGTTACTTAAAATAATAGAAATTAAAATATTAATAATAGATAATATGATTCTATTTTTAGTACTTTACAGTTATTAATGCGTTTCACATTCATTATTTACTTTAATTCTTAAAACCTGATAGTTTTTTTGTTTTGTTTTGTTTTGTTTTGTTTTTGTAGTGAAGAAGACACTCAGAGAGACTAAGTAACTTGTTGGAAGTCATAGCTACTTCAGTATAGCCAGATCTCACATCCAGGGGTTGAGACTTTCTAGTAGGGAAATTGTAGCTAACACATTTATTCAGCTAAGGAAAAAAAAATGGAACTAGATTTATGCTTACAAATAAAAATCAATACCACTAATCTTACCAGGAAAGAGAATAACCAAAAAGTACATATGAATTAATTGTTTCCCTTCTACAGCCATTTTTGTGACAACTTAGCACTTTCCAGGGAACATATTTTTTTCAACATGCAGAATCATTAACAAGATTTAGTTCTCATGGCATCTGTTCCCCTGGAATCAGGAATCTTGATGGAAAGGGAATCCAGGTGAGTGTTGTTATATTAGAAACCTATCTCTAAATCTATTAAAGAATGCTTCTGAAATACTATAAAAGAGCCTATTGTGTGGTATGACTTTAACTGCTATAAAGCTTATATACAGGAAGCCTTTATCTAATCAACCACACTGCATAATCACAGGCTTAGTAAATCATATTTAGGAGCAGACTTAAAGCAATTTGTTAATGTGTCTACACATTATTCTGTCATCATTAATGCTGTCTTCCTCCCATTGTCATTTATCATAGCATAGGGATGGGCTTATCCTATGGTTTTCTACCTACGTAGACATTTTTCTATCATCTATCTATCTATCTATCATCATCTATCTATTTATTGTACCACACTTTCTCTACCCTCTTTATTTTTCCCTTCCCTTCCTACCTCTCTTCCCCTCCTTTCCTCTCCCTCTTTTCTTCTCTCTTTCCTTCTTATCCCTTGACAGGCATCACAGTAGGTGATAACAAAACAGTGCCTGGTTTCTACGGTCTTCTAGTCATTAGATTCACACACAGATTCTGTGTGTGACCCTGGCATGTCCCATCTTTAATGTTAAAATAATTTGCGAAGGCCAACAAATGATACTTTTTATTCAGAACTTCTTGTTTGTAGTCACTAGATTTGCTTTTGCCCTGATGTCTTGTTCTTAACATCTTTTCAACTATGTGGTCAAATAATAAAACTCCTTGGAAACCGAAGAATATAGAATCAGTATTGCTGGCTTGAGATTTAGACCTACATCAGAAAGAGGGCTGCCCCAGTGAAGGTGCCTTTGTTAGTCAGTAAAAGAGGAAAGACTAAACAGATAGGCAGTAGTTTGTGACTAGCACAACTGAGTCAACATTTTGGTGGTGACTATCATTTTAGAGGTACCTTTGATAGTTGTGTCACTGCCACAAAGCTGCAACATGTGTGGGGAGGAGGAAAGCAAGCAGATAGGAGAATGGACACAGGAAGGCCAGCACTGTGTAGATGGTGCTTAGGTCTAACCAATTTTCTGAGAGGGTATTGACCCGTTTCTGTGGTTCAGCTCATATGCAACACAGTAGGCCCCAGGTTGGAGCTATTTTAATGTGTACAGCTTCCTTCAATCCCAGCTCCTCACCTCCCCACTCCTCCAAGCTCTGCTGGCTGCCAGAGCTTTTGGAAAGAGGAGCATGAAGCTAATGAGACAGCTTCCTGCATTGTGGGGTAGAAGGGCATACATTGACCCCTGTTTCTCCAACAGAGAAAGAAAGAAGCACAGCAGCATATCCCACACCCTCATGGACAGGACTTCTCTGAGACACACTTTATCTGGAGCAGCATTTCTACAGTTTTGATATGTGCTTGAAAGGATGGGGACCTGGTGAAAATGCAAATTCTGTTTCAGTAGGTCTGGATGGTGCTTGAGAATCTGAATTTATTACAGGCTTCCAGGTGATGCTGATGCTGTCAGTACATGGACTGCACTTTAATAGTGAGGGCTAGAGAATCATTACCTTTAATACTCAAGATTTGTATTTTTAATTTACTTAAATTAATTATTTATTATTTTTTAAATGTTTATTTATTTATTTTGAAAGAAAGAGAGAGAGAGAGAGAGAGATATCACACATGAGCAGTGAGAGAGGCAGAGAGTGAGGAGAGAGAATCTCAAGCAGGCTCAGTGCTGTCAGCACAGAGCCTGACATGGGCTTGATCTCATGAACCTTGAGATCATGACCTGAGCTGAAATCAAGAGTCAGATGCATAACTGACTGAGCCACCCAGGTGCCCTGTAATTATTTATTTATTTTGACAGAGGGAGAGCATGAGTTGGGGGGAGGGGCATAAAGAAAAGGAGAGGGAGAGGGAGAGGGAGAGGGAGAGGGAGAGAGAGAGAGAATGTTAAGCAAGCTCCACAGCCAGTGTGGAGCCTGATTCCAGGCCTATCTCATGACCTTGAGATCATGACCTGAGTGAAAATCAAGAGTTTGATGCTTAACCAACTGAGCCACCCAGGTGGCCCTGTATTTTTAATTTTAAAAAGAGCTTTATTGAGTTATAATTGACATGCAACAAACCACATATTCAAGGAATACAATTTCATAAATTTTGACATCTGTGTATACCTGTGAAACCATCTCCACAATTAAGATAGCAACATTATCTCCAAATTTCTTTATACTCCATTGCACTCCTTCCCATTTGTCTCCAATCTGCCCTGGCAGTCATCATCTGCCCTGTCACTATAATTCATTTTTAATTTCTAGAATTTTATATAAATGGAATCAGATTATATCCTCTTTTTTTTCTTTTGGTTTGACCTCTTTCATTGAGTATAATTATTTTGACATTCATTTATGTCATGGCATGAATAAATAGTTCATTCATCTTTTCTGCTGATGGACATTTGGGTTGTTTGCAGCATTTGGTTAAAACCACTTTGAAACTTCATGTACACATTTATGTGGATGTACACTCTCAGTCCTCTTAGGTAAATACCACCTAGGAGTAGAAAGGAATTGTATGGTAGGTGAGTTTTTAACTTTTTAATGAACTACTGAACAGTTTTCCAAAAATAATTTCGTATCTATCAGCACTGTATGAGAGTTTTAGTTCCTCTTAATCCTTACTAGCATTTGTTATGGTCACTGTTTTTAAGTTTCCTCTTTCTAGTAAGTGTGTGAGATGGTGTTTCATGGTGGCTTTTAAAATTAAATTTGCATTAATTTTCATGTCCTAATTTACCAGGCATTTGTGTTCCTTCGTATAGTGCATGTTCAAATATTTGGCACATTTAAAAAAAAATGGGTTGTTTTTTTCTTATTTAGTTTTGATAATTCTTTATATATTCTAGATACAAGTCCTTTATCAGATATATGATCTCTGCAGATATTTTTTCTCAGTCTGTGACTTGTTTTTTGATGGGCACAATTGCTAATTTTGATAGAGTCCAATTTATTCATTTAAAAAAATGGATTGTCCTTTTGGTAGCATACATATGTGACTACAAAGATTTTTCTTGTATGTATCCTTCTAGAAGTTTATAATAGTTTATAAAAGTTTATAATATATAATATAATAGTTTTACATTATGACCGATTTCGAGTTATTTTTTATATGGAAGATATATCTTTGTAAAAATGCTGTCCTTTCTGTGCTGATTGCCTTTGTACCTGTCAAAAATCTGTCAGTTATGTGTGGGTATATAGTTGGATTCTTTATTCTGTTCTTTTGATTCAATTTTCTCTCTTTATGATAATATCATACTATCTTGATTACTGTGGTTTGGTAATAAGTCTTGAAATCAAGTTTAGTCCCCCACCTTGTTTCTCTTTCAAAGTACTGTTGCATTTATCAAAAGTTATACATGGATTTTTTTGACTGCATAGAGAGGATAAGAGTGTTGGCATCCCTAATCCCCTTGTTGTTCAAGGGTCAACTGTAGTTTAGGCAGTCCCAGGTCCTCTGCATTTCCATGTGCATATTAGAATCAGTTTGCCAGTGTCTATGAAAAAAATCTGTTGAAATTCTGAATGGAAGTGCATTGGATCTGTAGATCAATTTAGGGACAGTAGGGATATTAACAGTACTGAATCTTCTAACCCATAAGTAAGACACATCTCTCCATATATTTAGGTCTCTCATTCTCCTCAGAAAAGATTGAGATAAACTTTAATCTCTTGAAGTTTGTAACTTTTATTTTAATTTTTGTTGCTGTTTCATAAAGGAAAAGGACAGAAATAAACTCACATACCATTATTCCTGGAGCCAAAAGCCTGACCCTCCTTCTTCAAAGTCATTTCCTTGGCTTCCTTGGAAGAAATAATTTCAATCCTTCTTTCAGTTACTGTTTACCCATCAGAGAAGTAGGTTTTTTCTTTAGTCCACAGAAATGTCATAGGTTTGATTATTTTTCATAATTATTCTAAAAATCCAAGGTGTCATTTTCTTTTTGCTTTTATCTGTGAATTGTAATTTTAGTATTTGGAATATTACTCTATTTTATTTTATCATTAAGTTGGCAATAATGGTAGCTGATTATACAAATGCTCTATAATTAAAGAACAAAGCAAAAGCATAAGTTTAAAGAAATACATTCTGTATCATCAGCAGCCCATTAAAATCCACTGAGTATTTTAAGACATAATAACACTTTTAATTAAGTTACAATGGACTTTTCTACTATAATGAATTTAAACTCTTAGATATACATTAAAGTCTTGCTAAGCAAATCAATTAAAACTACAGAAGTCAGGAAATGATACCCTGGCATTAATAACACTTTATATTACGAAATGACTAGGTTGAGGAGAAGTAGAATTTTTCATTCTATTTCACAGTTAATGTAACTAGCTGCATTTTGCCGTAAAGGGACCGGTTCAGGTATCAAAAGACCTGGGCTTGGAACCCACCTCTGCTTCCTGCAAGCTATTTACCAGGCTAGGACTGACATTTAGTGGATAGAGTGCTGCCTGGCCCTTTCCTTAGAATACAGCCGACAGCACAGGTTCAGAGTCAATCTCATCCTCAGATATTTATTTTCTGTGTAGCCTTGGGTAAGTTGCATACATGTATAATCTTTGGTTTGTTCATCTATAAAATAAGGGTAAAGGGGCGCCTGGGTGGCGCAGTCGGTTAAGCGTCCGACTTCGCTCAGGTCACGATCTCACGGTCCGTGAGTTCGAGCCCCGCATCAGGCTCTGTGCTGACAGCTCAGAGCCTGGAACCTGCTTCAGATTCTGTGTCTCCCTCTCTCTCTGGCCCTCCCCCCGTTCATGCTCTGTCTCTCTGTGTCTCAAAAATAAATAAATGTTAAAAAAAATAAATAAAATAAGGGTAAAAATAACAGCTATTACACAGGGTTATTGTAAAGGTTGGAATACAGAATGCAAGTAATATGTTTAATATAATACCTGGACAAAAATAATTTTCTTTCTTTCTTTCTTTCTTTCTTTCTTTCTTTCTTTCTTTCTTTCTCCTTCTTCTTCTTCTTCTTCTTTTTCTTCTTCACATACTTTCCTCTTAGAACATTGTTATGGAGAACCAGGATTCTTCTCTTTTTTTCCCCCCTATAAATTATGATATTTTGGGGAAAGTGTGTGAGAAATTCTCTGTAGACTCTAAAAGTTGACTTTCTGGTACAACTATGATTTTTTTTATTGTTAGAATCCCTTAAACTTCTGTACTAATTCTTTACATAAGCTGTTTTCAGATTATATTCCATTTTCCAGAATTTAGCAGGGAATGGGCAAGGAAGTCAAACTCAGAGATCATTTATTCAGCATCAAAAGAGTCCTACTATAATTTTATTTAAAAAAAAGATAGTGGATAAAATATTTTCAAAGTATTTATGATTTTATTTCTTAGTGCTAATCTATGCTACTATGGGCAAATAAGATTTGTCTCTGCTGTGCATTATGTTCTTAGTTCAACTAAAAGTTCAAGTAAACAATTCAAGTATAATTGTGGGTACTACCAGGTGTGGGCAAGAAAAGATACTTGAGTGTTCCTCCTTCCCCATTTAGATAGCATAATAAACCAAAGAAATACCAGAAGGGACAGAGAGATATTCTTTTATTAATAAGATAATTATTAATGAGTATAATAGCAGTCATTAATTTTCAAAGATGTGTCAAAACATGTTTTAATTCCTCATCATTTAGTATGTGCAACACAAGAATTCATCTATCTAATGTAAAGAACAGCTTTTCTTTCTGGAAGATGTTTGGGTCCTGTTGCACATTTGGCCCAACTGCATGCACCTCCAAGGCATGGATTTACCTAGTCACAGGCCATAGGCTCTTCAAGGTCACTATTCACATGTTCCTGCTCTGTCCCAGATCCCTACCTGTATCCTTCCCTGACCAATGTCACAGAGTATCCCAGGATGGAAAGCTCTTTATAAACAATGACAAGTGGAACTAGCAAATGCCAATCAGATTTTCTCTCTTTGAATTGGACAGAAAAATATGGAGGGAGGGTTCAGTCAGTTTCAGGAGAAGGTGCTGAAATGAAGGAGCAAGAGTAGCTATGGGAGACCATGAGGGATCTGGGAATTTGAGTCAGCAGAAATTGCATGAAAACGAACGCTGTTTAGGGAACAGGTGAGGTGTGCAGTTGGGAGAAATAGGAGTGTTATAGAGATGGGGAAACTGAGTGATCATAGAGACTGAAGATGGCCACATCCTACTGCTGCCTTGAGTCCTTAGTGACCTACAGCCGAGATTTCTGGCACAATTGTGGCTTTTAGCTTTGTGCAAGGCCCATCTACACACTGTTCCTGAGTTCCTATGAGATTCTGCCTTCTTTCCACACATCCTGATCATCAAGGCCCCATCATTGGAAATAGACTGAAAACAATTTCCTTCTCTGTTACCCAAATGGCCTAAATAATATAACAGCCATACTTCCATACAAGAGTCAGAATTGTCAAAGAGAAGACCCCCCCCCCCCGACTCCAGTGTAGCTCAAATGGCTTCATTGGATACTAGAATGTTCTTTCATGTTGTGTTTTGGGTTGAGTTCAATCTGGTTCCCTGGGGGGAACCTGCTGGTTTTGGCTCCTGAAGCTTTTCTGGGAAGAAATTACACATTTGCCTAAGTCTAAAATTGCAAATTTTCACACAGACTCTTTTTTTTTTTTTTAACCAGAACATTTATTGTGTGACTAATCATTGAAATTTTTAAGATGAACTGGATGCTGCAACATCCAGTTGCAGCTGTTGGGTTTAGGTGCTGTTCCTTCACAGAATCCATGCACTTTCTCTCCTGCTTGACAGGATAACCACATTTGCCACAGGTCAACTTCTGAAGGTGGTAGGTCTAGAGCCACAGCAGTGGCCCAACATGTGTGTCTTATTGCAATGCTTTCCAAATGATGTCATTCCTTTCGTCATCTTGTTTCCATGGCAGAAATTAAAGAGCCAGAGACTCATCTTCATAGCCTTCCTTTCATGGGCAGGAAGTAGTGTAGGTATAAAAACTGTTTTACAGTGGACACAACATAGGCAGTCCTTGCTCTGCCTGATAGTACAGGACTGTAAAAATGGCCATGCAAGCTGAAACTATGCAAAGTAGAACACTCAAAGGGACTTTTCTGAAACCTTATAAAATCTTTTTGAGGGGTGCTTGGGTGGCTCAGTCGGTTGAGCATCTAACTTATGATTTTGGCTCAGGTCATGATCTCAGGGTTGTGGGATGGAACCCTGTGTCAAGCGCCACGCTGAGCATGGAGCCAGCTGAAGATACTCTCTTGCTCCCTCTGCCTTTCTCCCCTACTCTCTCTCTCTCTAAAACAAACAAAAAAAAATTTCTTAGGGGTGCCTGGATGGTTCAGTCAGTTAAGTGTCCAATTTCAGCTCAGGTCATGATCTCATGGTTTGTGAGTTTGAGCCCCACGTGGGGCTGTGTTGACAGCTCAGAGCCTGGAGCCTGCTTCAGATTATGTGTCCCCCCCTCTCTCTGACCCTCCCCTGCTAGCACTCTCTCTCAAAAATAAACATTAAAAAATTTTTTAAAAATTCTTCTTAAACATCAAAATTTGTTGAAACATTAAAATATTACACATTTAAGCATTATGATTTTAAGCGTAATCCAAATGTAAAAATTTAATTTAATGTAATAAAACATTGCATTTTTAATTTCTTAATTAAAAATTGTAATATAAATTAAATATTGACATTAAATTTTTAATTAAAAATTAACATTCATTGAAACATTCAATTTTGTTGAAACATTAAATGGATAAAGATATACAATAAATAATAAACTGTGTACTGTACAATAAATAAAAAGTATACTGTAATAGTTTTTTGTAAATTAATTTTATTATAATTTCAAATTTACAGAAAAAAATGCAAGAATGCTATAAGGTACTTTATTCCATTATTTCCATTTTGTCCCATTTGCTTTATTATTATTGCTTGTTCTCTTTCTCCTCCCTTCCACACCTTTTTAAAATCATCTGAGAGGACGTTTGGGGCCACTAACTGTCTCCAGAGTATATTTCCTAAGGACAAAGAATCCTTTTAGGCTACCCTTGTAGAATGATCAAAACAGGAAATGTAGAGAACATGGTTTGCATACATTCATCTTTCTAACTTTGTTATTTGCCTGGGACTGATGACTTTAGATTTTTAAATTAAAAAAAAAAAACCTGTGGGTATTTAGGAAGACGCCAATACAATATATTTTATAAAAGAAATAATAAGTTTGAAATGGTCATGAATTTTACTTTGCTAATTATAGTGTTCCAATCATTTATGCCATAATGCTATATTTTATGATGTATACATGACAGTTTGAAGAATTGCTGTTGGGAGATTCTAGGGGAAGGATCCACAGTTAGGAGTAGCAGTAGCGGGCTGAGTGCCCGTGACCGTGGATTTGTTGCAGTAGGAATCTTCAGGAGGGAGGAAGCTGCTTGCGAATCGTGAAGGAACACAAAGCAATGCAACTATACTGGATTTGACTGCCCCAGTAGGAGATCTATTCAGTGCCTGGCACAGAGGAACTGCTCAAATATGTTTCCTCTATGAAAGAATGGGTTTTCCCCCAGATGATTAGGTTGAAAATGGTCCATGTGGAAGGCAGTAAAGTTAGGCGGGGAGGCAGACTGGATAAGTAAGGAAGGTCTGAGGGACCATCTTGAACTCCTGGTGAGTTGCTGTATGGTCCAGGGTGAGATGATGTAACCTGAGCTCTTCAAACATGTTTTTTATTCCTTAAGGATCTAAAAGGTGGAATGGGTTTTCATTTTTAAGAAATTATTCTGTGAAGACTGGTGTATATTGGGCAAAGAGCATGAAGAACCAGGAGCAACACTGCCTGGCTCCCTGTCCCTCTGGCTCCTCACCTCAGAGAGCCCCAGCCACTTTCAGCTGCCAGTGTTTGCAGCCTTCTGGGCGAGGGCTTTCTCCAGGTCCCCTGGGGCTCCTATATTCTTTATCGGCTGCCCTCCCTTCCCTGTCTCACTGCCCCACTCCCCTGCTGGTGTTCGCCAGCCACACGTTCCAAGTTCACTCCTTGCACTTGAAAACTTGTCTTCTGGGAATACCCAAATTAAGACAAATGGTAATTTTTATGATTCGTTTAGCCTCATCAGTCTTTGTAAACAAGCATTGCTGGGGGAAGAAGGTGAGGAATGTACAAGCTGAAAAGTCATATTTGGATGGTTCCATCAGTATTTGAAGATGTCATATAAGTAATTTATCACATTCTGCTTGTTCAGGCCATAGAAATGTGTTTCAGCAAATCTGTGGAGCATGGAGGGGATACTGCACAGTTCAAAAGCCCTGACTCTATAGTCAACTGGATGTACTGAGACCAATGAATGATCTTCCAGTTACTAATTGCCACAAATAATATTAAATTCCAACTCCTCCTGCTGGTATAACTTGGAGATCCACCACTTGGGCTAACTGGTTGAGAAGACAGGTTCCCTGGGGGCAACCTGTCACGGGTCCCCGCCATGAGCGTAAAGTTGTGTTTGTTACAATGACAATCATGTTTTCTGTCAGAGAGGTGGAGGCTAGATTTATAAGTAATAATACTAGTAACAATAACAATTATCCAGAGATAATTGTGTTTCCAACAAAGATCACACATTTCCTCCACGAAACATTTACTTCAAGTAAAGCCCTATCTAGGCTTTGTGCTTTTCTTCTTGGATCCCACACTGTCTTATATTTGCCATATCATTGTTCTTAATCCTTTAAATTGTAAAGGATATTTTATTTATCTATCCCCAAGGATACTCCTTTACACTCCTTGAAAGCAATCATGTTATCTTTCCGTGTTGTATCATTGGCACAGAGCTGGTCTCTTAAAAGGTATAAACAAATAAATATAGAACTGTAACAGGTGAAATCAATGGGGAAAGACCTGCTCCTGGACAAAAACTGGCAAACATTTGAACTATAATGAAGCAAAGCTCCTTTAAACCTCACAATAAAAAACAAAGTCATATTATCAACAAGGGTTAAAGTTTGTAAATGCCACATTTTATGTTCAGAGAAGTTGTCATTCATGTGGGAAAGCAAGAGAAAGCCAATTTTAGACTTTGAGAGGTTCAGAAATCACACTGGTCAGAAATCCTTAAAAAATTGCTTCCAGTTGTATGCCAAATAACAGAAAGACGACACAAATTTAATCACAATAAAAGAATGTAATGCCATAAAAAGATGAGTAATAAAAATCTAAAAAAAAAAAAAAACAAAAAAACAACCGGAAATGTAACATTGATTCTGTTATCTAATCTACAGACTATATTCAAATTTCCTCACCTGTCCCAATAATATTCTCTATAGATATTTACCCCAATGCAGGATCCAGTCCAAGATCATGCATTGTTTTCAAGGGTCACATCCCTTTAGTTTCTTTTAATCTGGAACAGTTCTGTAGTCTTTTCCTTGCTTTTTTTCTTCCTTCAATTTAATTTTTCCAACTTTATTGGGGTATACTGACATATAACATTGTGTAAGTTTAAGGTGTACATTGTAATTTAAAATATTAGAAATATTAAGAACTAAAGTGTTTGTTTCACTGTAGAAAGCTTTCCAAGGATCAGTTTGAACAGCACTTGCCTTCTCCTCATGTTATAGTTTATAATACAGAATGAGCATCTTTTCTATGCCTTGGCAAACTGTCACAGTCCTTTCTGTTTGGATAACTTCTACATTTCATTCTTTGTATTTTCAATGCTGTGCAATATCTCCTGTCATAGAAATTTTTTTGCACACCTTACTTTTTCTGAGATACTTTTCCTCCCCTTTGTCACAGATACTTTCCTAATATATGCCAATAACTTCTCTTTCACTAGGATTATCTGGCTGCACATCTAGAGTTTCACAAATAACAGTCATCCCCAACATTCCCCTGGTCAGCTATTTCCTCTATAACTGTATTCACTTTCAATTCTAATTCCCCTTCCACTTTACCACTTTTCATTTATTTTGAACTTTCATCTTTGCACATTAATTTTTCTTGGCCAATTCCCTCTTTCAATGACCCATTTTTGTAAAATGTCCAAGGTGGGTTTATCACTGGGAGATAAAGAAGCAGTACAGTTATATCCTTTGCTGTTTGAGTGTGACCTGATAACAAATGCTCAGTGACCCATTACCAGCAGACTTGATCATGCTGCACAGCTATTATTTTTGGGGTGGTTTGCAGACTGTAGAGCTAGCAGCAGAATTTGCCTTTTATGCAATTATTAACAGTCAATAAACCACAAGAATGTGTGCATGTGAACCGTGCAATGTATAGACTGACTGTGTCTGACCCCAATTTCCTTAATTTCACAACTACTGACAACTTTTTCAAAGATGAAAGTGCTCTGAGACAGTGGTATACAATATTTCACACCAAGGATGACCCAGAAATTGCATAACATGTGGCTGATGAAGCAGTATATGCCAAAGAATCAGCGCTATCTAGGAGATCAATTTGAGCTCTATATTGTTAGCTTCTTTCTGCTGGTTTTCTATGAACCATATTAATGTTATGATTGTCATCTCTATTAGGTTGTGTCTGTTGGGGTGGAGACAGTGAACCTAGAAATCACTGCTCAGAGGGGACACCTTCTATGTGGGAGACAAACTATCACATGCTTAACCAAGCCAGTTCTGTAACTCTCTCTCAAAACATATAATTGTCAGACCAATTCACTAAAAA
This sequence comes from Puma concolor, assembly GCF_028749965.1. Taxonomy (NCBI): domain Eukaryota; kingdom Metazoa; phylum Chordata; class Mammalia; order Carnivora; family Felidae; genus Puma; species Puma concolor. Next base: position 124,150,823 of record NC_141672.1, on the reverse strand, counting down.
AATCATAAAATTGCTCAGTGATACTAAATTTTTACAAACTTCATTTTATATTTCATTCTACAAAGAAGGTCTCAGGAGTTCCTTCAGAGATTAATTTAGAAGAGACTTTCTTCTTCATGCTAGATTTGAAGTTCCATGTGCATGACAGCTGCTTTTGAACCAATCTAATGGGAAATAATCATAGGTAGAGTATTATTTTCAGCTACACAATACCTAAGTGGACATTACTCAATCTATAGCATCAGTAGTAAATTGCTTTCTTGCTGTTCCCATTAAAAAAAAAAAAAACTAAAAAAATAAAGCCAACATCCCTTGGTTCATTTGTTCCCCATCCATTTGGTTTAATCAAGAGATCTTTTTGAACCAAGATTATATACGTCTAGCTATTGAGGGGCATCTGGGTGGCTTGGTTGGTTGAGGGTCCGATTTCAGCTCAGGTCATGATCTCATGGTTCGTGAGTTTGAGCCTGAGCCCCCGTAGGGCTCTGTGCTGACAGCTCAGTGCCTGCTTCAGATTCTGTGTCCCTCTCCCCCGCCCCTCCCTTACTCACTCTCTTTCTCTCTCTCTCTCAAGAAAATAAATAAACATTATATATATACCTATATATATGCACATATACATATATATACACATATACATATATATGTACATATACATACATACATATATATACACATATATATATATAATATGTTTAGTTATAGAGAATTAAAGGTCTTAGAATATTTCTGGGAAAATTATGACTCCTTCATAAAAAGTGTCTTGTTGTCAGGGCACCTGGGTGGCTCAGTCAGTTGAACATCCAACTCTTGATTTCAGCTCAGGTCATGATCCCAGAGCTATGAGATCAAGCCGCATGTCAGGGCTGAGTGTGGAGACTGCTTAGGATTCTCTCTCTCTACCTCTGCCTCTCTCCCCCATTCCCTCTCTCTCTCTCTCTCTCAAATGAAAAAAAAACCTGTTTTATTGTCTTTAAATTGTATATAAAATAGATACAAAAGAGTATCAGAAAATCTATGTAAAATAAAATAATTATATGTGATAAACATTCTGTGCAGGCAACTTAATTTAGGAAAAAGAATGTGACAGTTACATGTAACATTTCCTAAGATTTTCTCCTTGCTCCCAATTCATTCCCATCCCTGCCCTCCAGCATCAAAGGAAACTACTGTGCAGAATTCTGTGATTATTATTATTTTACCTTTCTTTATAATATTAACACATATATTTGTGCCTCCATATAGTGCATTGTGTAGCTTTGCCTATATTTTCTCCAGGGTTGTTGAGGTATGGTTGACATACATTGTGTAAGCTTGTTAATTGTTGTTATACATCAATTGTTAATTGACATATAACATTGTGATGATTTGGTATATTTATGTATTGTGAAATGTTTAACACAATAAAGTTAGTTAACAACACCATCATCTCACATAATTACCATTTCTTTTTTGTGGTGAGAGCATTTAAGATCTGTTCTGATAGTAACTGTCAAGTATATAACACAGTATGAAGTGTAGTTATATACTGTACATTAGGTTTCCAGAATTCATTGGTCTTATAACTGAAACATTTGTAACCTTTGTCCAACATCTCCCATTTCACCTACTCCCAGCCTATCGAAACCACCATTTTACTCTCTTTTTCTATGAATTTAGCTTTTTGAGATCATACATGTGAGATCATACAGTGTTTTTCTTTCTCTGACTTATTTCACTTTGCCTAATGTCCTCAAGATCTATTCATGTTATTGCAAATTAAAGAATATCCTTTTTTCTTATGGCTGAATGACATTCCAGTGTGTGTGTGTGTGTGTGTGTGTGTGTGCTACATCTTCATTACCCATTCATCTATAGAAGGACATTTAGGTTGTTTCTGTATCTTGGCTATTGTGACTAATGCTGCACTGAACATGAGAGTACATATACCTTTCTGAGATCCTGGTTTCATTTTCTTCAGCTATATACCCAGAAGTAGGATTGCTGAATCATATAATAGTTCTATTTTTAATTTTTTGAGGAACTTCAGCACTGTTTCCAAAGTGGCTGTACCAATTTACATTCCCATCAATAGTGTACACATCCTCACCAACACTTGTTTTGTTATGTCTTGCCTTTTTGATAATAACCATTCCAACAGATGTGAAGTGTTTTATCATGGTTTTGATTTGTGTTTTCCTGATGACTAGTGGTAATCTTTTCATTTACCTATTTGTACGTCTTTTTTGGAAGAATGTGTTTTCAGTTCCTTTGCTCATTTTTTAGTTGAATTTTTTAGGGTTTGTTTTGCTATTGAATTTATGAGTTCCTTATAATTTTGGATATTAAACCCTTATTAGATACATGGTTTGCAAATATTTTCCAATTCCATAGGTTATCTGTTCATTTTTGATTGTTTATTTTGCAGTGCAGAGCTTTTTAGTTTGATATAGTCCCATTTGTTTATTTTTTCTTTTGTTGCTTGTGCTTTTGGTGTTATATCAAAAAAATTATTGCAAAAACCAAAGTCAAGGAGTTTTTTTCCCCTGTTTTCTTCCAGGACTATTGTGATTTCAGGTCTTATAGGTAAGTCTTTTACTCATTTTGAATTACTTCTTGTAAAGGGTGTAAGTTATCGGTTCAATTTCATTCTTTTGCATGTAGTTCTCCAGTTTTCCCAGCACCATTTGTTGAAGAGACTAACATTTCCCTAGTGAGTATTCTTGGCTCCATTGTCCTTAGTTGACTTTATATGTAGGGTTATTTCTGGGCTGTTGATTCTGTTTGTTTGGTCTATGGGTCTATTTTTATCCCCGTATCGTCGTGTTTTGATTATTATCGCTTGGTATTACAGTTTGAAAGTGTGATGTGTCCAGCTTTGTGGTTTCTCAGAATTGTTTTGGCTATTCACAGCCTTTTTTAATTCTGTACAAATTTTAGCATTGTTTTTCTTATTTCTGTGAAAAATGCCATTAAAATTTTGATAGGAATTGCATTGAATTTATAGATGGCTTTGGGCAGCATGGACATTTTTAACAGTATTAATTATTCTGAACACTGAACATGGTATATCTTTCCATTTATTTGTGTCTTCCATTTCTTTCATCCAAGTCTTATAGTTTCCAATGTACAGATTTTTTACCTCCTTAGTTAAATTTATTCTTACATATTTTATTGTTTTTATTGCTGTTGTGAATAGATGTTTTCTTTATTTCTTTTACAGATATTTCACTGTTATTGTACAGAAACACAACTGATTTCTGTATCTTGATTTTGAATACTGCTACTTTACTGAATTCATTGATTAGTTTTAAAAGTATTTTGTCTTTGGGATTTTCTCCATATAAGAATATATCATATGCAAAAAAGAAAATTTTATTTCTTTTTTTATGATTTGGATACTTTTATTGTTTTTTTCTTTCCTTGATTTCCCTGACTAGGATGTCTAGTACTATGTTGGATAGGAGTGGTTAAAATAGGCACCCTTGTCTTGTTCCTTATCTTAGGGAAAAACCTTTCAACCTTTCATTGTTGAATGCATAATTTATAGTAGTCATATGTTCTATATATGTTCCTTAGGTCAAACTTTTAAATTTTGCTTTTCAAATGTTCTATTGCCTATTTATATATTTTTGTCTCTTTGGTATATCTCTGAAAGAGATATGGTAACATCCTCTATTAGTATGGCTTGATATATTTTGAGATTATGTTATTAGGTATACAATTTTAGAGCTGTTATATATCCCTGGTCTACTGGATGTCTTTGCATTATTTAATACCCTTTTTTCTCTTATAAATGCTTTTTGCCATTAAAATATATTCAGTCTGATATTGATATAACTACATCAGCCTGAATGGCTCTGTTAATTTCTAGTAGTGGGACCTTGTGTTACTTAATTACTCTCTGTACTCCAATTTCTTTATCTACAAAATGGGTAGAACAATAAGACCAACATCACAACCTCATTTATTCATTCTTTTCTTCATTTGTTTACTGCATATTTATTAAACATCTATCATGTGTTAGGGCTTGTTCTGTGCTTGGGAGAGATAGCTGCAAACAAAAATTCCAGTCCTTGTGGAACTTAGATTTTAGTATAGATTATTGTTAGAACTAAATGGGTTAATATATGTAAACTGTATACAATACTGACCTAGCACATGGTGAGTAATCACTATATGCTACTTATTATGATTATTATTACTCCTTTTTCTTGTTTTTTTTTTCCCTAATATGTAGGTGTCCTATTTTGGATGTGTCCCTTAAACAGTATACAGTTGGATTTGGTTATTTATCCAGTCTGATGTTTATTTTTCTTTATCATTTTTGGTATTTATTCCATTTTCATTTATTGTTATTACTAGTATATTTGGACTTATTTTTCCTAATTTTCCCCAGTCCTTCTCTCCTCTTTTGATTATTTATTATCTTAAAGTTGGGAAAAAGTTCAAGAGACCTTAAACCAGTTTGGGGGATATTTTCTTTGTAAATTGTCCATATGGTGATTTGGTTTTAGAATATAACATTTATTGTGACTTGGGGTCTTTATAGAAACTTCCATTTTAACATGTTATTACATAAGAAGGTTCTTAAGTGATCCTTCATATCTAGTTGATTAAGGGTGTTGGTTAGTTCAATTGTGTCCTTACCAATTTTCTGCCTGCTGGATTTGTCTTTTTCTGATAGAAGGGTGTTGAAGTCTCCAAATATAAAAGTGGATTCATCTATTTATCCTCACAATTCTATCAGTTTTTGTGTCATGAATTTGATGCTCTGTTTTGGGGATATACATGTTAAAAATTGTTGTCTTGGAGAATTGACCAGTTTATTATTGTATGCTGACTCTCTTTATTCCTGATAACTTTCTGTGGGAGGAGCCAATATGGCAGAACAGCATGGAAGTTTTTTTGTGTGTCTTACATCCATGAAATACAGTTAGACCAACACTAAACCATCCTACACACCTAGAAAACTGATTGGAGGATTAACACAACAATCTGCACAATCTGAACCACAGAATTCAGCAGATACTTGGTGCGGGAGGTGAATTTGGGGAGCAAGAAGCTGAAAAAGGTAGGGAACCGCTTTTACAGGCAGAGAGAGGATGGAGACTGGGGAGGGGAGTAGAATATGGGAAAAGCACCCCTTCCTCAAAAGCAGCTGGAGAGAAAGTGGAAAATTTGAAACAGTCGCAGGGACTAAACTAAAAAGGAGAATGGAGAAAGAAGAAAGGAGAGGGTTTAAATTCCATTAAAACTGTAAACAAGGGGACCACAAAGGCTGCAACTCTGTAGCTTGGTAACTGGTGGCAGTGTTCTGGTCGGAAGGGCGAATCCCCAAGAACAGAGTGGGGTCCAGGAGGTTCTTGGGCCACATGGGGAAAAGCAGTTCCATTGCTGGAAGGACATTGGTAGAGACTGTTGAAGCCACCTGGTCCCAGCAGACCCCAGAAAATGGCCACATTCTCTGGTGCTGGAACAAGGTCATTAAGGGTGAAGCCTGGTGCCAGATGTGTGTTGTGATTTTCCATAATCCCTGAAATGCTGCTGCTACACTGCCTTGCAAACTTTTTATGGGATGGGCTGGCACCTGGCCATAGTCTTGGGGCACCAGCAGCAGCAGGGTCCAGCAAGCATTCCTGGGTGCAGCAGACATCTGGCCATTGCTCAGTGAGACCCTCCTGCAGAGGGGCAGAATGGGTCACAGTCTTTCAGAAGTAAGGGGCTGGGGAAAAACAGCTGCATCTGAGACAAAACTTGGGAGAGAGGTACTGCCTAGGGTGTGGTCGCAGAGAGTGAAAACGCGGGGAGTGGACAAAAGCTGAAGACAGAGTTAGGGTGTGCGATTGCTGATCTGGGAGAACAGACTGGGTAGCTGGGTGGCGCCATTTTCACAGCTCCCACGCATGAGCATACGCAGCTATGAGCATCGCAAAATCCACCCCAGTAGACTAGCTGCGCCATCTAGTGGAGAGCAGAGCTGTTACACTGAGCCCCACCCAACTGGGCCAACTTGGCTCTTCAAGAACACAAGTCTCACCACCGGCTTAATTTATGGACTATAAAGCACTACATAGACTGACTTCTAGGGGAAAACAAAGTAATTTCAGTCCTACTTCAATCTGTTAGCAGGTTCATCTATTCAATTTTCTTTCTTTTCTTTCTTTCTTTCTTTCATCTTTTTTCTTTTTCTCTTAAAATTCATTTTGAATTTCAATTTTTATTAAAAATATTTTTCTTTAATTTTTATTACTATATTTTTTACTTTTGTGTAAATTTTTTCAAATTCTATTTTAACTCCATTTTATTTTAGTCTACTTCAGTGTATTCACCTTTTCAAATTTTCAAACAATTTCATTTTTATTTCTTTCTTTTTCTTTTTTCTCTTTTTCATTTCTCATCTTCTTCTTGAATGCTGAAAGAGAAAAACTTCATTTTTACTTTAAATTTCTACTAAAAATATTTTTTTTAATTTTTGTCTACTGCATTCTTAACTTTTGTGTATATTTTTTCAAGTTCTATTTTACCCACATCATCTCATTTTAGTCTTCTTCAGTGTATTCATTTTTTCAAATTCTCAAGCTATTTACTTTTTTTTCTCTCCCTCCCTTTTTTTTGTTTAATCTGTGAAACCACTTTCAACACCCAGACAAAAACATACCTAGGATCTAGCATCATCTATTTGATTTGTGTGTGTGTGTGTAATTTTAATTTTAATATTTTTTTAATTTTAATGTTTTTAATTTCAATTTTTCTACCTCATTAATTCCTTTTCTCCCTTCAAAATGACAAAACGAAGGAATTAACCCCAAAAGAAAGAGCACGAAGAAACGACAGCCAGGGATTTAACCAACACAGATACAAACAAGATGTCTGAACCAGAATTTAGAATCACGATAATAAGAATACCAGCTGGAGTCAAAAATAGATTAGAATCCCTTTCCGCAGAAATAAAAGAAGTAAAAAATAGCCAGAATGAAATTAAAAATGCTATAACTGAGCTGCAATCACAGATGGATGCAGCAGCGGCAAGGATGGATGAGGCAGAACAGAGAATCAGTGATATAGAGGACAAATTTATAAAGAATAATGGAGCAGAAAAAAAGAGGTAGATTAAAGCAAAAAGCACAATTTAAGAATTAGAGAAATCAAGGACTCATTAAAAAGGAACAATATCAGAATCATAGAGGTCCCAGAAGAGGAAGAGAGAGAAATAGGGACAGAAGGATTATGTGAGCAAATGATAGCGGAAAACTTTCCCAATGTGCAGAAAGACACAGACATCAAAATCCAGGAAGCACAGAGGACCCCCATTAGATTCAACAAAACCCGGCCATCAACAATGCATATCATAGTCAAATTCACAGAATACTCAGGCAAGGAGAGAATCATGAAAGCAGCAAGGGAAAAAAGTCCCTAACCTACATAGGAAGACAGACCAGGTTTGCAGCAGACCTATCCACAGAAACATGGCAGGCCAGAAAGGAGTGGCAGGATATATTCAGTGTGCTGAATCAGAAAAATATGCAGCCAAGAATTCTTTTTCAGTAAGGCTGTCATTCAAAATAGATAAAAATTTTCCCAGACAAACAAAAATTAAAGGAGTTTGTGACCACTAAACCAGTCCTGCAAGAAATTTTAAGGGGGACTCTCTGAGGGGAGAAAAGATAAATATATATGTATATATATGTGTGTATATATATATATATATATATATATAAAGCAACAAAGATTAGAAAGGACCCGAGAACACCACCAGAAACTCCAACTCCACAAGCATCATAATGGCAATAAATCCATATCTTTCAGTACTCACTCAAAACGTCAATGGACTCAATGCTCCAATCAAAAGACATAGGGTAACAGAATGGATAAGAAAACAATATCCACCTATATGCTGTTTACAAGAGACCCACTTTAGACCTAAAGACACCTTCATATTGAAAGTAAGGGGATGGAGAACCATCTATCATGCTAATGGTCAACAAAAGAAAACCAGAGTAGCCATACTTATATCAGACAATCTAGACTTTAATAAAGACTGTATCCAGAGATGCAGAAGGGAATTATATCGTAATCAAGGGGTCTACCCACCAAGAAGACCTAACAATTGTAAACATTTATGTGCCAAATGTGGGAGTACCCAAATATATAAATCAATTAATCACAAACATAAAGAAACTCATAGATAGTAATGCCATGATAGTAGGAGCTTCAACACCCCACTCACAACAATGGACAGATCATCTAATCAAAAAATCAACAAGGAAACAATGGCTTTGAATGACACACTGGACCAGATGGACTTAACAGATATATTCAGAACATTTCATCCTAAAGCAGCAGAATACACATGTTTCTCTAGTGCACATGGAATGCTCTCCATAATAGACCACATACTGGGACACAAATCAGCCCTAAGTAAATACAAAAAGATCGAGATCATACCATGCATATTTTCAGACCACAACACTATGAAACTCGAAATCAACCACAAGAAAAAATTTGAAAGGTAACAAATGCTTGGAGACTGAAGAACATCCTGCTAAAGAATGAATGGGCTAACCAAGCAGTTGAAGAGGAAATTAAAAAGTATATGGAAGTCAGTGAAAATGATAACACCACAACCTGTTAACTTTCTGTGCTCTACAGTCTGTTTTGTCCAAACTTAATATTTTCACTTTCTTTTGATTAGTGTTGGCACAGTATATCTTTCTCCATCCATTTATTTTTAATCTATGTGTGTATTTATATTTAATGTGGGTTTCTTTTAGGCAGAATATAGTTGGGTTCTGCTTTCTTGATTCATTCTGACAATCTGTCTTTTAATTGGTTCAAGCTATTGACAAACAAAAGTAATTACTGATATAGTTGTATTAATAGCAACCATATATGTTACTGTTTTTGATTTGTTACCCTTGTTCTTTGTTCTTATTTTTGTTATTCACCTTTTCTGCCTTTTGTGGTTTAATTGAACATTTTAAATTACTCCATTTTCTTTCTTTACTTACATATCAGTTGTACTTTGTTTTTACTTTTTTAGTGTTTACCACAGAGTTTGCAATACACATTTACAATTTATCCAAGTCTACTTTCAAATAACACTATGCTGCACAATGGGTAGTGCAGATATCTTATATAAGAAAATAATTTTAATTTTTCCCTCTCATCCCTTGTGTCATTCATTTTACATATACATATATATTTTACCTATAATATAAATACTGTTATTATTTTGAACTGTTATGTGTTAGATCAATTAAGAATAAGAATAATGAAAGTTTTTATTTTACCTATACTTATTCCTTCTCCAATGTCTTCCCTTTATGTAGATCTGAGTTTCTGAACTATATAATTTTCCTTTTTTTTTTTTTTTTTTGGATTTTACTGGAGCCACTATTTTACTTTGCAAACACTGAGTCAGTTCAGATGTAATGTTGCCTTACAGCAAGCAGCAGTTCATTTATACCGGTCTCTTGTACATTTGTTGTTGTTGTTGTTGTTATAAAATTTAAGTAATTGCTGGTAGGAATGTAAAATGGTGCAGCAGATAAGTGGTTGCCTAGGGCTGGGGGCTGGTCAGGGAGGATGGGGAGTGATTACTACAGGGCACAGAGTTTCTTTTTGGGGTGATGAGATGTCCTAAAATTGATTTCGTGATGGCTGCACAACTGTGAATATACTGAAGCCTCTGAATTGTATATTTTATTTATTTTATTTTAATACTTGTTCAGGAAAAATAATTTTCCTTCTTTCTGAAGAATTTCTTTTAACATTTCTAGTAAGGCAGATCTACTGGTAACAAAGTCCTTCAATTTTTGTCTGACACAAGCTTTATTTGTCCTTGTCTTTTGGAAGATAAGTACAGAATTCTAGGTGGTTTTTTTTTTCCCCCTCTAATGAATATTTCACTTCATCTCTTCTAGCTTGTGTAGTTTCTGAGAAGTCAGATATAATTCTTATCTTTGCCTATCGGTTAGGTGTTTTTTCCTCTGCCTTCTCTTGAGGTTTTTCTTTATCCTTGACTTTCTGTAGTCTTAAAATGATACAACTAGATATAACTGTATTTTTTTTTCATTTCCTGCTTGGTGTTCTCTGAGATTCCTTATTCTGTGGTTTGGTATCTGATATTAATTTGGGGAAATCCTCTGTCATTATTGTCAGATATTTTTCTGTTCCTTTCTCTCTTTCTTCTCCCCCTAGAGTTCCCATTACACATAAGTTACACTTTTTGTGATAGTCTCACAATAATTAGATATTCTTTTCTCTCTTTTTTTCTACTTTCTTTTCAGTTTTGGAGTTTTCTATTGAGATATCCTCATGCTCAGAGATTCTGTTCTCAACCATGTTTATATTACTAAGTCCATCAAGGAAATTCTTCATTTCTGTTGCTGTGATTTTGACTTCTAGCAGTTATTTTTTTTTTTCTAAGAAGTTCTATTTCTGTGCATACATTACCCATCTATTCTTGCTTTCTGTTTCTTTTTCCATTAGAGCCCTTTGCATAATAATAACAATAATTGTTTTAAATTCTTGGTGTGATGATTCCAACATTCCTGCCATATCTGAGTCTGGTTATGATGTTTCCTCTGTCTCTTCAAACTGTGTGTGTGTGTGTGTGTGTGTGTGTGTGTGTGTTTGATTTGCTTTTGTTATGCTTTATAATCTTTTCTTGATAGCAGGACATGGTGTACTGTTTAGAGGAACTACTGTACGTCCTTTACTAATAGGCGCTTTTTTTAATAATGTCGTGGTGAGATGGGGTAAGGGAAAGTGCTTTATAATCTTATGATTAAGTCTCAATCTTTTAGTGGACCTATGCCTCTGGAGTGTGAACTTTATCTATGCTTGTCAGTCTTCTCCCTCTCTCTGAAGTAGGACAGGAAGTTTAGAGTGGGCTGGAGTTGGGTATTTCCCTTACTAATGTCATAAGACTTTAATAAAACCCCAGCAGGTTAAGCTCTGGTTAACTAATTCTCCTGAGGGAAAGTCTTGTTAAGAAGAACAGAGTGCAACGTGTGAAGATTTCTGACTTATGTGCTATGATTGCTTTGTTGCCTATTTTAAATTTTACCTTTTATCTTTAAGTTTTTAAATTTCACAAGACATTATTATTTTGAAAATTGTTGCTTATTTATATTTAAGTATATTTTGTGGTTAAAAACATTTTTTAAGTTTATTTATTTATTTTGAGAGAGAGAGAAGGTGCAAGTCAGGGAGGGGCAGAGAGAGAGGGAGAGAGTGAGAATCCCAAGCAGGCTTGGCAATGTCAGCACAGAGACTGATATGGGGCTTGAACCCATGAGCCATGAGATCATGACCTGAGCTGAAGTCAGATGCTTAACCGAATGAACCACCCAGCTGCCCTTAAAGACTTTTAAAAATGTTTTAAAATTTATTTTGAGACAGAGATTGAAAGACAATGTGAGTGGGGGAGAGGCAGAGAGAGAAGGAGAGAGAGAATCCCAAGCAAGCTCCATGCTGTCAGCACAGAGCCTGATGTGGGGCTTAATCCCAGGAAGCAGAAAATCATTACCTGAGCAAAGATTAAGAGTTGGTGCACAACCAACCGAGCCACCCAGGTGCCCTATATTTAATGACATATTTAAAACTTCTTTTGCTTTTTCATATGTGTGTCTGAGACCATTTTTAGAAATTGCTTACTCTAAGGGTGCCTGGGAGGCTCAGTCAGGTAAATATCTGACTTTGGTTCAGGTCATGATCTCAAGGTTTGTGAGTTTGAGTTCTGTGTTGGGTCTGTGCTGCCAACTCAGAGCCTGGAGCCTGTTTCAGATTCTGTGTCTCCCTCTCTTTCTGCCTCTCCCCCATTCACTATCTGTCTTTTTCTCTATCTCTCAAAATAAAACATTAAAAAGAAAGAAAGAAATTGCTTACTCTCACCATGTTATTCAACATAGTGTTGGAAGTCCTAGCCTCAGCAACGACACAATGCAAAGAAATAAGAGGCATCCAAATTGGCAAAGAGGAAGTCAAACTTTCACTCTTCACAGATGACATGATACCCTATATGGAAAACCAAAAAGATTCTACAAAAAAACTGCTATAACTGATTCCTGAATTCAGTAAAGTAGCAGGATATAAAATCAATGCATAGGAATTTTTGCATTTCTATATACCAATAATAAAGTAGCAGAAAGAGAAATAAAGGAATAGATCCAATTTACAATTGCACCAAAAACCATAAAATACCTAGGAATAAACTTAACCAAAGAGGTGGAAAATTTATACACTGAAAAGTATAGAAAACTTATAAAAGAAATTGAAGAAGACACACACAAAAAAAAAAAAATGGAAAAAAAATTCCATGCTCATGGATTGGAAGAATAAATATTGGTTAAATATCAATACTACGCAAAGCAATCTACACATTCAATGCAATCCCTATCAAAATAACACCAGCATTCTTCTTAGAGCTGGAACAAACAATCCTAAAATATGTATGCAACCAGAAAAGGCTAGGAATAGCCAAAGCAATCCTGAAAAAGAAAACCAAAGCTGAAGGCATCATAATTCCAGACTTCAAGAGGTATTCGAAAGATGTAATCATAAAAACAGTATAGTACTGGCACAAAAACAGACACATAGAAAAATGGAACTGAATAGAGAACACAGAAATGGACCCACAAACGTATGGCCAACTAATGTTTGACAAAGCAAGAAAAAATATCCAGTGGAATAAAGACAATCTCTTCAGCAAATGGTGATGGGAAAACTGGAGAGCAACATCTAGAAGAATGAACCTGTACCACTTTCTTACACCATACACAAAAATAAACTCAAAATGGATGAAAGACCTCAATGTAAGACAGGAAGCCATCAAAATCCTCGAGGAGAAAGCAGGCTAAAAATTCTTTGAATTTGGCCACAGCAACTTCTTACTCAACACGTCTCTGGAGGCTAGGGAAACAAAAGCAAAAATGAACTACTGGGACCTCATCAAGGTAAAAACTTCTGCACAGCAAAGGGAACAGCCAGAAAAACTTAAAGCCAACTGATGGAATGGGAGAAGACTTTTGAAAATGACATATCAGATAAAGGATTAAGTATCCAAAATCCATAAAGAACTTATCAAACTCAACACCCAAAAAACAAATAATCCAGTGAAGAAATGGGCAGAAGACATGAATAGAAACATTTCCAAAGGAGACATCCAGATGGCTAACAGACACATGAAAAAATGCTCAACATCACTCATCATCAGGGAAATACAAAATAAAAACCACAATGAGATACTGCCTCACATCTGTCAGAATGGCTAGCATTAACAACTCAGGCAACAACAGATGTTGGCGAGGATGTGGAGAAAGAGGATCTCTTTTGCATTGCTGGTGGGAATGCAAGCTGGTACAGCCACCCTGGAAAACAGTATGGAGGTTCCTCAAAAAATTAAAAATAGAACTACCCTATGACCCAGCAATTGCACTACTAGGTATTTATCCAAAGGATACAGGTATGCTGTTTCAAAGGGACACATGCATCCCAATGTTTATAGCAGCACTATCAACAATAGCCAAAGTATGGAAAGAGTCCAAATGTCCATCTCTGGATGAATGGATAAAGATGTGGTATATATATACAGCGGAGTATTACTCGGCAATAAAAAAGAATGGAATCTTGCCATTTACAACTACGTGGATGGAACTAGAGGGTATTATTCTAAGTTAAATTAGTCAGAGAAAGACAAAAATCATATGACTTCATTCATATGAGGACTTTAAGACACAGAATAGATGAACATGACAGAAGCAAAAATAATATAAAAACAGGGAGGGGGACAAAACAGAAGAGACTCAAATATGGAGAACAAACAGGGTTACTGGAGGGGTTGTGGGAAGGGGGATAGGCTAAATGGGTAAGGAATCTACTCCTGAAATCATTGTTGCACTATATGCTAACTAATTTGGATGTAAATTAAAAAAATAAATTAAAAAAATAAAATTAATAATAATAAAAGTGAAAAAAAAAAGAATTCACAATCATCTTGTCATAATCATTCACTAACTTAAAATATTAAATAAAAAGATACAAAATAATGTTCAAATTATAAGATTATTTAACTAATTAATATTATAAAATAATCAATTGTCAACTTTTGAGAACTCTTAACATTATTCATCAGAGCAAGTGAATATAAAACACCTTGAAAAATCCATAGCTTTCTGAATACATAGGATGACCCTAAAATGTCCTCAGATATTCTTTTTACCCTCAGCTTTATTGAGATATAATTGATATATAACATTGTATAAGTTAAAGATGTGGTTTGATATATTTATATAGTACAAAATTATTACCACTGTAGTATTATCTAACATTTCCATCCCATCACATAAATACCACTTCCTTCCCCCAGATGGTTTTGCTGGGGTCCTGATACCTGTCTATTTTTTATTTACTACATTGATCTTTTTCTCATTCTCTGGATATTGATTGGCTGTGGTCAATCAGGACTATGCATAAAGCTGAATGCTGAGCTTGTGGGCTGCACAGTGTGGCCTCCTACACACAAGTAGGATCTCTGTGGAAATCAATTACCATAACCCTTCAGGTCTTAGACATCATCAGGCCATCTGCCTAATGGTGACAAGTCCAACAGTTTCCCCATTACCAGGCCAATACCTCTCTCTTTATTAAATCTGAGTTCCAGCTTATGCTTGCTGGGCTTAGTTCAGCCTGCCCTCCTTTTACCATTTCATCTTTAGGAATCTGCATCTACCTCCATCATTGAGAAGTTGCACAACCACTTGCCACAAACTTAATGACTTAAAACAACACAGACTTTTATCTCATAGCTGTGTAGGCTGGAAGTCTGGGTAGGTTTGGCCAAGTTCTCTGCTTAGGATATCAAAGGCCAAATAAACACATCAGTTAACATGGGTTCTTATCTGGAGGCTTTGGGAAAGAATCCTATTCACAGCTCATTCAACTTATTGGTCAGACGTCTGTTTTTTATGACTTTCCTTTCTGGCTGTCAGCTGAGGTCTCTCTCAGATTTTCAAGGCTGCCCTAATTCCTTCTCATTGGCTCCCTCCATCTTTAAACATTCAATGGCATATCAAGTCTTTCTCATGCTTTGACACTCTCTGACCTCTTCCATTGCCAGCTGAATAAAACTATGCCTTTAAAGGGATTATATATTTATATTATAGTCCCATCTCTGTAATCTCTTTTTTGCAATATAGAACTATAATCTCAGGAGTGTGACCAAGGAACAAAGGTCCTGGGAACCATCTTAAAATTCTGCCTATAATAGGAGGGAATTATGTATTTGGAGTGCGGTTTTCCTATGGGTATACTCCAAATGTTCAAAATTTACGCTTGTCAAATTAAGATGTTTTGTCCCTCTCCCCCAAAAAATCTTGTCACATATTAGCAATGTGGGATTGATGACAGTAATGTTGTAAAACATTATTGGTCTTTCTCTTTGTTTTTCAGACTTTCCCCCTCTATTTTGAACTCCCTTAACTCTATATAATTATCTGTGTTATCCTTGATAACAGAGTGAGATTCATTTCCTTTGATCATAGCTTTTCCTTTTTCTATACCCTATCACTTTCTATTTTCAAAATAAACAAAGTTGCACCCAGGTGTTATCAACTAACACTTCTAATTAAGTACTCTCTGAGGAATTAATATGATGATATATAGAGAATTTCATGATTGTCTCTTTTACTAGTCCCCATCTCTACAGCAGATCATGATTAAAACAGGCATCAAATAGCTGGAGACAGTATTGCATTAGTCAGGGACAAGGAACAGTTGCTATAAGGAAAAGAACCAATAATGACTTAATGCCTTACGCACACAGATGTTTATATTTACTCATCTAAAAAAACAGAAATATATGTATATATAAGCTCTTGATTCCATGTAGCCATTCAAGGAGCAAAGTTTCTTCTCTCTTGCTTTCATGATGTCTAGAACTTTACCTTTCTTTGTTTGATTCCAGCTCTTGGGAATGGGATAAAGTATGGATGAGTATGCTATAGAGTTTTAAGACTAATCTGTGAGGTGCACAGGATCACTTCCATTCACACTCCATCAGCAAAAAGTTAATTTATGGTTGCCTTTGGCTGCAAGGGAATGGGATGGAGAATGTGCTCATAGCTGGATGACCAAACACTCAGCTACAATCCTATCATGAGAAAATACATGAGAGATCCGGAGGGAAGATGGCAGCGTAGGAGGACGCTGGGCTCACCGCGTATCCTGCTGATCACTTAGATTCCACCTACACCTGCCTAAATAACCCAGAAAACCGCCAGAGGATTAGCAGAACGGAGTCCCCGGAGCCAAGCGCAGATGAGAGGCCCACAGAAGAGGGTACAAAGGGCAGAGAGGCGGTGCGTGCTCCACGAACTGGCGGGAGGGAGCCGGGGTGGAGGGGTGGCTCGCCGGCCAAGCAGAGCCCCTGAGTCTGGCTTGCAAAAGCGGAGGGGCCTGACGGACTGTGTTCCCACAGCAAGCGCGACTTAGCGTCTGGGAGGTCATAAGTTAACAGCTCTGCTCAGAAAGCGGGAAGGCTGGAGGACAAAGGGAGGGAGAGCTGCTGAGCCCCCAGATGACAGAGCTCAGTTTGGTGGGAAACAAAGGCGCTCGCCAGCGCCATCTCCCCCGCCCATCCCCCAGCCAAAATCCCAAAGAGAACCAGTTCCTGCCAGGGAACTTGCTTGCTTCGCGCAAACACCCAACTCTGTGCTTCTGCGGAGCCAAACCTCCAGCAGGGGATCTGACTGCCTCCCGCTGCCACAGGGCCCCTCCTGAAGTGGATCACCTAAGGAGAAGTGAGCTAAGCCTGCCCCTCCTGCCCCTGTGCACCTGGACTACCCACCCCAGCTAATACGCCAGATCCCCAGCATCACAAGCCTGGCAGTGTACAAGCAGCCCAGATGGGCCACACCACCCCACAGTGAATCCCGCCCCTAGGAGAGGGGAAGAGAAGGCACACACCAGTCTGACTGTGGCCCCAGCGGTGGGGCCCCGTGATGGGGGCAGACATCAGGTAGGACTGCGACCCCGCCCACCAACTCCAGTTATACACCACAGCACAGGGGAAGTGCCCTGCAGGTCCTCACCACACCAGGGACTATCCAAAATGACCAAGCGGAAGAATTCCCCTCAGAAGAATCTCCAGGAAATAACAACAGCTAATGAGCTGATCAAAAAGGATTTAAATAATATAACAGAAAGTGAATTTAGAATAATAGTCATAAAATTAATCGCTGGGCTTGAAAACAGTATAGCGGACAGCAGAGAATCTCTTGCTACAGAGATCAAGGGACTAAGGAACAGTCACGAGGAGCTGAAAAACGATTTAAATGAAATGCAAAACATAATGGAAACCACCACGGCTCGGATTGAAGAGGCAGAGGAGAGAATAGGTGAACTAGAAGATAAAGTTATGGAAAAAGAGGAAGCTGAGAAAAAGAGAGATAAAAAAATCCAGGAGTATGAGGGGAAAATTAGAGAACTAAGTGATACACTAAAAAGAAATAATATACGCATAATTGGTATCCCAGAGGAGGAAGAGAGAGGGAAAGGTGCTGAAGGGGTACTTGAAGAAATAACAGCTGAGAACTTCCCTGAACTGGGGAAGGAAAAAGGCATTGAAATCCAAGAGGCACAGAGAACTCCCTTCAGATGTAACTTGAATCGATCTTCTGCACGACATATCATAGTGAAACTGGCAAAATACAAGGATAAAGAGAAAATTCTGAAAGCAGCAAGGGGTAAACGTGCCCTCACATATAAAGGGAGACCTATAAGACTCGTGACTGATCTCTCTTTTGAAACTTGGCAGGCCAGAAAGAATTGGCATGAGATTTTCAGTGTGCTAGACAGAAAAAATATGCAGCCGAGAATCCTTTATCCAGCAAGTCTGTCATTTAGAATAGAAGGAGAGATAAAGGTCTTCCCAAACAAAAACTGAAGGAATTTGTCACCACTAAACCAGCCCTACAAGAAATCCTAAGGGGGACCCTGTGAGACAAAGTACCAGAGACATCATTACAAGCATAAAACATACAGATATCACAATGACTCTAAACCCGTATCTTTCTATAATAACACTGAATGTAAATGGATTAAATGTGCCAACCAAAAGACATAGGGTATCAGAATGGATAAAAAAACAAGACCCATCTATTTGCTGTCTACAAGAGACTCATTTTAGACCTGAGGACACCTTTAGATTGAGAGTGAGGGGATGGAGAACTATTTATCATGCGACTGGAAGCCAAAAGAAAGCTGGAGTAGCCATACTTCTATCAGACAAACTAGACTTTAAATTAAAGGCTGTAACAAGAGATGAAGAAGGACATTATATAATAGTGACAGGGTCTATCCATCAGGAAGAGCTAACAATTATAAATGTCTATGCGCCGAATACCGGAGCGCCCAAATATATAAAACAATTACTCATAAACATAAGCAACCTTATTGATAAGAATGTGGTAATTGCAGGGGACTTTAACACCCCACTTACAGAAATGGATAGATCATCTAGACACACGGTCAATAAAGAAACAAGGGCCCTGAATGAGACATTGGATCAGATGGACTTGACAGATATATTTAGAACTCTGCATCCCAAAGCAACAGAATAGACTTTCTTCTCGAGTGCACATGGAACATTCTCCAAGATAGATCATATACTGGGTCACAAAACAGCCCTTCATAAGTTTACAAGAATTGAAATCATACCATGCATACTTTCAGACCACAATGCTATGAAGCTTGAAATCAACCACAGAAAAAAGTCTGGAAAACCTCCAAAAGCATGGAGGTTAAAGAACACCCTACTAACGAATGAGTGGGTCAACCAGGCAATTAGAGAAGAAATTAAAAAATATATGGAAACAAACGAAAATGAAAATACAACAATCCAAACGCTTTGGGACGCAGTGAAGGCAGTCCTGAGAGGAAAATACATTGCAATCCAGGCCTATCTCAAGAAACAAGAAAAATCCCAAATACAAAATCTAACAGCACACCTAAAGGAAATAGAAGCAGAACAGCAAAGGCAGCCTAAACCCAGCAGAAGAAGAGAAATAATAAAGATCAGAGCAGAAATAAACAATATAGAATCGAAAAAAACTGTAGAGCAGATCAATGAAACCAAGAGTTGGTTTTTTGAAAAAATAAACAAAATTGACAAACCTCTAGCCAGGCTTCTCAAAAAGAAAAGGGAGATGACCCAAATAGATAAAATCATGAATGAAAATGGAATTATTACAACCAATCCCTCAGAGATACAAACAATTATCAGGGAATACTATGAAAAATTATATGCCAACAAATTGGACAACCTGGAAGAAATGGACAAATTCCTGAACACCCACACTTTTCCAAAACTCAATCAGGAGGAAATAGAAAGCTTGAACAGACCCATAACCAGTGAAGAAATTGAATCGGTTATCAAAAATCTCCCAACAAATAAGAGTCCAGGACCAGATGGCTTCCCAGGGGAGTTCTACCAGACATTTAAAGCAGAGATAATACCTATCCTTCTCAAGCTATTCCAAAAAATAGAAAGGGAAGGAAAACTTCCAGACTCATTCTATGAAGTCAGTATTACTTTGATTCCTAAACCAGACAGAGACCCAGTAAAAAAAGAGAACTACAGGCCAATATCCCTGATGAATATGGATGCAAAAATTCTCAATAAGATACTAGCAAATCGAATTCAACGGCATATAAAAAGAATTATTCACCATGATCAAGTGGGATTCATTCCTGGGATGCAGGGCTAGTTCAACATTTGCAAATCAATCAACGTGATACATCACATTAACAAAAAACAAAAAGAGAAGAACCATATGATCCTGTCAATCGATGCAGAAAAGGCCTTTGACAAAATCCAGCACCCTTTCTTAATAAAAACTCTTGAGAAAGTCGGGATAGAAGGAACATAATTAAAGATCATAAAAGCCATTTATGAAAAGCCCACAGCTAACATCATCCTCAACGGGGAAAAACTGAGAGCTTTTTCCCTGAGATCAGGAACACGACAGGGATGCCCACTCTCACCGCTGTTGTTTAACATAGTGCTGGAAGTTCTAGCATCAGCAATCAGACAACAAAAGGAAATCAAAGGCATCCAAATTGGCAAAGATGAAGTCAAGCTTTCGCTTTTTGCAGATGACATGATATTATACATGGAAAATCCGATAGACTCCACCAAAAGTCTACTAGAACTGATACATGAATTCAGCAAAGTTGCAGGATACAAAATCAATGTACAGAAATCAGTTGCATTCTTATACACTAACAATGAAGAACATAAAGACAAATAAAGAAACTGATCCCATTCACAATTGCACCAAGAAGCATAAAATACCTAGGAATCAATCTAACCAAAGATGTAAAGGATCTGTATGCTGAAAACTATAGAAAGCTTATGAAGGTAATTGAAGAAGATTTAAAGAAATGGAAAGACATTCCCTGCTCATGGATTGGAAGAATAAATATTGTCAAAATGTCAATACTACCCAAAGCTATCTACACATTCAATGCAATCCCAATCAAAATTGCACCAGCATTCTTCTCGAAACTAGAACAAGCAATCCTAAAATTCATATGGAACCACAAAAGGCCCCGAATAGCCAAAGTAATTTTGAAGAAGAAGACCAAAGCAGGAGGCATCACAATCCCAGACTTTAGCCTCTACGACAAAGATGTCATCATCAAGACAGCATGGTATTGGCACAAAAACAGACACATAGACCAATGGAATAGAATAGAAACCCCAGAACTAGACCCACAAACGTATGGCCAACTCATCTTTGACAAAGCAGGAAAGAACATCCAATGGAAAAAAGACAGTCTCTTTAACAAATGGTGCTGGGAGAACTGGACAGCAACATGCAGAAGATTGAAACTAGACCACTTTCTCACACCATTCACAAAAATAAACTCAAAATGGATAAAGGACCTGAATTTGAGGCAGGAAACCATCAAAACCTTAGAGGAGAAAGCAGGAAAAGACCTCTCTGACCTCAGCCATAGCAATCTCTTACTCGACACATCCCCAAAGGCAAGGGAATTAAAAGCAAAAGTGAATTACTGGGACCTTATGAAGATAAAAATCTTCTGCACAGCAAAGGAAACAACCAACAAAACTAAAAGGCAACCAACGGAATGGGAAAAGATATTTGCAAATGACAGATCGGACAAAGGGCTAGTATCCAAAATGTATAAAGAGCTCACCAAACTCCACACCCGAAAAACAAATAACCCAGTGAAGAAATGGGCAGAAAACATGAATAGACACTTCTCTAAAGAAGACATCCAGATGGCCAATAGACACATGAAAAAATGTTCAGCGTCGCTCCTTATCAGGAAATACAAATCAAAACCACACTCAGGTATCACCTCACGCCAGTCAGAGTGGCCAAAATGAACAAATCAGGAGACTATAGATGCTGGAGAGGATGTGGAGAAAAGGGAACCCTCTTGCACTGTTGGGAATGCAAATTGGTGCAGCCGTTCTGGAAAGCAGTGTGGAGTTTCCTCAGAAAATTAAAAATAGACCTACCCTATGACCCAGCAATAGCACTGCTAGGAATTTATCCAAGGGATACAGGAGTACTGATGCATAGGGGCACTTGTACCCCAATGTTCATAGCAGCACTCTCAACAATAGCCAAATTATGGAAAGAGCCTAAATGTCCATCAACTGATGAATGGATAAAGAAATTGTGGTTTATATACACAATGGAATACTACGTGGCAATGAGAAAAAATGAAATATGGCCTTTTGTAGCAACATGGATGGAACTGGAGAGTGTGATGCTAAGTGAAATAAGCCATACAGAGAAAGACAGATACCATATGGTTTCACTCTTATGTGGATCCTGAGAAACTTAACAGGAACCCATGGGGGAGAGGAAGGAAAAAAAAAAAAAGTTAGAGTGGGAGAGAGCCAAAGCATAAGAGACTGTTAAAAACTGAGAACAAACTGAGGGTTGATGAGGGGTGGGAGGGAGGAGAGGGTGGGTGATGGGTATTGAGGAGGGCACCTTTTGGGATGAGCACTGGGTGTTGTATGGAAACCAATTTGACAATAAATTTCATATATTAAAAAAAAAAATACATGAGTGGATTCTGTAACAGTCTGCAGTCTCTGTCACCTGTATACATTTTTGTAACACATTTACTGATATATAATTCACCTATTTAAAATCTACCATCCAATGGCTATTAGTATATTCAGAATTATGTAACTATCTTCAGGAATAATTTTATTTTTTTAAAAAATTTTTTTTTTTCAACGTTTATTTATTTTTGGGACAGAGAGAGACAGAGCATGAACGGGCGAGGGGCAGAGAGAGAGGGAGACACAGAATCGGAAACAGGCTCCAGGCTCTGAGCCATCAGCCCAGAGCCCGACGCGGGGCTCGAACTCACGGACCGCGAGATCGTGACCTGGCTGAAGTCGGACGCTTAACCGACTGCGCCACCCAGGCGCCCCTTCAGGAATAATTTTAGAACACCTTCATTACATCAGAAAGAAATGCCATATTCAGTAGCAGTCAGTTCTTCCAAGTTCCCCACTGCTAGCCTCTGGAAAGTACTAATCTATATTTTAGCTTTATATATTTGCCTATTTTGGACATTTCATATAAATGGTATCATACCATATGTGCTCTTTTGTGTTTAGTTCTTTCATTTAGCATAATGTATTTGAGGTTCAGTCATTTGGTAGCATGTATCAATACTTAACTCTTTTTTACTGCTGAATTTTATTCATTGTATAGCTATACCACAATTTTTACCCATTCATGAGTGTATAGACATCTGAGTTGTTTTCACTTTTTTGGCTGTTATGAATAACAATCATGTTACAAACACGTGCAAAATATTGTATAGAAACATGTTTTCATTTCTCTTGTTTATACATTATCCTGGGTTGAAGAGTTTCCTGTAAAATTCATATCTATCCAGAACCTCATAATGTGATCCTATTTGGAAGCAAGTTCTTTGAAAATGTAATTTGTTAAGATGAGGTCATACTGGATTGGGATGAGTACTAAATTCAATGACTGGGTCCTTTAAGAGGGCCATGGGAAGAAATAGAGACATTGAGACATAGGAGAGTATAATGCCATGTGAAGAAGGAAGCAGAGAATGAAGTGATGTAGATACAAATCAAAGAATGCCAGATTGCTGTCAATCACTGGATGCTAAGAAAGAGGCATGGAACAGATTCATCCTCAGAGCCCCCAGAATGAACAAATCCTATCAAAGTTTTTGTTTTGGACTTCTAGCTTCCATAACTGCAAGATAATACATTTCTGTATTATCTGTATTAACGTATATATAAACATATAAAAACAGCTATATATACTAGCATAATATTATTTGTAACTAATATACATATATTTATGTATCTATATAATTTTCTGTATATCCATAGATATTTATCTATCTCATATTTCATATATATATATGTATATACAGACACATACATGTATTGCTGGGTCATATGGTAACTCTAAGTCTGTGTTCTGAGGTCATTTGCTTTCAGTCTAAAGTATTTTCTTTATTATTTTTTTATAGGGTGGGTCTGCTAACAACAAATTATCAGTTTTTATTCATAAGGAAATTTCCCATTTCTCTTTATTTTTCTTAAAACAGTTTTACTGGATATAAGAATCTTGGTTGACAGCACTTTTCTTTTATTACTTTGGATTTGTCATCCTACTGCCTTCTGGTTTACATAATTTCTGATGAGAAATCAGCTGTTAATCTTATTGAGGTTCCTTTATATGAGACTAGTCTTTTATTTATTTATTTATTTTTTGCTGCTGCTCTCAATATTTTCTCTTTGTCTTTATCATTTTTACTGTGGTATGTCTGTGTTGGATCTTGTTGAAGTTATCACAGTTGGAGTTTGTTGAGCTTCTTGGATATATAGATTAATGTTTTAAAATCAAATTTGAGAATGTTTCATCTGTTATTTCTTTAAATATTTTTTCCTGCTTGTTTCTTTCTCTCTTGTTCTATTACTCCATTGAAGTTATGTTAATATATTTTACAGTGCCTCAAATTTCAGGATTTGTTCATTTTCCTCATTCCTTTTTATTCTGCTCTTTGGATTGTGTAATCTCTATTGATCTATCTGAAATTTCTCAGCTTTTCTGCCAACTTGTATTCATTTTTCTAATTATGTAGCTATTGCTAATAATAGCAAATTTATATTCCTTATATAATCAACAAATCACAGTTTTAAATTGTATTGCACGACTGATGTTTTGTAGGTTTGTTTAATATGAAAAACAAAAGTATACAGAGCCCTCCCCCTGCATACAACACAATTCTCTCATGTCATATTACTTTATTAAGTGGATCAGGTTTATTAATGTTACTATAAGACACGCTTGTGGTTCTTTTCTGGGATATTTTTACTTTGGCTCCTAATATTTGTTTGAACAATTCCTATAATAACTTTATTTAAACATATAAAACTACTTAGTGGGAGGTATTAAACACACCAAAAGGGAGAATAATGTAATAAATTCACATGAATCATTCACCTATCCAGCAATTACCAACATTTTGTCAATCTTACTTGGTAAAACTCCTTCATCCTTTTTTATTTCTTGGTATATTTTAAGGGAAATCTCAGACTTCAAACATCAGTCTATTATGATTTAATCTCTAATAGAGAAAGATTTCTTTTTGTATAATGTCATTATCATATCTATCAAAATTAACAATATAATATATAACATCCAATCTATATTAGCATATTTCTGTTTGTCTCAAAATAACTTTTAGAAACAAAGTTAGCTTATTTACATTCTAAATAAGGTACATAAAATGCATTTGATTAATACATCCAGATATATCACTCGATTTTTGAGGTGGCTATGAAAATGTGCCATTGAAATTGACTCTGGGGACCACAATGGACTTTCAATCCCAGCTGCTACCCTTTGAATTCTCCAGTGCATTTGAACTGAGATCATGATATCCATGGGTTCTTCCCAGTCTATTATGGAACATGGCTGGGATATGAATGTACCCCCATTCATATAGGCAAATAACTCTTTCAATAGCCAATTTTGGCTCAAGGTCTCCCTTTTCCCTAAGCCTTCTTATAAGTGTGCTGCAGTTGTGACCCTTCCTACTCAACCCCCCTTTCTTACTTCTCTCCTTCAAAGGGATGCATTGTAATCTGAAGACTGTCCCCATTTCTTCCTTTTCTCCCTCTCTCTTTCTCTTTCTCTCTCTGCATATTTCTACCATTTTCTTCACCTATATAAATAGACTTCCTCCATACAGATAGCCTTGTGATATTAACAGTTTGGTTGCCCCCAAAGCATAAGAAGGTAAGATAAGTGGTTAGTTATTTTCCTTTATATATTGGTTTTCTGAATATTGGGTTATACACACTACTACAATGATGTCTGGAGGATTTTTTCTTCCTTTTATTTTAGTGTCATTTTGGACTCCAGGATTTTTATATATTTGCTGAATTTTAATTGATTGTAGTCTTCATTCTTTTGATGTTCAAATTATTTAATATTTCATCAATAGGAGCCCCTTTGGGTTAGTTCCTGTGTTACTTTGATATAATCTCATCAATCTACTATAAATATTTTTTGTTCAATGTTTTTGTGAACATATTTATACATTTCTCTTGGGTAAATATCTAAGAATGGAGCTGCCAGGTCATAGGGTAAGTATATGTTTGACTGCATTAAAAACTGTTATTTTCTAAACTCAATGTATCATTAAACATATTTGAGATTTCCATTTGTTCCAATCTCAATACACTTGATATTGAAACTCTTTTTGATTTTATCCATTCTAGTGTATCTGAATATCTCATATGATTTTAATTTCATATCCCTGATGACTAAAGGTATGCACCCTGCTTGTGTTTCTTGATATATATATATATATACACACACACACACACACACACATATATATATGTATATACATACATATATATACATACACACATATGTATATATGTATATGTATACACATACATACATATATGTATATATACACATATACATGCATACATATATATACATATATATATGAGTTTCTGATTAAATATTTTGCTTATTGTGTAGTTTTTTTCTTATTGATATAATAGTATCATATTTTTCACTGTCAACTATATGTATTGCAAATATTTTCTCCCAGTATATTGCTTGCCTTTTAATTTTTTTAATGGTGTCTTTGGATGAACAGAAGTTTTAAATTGTGATGACATTCAATTTATCATTTATTTAAATGGTTAGTGTATTTTTGTTCTGTTTTAGAAATCTTCCCCAAGGTTATGCAGATATTCTGTTTTCCTTAAGACTTTATAGTTTTAGGGGTGCCTGGGTGGCTTAGTCAGTTAAGCTACAACTTGAATTCTGCTCAGGTAATGTCATGGTTTGTGGGATCAAGCCCTACATTGGGCTCTGTGTGACAGCACAACAGCATGGAGCCTGCTTAGGATTCTCTTTCCATCCCTCTCTCTCTGCCCCTTCCCCATTCATGCTTTCTTCTCTTGCTCAAAACAAATAGATAAGCTAAAAAAAAGACTTTTTAGTTTTATCTTTTATTTAAACCTATAATTTACCCTAAATTTCTTTTCTCATGGGGATATTCAAATGTTCTAGCACTATTTGTTAAAAAAAAAATCTCTTTTTCCCATTGAGTTGCCTTGGACTATGGTAAAACTGTGGTAACATGAAATTCTTTCAGTTCCCTGATACACTACAGAATCAATAATTACAATCCCCCTGCCTGGGAAACATCTCCTACCTCTCCCCTTACTTGTATGAATGCTATTCACACATAGTATCTGATTATATTTCCATATTCTGGGTTAGTTACCCTCTAATTTATGTATGTGTCAGTATTCCTCATTAAACTGTAAGTTCCTTTGGTGCAGGAACTGTGTTCTCTTGACACTTCTATTTCCAGCTCCATGCTCCCTATTGGTCATTCAACAAGACAACAAGGACAACATTGGAAAGGCAACAAGAAAAGCTACAAAGGCTTTTTGTAGGGAGGAAATTCTGAAATTAGAAGAATAAGTTTATTGTATAAAGAAATTAATTAAAGAAATCATATATACACTCCAAAATTTAGGCCTATAAAAAGCAATGTCTTAATGGCTCAGAAATGAATGGATAAATCAGTGGAATAGAATATATAGTCCTGACTCTCTCATTAAGTTCTGAGAGCTTCAGAAACCAATATGAGAAAAATTTAAAATCAACAAATAATATTGGGCAAATGGACTATTTGGAACAAAAATAAAAATAGAAATTTTATTTGATTAAGACAGTTTTGGTATAAAATAAATGTATTTTCAGGAAAAGATAAAATGAGTGTTGATTAATTTTCTGAAGAGTTATATGCATATTTCACAACAGCTCTTAAATAAATATACAAAAACTACATAAAGTAACATTTTTTTCACTCTTCTTAGAATTGGAACTAGTGTGTATACATTGTATAATGTATACAGGTATTTCTTATATAAAACTAAATTTGGGAGTTGGGGTGGAAATATCTTGAATATCACTTTATTTTTAAAGCTGCAAGATAATGCCTTTTACAATGTATTTTTGTAAAAGATTTTCAAAATATTTGTCTTTGGTGGGCTTCCTTGGCTGCAACCAAGGTGCTACTGATGAGGTGCTACTGAAATTTTTAACTAAAGAATATTTAGGGGCACCTGGGTGACAGTTGGTTAAGGGTCTCACTCTTGATTTTGGCTCAGGTCATGATCTCACGGTTCGTGGGTTTGAGCCCTGCATTCGGTTCTGTGCTGATAGCTCAGAGCCTGGAGCCTGCTTGAGATTCTGTGTCTCCCTCTCTCTCTGCTCCTGCCCTGCTAGCTCTCTCTCTCTCTCTCTCAAAAATAAACATTAAAAAATTTAGAAAAATTAAAAATAAAAAGGCAAATCATATTAAAAACATAGAAAGCAGTATTGCCTAATGATTAACCAATTCTTGAATTAAAAAGTGCTTTTTAAACCTAAAATACTGGACAAAGTTCTAAAGAAGAAAAAAATGACCTATTTTACTGCATAAAAAGATAAACTTTCTGAAGTTAGAAAAAAGAAAACAGAAAAATGCTAATAATAACATAGTGTGGAAATGTTTACATACTTTTTCTCTTCCATATATACCAGGGGTTGGCAACTTGCTCTGTAAAGGTTACCATACTTAGGCTTTGCAACACAGAGGGTCTCTGTCTCAATTTCTCTACTATTCTAACACAAAAGCAGCCATAGACAATATGTAAATGTGTTCCAATAAACATGTTTTATGAATACTGATATTTAAATTCCATTGGATTTTCACAAGCCATAAGATATTCTTCTAGTTTTTGGAAAAATTTCAACCATTTAACAGTGTAAAAAACATTGTTAAGCTTGTGGTATGTACAAAAATAGGCAGGTGGCTGGATTTGGCACATGGGCTTTAGATTGCTGAATCCTGATATACAATGGGGTCTTAAAAATTAATATACATTATAATATGAAACTGAATAAGTGTCAGCATAAGAAGTAAAAATGACAAGACTTAATGCAAAAATTTTCAGCCTCATTGATAACAAAGTGCAAAATAAAATGAAATAGTCTTTTTTTGGCTTAATAACTTGGCAATGATTAGGAAAAAATGATAACCTTCAGTATAAAACTCTGAAAAGCAACATTGCATCATATTTTCCAAGTTTGTTTTTAAAAAGTTTATTTATTTTGAGAGAGAAAGAAAGAGTGTATAAGCACACGTATGCAGGGTAGGGACAGAGATAATCCCAAGGAAACTCTGTGGTATCAAAGCAGAGCCCAACATGGGTCCTGATGCTGGACTCCATGGAGGGTTCAATTTCAGAAACTGTGAGATCATGACCTGAGCCGAATTAGAGTTGGTCACTTAACTGACTTAGCTACCTAGGGGCTCCCATATTTTAAAACCCTTGCACAGAATTTCTACTTCTAGTAATCTATTTAAAATAAGTAACCATGGGTGTGCCTTGGTGACTCACTTAAGCTTTGGACTCTTGATTTTGGTTCAGGTCAGCATCTCACAGTTCCTGAGATGGAGCCTCATGATAGGTTCTGTGCTGTTAGTGGGGAGCTTGTTTAGGATTCTCTCTCTTCCTCTCTCTCTCTTCCCCTCCCCTGATTGCTCTGTCTCAAAATAAATAAACTTAAAAAAAATAGTAGTAACCACAATCATAAGCAATAATTATGAAAAATCATGTTCATATAAAATATTTATAAAAGCTAAAACTGGAAGCAATTGTGTATCCACCATTAGAGGAAATATATGTAAATTAAAGTGTCTTCATAAGGAGAATGCTACATGAATCTTGAAAATCATATTTTCAATAATAATATGAAGAGAACAAATCAAAATATTACCAGTGGTTATTTCTAAATAGTAGGGTTATGGAAATTTTTAGTCTTGTTTATATTTTCTATATTTTCTACATTTTCTTCAAATAAAATAATGCACATTTAAAATAAAAATTAAAATGTAACAACAGGAGTTGGGTGTGCTGTAATTAGGTTGCAAAGAGAATGAACAATAAGGACAATGGATCTGGAACAAACAGAGCTCTGTTGGCAGAAAAGAGACAATTCTTCAATATGGGATGCATCAGCCAGGAAATGGAAACAATAGGCATTAATGCAAAAGTGAAGGTTACCTTTGGACCACAGCCAGATTTGTTTATTTAGGGAAGTAACATCAGCCTTCTTAGTAAGGGTTTTCTCCATTAGAGCTCGGATTGAAGATGGGTGGTCAACCTGCACTGGGGAACAGGGGTTGTAGGAGCAGAAACTGGAGTATGGAGTCAAGCCATCAGGCAGTTCTGATTGTCTTGTTGAAGGGAAAAGAGGGTCTGCATGAGTGGGAACAGGCATGAGAAGAGGAGACACACAGAAAAGAAATGCCACAGAATTAAAGGTACCTGACCACTCAACGTCTTAGACTAGGTATGAGAAAAAAGGAATCTGAAATTTTGAGTCTGAGAAATTAATGGGTGATGGCATTGGCTGACTTGGGGTATACGAAAAAGACACATATGGAACCAAATAGTAAGGTGGATTTTATAGGACATTAAAGTGGAAATTACTGGGAAGCAGAACTTATTAATGATTTTAGAGCTTATGGGTAAATGGATTAGAGATTGGTGGGCTACCCTTTGAAGAAGTTATGTGGCGTTCCAGCTTCGCTAGAAACAGCTCAGCCTCCTGGGTGTTCAAAGAATGTAGAACTGAGTCATGACTTCTGCACAGCATTGCCCCATTTGAATGCCCAGACCTTACATTTTCTTTCTTTTTCTTGTTTTTAACTTTCTCTTTATAAAAGTCATATATGCTTGGCCTAGCAAATTTGGAAAGAACAGAAGTTTAGAAATATAAAAAAAGAAAATCTCCCTGAATTCCACCATTTAAAATGTTGGCATATTTCCTTCTCTCTCTCTCTCTGTCTTGAATTTAAAAACAGTTGACAAGGGGGAGGGGGCGCCTGTGTGGCTCAGTTGGTTGAGCGACCAACTTCAGCTCAGGTCATGATATCATGGTTTGTGAGTTCCAGCTCTGCATCGGGCTCTATGCTGATAGCTCAGAGCCTGGAGCCTGCCTCGGATTCTGTGTCTTCCCCTCTCTCTGCCCCTCCTGCTCATGCTCTGTGTCTCTCTCTCTTTCTCTCTCTTAATAATAAATAAATGTTAAAAAAAAATTAAAAAAAAAATAAAAACAGTTGGCAAGGGTGAAGATGGTAAAATGGATGAAGAAGAATATATCTTGAAAGTTATCACAAGAAAAATAATTTGTAACTATATGTAGTGATGGGTGTTAACCAAACTTATTAGGTAATATTTTACAATGTATACATATTTAAAATCATTATGTTGTATACATTAAACTAATACAATACTTTTTAATTATATCTCAATAAAAAAATAAATAAAACCTGAAACACACACACATGCAGCTGAGATGTCTATTACTGCATATACAATTTTTGTAATAACTTTTCCACTTAATCATCTAGCATAAGCAACATCAGTGTTATTTAAAGCTCTTTGTATAAAAGGAAAAGATGACTAAAGAAAGAAAAGAGGAAGAAAGAAAAAAAAGGGAAGGGGAAATAACAATGAATCTGTTTTTACTTGTTGTATAATAAAGAACTAATTTTGTCCTAGTTTTTGTCACAGGGCTTCTAAAACCTTTGGGATTTCTCAAGTGATAGAAGAGTTTTTGTTAATCATGAGCCCATTGGACTGCTATGCTTTCACTCTCATTATGTTAATGATGAAGTAAGTCAGGGTTGGCCCCTAGGTAACATCAGGGTTAGGGGCTTGGTCACCAGGAAAACTATTCACATAATTAGAAGATTGGAACTTTGAGACAATCCAAGTTCTAAGGAAATGAATGGAGGTGGGGGTTAATTCAGTCAAGTGACCAATCAATCATGTATCTGTAACAAATCTCCAATAAAAACCATGAACACGAAGCTCATTAGAGCTTGCTGGTTGGTGAACACACTGATGTGATGGGAGAGTGACATGGGCTGATTTTAATTAGAAGGCATGGGAGCTCTGCATCCCTCCTCAATCTTGTCCCATGAATCCCTTCATTTGGTTTGTCCTCCTGATTTGCATCCTTTATGAATAAAATTATAATCATGAGTGTAGCATTTTCCTGAATTTTGTGAATTGTTCTAGCAAATTATGAAACCTGAGGGGACTATAGTAATGCCAAAATTTAGTCAGTCATCCAGAAACATGGGTGGCCTGGGAACATCTAAAGTGACCTCTGAAGTAAGGGCAGTCTTGTTGGGCACCATGCCCTTTAACATGTGGGGTCTGTGCTCACTCTGGGTGGTTAGTTCCAGAATTGAATAGTACAGCCAGTTGGTTTCTACCAGATTAGCTTATTTTAGGAAGGACCCAGGAGAAGGAAGTCAGGTTAACATATGAGGTATGTAAGGTTTTGAAATAAATTCACAATAAGAGAGTTCTTATTTATTTCAATAGTTTCTACCTTGCTTCAAAATATTCAATTTCTAAATACCATAGAAGTACATATCCTCAGGGCAAAAATGCCTTCAGAAATTACATATTTAGGTATACTGCCTTCAAAATGCTAGTTTCCACAATGAATCCTTATGTTCACTTACTGCAGCTTGAATTGGAGAGCAGATGACTATCTGAAGAACTGACACATTTCCATTCTACATTAACATATGGGCTTTTCTTTTTCATTGTTAAAAATAATCTTATAAACCAGAAAATCCAGCAGGGGGGTGTAGAATTCCAGTTTCTAGGATATTACACATTTCTTTGAAAAACAACTTCTTTCCTGATTGCTACAACTCAGTAATCCTGCTAAATATTGATCATGGAATAAAACAAGCTTCTTAAATGCCATTGTGTCTCAGCAGTGATTGAAAGGCTCATCTCTCTAAAAGGGCTCATTTCCTTTTTTGAGTTACTATTAACAGATGTGTTCTTGTAGGTGCTCTGCCAACAAATATTGGTCAGGCTGAAATTTCTTTTAACTATTCATGCCATGTATGTGGGTAACCAATATTATTACTAATATTTATAAAAATAATTGAGAGCAATACAATTTTTTATAAAAGCAGAATCTCTTTTCAGAGAGGAAATCCTGTTCTCTCTGTGTTACTTAAAAAGTACCATAGTATGGACACATACTATATTCTTAATAAGAAACATCGTGTATATATATCTGATGTGTATATGTACATTTATCAAATAAATATACATAGGTAAAATTAATTATTTCCCACAAAATATCTACAAAGTAAATAATAAAATATCCTTCAGAAATAAATAATATTTTCTAATAAGTGTAAGTTAGAAAATTGAGAGGAAATGTGGTCATATTCCTGGAAAACAGAACTACCCATTTTTAAGAATGTTTTTCCTCTGGACCATTAGAGCTGTTAATACTCCTTTCTAATATTTTACCCTTCTGGACCAACAAAGTTTAACTATATGGACTATCAATACAAGCTAGAAAAATAATACTGGAAGCCTGAACCAAGGCAAAGTTAAGGACATTCCTGAAACACATGCCCATAATCATCAGATGAATCTATGGTTGTACTATGTTTTTGCTTCAAACGTCTGTCCCTCTTACCCCCTAAACACAGGCATTTATAAGGGTGGTACTGTAAGTGATAAATTTGAATGAAGAATCAATTAATTCCATATCTTTGGAATCAAAAAGCCCCAAACAGGCTACAAGGCCACTTTCCTGCTCTTGTAACCACATCCAACTGGGTGTCCTGCCCTTGCTTCACATCTCTGCCATCTGCCTACCTCAGTGATGGGATTATACCTGGCCTCAAATGGGAAGAATTAGGGGAATCTGTAGAGGGGAGGAACTTGCTGGGTCTTAGTGAGCAGACCTGGTTTATGTGGGAGAATTGGCAGACATGGACAATCCTATCCCCATGCCCATCATGTTCCAAGCAAACAGTTGTTCAAAACCTACTGCTTCCATGAGGTAGGGTCAGAAGGGACTCTGATTCTTTGGATATGGGTAGGTTTTAATTTCTTGTCCTTAGGAGAAATGTGTTGTTTTATATTGTATTAGAGGAAATATATCTTTATATGTCTCTAATTTCTGTGACAGATTTAAAGCATTTTAAATTATTATATCACACTTCAATTGTTTTTCCTTTTGGTCATTTGTCTGGGACCAGGAAGTTTCCTGATCCTGTCTGTTATTCTGCCTCTTGTGTATTCCACTACCTCCTTATAAGTCTTCTGAAGGTTTGATAACTTCCCAGCACCTAATTTTTCTTCACCTATAAATAACATCTTCTCATCTCCTGGGGTTGATGAGAATTCAATGAGTTGATCTTGAATTTGAAACACTTAGCACAAGGACAGACATGGAGTAATTGTTCAACGAGGTGAGTTTCCCTCCTCCAAATGGAAACTCCTTGTGGAAGGGATATATCTGTTATAAAGGAAGTCCTTATTTTGGAGCCCAGTGTGTGGCAGTGGGAAAAACATGGAAATTAAAATCACACAGACTTGTCCAAATTCTGCCTTACCACCTCTGCACAAGAGAAATGTAATTTTAAGCCTTCTGGGTCTTGACATCCTCACCTTTAAATGGGTATAATATTCTTTATCTCAGATGGTTGTAAACTTTAGTGAATTTGTAATATGTCAACTTGGCTAAGATCAGCTATGGTGCCCAAAATTCTCTTCATGTTTCCAGTTGGAGTGGGTCTTGAGGGACATTTTGCATAGACTTGGAGAGCAGAACTGATACTGTAGTTGTGTACATATGTACAAACTATTATACTTCCAAGCTATTATTCTCGGAAGGTTGGAGCAGAGGCACACATGATGTCATTTACCTGCTAGCTTCCTTGTTGGTGTGCAGAAGCAGCCAACCCTGCAGCTGATTTTCCATACAACTCCTGGGTCAGGTATATGTTTACCTACACAGTGAAGAATGTCAGCTTCTCCTACATCACCTATGTCGTGAAAATTGGAGTCAATGAGAAACTGATGCACAGAGATGTATTAAGCACTGTTTTAAAATCAACTCTCTTGAAAAAAAGACAAAAACAAAACCTGTGATTTGCTGTATTTGCCAGTTTTCATGGTGTAAATACTCTCTTCTTGGATGATTTCAAGCTATCAATGTGGTATGATGGAGTGTGAAGTTGGGAAGAGATATGTACAGTGGACTCTTGTGAGTTGGAATGAGAGGGCTCCAGCACACCACCGCAGGCATGGGTCTAGCCCATTTTTATCAGATACAATTTATGCCTTTGAGTTCCAGCTTGCCCTTATCCTTCTTCTCTTTACAAGCATTTTCTTTTCCCAACAGCCCACTCGGGAAACTTAAAGTTGAAGATTTAGATGAGAGGACATAAGGCTTTCAGAGACTATTTAACCAGTTCTCATAGTTGCATAAGATCAATCTCTAGAATAATCCCTTTATTTGATTTTTATACATGTGTATTTCCTAATGGTTTCATTTCTCTGAACAGTAATTCTTGTTTGATATGGGAAGCTTGAGATTATATATATGAAATATCAACAGTATTTGGCACACAATAGACATTAAAAAATGTTGACTTCATCCATGAGCAATTGCCAACTGTTTTAAATTTAGTGGTATGCACATTTCTTTTCCTGATATCACAGAACTCAGAGATATTAATAATATATGGAATAATTTTCCTTTTGTATTTTTTCAAAGGAGATGGGTCATAAAGACTAGCAATATTGAATAGAAATATAGGGCAAGTCACATATGTAATATAAAATTTTCTAGTGCTAGATTAGAAAAAGGAAAAAAAATAACAGGTAACTTTAATTAATATATTTAATTTAACTCAATATATTCAAAATATTATTTGAGCATGTAACAAATATAAAATACTATTGAGATATTTTGACCTTTTTTTGGTGCTAACTCCTTGAAATCTGTGCATTTTACACTCATAGCACAGTTCAGTTTCAGGTAGTCACATTCAAGAACTACACTGTCATGAGTGACCATCATATTGGACAGTGTAGATATAGAACCATATCAAATGCAAATAGCGTGTAATAAATTTTTATCATATTTTTATCTGTGTATTTTATTATTTTTTTTTTAAATTTTTTTTTTCAACGTTTATTTATTTTTGGGATAGAGAGAGACAGAGCATGAACGGGGGAGGGGCAGAGAGAGAGGGAGACACAGAATGGGAAACAGGCTCCAGGCTCTGAGCCATCAGCCCAGAGCCTGACGCGGGGCTCGAACTCACGGACCGCGAGATCGTGACCTGGCTGAAGTCGGACGCTTAACCGACTGCGCCACCCAGGCGCCCCTGTGTATTTTAAATGTATGTATTTGATATAAGCATAGGCTGCAAAAGTGGCAGTGCCATTCACTTGTGGGGTTTCTAGGGTTATTAGTAACTAGTACCAGGTTATTCTGGCTTCAGAATGGCTGTCATCTACAGCATTCATGTGTCATGGGTGTGAAGAATAAGAGAAATGGGGTGTCTGGCTGCTTCAGTTGGTAGAGCATATGACTATTCAACTAGGGGTCATGTGTTCAAGCCCCACATTGGATGTAAAGCTTAAATAAGTGAATAAATAAATAAACAAATAAATAAATACATAATTTTAAAAAAGGAATTAGAAGGCATAAAGCTCTCTCGTCCCACCAAATACCCTGCACTTAATGTGTTCAGTAATTTGCAAAGCACATCAGGTTCTCCTGGCTAGCTGGACAAAGCTGTGGACACCAAAGTTGTGGCACACTGGCCTGAATTCCTGTTAACCTTAATCATTCTCTGAAAATTGCTTAAGAAAAACAACAAAAGCTAAAATTTACATGTTACTTTAATAAAAGTAGAATACAGTAATTTGTATTTGGTTTTACCACAATAAACAATGGCATATGTAAGTTTTGACTGCCAATAAGATTTGGAATACAGCTATAGTAAATCAAGCATCATGTTATAATCTCTCCAGCCCTTCTTCCATGTTATCTCTTTCATATTTGGTTATGTTAATATAAAAATCTCACAGTGAATAATGACTATGCAATGTCTTTATTATCCCAAGCCATCTGCAGAGCTTGCTTACTTGCCATAGAGTCCCCTGTGGTGGGCATAAGGTTTTATGTTACAAACTTGGGTGTGAAAAGAAAAATGTGGGTTGTTTTACTATAGCTCAGCTTAATCTCTATTTCAAATCCTTGTTTTATTTTATGAATCCCCCTTCAAAAAAAAGAATATAACAATTTTGGGTTTTCAAGATTTCCTCTCCCTTTCTTCTTTGGAGGATAGATTTAATTGGTGGTGGTTTCCTGTGGCTTGAGGGGCAGGGGTGAGGCTCTCTTCCACATGGTGTCTGTTTTGGGTACCATAATTGGTGCTTTCACCATGAGAACACTTCCAACTCCTCCTGAGTATTCATGGAATGCATCTTCTGTAGGACATGGTCAAGGTCACTCTCTGGGCAGTGTCTCCTGGTCTTGGCTGGAAGGCCTTCCAGGATCTTGGCCCTCAGCCCCACACTTGAGTTCCTCCAGGTGATGCAGGAAAATATTTGCTATTTCCCTACACCTTTACAGAGAGCTGAGAAACACCACAGGTTTACACTCTGATACTGGTGTGAGTAGGAGAACTGTAGGTGCCTTAGTGTAGAAGAACCCCTCCACAGCTAATACCTATTCAACTCTCTTGTTTCTTCCCAAATGTTTTCTGTCTCTTTTTCCAGCTTATAAGATCTTTTGCAAGTATATTTCTAAAACTTTTCTGTTTTCATATGCCTTTGAGATTTCTTATTATTTCTAAAAGTTAAAAGTCAGAAATTTGAAATTCTTATGTTTTGAGCTGGCTAACCTGGTTCCCCTAGGACCATGGCAGCCTCATGTCCAAATGCCTGGTCATGGGAAAGTTGGCTTCAGACTACTGCCAACTAAGGCAATGAAGCTACAGGGTGGGGTATGCCAGTTAATCATCGTAAGTACAATTCAAGGGTACAAAATCAGGTGATTCAGTCATTTTCATAAAATGAGTGCTGTGTAAATGACATTATGATGGCATTGTACTATTTCAAAACTATGTGTAGCATGTTAACAATTTTATTATGATCAAAATGTGAAGAACAGTTTCAGAAAATCATGGTAAGATCTACAGTGAGTTGACTTATGCAACTCCAGCAAAAAGATTATTGGAATGTTTCTGCCTAATCGAAATAAACTTGGATTTGAAATTAAAGATGATTCACTCAGTTTTTCACATGAGCAAGAGATTAACTTGAACAAGTTTGTACCAGACATCATTCGAAGGAAGTTTTAAGTTCTGTGAGCATTTTATACTTCCTTGAAACAGTAATGGCTGCATGAGATATTTAATTTGAGTTTGGCCTGAGCCAGTGTAGAATTGTGTCCTTGATGTTTCTTTGGTTTTGTGAATCTCATAGATCTTGAACTTTAGAAATACTAGAAGTTCTGTGGATGATCTCTGGTGCCATTTTGACAGCCCAAGTCCAGCAGAATTTGTTATCAGCCTAGACAAAATAAAATAATTTTTGACTTACAGAAATGTTACTGATTTGATCCCACAACTGTCTTCAGAAATGACTTCACTTTATATGCAATGTCCTAATGGCACTTCAACCTGTATGAGGGTATGTGGGCTGTCATTTGAAGGAAGAATTGAAAAACAGACATTCCTATTAGAGCCACTTTGTATGCCCATCGATCTGTGCCAGTTCTAGAATTTGGAATCATGGCTTTTTTTTTTTCTGAGAGACAATGAGAGAGAGGGCACAAGTGAGCAAAGGGCAGAGAGAGAGAATTCCAGGAGGGGCAGAGGGAAACAGAGAGAGAGGGAGAGAGAAAGAGAGAAGCAGCGCTCACCCAAAGTGGAGCTGAAGTTTTTACCTGAAGCCAGTCTTGTGTTTTTACCTGAAGCAGGGCTTGAGCTCACCCAAAGTGGGGCTCAAGCTCACTCGTTGTGGGACTCTATGTCATGTCATGAACTGTGTGACTGTGACCTGAGCTGAATTCAGATGCTTAATGATTGAGCCACCCAGGTTTCCCCAATCGTGGCTGTTTTTTTTTCTTTTTAAAGTAGGGATCAAAATTATTTTATTATTACTTATTAAAAATACCATTCCCCACCCCCCCCGTGAATTGCAGTGGTATATTTGCCATTAGGTGACCTTATATGAATGGTTCTGTGTCTAGATTCAGTATTTTCTTCCATTGGCTTGTCTATCACTGTACCAATACCTGTGTGATTATTTTTTTTAATTTTTTAACTTGTTTTATTTTTTACTTTTTAAAATTTACATCCAATTAGTTAGCATATAGTGCAACAATAATTTCAGGAGTAGATTCCTTAGTGCCCCTTACCCATTTAGCCCATCCCCCCTGCCACAACCCCTCCTGTAACCCTTAGTTTGTTCTGCATATTTATGAGTCTCTTCTGTTTTGTCCCCCTCCCTGTTTTTATATTATTTTTGTTTCCCTTCCCTTATGTTCATCCGTTTTGTCTCTTAAAGTCCTTATATGGGTGAAGTCATATGATACTTGTCTTTCTCTGACTGACTAATTTCACTTAGAATGATACCCTTCAGTTCCATCCACATAGTTGCAAATGGCAAGATTTCATTCTTTTTTATTTCTGAGTAATACTCCATTGTGTATATATATATATATATATATATATATATATATATATACCCCATCTTTATCCATTCATCCAGAGATGGGAATTTGGACTCTTTCCATACTTTGGCTATTGTTGATAGTGCTGCTATAAACATGGGGGTGCATGTGTCCTTTCGAAACAGCATACCTGTATCCCTTGGATAAATGCCTAGTAGTGCAATTGCTGGGTCGTAGGGTAGTTCTATTTTTAATTTTTTAAGGAACCTCCATATTGTTTTCCAGAGTGGCTGCACCAACTTGCATTCCCACCAGCAATGAAAACGAGATCCTCCTTCTCTGCATCCTTGCCAACATCTGTTGTTGCCTGAGTTGTTAATGCTAGCCATTCTGACAGGTGTAAGGTGGTATCTCATGGTGATTTTGATCTGTATTTCCCAGATGGTGAGTGATATGGAGCATTTTTTCATGTGTCTGTTGGCCATCTGGATGTCTTCTTTGGAGAAGTGTCTATTCATGTCTTTTGCCCATTTCTTCCCTGGATTAT
Organism: Puma concolor; assembly: GCF_028749965.1. Taxonomy (NCBI): domain Eukaryota; kingdom Metazoa; phylum Chordata; class Mammalia; order Carnivora; family Felidae; genus Puma; species Puma concolor. The sequence continues at coordinate 124,111,115 of NC_141672.1, read as the reverse complement.
TTGTTTTTTGGGTGTTGAGTTTGATAAGTTCTTTATAGATTTTGGATACTAACCCTTTATCTGATATGTCATTTGCAAATATCTTCTCCCCGTCTGTTGGTTGCCTTTTAGTTTTGCTGATTGTTTCCTTCACTGTGCAGATTTTTATTTTGATGAGGTCCCAGTAGTTCATTTTTGCTTTTGTTTCCCTTGCCTCCAGAGACGTGTTGAGTAAGAAGTTGCTGCAGCCAAGACCAAAGAGGTTTTTGCCTGCTTTCTCTTAAAGGATTTTAATGGCTTCCTGTCTTACATTGAGGTCTTTCATCCATTTTGAGTTTATTTTTGTGTATGGTGTAAGAAAGTGGTCCAGATTCATTCTTCTGCATGTCGCTGTCCAGTTTTCCCAGCACCACTTGCTGAAAAGACTGTCTTTATTCCATTGGATATTCTTTCCTGTTTTGTCAAAGATTCGTTGGCCATACGTTTGTAGGTCCATTTCTGGGTTCTCTATTCTGTTCCATTGATCTGTGTGTCTGTTCTTGAGCCAGTACCATACTGTCTTGATGATTACAGCTTTGTAGTATAGCTTGAAGTCTGGGATTGTGATGCCTCCTGCTTTGGTTTTCTTTCTCAAAATCGCTTTTGCTATTCAGGGTCTTTTCTGGTTCCATACAAATTTTAGGATTATTTGCTGTAACCCTGTGAAGAATGCTGGTGTTCTTTGTGTCGTCTGATTGCAGAGGCTAAGACTTCCAATACTATGTTGAATAACAGTGATGAGAGTGGACATCCCTGTCTTGTTCCTGACCTTAGGGGGAAAGCTCTCAGTTTTTCCCCATTGAGGATGATATTAGCGCTTGGTCATTCATATATCGCTTTTATGATCTAGAGGTATGCTCCTTCTATCCCTACTTTCTTGAGGGTTTTTATCAAGAAAGGATGCTGTATTTTGTCAAATGCTCTCTCTGCATCTATTGAGAGGATCATGTGGTTCTTGTCCTTTCTTTTATTAATGTGATGAATCACGTTAATTGTTTTGCAGATATTGAACCAGTCCTGCATCCCAGGTATAAATCCCACTTGGTCGTCGTGAATAATTTTTTTAATGTATTGTTGGATCCGGTTGGCTAATATCTTAGGATTTTTGCATCCATGTTCATCAGGGAAATTGGTCTATAGTTCTCCTTTTTAGTGAGGTCTCTGTCTAGTTTTGGAATCAAGGTAATGCTGGCTTCATAGAAAGAGTTTGGAAGTTTTCCTTCCATTTCTATTTTTTGGAACACCTTCAAGAGAATAGGTGTTAATTCGTCCTTAAGTGTTTGGTAGAATTCCCCTGGAAATCCATCTGGCCCTGGACTCTTGTTTTTTTGGCAATTGTGGCTGTTTTTTAAAGTGAGATTGCAAAGGAACATAGTGAGGAGGCTGGAAGAGAGGGGTCCATTTCTTCCACCTGGAGAATGACATTATCTTGAAGTGGTTTACTAAGCTTTCTGTACCTCTGCAAAGCTAGTGTACTGTTACATATACTTCATCCTTTATAGATTTGGTTTTGTCCTACAGGAACCTATTACTGTGTTCTCTAAGTTCTTTTCTGTCCTTAGAATTCTACAGATGCACCACATATATCAACTCCCTCTTGAAAAAGATGTAGCCATTGGTGTCCCTATCCTCTTGAGAATATGGTTGAGAAATCTAATGCTGAAATGCAATTCTTCACATCCATCATCCTTGGCCTCTAGTCATGGGTTTTTCCCTTAGATAATGAAGGAGGGGAACTGCTGCAGATTTGGACTCTCTGGACTCATGTCGGAATGTCCTGCTGTTGGAAGTTGGGAGTGGGAGAACACTTTTCCCTAATGCTTGGAGAGAGGCCACTGTGGCCCAATTGTTGACATGTACAACCCATCTCTTAATTTGGGCTTCAAAGCATCATGTTGCCATTGCTTCTTTTTGCCATATATTCTTTTATCCTTCAGCTTGCTTTATGAAAGCTTGAACACTCTCCAGTCAGCTAGCATATTCATGAGCTGTAAGACCTCAGTTGAAGTCTTGCCTTTGTGTTGATAGTCTGTGGAGTGCTCTAGCCCCCACTCTTTCTCTCCTCAGTCTATATGCTTCAAGGACTGCCAGAGGGCCTTTAAAGGCAGATCTGATTTTGTACCCTTTCCTGCCATTGCATCTTGGGCACTTCTGATTGGCCTCCTGTTCACCACTCTTTCTCCTTCTGAGCTCCAGACACACTGGCCTACTTTGATGTTCTGATGACTCTGTTCCCTCCTTAACCTGCTGTTCCTTCTGGACCAAAACTTCCCTTACAGGTAGTTATGTCTTATCGGTTGTGTTTTAACTCAGTTTTGAGCAATTAGGCCAAATCAGATCTCTCCATCACTCATTCCCCTAAGTTTCATTGGTTGTCTGGATGACATCTAAGAAACCAGTGTCATAATTTCTCATGATCTGCCAGCTTCTCCTTCACTAGCCTGAAGCCTCTTTGAGGGTAAGGACCACATCTGTCTTTGCTCATGATTGAATCATTTGTGTCTGGCATCGAATAGGCCCACAATAAATGTTCATTGTGTTAGATGGTAGAATGAGTAAATTGTACATTCTATCCTCTCACAGCCTCTACCCAACCTCGCTCCATTCCTAGAGTGCTTGGAATATCTTGGTTGCTCATGAATCAATTGTACCAGGGTGATGAATACACGAGAAAATATTTAAGGAATCACCTATGGCACCATAGGATATTCCAAAATCATTTGTAGTAAATGTTATGTTATTTGGTGTTCTATTATCATAACTTTTAAAAATCCCCTTCTCCTATCAACATGTAATAGTTGCTATCAGAAGCCTCTTGAACCCAGTTGATAACTAATGTGTGTTTATTGATGACCATGATGACAGCATCTTTAGTACAGAGGTGATTGATTTTCATAGTGACAAGACTGAGGCTCTGTGATGAATGAGCAGAGGAGGCACTGAAGATGCTGAAATATACTTTCCAAATAAAAACAATTGTTTCCCTGTGGTTTTACTAAGTGCTTTCATTGGATTTCAAATTTAAAAAAAAGATTTTTCATTTTATTTATTTTAGAGAGAGAGAGCACAAGTGGGGGGAGAGGGGCAGAGGGAGAGGGAGAGAGAATGTTAAGCAGGCCCCACACTCAGGGCAGAGCCCAGTGTGGGGCTGGATCCCATGACCCAGGGATCATGACCTGAGCCAAAATCAAGAGTTGGACACTCAACTGACTAAACCACCCAGATGCTCCTCAATTTTTTTTGTTAGTAATTCCTGTGGGGCACGCACAACTGTACTCAGCAGAATATTTGATTGATGTAGTGACTAAGTCTCAGCTGTGCCAGCTCATGGCACTGGTGCCAAGTGCTGGACACACTCACACATTCACACTTGGACTTTGCCCTGGAACTCAAGGTTCAAGTTCCAACACCTCCCCTCAGTTCTCTGATGTAAACACTGGCTTTTCTGAACATTTTTGTGTTTTTAAAAATAATCACTGTAAGACTGGACTGTGTTTGACAAATCTATGATTTAATTAACAGATGCCTGGTTTACACTTTACTTTTATGATGGTTATCTTAACAAAATGGGGCTTTTTTTGTGGACAATTCCCAACTGAATAGGACCAGATAGAGTGGCTCAGATTCACATTCAACTCCCCCTGCCTCATGGGTGTTTCCTCAAATGCACTGTCGCACTCAATCCTCATACACCTTGGTGGCCAAGAATCCCTGTACACATTTTTCATGTGTGGAGTGGAAGCTGAGAATTGAAGGTCAGAGAACTTGCCAAGGTCAGGTCTGGCACTTCTGTCTTCTGACTGGGAGACTGCCACTGCTCAGCTAACTCTTACAATTTTTTTATAGAATCTTAAGGGTTGCAAGAGTGGCCTTAGCTTTTAGTAATGATGAGAGGGAAAGCCACCAGACACAGGTAAATCTTGACTTCTCAAACATGCAGTGGAGGTGGTACAAACTAAGTCAATAAAATTCCAAACCAACTACAAGAGTGCAATTAGGTAAATCTTTCTAGCATCTTAATTGTTCATGCAGTAATTGGTGGCTCTTATCTGATATAATTTGTCAATTGAAAAAGCAAACCATTTGAATTCATTTGCAGAAAACTGCATTCAAGAAAGAGTAACAGAATAATTATGAGGCAAAATGTTATTGGAAACTACTAAGCAAGAATTTATAAGAAGACGAAAGACAAGCTGTCCCCTAATCCTGCGCTGTTGAGTGTTACCTGGAAACGGCCAGCTGCCAATGAAAAATCAAGTTGGAATGCAAAGTCAGCCAATCAAATAGCTTAACAGTAAGGAAATGTAGGCAATACAGAGGTATTCTGTCTGAAGGGAACAGGGAGGGGAGATGCCTGGGGGCTCAAGTTGCATGGTGTGCTGAATCTTAAACAGCTGAAGGGGAGAGAATGTCCTGGCTAGTGAGCAAATAGCAGTTCTATTTCATCTGAAAATTAGGACAGAGTGCAGGGCAAATCCAATTATAAAACACTTCCTTCTGCAAAACATATTTTACAATAAAAGGTAATCAACCCCAATGACATCTGCCACATGTTTTGTGAAATGGAGAGACTTATAACATTTCTCCCTCTGTTCTTCCCTCCCCCTCTCTCTTTCTCCCTCTGTTCCTCCTTCCATCCATTTCTTTGCATAATTCTCTTTCCCATTCCTTCATTTACTCTGTCCCTCCATCATTTCTTCATCCATCCACACACCCACCCACCCGCCCACTTGCATACATTCAACAAATATCTTTTCATTGTCTGTGATGTTCCAGGTACTAGGTTTTAAGAATACAGTTTACAAGAGCATCATGGTCCCTGGTCTTCTTGGAGTTTATGGTTTTGGGTGGCTACAGACACATGGCCATGCACTAGAGTTCTCCCTGATATGTGCAGGATGGACCTCCTTTGCAGGGATTTTGCAGCACTAAGTGTAGAATCCCGGGCTACTGCAGTATTGATGCTAAGGGCTGCACTTACATAAAGCCTCTGGAGTGTCTCCCTGTTCTAAAGACCTCATGTGTAATGATTTATTTAATCCTATAATAACCCTATGTAGTTCATTCTGTTTTATGTCTTAACCAATAGGAAACAGAACTGCAGAGAGATTGAGTGATTTGCTGAGGTGCCCTATCTCATGGTAGAGGGCCAACACACTGTATGCAGGTGGCCCACCTCTCCCTTCTACCTTTAGTGCTTTGTGCTACATCCCTCCCCAAAGGAATTTGGGACATGTGTACTCACTGCAGTAAAATACTGTTTACATCAAGGAACTTGAGCTAGGTTGATAAGTACAATAAACTAACATCAAAGTAGTGGTTCCTTGTGTGTGAGAAATAAGCCCATTAACCCAATCAAAAGAGGCATGTGGAGAGTTGGAGTACAGTGAAGGGAGGCTTTAATCAACATTCCTGCAAGAGCAGCTGTCTGATGGACAGGCACATTTGGGGCAGCTATACCAGACAATTTATTTCCTAGCATACAAGTTCCTCCCCTGGTTCCTCATTGGCTGAGTACTACAGAGGTTATAGCCTTACCCAAACATTACCTATGCCCATGTTAGGCAAAAAGTAGTCTGATTAGAAAAAATGTACATTCCCTGAGGTGACACAGAGACTTTCAGTCCGTATTCCCTTTGTGCTTTGGCGGATGTTCATTGCAAAGCCTGTGAAAATAAGCCCATGAAACAGAGAGTGGAAGAGGAATCAGGAAGTGAATTGTCTAAAGGTTTGGGACTCCATTGTGGGGGTAGAGCATTGGCACATATTTCCAACAGGTTGTAAACATGTTAATTAGACAGCACAGCTTTTATTTGGTATTTCTGAAAATGAATCATCTTTCTTACTTCTCACATTGTGTAAAAAGTAATAAAAGGGAACTGTATTCAAAATGGAGTCAGGAGGCCAGAAGGGGGTGCTTTCATGACCTACGACTCCTAGTGAATTGCAGACTAAACAGGAAGAGAGGTCTCTTGGATAACCAACAGAAAGAGCCTATATTTTACTATCCTGGCAGGGGGAAGAAATATTTTCTCCAGGAGCACAATAGACCAGCCAATGAGAAACTGTCACAACTTAGCCAATAAGACGTCACTACACTTTGAACTCCCAGTTTATTCCAGTGGATTTTTGTTTATAACAGCCCCTTCAAATACATCCTTTTCTCTACAGAGGAGCATTCCCCTCCTTTGTTCTGTGGACTTGCCTATGGTTTTGCTATAGATTGCTTGTCCCAGATTGCAGTTCTCTATTCCTAAATAAACTCATTTTTGCTGGTACAATAACTGTTAGCTTTATTTTTAAGGTAATTACCCACACCTCATTTTGTTTCCTTATCCTTGTAAATCCCTCCTCTTCAGACAGTGGAAGGGGCTGGAGAAGTGATATATGCAAGTCGTGGAGCAAAAGCCTTTCGAGAACTGATGAATCCTCCCCACATGAATGTCTTTTCCTGATCAGCACTTGCCAATAGCAACACATGGGAAAAATAACCAAGAAGCCCTGGGATCAAGAGCTGGGCAGAAGTTGTTATCACCACATCAATGCACTAAAATGTAAAAGGACTGCCCACATCCTACTGTCACAGGTCACAAAGCTCGGAGGAGATTCTCAGCTCATAATTCTAGATAAATCTTCTGCACAAGTCTGCTCACAATGTCTGCCTCCCATGGTGATCTGCTTATTCTCACATCATCTTACCTCCTTCTGTCATAAGGACAGAGTTCTCTCTTCTCTCTGTGCTTCCACATGATTCTCCATTTCTACTGAGTCCTCTTCACTCCTGGCATTCAAGCTTGTTGCTCTGCTCCAGCATGGATTTCATACTCTCTGCTACCAAAGTAGGATGTTTTTGCTTTCCTGACAAACCTTGGTGCACCCTCTAGCTTGGCTTGTTCATCTCTTTTTTTAGGGAGATTCTCCAATGACTACTCTCCATATTTATCATCCTCTGATCTGCATCCCACACCTATAGAAACTATACTTTCTCAGATCATGTATGACACACATTATCAAATACTATGAACTTTACTGTGTTTTTATTTCTTGTTTTCAGCATTCAATCTTATCTTAGAAATGTTTTCCATTCTTGGCTTGAAATTATGTTACACTGATGGTCCCATTAGTATTTTAAGTGTCCTTATTTGTCCCCTTTTTCCTCCCACTTCCCAACTATAGTCATTCCTAATGAATCTCTTTTATTGGTTGGTCCTTTCTGTGTGTGTGTGTGTGTGTGTGTGTGTGTGTGTGTGTGTGTGCCTTCCCTCAGAAACAGTCTCATAGCTTAAGCTATTATTTCCATGAACATGATTCCAAAATTGCTATTTCCAGCATGTCTTATGTTTAAAGCACAAGCCCTGCACTTCCTTTCTGTTGTGTTTTTGCATTAGACTCAAAATAACTACAAACCAAACTTCCCCTCTCCATTTCAGCCTGGCTTCCTCTCCAGAATTCTGCTTCTGATGGTTTTGTCACTCTTTTTCTATGGGCTCATGTTTTATTTCTCTAGCCTGTTTGCCCCCATGATCATATAGCCCACTGATTTATTATTTTCCCTTGCTTACTCCTCTTGCTGCTTTTGCTTCTTCCTTTCCATTTACTGACACCACCACTAGTCTGAGATAAAGCCTTCAAGTCTTTATTACAATAAACTTTGTATTAGTATCTCTGCTTTTAGGCCTGTCTTCACATATGGTTATCTGATTAACACTTTAAAATGAACTAGATTTAATGCCTTCATCACATATATTGCTCTTTCTTAAACACCATTAATTACATTTCTTGTCATTGCAGGCTCTAGGAAATATGGTTCCAATTCACAATTCCAACCATATTTCCATCAGTTGCCTCTATATCAGCCAAATTCATGAACTCTCTCTGGCCCCTTCATACCCAGTGCTTATTGTTACTATTATGATTTCACAAACAAGTTCATTTTATCTGAAGTGCTTTCTCCACCCTCCAAATATCAACCATTCTTCAGAAACCACTTTAGGTTTTCCTTCTTCCATGAGTACTTTTCTCATTGCTCCATCTATCAGTCATCTAAAATATTTCTAAGCAGGTAATGCACTGGTTTTCAAATATTGGTCTGTGGAACAGGGATTAATTAGTATACAAGTATACCTGAGAGCTTGTTAACAATATAGGGTTTGTGGATCTGCTGTGGGGTCTGGGAATTTTATTTTTTATGAATCTAACCACAGAATTCTGATGTGCACTACGTGGAAACCTATTTGACAATTACTCTCAATCTAATTTATGTTTAACTTTTAATGTATTAGATGTCATTTACACACCTAAGGTGTGAAGATACTTCAGTGTAGGGCCCATGGTTCATCCACCACAGTAATGGCATGAACATAGAAAGCACTAGGGAGATAGGTTGGGAGTTAGTTACATTTACAAATGGCCCCTAAATTGGCTTTCCCCTTACAATTCTTATTGTCTAAGATAATACTATACATTCATTCATTTGTTTTTCCATTAATTCCATTCATTCACTTAACAAACATTTACTGCCCATTGCCATACTCCTTGTGAGAGTGACAGGAGACTCCCCATTCCATGAGATAAAGGTCTCCTGACACTATGGACAGAATGCTATAGAAGTCCAGAAAAGAAAGCAATTAATTTTTTCCTTGGTGAGCCCATGAATTCTTCAAACAAGAGGAGACATAGTTGACATTTGAGCTTGGAAGTCAAGGTTGAAATGGAATTGGAGGGCATTCTAAGATGAGAGAAAAGTATGATAGAAAGGAGCAAGGTCAAAAGGTGACACTACTTGGAGAGAAGAATGAATGGTTCCAAGTGGCTAGAAGGAGGGTAAATAAAGGGATGTTACATGGAGAGATGATTCAAGAAGAGGTGGCAGTAGGAGAGGGGGATGCTGACAGGAAAAAGGAGAGGGTCAGACTATAGCCTTCATCTTGGAGGAGGGGTCATCTAAAGGCTCTTAGGAAGGATAATTACTCCATTAGATCTGTGTTTGGTGATCATAAATTTGGCCACAGTATAGAGTGTTTATTAGGGGATAACCTATAGAACGTGACCATGAAGGTGTCACAAGCAAACAAAGGAAGGCAGATGAGGCCTTGGTCTTCTGAAATGACAGTGAAGAAAGAGTAGAAAGAAGGTAGTGGTTGGATGGACTTAGCTTTGTCCTTACTTTCTTCCACCCAACTCTCTCCTGCCTCTCCATCTGTCAGTGATCCCCAAAGACCTCTCAAGTTGTCAACTTAAGCTGCTGGGTGAATAGTGATGTAATTAACCAAGACAGGTGCCAAAAAGAAGTACAGATTTGTGGGGGAGAAATATGAGCATAGCTTTTGAAGCACTGAAATTGAATTGCCTGTAAGACACCATGATGAGGTGTTCAGAAAACAGGAGGGAGATGAAAAATTAATGTGTCTATTTGGAGTTATGAAAAAAGAAGAAATAGTTGGAGCCTTGAGAATTAGTGAGATTTGAACATGATTTTGAGATGATTTGAGTTTAATTTTTTTAAATGTTTTTATTTACTTTTGAGACAGAGAGAGGCAGAGCATGAGCAGGGAAGGGGCAGAGAGAGAGGGGGACACAGAATCTGAAGCAGACTCCAAGCTCTGAGCTGTCAGCACAGAGCTGGACGCGGGGCTCAAACTCACAGACAGTGAGATCATGACCTGAGCTGAAGTCGACGCTTAACCGACTGAGCCACCCATGTGCCCCTAGAGTTTAGAAAATTTTATCTGCATTGAGCAAGAAGAAAATGGATGAGCTTGAGTGTTATTTTAGTTTGTTTCCTGTTTCTTCTGTTTGGAATGCTAATGAATAAATGAGCCCCATGAAGAAAGGATAGATTAAGTTTATTAAGAATTTATGAGTTAAGTAATCAGTACCAACAAACAAACAAAGCAGCAGTGGACTAAATGGAGGTGTTGGATGATATGTTATGGAAATATTAAAACTTCACTGCTCCAGCCTGTATACAGGCCTTCTGAATCAAGACTTTTGTGTAAGAAGCATTATCCATTATCCAGTATTGAAGCAGGAAAGAGACAGATTTATTGGAACTACCAGGAAGATATTACATATAAGAAATAAACTATTATTTATAATGCTCTCCAGTAATTATACATCCAGAATTTATCATTAAAAGAATTTCATTATCCTTTTAATTGTTATAATTTCTTTACCTTCTCAAGAGCTCAACAAACTTTCTCATATAAATGAAATTTTAATTAAGTTAATAGCTATACCTTATACATCATTTTTTTTTATTTATTTATTTATTTTTTTTTTTAATTTTTTTTTCAACGTTTATTTATTTTTGGGACAGAGAGAGACAGAGCATGAACGGGGGAGGGGCAGCGAGAGAGGGAGACACAGAATCGGAAACAGGCTCCAGGCTCTGAGCCATCAACCCAGAGCCTGACGCGGGGCTCGAACTCCCGGACCTCGAGATCGTGACCTGGCTGAAGTCGGACGCTTAACCAACTGCGCCACCCAGGCGCCCCTATACATCATTTTTAAAGATAAAGGCTAATGTAAAGTAAAATAGAGGAAAAGAAACACGCTTGACTTGCCCCAAATTTCCAGATAGGTTAGGAAATGATAAATAGTAACACAACAATCTTGTCTTCACCAGAAAATTTCTAAAACTCCTAGTTACAGACTTTGTATTATATGAGTTTTTAAAAACCAATCTGAAAGTGAAAGGCTTCATATACATTTACTTCTAATGTATCTAGTATCCTCAATATTTGCTAGCCCAAATTTTCTTTCAAGTATGAATAAAACTTTAAGAAATCTCAGTATTACTTAAATTTAGGTGTTTTTTGTACAGGATTAGGGTAATTTATCTACAGATACTTATGAATATCAAAGAACCCTTACTCTTCCATAACTTTATGCTTCTAGGTTTTTCTGGTCTTTTGTGAGAAAACAACTAATAAAATGTAAGATTTTAAACTGACTTTGATTCTTAGCATTTCATTATTTTATATCTGCCACAATCACAGAATAATTGAAAAGCATTAGAAGCATAGATGTCTGTGGGACAAATGTCGGGATACACGAGGCATAATCTTACAATCAGAAAATCTGTAAATTTAATTTAACAAGAATTTGTTGAGTCTTCATGATGGAAAAGGCATATACTAGTTATAACTTGGTGATACCACAAATGAGTAAGGCATAGCATCCCTCTTCAAGAAGCATATGGTCTAATGTATTAGCTACAGATCACGGTATGCTAACTCTAACACAAAGATGACTTGTGGTATGGGACAGCAGGATGTTTTTACAGACATCACCTCATGCAGTCATTTTAAGAAGACAGTGACTGAGATGTATGCTCTTAGAGCTGATGGGGAGTGGAGTGGAGCTGTCACTTATGTTCTCTGCTGCCTTTAGCTTGGTTATGGTACTCACTGAGTGTTCCATAGGTGGTGTTTAGTCAACAACAGGGATTTTCAATGACAAACAAGAATGAAAAATCAAACAGTTAATTTAGAGCTAACTGTGCTTTTAATCTATTGAACATTGTGCTAATTCAAAATACAAAATGTAGTTCTCTTTGTCCCCAAATTAAGTAATTTCTAAAATTGTAATAATAATTTTTTTAATTCCATTAGAATTCCTTGATATTTTTGTATGACTTATGATATTTTTTTCATGTCTTTGTGTGCCCTCTGTTGTCCAGTTTTATGTTGGCCTTTTCCTCATTTCTCTTGTGTACTGCACTGTCCTTGGATGTTTCTCATTTCTGCACCAGAGCAGATGAGAGTAGGTGCCCTATCTACATTCTCATGGTACAGTGGATATAATCTAACCCAACCACCATGTACTGGAGTCTGAGAGTAACAGATCTTCATGACTTCCTAGAGTTAGTGGACTTCACAGTCATGGAATGCTCAAGGCCACTAGGCTGTGTCCAACCTCTGAGTCTTGTAAGTACTATTTCATTATATTGTACAATTATAAGCAGCATACTTGTTATTTAATGAAATATTACACAATCCCTGGATAAACAATCTTAAAATAGACTTGTTTTTATGAAAATTTAATTTATTGCCTTTGGAAAGACTTTATAATGTTGCTATTGAATAAGCAGATATCAAATGCAAATAAAAAATTGGAAAAATTCTACACTCAAATTACTTTGCAACTGTATTTAAATTGTTCACTTCACTGGCTGACAAACAGAGTTGCTATATTATAAGTGTGGTTAATGCAAGAAGAACAAAGAGCTACAATCATGTTCAAAGAAAAGATCTTGGTCTACAGATAAGATTTGTGGATAAATACATGTTTATTATCTATGTGTTTGAATCTGTTATTTTTTTTCAAAGTATGTTTCAGTACTTTTGTTAACTTCTTGCTTTATGTTACTGTTAAAAATTACTTAATCAGATGCTGACCCCAGTGGAGGCATCTGCCAGGTCAGGCAGTGGGGGCTCCGTAAGTCTTGACAACCAGTTCAACAGTTACCTCTGATTCCTCCAACTTTCTATGATAAACAAAGGAGCATCCTGAAGTCCTCTGAAAATGCTGCTAAAATGTTTGCAATTTCTCAAAACCTGCATTTGCCTTCATATCTCATACTTACTTTAATAATATGCAGATTTTTTTCTTTAAAACTTTGCAAAGATTATTCTGAAATAGCTCTTTCTTCATCTATTGTCTTTGTCTCCTTTATATCTTATTTATTCTTAATTTACTATTAATGTTTGTGTGAATATATGCTATGAGTTATTTTTTGTTTGTTTAAGGCTTTCCTTATCCTTATTTCTCCTAAATTCCTCCCTGAAGAAAGACTCATCTCCATAATTTTCCATTTCTGACAACTAGCTCATTTCCCCAATGTTACACTGGGATATGGCAATGCAAATAGCTGAACTTCAATAAGGACCTGACCAGCAAGAGCAAGAGAGGCATTAAAACAAAATAAATCTGTTTTGAATAAGAGGACTCAAAATAGCATGGAAAGGAAATATTGAACTACAGATTATGATCCAGTCTTGAATGACACTTGAAAAGAAACTAGAATGACTTCTAAATGAAGTCTTAGATATTTTTTAAACAGGACTAGAGACCCCAACTTTAACACTTGCCAGGAAAGCCCTGGGGTGTTAAGAGCTATATTGAAATTTGCCTCCTGGTCTGAGTGTGAAATGCAAAGTGAACTCCCTCAGAAATGGTTTTGCCACAGGGAATCTTCACGTACTACACATATCTTTCCAGCTGGGGCAGGGTTCAGATTTTCAAGCAATTAGGACAGGAATTTTTTTTTTTTTTTATATAGAAAAATGCAGAATGGGCTATGAGCTTTATTGGAGAAGAAATATTTATGGAATTTTCTGCATATTTTGTGGGTAGAAAAAATAATTCTATTTGCTTTTGGGACTTATCAACTCTCCTGGTATGATTTTACAAATACCAATTATACTCACAGAGGAATAAGCCAGTCATTGAGAAGACATACATTTCAAGGGTATGACAGAAACAGAACCAAAGTTACCTTATTCAACCGCCTCGTGTCTTATTGTATCTATCCATCCTACTCCCACTAGAAGCTATGTAATTAATATATTGGTGAATGGTAGTAGAAAAAAGTGAGCTTTATATTGTCACTTTATATTGTGCATGTGGGTAACTTTGTCTGGAAAGAAATGTGCTACCCTATACCTGGAATTCCAGATGAAGTTGCAAGAAGTTGCAAGAATGAAATAAGAGAGGACGACAGACTTAGGCTTAAAAAGCAAAGGATTGACTTTATGTATCTCATGCTCAATGAACTTATTTAAATCTTGAAGATTCTTTACTCTGGTGACCAGTTCATTTTACCACAATTTGGCAGCACCTAGTAGGTGAAAATAATATTACTATAGGGGATGCAAAGCTGGTGGAAATGGAAACTCTTTTCAGTGTTGCACCTCAGAGAGTCCTGAGCTACATATGGAAGATTAGCTGGCATGATACTGGATTTATGCACTTACAAGTAAGTGTTTAGGGCTGGAATTTCTGTTTTGTGTCTTTGGACACTGGACACATTACTAAAAGAACACGTGAATGGAGTAGAACAAATCCCTTACTATATGAGGCATCTAAACAGGTAGCATTAGCATTCTAGACCTTCAAGGAAAACTCTTTTAGGTCTTCCAAATTCAATGTCTTATGAATCTGTGATTTTCTGGGATCCTCTATTTCTATTGACCTTCCATTCTTCCATGCATACTTCCATGAACACACACACACACACACACACACACACACACACACACACAGAAATAAATTATGTGACTTTGTTTTTGACTTCCATGTTTACTTTTACCTCTACATTCCTCATTAACAACAGGTAGTGAGGGAACTAAGACTGCTTTTACAAATTTCATTGTGTTGTCTTAGAAAATAATAGTCACTGAGGGAACACATCAGTTATAAATCAGTTATAGTTTTTTCTTGAACAGACTTAGGCATATACATAGTAGCATCATTTCCATGATTAAGAAACACCTTCAATACAAGTTTAAATTCAACTGTGTACTCAGATTTTAAAAATTTTTCAATTAAAAAATGGACTCAGGTATAAGCAATAAAATCAGGTGTCAGTGAATTCCATTCATTCACTCTCTAGTTTACATTTTGGTGCTTTCTTTCCATGCCTATACTATCAGTTTTTTGACAGATGTATTAATGTAAACTTTAGTTTTTCATCTTCCAAGCATTAAAAAATGAACTGAAGATTTTGTATATATAATTTACAGGGAAGACCTGTACCAACACAGCTTTCCCCTGATTATATATTTGTCAAAGCTTTGGGAGAGAAAAATTAATGGAGTTGCTTTCTTTGTTATACAGAAGGATCCATACTCCAAAGAACAAATTGTGTCTTGGATTTTTTTTAATATTACGAAGACAAATCAAATGTGAGGAATTTTTATGAAATACATCTTTTTAGTTCTCTGTAACTACACTGTTAACATTTGCAAATGAATACAGAAAATAAAAAATATATTTTAATGATGAAATGAAATGAAAAATTGTAACTGTTAAATAAAAACTTCAATGAATGTGTGATTATTTATAAATGCAGGCAAAGGTATACTTAATGAAGTGAATAAATTAAAACCCAGATTTTATAATCTGGAGTTTTCTTTTTTTTAAACACTTTTTCTTAATTTAAATCCAATTTAGTTAACATATAGTGTAATAATGATTTCAGGAATAGAATTCAGTGATTCATCACTTACGCATAACACCCAGTGCTCATCCCAAGTGCCCTCCTTAATGTCCATTACCCATTTAGTCCATCTCCCCACCCAGCACTTCACCAGCAGTGAAGCACCCTCAGTTTGCTGTCTGTATTTAAGAGTCTCTTAAGGTTTGTGGAGGTTTTTTTTTTTTACATAACTCTTTTTTGAAATAAAATTATTCTCCATTTTGTCAAGATTTTGTCACTTTTTCCCCATAAGTCAACCATAAGATGTCTGGCAGCCATCTTCTGCCTTCTACCTAGATTTTTAGGGGCTTGTATGCAAGGACAAAGAACTGTTCCTTTTGTTTTTTAAGCACACTTTATTTTTCTGGTAATAGTAATCAACAAATATAATAATAGCATCAACATAATCATTTCTTAGTATTAATTTCCTTAATTAAGCCTCTTAGAATTAATGCTTCTCATGAATGCTTAACAAATTATGATTAAATAACTAATTTTTATAGTTAAATCATACATGGTCTTTGGTTTCTCATCTGCATAAGAAAAGTGTATAGGTTGCAAGACACAAATGTCCATTCAAATAACTTACATGGAAAAATTATAATTAAGGGGAGTTACAGGGTCTGTCATGTAATCCAAATTCTGGGGAACAACCAGATCTCAGGAAAGAACTGCTCCAAGGAATGATCCTCTTTGTAAAACTAATTTGTCTTTCTTTCTTCATAAGCTTTCTCTACTCAGGACTCCTGATAAAACATAGTGGAATATACCATCTGCAGCCTCGGTCTACATTTCTTCAATTGAAGAAGTCAGCCAGAATGAAACTGAAATGTCCTAGTTCAGATTTCAAATTTTAAGATGAACAACATCTTTGGTTGACCTGTCTGGATCATGTGCTCATTTCAAGATTATTGACTTTTGATGCGAGAGGATGAGTGGTGGTGTTGTCCAATTGTGTAAGCCCAAATGTTCCCATTGGAACCATGGGACTGGGGATTAGGTGAAAAGAAGCGAAGTAGAAAGTAAATTCTCAGAAATGTGTAAAGATAGCTAACCAATTACTCAAAAATACCTTCTGCAAGAGGCTTGGGCCAGAGGCTTCTAGAGTTGCTTTTGAATCTAAAATTTTATAATTCTTTTTTCATATTAGATGTGTCTTTAGAATTTTTAATTTCTTTTTTATTGGAGTGAAATCCACATAACATTAAAATTAACCATTTTAAACATTTTATTTATTTAATTTTTTAAATGTTTGCTTTTGAGAGAGAGAGAGAGACAGAGCATGAGCAGGGGAGGGACAGAGATAGAGACACACACAGAATCTGAAGCAAGCTCCAGGCTCCACACTGTCAGCACAGAGCCCAAAGTGGGGCTCGAACTTGTGAACCACGAGATCATGACCTGAGCTGAAGTCTGATGCTTAACTGAGTCACCCAGGTGCCCCTAAAATTAACCATTTTAAAGTCTAAAATTCAATGTCATTTTGTACAATGACATCAATCACCTTGTCAAATTTCAACATATATTCACCATCCCAAAAGAAAGCATACCATGCCCATTAGCAGTTACTCCTTATTCCTCCCTGTCCTTGGTGTCTGGTAAACCTTAATCTGTGTTCTATTTCTATGAATTTATCTATCCAGAATGTTTAATATAAATAGAATCATACAGTATGTGACCTTTTGAGTCTGGCTTCTTTCTCCTAGCATAATGTTTTAAAAGATGTATTCATATTGTAACATTCTTTTTTTGTGGTTTAATAATTTTCTATTATATGTATATACTACAATTTATTTACCTATTCATCCACTGATTGACTTTTGGGCTGTTACCACCATTTAGTTATTGTGCATACAGCTATTATGAACATGTGTGTACACTAATTTTTTAAGTACCTTTTTTTTTTCAATTCTTCTGGGTGTACATCTAAGAATGGAATTGATGAGTCATGTGGTAATTCTATATTTAACTTTTTGGCAACCACCAAACTGTTTTCCAGATAGCTGAAAATTTTACATTCCCACTAGCAATGTATGAGGATTAAAATTTCTCCCTATGCTTGCCAGACTTGTTACTTTCCTTTTTTAAATAAAAAAAAAATTATGCTAGTCATCCTAGTGAGTTTGAAGTGGTACTTCACAGTGCTTTTAATTTGCATTTTACTGGTGACTGATGGTTTTGAACATCTTTTCATGTGTTAGTTGACCATTTGTAAATTTTTGGAGAAATGTCTGTTCAAACCCTTTGTCCATTTAATAAGATGAATGGTCTTGGCAGCTTTGTTAAAAATCAATTTCCCATAGATATATGGCTTCATTTCTGGACTCTCAACTCTATTTCATTGGTCTCTAAATCTACCTTTGTGCTACTACCACAAGATTCAGATTTCTGTAGACTTGTAGTTATTTTGAAATCAGGAAATGTGAGTCTTACAACTTTTTTTTTCAATATTGTTTTGGCTAGCTGGTGTTTCTTGTAATTCCGTATAAATTTAAGTATTATATTTTACAGAAAGTAAAAAAGGCCACTGGAGTTTTGATAGGGATTGCATTATTTTTATAAATTGTTTTGGGTGGTTTGTTAACAATACTGAATCTTCCAGTCTATGAATACAGTATGTCTTTCTATT
Source organism: Puma concolor (assembly GCF_028749965.1). Lineage (NCBI taxonomy): Eukaryota > Metazoa > Chordata > Mammalia > Carnivora > Felidae > Puma > Puma concolor. The sequence goes on along the minus strand of NC_141672.1, from coordinate 124,093,266 downwards.
TATTTATTTAAATTTCTTCCAATATTATTTTGGAATTTTTAACCTGGCTACAGCATTACTTGGTTAAATATATTCCTAGATACTATATAATTTTAGATTCTATTGTGAAGGGAATTGATTTTTAATTTCCTTTTCAGATCATTTATTACTATTATATAGGTCTTATATCCTACAACATTGGTGAATTTTTATTAGCTTTGATAGTTTTTTTTTTTAAATTCTTTAGGATTTCCCCAAAATGTGATTACATCATCTATAAATAAGGACACTTTTATTTCTGCCTTTTCTACTTGAATATCCTTTTTTTAAAGTTTTTTAAAGCCCAATGCGGAGCTCAATCCCACAAACCGGGAGATTGTGACCTGAGCCAAAACCAAGAGTCAGACACCTGACTAAGCCACCCAGGTGCCCCTGAGTATCTTTTATTTCTTTTTCTTGCCTAATTGTTTTGGCTAGAACTATTGGTACAATATTAAATACAAATGTCAAAAGCATGCAGCCTTTTCTTATTCCTGACCTTAGGGGGAATGTTTTCAGATTTTCATCATTGAATATGATGTTAATTGTGTTTTTCTTGTTTGTTTTTTTGTTGTTGTTTTGTTTTGTTTTTTTGTTTTGATAAATAGCCTTTACCAGGTTGAGGAAGTTCCTATCTACCTAGATAAGTAGATGATTATATCATGAGGAGGTGCTAGATTTTGTCAAATGCTTCTTCTGCATCTATTGAAACTAGTCTTTTTCCTTCATTCTATTAATGTGATGCATTACTTTGCTTTATTTTCATATGGTGATCCAGTCTTAAATTCTTGGGATTTTGTTGATTTTTATTTCAATATTCATAAGATATTTTTGCCTGTAGTTTTCATATGATGTTTTTGTCTGGCTTTAATATCAGGGTTTATGTTAGTCTTATCAAATAAGTTAGATAGTATTCCCTCCTCTTCTATTTTTTAAAGAGTTTGAGAAAGATTGGTGTTAACTCTTCTTTAAATGTTTGGTAGAATTCACAGGTGAAGTTATCTGGTCTTGGGTTTTTCTTTGTTGAGCGTTTATTGATTATTGATTCAATCCTTTACTTGCTTTAGGTCTTCTCAGATTTTCTATTTTTTCTTGAGTCACTCTTGGTAGTTTGTGCATTTCTAGGAATTTGTCCATTTCATCCAGTGCTGGGAATGGCCAGCAAATCTTGCGCCAACTGGATGAAAGATTACTCCACACTTTGCTAAGAAAGAGAGAAGGCATGTGGGTCAACGTTCCTAGCTGAAGACCCCATTCGCCTCACTCAGATTCTCATTTATTGCAGTGTCAAGCCAATCACGAATCTCAGTTGGCTTGTTGTGTACAGAAGGCGTATAACATTTTAAGCATGCAAAAACAAAGGGTGCATGATTTAAAGACAAACAATCACAAGAGACTAATCAAATTATAGATATACTGCAAGGTTCTATGTGTCCTACTGTTTTGCTAAACTTTGCATACAATGTATAGATAACTGAGTTCCCCAAGGACCGCAGAAACACATGAGACCACCCCTCCCCCCCCACCTTGCATTCCACAATCAGGGCAGTTAAGCAGGCCTCTGGCATTCCAAGAGACCCATGCACCTCTCAAGTTTAACTGCAGCCCACCGGAAATATCCACGTTACATTTTAGCTAGCTAGTATAATATCATCATCCTCAGTAATAACCCCAACAATCTAGGTTATCTAATTTGTTGGTATAAAATAGTTCACAGTGTTCTCTTATATTCCTTTTTTTTTTTTCCCTGTAAAGTCAGTAGTAATGTCCTCTTTTTAATGTCTGATTTTAATATTTTGAGTCTTCTCTCTCTTTTAAGGTAATATAGTTAGAAGATTGCCAATTTTTTTTCAAAGAATCAACTTTAGGTTTTGCTGATTTTATCAATTGTTTTTCTATTATCTATTTCAATGATCTCTGCTCTAATCCTCATTATTTCCTTCTGTTGGCTTTGGGTTTAGTTCTTTTTTCCTATTGCCTTAAGATATAAATTTAAGTCATTGATTTGAGATTTTTCTTCTTTTTTAATGAAAGTATTTACAACTATAAGTTTCCTTATGAGTACTGTTTTTCACTTATCCCCAAAGTTTTAGTCAATCCATATTAGACGTTTTTGATGATAGGCTGCTTTTAATCATACCTTCACATCTAGGGTTTTTCTGTACACTACTCTTGTGGCTATCTCAATAAGTCACAGAAAATGAGGCAGAGTGGTTCTTAGCAAGTTCATATATTTCTAGAGTTCCTGTCTTTATATATTTTAAATTGTGGGATATATAAAAAATTAAAAAGTAAATTATGTTTTCAAATACCACCTAATCGGGGCGCCTGGGTGGCTCAGTCGGTTAAGCAGTCCGACTTCATCTCAGGCATGATCTCGAGGTCTGTGAGTTCAGGCCCCACGTTGGGCTCTGTGCTGCCAGCTCAGAGCCTGGACCCTGCTTCAGATTCTGTGTCTCCCCCTCTCTCTGCCCCTCCCCTGCTCATGCTCTGTATCTCTCTTTGTCTCAAAAATAAATAAAAGCATTAAAAAATAATAATAATAATAAAAAAAGACAAATACCACCTAATCAAAGCATTACAAATTGCCCATATACCAGGAAACATTGAGGGACCTAGGGTTGTACAACATCCTAAGCTAAAAAAAAAAAAAAAAAAAAAAAAAAAATTCAAACATGTCATACCCAAGCCAAAACCCTTTAATGGCTCTTTCTTATTTTCTAAGTGAATCCCAAATCCCTTTTCAAGACAAGCAAAGATCTTTAATACATGGTTGCTATTCACATCTCCAACTCTCCATCTCTCCTTTTTCTAGCAATACCTGTGGTGTTTTCCTGTATAGCCTCCAATGTTCCATGTCTGCAGGTCTTTGTCCATACTGTTCCTTTGCCTGGAGAGCCCTCATACCCTTTATTTTCTTTGTTACATATTCCTCACTTTTAAAGATTCATTTCTGGCATTTTTTTTTCTCTAAGAAACCCCAGATATTCTTAAAGATAGTTTGTACTTCTGCCTGACGTGTGAACATCTCTTTTTCACTGAATTATACTGAAATTACCTCTTTTTGTATTGATTTTCCCCCAACTAGTTGAAAGCTCTTAAGTCTAAAATTTGAATTTATTTATCTTTCTCTCCAAGTGCCTCTTTAAGGCTTGGCACATAGCAAATGCTCAATGAATATATGGAGAACTAAATGAAAGGAGGCCATATATTTAATTGCTAAGTGGTACAGAGATTAAAAAGCAAAGAGGTTGCTAAGAACTAAGGTGTTAGTCAACAAGGAAACAGGACTTGGATGGGAGAAAAAACAGGTAAGTCCAGGCCAGGAGCTTACAATTAGAAGTGAAGTCAGATTCATATGGGAAACAAAGGCAGAAGGAAATAGCAGATGGGAAACAAAGGCAGAAGGAAATAGCAGATAAAATTAAATTTTCTTATAACCTGCAGCCCACTGACAAATACTTGAGGCTGGCAGAGTAAAACATTTCTCCAAGAAACTCTCTACCTTCTTAATGTTAATGCTTTGCTAGAGGGAAAAACAACCTTAGCTTGGCAGTAGCTCCAGTACCTTGTGAGTCTTCTTTAGCATATGAAAATCTCATTGGAAACTTCCCCTGGACTTTACCTCCTCCAACTCCATAGTATATAACCAGTCTCTCCTCAGGGTCCAGGGGCAGCTCTTTCTGCGTCCTGTGCTTTAATGAAATCACCTTTTTTTGCACCAAAGACGTCTTTAAGAATTCTTTCTTGGCCATCAGCTCTGAACCCCATGAGCCCCACTATTTCCCCAAAACTTCAACAAAATGAGAAGAGACCTGGATTATCTTGGAAATAAAGAGACTGAACAGATTAGAAGGTACAAGGGCATAGGGAGAATTGAGAACTACCTGTGGATGTAGTAGGGTGGGCTGGCTATGGAAACTGGTTCCATACTGCAATCAGACACAGTACCCTCTTGTGGTGTATCTTTCCCATCTCTCCCTGATGGTAGGTAGTTAGGAATCTTCATGAATGTCATCTGTACCTTGCAGCAGCCTACTTTTCCCCAACTTTCTGTCCTGAAAAGCTTTGTCCTCATTGAATATTGGAGTTGGTTCTAAGGAAGTGGTGGGTGGAAGCACTGAGAATTCCAGCAGTGACCTGAGCTGGGTCAGTGAGCCCCACAACTCCTGAGTGGATGGGGCCAGCTTAAGGCTGAATATTGCTTGTTATGCACACCTGAATTTCCCTTAAACCCACAGTTGTTTTGTTTATCTGCTACTTTATGAGATACTAATTACATCCTAGGGCTATAGACTTCTAATGAGCCAGCACCTGGGAGATTAAACCTGGACTTGCTTCTTTGTAGAGATTTTATTTTTTAAACAGAGCATTTTAATATACAGCTGAAAGATAATAATTTTTCATTTAACATGTAATATTCGTTTGTGAATCAACCTATCATTATGCCTGATTATTCTAACACATTATGAGCTTTGTTAAAAGAAGAAAAAAAAGAAAAAAAACAGCTTGTCTTCCTGATGGTAAAAAAAAAAAAAAAAAAAAGGAAATAAAATAAACCAACTGAATATAAGTGATGCTATATATAAAAGGGGCCATAGGTTGCCATGGTAACCAAAGTTCTAAAAATGACAGAAAGAAAGGAACATCAGGTTGTTGTGACAAATGACACTTGAAGTGACAGGTTTCTTGTGGTGCTTGCTTTTAATTAACGCAGCTCTGTAAGGAATGTTATTATTGAATAATAGATTAATGTGGAAATCAGGAACCTGGCTGGAAGATTTGTTTTTCCAGTACTGGGATAACTAATAAGAGAATGCAGAAAACAACTGGAGAGTGAAACTCTACTGTGAGAGAAGATGCCTGATGGTGGTTATCCATGATCACATGATGAATGTATGCACCATACGTTCTTGTAGATTGTGGGAACAGCTGTCTCCAGCAGAAGTAATCAAAGTGAAGCTAAAAATACAACAGTCACCACAAAGGAGAGCAGTTGTGTAACATCAAAAATCACTAGTTTAAAAGTTTTTTTTTACATCGTTTATATTGTTTGTGCTTTTTAGTAAGTGTTTTAATGTCTGATATGTAAAATGAAAACATATATGTATATGGTATGGATGGATACATTCATATCCATGCAAAAGGTGTATATATGTAACCTATTTCTTTCAGCTGAATGAGAAATCCTATGAAATCTTAGATAATAGTGCATTCCACATCAGGAGGCTGAGAATTTGAGAATTTACAGATACTCAAATGTATAGGCAATGTCTAGACAAAACAGTTTTATGATATACATGGAAAAGAAGATATACAGACTTTTTCTATATTTGCAAAAATTGAAGAAAATAGAGATGAGATAACATGCCCACAGGACACGAAGCTGAGATGAAAACCCAAGTCTTCACACTCCCAACACCCCATATTCATACTTACCTGTTCTAAGCCTGACCATTGCTGGGTTTCTTGATCTGGGCCAAGGGAATTATTGGTGTATTTATTCATTTATTAAAGCCTCAATGCAGCTCCATAAGGACATAGACACAAAGAAAAACAGCAAAAAAAAAAAAAAATCAAATGGCATGGGTGCTGGACTCTTTTCTTATATGTCCTTCAAGCTACAGAGTGCTGAGCTGGGAAGGGTTTTTTCAAATCCTGGTTACTTGTTTTGTTTGCTTCTAACTCCCACCTCCAGAACAGCCCTATATTGCTATGTCTGTATATATTTGCCACATTCTCTGGTAATTGTTAATAGCTCATCTTACCTTGTAGATTGTGAGCTCCTTGAAGCAAAGTAAATGTCTTCTTCCAAGCTCATTTCTTGGCAAATAAAAGGCGTTCAGTACATTTTTTAAAAGAAACAATGAATAAATGAAACAAAACCTGCATGTCTAGGTTTACCTTAGTGGAGTTTCATAATTATAATCATGTTGGTTCATTCATCCACCAAACTCTTTTATGGACAGAACTTATTTCAATGACTGGGTGTAAAGACAATGAGATCTAGTATCTGCTTTTGTCTTGGCATCTAGAGAGCAGCATGAACAATCAAAGCAATCATTAAGGCAGCAGGGTAAACACTACAATGGGAGTATATGCATAGTTGAATATGGCAGGGCTAGGAATGAATTGTGTCTGAAATGCAGGAGTCTGTGGAGAAGTGGGGAGTATATGCATCGTTGAATATGGCAGGGCTAGGAATGAATTGTGTCTGAAATGCAGGAGTCTGTGGAGAAGTGGGGAGGATGATGTGGTGAGGCTGTGAGCATGCAGTTCCTGGAGGGCCCTGCTCAACATACTTTGACAAGAGGATCTGTCTACAGCTAATGGATAACCTCTGAGACTTTCACATGTATATTTCATATTATGAAATTAATACCAGTTAAGTATGAAAATTGGAAAGTATGACTAGTAAAGTTGGGATAAAAAGTACCAATTGTCTCATTACTAGAAATACCCATTGTTAACTCACTTTAATATATATATATATTTACAGCCATGTAGGTACGTGTATACTTCTTTACATATAAAAATGGTAAAATCCAATACTTAATTATTTTTATTTTAAAACAATTACAACTTAATAAAAATTTGGAAGTATAGTACAAGGAATTTTTCACCCTTAATCATTTGTGAGTACTATACTTCATGAAATTAACATAATGCATAATCCTCAGACTCTCAGACTTAATTTTTTTTTCAGTTTCTCCCAAATATCCTTTTAAGAAAGGGGGTCAGGTTCAGAATCACATGTTGCATTTGGCTGTAATGTCTATTAAGTCTCCTTCAGTCTGTAATAGTTCTTTAGTCTTTCCAGTACTTTGATGACTGACACTTTAGAAAGTCTTAGGGAAGTACTGGGATAGAATGTCCCTCCATCTGGGTTTGTACAAAGTGTCCTCATGATTAGAATCTGATTATGGGTATTTGGCAGGCATAATGCAGAAGAGATATGCATTGTTCCTATTCTATCAGATGGATGCATAATTTTGATTTGCACCTTTACTGATGACATTCATACTAGTTGTTCGATTAAGTTGTCAGCTAGAATTCTCCACTGAGAGGTGACTTCTTCAGTCTTGTAATTGATAAGTATTTTCTGTGGAAATGCTTTTGTTGGAAGACAGTTCTCTTGCATTTCTGCACCTCTGAGAGGCACTGGCTACCTTTTTAAGGCCTGTTCTGGCCTGGTTTTAGAACATGCTTTTATGGCAAACAGCCTTGTTAGACAGAGGTAATGTCTCCCTCTGGAGCACAGAGTAGCTTTGTTTGCCATCCAGAGTAATAAAGATAATGTTTCACTCAGGGGCAAATGTTGGGCAAATTGTTTGGAGGTCATTGTAAAAGTTTGGAGTTTTCTAAGCTCAGGGCTCTTCAGTTGTGATGGGTAGCATCCACCTGGGCCACATCATGTTGTTTCTATGGAGCTTGGGAGAAAAAGGGAACCAAAAAAAAAAAACCATGAAGCTCATTCTTCCTGCTGTCCTTTGTCTTCTTCCAGCCTCCATGAAACTATCAGCAATTAGCCTATAACATTGCAAGAGTAAAACCTCAGAGTTCTTTAGAACTTTGAAATTATGTAAATACCTCTTCCTCATCAAACTTTAAATTTGCTTTTTTATTTACATCTATATGGGTGCATGCCTTCCTATTTTTACAAAAGGTTATATTCCACTACTATTGTTATTTCTTTTGATACGCAGATCAAATCCCCTGATTTGGCCAATGGGAACCCCTTCAAGTTGATTTCTGTATCTTTTTGACATATTCTCATCCTTCTTTGAGCATTTTTTTCTGGCACAAAAAGGATTCTTAAACTCATCTTGTACTTTTCCTGCCCCTGCCCCTGTGTCTGCCCTTGATTCAGCTTTTTCTTTAAGCAGCTCTGGTTCCATTTGGTGCAGCATGGTATTTAGAAGCTATCTTGTGGGCCTTGAGATATGGCCAACTGCAAAGTTAGAAAGCATGGTCCCCCAAAATAATCCTAACCTCTGATACCAACTAAAAATTCAGGTCTTTCTTAAATAACTTCAGATTTGATGATTCACTGGAAGGACTCACCGAACTCACTGAAAACTATTATGCTCATGGTTATACCATATTATAGAGAAAAGGTATAGATTAAAATCAGCCAAGAGAAGAAGCAGAGACTAGGAGAGTTACCAGATACAGAGTTTCCATTGTCCTCCATTCATGGAGACAGAATGAGTTATTAACCTGGCATTCTATGTATGAGAGTACACATGGGTATTGTCAATAAGAGAAGCCCACCCACGCTTTGGTGTCCAGAGTTTTTACTGAGGTTTTATCACGTAGGCATGATAGATTGATTGATTGCCCACATGGTTAATCTCAGTCTTCAGATATACTGATGCTATGTGACCCAAAGTCTTCACCCTAAGTCACATTGTTAGTCTTTCTGGCATGGCCCCTACCTTAAGTCTATATGGATGTGGCCAACTCCTCCCCTAACTCCCATTGTTAGGCCATCTGCTATGATTCAAGACTCTCCAACAAACAAAAACAATTCTATTAGGCATAATATTTCAAGCATCTAAAGATTACCTCCTAGAAACTGAGGGACAAAGCACAGACTTTTCTTTGGACAAGGTAAAAATCTTTACTACACAAGGGTACTAGTTGTGCTCAATGGTACTGTGGTGCTAATGCTCCCAGGCTCTTTCAGGGAACAGAGCTAGGGAGCAAATGTATGTATACACACACAAACTTACATTTTTACTTGTTTCTGTGTTTATTATCTAACTATCTATACACCCAATATACTATCTATCTATATTGAAAACCATGTTTACACTAATACCTTTAATACCAATATAACAGCACAAAGTTTATAAAAGTTTTCTGCCTTTTCCATATTTGTAACTCTTTTCCCCAATAGTAAGAAACTTACCTCCCTTTATCCTTGATATATTTACTTATGGGACCAACTCCCTATATTAATTAATCTCCCATCCCGGCCACCATGCTCTCCCTTCCAGGTATAGTTGTCTTCCTAACACTGCTTGTTCTCTGATACTCCATGCTGGGCCACTCCTCCAGGAGGAAACCTTCTCACCATGCTTACATTCCAAAACCCTATGATGGACCACCATTCTGTGAAGATGTCATTCTCACCCTACTCATGATCTGAGACTCCATAGGAAGGGAAAGGAAGGAAGGGAGGAAGAGTTCCATACTAACTGATTAGCATAGCTTTTTCTGACTATAAAAAATAATATTTGTTCATTGAACTGCATTTACAATATACAGAGGAGTATAGAGAAAAAATTAAAAGTCATCCACAATTCTACTGTTCAGAAATTTCACTTAACATTTATGTTTTCCATTTTGTCCCTTTCCTAAGAACATTTTAAAATAATTAATAACATAATATGTATAATTTTTTAAAAGGCCAACAGGAAACTTCAAACTTGTTCAAGATAGTAGTGGATTATAAAGAGGGCAAGCATTGAAACAGAACAACACTAATAATTTTAATTCATTATGAAACATGGTGAGAATCACATCTGAACTGTAGAGAAAGGATAAGGAAAGTTGAGAAGTGTATTTTCTTGTACTACATAAAGCTAATATGTGGAAGCAATACATGGAGAAAAGAAATTCAGGACCAATATTTATTGCAATGTTGCTGTGAAAGAAAACATTCCTGTAGTGTCAATCCTCTGCTCCACTCTAGCACTTCTGACACCAAATGGGGGAGAGTTCCCCATACTTAGCAATTCTGGGGTAGCAGTTGGGTATCTTATAATTTAACCCAATTATGACACTACCTGGAGATGGCATCAAATTCCATAGGTTCAGTGCTTAGTGTCACAGGATTGCTTTCCCCTGCCTTTAGACATCAAAAGCAAGTCCAGGTTGTCGCCTATGCTTCTGACCAACTGACTGTAAATTGGAAGCTCCCCTCCTTGTGTCCAGTTAATTTGCTAGAGCACCTCACAGGACTTAGAAAACCAGTTTACTCACTAGATGACCAGTTCATTACAAAGATATTAAAGGATACAGATAAACAGGCAGATGAAGAGATACACAGGGTTCTGAGAAGAGGAGTGTCTGTCCCTGTGGAGTTTAGGTTTCCCATCCTTCCAGAATGTGAATATGTTCTTGACTACCAACCCGGAAGCTCTCCAAATTATTTTGGATTTTTATGGAACTTCATTAAGTATGCAGGGTTGCTTTAATCATTGGCAGTTGGTGATTAAAACAGCCTCCAGCCCCTCTACCCTTCCTGGAGGTCAGAGGGAATGGGACTAAAAGTTCCATCCCTCTAATCACATGATTTGGTCTCATGGCAACCAGCTCCCATCTCCTAGTTATCTAGATGTTTTCCAAAAATCATCTCATTAACATAAACTTAGGTATGGCTGAAAGGGGTTTGTTATGAATAACAAAAGACATTTTGTTCACCTTGATCACTCTGACTGTTTTAGGAACTGGGAACAAAACTAAATATTATAACAAAATGTGCTCTAATGGCTCATATATAAGAAATTACAAGGGTTTTCAGGAGTTAGGCACCAGGAGCAATGGAAACCAAATATATATTTCTTATAAATCAGAATATCACAGTTGTAGAATCCAGTGATCAGATATTTGACTGACTAATTTCTTAAGTTTAAGATCCAAACCGTTTTAGATTCTTAATTGTGATTGACCTTTGTTGGCTTGAGAATGTTTTAGACACCCCACATGGGTGGGGTGTCAGTAGAGTCCAGTTTTGTAAACCTTGCCCAGTTGTTCTCTGATGTGGAGAGAAGTCAGAGGCTGGTCTGATTTTACTTGGTTATATTTTTGTATGTGAACTGTTTGGGTGTTTTGTCTTGTTTTGATAGCTGAATTTCCTCTGTACTGAGCACAGAGAATGGGATAATGAGAGAGAAGTCAGGGATAAAGGTAATTTGTACACTGAGACCCACAAAATGGAGGGTGCCCCAGTGCCCTGCCCCATGTCACAAATCTAAACCTAAATCAGCCTACACTCCTGGGAAATGCCTTCCTGTCAAGGAAACCTAACATACACCAATCACAATCTTCCAACTCAGCTTTAACTAGCTTAGTTTATGCTAGACTATGACTTGTTAGCCTTAAAAAGAAATCCCCAATCTGGCCAATCATACCCCGTTTCCACCCTGCCTCTCTTAATGCTCTGTAAAACTCAATCTTGTCCAAAATCCCTTGGGAAGAGCGTTCCATTGCTCCATTAAGCACTGTACTCCCCAAGTCCATGGATTGTTTTCCCTTGAGAAAAAGATATCAAACTCATTACTAAATTGCATTATTTTTGTCACATGATACCAGGAATTACACTTGCAGACTCCCTTTTGCTGAATGATTCTGGGTTGGAATATCCCAGCATGAGGAAAGGTGAGATCTGGAAGGAAGAGGAAGAGACATGCTTATTCTTGGTTGGTCATGACAGATCACTGTGGTGTGGTGACTTCTCTGTGAGGTTCAGTTTCTCAGCTCACACAGAACCTGATGCCAAAGTTATTGGTGACTGTTTTGCAATTTCCTGGTGGCAACTCCTCAGACCTTCAACTCCTCAACATTTACACAAGCCCAAATTCCTATATTAAACCTTTTTATTCCCTTAATTTTTTGCAGTGATTCTGTTTTGTAAACCCGTACTAGACTGATATGTTGGATAATATAATTTTTCCATGTAGAAGTTGTTAAAATAATTTTCTAGGACCAATATGGAGCTGCCTTACCTAGGTGCATATTAGGTAGTCAAAACTTAACTTTTGGGGCGCCTGCATGGCTCAGCTAGTTAAGCATCTGACTTTGGCTCAGGTCACAATCTCCTGGTTCATGAATTCAAGCCCTGCATCGGGCTCTGATGCTGACAACTCAGAGCCTGGAGCCTGCTTCAGATTCTGTGTCTCCCTCTCTCTCTGCCTCTCCTCTGCTCACACTCTGTCTCTCTCTTTAAAAACAACAACAACAACAACAACAACAACAACTTAAATTTCATCATAAAACAACAACAACAACTTAAATTTCATGTCCATGTAAATGCCCCACTTGACCAGAAATGCAGTGTATACATGCAGTCAATCTCCATTTGGCAAACCACCTCCCGGCTCTATATTTTCTTGTTCCTCTTACTCCAAACAAAGTTGACTATGTGGCCACAAGCAACCAAATATTTTATATTTTTCTTTTCCTTGTTCTTTATTCTTTGTCATATAAAAGCATCCTGATTTCAGCCCCATTTGGCAGTTCTCTACACCCTTGAGAACAGAGACTCCCTGCTTCATGAAGTTTTCAACCGAGTTTGTATCACCTAAACTATCTTTTAAAATGATTTTAACAAAGTTTATGAATTTTTAAGCCAATAACATGATGATAAGTTTGAAAAAATGTGAAAGTGTCTTTTTATCTGCTTTTCCTGGAATTCAGTGAGTCCTGCCCAGCTGTGTGCTCCTTGTTTGTCTTTAATTATTTGTATGGTTTTTGCTTCTCTTCCACTTTCTATAGTTTCTGCCTCATGAAAAACTTGTTAATTCTTATCTCCAAGTTCTCCTTTCTGTCCTTTGTAACTAATAGCACTGCCTTCAGTGTTTTCCTGTCTACACATTGGCTATTTCAGAGACAGCCTTCAATTTGCCCTCTTTATGGTGAATTCAGTTTTCTGCAATATTGGTTCTGTTTTTCTTTTCTCATTCTAAGAAGATTTTCATTGTCCATTTGGCACTGTTTCCTTTACAACACCTTCTTTTCTCCTATGATTTTCATCTCAGCCTCTTCTCTCCTCCTGGATTACTGTTGTTTCATAAACATCATGTAGTTTTACAAAGAGGTTAGGGCAGCAAGTGGTTGCCTAGGTGAGTTTGTCATTTACAAAATTAATTTTCAGGGGTCTGCCCTATCTCTAAGCCTTCAGATTATGTTATTATTCCCCTTTCATAGTGTTTTGTTATAGGCCACATGTTGATGCTTTTGCCTTCACTCATCCTCAATAATGAAAGACTTATTAACTAATAGGCACAAGGTGCTTTTGCCATTCTTTTTGTCCTCCAGCTGGACCACAGCCTGGCATGTGGAACTCCTGGCTCAGTTTTTAGGGGTGGCAGAGTTTTATACAGCCTAAATGGCTTACAGTGGTATTTTCTCCTTTTTAGGGTGTCAGCTAAACTGGAGAGAGTTGGAACTTCCATATGTCAGAATAGCTGGTTAAGATAAGTCACAAGGAAAGCAATGCTCAAGACTTTAATAAGCTACCATGACTGTGTGAGCATGAGGCTAAGCCAGAGAAAGTGCTCATCTTTCTATTCCTCATCTTCCATCATCTATTCCTCATCTATTCCTCATCTAGTTTCCTCATCTTCTATTTTCATTCATGGATCAACATTCTGGCTAAGGGTCAGGTGGTTCACCATAGACATAATATGGTAGGTGGTGATCATCTCACTGCTGGGGGAACCCTGAAAAAATAGCTACTGCTATTTTACGGATCCAGGAAGGAGTATGGAGAAGGGAGAGCAGGATGGGCCAGGGAAATTACTTAAACCAGAATTGGAGAAAAGTATTTCTAGTCTCCCCTCTGCCCCCTCTCCCATAAAAAGATCTAGCAGAGGCACCATGCCATGTCCTGACACACAATTCTGAAACCCTTATAACATCTTATATTAGGAAAAATAGGGACACTTTCACTGACAATCTGCATCTAATCAATCATGATGTTCCATTGAATTGATCTTCTAAAGAGCTCCTGGAGATTCCCTTCTACCCATTCTCACTATCATAGCATTAGTTCTGAGCCTAAAATGTCCCACTTAAAAGATTATCAGCCTCCATTGGCTTCCATATACATTCAATAGGGAGACTTTTGGATTGGTATGGTGTCAGGTGGCAGCTGCCAAGACATCTTCTATGATTTTCTACTACTGTGTCTGTGAAGATGCCTGAAATGGGTACCTCGTGGTCAGAAAAAAATGACTCTTTACAAACTCATCATGCAGTTTAATCTTTTACACCAAAGAAACCAAGCATGGTGGCCCAGAAAGAAGCCTGTGAATGAGGTCGCTTGGCGAAGAATGAAGATGTACATAAGTTCATGGTTGGCCAAGAGGCAGAGTTGGGGGGACATGAGTCCTTGACTGAAACTCCCAGCAGAGACTGCCATGCCCTGGTTATCACCAAACCTGGTATTGGCAGGGAAGTCTCTCCTTGAGGCTTGCATGGCAGAGCCTGGTAATTGTCTCTGGCTGGGCCTGAAAAATCACGTATAAGTTTTTGGCTTTGATTTTTTTAAGACACAACTGAGAAGTATAGGCTGTTCATCATGAATCAAAATAGGTTAGACTTTGAGGGACTGTGACAAGAATCGGTTGATTATTCTGAGGCAAGGCCAAGATCAAGGTCATTCCATGCCAATTGACCAGGACTGCCTGGAGGATTGAATGTAGCCATGAGTCCCAACAGTCACCAAATCAGGAAAACATGCCTCATGGCCTGTTAGGATGTACTTTAGAAAGTCAGCCTTCAGAAAGACTTCTTCCTTAAGTTTTTGTAGAAATCTCCTTTGCCTGGTCCAAGACATCAGTTTGGGCACTGCACAGCTCTGACCAGTAAGTTGAAGCTGATCTGAAGGCTTAAATACCTTCCAGGGCTTGGGTGGTGTCCTGACAGGCAGGGTATGCACATAAGAAGTACAGTCTTAGAGGACCTGCATCCGTCACAGGGGAAGCCTTTAGGATCTGGCCACAAGTTATATGGGGAGGAAGAAGGAGGGAAGGGCTGGGGAGTGCAATGGGCCAGGTAGACAGCTATTTCCTAGCTGCAGGCACAGCTTTGAACTGAGCCAGCTTCCCTGCAGGGGAGGGCTTGGTGCCCAGGAGGCTGCAGCTGTAGCTTGCATCCAGTTACCCTGGCAGGACTACTGTCACATTTCTCTGAAGGAGGGAGGGGCTTGTCCCACACTGTGTCACTCTCCCTTACTAGCTTTAGAAAGATTACTGTTAGAGGACATCTATGTCTCTAAGGTTATTTAGGGCCACTGAGCAAAGCAAACCCAAGGGCTTTATGCTTTCTCTCTCTTTATTTCTCTCTGTCTTCTAAATTCCAACAACTTGCTGCACCAAGGCTGTTTACCAGCACCAGGGACATGCTTGGAGTCACAAGGCTTATAAGAACTACCCCTATCCACCATCATCTTTGGTTCTGTTGACTGAGATCCATAGCAGGGACTTAAGAAATATTTCCCCAGCTTTCTTTGAATCCCTCTGTTGCATTTCTATTCTGACCCACTGGTGAAGCTCAGCCAGGGAGTCAGGAGCTAAAAAGAAGGATCAGTTGTCCCTCTTGAACCTGAATATCTTGTATGAACAATTCACTAGCAGCCTAAAAGAATTCCTTATAGAACCTGCTAGCACTTCCCAAGGCCCATTGGTAATGTGCTCTGTGGGACCCGCAGATTCTTGCAAGTGATCCACTAGCATTTCTCTATAATGACCTGTGGACTCTTCAGGCTTTTTGCAGTTCCAGAATGGCATTGTGCATAACTGTCTTCCCTTTTCACTGCAGCAATTTGTCAGGAGCTCAGCTGAGCTGGCTTGTTTTCTGGATCTGCAGTCTAGACATGGAGAGAGAGAAACGGAGAGGGAGTTGGTGGGAAGCAGTTTTATGTCTGATTCAGAAAGTTACCCCCATAATACTAAACATTGTCAAAATTTTTTTCTTCCTAACACATCATAGGCAGGGAAGATACTACAGTTGGTGATGGCAGTAAGGGAGGAGGGAGCCTCCTGGAATATGCAGGAAAATGTAACTAGAAATATCACCAGTCACTTTGATCATGCCTCCTGCAGGGTAGGAATCCTCCCTCTCAATAGGCAGTAGTCCTGTGGGGAATTACTACCACTGAGAGATGCCTGCCCTATTGTCTGAGTCCTCTAACTTTAACTTGTGTGGAAGCAGTGGCTGAGGGGAGTGGGATGGGTTGAGGGGCTGAAGTTGGAGCAGTAGGGGCCCAGTTGTACTCTCTCTCTATAGGCATCCCACTACTTGCAGGAGGTGAGCCAACTCCATCTCCAGTGGTCTAACAGGGGACCTTTTAATCATGCATGTACCATGCTTGCTTTCTTTGGTTGTAGGAGATAAAAATGGATCTCAGTCTGAAAAGAGTCATAGTTTCTGGCCATGATATGCCATTTTAAGGAGTCTTCATAGACAGAGTAGTGGAAAATCTTAGATGTGTCAGAGCCAGCACCTGACACCATTTCAGTCCAAAAGTCTCTCTCCTGAATGTTTAAGAAAGCCAATGTTCATGATCTTTTAGGTGGGATGTTTTGGGCCCAGACCTAAGAGTATAGTGTTGAAGAGAGGGAGGTGGGGAATCTCTTGGAAGCTCTTTGGATCAACTAAAAGAAGCATCATGATTGATTAGATGTAGATTATGAATGAAAAGAAGCAACAAAAACACCCTCAGGTTTTCCTGTGTGGGTGAATGGAGAATTAATAGGCACATTATCAACATTTTTACCTTTTTTTTTTTCCCCTCTAACAACCACTCCTTGCAAAAACATCCTAGAGAGTAAGAATTAGGTCATCTTTTTTGGGCTGTCCACAAAAGCTGGTTATGCTGACTACTTAGAATAGTCATTCCATGCTTCTTAAATGAACTTTTGGTCTTACACTACAGTAGGTATTGGTGTAGATGTTTAGTTCTGTGAGCTTGATATCTGTCTCTAGGACATATTAAAGAGCTCACCAGGATTTCCACCACCTGCCTGATCCTATCTGAAAGAGAATGTGTGCTCTTAGGGCTTTGCTCCTCTGTAGTCAAAGTCCAAAATATGAAATTTGAACACAATTTTACCATCAGTAAACATTTATGCTTTTGTATTCTCTCTTTATTGACATATTTTCTATATACTTATTTATATCTTAAGGTAGATATAATATTAGCTTCTTGTTAAAAAACAAAATTCAAGTGGGTTAATTTTAAGGATCTTACTGGCTTTATTCAGTGACTCATGAATGAGGCAGCATCCAATCTAGCAGACAGAAAGGAGCTCTGAGGAGCTGTACACAATGGAAGACTTTTATAGGCAGAAGTGAGTGGGGACAAGGAAGGTATACAAGGCAAAAAAGCAACTGGTTACTAAAAGGTTACTTTCCTTTCTTCCGGCAAGGGTCTGTCAGGCTGATTACCTAACTAGTGCTGATCGGATGATTCCTGATTGACTGGTTTAAGGTTCCATTTCTGGGGCAACTGGGTGGCTCAGTGGGTTGAGCGACTGACTTCAGCTCAGGTCATGATCTCACAGTTCCTGAGTTTGAGCCCTGTCTCTGGCTCTGTGTTGACAGCTCGGAGCCTGGAGCCTGCTTCAGATTCTGTGTCTCCCTCTCTCTCTGCCCCTAACCCACTTGGATTCTGTCTCTGTCTCTCTCAAAAATAAATAAACATTAAAAAAAAAATTTAAGATTCCATTTCTGAGAGAGCTGAAGCCATAATTAAGTTAGGTATTGGTTTAATGACAAGGGGCTTAGTATAAGCAACTCTATTTGAGGTCTTTTTTTTAATATACCTTTTTAAAATAATTAATAGGATTTATTAAGATGTTGCCATGAACAATTTGTTTTTATTAACAAACAAACCAGAATAAAACAAATATAGCACTATAAGAAAAAGTGTGATAGCAAACTGAAAGTGAACCAGCTGGTAAGAAACCAGGGTTTTTGCAGTTTGTACAAATATTAGGAAAAGGGGTCACAGCCAATACTATCATATTTTAGGTTATATGTCACAAGATAATTTCACTTGTTTTGCTCCTCCCGCAGGAAGCATTAAGAAGAACTCATCATGCCTTTTAATAAAGCAGGCTTCAATAAAAAGTCAACTGTCTTTTTTTTTGTTTTGTTTTTTATAAGCATTTTGCTTTATCAACAAAAATGAAGCATCCTTTACTGAGGCTGCAAGTAAAGCCATGTTTGTATCTGCACAAGGCACTTGGAGACAAAGTGGGAAAAGGAGATGAGGGCCTAGAGATAGAGCAGTGGAACACAATACTGAGAAACTGTGGGTTAGGCTTGGAAAAGTTGAAACCAAAGTAAACACCTTCATAGATGTCAGAGCTGTCTCAAAGATGGCTGCCATCATTCCTTCTGTCTGCATAAGCATATACTTCTTCTCTATATTGCAGAAGGCTGCAATCTTACACACATTTCCAGTTCACCTGACCAGCTGGCCTAATCAGATTAGGCTCAGTCAATTGAAGACAGTAACAGGAGGAAGGAGCATATTCTTCTTCTTGTCTTTTTAAGTACAGTGATTGACTCTAGGCTCCAGT
Organism: Puma concolor; assembly: GCF_028749965.1. Classification (NCBI taxonomy): domain Eukaryota; kingdom Metazoa; phylum Chordata; class Mammalia; order Carnivora; family Felidae; genus Puma; species Puma concolor. The sequence goes on along the minus strand of NC_141672.1, from coordinate 124,074,928 downwards.
GTCTTTGGCATTTCTAACAGAAGTAACAGGAGCTGTCCATGAGCTTCAGTAGTTCAAGCAGCTGGGGCAGTGTGTTTAAATAAGTGGCATTGGCCACTTATTCTGCAGTGGCCACCATAAATGACTGAGTGATTGCAGTCTGAATTAGCAGTCTGGGTGGTTCCAGCTATATTATCAGCAGGCTCCAACAATGTCAGCAGTGTGATGCTCCTGAGTTTTGCTAAAGCCACCTCCTTCCTCTTTGCTCATCTATCCCTACATCTATTAGAAATATCTGAAATGTTTTTTGATTGTCTAACTAGACAACCATTTACACAATTTTTGTAGCCAACAGAGCCTTCAGGAAATAAGCACTTAAAGAAGAAAATTTCAGAATTATCTTTCTCTAGACTTAAACGCTGCAATAACCTCATTATCAGTGGGGAAAAAAGATACTGATAAATCACATATGCAGAGGCAAGATATTTATTTAAATCACAACCTGGTATTACCTGAAATAAAAAGTCTGTTGAAGGTAAGATGTTGGGAGACCAAGAGACTGCTACAATCAACTACTGTGATGGTGGGCTGGCTATTTCTGACTGTACTAGAGAGTTACATAAAAGAAAATTAATCACTCAAGGATTTAAACTCTCAACTCAATATATGGCCAGAGGACTAGAGATCATTTGTGATGGCCCTCAGACAATTCCTTATCCTTTATAGAAATAAGACATAAGGGATATTGCTGAAAATTAAGCCCACAATTTGATTCTGCCAATTGTGGAATTACAGTGTAAACCTGACTCATAGCTTTTCCATATTACTTAAGTGAAAGTCAGTGCATTGGTTAAGAAAGAATGGAACCCCAAAACAAGGAATGGGAAGATTTAAATCTGAGAATTATGAAGCCCCAAATTTCCTTGAGCTTTTTCTTGCTATAGAAGCAGCTTCCCTCCCTGGGTCTGAGAAAGCTAGTCTTCCTTTCTACAAGACTCAATCTGTGCTTCTCAGATGTTAATGCGCATAAGAATCACCTGAGTATCTTGTTAAAATGCGTATTTTGACTCAGTAGGTCTAGGGTGTTGCTTGGCTTTCTGCATTTCCAGAAAGTGCTTAGAAGATGCTGATGCTGCTGGCTCGCAGATTACACTTTGCACACCAAGAGACTCAATATGAATTTTAACCATGGCAATTATATTGCAAGGAGATGCCCATTTTACACCTGGCTATTCTCGTCACCCTCCAAAGTTCCCAGACCCCAAACTGGAACTCAATCTTAGGCCTGCCGTGAGGTCGGGTATAAAGTCTGACCCAGCATGGGATAGTTTAGACTTTGAAATAATTATAAGATTATGCCAATTTATATTAGAAGAAAGGTGAGGAATAGGTGTGGAAATGGATCCTAAGATCGTTACACCAAGGAGGCAGGAGATAACATTAGATTGGGCCATACTTGTGCATATGCATTCCATGTGTTAGTCTGAGTATCTGGGAGTGGCTATAAGTCCAAGTTTGCTTGGTTAATTAACTGAAACCTGGACCAACTATGGCCCACCTCCATTGGAATTATAAAGTCATACATGGGTGATATAGGATGGACAAATATTTTTAAAGGTTTAGACAAATTGTCATGTTGCAGTGGAATTTATAAAATGAGACACAAACACTTGTACATCTACTATACCCCCAAGAGAGGCCCAGAAAATAGTTCCTTCATTAAGGTATTGAGAAATGCATTTGTAAGGGGAACACCAGAAGCTTGAAAAACCCTTGGTGTCAGTCTTCCACATGCCAGGATCACTGGGAAAAACTACAAGGGCTCCTGATTCAATGGGAATCATGGAATCCCAGAGTAGCAAAGTCCAAGAAGCCAAGCTGCCAGGACAAAAGTGGGTTTGGTCACTGAAGCAGTGCTGGAACAACAGGGATCCTTGGCAGTGGTGTCCTAGTAATTAAGTACATGGGTGGTTTGATAAAGTATTATTTGATATATACAATTAAAAAACTGTAGATTTGGTGACCAGAATGTGGCTTGAGTCATGACAATGGAAATGTGTTGCATATGTGGTTGGGTACCAAAAGCCAAGTTAGTTCATAGTTTGGTATCCTACTGAAGGAAGGGTAGACTGGTTCCACTTGAGAAAGAACCCCCCCCCCTCAACACTGCCACAAGAATAGGCTGTAAATATGTCCCCAACCCTTTCCCCAGAGGACCTATATATAGCCATTCATTCCGTTGACTTAACACTAGCTAATTTAACACAAATATTTTCCTGTGGTTAGGCAACTAGGAATTACTAGTATTAATGTTGCTGTTGTTATTTGTTCCTCCTGGCCTTTGAATACTTTTATGTGGTTCATTGGAGCTTAGGAGATAAAGGAAGTTTTGGCTTCTGTCTATCTCAAAGTTGTTCCAGTGGGTCTGTGGACACACCTGATTCTGTTATATTCAGTTCAAATGTATTACTTGGCAATCAGCATTATCATATTGCTCCCTGAATCTTGGAATGAGGACTACTATGGCCAGAAAAGACAAATCGTAGCCCCTGGAAGTTCCCCTTCTAACCAAAAGAGTAAGCCAAAATCAATTATGCATCCTAGGGAGAATTAGAGAGATTAGTACCACCAACAGAGACCTGAAAGATGCAGGAGTTTTCCCATGATGTATCTAGTTTTTGACTCATCTACTTGACCTGTGTAAAAGGCAGACTGATCTTGAGAATAACTTGACTCATGTACATTTGCATATCCCCTCACCTTGCTAACTCATCCTCTAGGCCTTAGGTGAATATTATTTCTTCAAGAACTTTCCCTGACATACAGAATAAGTTTTTCACTCAACTCCCCTCAAAAAGTCAGTAAGGCTAAAAGGATAACAGTAGATGGCAATTACACAGTAACAATACTTGTGTCTCTTGGTCTGCAGTCAAGAAAACAAATATTTCAAACAGGAAATTTAACAGAGGGAATCAGTTGCAGACTTTTTAGAAGTCCTGGAGGAGCTAAAGAGGATGTAAAATTAGATTATTCAGAAACTAGTAACTGCAGATACCACAATTCACTTAGGGCTGAAAGAATAAAAAAGAAGAGGTGGTGAAGAGCTCCTGAAGGTAGGACACCATTCTGCATGTCACTGGTGGGCACTGCCATTGCCATTAGAGGCACATTGTGACTTTCAAACCCACTATGCTCTGTGGAAACTTTAAGAAGCAGTAGAGTCCATTGCCACCCATTGTGACACCGCTGGTGGCTCACAGCTGACAGCAGCCCCTGTAGACCAGAGTCTACAGCTGCTAGTAGCCATCAGGGATGCCCACTGCTACCAAAGACATCAGAAGCATTAAAAAAAATGGCTCTGCTTTCTTAACACATTTCAGTCTTTCAGCCAGTACTTCCCTTGGGTAAAAGCTAACCAGACATCTACTGGAAAGGGAGTCTGGGAAATGAATTTTGCAGAGTTGCAGCCCTCTCAAAAAGGAGAAACATATGAAAGATGTGAAAGAAGGCAAGAGCAAACAAGAAAATAACCAGAACAGCCTACCCTTTTGGTTATTTGACATCCATTCTCCTCAGCTTTCCACCTGTATTTCACTTCTGTACAAGGGCATAATATTCAGGGTAGTATGATGGGATTATCTTAAATGAATGAAATATTTTCATCGGTTTTTCCAAAAGTGAGATGTAAAGTCTCCTCTATATCTACCACTGTAGCCAGCCCTGGGTGAGGCTGTTAAGATAGTTCTGGCCAAAGCCAGTGGTACCATGGAGATGTGCAATGGGAGTATGAATGGAGAGAAGGCAATCAGTCTGAGAGGTATTTACAGATTTAATTTAACTTAATTTTCAGAATTAAATCTTAAAAGAATTTGTCATATGTCACATAATGAACAATGTCTGAAGCAATAATTTGCAGAACACTCAAATGTTCTTTATGGTCAAATCTATATTGTCTCCATCCAGACTAAGAAAATAAAATTCAAATTCAAAGAATGGAAGTGACTGCCTATGCATGCACAATTTCCCCATATAAATTTTATGTCTGTGTGTAGCTCATGTTGTTTGTTTATGGATGGTTCAGAGGCCTTGGATATTTTCTCAAATGGTTTTATTGTCCAAATCAAGCCCAAGACATCTGCAACTGGTATACCATGAGTCTGCTCACATGATTGATCAATCCCAGTGAATGGCACAGGATTCATTCAAACAATAGAATTTTCAAAGGAGATAGTATTGTGTGCATTAACCACTACTCATCTAGACTTATAATTAAAAGTATGTAGGCCTATTCATAGAAAAATATTTTATTTCTCTCCTGGAAATGGCTTAGAAGCTGAGAAAGTTTCAAGGCTCTTTCTGCTTCTGAAAGTTTGAATTTGCTGAGTGCTGACTTCAACCTAAGCACATGTGTGATTCTATCCAGAAGCTGATTCCACGCTTCAGTTTCCCCACACGTTCTGTGAAAGTTCGCTAAGTGAATGGATTTGGTTTTTTCCTTCACTCTCTACCTCTGTTAAACCTCTGTTAAAGCTGTACTTCTATTTGGAAACCTCTCATTTCTTATCTCAGCCTTAGTGACTCTTGCTTCAGGACAGCAGCCTGCCATCCCCACTGAGTTCTCAAATATCAGCTGCTCTTGAGTGCAGGTTTCTCATGCCCCTTCTCTCTTCCTATTGTTCACCGTCTCTTTAATTTTGGTCCAGAAACACTTAGTGTTGGCATAGACAGCAGTGAATTGGCCAGGACATAAGAATTCTAAGAAGTCTAAAAGAACTGGTAATTATGTGAGGTGATGGAGGTATTTATTAACTCACGCTACTATGGTAAATATATAACGTAAAAACCATCATGCGGTACACCTTAAACGTACACAGTGTTATATGTAAATTATCTGAATAAAGTAGGAACAACAAAAAAATCCTTTACCTAATAGAGTTTGACCACTAAATATTATGATCACTTGTAACATTATAAATGAATTGTATGATGGGAAGAAGTTAATTAACCACACAAGCAAGCTTTTCTGGCTTGAGTATCACAAGCTAGGCGTTCCGATCTCCACGTTCCCCCTATGTAATTACAGTTTTATTTAAGTAATTACAGCTATATTTAATACATTTTTGCTAGGAATGGTCTAAATTGACTGGGTGATAATTTTGAGAGAGTTCTAAAAGGTAACCCTTTCCCACACCGGGAGTCGAACCCGGGCCGCCTGGGTGAAAACCAGGAATCCTAACCGCTAGACCATGTGGGAGAAGACACCTCCGGCCTGCCGTGTAAGTAAATTGAAACATTCTCTCAGCTTCCGCCTTCTGTGTTCGACCCCGCCTCCTGCCGCACCAGCTTTCTGCGCATGCGTGGCTTTTCGGCTTTCCCTAGTTGCGGTGAGCTCCCTACGCTTTCTCCGCCCAAGGGTGGGAGCGGGTGCTTTGTCTAATGGACGCCGCGGCCTGCTTGTCTCCCTGCTTAGAGAGGCTGCAGCCAGGACTGAATCTCCAGAAATCTCTGTTAAAAAGCTCCCACGGTGAGATTTGGATAAGAATGGACTAAATGGCTCAAGGAACAAATTCTGAGATTGGCTCCCCAGGTCCCAGTTCTCCGGGTTTGTCGCTGCGGATAACCTTTTATTAGACCAGATTTTTCCAATCATGAGAGTTTAGCCCTTAGGGCATTTTAACTGGAATTTCACAGTTAGATGCCTGCATGAATGAAACCCGGAATAACCTGTGGGGAACGTTTTGGGCGAATATGGCCTTCGGAGACTACTGTTTTCACGATCTTGTTTAGGATTGGCCTTACATTAATAAAACCAAAGCAAAACACCCAAAACTTTAAGTAAAGGAAAAATCCACACATTGCACTACAGTAAAGAACTCGTACCTGGGGGCGGGGGTGGGGGGAATAAAAACAACAACAACAACAACACAGATTGGGAATAAACATAAAAGATAAATATATAGATAAGAAACTACACACGATTTTTAGTAAGACAAACACTGCGATATGAAAGTGAGAACTTGCTGTGAATAGGCCATTAGTTGGAGAGGAACCCCATGGACAAAACAATTTGAAAAAAATCTCAACCTCTCTGGCTCCCAGCTAGCATTTGGACAAAAAACAAAAGTGTGAAAATGTGAAGTGTTGGCAAGTATGTGGGAAAAAGGAAGTTCTTAGAAACTCCTAAAAATTGATCAAGGAGGCACAGTGTCAGGATTTTCTAAATGTGTTTATGACCAAGCAATTCTATTTTTCAATTTTCGTAAACCCCGCATTGTTCTTGAACTGCTTCTCAGACACTTAATATCAAGACACACTGCTGTGCAAGTAATACACACACCTTGGGGCATGATAACATTACCACAGTGGAGGGCCAGGATCACCCTAAGGAAAAAGGGAAGAAGGGTGAAGGGATTAAAATATTCCTAATCTCTAAGAATTTCAAATGTCTGATGAAAAATCAAAATTCTTAAGAATTGAAAACATTTTTCGACATGAAAGGGACCATAAATAACATCAATATGTCAAAATTCTATAGATTGTAAGGAAATGTTCGCAATATGTTTGATAGGAAAAGGTGACTATGCATACCATACAACTGAAACTAAGCATCTGGGGAAACCCACAGGGATAGGGGGCAAGGAGTTCTGATTAGCCAGTAAATTCAGGGAAAAAGCTCAGCCTCATGTGTAACCATGGCAGCACAATGTAAAACAATGCTAAAATATCCAGTGTTAGGGAAGAAGTGAGGACACAAACCCAGACAATGGAAATGGGCACAGTCCATTTGTGGAGGGAAGGGAAGGAATGGGTAGGAACAACTTGGCAGTTAGGTATTGAAGTGTGGAAGGTGTATATTTAGTTCGGCATTTTCAATTCTGTGCTGCCCATAGCCAGGTACCCTATGATGGCAGCATATTAGGATTGTCTGGGAGGCAGTCCTCTCAGTAGAGAGTCTTGGGGCCTCTTCCTACTCTTAACACTCTCTGCAGCTCCCACATGGGAGAACAAAGAGCACAGCACGGACTTCAAGGTTATTCATTAACATTCTGAAAAATCAATAGTTGACTGGCATCCCCCAGCCCCTCATCACCTGAATGCAGAGCCTTCTGAGGCAGGAGGGGCCAGAGCCACAAGATGGCTCTTAAGATGGGGTAGGATTCTGAACTGTCTCTCTATCCTGTCCATACTAAACATGGGGCCTAGTATACGATAGATATGCAATAATTTTTGATTGGTTTATTTTCTTTTCAATGATAGTAAGATTATGAAAGTGATTTTTTGGCAAGTCCGAGTTCCTCAACTTGTGTTTCTAAAAATGTGTCCAGTTGGGAAGGAAGATGTTAACCACCCTTACTCTTGCTAACAAATACACTAAACAAAGCAAACACAAAACTGGCATTGCTTCCATAGAGCATCTTTGATTACTCTCTAAGCCAAACCAAACATTTATTTAAAAAGTAACTGTTCATTATATTGGGCTAGCCACATGGAATTGCCAATTACCCACTGGTTTTGATTTACTACAATGGAAATTTCATGTTTTAACACAATTCTTCCCCTAACTGTGATCATCCAGATTTACCTAATAATAGGAGAGACTTAAGGAAAACATACTATTTAATTGAAATCTGAGTTTTCCAACAGCAATATCAACAGCAACAACAACAATAAAAAACTACAGTTGCTCCCAGTATATAGACACTTTGCTTTTTAAAGTCACCATGCAAAGATGAAAGCCTAGTGGGCTGAGGGGTGGGAAAAGAGCAGTTACAGAGTATTTATTTAACAAATTTATTCTGGTGTGTAAAAGCAGAGTTGAAATGTGATTCACAACTTCAACATTATTTAAAATTTTTAAATTAACGTTACTTATGTATTTTGAGAGAGAGTGAGAGATAGCGTCACAATTGGGGAAGAGGCAGAGAAGAGAGGGAATCCCAAGCAGGCTCCACACCATCAGCAAAGAGCCTGATTCAGGGCTCCAACTCACAAACCATGAGATCATGACCTGAGCTGAGATCAAGAGTTGGATGCTTAACCTGCTGTGCCACCCAGGTGCCCCAATTCAACATTATTTAAATCAATGAGAATTCCTGAATTATTAGAGGGAGAAGAAAATTCCCTTCAGTGAATAAAAAACATTTATGAATTCATCTCTAAAATGGGGACTCCTTTAAAATAAGCTACATTTCCAAGTATGTTGAAAAAAATAGTCATTGCTTTAGAGAATTAGCATATGATTGAAGAGACTGTAGTAAACATTAAAAAGATGATGTCATTCATCATGAAGCCATGCTTGCTTTTCAGTAGGAATGAAGTTGTCAGGGAGATAATTCTTGAGGGCACACAGGCTTAGATTTTTATTGGTTGAGTAGAAGCCCATTCAAGTTTTTGGGGCTTAGAGTTTACACAAATGTTAGGATCTATTTAAAAAAAAAAAAGAATGCAAAATCATGAATATAAAATTCTGTATGGAAGTGAATATTTAGAGTAAGAAGAAATCACAACGAATTACACATTTAAAAATGAAAAATATCACAAATATTTAAAAATCTAGAAAAGAATATTTTTATTTATTAACTTCTAATGCCCCCATGTTAATTTTTTTTCTACATTTCTTTTTGGCTGCATACTCTGATCCTTTCCTCATGTGACACAGAATGTAATATTTTCTGTGGAGAGAATCTAAAGATAATGCAGTCATTAGCATGATTTTTGAATTAAAAAAAATTCTTAATATTTATTTTTGAAAGAGAGAGAGACAGAGTGTGAGTGGGGAGGGTCAGGGAGGGAAGCACAGAATCTGAAGCAGGATCCAGGCTCTGAGCTGTCAGCACAAAGCCCAATGTGGGGCTTGAACCCACGAACTGCGGGATCATGACCTGAGCTGAAGTCAGATGTTTAAACGACTGAGCCACCTAGGTGCCCCCCCCCACCTTTTTAAAATTTTTTAAAAATTTAGCATGATTTTTGAAAATTGTTCTTTTGTTATTGATAGTTGAAAATTTTTATTTTAGTTTCTCAACTCATTATTAGTAATAACATACATTTTTAACATTGCTATTAAATTACAGCAACTTCTGTTAAAGTTTTTTCATACATGAATCATAACATTGCAGGATATTTCAAATATTCCCTCAATTGTTGACACTTATTTACCAGTTTAGTAGTTGTGTCTCATTGCACTGGCATCTTAGAAGATTTTGTGGTTGTTTCAGTCTTTGTTGAAATCAGTATTTTGTGTCAAATCAGCAGGAAATTTAAATATTTTCTCAATGAATTCATATGATTTGCTCCTTTTTTATTTTTTTAAAGTGAGAGAGAGAGAGAGAGAGATTGAGAATGAGTTGGGAGGGACAGAGAGCGAGACAGGGAGAGAAAGAATCCCAAGCAGGCTCGACAGACACTCAGTGCGGAGACCAAGGCAGGCTTGATCTCATGACCGTAGATCATGACTTGAGACGAAATCAAGAGTGATGCTTAACCTACTGAGCCATCCAGGAGCCCCATTTGCTCCTTTTTATTAATTAGATTATCAAAGAATTTAAGAGTTTATTTACCACTTCTTTTTGAAATTTATATCTTTTTCTTAATGAATTATTACTTTGGTATTATTTATGTGACTTTCACATAATGTGTCAAGATTTGTTAAAACCCCATTGTGTTGGAATGTGTAAAACATAATTTCACACACAGATGAACATTCACAGTTTGTAGGATAGCTGTGATTTTGTGCTTTGCAATCATAGGACTTGTTATAAATTATTTTCTATATGATTCCTATCCAGAAAACTATCTAGGAGTTTTTGAATGGTATCAAGTATATTCCTAAGAGGAAACCAATGATAATGCCATCCTCTAGTTAAAATTTTGCATGTCTGGTAATTGGAAGAATTTTCCACAGGCTAGCTTCTGGCTCTGTAAGTAGCAAAGCTGCTTTTCTTCCATTGCAGACATCTTCCAGTGCCAGAGCCATAGGAAATGTTCTTATCAAGATAACACCTCTAGCTGTTTGTGTCATAATACTGAGTGATTAGCATGGTGAAGTTCAAGTCTGTGAGGCTCAGCACTCATACAAATGTTGGGATCCATTTAAAGAAAAAGAATACAAATTCATGAATGCAAAATTCTGTATGAAAGTGAATATTCATTGCAGACAAATGACAACTAATTACACATACACAAAATGAAAAATACCAAAAATATTTAAAAATCTAGAAAAGAGGGGCACTTCGGCAGCACAGTTGGTTAAGTGTCTGACTCTTGGTTTTGGCTCAGGTCACGATCTCACAGTTCTTGGGATTGAACCCCATATCGGGCTAAATGCTGAGTATGGGGCCTGCTTGGGATTCTCTTCTCTCTCTGCCCCTTCCCCACTTATTCTCTTTCTTTCAAAATAGATGAATAAACATTAAAAAAATCTAGAAAAGGGTATTTTTATTTATTAACTTCTAATGCCCCCATATTACTTTCTTCAGCCAGACCTTGAATTCTCATAGCCATCCAATTCCACCCAACCTGAGGGGAGTTGTGAAGGACCAGAATTCCAAGGAGAAGGAGACATTTACCTGATTGTAGTTAAAATAACTTACTTTGTAAACTTTACAAAACCTGTGACTACATAAGACAGTCTGTGAGCCACACCCAGGGTCTTGAAAAGGGCCAGTGAAAAGTGAAGCTTCCTAAAGCTAAAGCCTCATTTACTTCATGAAAAATTCACCTCTGGCTTTAGGAAGTAGACCTAAAGTCTCTGTCACCTTCCTCCTTTCTATCCCATCAACAGGGCCCTAGTTTAGACCTCCCTTGGGTAACTCCTGAATGATTGAAAATGTTTCCTTGCTGGTCTGTCAATACCTTGGTTTTATCTTCTATCTAATATCTCATTAGTCCACTAATTAAAACCTTCCAATGGTTATTTATCATCTAAGGTCAAATTCCTTAGCAGTTCAGAAAGGCCATTAATATCTGACTCATGCCTCTACATACAGCCTTATTTCTCTATGCTTTGTATTCTTTGTTGTTTCTCCTACTGTGCAGTACTAAAAACTCTTTTCCTTTGTATGTGCCAATTTACCTCTGCTAAATTGCCTTCTTCCCCCAACTTTGTGCATATCCTTCATCTGCTTTACCTAAGGAATGCTTCCTTATTTGTCAAGACTTAGGTTAAATATCACCTCATTGTGGATATTTTTCTAGAACCAAGCTTTGCTCCATGGTGGCCCCCATCCATACCTTCGATGATTTCCTACATCATACCACTACTCCACCTTCTATACATCCTTATAACTCACTTCTCACCCTATATTATAATTAATTCAAATTGTATGTGTGTATTTCCCAAAACTTTAGTTTTGAGAAAGACAAAAAAATATACAGCCCCAGATATCCAGGGAGTTGGTCTGGTATTCATATCTACATCATGTTATTTTCCTATTGCACATAAGCAATCTTACAGAACACAAAACTCAGACAAAGTCCCTCTGAGGCCATTATGAAGTGAGACAAAGCAAGGCCATTTCAATGTTGTCTAAGTATAGATGAAAAACAAGGTCCCTATGCCACCCACAAAATGCCAAACACCTCTCTCTCAGCTATAATGAGTGACTGCAATTTCTTGATCAATTATAACTTTTTCCTTCTATAGTCTTGAGGGTCCTCCCCCTAGATATGATGAATTGGGATACCCAGTTATAGAATTGTCTACATTTTCTGAGAGCATATCAATTCAGCCAACTAGAAACCAAATTATATGATAGATTCTTTGGAACAGCCTCTTGTGAAGATGCCATGGTTCCCTATGGTACATGTTCTTTCTCACTGAAAAGAGTAATAAAACCAATTTGTTTAGCTACAGGTATGCCCCTGGTGGTCTTTGGCTGAAGAGCATTATGGAAATAAAGCTCCACTTAGGTGCACTGAGAGCTTCCTGCCTTGGCCTGGTATGCTTGACTCAGTGATGGCACACACATCTTGGACTTTGTGCCTGTACCTGCACCAGATGCCATGTGCCTTGGCAGGGTGGTGAGTACATGCTGAATCGAACTCCCCTATTTTGCTAAAGCCTTTTCAGCATTAGGTTTATTTGTTTTTCTTAGGAATTAGGTCTTTTGGGATTTTTACTCATCAGAGTATATTTATATTGTTCTTTCATAAAATTGTTTATTAGTATTTACTACCTGTTTGTCTAATCCCCTGTTGTCTGCTTGCCTTGTATCTTAGAAGTTATTTGTCTTTGGAGGGAAAGTCTATAGATCCAGATCTGAGAAATCCATCATCAAGCCATCTCAGGGGCTGAGAAATTGAGGTTTCTTCTCAGTGTTCTTTGAGCAACCTTTGCCCTGGTCACCATCTAAAACCCTGGTAAGAACTTCTTCCTCAGTCTTATTTTTGTATTCTCTCAAAAACTGCACTTATTTAATTTTATCTGCTTGAAACTAGATATTTTCTGTCCCCAATAGATGATGATCGATCTTTACCAAGCTTCAGACACACGCAATCATACAAGAGCCATCCTTATTTTTTATTTTATTTCTTTATTTCTTTATTATGTGAAATTTATTGTCAAATTAGTTTCCATACAACACCCAGTGCTCATCCCAAAAGATGCCCTCCTCAATACCCATCACCAACCCCCCCCTCCCTCCCACCCCCCATCAACCCTCAGTTTGTTCTCAGTTTTTAAGAGTCTCTTATGCTTTGGCTCTCTCTCCCACTCTAACCTCTTTTTTTTTTCTTTTTTTCCTTCCCCTCCCCCATGGGTTTTGTTAAGTTTCTCAGGATCCACATAAGAGTGAAAACATATGGTATCTGTCTTTCTCTGTATGGCTTATTTCACTTAGCATCACACTCTCCAGTTCCATCCACGTTGCTACAAAGGGCCATATTTCATTCTTTCTCAATGTCACGTAGTACTCCATTGTGTATATAAACCACAATTTCTTTATCCATTCATCAGTTGATGGACATTTAGGCTTTTTCCACAATTTGGCTATTGTTGAGAGTGCTGGTTATAGATATTTTGTAATTTTCATTGGTTTCTTCAATATAAACTACACTTCCTCCAGGCTGACCCCTTGCTTTCCTTATATTTTATCACTATTAACTCAAATTATTGTGCATATCTTTCTAACTGGCACAATTTTGCCAACACATTTGAAACCAAAGAGAACACTTTAGAGAATTTTTAATATAGGCAGGATAGTTCACTTGAGCAGCACTTTAGAACAGAAAGGAAACAAAATCCCTACTGTTTCATGATCTACTTTCTTTAAATGGTATAAGGCTTCCGAATGCAATTTAGGTCCAAAATTTGCCTCCCTAAAATATTCTTTAGCTAAAGCTAATGAAAAATATGAGACACTGTCTCTCTAAACAGTATTTTTAAACAATATTCAGGATTGGCTACTATTGACATTTCCAAAGACCTTCATAATTTGTTATTGATGGTTTGAAGTCAGAAATTAAAGAATATGGTTGTAAATAAAAAAAATTGCCTGGCAAATCACCTGTTGCATGACCTTCAATATTTGAGAATTTTTCACAGGCTTTAGCAACAAAAAATTTTTTCAAAGCCCTCACAAGGGAATTGCCTTATTTGTCTAGAAGAGACATCATTTTGTTTAAGTGAGTGTGGGCTTTTTGATCAGATGACTTGATAAAATTCTCAAGGACTCACATTATGTCAAAACCAGCTGCACGACACTCTCTTTTGTATGTGTATATGTCAAACTATTTTTGTTGTTGTTTTTTAAAATTTAATTAATTAATTAATTTATTTATTTTTAATTTACATCCAAATTAGTTAGCTTATAGTGCAACAATGATTTCAGGAGTAGATTCCTTAGTTCCCTTTACCCATTTAGCCCATCCCCCCTCCCACAACCCCTCCAGTAACCCTCAGTTTGTTCTCCATATTTATGACTCTCTTCTGTTTTGTCCCCCTCCCTGTTTTTATATTACTTTGGTTTACCTTCCCTTATGTTCATCTGTTTTGTCTCTTAAAGTCCTCATATGAGTGAAGTCATATGATTTTTTCTCTTTCTCTGACTAATTTCACTTAGCATAATACCCTCCAGTTCCATCCACATAGTTGAAAATGGCAAGATTTCATTATTTTTGATTGCCGAGTAATACTCCATTATATATATATACCACACCATCTTTATCCATTCATCCATCAATGGACATTTGGGCACTTTCCATACTTTGGCTATTGTTGATAGTGCTGCTATAAACATTGGAGTGCATGTGTCCCTTTGAAACAGCACACCTGTATCCCTTGGATAAATGCCTAGTAGTGCAATTGCTGGGTCGTAGGGTAGTTCTATTTTTAATTTTTTGTGGAACCTCCATACTGTTTTCCAGAGTGGCTGCACCAGCTTACATTCCCATATGTCAAACTCTTTTTAAAAATGCATCTCAACTTGCTTCCCATTCCTTATAGAAGAAGATAATTAGCTATTTGTCTGAAGAGTGTTTCCTCACATCTTTTTGTCCTACTCTTTTCCCCTTTCTTGAGAAACTTTACAGATCAACTGAAAAAAAAAAAAGGTCATTCAATTGTTATGTATATACTCCAGGAATATTTAGCTCAGATCAACAGTCAAAATTGTCTAAAAAAGAAAGAAAAAAGTTACCAAAATATGTTCTCTTTGTGGACACTGAAAACTATATTTACATAATAGCCTTTGTGACTCTAGATAGGAGATAAGAAGAAAAGGTTTCAGTTTCAAAATAGAAGGAAACCTTGGCATGATTCAGCATCCTTAACAATTAGTTCACCATGAACAACATCACAACAATGTTTTGGATTGTTCAAAATCAAGGTTAAATTTCTTGTGATTCAAACTTTCTACATTGATTTTGTAAGTTAAGTTTCCAGTACTTCAATAATTTTTAATTAAAAAATTTATGTATAAACTTGAACTTAATTAAATATAGTGATAATGTTTATGTATTTTATATGAATACATTTTAATTTTAGAATAGTATTAGATGTACATAAAGGTTGTGAAGATAGCACATAATATGCCATATATCCTGTAGCCAGTTTCCCTGATTTATTAGCCTCTTATATTAGTCTGGTATGCTTATCACAATTAATGAACCAGTTTTGGTATATTATTATCAACTAATGTCCATATTTTGTTCATATTGCCTTGGTTTTTGCCTGATTTCCTTTACCTGTTTCAGGATCTCATCTGGGGCACCACCTTACACTGAGTCATTGTATCTCCTTAGGTTCTTTGCGTTTTGACAAGTTCCCAGACTTTCTTGTTTTTGATGACCTTGACAGTTTTGAGGAGTACTCATCAGATGTTTTGCAGAATGCCCTTCAGTTGAGATTCAACTGATATTTTTCTCATGATTAGATTTGACATATGGGTTTTTAAATGGAAGAGGTAAAATGCCTCCATTCCCATTACATCATATCAAGGGTACATATTATCAGCTGTTGATCTTAACCTTGATCAGCTGGCTGAGGGAGATTTGCCAGGTTTCTTTACTATAAAGTTATTATTCCTGCCCCCCCCCCACCTTGGCATATTGTACTGAAGGGATTCAGAACAAGTCTTTCCAAACCGTGCCACTTTGACATGTGGACAATTTTGAGCTGATGGCAATCAAGGCCCAGCAGACTCAATAAAAGCTATTAGCTCTCCCTTAAACTACCTGAAAGAATTTAGATAGGGGGCCTGGCTGGGAAAGAGAGCTATTACCAAGAGATATGTTTTTTATATAAATGACCTATTTGTATAGCAGGATTAATGTCTAATTACCAAACATCTGCTCTTCTTATTGTCCTGTGAATCACCCTTCTCCCTTTGAAATCTAAGGTCTCTATCTCATTTCTTAGCACAACATGACATACAAACCTCAATTACCTGGCTTGTCCTTGGGTCTCATATTCTTAAGGGACCCCTATATGTATGTAATTAAATTTGTTTTTCTCCTGTTAATCTGTCTTATTTTAATTTGATTATTAGACCTACCAAAGAATGGACAGCACTCTTTGGAAGGAAGTCATAATGCCCAGCCTTCACTTAATGAAAGGACAGTTATGTTCTACCTTCCTTAATGGGGAGTATCTGCATAAATTCTTTGAAATTCTTCTTCAAAGGAAATTAGCTTATTATTCCATATTAATTAATTAATTAATTAGTTAGTTAATGTGTGTGTATCTGTATCTTAACACTTCTTGTTTTTTGGCACAGTAAGATGCTCCAGACTCATCTTGTATATTCCCTGTCTCAAGAATAAGCCATTTCTTGAAGGAGTCCTTGGAGAATGGTATTAGAAATCAAGATCTGGGTGCTGGGTGTGCTCATTGCTACTGGGATGTCATTTCTTCTAGGTCATCCTGGCTGAAAGAGCAAGGAAATTTATGTGTGTACATATACTATATGTCTATATTTATAGATACTAACAGATCTATAAATATTTCTATATGTGCCTCTCTATGTGAAGCTAAACACGAGTTCATACTGATGTCTCTAGCTCTAATCTGTTACCTACAGATTATTCTAGCCTTATACCCATGCTTATATGTAACATTCTGCTTTAACAGTGAGAAACCTGACACTTAGCATTCACCATCTACTTTCTTTTCAATTCCATATATGTGTATAGTAGTTTCAGATGTGTTAACCCATATCCTGAAATAAAATTTCCATCTACAGTGCAATGCTTATGCACAGATCCTTTGCCTTTAGTCTTATATACTCATTTCTAAAACTACTTAGGTCTACACTTTTTGTCCCTGCTCTCTTCTGTGAGGTTGTGTCATGCACTTGTAATACAGTTAGATCCTTTTGTTACAGCCTGCATTCCATTTTAAGGGGCCTTGACTTCCCAATTGATTTTTAAACATTTCCACATATACACTTCCTCTTTGTGTTGTAAAGTTCTATGCTTTTTGACAAATGCATAGATTTATGTATTTACCATTATGGTATCATACAGAATAGTTTCACTACCCTAGAAGAGCCTTGGTAATTCAACCATCTTCCCTCTCCAATTTCTTGGCAACTACTGTTTGTTGTCTCTACAGTTTTGCCTTTTGCAGAATGTTCTAAGAATGGAATCACATAATATATGGTCTTTTCAGACTGACTTCTTTTATTTAGCAATGTACATTGAAGATTTACATGTTTTTGTGTAGCTTGATAGCTTATTTCTATTTATCACTGAATAATATTTCATTGTACCCCATCCAAAGTTTGTTTATCCATTCACCTAGGACATCTTGGTTGCTTCCACTTTTGGCCATTATAAATAGCTATACACATTTATAGGTAGGTTTTTGTGTGGGTATAAGTCTTCAGCTCAGTTGGGTAAATAATGAGGAGTACAATTGTTAGATCACATGGTAAAAGTATGTTTGGCTTTGTAGGAAACTGATAGACGATCTTCCAAAAGGACTGTATTGTTTTGCATTTCCACTGAGCAATGAATGAGAGTTCCGTTTGCTCCATATCTGTGCCAGCAACTGATTTTATTACCTTTTTGGATTTAATTCATTCTAATAGATGTGTTGTGGTATCTCGTTGCTGTTTTAGTTGACATTTCCCTAATGACAAATGATGATGAATACCTTTTTGTATGCTTATTTATAATTTGTGTAGATTCTTTGGTTATATTCTGATCTTTTGCCCCATCAGCATTCAATGATCTCATTACTATGGCAGAAGGATGTTCTTGCCTTATTGCACATATGTGATTTTATGTGTTATTTCTTACTCTGTTAATAGCCTCCAGCGGACCAAGCCAGGGCCTGCCACATTTGATCTGACAATCAAATGACGCAGGCAGAAAATTTTGAAACCATGTGTAGTTATAAAAATAAAAACTTACCCACACCTCCATCCAGGAATAGCCACCTTAACCAATTAGTCACAACTCCTTCTGGCCTGTTTTCTCCTGTGGGATTATTCTTTTTTACAATTTTTTTTTTATGTTGGACATTTAACTTATTTTCAACTTTTTCTAATCTTAAATCATGCTGAAACAAACCACATGATTCATAAATCTTTCACCTCATTTCAGATGAAACCCCAGAATTAGAATTATTATATAAAATTTTAACAGCCCCTTAAAGTTCTTTGATACACACATTTTTCCCCCCACAAAATTGCTAACATTTTATTTCCACTGGAAGGGACTGAGAATGCTCATCCATTATACTCCTACCAGCACTAAGGTCAGTGTTTTTCATCTTTGTCAGGCTGTCAGCCCAACCATGGTATTTTATGTTAATTTAAATGAATTTAATTTAATAGGAAGTTTGAAAAATTTTTTTCTTATAGTTGAAAATAGTTTCCTATGAGTTTTTGTACAGTACTCATTTGTGGTCTCAGTGATGATTTACTTCAGTCTGAGTCATAGCCACAAACTGCTTCTATAGCAATCTTGGATGTGTTTTCTTCATTAGGAATCAAAACCAAGGGAGGGTGTGGAAAACAGAGCCCAGTTTTAAGCTCAGACAAAGCTCAACACCACAGCCTCTCCATGTACTATGGTTTGAAATGAGGTAATGGCTAACTCTTTGACCCCTCTGTTTCTTCATTTGTCGACTGGAAGCATCACCTATGCTTCACAGGGCTTTCGTAAGGATGACATGAAATAATACATGTGACAGGCTTTCTTCTTTACAGCTCTTTGCCCAGAATTTCCTGGGGATTTAGCTGTTGTGTAAATCTACTCATTGCTGTAAACAGGAAATTTATTTTTATTTTTATTTTTTTATTATTATTTTTCAATATATGAAATTTATTGTCACATTGGTTTCCATACAACACCCAGTGCTCATCCCAAAAGGTGCCCTCCTCAATACCCATCACCCACCCTCTCCTCCCTCCCACCCCCCATCAATCCTTAGTCTGTTCTCAGTTCTCAACAGTCTCTTATGCTTTGGCTCTCTCCCACTCTAACCTTTTCTTTTTTTTTTCCCCTCCCCCATGGGTTTCTGTTAAGTTTCTCAGGATCCACATAAGAGTGAAACATATGGTATCTGTCTTTCTCTGTATGGCTTATTTCACTTAGCATCACACTCTCCAGTTCCATCCACGTTGCTACAAAGGGCCATATTTCATTCTTTCTCATTGCCACGTAGTACTCCATTGTGTATATAAGCCACAATTTCTTTATCCATTCATCAGTTGATGGACATTTAGGCTCTTCCCATAATTTGGCTATTGTTGAGAGTGCTGCTATAAACATTGGGGTACAAGTGCCCCTATGCATCAGTACTCCTGTATCCCTTGGGTAAATTCCTAGCAGTGCTACTGCTGGGTCATAGGGTAGGTTTATTTTTAATTTTTTGAGGAACCTCCACACGGTTTTCCAGAGTGGATGCACCAATTTGCATTCCCACCAACAGTGCAAGAGGGTTCCCGTGTAAACAGGAAATTTAATATTTATAAAAAGGCATGTTAAATGCAAGAGATGAGGTTGGCATAAAGAGTGCATAAAGGTGGGGCGCCTGGGTGGCTCAGTCGGTTGAGTGTCCGACTTCAGCTCAGGTCACGATCTCGCGGTCCGTGAGTTCGAGCCCCGCTCGGGCTCTGGGCTGATGGCTCAGAGCCTGGAGCCTACTTCCGATTCTGTGTCTCCCTCTCTCTCTGCCCCTCCCCCGTTCATGCTCTGTCTCTCTCTGTCTCAAAAATAAATAAAACGTTAAAAAAAAAAAATTAAAAAAAAAAGTGCATAAAGGAAATTGGTATAGGGTTTAGGCAGTGGAATATATCTGGGTATATACTTTTTGTTTCTTTGTTGAAGGATCAACTTTGAGGAACTGCAGTTTACAGATTATATATATAAATATATAAAACACTTCATCCTTCTGTCTCAAGAAAGGCTTAATAGTTTGTAAGCTTGTTTCCTGCATGAAAAAAAGTAGATTTACCTACATGGGTTTACCACTTCTTGACAGACTCTAAGTGATCTGGCAGCTGAGAGCAGGTACAGACTCATAAACAGACAGAAAAAAAAAAAACAAAAAAACAATATGCTTATGGGGAATTATGCTACAAGTAAACATGAATGAAACAGAACTGGCAGATAAACCATTTGACAGTTTTAACAAAAAAATTATCCTTTAGAAGAGATTCAATTAGAGCACAAAAATGACTTTCTCAAATTTAACTTTTATAGAAAAATTGGAAAAAAGTTTAACAATTAAAACAAATGTACCAAAAGAATAGAAATAGTGAAAGTATTTCAGTAGTTTCAGAAAATATAACAAGCAAATAATTCTGCAGTCCAAAGACATAAAAATAGTCAAAAGAGAGATGGTAATTAAATTATAAAGAAAATTTTCTGCAATAATAAAGTTTTATCACCAAAAACTGAATATCTACATGGAAAAGAATGGAATTGGACCTCTTGTCTTATTTTTTTTTTTTAATTTTTTTTTCTTTTCAACGTTTTTATTTATTTTTGGGACAGAGAGAGAGACAGAGCATGAACGGGGGAGGGGCAGAGAGAGAGGGAGACACAGAATCGGAAACAGGCTCCAGGCTCCGAGCCATCAGCCCAGAGCCTGACGCGGGGCTCGAACTCACGAACCGCGAGATCGTGACCTGTCTGAAGTCGGACGCTCAACCGACTGCGCCACCCAGGCGCCCCATGGACCTCTTGTCTTATACCATACACAAAAATCAACTCAAAATGGATTAAGCACTTAAACATAAGACCTGAAAATTTAAAACTCCTAGAAGAAACAAAGGAGAAAATCTTCATGACATTGTTTTTTGGCAATGATATCATGGATATGTCACAAAAAAACACAGGTACCAAAAACAAACATAAACAAGTGGGACCACATCCAACTAAAAAGCTTCTGCATAGCAAAGGAAACAATCAATGGAGTGAAAAGGCAATTTATAGAATGAGAAAAAATATTTGCAAGCCATATACTTGATAAGGGATTAATATCCAAAATATATAAGAAGTTCCTATAACTCATCAGTAAAAACAATAAAAACCCAATTTAAAAATGGACAAAGGACCTGAATAGACATTTCTCCAAAGAAGATATACAAATGGCTAACTGGTACATGAAAAACATCACTAACTATGAGGAAATGCAAATCAAAACCACAATGAGATATTATTTCACACCTATCAGGATGGCTATTATCAAAAATACAAAAGACAATATTGGTGAAGATGCAGAAACCTTGCATACTGTTGGTGGGAATGCAAAATGGTGCAACCATTATGGAAAATAGTATTAAAGTTCCTCAAAAACTTAAAAGTAGAACTACCACATGACCCCACCATCCCTCTACTAGGTATTTATCCAAAATAATTGAAATAAGAATCTCAGAGATATTTGTACTCCTATGTTCATTGAAGCATTACTCACAATAGCTAAAACATGGAAAGAACTTAAGTCACCATGAGCAGATGAATAAAGAAAATGTGGTAATAAAAATATAATGGAATATTATTCAACCTTAAAAAAGAAGAAAATTCTGCAATATGAGAATGGAAATACTGAGGATATTATGCTAAATGAAAGAAACCAATTATAAAAAGATAAATACTACATTCCACTTATATGAAATATCTAAAGTAGTATATTTATGGAATCAAGAATAAAATGGTGGTTGCCAAGGGCTGGGGAGGGGGGGATGGGGAGTTACTAGTCAACAGGCACAAAGTTTCAGTCAAGCAACATAAGTTCTAGAGATGTTCTGTACAAAATTGAGACTGGATTCAACGATAATGAATAATGAATTTCATGTTAAATATTATTTTGACAATAAATTAAATAATAAATAAATAAATAAATACTTGAGTCTGCAGATTAAAAAAACTCACTGGGTAGAGAAAAGATTAATTAAAAAAATAAAGAGATGCTTTAGACACATCCTTTTTGAAATCTGGCACTTGAGTATAAAGAAAAAATTGTTTCAATTTCCAAAATGTAAAAAACAAACACAACTGAAATTAAAATAGCATCAGACCTGTCTTCTTTGGCACTGGACCTCAGAGATAGTGGAATAATACCTACAGAATACTAAAATAATAGTGTTTAGGCCCAAAAATGTATTCCCAATTAA
Organism: Puma concolor; assembly: GCF_028749965.1. Taxonomy (NCBI): domain Eukaryota; kingdom Metazoa; phylum Chordata; class Mammalia; order Carnivora; family Felidae; genus Puma; species Puma concolor. The sequence continues at coordinate 124,052,882 of NC_141672.1, read as the reverse complement.
AATTCCATTCACTTGTCAGAGTTAAAGATGACACTTTTGTATGTACATTGAATTAGAATATATCACCTGCCAGGTGCCCCCTTTATGAAGAAACGTTTAAAGTGTTCATGAGTGATACAAAAGGAAGCGTGAACATATGGAAATATTACCAAGTTGGGACCTTGGGCACTCAGAACAATAAAAATTGACTGGGGCCAAATGGATGTTCCAGACAAGGCTTTTTATTGGGGCTTATGTTTGAGCACAAGAAAGAAAAGCACAAAGGAAAGGATCATTCAAGCTGGCTCCCCAACGTTTTTAAAGGACTAAGGAGGGAAAGGACTGACTTTTAAGCATGTAGAGGTGGGGATTTCTTGGAGCTTGAGCACCTAACAATCATGCTTTTTACTGTTGCATGTCTAATTAGTGTGTTGAAACTCTACCCCTGGGCTTGAATTTTAGTATTATGATGAGGGAGAAAGTTCTGAAAGGTGAGTGCTGGAGTCCACCTTGGCACACATGGATTTGGTTCTGTCTTTGCTAGTCTTGGCTAGTCATAGTCCAGTCCTTCCTTTAGGTAAGCATCCTGCTTCCACATTCCTGAAAAATATATTACTTAAGGGGCATAGGGTTTCAGCTATCAAGAATGCTGGATTTTATACTTAGGGTTGTGGGACCCAGGTCCAGTCCCTGCTTGCCTCAGAAAGATAGACTCTCTTCTTGGATAAGAAGAATTAGTATCGTGATGATATTGATTATCACAATAGTAATTTATACATTTAGCATAATTGCAATAAAATACCAACAGAATATGTTTGTGGGAACCAGACAAGCCAATTAAAAAGTTTGTATTAAGAAATAAACAAATAATTGCCAAGAAAATTATAAGCAAGCTGTACCAGAATTTAAAACATATTTTATGATTTCATAATTAAAAGAGTGTAATGCATGCCTTGAACAGAAAAATAAATGGAAAAAATAGAAAGTACCCAAATAGACTAAATTCATTTGGCCAAGTTAGAATAAAAATTGGTAGGGAATATATTTATAAATGGATTGGGAAAAACTGCACATCCAAGTAGATTTATATGCCTCCTTTACATCTTTACCAAGATAAATTAAAAGTATATTAAATATTTAAATCTAAAAACCCAAGCAAGAAAATACCTCAATAAAATATGAGAGAACATTGATAGGGAGTACGGAATATCTTTTTAAGTATGATACAAAATTATAGCAGCATAAGAATAGAGATTGCTGGGGGAGGAGGGAATGGAGGGAGAGTATTCATTCAATGGATACAGAGTTTCTGCCTGGGAATGAGACAGGGAAACTGATGGAACCCCATGAAAGAAATAGCTGTTTTCTTTCTCTTTTTTTCTTTTGCTTCTTTCTGGCTGTTCTTGCTAGGACCTGCATCCCCACCCGACTCTACATGTGCCTTGCAATGCAAATAGCATATGTCCTCCTTGTGAGGGACAAAGAGATAATGCTGTCTTTTGAGTCTTCCAGCACAATAGATGATATCTAAGGAATGATGGGGCAAGGCCAGCATGTGCTTACTCCAGACCACTGGTGCTGGATATCTCAGGGACAAGATCCCTGACTTCAGGGGATGAATGGCTTAATGAAGGACACCTGGACCCTGTCCTTGTTCTGACCAGTTCCTGGATACCTGAGAGGACATATAAACCAGATCACAATCACCAATAAAAACCCCAGACTCCAGGCAAAGGGGGAGATTCCCTCCTTTCCTTTCCGAGTCTCCCAGACACTCAATTCGTCTGTATCTACTCTCTCTATATCTTCAATGAACTCTGCTTTCACCTCTTACTGGCTCATGTTTGATTTCCACCCTGTGTGAAGCCAAGAACCCTCTTGGCTGGTCCTACGGGACCCCCTCCCCTCCACCTTGGTCCTTGGACCTGGCCTCCTAGCATCAGGAAGTTGAAAAAGTTTTGGAGATGGCTATTGGTGATGGTTGCACAACAAAGTAAATGTACTTAATGCTATAGAAACTATAATTAAAAATGGTTAAGATGGTTTTAAGTTGTGTGTACTTTACACAATAAAAAATTATAGCAACATAAAATAAAAGTAACTTAAAGAAATCAATAAACCACTCATCATCATAAACAAAGTCAGAAAGCAAATAATCTGGGAAGGTTTTATTCAATTTATATCACAGGAGAATATAAATTTTCTTAACATATAATGAGCAGCTTCAATCACCAAATCCTTAACAGAGCAACAGAAAAATAGAAAAAAAAATAAGTTTTTCAGGAAAGGAAATACAAATTACTCCTATATATGTGAATAGATAGTGAATTGAAATCATAATGCCACCTTCCTTTAGATTGCCAAAGATTAAGATAGTTGATACCATGCTTTGTCCTCAAGAGTACAGGGACATAGGGCACTTGCATATGATGATGCTGGGGATAACACAATTTGGCCATAACTACTGTTAAAAAGAAAACCATAGACCCAAAATAGGGTGTCACTTGTGTTAAGACCCCAAGTCAGTAAACTAAAACATAATACCTAACCTAATTGCAGTTTCAACCCACCCCTTGTCATGAAGTGTAGTCTTAACCTGTCAGTTGGGAATTTTCTGGTCAATCGGTCACATGGGCCCTCTCTATCCCCTAAAAGAAGATGCAAAAAAGTAATCTGCAAAAAACAAAACAAAACCCAAAAATACCCAAACCAAAACAAAACAAAAACAAAACAAAACAACAAACAAAAACAATAACAAAAAAAAACCACCTTGTCCTTCCCCCTAAGGGAAGGTGATCTTGCATGGAACAATCCTTTCTTTTCTTTTGCTTGTATCTTTCTTGCCCCACCTTCCTTCCTATAAAAACCTTACAGTTGGTACAACCCCTCAGAGCTCCCTTCTACTTCTAGATGAGATGTTGCCTAAGTCGTGAATTGTTTAATAAAGTCAGTTAGATATTCAGATTTGCTCAGTTGGATTTTGTTTTCTAACATGCTAAAATTTAAGAAGCATAATCCTTGTCCAACAATTGCACTGCTAGAAATATAGCCTGTAGGTTTACTCACACATGCGCAAGTGGAAAATATATGGGGGCATTCATTTCGGCATTGTTTGCTGTAAAAACATTGGGGAAAATAATTAAATAAAAAAAGATACAACTGCTAAAAAGAATGAGACACTGATATATGAGCCACTATAAACTGAACTTCAGAATTTATCATTAAGAGAACAAAGTGAGGTGCAGAACAGTGCAACCTGCTATTCACTGAAAGAGCACATAAAGATGAATGTGGTTGTTAAGCATCAACTCTTTCTGGAAATAAATATAAGGAACTAGTGGCAGTAAGTATATAGAAAAGGAAACTGGGAATATGGGGAAAGGATGGGTGGGTTATATATTTTCCTTTTGTATCAGTTTCCCATGGCACCATAATAAGTTATCACAGACTTTTTGGCTTAAAACAACAGAAATTTATTCTTCCATAGTTCTGGAGGCTAGAACCTGAAATCAGCAAGCTTGATATCAAAGTGTTGGCAGGGCTAGGCGTTCTCTGAAGGCTCTAGGGGATGATCTCCTTGCCTCTTTCAGCTTCTTGTGGCCCCAGGTTCCTTGGGGGCCACATAATCAGGTCTTTACCTCTGTCTTAACCTGACCTTGTTCCCTCTGTGACTCAGATGTCCTCTCCTCTTGTTATAAAGACACCAATCAATGGATTTGGGTCTGATCCTAATCCTGACCCAGGATGATTTTGTCTTGAAATCCTAAAAAGATCTGCAATGATCCTGTGAAGGTCACATTCGGAAGTTTTGGATGGAATAAATTTTTAAGGAACACTGTTCAACTCAATACACTTGTGTATACTCTTCTGAATCTTGTGAAATTTGCACTATGTATATTTATCACTTATTCAAAATAAATAAATTAGATAATTAAAAACTATCAACAACACAAGTCCTATTTATACACGTGAATATATGATGGAATTTGTTTACACGTATAAGTGTATTTATATTTTTTATAAGGTATAATGAACAAAATTTTAGAGTGGTACCCACCAAGTTAAAATCGGCTATCTGATGGAGGGACTAGAGGTTAAAATGAGAAGGGGGATGGAGAGCTCATGCCCATGTTCTCTGTAGGTCTCTGTAATGATTTACTGGATACAACACATAATTTATACTGTAATTTTTGGGAGAGACATTTTATGAAAGATTATATTTTCAAATAAATGTATTTGAATGCTAAGATTTAAAGAGATACATCCTTTTAGTTTAGAATAAACTCCTCTACTGAATTTTAAAATGACAATAAGATTGCTACTGTTTTTATCAGCAACAAGTTATTTGAGAAGTAGAAACACAGAGGTGACTTTCTAATCTTGCATACTAAAAGTAAATTTTGTTATATTGCTCAGCTAAAAGGCCATGTGTGACCATTGCCCTGACTTTGTGAACACTGAGAGATGGCAAGAGATAAGAGGTTTGGGTGCTCCAGCTATTATGGTAGAGGAGAGGAAAGTTTTCCTTGACCCTCTTAGGGCCCCTGGCTGGGTCTAAAAAATATACCACCAATAAAGACAGATTAACAGGAGAAAAGCCTACACATGTTATTGAATTGTTAAATGTACCTGAGAGCCTTCACAAGGGAATGAATGCCTGAAGAAGTGGCCAGAGCTGGAAGTTTTTTATATCTTTTAGATACAGAAACACTATTACAGTAAAACCTTGGTTTGCAAGCATAATTCATTTTGGAAACACATTTGTAATCCAAAGCACTCGTATATGAAAGCAAATTTCAAGAATCATTGTCTCAGTTGTGATCATGTGATGTTTGATGTCACGTATTACTCATATTGCAAGATTTCACTACTTTATCAAGTTAAAATTTATTAGAAATATTTGCTTGTCTTGCAGAACACTCGCAGAACAAGTTAGTCACAATCCAAGGTTTTACTGTATTTGTAAACAACTGACAAGACAAAGGGGATTGTGGTAAAGGGAGTAAAAGGTGAAAAAAGTAAGTAGGAAGATAACAGTTAGTTTTACATGGTTTGTTTGTACCTCTCTCTTGGCCCTCAGTTCACCATCTCTGCTGTTGAGAATGTCTTCTCTCCTTCCGGTACAGGGAGGGCACCTTTCACTTGGGAGATTTATAACCTGTTTCAGGTCATGGCAGGGAGGTCTTCTTGCTTTTGCCATTTTCTCAAATTCCTTCAGCTTAGGAATCCAATAGGCCAAAGTACAGTATTTTGGGTAGCATTTCCTAAACCCCATCAACTGGCACAGTGAAGATTTACCATCTGTGCTGGGAGTGGGGATACATGAGCGCTGTCATGGCAGAATAATCAGGTGGTGGATAGACAGATGTGGGACAGGACAAGAAAGTTAGGGACCCCACAGTTCATAAGGTAGCCTACTCTTGGAGGGAAAACATAGCAGGTGAAAATCCCCCAGTGACTATTTTCAATACAAATCTATCCCTGGCAAAAGAACTCTGAAATATACCCTATGTTCATCTAATGTTGTTTCTGAATAGAAAATATAGTCTCTCCTTCTCTCCAACACAGGTCTTCAGGGGTTTACACTCATTACTGCTCAACATTACAGGAGCACTGGCCTACTCTATCGTGGAGGGTTTCACTCCCTCTGGGAGTGGGCAGAACAAGCTGGAGGGCCAAATGCTGCTCCTTTGGGAGAGCATTCCTGGCCTGCCCCCTGAAGCGTACTCAGTCTGAACGTGGAATACTATCGTATAAACCAGATGGAGATTACAGGGCTTGTTCAATCCTCGAGAAGGAGAAAAGGGGACTGCTTGTAAACCTTTCTTCTGGAGTTTAGTTTGTATTGAAAACTCAGGGAGCTCAAACACAGCTTGTACCCAGGAGAATGCCATTGCTGGAGCAAACTCTTTGTAAGGCCATCCTTTGGGGGAACTACTTTCAACACCACATTTTCCTTCTTCAGAGAAGAAGTCCCACCAGGAGCTGAAGGAGGCCAAGAACCTTGGCAAGGATGTGAGGGTGCACAGTGTGGTGTTTGTCAGGAAAGTGGACACTCCTGAGGCTGTAAATGTGAATGTCCACTGTACTGCAAACAACCACAGAGTTTCTGATGACCTTATATGTTGTAGTGCCCCAAAAAGATGGTGCAGAATACACCTTGCCTTGCCAAGATTTAGAAATGTTTGGCTTATGGGGACCAGGTGCAGTTATCTTCCTCTTCACACAGTGCGATGGAAATAATTATTTTGTGGGCTTTTATTTTTCCCTTGGGTTATAAAACTGTAGCTAGAACCATAGTAGGGATACTGTGTTGCCTCCTGGAGGAGGCAGGTTGTAGGGTAATAAATCAGAGTGCTGACTGCTAGAGATGACTTCTGGTGTGGGTGCTGGCACACTCGCCTCCTTGCTATGTTTAGTGATACTTAGGGGTGTGGCTGGAAGAGATGGGACAGTTTTCAAAATGACTCTTCATGTTCTTATTGGCATAAATGCACTTCCTGTTTATTTAAGTTGCATGTAAATGGTGAAAAGGATCCATGCTATTTTTTTTTTCTTCTAGAAGAAGGAAATGCCTTAGATTACATACTTTTCCGTTGCCGCCTTCCCAAGCAGCCCAATTTTCAATACTATTCTTCCTTTAAAATGTTTACTTTTCAGTGTGGGTTATCAAAAACAGATAGGAGGTTCACATTTCATGGTTAGCTACTGTATATCTCTTGCAGAAATAAAATAGGATGCACAGGAGTTGCCAATATATCCTATGGTTCTCAAACCAATCTTTATTTTTATTGAACTAAATTTGCACATAAGTCATTTATAACATATTAATCCTCTCTGTTTTGATGCTCCTGTGTGCTGTTTGTTTCCTTTATTACTTGTGTCTACCCTAATTTATTGTTGATTTTGTTTGCCAAAAGTTTGTTTTATTGGTGGTTTCATATCATATTTTTTTGGTGATGCTGATCATCTGAACATTTTGTGTGTTGGTCTATTTTATTGAATTAAATTGTTTATGTCTTTAACAATGTTTCTCCTAATTTCTTATGTTAATTGTCTTGTTCACTTATCTAGATTCTTGAGTGGAAGGCTTAATTCAATTTATTTTAATCTGTCTTTGAATCTACTCAATGCATTTAAGAATGTGTTTTTCAGAATAGGGAGGAAGATGGCGGCGTAGGAGGACGCTGGGCTCACCGCGCGTCCTGCTGATCACTTAGATTCCACCTACACCTGCCTAAATAACCCAGAAAACCACCAGAGGATTAGCAGAACAGAGTCGCCGGAGCCAAGCGCAGACGAGAGGCCCACGGAAGAGGGTAGGAAGGGCGGCGAGGCGGTGCGCGCTCCACGGACTGGCGGGAGGGAGCCGGGGCGGAGGGGCGGCTCGCCGGCCAAGCAGAGCCCCCGAGTCTGGCTTGCAAAAAGCGGAGGGGCCTGACGGACTGTGTTCCGACAGCAAGCGCGACTTAGCGTCGGGGAGGTCATAAGTTAACAGCTCTGCTCAGAAAGCGGGAAGGCTGGAGGACAAAGGGAAGGAGAGCTGCTGAGCCCCCGGACGACAGAGGTCAGTTTGGTGGGGAACAAAGGCGCTCGCCAGCGCCATCTCCCCCGCCCATCCCCCAGCCAAAATCCCAAAGAGAACCAGTTCCTGCCAGGGAACTTGCTCGCTCCGCGCGCAAACACCCAACTCTGCGCTTCTGCGGAGCCAAACCTCTGGCAGCGGATCTGACTCCCTCCTGCTGCCACAGGGCCCCTCCTGAAGAGGATCACCTAAGGAGAAGCAAGCTAAGCCTGCCCCTCCTGCCCCCGTGCACCTTGCCTACCCACCCCAGCTAAGACGCCAGATCCCCAGCATCACAAGCCTGGCAGTGTGCAAGTAGCCCAGACAGGCCACCCTACCCCACAGTGAATCCCGCCCATAGGAGAGGGGAAGAGAAGGCACGCACCAGTCTGACTGTGGCCCCAGCGGTGGGCTGGGGGCAGACATCAGGTCTGACTGCGGCTCCGCCCACCAACTCCAGTTATACACCACAGCACAGGGGAAGTGCCCTGCAGGTCCTCACCACGCCAGGGACTATCCAAAATGACCAAGCGGAAGAATTCCCCTCAGAAGAATCTCCAGGAAATAACAACAGCTAATGAGCTGATCAAAAAGGATTTAAATAATATAACAGAAAGTGAATTTAGAATAATAGTCATAAAATTAATCACTGGGCTTGAAAACAGTATAGCGGACAGCAGAGAATCTCTTGCTACAGAGATCAAGGGACTAAGGAACAGTCACGAGGAGCTGAAAAACGCTTTAAACGAAATGCATAACAAAATGGAAACCACCACGGCTCGGATTGAAGAGGCAGAGGAGAGAATAGGTGAACTAGAAGATAAAGTTATGGAAAAAGAGGAAGCTGAGAAAAAGAGGGATAAAAAAATCCAGGAATATGAGGGGAAAATTAGAGAACTAAGTGATACACTAAAAAGAAATAATATACGCATCATTGGTATCCCAGAGGAGGAAGAGAGAGGGAAAGGTGCTGAAGGGGTACTTGAAGAAATAATAGCTGAGAACTTCCCTGAACTGGGGAAGGAAAAAGGCATTGAAATCCAAGAGGCACAGAGAACTCCCTTCAGACGTAACTTGAATCGATCTTCTGCACGACATATCATAGTGAAACTGGCAAAATACAAGGATAAAGAGAAAATTCTGAAAGCAGCAAGGGGTAAACGTGCCCTCACATATAAAGGGAGACCTATAAGACTCGTGACTGATCTCTCTTTTGAAACTTGGCAGGCCAGAAAGAATTGGCACGAGATTTTCAGTGTGCTAGATAGAAAAAATATGCAGCCGAGAATCCTTTATCCAGCAAGTCTGTCACTTAGAATAGAAGGAGAGATAAAGGTCTTCCCAAACAAACAAAAACTGAAGGAATTTGTCACCACTAAACCAGCCCTACAAGAGATCCTAAGGGGGACCCTGTGAGACAAAGTACCAGAGACATCACTACAAGCATAAAACATACAGACATCACAATGACTCTAAACCCATACCTTTCTATAACCACACTGAATGTAAATGGATTAAATGCGCCAACCAAAAGACATAGGGTATCAGAATGGATAAAAAAACAAGACCCATCTATTTGCTGTCTACAAGAGACTCATTTTAGACCTGAGGACACCTTTAGATTGAGAGTGAGGGGATGGAGATCTATTTATCATGCTACTGGAAGCCAAAAGAAAGCTGGAGTAGCCATCCTTATATCAGACAAACTAGACTTTAAATTAAAGGCTGTAACAAGAGATGAAGAAGGACATTATATAATAGTGACAGGGTCTATCCATCAGGAAGAGCTAACAATTATAAATGTCTATGCGCCGAATACCGGAGCCCCCAAATATATAAAACAATTACTCATAAACATAAGCAACCTTATTGATAAGAATGTGGTAATTGCAGGGGACTTTAACACCCCACTTACAGAAATGGATAGATCAACTAGACACACGGTCAATAAAGAAACAAGGGCCCTGAATGAGACATTGGATCAGATGGACTTGACAGATATATTTAGAACTCTGCATCCCAAAGCAACAGAATATACTTTCTTCTCGAGTGCACATGGAACATTCTCCAAGATAGATCATATACTGGGTCACAAAACAGCCCTTCATAAGTTTACAAGAATTGAAATCATACCATGCATACTTTCAGACCACAATGCTATGAAGCTTGAAATCAACCACAGAAAAAAGTCTGGAAAACCTCCAAAAGCATGGAGGTTAAAGAACACCCTACTAACGAATGAGTGGGTCAACCAGGCAATTAGAGAAGAAATTAAAAAATATATGGAAACAAACGAAAATGAAAATACAACAATCCAAACGCTTTGGGACGCAGCGAAGGCAGTCCTGAGAGGAAAATACATTGCAATCCAGGCCTATCTCAAGAAACAAGAAAAATCCCAAATACAAAATCTAACAGCACACCTAAAGGAAATAGAAGCAGAACAGCAAAGGCAGCCTAAACCCAGCAGAAGAAGAGAAATAATAAAGATCAGAGCAGAAATAAACAATATAGAATCTAAAAAAACTGTAGAGCAGATCAACGAAACCAAGAGTTGGTTTTTTGAAAAAATAAACAAAATTGACAAACCTCTAGCCAGGCTTCTCAAAAAGAAAAGGGAGATGACCCAAATAGATAAAATCATGAATGAAAATGGAATGATTACAACCAATCCCTCAGAGATACAAACAATTATCAGGGAATACTATGAAAAATTATATGCCAACAAATTGGACAACCTGGAAGAAATGGACAAATTCCTGAACACCCACACTCTTCCAAAACTCAATCAGGAGGAAATAGAAAGCTTGAACAGACCCATCACCAGCGAAGAAATTGAATCGGTTATCAAAAATCTCCCAACAAATAAGAGTCCAGGACCAGATGGCTTCCCAGGGGAGTTCTACCAGACGTTTAAAGCAGAGATAATACCTATCCTTCTCAAGCTATTCCAAGAAATAGAAAGGGAAGGAAAACTTCCAGACTCATTCTATGAAGCCAGTATTACTTTGATTCCTAAACCAGACAGAGACCCAGTAAAAAAAGAGAACTACAGGCCAATATCCCTGATGAATATGGATGCCAAAATTCTCAATAAGATACTAGCAAATCGAATTCAATGGCATATAAAAAGAATTATTCACCATGATCAAGTGGGATTCATTCCTGGGATGCAGGGCTGGTTCAACATTCGCAAATCAATCAACGTGATACATCACATTAACAAAAAAAAAGAGAAGAACCATATGATCCTGTCAATCGATGCAGAAAAGGCCTTTGACAAAATCCAGCACCCTTTCTTAATAAAAACCCTTGAGAAAGTCGGGATAGAAGGAACATACTTAAAGATCATAAAAGCCATTTATGAAAAAAAGCCCACAGCTAACTTCATCCTCCACGGGGAAAAACTGAGAGCTTTCTCCCTGAGATCAGGAACACGACAGGGATGCCCACTCTCACCGCTGCTGTTTAACATAGTGCTGGAAGTTCTAGCATCAGCAATCAGACAACAAAAGGAAATCAAAGGCATCAAAATTGGCAAAGATGAAGTCAAGCTTTCGCTTTTTGCAGATGACATGATATTATACATGGAAAATCCGATAGACTCCACCAAAAGTCTGCTAGAACTGATACATGAATTCAGCAAAGTTGCAGGATACAAAATCAATGTACAGAAATCAGTTGCATTCTTATACACTAACAATGAAGCAACAGAAAGACAAATAAAGAAACTGATCCCATTCACAATTGCACCAAGAAGCATAAAATACCTAGGAATAAATCTAACCAAAGATGTAAAGGATCTGTATGCTGAAAACTATAGAAAGCTTATGAAGGTAATTGAAGAAGATTTAAAGAAATGGAAAGACATTCCCTGCTCATGGATTGGAAGAATAAATATTATCAAAATGTCAATACTACCCAAAGCTATCTACACATTCAATGCAATCCCAATCAAAATTGCACCAGCATTCTTCTCGAAACTAGAACAAGCAATCCTAAAATTCATATGGAACCACAAAAGGCCCCGAATAGCCAAAGTAATTTTGAAGAAGAAGACCAAAGCAGGAGGCATCACAATCCCAGACTTTAGCCTCTACTACAAAGCTGTCATCATCAAGACAGCATGGTATTGGCAGAAAAACAGACACATAGACCAATGGAATAGAATAGAAACCCCAGAACTAGACCCACAAACGTATGGCCAACTCATCTTTGACAAAGCAGGAAAGAACATCCAATGGAAAAAAGACAGTCTCTTTAACAAATGGTGCTGGGAGAACTGGACAGCAACATGCAGAAGGTTGAAACTAGACCACTTTCTCACACCATTCACAAAAATAAACTCAAAATGGATAAAGGACCTGAATGTGAGACAGGAAACCATCAAAACCCTAGAGGAGAAAGCAGGAAAAGACCTCTCTGACCTCAGCCGTAGCAATCTCTTACTCGACACATCCCCAAAGGCAAGGGAATTAAAAGCAAAAGTGAATTACTGGGACCTTATGAAGATCAAAAGCTTCTGCACAGCAAAGGAAACAACCAACAAAACTAAAAGGCAACCAACGGAATGGGAAAAGATATTTGCAAATGACATATCGGACAAAGGGCTAGTCTCCAAAATCTATAAAGAGCTCACCAAACTCCACACCCGAAAAGCAAATAACCCAGTGAAGAAATGGGCAGAAAACATGAATAGACACTTCTCTAAAGAAGACATCCAGATGGCCAACAGGCACATGAAAAGATGTTCAGCGTCGCTCCTTATCAGGGAAATACAAATCAAAACCACACTCAGATATCACCTCACGCCAGTCAGAGTGGCCAAAATGAACAAATCAGGAGACTATAGATGCTGGAGAGGATGTGGAGAAACGGGAACCCTCTTGCACTGTTGGTGGGAATGCAAATTGGTGCAGCCGCTCTGGAAAGCAGTGTGGAGGTTCCTCAGAAAATTAAAAATAGACCTACCCTATGACCCAGCAATAGCACTGCTAGGAATTTATCCAAGGGACACAGGAGTACTGATGCATAGGGGCACTTGTACCCCAATGTTCATAGCAGCACTCTCAACAATAGCCAAATTATGGAAAGAGCCTAAATGTCCATCAACTGATGAATGGATCAAGAAATTGTGGTTTATATACACAATGGAGTACTACGTGGCAATGAGAAAAAATGAAATATGGCCTTTTGTAGCAAGGTGGATGGAACTGGAGAGTGTGATGCTAAGTGAAATAAGCCATACAGAGAAAGACAGATACCATATGGTTTCACTCTTATGTGGATCCTGAGAAACTTAAGAGAAACCCATGGGGGAGGGGAACAAAAAAAAAAAAAAAGAGGTTAGAGTGGGAGAGAGCCAAAGCATAAGAGACTGTTGAGAACTGAGAACAAACTAAGGGTTGATGGGGGGTGGGAGGGAGGAGAGGGTGGGTGATGGGTACTGAGGAGGGCACCTTTTGGGATGAGCACTGGGTGTTGTATGGAAACCAATTTGACAATAAATTTCATATAAAAAAAAAAAAAGAATGTGTTTTTCTAAATGTCCCTTTTGCCTCCTTCTTAGAATTAGAAATATGGTGCTTTCATTTGGTATTCAGTTACAAATAATTTACAGTTTATACTTTTATTTGATTGTTGATTTAAAGTTGTATAAATGTTTGGCTTCTAACATTGTTTTCTTATTTTATTGCTTTTGAGAAGAAATGTGGTTTAAATGTACAACATTTAAAAATTTATAGCAATTGCCTTTGTGGATCAGAGCATGGTTAATTGACTTTGAAAAATATATATGTGTTTGAAAAGAAAGCATATTCTTTAACGAATGAATGTAACTTTGGTAATTGTGAATTCAGAGTCATTTGATCTGTCCCCTCTGAAAGAGGTATGATTAAGTCTATCCCTATGCAGAATTTGAGTTCTGAATTTTGAAGCTATAGAACTTTTCTTTAAAATTGTATCACACATATTCTTAAACAATACATGGTTAAACATTTTATATTTTTGGAAATCATCAAAATGGAAGCACATTGTATGTATTCTTTTTTCCTTTCTGTTTTATCGAGATATAATTGACATACAGCACTGCATAAACTTAAAGTATATAATGTGCATATATCATGAAGTGATTACCATAATAAATTTACTTAATCTTCATCACCTTATATAGATACATACACACACATACACACACACACACACACACACACACACAAATGTGTTTTTCCTTGTGATAAGAACTTTTAGGATCTACTCTTTTAGTAATTTTCATATGTACCATATGGCAGTGTTAACTATAGTCATCATATTGTACATTACATTTCCAATACTTATTTATCTTGTAACTGGAAGTTTCTACCTTTGACCACCTTCATCTGATACTTAGTCTTATGTGATTTGCTTATTTTACTCATCGTTATATTTCTGACAGTAACTTATATTGATCAGGCAGGACTTCACTATTAATCTGGGACTTCTTTAGGATAAATTCCTAATTTGAGATTAGGAGTTGGGTGTGAATGGTAAGTATGAATTGGATGCACCAACCGCATGGGGCCAGTCTGTGGTTGCTGTTTATCGAAGTTGGAGCATCCCATTTCCTCTCTGCTCTTGTTCAGCTTTCATGTTCCTAGTGTCCCTAGATCCTTGGAGTCCTTATATACCTCTGGTCCTAAACCCACCCCCTCACCCCATCTCCACCCACCAAGTCTGCCAAAGATGCAGTATGTGCCCCTTAGGGACAGTGGGCTACAAAGCCAGACACCTGTTAATTGGTCCCTGCTTCCACTTCTTTCTAGGCCTCTGAGCCTTCTTTATTACCTTGCCCACTCACTAAAAAAAATTTTAAACCTTTTCTACAATTTTTAGTTGTTTTCAGCAGGAGGAGTTTTTCAGGGTGTCTAGTTCACCATACTGTCACAAAAGGAAGTTAACCAATTCTTGATATTTGCTTAATTTTAAAAAGTTAAATAAATGTATTCAAGAGATTTAAAGAAATGTAAAAATAGGAAGAAGAAATTAAAATCACAAATTACTGGGGTACCTGTGTGGCTTAATTGGTTAAATGTCTGACTTGTGAGTTTGAGTCCCACATAGGGCTCTGCGCTGATGGTATGGAGCCTGCTTGGGATTTTCTCTCTCTGCCTCTCTTTCTGCCCTTTCCCCACTTGTGCACACAGCTCTCTCTCTCAAAATAAATAAATAGAAACTTAAAAAATAGTGAAGTCATAAATAATCTAGCACCAAAAATGCATCCTTCATGACTCTCTGTGGCCTAGATACCCGTCTGGCTCAGTACTCCAAGCACAGCCTCAGAAAAAAACATCTCAGGCAGAGGAAAATGGCATGCTGTATCCACACCCAAACATCTTCCTCTCCTCTGCTGCCTACAGCAGGGATCACAAGCTGACCTCCTACTCTCTCTCTGTGAACGTATTTATTTCCACTGGAGGAGAGTGACCTGCTCCATTTTGTCCTCTGCTGGGTCTTCAGCACTTAGAACTGTGCCTGGCACGCCTGGGTGGCGCAGTCGGTTGAGCGTCCGACTTCAGCCAGGTCACGATCTCGCGGTCCGTGAGTTCGAGCCCCGCATCAGGCTCTGGGCTGATGGCTCGGAGCCTGGAGCCTGTTTCCGATTCTGTGTTTCCCTCTCTCTCTGCTCCTCGCCCGTTCATGCTCTGTCTCTCTCTGTCCCAAAAATAAATAAACGTTGAAAAAAAAAATTTAAAAAAAAAAAAAAATAAATAAATAAAAAAAAAAAAAAAAAAAAAAGAACTGTGCCTGGCATATAGCAGGCCTTTACTGTTTGCCTTGTGAGGATTGCTCTGCTTGTGATTTAGCTGCTCTTATACAAGCATATCTAGGTGAAAAAGGGGCATCACTGAAGAGTGGACTTGTTTTCATTTGGTTTTTTTTTTAATGTTTATTTTTTTGATGGGGGGGCAAGCCGGGGAGGGGCAGAAAGAGAGGGAGAGAGAGAGAATCCCAAGCAGGCTCTGTACTGTCAGCACAGAGCCTGATGAGGGGCCTGACCTCACAAACCCTGAGATCCTGACTTGAGCCTAAATCAGGAGTCAGATGTTTAACCTACTAAGCCACTCAGGCACCCCTCCTAAAATTAAGGAGCTAGACACTCCAACCACAGCAAAGAATACAGAGAGTTCATCAATCCCTCTGTACCTCTCAACACTCTTCCTCCTACCCCATTGTACCCCTCCTCATCCACCAAATCTGTAACTCCTATTCCACAGCTAAATAAGACGATAGCCTAGAACAATATAGATAATCTTCTACTTGAAACTAAATGCTCCAACTCCCTGCTTTTGATATATATATGTTTTTTTCTTCTGAAATATGTCCTTTTAGGTTGTTGTTGCTTTTCCAAAAACATATCCCTGGCCTGAGAGGACAAGTGTCTAAATTTCTTTTTCTATATTTGTTTGTTCATGATCCATTTTCCTAAGATGGCATTTATTCCTTTTATTGATTTTTTATGCCTCTTTATAAATTTGTAAATACTTTTCTCCAGCTTTTAAATTGCCTTTTAATCTCCCTGATGACATTTCCTGGAGTATTCTAGTTTTTATTTTCATTTTATCCTGTTTTTAAAATTTTTTTTAATGTTTATTTACTTTTTGAGAGATAGAGAGAGAGACAGAATGTGAGTGCGGAGGGGCAGATAAAGAGGGAGATACAGAAACCGAAGCAGGCTCCAGGCTGTCAGCACAGAGCCCTACACAGGGCTTGAACTCATGAACTGCAATATCATGAACTGAGTGAAGACAGATATTTAACCAATGGAGCCACCCAAGCACCCCTATCCTGTTTGATGTAGAAAGATATTTCTAATCTGAGAGCACCTAAACCTTAGTCTACATTTTCTTCTCTTTAATCATTTCTAAATTTTTTTTTCAGAAAAATTAAGGGAAAAAAAGAAAAGAAAAAAGTAAATCATTTATCTACATGCTAATTGTAGTCAATAGACATTATTGACTTATGCTATTGGCTTTAGATCATCTTTAAAAAAATTTTTTTAATGTTTATTTATTTTTGAGAGAGAGGGAGAGAATGACCAGGGGAGGGGCAGAGAGAGAGAACAGAATCTGAAGCAGGCTCAGACTCTGATCTGTCAGCACAGAGCCCCACGTGGGGCTCAAACCAACAAACCACGAGATCATGACCTGAGCTGAAGTCAGTGCCTAACCAACTGAGCCACCCAGGCACCCTCAACATCTTTTTTTTTTTTTAAAGAAGCATTAAAATTACAGTTTAACCCTAACACTTTTTCTGGCTTTGCTTACAGAAGTTATCACCACCTTAAATTTCTGGGTCTTTTTTAGCATGCAAGCCATTTTTTGTACTCTGTACAAAAACCTGAAAATACTCAGTTTGTATTTGCTCATAAAATATATATACTAATCATTTGTATGTCTAGTTACTTGCATAAGAATTATGATTCATTATTCAAACATAAAAAAGAAGGAATTTGTGACAACATGGATTAACCTTCAGGGCATTATGCTAAATGAGATAAGTCAGACACAGAGAGAAAGACAAATACTGTATGATCTCCCTTGCATGTGGAATCTAAAACCAAAACCCAAACCAAAAAACTCATAGAAAAAGGGTTATCAGAGGTAGGTGGTAGAGTGTGGGGGAATTGGAAAAAGATGGTCAAAAGACACAAACTTACCCTTATAAGATAAATAAGTACTGAGGAGGTGATGTACAACACGATGACTATAGTTAACACTGTATGATACAGGAAAGTTGCTAAGAGTAAATCATCACAAGGAAAAAGTTATTTTTTTCCTTTATATTTGTATCTATAAGAGATGTTGGATGTTAACTAAACTTATTGTGGTAATCATTTCATAGTATAAGTCAGGTGAGAATGCTGTATACTTTAAACTTATACAGTGCTGTATGTCAATATTTCAATAAAACAACATCAAAAAAAGAATTATGTTTCCCACCTAATGTCATTTTATTCACTTAATATTTGTGGAGATTTCTCAGAATTAGTACATGTAAATCTCATTCATTAATTTACAAACAAGGTATAGGTTACCTATTCTCTTGTTGAGGGATGTTTAGGTTGGTTCCATTTTTTTTTTTTTCAACGTTTATTTATTTTTGGGACAGAGAGAGACAGAGCATGAACGGGGGAGGGGCAGAGAGAGAGGGAGACACAGAATGGGAAACAGGCTCCAGGCTCTGAGCCATCAGCCCAGAGCCTGACGTGGGGCTCGAACTGACGGACCGCGAGATCGTGACCTGGCTGAAGCCGGACGTTTAACCGACTGCGCCACCCAGGCGCCCCTAGGTTTGTTCATTTTTTTTTTTTATTTGACACAATGATGCCATGAATATCCTTGCACATGTTTCCTGCTGTGCAAGTGCTCGTGTTCCTAAGGAGAGATGTCTTAGCAATGGGACCATTAGATGGACAGCTACAGTCTTCAACCTTAGTGTGAACACTTCGAAGTCCCCTGGATGACACACACTCCCACCAGTGCAAATTCCAGTATTTCAATGTTGGTGCCTACTCTTGTGTTATCAGACTTATACTGGAGAGATTTTTCAGAAAAGTCTTATGTTGACTCAAGTTGTTATGATTCTAGTTGTTTAACTGGTTTTTCTTATACTTTTTTTTTTTTAATTTTTTTTTTCAACATTTATTTATTTTTGGGACAGAGAGAGACAGAGCATGAACGGGGGAGGGGCAGAGAGAGAGGGAGACACAGAATCGGAAACAGGCTCCAGGCTCTGAGCCATCAGCCCAGAGCCTGACGGGGGGCTCGAACTCACAGACCGTGAGATCGTGACCTGGCTGAAGTCGGACGCTTAACCGACTGCGCCACCCAGGCGCCCCTCTTATACTTTTTAAAAAAAGTTTATTTGTTTATTTAGAGAGAGAGAGAGGGCACATGCATGAGTGGGGGAGGGACAGAGAGAGGGAGAGAGGGAACACCAAGCAGGCTCCATGATGTCAGTGCAAAGCCTGACATGGGGCTCTATCCCATGAACTGTAAGATCATGACCTGAGCCAAAATCAAGAGTCGGTTGCCACCCAAGTGATTCGGATTTTTCTTATACTTTTAAACTGACTAAAACTTAGTTAACACAACACTACTCTAAGAGCTCCCTAGAATACATTTTAGTGTGTCTTGTAATGGTGAAATCTGGCTTATTTTTTCTCCTTAGAAGTAACCAAATGGCCCAGTATTAAACAACCTTTCTCCACTAATTTAAAATGATTACTTATACATTCCTTTATACAATGGAATTGGTTAACACATGCCACTCTATTTCTGTGTAGAATGATATTATAATTATAGCTTTATAATAAACTTTAATGTCCTCTGATGCAGGTTTTTTCATATTTTTCATACTTTCTTCCATACTTTTTCTAATTATTGTACAGTGAACTTTAGGATAATTTTGTCAAGCTCAAAAACCAATAAATATTACAGATATTTTAAAATCAGTCATTTGTCTGTCTTACTTGTTCATTAAAAAAAAGACATGTTTTATACTGCATGGATAAACCCTATCAATCTTTTTCTTCCTAGTTTCTAGCTTTGGTGACATATCAATTTTGAAACTTTGGTTGGTCACACAACAATATTAAAATATCCACCTGAATTTTCTTGTATTAATTTACTTTAATAATTTCCTTTGAAATTATTTTATCTAAAGTTTCCTCACTGATTGAAAGGTTACCTTTACCACGTAGGAGTTTCTCCTGTATCCTGCATCTGAATCAGCATTCCCTGGTCTCAGCGTGTTTCCCTTTTGCTGTTCTGGTTACTGCTACCTTATAAAACTAAAAATATTTGAATGTGGGCCACTGGTTCTGGAGTCTGGGCATCATGGCACCTGTGTGGTGAGGGGTGGTGGGCAAGTTCTGCTTCCTTGGCATTTTACATCCTGTTACCCCCTTCCCTATTTCATCCTCAATTAATCCTCAAATCCTATCATGGTTACTTATAGATATTTCTCACAATGTGGCACACTGGAAAAGCCTTTCCTGCCTCAAACATGAATACATTTTGGATCAGATAGCATTAAATGTAAGTGGAAAAGATAAATGAAATTCTCAGTAACCAAAAAATAGAAATAAAAATCACAACCAGATGAAGGACCCAGGCTGATGCCAGGTGGCTTCTGGGGGTTTACAGTGGTGTGGGGTAAATGTTGAATATCTGGGTCTCTAGGAGATAAAAGTTTTGACTTGTCATGTTTGCCAATTTCCATGGTGTAATTACTTATACCATGGCTGATTTCAAACTACAATGTGACATCACTGAACAGAGTTTGGAAGAGCATAATCACATCTTGTGAGTCTGTGAAAGTTGGATAAAGACCCACCCAAGTGACTTGAACCCAAGCTCCTGACATTTATGTACCAACACTACCTGTGGCTTTGACCCACTCAGGGAGTGGGATTTTAGTATAAATCCTCATATAAAAATGACAAACTCATGTTTGGACCTAGAGGGTATTATGCTAAATGAATGAAACAAGTCAGACAGAGAAAGACAAATGCCATATCATTTCACTTAAATGTGGAATCTAAAAAACAAAATAAATGAACGAATAAACAAATAAACAAACAGAAACAGACTCATAAATACACAGAACAAATGGGTGGTTGCCCAAGCAGGGTGTGAGGAGAAGGGCAAACAGATAAAGGGGATTAAGAGATATAAACTTCTGCTTATAAAATGAATAAGTCTTAGAGATGAAAAGTACAGCATAAGAAATATAGTCAATAATATTGTAATAACATTTTACAGTAAATACAGTTATTGTGGTGAGCATTGAGTAATATATAGAATTGTTGCATTAATATGTTATATACTAGAAACTAATGTAACATTGTATGTCAGCTATACTTCAATAATTAATTTAAAAAAAATGACAGTCTCAGACAATTACCTTTTACTGGAAGAGAAAATCACAAACTGGGCTGTTGTCCTGAAATCTAGGAAAGATCTGTGTTGTCAGAGGACATTTGAGAGAATGAACTGCACTTGTCAACATTCCCAGCCAGGGCCATCCACTGGTCAGAGGAAGCAAAAAGAATAATTGTAATGGATGGAAATACATCAAATATGTTAAAGTCCATAGGATTACCATAGAACTTAAAACAAACAAACAAACAACAACTCATTGGTTACCTTTGAAATGTACAAAATATTAATCTTTTTTTCTGAAAATTGATAAAGAAAAACAAATATTTACTCTACCTTTCATTTTTAAACTGTATCTCAGGGTACCTGAAGAGTTTGGTTTTTTTTTAACATTTATTTATTTGTGAGAGACAGAGAGAAGCAGAGTATGAGCAGGGAAGGGGCATAGAGAGAGGGAGACACAGAATTCAAAGCAGGCTGCAGGCTCCGAGCTGTCAGCACAGAGCCCGACCCAGGGCCAAACTCACAAATCGCGAGATCATGACCTGAGCCGAAGTCGGACGCTCAACCAACTGAGCCACCCAGGCGTCCCTGAACAGTTTTGTTTTTTTTTTAATTTTTCAATTTTTTAGAGAGAGATAGAGAGAGCAAGTTGGGGAGAGGGATCAGAGGGAAAAGAGAGAAGAGAGACAGAATCTTAAGCATGCTCCATGCTCAGTGTGGAGCTCAATGCAGGACTCAATCCCGTGATGTTAGGATCATGACCTGAGCCAAAATCAAGAGTTGGACACTCAACTGATTGAGCCACCCAGGTGCCCCAGAAAGGTTTTTTGTATGGAATAGATGGAACCCATAACTGCAGAAGAAATAATATGAGAATATGACCATTTGCTTTCCTTAATGACAATGTCACTAAAACAATTATTTGAAAGGCTGATGGAAACTTTATAAGAGAGTGATAAAACTTGAATCAGATAATTAATCTTTACTCACAAAAAGAGAGACAATCAGACATGATGTGCCTCCTGGGTTGAAGCAATAAGAAATTTCTGGGCCCATCTATGAGGTCTTGTTTCCAAAATCTTAAACTTATACCTGACCAGGCCTCAAAATCAAACTAATAGTTTATAAGAATTAATAAAAAAAAAAAAAAATAGAAGAACAAATTGAACACAACCACAGGGATGTGGTCAGCGAAATCCAAAGTATAGGAAATTTTACAGTATAATGACACTGTTTCTTCAACAAAGAAAATTCAAAAAGGAAACAAAAATTACCCGGGCGATGCCATAGACTAAGATATACTGAAGTGGTATTGCCTTAGTTTCCTATCGCTGTTGTAACAAATTACCACAAATTTATTGGCTTAAAGCAACATAAATTTATCCTCCTCTATAGTTCTGCAGGTCCATGATATTATATGAATGAGAAGGCCTTGCTCCTTTTGGAGGGGAGTATCTGTTTCCTTGTCTTTCCAGGCCACCAGCATTCCTTATGTCTTGGCCCCACATTACTCCCACCTCTGCTTTTGTTATTTCTCCTCTGATTGAAACTCCTGCTTCTCTCTTCTAAGGATCCTTGTATTGACTTTAGGCCCACCTGGATAATCCAGAATAATGTTCTATATCCCAAGAGCCTTAACTTATTTACATCTGCAAAGTGCCTTTCTCCAAATAAGGTAACATCACAAGTTCCAGGGATTAGGATATGGAAAACTTGTGAGGCTATTATTCAGCCTCCCACACACATGTTGGTCAAATACTGGAATCTGGTTCAAAGAAACCAACTACAGGAGGAAAATTGTGAGACAATTGGGAAATTTGAACACTGAGTAGTTTGATGGTGTTAAATTTTGTTAAGTCCTTTATGTGTAACAAGGTATTTTGGTTATAGTTTTTTAGAAATCCTTATTTTTTACACATATGTACTGAAGTATTATAGATGCATTGATCTGAAATTTGGGATTGGCTTTAAATACTTCAGTGACCGTGTGTGGGGGAGTCACTGCAGCTACATGATAGATGTGATGTATGGGGTGCATGGGCTCAATCTTGCTTGCATTACAGATGGGGTGGAGCTATTTAAAGGGTAAAGTAGACTATCCCAAAGAGAAAAAATAATCTATATTGTGGAAGGTGATTAAGCTAACCCCTAGTGAAGGATTAGGCTTTGCCCAAGAGAAGGGGAGCCTCTCTTACCATGGAAGGAGACGAGAAACCAGTGCAGACAGGGGAGGTTTGGCCGTTTGTGAGGGAAAATGGAAGAATTTCACCTCTAGTGGTTTTTATTTTCCATATCAAGTAAGAGATATGATAGAAAAAAAAGTAAGTCAGGTGGGTGGGGGTATGAGCAAGGCAGAAGGTTTGAAACACCATTGCCATGAGTAGCATATATAGAAAATGAACAGGGTTTGTGGTTAGTGGTGAAGTCTCATTAGCCATTGTGAGTTTATAGTGAAAAAAAATTCGTTCTATTATGTGGTTTTCTTCAGAACTGCTAGGTCATGTGAGTTCTGAGAAAGGAGGTAACATTGTTTGCTCAGGGTAGAGGTTTGTCTGCTGATAAGACAGGAAGACCTAGAGCTAGAGAGCTGAAGGTAGTGGCAACAATGTGTTCAAATGGTGAATATGGAATTAAAACTCGTACATCAGTAGGTGAGAAAGTTCAGGGGTTAGAAAACAGAGTTCCTGATGGAGTTGTAGGGCATCCCAGGAAACTGGGAGAGAAGGGAGGCTGCAGTCATTTGAGATGCTAATAGCTATTAAGAGTGAGATAGTTCAGGTCCTGACAATGTTCAGGGTGCCTGTGAAGGGAAGTGGCTCCTGGATGTGATAAAAATGATGGCCCGAGGACATGGGAAATGAGGTTTGCAAGGATTTCAGAAGGCCATGCCACCTTCACACCCCTTCCAGTTAAGCAGCTGCCCATCTCAGCGATGATTACTTGCAATGCCATCTGTATGGGAGCAGGGAGATCTTGCACATCCTTCACCCACAGAGCTGACCTTTTCACTAGATGAAATAGAACTGAATGAAATGGTAGAATATGAACTCCTTGAAGGGAGAAACTCAGGATTATTTTCCATCTTTAAATCTCAGTGCTCTTCACAATGATAGAAGCTGATAGGTGCTCAATAAGTATTGCTAGCTTGAAATTATAAATCAAATAAAGGACAGAAGTTTGCATAAATACACCCATATCAACAAAAAAGGGACAGTTGACTCCTATCTAGGACTGAATGAGACATTCTATTCTGATGTTGTTTTCTTTTTTCCAATATCACCTAACAACTGTTCAGTTATCATCAGACACTGACCAGGTATCCCACAAACTTAACTCAATCCTGACACCATCTACCTGGACATAGCATCAGATTTCACAGGTTAAGGGTTCAGTCCTACATGACCATCCCCACTTCAGACACCTATTACAAATTCAGGTTCTTGGGGCGCCCAGGGGTGCCTCAATTAAGCGCCAACTTCGGCTCAGGTCATGATCCCACAGTTCATGGGTTCAAGCCCCACGTCAGGCTTTGTGCTGACAGCTCAGAGCCTGAAGCCTGCTTCAGATTCTGTATTTCCCTCTTTCTCTCTGCCCCTCCTCCTGTCATGCTTTGTCTCTCTGTGTCTCTTAAAAATAAATAAATGTTAAAAAAAATTCAGGTTGTCATCTGGGCTTCTTACAGACTAGCTACACAAATTGGAAGTTCTTGCCCTCATCAGGTTTGACTAATTTGCTAGAGTGACCCCCAAACTCAAGAGAAACATTTACTTACATTTACCAGTTTATTATAAAGGATACTATAAAGGATGCAGATGAATAGCCAGATGAGGAGGTATATGGGATGAGGTCAGGAAAGGGCCTGAGTACATGGGCTTTTGTCCTTGTGGAACTGGAGTGCACCACCTTCCCAGCATGTGATAGCTCATCAACTTTTGCTGTCCAGTGGTTTTTATGGGCCTTAATCTGCAGCACCTCTCCTTTTCTTCCCAGAGGTCAGTGGGTGGACCAGAAAGTTCCAACCTTCTAGTCACTTGGTCTTTCTAATGTCCAGCCCCAACCTGGGTGATGTAGGGTCCCCACCCTAGGTCACCTCATTAGCATAAACTCAGGTGGGCTCAAAAAGGCTTCTGATGAATGACAAGACACTCTTGTCAGGAAATTCCAAGTGTTTGAGGGGCTCTCTGCATGGCTCTAGTGACAAAGACCAAATACATTTCCAGTTGTACTAAAAGTATATGAGTGGAACTGGAAATATACTGTGAAAATAAATAAAGGAAACCCCATATAAAATGGAGTCAGGAAGCCCTGAAAAGGGAGTTCTCATGCATGTACCATTCCTTACAGCCTGTATAGTCAACAGAAAGAAGAAAGATAAGAATTATCTTGAGAAAGGAGGACATTTTTCACATAGGGATTTTTTATCTCCTGCTTTCAAGAAAAAGAAAGAACATCCCTCCTTGCCTCAGCAACAATGCACTAACCATAGCTTATAGCCAAGGAGAAACCACTACAACTTCAAACTCTTGTTCTTTTCCAAATAAATTTTGTTTAAAACAACCTTCCCCACTTTCCTCCTAAAACCTAGTGAAAGCTGACTTTCCCTTTGTCTATTTGGACTTGCTGATGGTTCACTGTTATTTTGTTTGTCTCAAATTGCAATTTTCTGCTATTCCCTGATAAACTCATTCTGCTAGTAACATAACTGGCTGTTTTATTTTTCAGGTTGACATCATGAATCAATTTACAATCAGAAGATACCAGAGGTAGTGAAGGTGGTAATTTGAGTTGAAAGCAAATAGCATTTTAGAAAAGAAGAGGCTAACACATTTTTGATAAATAAGAACAGGTCATGGAATGGACATAAGAATGGAGAGTATGGTATAATAGGAAGAAAGTGGGTGAGGGTCTCAAGATCTTCAGGTGGATGCTGTGTAATGTCAACCTGGGAAGTTCCTGTGAACCTAAAATAAGTAAAAATTCAAGTATCTGTATAAGGAAGAAATGTGTATGCAGTGAAGTTTCCACTTCATCAGGGTGCAGAATTAGGCTCCCGGGAGACCATAGGCTCACCGCTGAAGGCTCACCACCACGCTTGCCAAGGCCTGGAGTCCTTTCCAAGCAATAAAATTATAGGTGTGAAGTATATTTGAGCTATTTTTTCCAAAACATATCACAGAAAATCACTAGAGGACGCAAAAGATGACTTCCTCCTATTGAAATGGCTAAAACAAAAGTGTTAAAAATAAATTCATGGTTAAAAATATCCAAGGAATGGTAGGGCAACAGGCTATCATTACTCAGAATCTGGCCTGCAATTAAAAACTTCCAAAAGGTTGCAAATTGCCTACTTCTTCACCGATTTCACATTGTACCCCCACTAATTCTATTTGCAGAAGGCAAGGTTTCCAGACAAGCTTCCTTATAGCACTGAGATCCTCACATTGTGAGTGTAGCACTTGCTATAAAACTTTTAACATTCTTGGTTCTTGCAGGGTCTACATTCATTAGTTTTGACAGAACCATTAGGGAAATTGTTTGAATGTGTTGATATGAACTACCCCTCCATGGCTGAGAATTGTCAAGCATATTATTACTGCTTTTATTGAATTTAAAAGGGAAACATTTCTCATTAACAATCTACAATGACTGCAAATAATTTTGAACAAGATAAAATTTTATGCTTTAAACTCTATCAGGCAGTGGATTGTTGATTATGCAGAACCTGGTTTTCTGGTTTGGCTTTCATTTTTTATTTTTTTATTTTTTTTAATATGAAATTTATTGCCAAATTGGTTTCCATACAACACTCAGTGCTCATCCCAACAGGTGCCCTCCTCAATGCCCATTACCCACCCTCTCCCCCCTCCCACCCTCATCAACCCTCAGCTTATTCTCAGTTTTTAAGTCTCTTATGGTTTGGCTGACTATAGTTTGGCTTTTAGAGACCACCTTTGTGTGGATCTCTTTCTTCTGGCCATAGATTCAGGAGAAAAGATGGTAATTTAAATCTAAGAAGATGTAGACTTCTTGAGAATAAGATATAAAAGTTTTGCCTTTTGAGGTTTTCTTACATGTAGTAGTTAATAAATTATGTTAAAAGAACTAAGTTCACCTGAGTAAATTTGAAGATCTGACTGGCTTTATCAAAGGATTCATGAATTGGACAGCCATCTCCTCCAGCAAGTAAAGAGATGCTTCTGAGAGTTGTACAAAATAGAAGCCTTTTATAGGAAGGAGGATGAGGCAAAAAAAAAATTATTGGAAAAATAAATATTGGCCTGTTTCAGGACAGGTCATCTTCCTTTGGGGGAGGAAGATATCAGCAGTTTTTTTTTTTTTTTTTTATCACACAAGTGACCTCACTAGTACTGATTAAAAAATTACAGATTAACTGTTAAAAGATCACATTCTGTTAAAATGTGATAGGTTAAAACCTGTTAAAACTGTTAAAACTGTTAAAAGATAGGTTGAAACTGTAGTTAGGTCTTGGTTTTCTGTCATGGAGGGCAAATGACTCCATTTGGGGCTTTTTAATTTTTTGCTTTGTTTTAGTTTAACAGTATCTCTTGAGTGAATAAAATCATATCACTTGATTAGTGTGCTAGGACTTTAAAGGAAAATGTTCAAGAGGAAAATGTCAAAGGTATCTACTGAATATCATTTTAATTGAGTAAAAGCTACATATCTAAAAAGCTAGGTTTCTTCTGCAAGCATTTATCTTGCAGACTCATCCCCTTCTTTCACATATATTGGCAGAACTGAGATGCTCTGAATTGCAGCAACTTCACTGTGCAAATCCACACAAAGGTGATCTCTAAAAGCCAAACCAGAATGGATTCTCTGTTCCCCTTTCTGACCCAGCTGGGAGAGCTGTTCAGGTTGCAGGGCTGGAGACACAGGTGCTTGAGGCCCTTTTCCCAAGTAGCATGTAGCTGCTGCCAGCTAAGCATTTGTATTACTCTGCACACTCTGCAGTGGAGTTGCAGCACCTCTGCTGGCTGGCTTTTCTCTGTGAACGCAAGTCCTGGAGTCTGGTGACCTGCTGTGAGTGCTAAGACCATCAGTCAACATGACACATCTCCTTATCTGCCACATGAGCCTGAGGATACCTGTCAGGAGGGTCTGGTGAGAGAATTCCAAGTAAGTGATGGGTATCAGAACCACTGAGTCTGATGGATGGTACTTTTTCTTTTTAACTTGTAGTAAAATATACACAACATAAAATTTACTCTTTTAACCATTTATGGGCTCAGTGGCTTAGGTACATTCACATTGTTGTGCAAACATCACTGCTACCCATCTCCAGAACTCTTCCCCAACTCTGCATTCATTAAGCACTTTCCCCATCCTCCCAGCCCCTGGCAACTACCATTCTACTTTCTATCTCTATGAATTTGATGTCTTTACTTGTCTCGTATAAGGGAAATCATAAAATATTTGTCCTTTTGTATCTGGCTTGTTTTACTTACCACAGTGTATTCAAGGTTCATCTGTGCTGTACCATGTGTCAAAACTGCTTCTTAAAAAAAAAAAAAAGTTTGTTTACTTTGAGAGAGAACCTGTGAGCACAAGTGGGGGAGGGGCAGTGAGAGGAGGGAGAGAGAATATCAGGCAGTCTCCACGTTGTTAGCGCACAGCCCAACGCAAGGCTTGAACTCACTAACCATGAGTCGAAACCAAGAGTTGGATGCTCAACTGACTGATCCACCCAGGTGCCCCCCAATTTCCTTCTTTTTAAAATACTAAATAGGAGCACCTGAGCGGCTCAGTTGGTTCCTGAGTTTGAGCCCCACATTGGGCTCTATGCTGACAGCTCACAGACTGGAGCCTGCTTTGCATTCTGTGTGTTTGTCTCTCTCTCTGCCCCTCCCCTGCTTGTGCTCTTTCTCTCAAAAATAAATAAACATTGAAAAAAATGAAAAAAATTAAAATACAGAATAATATTCCATTGTATGAGTATACCACATTTTTAAAATCTATTGGTTCATTGATGGATATTTGGGTTGTTTCCACCTTTTGGATATTGTGAATAATGCTGCTATGAAATAAATACACGGATATTTGTTCAAGTCCTTGCTTTTACTTCTTTTGGAATTGCCAAATCAAATGAAAATTCTATGTTTAATTTTTTGAGGAATTGCTATACTGCTTTCTACAGTGGCAGCACCGTTTTACATTTCCACAAACAATGCATGAGGGTTCCAGTTTCTATGCACTTACAACACTAATTCTCTGCTGTTGTTTTATTATGGTCATCCTAATGGGTATAAGGTAGTATCTCCTTATGGTTTAGTAATTTTGAACATATTTTCGTGTGTCTTTTGGCCATTTGTATATCTTCTGTAGAGAAATGTCTATTCATGTCTGGTACTTTTTATGTCAAACAAATATATGTTATCATTAGAAAGTTTCCCCAGTAAGAAAAAAAAAAACAACATGAATTTTTAGTTAGAATTAAAACCAAGTACAGAGTGACATTTATGCTCAGGACTTCAAGCAAGTTTAAAAATTCCTCTTGGAATATCACCTGTTCAATGGAGAGTCTGAAACAGCTGGTCCTTGATTTGGGAGAGCTTTATATGCCCAGACCACTGTTAGAAACTTTGCAATGCTAGTAAGTATGACCTTCAGGGTTAATTCCAGAGTCAGTGTACACATCAAAAGGATACCCAGCCAAATTTAATAAAGAAAACAAATGAGAAAAGGAAGAAGAGAGAGAGAGAGAGAGAGAGAGAGAAACTAAGAAACAAACTTTTTTTTTTTTTTAAATTTTTTTTTTCAACGTTTATTTATTTTTGGGACAGAGAGAGAGAGCATGAACGGGGGAGGGGCAGAGAGAGAGGGAGACACAGAATCGGAAACAGGCTCCAGGCTCTGAGCCATCAGCCCAGAGCCTGACGTGGGGCTCGAACTCACGGACCGCGAGATCGTGACCTGGCTGAAGTCGGACGCTTAACCGACTGCGCCACCCAGGCGCCCCACAAACTTTTAACTATAGAGAACAAAAAACTGATGGTTATCAGAGGGGATGTAGGTGAGGAGATGGGTGAAATAGGGTGGGGATTAAAGAGTACACTTATGATGAAGACAAAATAAAATAAAATGATAAAAAAGAAATATTCATTATACTTATATCTGATAAACAACTTGTATCCTTATATCCAAGATATATAAAGAATTTCTATAATTCAATAATAAGAAAAACAACATGAAAAAGGGAAAAAAAAAACCTGTCCACCAAGTTGTAAATGTTTTAACAGTCAAATATTTTAGAAGGAACTAGATGGAAATATCTCTGGCTTAGCGTTTGCAATTTGTTTCCTGATTTTGAAGGCATGGGAGGCATCTAGCTGTCAACGAGATTTGCAGAGGTGATGTTGATTTTGAATGGAGGTTGAACATGAGAGATCTACCAGAAAAAGGAGACATTATTTTGATTCCACTTTCACCAGATTTGTTATAATAAGCTCCAGCCAGTATAGTGTAGGTAGAATCCCTGTCCTCCACAAAATGGTGATGTTATGTATTTTGAGTATTTGGCCATAAAGCTTTTATACATCTTTGCAAAAAATATGTTTTTGCCTTACTTTTTAAAATCATTTTTGTAATCGATTCTATTATTTTTATAAGGATGAAATTGATTTCTGGCACAAGACCTCTAATGTATACTATGAAACCTATCTGAGATAAAATCTACCTTAAAATGTCCAGACTTTCAGCTCTCTCTGGGAACAAATTAAATTGTCCAGTGAGTAGCCTATACCTGCCTTAGGAGTCACTATGAGAATTAAGTGAGGTGAACATAGAAATGTTGAACCAGAGGACTCACTGTGACAGCTCTGATTTGGATAGCCCTTGCTATGAGTCACAGATATGATGGGCAATGCCATGCTGAGTCATGCAGTATAAAAGCTTATTCTACTTTTTATCCCTTATGTCCACTTAAAATTCTCCTATATTAAACACCTCAGACTATAATTTTATAATTAGGCATATGCGTATAATTGTTTAACTGGTCTACTTAGTGATAATTTGCTAAAATATACTTCACAGTGTCAGGAGAAGGGTATTTGGGGAAGTTTTAGTTTATTGTTTTTAAAATTTTATATTTTAGTTTATTTCTTTTGTATCAAATACCTTCAACTACAGCGTTTATGCCCCCTCTTCCTCTTCATGCAGAATTCCACATTATACACAATGAAGAATATGTCACTGGCAGAGTCAGGTATTTGGGGCAGCATTTCATGACATCAGGAAGGAGAGATAGTTTCATCTGAGGAGACTGAACTTATCCTTGCTGGCCCCGTACGTGAGCAACCATAGAGGTTGTTTGTGTTCTTGCCTCAGTAATGCAGACACTGCACTGCCACTCCCTGCACTGCTGTGTGTGGGCTACCATCTGGAATAAAGATATTTTCCATATTTTGGACATAGAGAGAGCCCTCAGAATTGATGTTGTGGCTGCTGTAGTTGTGTATTACTCCCTGTCTGACTGGCCAAGTAATGAAACCCCTGGAGGAGAACCATGGTTTCAATTTCCAAATCACCACCTCAATCCTCTTTTCATAAAAGAAATCATATTTTGGTGAAACTAATGCCTTCATGAGTGAGTGATCCCCATGTGTTCATGCCCAGGGAACTTCTGAGATGGCACAAATTCTGCCTCACTGGGCATAGACTTAAGGACTCAGGGCACTGGAAACCGAAGGGGTTTTGCTATATGCCAGGCTCAGTGCCAAATACTTCATTCACATCGTTTCATTTATTCCTTGCTTACCATCCTGCTTGACACCATGAATTGACTCTGTCAGCATCTGTCCTACAGAAGATGGAAAGCTAGCTAGATCTTACCTTTGCCACACCATAATGCAGATAGAGTTTTGACTTATTTGTTGTTTCAATCACATTTGTAGACAGATTAGAAAGGCAAACATGGTGTGAGTACTGTCTTTCTGGCTGAACTGTTAGCTCTGGGTATCACTAGTAGGTATCAAAAGACAGGTTGAGAGTGTCCGTCTGGGTTCTGTTTTACTCTTGTGGACTAGGAGGTGCAACATGGCTGTGTTGCAGTGCAGTGCTTTCCCATTCCTGCATCACAGTGAACACTGTGCTTCCCAAAGGCAACAGCTCTATTGAGGGGCCAGTTCCCCAGTTCTGGGCATTAAGTCTAGGGGCCAAGTCTAGAGCCAATTACTCTGGCTCTGTGAACACTTATAAATATCAAATTCAAAGTATGTCTTCATTAGTTGGTTAAAATATTTTTACCTGAAACTGAGCTGACTGATAAAGATAGGATTTATTATTTTGATTTATAAAGGAAGTAATTGGAGCTCACTAATGTTAAGAATAAATAATGAGTAAGTGTCAAAGATTGGATTTAAATCTAGACAGATGATACATTTACACTATACCTTTAGGTTGCTTCCAAAGCAAGTCTGAGCCAATAAATATTTAAAAAACACAATTTGAAAATCCTCTCTTTCACCAACACATAGGGTGTTGGATAAAGTTCAGCAAATATCTTTTAAATTTGTGTGTTTTCCTTTCAGAAAACAAAAACAGGGGTGCCTGTGTGGCTCAGTTGGCTGAGCATCAGACTTCGGCTCAGATCATGATCTCACATCACAGTTCGTGTGTTTGAGCCTCCCGTTGAGCCTGCTTGTGATTCTCTCTCTCCCTCTCTGCCCCTCCCTCACTTGAACTCTGTTTCTGTCTCTCTCAAAAATAAATAAACATTAAAAAATTGGGGGAAAAACAAAAACAAAGGGAAAATGTGAGATAATTTTATAGGAGACTAAAAGGAGAAAGAAATGACAAGGAATGCGAGCGATGACTGCAGCTGCTTAGCCTTGGGGAAAGTTACTTCTGCTGTTTGTAATTCAAGTGCTTGGGTTTTAATGTTGACACCAGGTAAGGAGATAAGGTGTGCTTTTGGGCCCTAGACAGGTGTATATTTGAAACTGAGATTCGTACGCCAGAAACATAAAGACCTACACTCTCAGTTAAACTCTTAGTTTAGGCTGTGAATGGAGAAAATGCCAGTCTTAGAATTTACAATATTTTGTCTGTAATTTACATGGATTTGTTGATCATATTTACATTATTGGAGTAGTACAGTAATTCCTCAGGTGAGAAATTAATATATAAAATGGTTCTAGGTCACGTTTTCATGGAATTTTTGGCAGAAGAAAGTGTAAGTCTTATTTGGAGGGACAATTTCTCACATGATACTCATAGATAAAGCCCTGATGATGATGAACTCATAATGTACAATTATAAAGCACAGGAGGAAATCATTTACCATGAGTGAAAGAAACTATAGGAGTAGACCCTCAAAAAATGTCAGGTAATGAAACTATCAAATAATACTGGTTCAATACCCAGCATGAAGCCCAATGCGGGCTCAATCTCACAAAACTGAGATCATGACCTAAGAGTCAGATGCTTAACTGACTGAGCCACCCAGGTGCCCCTACACTGTAAAAATATTCTATAAATGATTAAAGGCATATAAGACAAAAACTGAAAAACTTTTAAAAGAACAAAATATTTTTAAAGAGAAATACAGATTTTTAAAGGAAGTAAGAGAACTTCTAGACATAAGAAATTAATATTCTGTGTATGAAACAACATATTAGACATAGATTAAGAAAGAATTACTGAACGGATTAAACATCTAAAGAGTATACAGCACAGAGAAAAACAAGATAAAAAGTATGAAACAGTATGAATGACTTGTTGGTTAGGAGTGCATTTTTAACATAAATTTACTATAAGTTCCAAAAAACAAAAGCAGAAAGGATGAGGAGAATGGACAGTGTTTGAGGAGTTAGTAGTTGCAGTTCTCCTAGAAATCATTATGAGTATTGCTCCTCGGATTCAGGAAACATTAATCCTCAGGAAGTCTCATTTATAAAATAAATTACACCAAGATGCTGATCACCAAAGACAAAGAAGAGAACCTAAGGCAGATTACTTTAGAAGAGAAGCAATTAGACCCACTGCAGACTTCTTAATTTAACTATAGTGCAGACATCAGCAAACAATAGCTGAAGGCGATGGTCCAGGAACTTGTTTTTGCAAATACAGTTTTACTGGAACACACTTATACCCATACATATTTTTATGGCTGTTTTCATGCAACAGTATAGTTGAGTGGTTGTGATGGAAACCATATGGCCCACAAAGCCTAAAATATTTTCTATCTGAGCACTTAAGAAAAAATTTGCTGACCCCTGGTACAGAGGATGAAAGACACTGATCTATATCTCAAATTCCGAGACAAATATGCTGACTACTAAAATTCTATACCTGTTTAACTATTTTTCAAAGAGAAAGTTGCTTTGTGAGGGAAATGAAATCTGAACTGAAATAGTGTAATGCAGCAAGGAAGGGTGATCAAAAATTACTAAGTCTGTAGGTAAATCTAAAGAAAAAAATATTTGTATAAACAATAATAAATCACAATAGAATGATTGATATTGAGGTTATAAAGATGGAACTACAATGTTGGATGACAATAACATGTAAGATTGCAAGGGAAGATGCCCAACATAATTAAGAATTCAGAGGTATTTTCATTGTTTGGGAACAGAGTAAAGATAATGATTGATTTTAGACTTTGCTAAATCAACTATGCATGTTTCACTTTCAAGGATAGCTTCTACTGCAGTAAAAATGGAATGGTATATTGGAGAGGCTAGGCAAGGTTTCACTATGGTGACCTGTAAATCCAAAATCTCAGTGACCTATACAAGCCATTTATTTCTTAGCCACACAAATCCTGATGCATGTTGGGCAGTTCCCCAAAGGCTCTGCCTCAGCAATCCTGGTGGATCTGATTGATTATGTGCTCCTGCTAGTGTAATCATATGGTTTCCACACTCTGTACCAAAAGGGAAGGCAGCACATGAGAAGTTCACAGTCACCCTTCTACACTTTACCTGGAAAGTGACATCCATTACAGACAAACTTACTGCAATGGGACTCACAGTGCTTATAAAATATTTGGTGAGAATTAACATCACTGTTACAATCTGCTCTTATGGTTATCAAATACCCTTTCATTCTCAAGGACAGTAACTCAATATTGGTATTGAGTATTGGTATACTATGGTATACTATGGTATTGGTATACTATGTTCAGCTCAGAAGTCAGAATTTCTTGGTAAATTTCCTGTAAATTACACTATAGGAGGGCAGCTGTTGTTTAAGCAGTGACTTGACTTAAGTGCCTAGGCTGTTTGGATCCTGTGGGTCCTCCAACTCAGCACACATTGTCAAACTCACAATTATAGTAGAGATTTCCTATTGGCCAGAAGTAGTCACCTGGGCTGGCTTAACCACAAACAGGCTGGGAGACTCAGGGAAGCACCACAGAGTGGCAAGTTCAAAACAATAAAGGGAAAAAAAGAAAAGAAAATGTAATCATTTTCTAAGACCCAACTCGCTGAGAGGAAGCCCAAACTTGACACATGGAGAGGCCACAGTGAAGACAAAACAGTGGGAGCCTGTCCAGATATTTCAGTCATCCCAGCCCAGACTGTAGGCATGCAGCTGAAGCTATTATAGATCCTCCAAACCAGACCAGCTGCTAGCGGATCATTACTAAGTGAACCCTGTGGACATCACCTGGAACAGAAGGGTCACCCTACTGTTTCCTAAACCACCCACCCAATTTCCTGAACCACAAAATTATGTGATATAGTACAATGGTTGCTGAGTTTTGAGGTAGTTGGTTATGTGGAAATAGACACAACAGAAAAGGAAAAGAAGGATATATAGGCAAAACTGGGAAATCTAGACACTGTTTATCCTAGGCCCAGCTTATCTGAAAACAGTGGGATATTCCTTCAACTGAAGATTTAAATCCATTCTTAGTCTGTGCTGAGATAAATAAAATTACTTTATGAATTCATGAAATCAGTTATGAAAACAATTTTAAAAAAAGGAAAATGGAAGGAAGCTAAGATTCAAAGAGACAATTACTGGCTTTAAACACAGTACAGTCAGCTCAGGCTAGAAAGCAGATGATGCTCGTGAGAGTGTAGTCCCGCTGTGTGTGGTTGCCAGTTTGAGATGGGGATTTACATCAGGTGGTGGGCAGTTTGTCAAAATAGCATGATATTTCTGACCACCAACATCATTTAGCAAATAAATACACTAAAACCCACTACAAACCAGGCAGGCAATTTCTTATCTTGCCACAAAGGACACTGTGATTTCCTCAAGGGAGTCACTTTCCAGTCCTGCAAAGTTTAGATTCTTATGTAAATCCTTTAGCACCTCACAGAGGCTTTATAAATATATATGTATCTAAACTTGTATTAACATACAGTGATAATCAGGAAAACCAAATAAAGGGCCTCAGAAAA
The DNA here is from genome assembly GCF_028749965.1 of Puma concolor. Classification (NCBI taxonomy): domain Eukaryota; kingdom Metazoa; phylum Chordata; class Mammalia; order Carnivora; family Felidae; genus Puma; species Puma concolor. Next base: position 124,017,042 of record NC_141672.1, on the reverse strand, counting down.
TTAAACTGAAGAAGATTCTTAAAATATATCCCTCATATTGACATCATGCAAAGGGCTGAGAGAGACGCATGGCAGTGTGAGAGAGGGGAACAGATCACTATGGTTTGTCTTCAAATGTTATATTGGCAACCATAATAATGCACAATTTCATCATGCTGTTCTAAACCAAAAACCTCTTCTTTCAAATGTGGAAAGACCTTTACATTTTCTTTTAGTAAGTTTAAGGTTATAAATGCCTCCAGAATTGGTGAATTTGTGTAAATGATATATATAATAGTCCATGCTATTTTATACCCATAAAATAAGGAATATATGACACATTTTTTTTACTTTGAAATTAAAATTTAAACATGATAGCAGGAAAGAAATCAAATACATCATTAGAATTTATTTTACTCACCCCATGGGTGTGCTTTAAGACACTTTAGACTGAGTCTATAATAAAAAAACTGTGATAGAAATCCAGTGCTAATCATGTCTTTAAGATTTGAGAAGCAATATAAATTACAAAGTTCTCACATTATTATCAGCTCAGGATCCAATGTTTTGCCTTTAATTTTTTTTTACTTTGTTTTGAAGATCAAACTATTTTCCCCTATGACAAGCAAAAGCAATGATTGGTATTATACTAGCCTTCAAATCCCAAAACTTAAAGTTCAAAGATATTCAGTTGAGAATTGGATAAGTAAGTATCTGTGTGATGCAAACATCAGGATGTTTGTAGCCGTCATTTTATTTTAATAAATTTGTATTTATGGTTATTTGCTGAAGGCTGTGCTTCTCAAAATGTATACAGACTAGTGCCATCAGCATTGCCTGGGACTTGATAGAAATGTAAATAGTTGGGTCTCACCACAGATCTACCATATCAGAAACTCTGGAGGTGGGACCCAACCATTTGTTTTAACAAGGCTTCTGGATGATCCTGATGCATACTTATAATGGCTAATTTTATGTGTCAGTTTGACTTGGTCATAGGATGCCCAGGTTAAACTTTATTTCTGGGTATGTCCATGAGGGTGTTTCCAGATGAGATTAACATTTATGTAGGTGGACTCAGTAAAATAGATGGCTCTCCCCAAGTGGGTGGGCATCACCCAATCTGTTGAGGACCTGAATAGAACAAAAAAAAAAGGAACAAAGTAGAACAAAAGATGAAAGAAGGAGGAATTTTCCCCTTTTCCCTGCTTCATAGCTTGAACTAAGACATCTCATTTTCTCCTGCACTTGGACTGGGATTTACACCACTGCCGTCCCTAGTTCTCAGGTCTTTGAACTCACTGAATTAGACTTGATGTTAATTATAAATGCCTTTCTGCATTCTCCAGCTTGCAAATGGCAGAGTATGAGACTTCTCAGCCTATATGCGTCTCTCTCGGTTTTGCTTTTTTGGTAAACCCCGACTAAAATACAGTGGCCTTTCAAAAGGATTATTGGACTGAGGCACGTGGGCATCTCAGTCAGTTGAGCATTGGGCTCTTGATCTCAGCCCAGGTCATCATCCCAGAGTCATTGGACTGAACCCTGTGCCAGCTCCACACTGAATGTGGAGTCTGCTTGGGATTCTCTTTCTCTGCCCCTCTTCCTTGCTCTCTCTCTCTCTCTCTCTCTTTCTCAACAACAAAAATCAAAACAAAACAAAAAAAAACCCACTTAAAAAAAGATTATTGGACTGATGGTTGTGACATTTTATTTTTCCTCCTGTATAAGAATGACTGCTCTCAATAATCTTTAGGGTGATGATTTAGATTTCCTCGGAAGGACATTAATCTTGGACCGTGAATTTTACCTCTGACTACATGTTAGATTCATCTTAGCAGTGAGAGAAGCTTTTTTAAACAATAGTGGGGGCGCCTGGGTGGCGCAGTCGGTTAAGCGTCCGACTTCAACCAGGTCACGATCTCGCGGTGCGTGAGTTCGAGCCCCGCGTCAGGCTCTGGGCTGATGGCTCAGAGCCTGGAGCCTGTTTCCGATTCTGTGTCTCCCTCTCTCTCTGCCCCTCCCCCGTTCATGCTCTGTCTCTCTCTGTCCCAAAAATAAATAAACGTTGAAAAAAAAAAATTAAAAAAAAATAAATAAATAAACAATAGTGAAGCCTGGGTCACACCTCTATCCCCAGTCAATGGAGTCAGAATCTTCAGAATCCATATGAAAAACTCCTCAAAGCTTTTAAAGTGTTAAGGTTAAGAACTAGTTTATTGATAGAAAACAAAGAAGGGAGTTCAGGAGAAGCTGCAAGGCTAGACTGCTTCATAATGGAATAGAGGAATGGGGCCAAGAGTCCACCAAGTCAGAGATTTCTTTTTGTTTATGTTGATATGTGTACTAATTTCTACATTGTCTTATATTTGTATGCAATGTGTTTATATGTGTATTTTCACAGGAGTTTTTAATTTTCAAATTGGAAATCATTGTTCCTACATCACTATTCCTGTACTATGCATAATATGGCAACACCAGCTGGATGCAGTAAACATAGAAACTCTGCAAGAGGAAAACAAATAATTTAGGTCATCTCTAAAGACTGTAAACAAAGAGGAGGATTGGAAATCTTAACAGTTCTTTGAAACCCTTGCAAAGCAAGGCTTAATTTACATCAGGCTTGGCACTGCTCTGAGCGACCTTCCTTTTTGTGTTGAGCTCCGTTGGATACAGGGAACTGTCTTCCAAGTCATTCAAACTAGAAGGTAAACCCTGGAACTTTAGTGTCTGTGAAACAAAGGCATGAGAGTACCTCATAGACTCCATGTGAGTGTTAAGGTATGAAAACCACTTAGCTCAGGGCTAGCCCTTGGATTCCCCATATCACAGGAGGGCTTAGAATGATTGATCTGTGGTGATACCAGTGTCAGGAGAGGCTTTCAAAATAATCTCATGTAGAAAGTTTGGGAAATAGTGCACATCACATTTCAGAGAGGAATGATCCAGAGAGGAATGTAGATTATGGTATGCACTGAGACCACATATATCACCGTACAAGTAAAAGTACTAGCAACACCTTTATTTATCCCAGTATTCTGCAAATGTACTTGACAATGGTACAAATACTATTAATATCCAGTGAAACCAGTGTCCTATGAAACTTTCCTTTAAAATGGACTGTTACAGATTAACTACTTATATGAATGAGAAACTGAGGCCAAGAGTGGCAATATGTTTTTCTGTGACCAATTTATTTTCCTTTGGCAGCTATTTTTGCTTCTTGAACGTATTCTGTTCTGGTCTTTAATTTTTTTTTTATTTTACTTTTTTTATTTTAGAGAGAGAGAAATCATGAGCAAGAGAGAAGGACAGAGGGAGAGAAAGAGAAAATCTTAAGCACTCCCAGTGTGGAGCCTGATGTGGGGCTCCATCACACAACCCTGGGATCATGACCTGAGCCAAAATCAAGAGTCAGACCCTCAATGGACTAAGCCACACAGGCACTCCTTATTCTGATTTTTCTGATCATATCAGAAAGCTGTGTGTTATTCCTTTGCTACAAGTTACTAGTGCATTCTGAATACCTCTGTATTGCTCTGCACAATGAAGATGTGTGGACAAAAGAATTTGAATAGAATTTCACACCAAATAATTATTTGGTTCTACATGTATGACAATGAGTTTGAAGGCATGGTATTATTTTTTTTCACTGAATAGTCAATTCAATGAAAAAGTTCTATTAATCCTTTTGGAAGATGATTGTAAAAGACATTATCTCTAACATCAAGATTATGTTCTTTATATAATTTCAGATAAAAACTTCTTTACATAGCTTTAAAATTGGAACCAGAACTTTTTGCAAACCAGGAAACCCAACAAATGTCAAGTGGACTTTTTACATTGGAGTCTTTCCAACACGAGTAAACTTAGAGAGTATTATTTTAATTGCCTTGCAGCATAGTTTAGTCTGCACTGTCCAAGTGAATCTAATTGTGAGACTTACAGCCTTTTATTAAGATCCAATATTTCCATATAAAAACCCCAAATCATCATTTCAGGTCAATTCTTTTGGGGGAGGAAATTTCCCCTTGCAATTTTGAATACTTATGTCATGTGAAAGGTCAGATGGTACAACTTTCAGATAAGGTAATTTTGGATCTTCACTTTTTGGTTTCAATATCATTTAGAAAATTTAATCCTGGGCTCTGCCCCCTCCCCCTTTTCTCCTTTACTTCCTTTTTTCCTTTCTTCTCCCTGCCCTCCTTCCTTCTGTCCTTCCTATTTCTTCCATCTTTCTTTCTTGCTTTCTTGCTTTCTTGCTTTCTTTTTCTTTCTTTTATTTCACTCAAATAAAGTTTTAGAACATTAGAGCTGAGAGAAGTTTGAGGCTCATCCAAACCTCACTTTATACACAAGAAAATTATTTCAAAGAAAGACACTTGGTGAAGCAAGGTTATAATGAAAGCACAGTCTTCCTCTTTTCTTTTACACCTCTCCCTAATCTATAACCAATCTTATTAAAAATGAGACTCAAAATGTGACTTGGTGGCTTGAAACAATCTTCACAGCCTTTGCCAAGAATATTGTATTTCTTTTTCTCCAGGTTTGAAGTTTACTAGCTTTGGTCTTCAGCAGTCATTTTATATTCATATGTACACTATATCCTAAGTTGATCATAAAATATCTAAGTCTCTTGGGACACATGGGTGGCTCAGTTGGTTGTGCATCCAACTCTTGGTTTCTGCTTAGGTCATGATCTCGGGGTTTCATGAATTTGAGTCCTGCATGGGGCTCCACACTGATAGTGTGGAGCCTGCTTGGGATTCTCTATCTCCTTCTTTCTCTGCCTCTCCCAGGCTCATGCTGTTTCTGTCTTTCTCAAAATAAATAAAATTTAAGAAATATAAGCCTTCTTGTTCAATTAATACATATTTGGTGTATTCCCTGCCTCAAATTACATTGTAGAAAAATATTCCTACTTCCTTGTGTGCATGTGAGAGAGAGAGAGAGAGAGAGAGAGAGAGAGACCTATCCACATATAAGACTTTAATAATCACAGAGTTCATGTAATATAAATGGAAATAGAGAGTTCTAGCCCCACCCCCCCCTAAAAAAGCATCTAGGATTTAATGTTAGTGAGACACAGTCAAAATGAAACCACTGTGTATTCAAAGTATTCAATTAAGGATTTATGTGAACTTATTTCATGTCTATTATAGTACTGGTATAGGAATCACAGGCCTGTACTTAAAAGGCTAACAGGATATGAAACAGAGGTATAGACAAATATGCTGTGATATCCTGTGGTATGCCATTAGGAGATAAGAAAAAAGTTAGTAGTGTGCTTAGAGAGCAGAGCAGCTAATTTTGAGGTGTAGAGTTATCTTTGCTGTGAGAGAGACATTAACATTGGGTTTTTAAATAAAAAAAATAGGAAAGAACCCAGGAATTTCACTTCAGAGAGTAGGAAGCTCATGATTCTAAAAGAATGTGAAGGAGCATCTGGGTGGCTTAGTTGGTTAAGTGACACCTTTGATTTCAGCTCAGATCATGATCTTATGGTTCATAAACTCGAGCCCATGTTAGACTCTGCACTGGACACAGAGCCTTCTTGGGAATCTCTCTCTCTGCCTCTCCCCCATTCACATTCTCTCTCTCTTTCTCAAAATAAATAAATAAAATAAGATAAGATAAAATAAAATTACATGGAATATCAAGAAATCTAACTTTATTACATAGCCCTTTTCTTACTCAGATATGGTAAAAATCTTTCTCCCTGAGATCCACCTATGACTCACTGTGGGCTTCTCCCAAGGGTGTGTCTCCCATAGTACCACCAGCAACTCCCCCAAAATGGAAAATGAATAAGAGAATGGATGAATGCCTGGATGATCACTAGGTGTAGGCACTTTGGTCAGAAGCTTTGAAAATGGTTCCTCTAGAGAGAGATCCAACAAGGTAGAGAAGTAGGGGGAACTAAAGTTCCCTTGTTCCTCAAACACAGCAGTGTTGAGGCCAAAGGACTTTGAATTCCAATAATACAGGCTGCAGAGTGACAAAGACATCTACAGGGACCCATGGGGACAACCTGGCAGGCCATAAGGCCACTTCAATGGACAAATCAAAGCACACCTTGTGGAGGGTCCAAAACATCACTACAAGCAGGGAGATAAAACAACCAGAGTCACAACAACAGACAGCAAGTAACACACTCCAAAAACCACCTTCTGAACAGCTAGGCCCTGGACAGTATATGACTCCTCTTTAATACAGTAGTGCTCACAGGTGTAGGACACATAAGATTTTAAAACACATAAGGGACAGAAAACTAACCAAAATGATGAAATGGAAGAATTATCAAAAGAAATTCCAGAAAGAAATGACAGCTAAAGAATTGATCAAAATGGATATAAAACAATATAATTGAATAAGAATTTAGTATAATAGTCAAATGATTAATTGCTGGGCTTGAAAAAAGCATAGAAGACAGCAGAGAATCTACTGCCACAGAGATCAGGGAACTAATAAATATCATGATGTATTAAAAAATGCTGTAAATGAGGTGAAAAACAAACTAGAGGCAGTGACAGCGGGGATTGAAGAGGCAGTGAAATAGAAGGTAAAATTATGGAAAAATATGAACCTGAGAAAAAGAGAAATAAAAAAATTCTGGACCATGAGGGGAGAACTAGAGAACTAAGTAATTCAATAAACATAATATCTGTATCATAGGAGTTCCATAAGAAGAAGAGAGAAAGTTTCAGAAAGTGTTCTTGAACAATTCATAGCTGAGAACTTCCCCAATTTGGGGAAGGAAGCAGACATCCAAATCCAGGAGGCACAGGGAACTCCCTTTAGATGTAATAGGAATAGATCTTCTCCATGACATATTATACTGAAACTGGCAAAATACAAAGATAAAGAGAGAATTTTGAAAGCAACTAGGAACAGATGGACCTTAACCTACAAGGGTAGACATATAAGGGTAGTAGCAAACCTGTCAACTAAAATTTGGCAGGCCAGAAGGGAGTGACGGGAAATACTCAGAGTGCTAAATAGGAAAAATATGCAGCCAAGAATCCTTTATCCAGGAAGGCTGTCATTCAGAATAGAAGGAGGGATAAAGGCTTTCCCAGACAAACAAAAACTGAAGGAGTTCATGACCACTAAAGCAGCTCTGCAAGAGGTCCTAAGGGGAACTCTGTGAGTGGAATGTTGCAAAAACCACAAAGGACTAGAGACAACAGTACAAGCATGAAACCTACAGATAACACAATGACTCTAAACCCATATCTTTCAATAATAACACTGAATGTAAACGGAATCAATGTTCCAACCAAAAGACATAGGGTATCAGAATGGATAACAACAACAACAAAAAAAACAAGACCCATCTATTTGCTGTCTACAAGAGACCCATTTTATTTTATTTTTATTTTTTTTAAGTTTTTTTTTAATTTTTTTTTAACGTTTATTTATTTTTGAGACAGAAAGAGACAGAGCATGAATGGGGGATGGTCAGAGAGAGGGAGACACAGAATCCGAAACAGGCTCCAGGCTCCGAACTGTCAGCACAGAGCCCGACGCGGGGCTTGAACTCATGGACCGTGAGATCATGACCTGAGCCGAAGTCGGCCGCTCAACCGACTGAGCCACCCAGGCGCCCCGAGAGAGACCCATTTTAGATCTGAGGATATCTTCAGATTGAAAGAGAGGGGATGGAGAATTATCTATCATGCTACTGGAAGTCAAAAGAAAGGTGGAATAACCATACTTATATCAGACAAATTATATTTTAAAGGCTGTAAAAAGAGATGAAGAAGGACATTTTATCATGATTATGGGGTCCATCCATCAAGAAGAGCTAACAATTATAAATGTTTATGCACCCAATTCACAAACACCCAAATATATAAAACAATAAATCACAAACATAAGCAATCTTATTGGCAAGAATGTGGTAATTATTGTAGGGAACTTTAATACTCCACTTACAACAAGGAACAGATCATCTAGACAGAAAATCAATAAAGAAACAGGGCCTTTAATGATACACTGGACCAGATGGACTTGACAGGTATGTTCAGAACTTTTCATCTAAAAGCAGAAGAATACATATTCTTCTTGAGTGCATGGAACATTAGTCAAGAGAGATTGCATACTGGGTCACAAAACAGACTTCAATAAATATAAAAGAATTGAGATCATACCATGCACATTTTGAGATCACAATGCTATGAAACTTGAAATCAACCATAGGAAAAAGTTTGGAAAACTTCCAAAATGCATGGAGGTTACAGAACATCCTACTAAAGAATGAATAGGTCAACAAGGCAATTAGAGAAGAAATTAAAAAATATACGGAAACAAATGAGAATGAAAACAGAACAATCCAAATCCTTTGGGATGCAGCACAGGCAGTCCTAGGAGGAAAATACCTTGCAATCCAGGCCTATTTCAAGAAACAAGAAAAATCCCAAATACAAAATCTAACAGTACACCTAAAGGAACTAGAGGAAGAACAACACAGAAACCCCAAGGCCAGCAGAATAAGAGAAATAATAAAGACCAGAGCAGAAATAAACAATATAGAATGAAACAAAACAAAATAAAACAAAACAAAACAAAACAAAAACTAGTAGAACAGATCAATGAAACTAAGAGCTGGATTTTTGAAAAAATAAGCAAAATTGATAAATCCCAGCCAGACTTTTCAAAAAGAAAATAGAGAGGACCCAAATAGATAAAATCATGAGTAAAAATGGACTTATCACAACCCACCCATCAGAAATACAAGCAACTATTAGAGTATACTATGAAAAATTATATGCCAGCAAACTGGGCAACCTGAAAGAAATGGAAAAATTTCTAGACACCCACACACTACTAAAACTCAAAAGGGAAGAATTAGAAAATTTGAACAGACCAAAAACTAGTGAAGAAATTGAATCAGTTATCAAAAACCTCCCAACAAATAAGAGTCCTGGGCCAGATGGATTTCCAGGGGAATTCTTCCAGACATTTAGAGCAGAGTTAAGACCTGTCCTCTCAAGCTGTTCCAGAAAATACAAATGGAAGGAAAACTTCTGTACTCACTCTATGAAGCCAACATTACCTTGATTCCCAAACCAGACAGAGATGTCACGAAGAGGAGAATTTCAGGAAAATATCCCTGATGAACATGGATGTAAAAATTCTTAACAAGATACTGCAAATTGAATTCAACAGCATATAAAAAGAATTATTCACCATGATCAAGTGGGATTCATTCCTGAGCTGCAGGGTTGGTTCAATACTCGCAAATCAATCAATGTGATATATCATATTACTAATAGAAAGGATAAGAACCATATGATCCCATCAATAGATGCAGAAAAAGCATTTGACAAAATACAGCATCCTTTCTTCATAAAAACCCTCGAGAAAGTTGGGATAGAAGGAACATACCTAAACATCATAAAAGCCATTTATGAAAAGGCCACAGCTAATATCATCCTCATTCAGAAAAACTGAGAACTTTCTCCCTGAGATCACAAACATGACAAGGATGTCCACTATCACCACTGTTGTTTAACACAGTGTTGGAAGTTCTAGCATCAACAATCAGACAACAAAATGAAACCAAAGGCATCACAATTGTCAAAGAAGAAGTCAAACTTTCACTTTTATCAGATGACATAATACTCTACATGGAAAACCTGAAAGACTCCACCAAAAGTCTCCTAGACCTGACACATGAATTCAGCAAAGTAGCAGGATACAAAATTAATGTAAAGAAATAAGTTGCATTCTTATACACTAATAATGAAGCAACAGAAAGAGAAATCAAGAAATTAATCCTGTTTACAATTGCACCAAGAACCATAAAATACCTAGAAATAAACCTAACCCAAGCTGTGAAAGATCTGTACACTGAAAACTATAGAAAACATAAAAAAAATTGAAGAAGACACACAAACCAAAAAAAAAAAAAAAAAAACGTTCCATGCTCATGGATTGGAAGAATAAATATTATTAAAATGTCATACTACCCAAAACAATCTATACATTCAATGAAATCCCAATCAAAATTGCACTGGCATTCTTCTCAAAGCTAGAACAAACAATCATAAAATTTGTATGGGACCACAAGAGACCCTGAATATCCAAAGCAATATTGAAAAAGAAAACAAAAGTGGGAGGCAACACAACCACAGACTTTAGACTCTACCACAAAGCTGTAATCATCAAGAGAGTATAGTATTGGCACAAAAAGAGACACATAGACCAATGGAATAGAATAGAAAACCCAGAATTGGACCCACAAATGTATAGCCAACTAATCTCTGATAAAGCAGGAAAGAATATCCAATGCAAAAAAAGAGACAGTTTCTTTAGCAAATGGTTCTGGGAGAACTGGACATCAACATGCAGAAAAATGAAACTAGACAACTTTCTTACACCATACACAAAAATAAACTCAAAATTGATGAAAGACCTAAGTGTGAGACAGGAAACCACCAAAACCCTAGAGGAGAAAGCAGGCAACAACCTTTTTGACCTCAGCCACAGCAATTCTTGCTCGACACATCTCAAAAGCCAAGGGAATTAAAAACAAAAATGAACTATTGGGACCTCACTAAGATAAAAGCCTTCTGCCCTACAAAGGAAAAAATCAACAAAACTAAAAGTCAACTGACGGAATGGGAAAAGATACTTGCAAATGACATATTAGACAAAGGGCTAGTATCCAAAATCTATAAAGAACTCACCAAACTCCACACCCGAAAAACAAATAGTCCAGTGAAGAAATGGGAAGAACACATTAATAGACACTTTTCTAAAGAACACATCCAGATGGCCAACAGGCACATGAAAACATGCTCAACATCACTCCTCATCAGGGAAATACAAATCAAAGCCACACTGAGATACCATCTCACACTGATCAGAGTGTCTAAAATTAACAACTTAGGAAACAACATATGCTGGTGAGGATGTGGAGAAACAGGAACCCTCTTGCACTGATGGTGGGAATGCAAACTGGTGCAGCCACTGTGGAAAACAGTGTGGAGTTTCCTCAAAAAATTAAAAATAAAATTACCTTATGACTCAGAAATAGCTGGGATTAATCTAAATTAATTAAGAATTAACTAGGAATTAATCTAAAGAATATAGGAGTGCTGATTCATAGGGGCACTTGTACTCTAATGTTTACAGCAGCACTTTCAACAATAGTCAAATTATGGAAAGAGTCTAAATGTCCATCAAATGATGAATGGATAAAGAAGATGTGGTTTATATATACAATGGGACCACTTGGCAATGAGAAAGAATGAAATCCTGCCATTTGCTGCAACATGGATGGAACTGGAAGGTATTGTTCTGAGTGAAACAAATCAGTCAGAGAAACATATCATATGTTTTCACTCATATGTGCATCTCAAGAAACTTAACAGAAGGAAGGGGAAAAATAGTTGCAAACAGAGAGAGAGGGAGGTAAACCATAAGATACTCTTAAATACAGAGAACAAAATGAGGCTTGATGGGGGGAGAGTGGAAAATGGGTGATGGGCATTGAGGAAGGCACTTGTTGGGATGAGCACTGGCTGTTTAATATAAGTGATGTACCATGGGAATCTACCCCAAAAACCAAGAGCACACTTTACACGCTGTATGTTGGCCAATTTGATAATAAATTATATTTAAAAAATATATAAAATTGGAAAAAGAAGTTCAAAAAACGTTTCTTCTTCTTCTTTGTCACAGCCATGTTAAATAACAAATACAAGGTGTGGAAAGAGTTATGATCTATAGGTCATAATTAATAATTAAAATTAATGAGAGTTTAATAAAACTTCTTAATATAAAGTTAGTATAAAAACCAGTTAAAATGTCCTCTACCACAAAAGTATTATTAGAAAGCAAAATTAAAATTTTTACTCTAACATAGTAAAGGAGAACAATTTTTCCTCTACTCATCTTAGGTTTTCAGCTGGGGATCTGTAACAAAAGACAGATTGACAAGAGAAAAGGATAGATATTGATTTAATGTTAAGTTTTAAGTGACCTCATAATGAAAAGAAGTGGCAAAAATATAACCACATTTATATGAGGTTGAACAAGGAGACAATTGTGGAAAAGTAAATAAAATATTTGGAGAGATTAAAGGAAGAAGAGGTTTATTTTATTAAGGTCTGTTCGTATAGCATTCTTTAGGCTTCTACTCCTTATCTCTGGTGAAAAGAATGTTTCTTTCTTCCTGGTACAACAGGAAGGACATGTTTCACATGAGAAAGATGTGCTTACTTTACTGATGTTTCCTGCTTTGGTGAAGAAAAGGGGAAATTAGATTTTTTAAGTGCCTTTAACTCATTATGCTAAAGTGGCTTTTTTGGGTTGGCATATTTTTAATGGCAGTAGCATTAAAAATATCAAAATACTTGGTAATTAATATAACAAAGATATGAAAAACTTCTACAGAGGGAAGGAAGTAACAACTTTGTTTTAATACCCTAGCAAAGATCTAAATATATGGAGATAGACATGCATATTGATTGGAAGACTCCATATGATAGGGAGGGCAATACAAATCTCAGTCAAAATCCAAGCAGATGTCTAGTAGTACTTCATAAATTGTTTTAAAAATTTATATCAAAATGCAAGGTCTAGAATAGCTTAAGGAACGAGTAGACAGGACTTGCTCTTTCTGCTCTCAGCAGTGATTATAAAGCTGTAATGAAGGTGATAGTTTGCCTTAAGGCTATGAATAGATACATAGACCAGGGGCATAGTATAGACAGCCAGAAAATGACCTATACATTGATACTTGATATATGACACAGGTGGCACCAATAAATCAGTGGTGTTGGTGGCATTTATTATGGAAAAAATATGGAAAAAATATGAACTATGTCTTACTTCACAGTATATAAGAAAATCAACATACAAAAGAATGTACATCTAAATGTGAAAAACAAAGCTATGAAATCTTTAGAAAGCAATTGGGAGATTAACCTCTTTTTCCCCTTTATTATATAAAAACACATCTTAATAGAGCACAAACAGAAATAAACAGGAAATAAAACTGACAAATTTGACTACACGGAAAATTAAGAACTTATGTTTAAAAAAATCAACACCACCTGGGTGCATGGGTGGCTCAGTTGGTTGTCAGAATCTTGATTTCAGCTAAGGTCATGGTCTCGTGGTAGTGAGGTCAGGCCCTGTGTTGGGCTCTGTGCTGGGCGTGGAGCCTGCTTGAGATTCTGTTTTTCCCTCTCTCTACCCCTTGCCCCCTCTAAATAAATAAATAAATAAATAAATAACACCATTAGAAGAGTGGAAACGGAAGGCACCAAGCAGGAAAGATATTTGCAGCACAGGGTTAGTATCCCAAACATGTAACAAACTTCTACATATCAATAAGAAAGAGACCAGTTGGGAAAAAATGGGCTAAACACTCAAAGACATAGTCCACACAAGAGAAGATCCAAATGACCAATAAGCACAAGAAAATGGGCTCAGGTCTTTTTGGTAAGAAAAGTAATACAAATTAAAACGATAGGGAAGTGCCTTTAATTATATGTCCGTTGGCAAAAATGTAAAAGTCTGAAAATATTAAGTGTGGGTGAGAGAGTGGAACAATTGAAACCCTTCAGTGTTCGTGAGAATGAAAATTAACACTACCACTTGGAAAGGTAGCTCGTCATCACACATCAAGATGAGGAAATATATACCCCTATGCCCAGCAGTTCCTCCACTAGGGTGTATCTCAGAGAAACTTCTACATATGTATATGGGCAAACAGGTACAAGAACCTCATAGCAGTGTTCTTGAATTAACCCCAAACCAGATACACAGTCAAGTCCCAAATATGTGGTGGAATATTATACATCAATGGAAATGAATAAAATGCAGCTAAGCACAATAACAAGGATGGATTTTGGTATTCAAGCAAATTATAAAGTAGCACTTTCATTCTTGCAATTCACATAAAGTCCCTGAAACAGGCAGAACTGGATGATGTGTATAAGAATGCATACATAGTTGGTAAAATTCTAAGTAAAGGCACAGAGAGGCATTTATCACAAAATCAGGATAATGGTGACCTGCAGCAGGAGGCAGAGAGGCGTAATTATAGGGAGCATGCAAATGACTCTTGGTGCTAACTATGAGATAAGTATGTGTGTCATGTGCACCTCCTTCTTTCTTGGGTGTATATACATATCCAGAAAAGGAAGCAGGGTTGGAAATGGTGTGAGGGCAGGAAGGTAGAAACGGTGTTCTAGATGACAGGAACAACAAAAACCAAGGGACCAGGGCAAAAGAGTACAGAGGAATTGAAAGGCAACTACTCTAAATGGATAGACCCTATTACATAGTCTTAACTTACTTTGCACTATTTCTCTTTCAAAATATTGAATCAATATTCATTACATATTCCTTCATTTCTCTTTGTAAAACATTGACACACTAAATAATGTAAAATAAATATATCACTGTTTTGCATCTGCAGATCAGAAAATGCTTATTGCTAACAGCATATAATTAGTAAATAGTACATTATTAGTGCATGACACTAATTTCTATTAGACTTAAAAGATGTTCCTTTTTTCCCAGACATTATAATAATGTTTGTTACTTATTCTTTTTTTTAATAATGTTTATTTATTTTTGAGAAAGAGAGAGAGAGCCAAAGCGGGGGAGGGACAGAGAGAGAGGGAGACACAGAATCCAAAGCAGGCTCCAGGCTGAGCTGTCAGCACAGAGCCCAACACATGGCCCGAACCCACGAACCGTGAGATCATGACCTGAGCTGAAGTCAGACACTTAGCTGACTGAGCTACCCAGATGTCCCTGTTATTTATTCTTTTTAAGATAATAATTTATATTTACTTTCCCTATTCTAGTAGTAATCTACTTATCCATTAAATACGGCCAAAAATATATTGTGTAATAAATATGTAAACTGCTAGCATGCATATTTTAGGACATCCCAACAAAAAACGAAAAGAAACCGGGCGCCTGGGTGGCGTAGTCGGTTAAGCGTCCGATTTCAGCCAGGTCACGATCTCGCGGTCCGTGAGTTCGAGCCCCGCATCAGGCTCTGGGCTGATGGCTCAGAGCCTGGAGCCTGTTTCCGATTCTGTGTCTCCCTCTCTCTCTGCCCCTCCCCCGTTCATGCTCTGTCTCTCTCTGTCCCAAAAAAAATAAACGTTGAAAAAAAAATTAAAAAAAAAAAAAACCAAAAACGAAAAGAAACAAGTTTCTTCTGAATATGCTAATTGAATACATTTTGTGATAACATCAAGTCTAAAGCAAGAAGTTTAAAGTCATTTTTAAAAATTAAATTTTGTCCAAAGTATATTTCATTGCTTTAGACATAGGAAGAAGTTGTTAAAGTAATTGATTATCTGCATATAACTAACAGAGAAGCAGCCACAGAATTTTTTGTTTCTACCATACTACTGATTTAATTCTATTTTTAATACATGGTTGTGGTGCTCATTTTTTTAATGCTTCCCCCCCCCCCCAACAACATTAAGCACAATCAAACTCCTAAGCTGAAAGTATTTCTCAATGACTTCTATAAGTCATTGCTACCATTTTTGCTGCATTGTTCTAGATAGAAAGATTGATGAATTATTGAACAAGAAAATGATCATTGGAGAACTTCTTTGTAGACCCAAGATAAGGTAGGAATGGTGTTCCATCCACAGAAGGATGTGACCCAGAATTCTAGAGCAGTTCATAAGGAATTTTCTTTAATACTTTGTTGTCAAATTCCAAATTTACAACATTTTGTTCATTTAATATTACAAGTTCCTTTTGAAACCCATTACTGGAGTAGTTTAATAAAATGCATTTTAACAGAATGTCTGTAACCTGGTTGCTGCAGGCCATCTCAGGCAGAAGGAAAAAATTGTGCAGTTGTGATTAGCTGCTAATTATTCATGTTGGGAGTTAAGACATAAAAGAAAGGTTTTCTTCATGAAACAGGGAATGACTGAATGGGGAAATGGCATGAGAAGCACTTATAAGACTACTGTCCCTTTAACATGCTATCTTCTCTGCTCCCTGAATTAGAGCAGTTCTAAAGAAGATGTGTGTTGAAGACATCCAGCTCTACCTCCTGTGCATTTAATTAAGATCAACTAATTAAAAAGACTGAGATACCAATGACAAGCCCAATGCCACATGACAAGATGACATTTTGAAGGGGAGAGTGATGGTACAGCAGATCATGGTCAAATCTAAGATGGTAAGAAAATGGAGCTAAATATTTTCCTGTTTCAACCATAATAGAAACAGTGGGAATGTACTGGGTATAAAAAGTCCTCAAACTTGGTGATTGTGTCCAGAGAATTTTTTCTAAATAACACACTTAAAGAAAATTAATGTTAAATGAAATGTTCACTCAGTGTAGGAAGCTCTCTCTTCCTCCCATTCAGGGCAGAACTGCATGTAAAGAAACAACAGTAGGACAAACATCACTTCACTTTGCCATCAGTGGGAGGGTCAGGATTTAGCATGAGGGCCTCTAAGCACTGACGGGAAAAGTGTTCACCCTATAGGTGATGTCCTGATGGTTCACACCTCAGAAGCTCTATCCCAGCATCAGCTGACAAGTCTCATGGGTCCTGACCATAGTCTAATCACACCTCTGTCAGTAAGGGTAGCTGATAAACCCCAACAAAAGTCAGGGGTTCTGCTAGCCAAGCACAGTTTCTTGGGACTATGTGAGCAGATTCACAAAGTTCAATTCCTTTGATAGTCATAGAAAAATCTTGGTCTTTTCAGTTCCCTCTATTACAGAGGAGGTCCGAATGCCTTATTGGACTCCTATGGAATACAGACAGTATTTGCAACACTAAAGAGACCTGATGGCTAACTGAACATGGTGTGTGCCAGAGCAGCTGGCCTGGCCATGGCATCTCATAATTTTGCATGAAGGAGTGGCATCTGCCTGTTTTGGGGAAACTAGGTTGCTCAAAGCAAAGATGCTGCTCAGCAGGGGCTTCAATGCACAGACTTCCCTAAATGCCTGGGTTGGTTCACTGATGCTTCAGCTAAGCTGAAATATGGTGGTGTCCACTGTGCAATGGTGGCTGTTTGGCTCCAGCACCAGTTCTGCAGAAACAAAAGTGTACCTGGTCACTCTCCAGTGGACAGGACACAAGGCTGTTCTTGTAGCTCTGGCCATACTCCCTTAATGAAGTTTGTTGTATTTTTAATGACTCTTGGGCTGTTGTCAATAGTCTAGTGTTTGGTCTGTCACTTGGAAAACTACAGGTTTCATATTAAAGACACATCTTGGGGCGCCTGGGTGGCGCAGTCGGTTAAGCGTCCGACTTCAGCCAGGTCACGATCTCGCGGTCCGTGAGTTCGAGCCCCGCGTCAGGCTCTGGGCTGATGGCTCGGAGCCCGGAGCCTGTTTCTGATTCTGTGTCTCCCTCTCTCTCTGCCCCTCCCCCGTTCATGCTCTGTCTCTCTCTGTCCCAAAAATAAATAAAAACGTTGAAAAAAAAAATTTTAAAGACACATCTCTAGGGGTGGGGGTTGAACCCTGGAAATGAATCATGGCCCCTGATCAGACTGTGTGGGTCACTCATGTTGGTGGTATGGACTCTTTTTCTGATGAGAATGATAAGAATCCAAGTTTCTGGTCAAACATCTCCACTCATATTGCCACTGTCACAGGCTGGGCACCAAGTATGCAATAGTTTTATGTATGTACTGTATGCTGAACTTGGGACTCCTGCCAAGAGTTGGTCCTTTGGTCTTAAGTTCCAAGTGGCCACCTTGCCAGGGTGTTGTCAACTCCAAATGGGCTGACTTTGTTGCATTTATGACCCTTCCTCCAAGTTATCAGTGCATCTTCACTGTTGACAGCCTTTGAAATTATGGCACTGATTCTAAGCTGGGGGCAATTTTGTCCTTTGGGGGAACATTGGGCATTGTCTGGAGCTATTTTTGGTTGCTACAACTTGGTGATATGTACAACTGGCATCTAGTGAGTATACACAAGTATGGTGACAAACACCCCACAACACAAAGACAGTGCTCACCCCAGCCCCACACTAACAAATAATTATCTAGCCCAAAGTGTAAGTGTAATGAGACTGACAAACTCTAGTTAAGTGTGGTTCACATTTAATTAGCCAATCCCAGTTATCCCATCATGGCCCTTGAAACTAAGCTGTATCACGCTTTCAGCTTCTGGACCTTTTCTAGTCTGACAGTGGTACACCTTTTGTCACAAAGGCCACCCAGAAGTGGGTCAATGTTCAAAGTGATTAACAGACATTTCACACACACACCTGGTATTGAGGAACACTGAAATGGCTTCTTAAAATATTGACTCAGAAGGATACCTGACTCTAGCTCCGTCACCTCCTCCAGGTCTCCACACTTTTGTAAGGCAGTGTGGCTGGATGCAGCTATTCCCAGAAAGGGATTGTTTCCTTTCTGTTGTTTCCTTGCTAATAATCAGAACAAACAAGTAGAGCTTACACATTACTTGAAGTTATATGGAGATATTTTGAAATGAGAAGATTTTCTGATTGTTTATAACAAGAGGTCTGGTCAAGTAGGGTGTGATTGGAGAAAAGATAAAATAGGAACTGAGAGGGGACACAGCAATGTTAGGGTGGTGTAAGAAGAGCAAGGACTCTGGCACATGAGGAGAGAATATCTTAAACCTTAGGAAGTACAAGAGGTGTCATGGTGGCAGTTAATGCTCTCATTGTGCCCTAGATTCAGCAACAATGTCTGAGTTAGATAGCAGCTGCAGCTGACAATCTCACTCACTGCTGGGTTTGTTGTCTCATCCATGTACTATGAAAACAAAACTCTTGTGGACATGGCAGATCCTGATTCTTTTGTGCCTGATGCATACAGACCCACAGACATAATGGCCCTGCTTTGATCTGACTAATACAAATGTATATACTTCTCTGGATGTCCAAGTGGCCTTAGGATATGCCATGTGTGGTGATCTACTCAGTGATACTGCCCATGCAACTTAACCTAATCAATGTAAAACCCTCCGGTTTATATGTTTGTATGTGGGCCATGGAATGTTGCTTCATTGGAAGTGGGGCTTTTTGTGACCTATATAGTGCTTCTGTAATTATTCACAATGACACCAAAGATCAGAAAGTCAGTCTAAACTTCTTTGGGTGGGTTGTAATGGATAATAGTTCAACTTTACACTACATCCTGGCTATCCCCAAAGGACTATGTCTCTACGACTTATTTAAAACTAACTGAATCTGGAACTTTGGGGTAGGGGTCATGATTGAAATTGGCCTCATCCTGTTACTTGGAGGCTGTTGATAGTAGCCTTAATTAAATACTGTAAGAGACAAATCAAATGGCTTTTGCTTAAGAAAGACCATTTTGGGACAAGGGGCAGAATGTAGAGCACTTTTAGGTTTCCATTTTCCCCACTTCCCTCTAGATACCTAAGGCATAAATCCTTATAAGGGAATTTATATCTCAAGTTCAGAAAAGCTTCTAAGAGCCCAAGAAATAAAGTCATAGGCATATCCCATAATGATTTGGGAAACAAGCTCTGTGAGAATCATTCTCAAATCATAGTGCCCAAGTCTTCGGTTTAAGCAGCTGGACAGAACTTGCATCAGAATTATTGTGGGAAATGTTTTCATTTTTGAAAATTTTGTGTTTGGAGGACAATGGAGCCATTTGAGGATGACTTTGATAAATATATGGGTTTATATTGACATTAACTGAATTAAACTCAATCCAAACCTCCAACCCAGTGTTGGAATGTGGCAGGAAGGGGAATTAGAGGAGAAAGAGGGAAATCAGGAAAGGAAATCCAGTTATCATGTAACAAGGGTGTCAGGCTATAGTTTGGAGATGGAGGCTATAAAGATTCTGTAGGTTTGGGTATGGTTTTAGCATTTCAAAAGTTTATTTTGTTATTTTATTTTCGTCTCCTTGATTCACTCTAAGACTTAGGTTTACGTAGTTCAAATAAAATGTGCTTGTTTTTAGAAAAGAAGGAAAGAAGACTGGGGAGATTATACCCCAACTGGGCTCCAGTGTTTAAAGAAGGAACCAGCCCCAGGAATAGAGTGGATAGTGGAAGGTATAGAGGAAAGAAACTCAAGTAAAATTGTGCCCTACAGTGAGAGAGAAAAGGTGGTTGGAGACTAATCTTGGCCAGAGAAGTCTTCCTGGAGAAGTTTGTTGGAACGCTGGTGGAATTTTCCAGCATAAAGTAGAGCAGCAGGTCTCCCCATGTATACAAATGCCAGTAAATTCCCATTAGGTCAACTAGTGAAGGCTCATGAAATCTTCTTTCAGATATCTACAAAGAAGTTATTTGCTCTTTCCCCTGAAGAGCAGGTCTTTCCCAAGTCTCTTAGGGACTTCATCAGCTTTAATGCAAGCATTAATTTATCTCACATTGTTAACTGGGCTTATGGCTGGCCCCTGGGATATCAATTAGCTGGATTTTATAGGTAGAAAACAACAGGACTGTTAAGATTGTAGCCTCATGGTTTACCAAACACATCTCATATTTTAATTGGAATCTACAATGCTCATTGTTTCATGAATGCTGTTAGTGGAGCTAAACCCATCATGTTGTCCAAACCACACATGAGGCTTTGCAATGTCCATTACTCCAACTCAAGCATCGATGCATTCTGCAAGTGATGTTTAGCAAATTTCATTTAATAAATATCAATGCAAAACATTATTGATTTGGTTTAATATAGAGATGTAACCTCCAGTGTACTTGAAGAATTAAATGTGCATCCATTATTAGTTCCTAATGTTGAGCTAAGAGAAGGAAGAAAAGGCAGTTTTACTAACAAATCCATATTAACTATTAACTAGGGGACAAAAATAGTTTAATTCACATAAAAAATATCATGATATTATGTCTCCTTAATAAAATATTTGTATATTGTATTTGTTAATTACATCTAAGGGGTTTTTTTAATTGATTGAGAAAAATGTTAAATGTTAAGTGATTTTTAGAGGTTTCTTAGAATGAGTTTTTAACATTTTCATGAAAAGGAAGTCTATAATAAATGTGTGAAGCTATTTATAGGGACTTTTTGGAGCTAAGTAAGATCTTAAATCACAGAATAATTTTCAAGTGGAAAGTTGGCTTTGGCCATATGAAGGATGTGAATTCACTGAATTAAATCAGTAGAATGTCCCAAAGGGTCAATGACTAGCTGGAGTCTCACTCTCTTAGAGGATAAGAATTTTGTCTAAGAGGTTTGGTGATTTAATAAATATTTCTGAGACTCGGCAGTAATTAATTTTATTGAGTTTTTTTTTCAAATCCCATGCAACCCTCCATAGTTAATTTTGATGATTTAACCAGATCTAGAATTTAAATCATATCTTTGTTGTGAGAAACTTGAGTATAAATCAACAAATGTTTCTCAGGTTTCCATAAGCTAAATGTTATTAGTAGGAAGAGCCCTGAGGCACTAGGTCATGGAGAGAGATATAGAAACTCCAAACATCTCTATTATTCTTATTCTTATTCTTATTATTTTATTTTCATTAAAAAAATTTTATCTGTAGTCTGTGATTATCCAGCACAGGACTTTGCACAGGTGAAATCCAGGAACCATCTTTTATTTGATTGATTTGAATGAATCACCTGAGTAATCTTGTAAAAGTAATTTGCCTTCTTTGGATCTATTTCTGCACATGATAAATGATTTTTTTAATTTCCTTGTGAAAATAAGTTGGAAATAGTATAAAAATATCTGAGTTGAAATCCTGGGTGTGTCATTCACCTACCTGCTCTTGGGCAAATTACTTAATCTCCAAATCCCAATTTCTTCTTCTCTGAAATGAAGTCAACAATACTTTCCTTCACATTGTTGGAATAATCAAAAGAACCGTATGACCCCAAAGTGCCTACAAGCTGTTTGGCATGTAGTGTAAACTTCACAGGCACTTGTTGACTCCTTTTCAGTCACAGTATTCTGTAATCCAATTCCTCTTAGAAACTTGAACTCAGAGAGAAACAAATGGATTGTTTGGATTATTATCCTTTTCCCTTCTGTAAGAACTACATGACATGTTTAAACTGCTGATTTACTTACTTTTAGATGAAGACACAGAAATATATTTTCTCATTTGGAAGATGGAATGGAGAATGACAATTTCATTTCCCTTTCCTTTCTGAAAACTCATTTATCCTTTAAACTGTTACAAATTTCCAATTTGCCAATGATTGCTTTTGTGAAGAACATGGGAGATGTGTGGTTCCTTGTAAAATGTAATGCCATGGCTTTTAATGGCTGTTTCCATTTCCATAGGTCTTAATGCTTTTAATACAGTCTTATTATACCCACTCTCCAGTGTTCTTTTTATAACTGTGCTATGAAGTGGGATAGGTTTATGCATATTTTTTTATGAAAAGAAAATCTTAAAGTATAGGGAGGGGTAACCCTTGGACAGAAAGAGAATAATCTATATCTTCCAATGTTCCTATGAATTTACCACTAGATGAAAAAGGGAAAAATCATTTGAACTTTTATAATAATTAGTTTTCTTGGGGGTTCCTGGGTGGCTCAGTTGGCTGGGCGTCTGACTTCAGCTCAGGTCAATATCTCATGGTTCATGGGTTCAAACCCCGCATTGCTTCAGATTCTGTATCTCCCTCTCTCTCTGCCCCTTTCCCACTTGCACTCTGTCTCTGTCTCTCTCTCAAAAGTAAACATTAAAAAAATTTATAGTAATTGGTTTTCTCAATATCATCATTCAAATGCTTAGTATTAGGTGGTCTGTTCAGCTAACTGGATCTTGTTTTTCTTATCTATCTATATGTATATCTGTGTCTATATCTATCTACATCTGTCTATGTCATCTATATCATTTATATCTATATAATATATCTATATATCTAAGTCCATGTTGATATGGCCTAAAAGATATTATTGTGCATAATTAATTAAATAGTTACCTTCCAAAATAGCAAAGCTCAGGTAGATGGGGTAAGAATAGGATTAGATTCATTGTTGAGGTGCAACAGTGTACCCTGAGGAAAAAGATCACATTTAGGGTTTCATCCTTCTGACCTCATTTAACATTAACTATCTCCTTAAATGAGCTAACTTACAGTTACAAGCCACATTGATAGTTAAGGCTTCAACATATAAATTTTTTTAGGGGGTGCAGTTTAGTCCATAACACCATCAGTGTCCTAAGAGCTCTGATAAGAGAGAGATTCTTACTTGATGAGGAAAGAACTCTCTGAGAGTCTATCATGTAGAAACAGAGCTTGGCTTTGTCTTACAAGAAGAGGAAGAGACATCAGGAATGTGCACATACAGAAAAGTCTATGAGAACAAGTGAGAAGATGTCCATCTGGAAGCCAAGGAGAGGCGTCTTACCAGAAATCAACTCTGATGGCACCTTGATCTTGGATTTGCAGCCTTCAGAACTATAAAAAAGTGAATTTCTCTTGTTTCAGCCAAATTAAAAAAAAACTATTGCATTTATCTCTACTTTTACTTACTGTAGGTAGTACATAATATCCTAACCTCTTAGAAACTCAGCTTTCTCATTTGCAAAATAGGAATAATAATGCCAAAGGGATTAAAGGAGCTATGTGCAAAGTGTCTAACAAAATTTGAGCATATCATTGATGTTTAACCAATTCTAATTTTCTAAATGTTAAAGTGTGGCACATTTATAATCAAGTGTGAAAACACAAATAAAGTGTTAGATAAATTATTACAAAACAAGCCACTAAGGTTAAGAAAAAGAATGTTGGCTGCATACCAGATACCTCACTTGGGCCTTCTCAGAGGCATTAGCCTTTTACTTTTCCTCCAAAGATAACCGCTATCCTAAATTCTTGCACTACAGTTAAATTTTTTTTTCTATTTTTCAACTTCACAGAATGGGAATATACAGTATATATTATATTGTGGCTTTCTTCTTTTACTCAATAATATTATACTTGTAATATTCACCCATGTTGTATGCCACTACATTTCATTCATTGTTGTTGCTGTACGATATTCTCCTATATGTATACACCACCATTTATTGATCCAATCTCATGTTGAAGGACTTATGGGTTGTTTATGGTTTGGAACTCTCATGAGCACGCTGCTATAGATATTCCCATATACTTGACTGTTCCTGCACGTAGCAATATTCTTGTTGGGCATATATATAGGACTAGCATTGCTTGGTCATAGGATGTACACATTTTCAAATGAAGCAGGTTATAAACCAAACTACTTTCCCAAGTAGTTGTATAAAACACATTTTTACCTAGTAGCACAAGAAAATCCACTGTACCATCTCCTAAACAATACTTGCTACTTCAGTCTTGTGTGGTATCACATGGTAGTTTTAATTTGCATTTCCTGATGACTAATAAAGGCGAGCACTCTTTCACATGTTATCAATCCTCAGTGTTATGGACTGAATGTTTATGTTCCCTTAAAATTCATCTGTTGAACGACAGGGATGTCTACTCTCACCGCTGTTGTTTAACATAGTGTTGGAAGCGCTAGCATCAGCAATCAGACAACAAAAGGAAATCAAAGGCATCAAAATTGGCAAAGATGAAGTCAAGCTTTCACTTTTTGCAGATGACATGATATTATACATGGAAAATCCGATAGACTCCACCAAAAGTCTGCTACATGAATTTAGCAAAGTTGCAGGATACAAAATCAATGTACAGAAATCAGTTGCATTCTTATACACTAATAATGAAGCAACAAAAAGACAAATAAAGAAACTGATCCCATTCACAACTGCACCAAAAGCATAAAATACCTAGGGATAAATCTAACCAAAGATGTAAAAAATTCGAATGCTGAAAACTATAGAAAGCTTATGAAGGAAATTGAAGAAGATATAAAGAAATGGAAAAACATTCTGTGCTCATGGATTGGAAGAATAAATATTGGCAAAATGTCAATACTACCCAAAGCTATCTACACATTCAATGCAATCCCAATCAAAATTGCACCAGCATTCTTCTCGAAGCTAGAACAAACAATCCTAAAATTCATATGGAACCACAAAAGGCCCCGAATAGCCAAAGTAATTTTGAAGAAGACCAAAGCAGGAGGCATCACAATCCCAGACTTTAGCCTCTACGACAAAGCTGTCATCATCAAGACAGCATGGTATTGGCACAAAAACAGACACATAGACCAATGGAATAGAACAGAAACCCCAGAACTAGACCCACAAAAGTATGGCCAACTCATCTTTGACAAAGCAGGAAAGAACATCCAATGGAAAAAAGACAGTCTCTTTAACAAATAGTGCTGGGAGAAGTGGACAGCAACATGCAGAAGGATGAAACTAGACCACTTTCCTACCCCATTCACAAAAATAAACTCAAAATGGATAAAGGACCTGAATGTGAGACAGGAAACCATCAAAACCCTAGAGAAGAAAGCGGGAAAAGACCTCTCTGACCTCAGCCATAGCAATTTCTTACTTGACACATCCCCAATGGCAAGGGAATTAAAAGCAAAAATGAACTACTGGGGCGTCATGAAGATAAAAAGCCTCTGCACAGCAAAGGAAACAATCAAAAAAACTAAAAGGCAACCAACGGAATGGAAAAAGATATTTGCAAATGACATATCGGACAAAAGGCTAGTATCCAAAATCTATAAAGAGCTCACCAAACTCCACACCTGAAAAACAAATAACCCAGTGAAGAAATGGGCAGAAAACATGAAAAGACACTTCTCTAAAGAAGACATCCAGATGGCCAACAGGCACATGAAAAGATGCTCAACGTCGCTCCTCATCAGGGAAACACAAATCAAAACCACATGAGATACTACCTCGTGCCAGTCAGTGGCTAAAATGAAGAAATCAGGAGACTATAGATCCTGGAGGGGATGTGGAGAAACGGGAACCCTCTTGCACTGTTGGTGGGAATGCAAATTGGTACAGCCACTCTGGAAAACCGTGTGGAGGTTCCTCAAAAAATTAAAAATAGACCTACCCTATGACTCAGCAGTAGCACTGCTGGGAATTTACCCAAGGGATACAGGAGTACTGATGCATAGGGGCACTTGTACCCCAATGTTTATAGCAGCACTCTCAACAATAGCCAAATTATGGAAAGAGCCTAAATGTCCATCAACTGATGAATGGATAAAGAAATTGTGGTTTATATACACAATGGAGTACTACATGGCAATGAGAAAGAATGAAATATGGCCTTTTGTAGCAACGTAGATGGAACTGGAGAGTGTTATGCTGAGTGAAATAAGCCATACAGAGAAAGACAGATACCATATGTTTTCACACTTATGTGGATCCTGAGAAACTTAACAGAAACCCATGGGGGAAGGGAAGGGAAAAAAAAAAAGAGGTTAGAGTGGGAGAGAGCCAAAGCATAAGAGACTCTTAAAAACTGAGAACAAACTGAGGGTTGATGGGGGTTGGGAGGGAGGGGAGGGTGGGTGATGGGTATTGAGGAGGGCACCTTTTGCGATGAGCACTGGGTGTTGTATGGAAACCAATTTGAAAATAAATTTCATATATTGAAAAAAAAATAAAATTATCTGACAAAAAAAATTCATCTGTTGAAACCTCAAACCCTAATATAGATGAGATCATAAGAGTAGGGCCCCTATGATTGTGATCTCTCACTCTGTCTCTTTCTGTCTCTGTCTGTCTCTGTTAAATGAAGACACAATGAGAAGGCAGCTTTCTGAAAGTGAGAAAGAGAGCTCTCAGCAGAAACTGCATTAGCTGGCACCTTGATCTTGGACTTAGCAGCCTTCAGAACTGTAAGAAATGTGATTTTTAAACCACCCAGTCTATGGTATTTTGGTATAGCTGCCTGAGCAACTAACATTCTTGCATATCCTCTTATAAAGTGCCTAAGCTTTTTGCTAATTTTTCTATTAGGTTTTTCTTAATGATTTGTAAACATTCTTTGTATGTACTAGATACAAGCCTTTTTTTGTTTGCTTGCTTATATGTTTTACTAATATAGTTTTCAGTTTCCTGTCTTGCCTTTTAAACAATTTTAGTAGTATCTCTTGTTAAACTGAATATCATATTTTAATAGAGTCCAAGTTATCAATGTTTTCCTTTATGATTAGTACTTTTTGTGGTTTAAAATGGCATTTGATACCCCAGTGTTGTAAAGATGTTATCCATACTGTCTTTACATGCGATATTGTTTGGGTTTTAGCTCTATAATCCACACAGTATTTTTGTGAATGATGTAATTTAGGGTATATTAATTTGTTAGGACAGCCATAACAATGCCACCGACTGGGTGACTTAAACAATAGAAATATATTTTCTCATAATTCTAGAAACTAGAAATCTGAGATCAAGGTCCTGGAAAGATTGGTTTCTTCTGAGGCTTCTCTTCTTGGACTATAGATGTCCATTCCCTCCCTGTCTTCCCATGGTCTTCCCTCTGTGTGTACTTGTGTCTTTATTTTCTTTTTTTGCAAGGACTCCGGTCATATTGGATTTGGGCAGACCCTACAGTCATCACTTTAACTTAATTACCTCTTTAAAGACCCCGTATCTCTAAATAGAGTCACATTCCAAGATAGTAGGATTTTTTCCATCATATGAATTTGGGGGGACACAATTCAACTCATAACTTAGGGTCAGATTTTTCTTTTCGTATGGATATATAATTGACCTAGTACATTTATTGAAAATAATGTTTTTCTTTATTATTTTGGTACCAAATTAATTAGAAATCAAGTATCCATATACATGTGAGTTTATTTCTCAATTTTCTCTTCTGTGAATCTTCTTCATGACTATGTCAACAATACCATTTTACTGTAGGTTAATTATAACTCAATATTTGTGAGACAAAATCTTTCAAATTATCCTTCTTTAACAATATCTTGGCTGATCTTGTTCTTTTTAATTTCCATATAAAATGGAATTTTGTCAATACCTACAAACAAACAAACAAAAAAACCACCCAAATAAAAACCATGTTGTTATTTGATTAGGATGGAATTGTATAGATCAATGTAGGAAGAATCTATATCCTTAGACTTTTGAGTCTTCCAGTCTACTAACTTGGCATGTGTGTCCATTATTTAGACATTTTCTAATTTATTTTAATAATATTTCATACTTTCAGTATAGAGATATTGCATATCTTCGTTAGACTTATTCCTAGGTTTTAACATTTTTATCATTGTAAATTGTATCATATTGTATAATTTTGCTTTTTAGTGTTAGGTTGGTAGTACACAGAATTTTAGTTAATTTTTTTTTTTTTTGGT
Organism: Puma concolor; assembly: GCF_028749965.1. NCBI lineage: Eukaryota > Metazoa > Chordata > Mammalia > Carnivora > Felidae > Puma > Puma concolor. Next base: position 123,988,864 of record NC_141672.1, on the reverse strand, counting down.
CGACCTTAGATCAGGAAGATTGTTGAATTCACGTATTAATCAACAACTTGTCAGTAAATTTCTTTGGATTTTCTACAAATATAATTATAACCTGAAAATGAGGTGACTGTTTTATCTCATATTTTCTAACCATTTTAATTTTTATTTCTTTCCCTTGACCTGTTGAATCAGCAAAACTCCTAATACACTGTTGAATGGCAGTGGGCAGAAGAGGCATTTCCTGTCTCATTCTCAATCTTAAATGAAATAAATTGAGTAGTGCTATTCAACAGATTAAGGGAATTCTCTTCTATTCCTAGTTGGCTAAGAGGGTTTATAATAATGGGTGTTAGATTTTATCATATTTTTTCTGCATCTATTGATATAACCATATAGTTTTACTTTCTAAAAAATTTTTTTAATGTTTATTTATTTTTCAGACAATGCAAGAGACAGAGTGCAAGCAGCGGAGGGGCAGACAGATGGAGACACAGAATCCAAAGCAGGCTTCAGGCTCTGAGCTGTCAGCCCAGAGCCCGATGCGGGACTCAAACTCACGAACTGTGAGTTCATGAACTGAGCCAAAGTTGGACGCTTAACCGATTGAGCCACTCAGGTGCCCCCATAATTTTTCTTTCAAAATGGTAAATTAGTATGATTGATTTTTATTATTTTTATTTTTTTCTCTTTCAACCTGAATTTACCTTTGTTTTTTTTATTTTATTTTATTTATTTTTTTTTAATTTTTTTTTTTCAACGTTTTTATTTATTTTTGGGACAGAGAGAGACACAGCATGAACAGGGGAGGGGCAGAGAGAGAGGGAGACACAGAATCGGAAACAGGCTCCAGGCTCCGAGCCATCAGCCCAGAGCCTGACGCGGGGCTCGAACTCACGGACCGCGAGATCGTGACCTGGCTGAAGTCGGACGCTTAACCGACTGCGCCACCCAGGCGCCCCTACCTTTGTTTTTTTTAAATATAATTTATTGTCAAATTGGTTTCCATACAACACCCAGTGCTCATCCCAACAAGTGCCCTCCTGAATGCCCATCACTCACTTTTCCCTCTCCCCCACCCACCATCACCCCTCAGTTTGTTCTCAGGTTTTAAGAGTCTCTTATGGTTTGCCTCCCTCTCTCTCTATAACTTTTTTTCCCTTCCCCTCCCCCATGGTCTTCTATTAAGATTGATTTTTAAATAAGTTACTTGTCTATTTTAATGTTTATTCATTTATTTTTGAGAGAGAGAGAAAGGGAGAGAGAGAGAGAGAGAGAGAGAGAGAGAGAGAGAACACAAGCGGGGAAGGGCAAAGAGAGAGGGAGACAGAATCTGAAGTATGCTTCAGACTCTGAGCTGTTAGCTCAGACACCGTCAGGAGGGTCAACTCACAAACTATGAAATCATGACCTGAGCCTAAGTCAGTCACTTACCTAACTGGGCCACCCGGGCATGCTGATAAGTCATTTGTTGTATATAAATCTTGCACTGCTAGAATAAATTAACTTGGTTACTAGGATTTATCCTTCTTATATGGTGCCAGATTTTATCTGCTATTATTTTGTTTATAATTTTTATAGCTGAATTCCTGAGGGAGTTGCATCTATAATTTTTTCTACTAATTTTATTTTTCCCTGCCAGATTTTAGAATCAAGATTATGATGGTTTTATTTTATATAAAATAGGCTGCAGAGTACTTAATCTATATTTTTTTCTTGTCCATGAAAAAATTAAGCAAGATTGGTAGGTCATATTCCTTAAATTTGTGACAGGATTAACTGGAAAAACCAGCTGGGCTTGGAGTTTTCTTTGTGGAAAGATTTATAATTACAGTTTTCATTCTCTAATAATTATAGGATTACATATTTTCTAATGTTGGTTGTATTTTTCTATTTTTTTCATTTCATCTAAATTTTCAAATATATTGGCACTATTATTATTATAATTTCCTCCTATGATATTTGTAATGTCCTTGTGATGCCCTCATTTAAAATCACAATGATTTTTCTGATGATATCTTTTTCTTTCCTTCTGGATATATATTTTTCTTGAACTATCTTACCAGAAATTTATTATTTTATCAGGCTTTTCAAGATTTAAATTTTAGGTTATCTTATTTTTTCTATTGTACATTTGATTTCTAACTCATTGATTTCTGCATTTATCTTTATTGTTTCCATCCTTCTTCCTTTTGGGCTAAATTTGTTGTTCTTTTTAATTTTTTTATGTAATAGTCTCATTAATTTTTAGCTTTCTTCTTTTCTATAAATTTTCCTCTATATCCCACGTGTTCTGGTGTGTAGTTTAATTCATAAAATTCATTTCAAATTATTTTCTTTTTTGACTTGTGTATATTTAGAAGGGTATTTTTAACTTCCATATGTGGATTTTCTAGTAACACATGTAACTGATTTTTAGCTCAATGGCATTGTGGTCAGAAAACTTATTCAGCATGATTTCAAATTTATGAACCTAGTAGAGCTCTGCTTTATGGGACAGTGCTTGGTCAATTTTAAATATTCTGTGAGTACATGGAAAGCTTGTATTCTGTGGCTATTGAATGCAGTGTTTCATATACGTCAGCTAAATCATACTAATTTTGTTGTTCAAATCTTTTATATCCGTACTGTTATTAGTTTCGTTTTGTTTTGTTTTGTTTTGTTTTTGATGTGATTGTTTTATCAGTTACAGAGTAACTTTTGGAATTTATCACTATTGTAGACTTGATGATTTTTCTAGTAATTCTGTTAATCTTTATTCATTTTAAAATGAAAGGTTACCATGAAATATCAGACAAAGGGCTAGTACCCAAAATCTATAAAGAACTCCCCAAACTCTACACCCAAAAAACCAAATAATCCAGTGAAGAAATGGGCAAAGGACATGAAGAGACACTTCTCTAAAGAAGACATCCAAATGGCCAACAGGCACATGAAAAGACGCTCAACGTCATTCACCATCTGGGAAATACAAGTCAAAGCCACACTGAGATATCACCTCACGCCAGTCAGAGTGACTAATATGAACAAATCAGGAGACTATAGATGCTGGAGAGGATGTGGAGAAATGGGAACCCTCTTGCACTGTTGGTGGGAATGCAAACTGGTGCAGCCACTCTAGAAAACCGTGTGGAGGTTTCCCAAAAAATTAAAAATAGATCTACCCTATGACCCAGCAATAGCACTGCTAGGAATTTACCCAAGGGATACAGGAGTACTGATGCATGGGGGCACTTCTACCCCAATGTTTATAGCAGCACTCTCAACAATAGCCAAATTATGGAAAGAGCCTAAATGTCCATCAACTGATGAATGGATAAAGAAATTGTGGTTTATATGCACAATGGAATACTACTTGGCAATGAGAAAGAATGAAATATGGCCTTTTGTAGCAACGTGGATGGAACTGGAGAGTGTTATGCTAAGTGAAAAAAGTCATACAGAGAGAGACAGATACCATATGTTTTCACTCTTATGTGGATCCTGAGAAACTTAACAGAAGTTCATGGGGGAGGGGAAGAAAAAAAGAGGTTAGAGAGGGAGGGAGCCAAAGCATAAGAGACTCATAAAAACTGAAAATAAACTGAGGGTTGATGGGGAGTGGGAGGGAGGGGAAGGTGAGTGATGGGCATTGAGGAGGGCACCTTTTGGGATGAGCACTGGGTGTTGTATGGAAACCAATTTGCCAATAAATTTCATATTTAAAAAAAAGAATGATAAAGGACATAAAACTTCTAAGAAAATAGAAAATGTGGAATATTAAAAAATACTCTAAACAGAGGCAAGAACTATGAAAAGTTAATTTATAATAGACCAAAAAATAGTAAACAGTAATAAAATGGTGGATCTAAATGCAAATCTATTTTTAAATTGGCTAAAATCTTTCATCAAACATCAAAGATTATCAGATCAGGGAAAATTAAAAATTAAAAAATGTTTACTAGTTGCAAGAGATTTTATCTCAGATTGAAAAGTCACAAAGATTGAAAGTGATGACAGAGCACCTGAGATTCAATTCTATAGTAAATTCTTCCATTTCGTCATTTTGGGTAGTCCCTGTGGTGGCTCCAAATTGCGGGTCACTTCCCCTGTGCTGTCTGGAATAACTTGTGTTGGTGGGCGGGCCACAATCAGACCTGATGTCTGCCCCCAGCCCACCGCTGGGGCCACAGTCAGACTGGTGTGTACCTTATCTTCCCCTGTCCCAGAGGCAGGACTCACTGTGGAGGGGTGTGGCCCCTGTCTGGGCTACTTGCACACTGCTAGGCTTGTGGTGCTGCTTCGATGGAATCTGGCACATTAGCCAGTGTAGATCCGCAAGGTGCGCAGGGGTGGGAGGGGCAGGCTTAACTGGCCTTGCTATTGGTGGTCCCCTGCCTGAGGGGCCCTGCAGCACAAGGAGGGAGTCAGACCCCTTGGAGGGATGGATCCACAGAAACACTGCTTTGGGCATTTGCATGGTGCAAGCACGTTTGGTGATGGGTACTGGCTCCCTTTGGAATTTTGGGTGGGGTATGGGAGAGGGAGATGGCACTTGTGGGCACCTTTGTTCCCCGCGGAGCTGCGCTCTGTCTTCCAGGGCTCAACAACTCTCCCTCCTAGCGTCCTCTCACTCTCCCTGCTCTCCAAGAGCAGAGATGTTGGCTTTTAACATTCCAGATGTTAAGATCCGCTGGCTGTCAGAACTCACGGAGTCTGGCCCCTCTGCTTTTGCAAGCCAGACTTTGAGGGCTCTGCCTTGCTGGGCATGCTGGCCCTCCACCCCTCCGGCTCCTTCCCACCAGTCCGTGTAGCAAGCACTGCCTCTCTGCCCTTCCTACCCTCTTCCGTGGGGCTCTTGTCTATGCTTGGCTCTGGACAGTCCATTCTGTTAGTCTTCTGGCAGTTTTCTGGGTTATTTAGGCAGACCTGTGTAGAATCTAATTGATCAGTGGGAAGAGGTGAGCCCAGCATCCTCCTACATGGCCATCTTCCAATTAAACTCCCAGATTTGTTTTGTCCCTTGTATCATTCTTTACTTTGGCATTAGCCCAGAGATTACAACACAAACTTTTGACTTGTAAGTCTTTAATGTTAATCAATATTTTTTAAAAATCTCTTCAGACAATGCAAAGATATTAAAATGTTTAATACTGTTTATCCTAGGGGGGGCCTGAGGGGCTCAGTCGGTTAAGTGTCCAACTCTTGATTTCAGTTCAGGTCATGATCTCATGATTGTGAGATGAAGCCCCACATAGGAGTTCATCCTGAGCATGGAGCCTGCCTAATATTCTCTACATCCCTTGGGGCACCTGGGTCGCTCTGTCGGTTGAGCATCTGGTTTCAGCTCAGGTCATGATCTCTCAGTTTTTGAGTTTGAACTCTGTGTTGAGCTCTATCCTGACAGCTCAGAGCCTGGAGCCCACTTCAGATTCTGTCTCCTTTGCTCTCTGCCCTTCCCCCACTCTCTCTCTCTCTCTCTCTCTCTTCTCTCTCTGTCTCAAAAATAAATAAACATTAAAAAAAAACACGAGATTGTCTACCTCCCTTTCCTCTTCCCCATGACCACCAATGCAGATGCACCTTCTCTCTCTCTGAAAATAAAAATAAATTAAAAAATACTGTTTATCCTAAACAAAGTGTATATGCAAAGTTTTACCTATCTATATATGTGCATATATCACATTAAAATATATATCTTAAATTTTAAAAACTAGTGTTATTTTTATATACTCAATATTCAATTCAATTTACCATCTTCCTAGGAGCCTTTTCTTTTGTCTGAAGAATACTTTTTAGCATTTCCTTTAGAGAAATATGCCAATAATAAGATCCTTTAGTTATTTTTGTATAAAATACCTATTTCATCTTCAGCTTTAGTTTTAATGTTATTTTTTTCATTGATGTTGGAGGTCTTTTATACGTGGGTAAGGTCCCCATCCCAAAATTGGTCTGGATATTGAGACTGATGACATCGCATACTCTAAGAGGGTGGGACAAAATTTATTACTCATATAATGAGACTCTCTGGCAAGAGCAGAGGAGGCTCCTAAGCTGGTCCAAAAGTGGCTTTAGGCAGCAAAAGTACACTAGATTGGTAGCTTTTTGGCGATTATGGGGTGGAGTCATGGAGAGCCTTCTCTTGTGCAAGCTGGGGGTTTGTATATTCTGAAGTCCCCCAGAACTAAAGGAGGGAGAGCCTTGGATTGCTTATCAGCTTGCCTATTTGTAGGATGGAGAGGAAAAGGGATGAGAGAGGCTTAAAAGACTTCAGCAGTCAAATATCAAAAACTGAGTCAGACTCTTTCTTACAACTTCTGTCTTATTTGTTCTTATTTTTACTATTTTTTAGTGGCTGTTCTTGGGATAATAATATGTCCTATTAACTTATAAAAGTCTATGTACAGTCAATATCCTACTTCACTTATTTACAGCCTACTTCATTGATAGTGGTTTAATTTCATTTACCTTTCCTTATCCGCAGCATTTATGCTATTACTGTCATATGTCTTACCTCCACATACATTATAATACCAATGTTACAATGTTTTTGTTTTTGCCTTAATAGTCCCAGGGTGTTATTCTTTAGGGTTCTAAAGTAAAGGGGCGCCTGGGTGGCGCAGTCGGTTAAGCGTCCGACTTCAGCCAGGTCACGATCTCCCGGTCCGGGAGTTCGAGCCCCGCGTCAGGCTCTGGGCTGATGGCTCGGAGCCTGGAGCCTGTTTCCGATTCTGTGTCTCCCTCTCTCTCTGCCCCTCCCCCGTTCATGCTCTGTCTCTCTCTGTCCAAAAATAAATAAATGTTGAAAAAAAAAATTAAAAAAAAAATAATAAAGTAAAAAGTAGGTGGTTTATCAGATCCTGCTTCAGTGGTCTCTGGACACTGCTAGGACCACCAGGCTGTCAAAATGCTGCTGTCTATCTTGCCTTTTTTCTGGGTCTTCCAGAATGGACAGACACCCCTAGGTGAGAAGTTGCTCAAATTCTAAGCTTGCTTCTCAAAGTTGTGCTCTTCCACAAGATTTTGGCTTTTTTTCTTTTTTCTTTTCTTTTTAAGTTTATTTATCTATTTTGAGAGAGGGAGAGAGAGAGAGAGAGAGAGAGAGAGAGAGAGAGAGAGAGAGAGTATCCCAAGCAGGCTCTGCATTGTCAGCACAGAGCCCAATATGGGGCTCAAACTCATGAACATGTGAGATTGTGACTTGGGCCAAAACCAGGAGTCAGACGCTTAACTGACTGAGCCATCCAGGCACCCCTTGGCTTTATTCTTTTCTATTGTGTTGTTTATTCTCCATGTTTTCAAACAGATTTAATATAATAGATTTAGTCCCATTGATCTGGATGCTCACAGGGGATAGAATAGGCTGTTATGTAGCCTGCCATTGTTGGAAGTTAATAATCTTCCCCATTTCATCATCACTAATAACATGTTTATTCTCTGAGTTTAAGAGAATAGATCAAGCAAAATTCCACTTGAATAATCATGTAATAATTGAATGGTACTACTTTTGGATAGAAAAACATTAATGTATTGAGTCAGTTTTTAGATCTCTCCAAACATTTTTGTGCCCAAACATTATTCCTTGTGCCCAAATAAATCTATATAGGTGGCAGGCACCTGGAAACACTTCTATTGTTGCTCATCAGGTATATTAAGGACTTATGTGAAGCTAGCATAGGCAAACTCCTCACACAAACATAGACATCCTATCATTTTTCTCATTATATAGCTTGTGAAAAGCCCTGGGCTGGGATATATGGCCACATTCAGTCACTAAAATTGTAGAAAAGTGGCTGTTTGACAGTTTTATGAGATGCTTTGGAAAGCCCTCATCAGGTTGTAGAAAATATCAGGATTTGATGAAGTGTGGAGAGACTGAGACTCTTAGTAAGTTGTAAGGATCCAGGTTTACATATTTTCTTCCTCTTTTATTTTAAATGTTTATTTATTTGTTCAGAGAGAGGGAGAGAGGGAGAGAGGGAGAGAGGGAGAGAGAGAGAGAGAGAGAGAGAGAGAGAGAGAGAGCACAAACAAAAGATGGGCAGACAGAGATGGAGTAAGTGATTCCTAAGCAGTCTCTGCACTGTCAGTGCAGAGACCAGTGTAAGGCTTGATCTCATGAACCATGAGATCATGACCTGAGCTGATATCAAGAGTCAGACACTCAGCCAACTGAGCCACCCAGGCATCCTTTATTTTCTTCTTTTGAGAATCTTATTTCCATATCTGTAGACAATTCCACATAACTGATGGCAATGAAGCCATCCAAAAAGTTGCCCTGAATGCACCTACCCAGGTGAGCATCTCTGGCCAGGTACAACTGCACACTCAATTGGTCAATTTGCATCCTGGTGTTACTACCTAGGAGTACTCTCCTATGTTTCAAAACTACCAGTAATTGGGGCTTACTGTAATCTCCAGACATTTTATTCCTGAAAAATTCTGGTGGTATTGATTTCTTTACACTGAGCTGGTCCCTTTCTCCTAGCGGATTTCATGAGACCTTGCATGTCAGCCCAATATTTCTCCCTTGTGACAATCTTACATGCATCGAACCTAACCTCGTGTAGCACCCAAGTCTTCTCTCTTCTGGGTTAATCATTCCTAGATCCTTCAGCCATTTCTTAGGCAAAACACTTTAGGGACCAAACATTTAAATAGTTTACAGAATCCAGGCAAGTAAAATAGAGGAGTTAAGTGGGCCAGCTCTCTGCATTAAACATACAGAAATATTATTCTCTTACACTTAGAAGTATTCAATTTTTCTCTTTTTGATAAACATTAATGCAGAGAGATATCTATCTACTAGAAGAAGAGTGTCACACATCTGAGGGTAATTGATAACTGACTGGCTGTCTTAGTGCTGAGGAGACACATGCAAGTGGCAGTCTGAGTCCAGCTGGGAGTGTATACCCTACCTAAAGCAGCAGGTCTTCTCCTCTCTGGCCCATGATTGATTCATGGGAAAACAGAACAGTATAATTAGTTCTTCTGATTGTTTACGATTGAAAAACAAAACCAACCAGATTCCAGATTTGTATGTGACATAGTCTGAATTTTAGATGTAAATTCAATTCATGTTTGAAACCCTGTTTGGGCTGAACAAAGTGGCAGTTCCCCCACTCTGCCTCCAAGTTAATCAAACCTGCTTGTTTCCTTCAGTGTGCTCCAGGAAACCCATCTCTTTCTTGGCATATGCTTCTCAACTCAGGATGCTATTTTCCTGCTCTTGTGTGGTCAGTGTGGATTAAAGTCATTCTAGATAAATTGACATCTAAGTTTCCTAAGCCATTGGGAGGGGTGGGGGAAAGAGAGAAAGAAACACAATCTCATACTGGACTCATACTGAATTTCCTGAATCCTACAATCTCCAAACCATTTTTTGGGTGGGTGGGTGTGGGGTCATGTTGAAATATTGTTTTCTTGATCCTGTTCCAAGCACTCATGAAACTTTTGACACATGATCAGAAGATTATAATGACCCAAACTACCTCTTAGGTAAGGGGCAGTACTTTGGCAGAGAGGCATGGAAATGCTTTTGTCAACCAGCTGGAAAGAAAATAGCCAACCCTTGGTTACTGATCCCCATTAAGGCAATTTATAATATTTCTTTCCAAGGGATGACAAGGAGACATTCCTGTATGGAGCCCAGCAACTCCCACCTACCTCAGTCCCCTAGACCCTCCATCTTCCTTCTTTTATTCTGTATGGTTGGTTTTGGAGGAGGAGGGTCATGCTATTGACGATGACCATGGGCTTATCCTCTGGGGATTTCAGGATAGCCTATGCTGGTCTTCCATGCATTGGTTGCCCTGTGGTATGCTCATGTCTCACTCAGTCTCATGGAATAAGAAGCAGAAGAGAAATCAGAGGATACATTGTCTTTAAAGGCCACGCTATGGCTGTATATTTAACTTTGCAGTAAGAGAATGGGAGAGGAGAAACCTGACTCAGGGAAAATCAGCTCCACTCTGAGTTGGGGCTGAATCACTCTGCTAATTGGTATGTATGCATGAGTAGAAAGCTTACAGAATTCTGGTGTCAGGGGACCCTCTGCCAATAGACACTGATCTTCCTCCAGAAAGATGCACACAATATATACAATCTCTGTATGTAGATATATAATTACAGCAAAAACAGGAAACAATGAAAGCCAATGTGGTCAATAGTTAAAGGATGGAATCATCTTTCATGCTCAGCAGGCTGCTAGTATCAGCATAGTTGTAATGAGCTTGGTTGCTATGGTATGCTTAACTTGAATGATTAATAATGCATTTGAAGTCTGTTTTTGTCCATTCTGTATAAGTAAACACATTAAGGTTTACATATATACACAGATATATGCACATTAAAGCTGAGTTTCTGGGATATCAGCTAGAATGTGGGTTTCCATGGGGCACCTGGATGGCTCAGTCCATTGTGCGTGTAACTCTTGATTTTGGCTCAGGTCATGATCCCAGGGTTGTGGGATCAAGGTCTGAATCAGGCTCAGCGCTGAGTGTAGAGCCTGCTTAAAATTCTCTCTCTCTCTCTCTCTCCCTCTGTCCCTCTCCCTGATCACATGCTCTCTCTTTCCCTCTCTCTCTCAAAGGAAAAAAAAATGTGGGTTTCCACAAACCTGTTGCAAATTTCACTGCAAACTCTCTCCTTCATTTCCCCTAAACTCTTAAGAGTTTTTTTGTATTTCCTCCCTGCATTATCAGATGGTGCTTTACACAGCATGTAGATCTCAGCATAGTGACATGGAGCTGCTGGCTTCAGCTGGGAGTGTGGCATCTGTTACCCTTTCATGACTGCTGGAGAATGAAATCAGGGCCCCAGGTATTGCCTGTGACATCAGTGCAGGAAGAAAGAGTATATTCCAGTCTGTTTATAGACTATATGCTCGCCCAGGTTTCCCAGACACCTGCAACCTCCTTTTCCCCATTGTTAAAGGGGCATCTTAATATTTACTCTACTGGGCTCCAGTGACCACTAAATGAAAACTATGCATGTGAAACAGAAGAGGCTTTGTAGATGCCAAGAATTTCTGTTAACAAGCACTGGTAGCCTGATAGGGGCCAACAGCTGCTATTAACAGCTGCACTGAATATAAATGAAGATAAGCTGGAACAGACAAAGGTTTGGAACCTCTGGGATGTTGCTCTTAAATCCAGATAATCAAACCATACTGTAAAGTGTGTATATCACAGAGTGTTTTATAGACAAGGCTTTGTTGATTGTTATGGAGAAAATCCCAGTGTTGTAAAGGGGGTTATAATAATGACATCTCTTTATTTTAAGACTAAGAATACTTCATGATAAATAATATGAATGGGTTTTCATAACATTCAGTAAATCAAGGAAACAATGACCTCTGACATCTGCTTTCTTGTTGACTCTCAGCTCCACAGAACATTCCACTGTTAAATGAGATAAATAAATAGGCAGTGTTAGCAATATGGAACTGGAAATGGTTGAGCAAAACTCAACCACTCCATGGTTGCTGGAGCCTGCTGTCTGTGCTACCTGGGAAAGGTCCTTGGGGGAGAGTCCTGGCTTTTCACTGATGAAAGACCAAGAGTGAACAAGTAAAGGGCGCCTGTGTGACTCAGTTGGTTAAGCATCTGACTTCTGCTTAGGTCATGATCTCACCATTCTTGATCTCAGGCTCTGTGCTGACAGCTCAGAGCCTGGAGCTTGCTTCAGATTCTGTCTCCCCCTCTCTCTGACCCTCTGTTGCTTGTGCTTTCTCTCAAAAATAAATAAGTAACCCTAAAAAAAAAGAGTGAACAAGAGAATGAGGCATTTTTTGTTCCTATCAGAACATGAGCTGCCATGGATCTTTAGGGGAAATTAGGGAGAGAGTTTGCAGTGAAATTTGCAACAGAACAGACTTGATGCTGGGCCAGCACAGGCTAGATCCTGGGGTGTTCACAAAGGTCATCCATAGCTGGAGTGGGAAAAAGTGTGAGGATGGGTGGGGGGTGGGGACTGTACACCATGTCCACCCCTTCTCCTTGGCAGGAGAATGAAATATGGCCCTTTTTGAAAAGTGGCTGAATCCTGGTCTAAAAATAAAAAGAAGGGAATAACATGGTGTCAGTTCACACTTTTGATACCTGAAGTGTGCCAGCACTCTTCCTCCATCCTCACATCTGATATCATCTGCTTGGGCAACAGGAGACACAGAACATTCATTCACTTGGAGCCACAGGACTGAGCTTGAGGCTTGCTCTTACACTGGTTAGCTGGGTTCCTTGTGCAAACTCCTAACCTCCCTTTTTTCAGTGAACTTAAATGCACTCCTTTGTTGAGCAAGGAGAATGATACCAAAAGAACAGTGCACAGGAGGTGCCCACCTCAATGGTCTCAGCCTCTGTCTGATATGTAGGGGAATGGTTGGCTGATCTGGCTGGCCAGACATCAAAGGGGACAATCTCTGTCTGGCAACCTCCTGAATCCTCTGAACTTTTGGATTCTTCCATTTTTTATTCCTTAAACAAACAAACAAACAAACCCACTCCCCCCCAAAAAAAACAAACAACAACAAAAAAAACAAAGGCCCTGTTATTCCCATGTCCATATAGACTTTCTCGTGTTTTTGCCTGCCCCATTCGCCTCAATTCAGCAAGTGACTGAAAATTTACACCATGCTTGTCTAACACACATCATTGGCTGATTGAGATTTCATTAACACCAACAATTTAATGTTTCTTCTGAGACATTGTGTAATTCCATTCAGTAAAAAGGCACCGATAAAGGATAAAAAATAAAGCAAGAAGGCATAACTGAAAGGTGAGTAAATCCTTGGATAGTTTTTTTAGGACAACTGCTACAAAAGCAGATGAATTGTGCATGGACTGATACATATTCATGGAACTGTTTTTTGACAAAGTAAACACTTTGGTCCAAAGTCCAACTTGTTTACATTTGCTTCTTGCTCTAAAAAGTGAAAAATGGGGTTGTCTGGGTGGCTTATTTGGTTGAGCATCCAACTCTTGATTTTGGCTCAGGTCATGATTCCAGGGTGGGGGATAGAGCCCTCCATCAGGCTCTGCACAGAGCATGGAGGCTGCTTAAGATTCTGTCTGTCTGTCTGTCTGTCTGTCTCTCTCTCTCTGCCCCTACTCCCTCCCTCTCACGTGCTCTCTCTTCTTCTCTCAAATAAAAAATATAAATAAACAAACAAACAAACAAATAAATAAATAATGAAGTGTGTGTGAAAAATATCATTTGATCATTGGCTACCTGTTTCTATTGATTGAAATATGATGATTCATATGACCATCATCTTAACTACTAGGCAAAGGAACATCAACATAAAGATGTTTTCTCCCTTGGAGCTTACACAGTAATTGGGAGGTCAACTATGTAATTGGATGATGCAGGTGTACCTTGGTTAGCTAGAAACACAGGGTGGTAAATAAACTATTAGGGGGGATTCTTAACTCTGCTCAAGAACAGCATCTAGTGAAGAACAGCAGGAGCTGGAGTGGGGCTGGTAGAGTGGAAAGAGAGGAGTATGCCTCTTGGCTTGGGATATGTTGTGGCTGGGAAGTTCTCTGTGACTGGGGAATATATTATGGAACATGTAATGATGAGTGATGAGGTTGGAGTCATCTGAAGGAGATAACACTTAACTGGTAGGAACAGGGAGGCACTGATGGAGCTTAGGCTGGAGTACCATGGCTATACCTGTGCTATAGAAAGCTCCCTTTAGGTGCTACATGGATAACAGGCTTGAGGAATGTATTGGATTATTGGGGTTTCAGAGACCAGTTTTTAAGTCTATTGTATAATCAAGGCAATAATTTATGAGGCCATGAACTGAGGTAATGTTGTTGTAGGGATGCAGAGCATGGGGGACAAGGATCATATTTGTTATCTTGCCTGAACACACTTCGGTAAGCTCTGTATCCAAATAAATGCAGAACAGAGAATACATAGCAGTTTTTTTTTTCTTTTTCAAAAAGTTATAAACAGTTGAAATAGGGGTGGATAATAAAGTATGACATTTTAATACCATTGTAGAGAACCCAGCTTCAGAACACGGGGGAGGTACCACGTTACACTGACACAATGACAAAAAGAACATAGCTTTAGGTGATGAAATTACACTTATTAAACAAAGACCCTAACTTAGGCACCACATTCTATTTGACAGGGAGCCAAAAACAGATGGTACATTGCAATTTACTGGACCACAGTTTTCCAAAAGTATGTCAACTTGGAACTTGGAATCCTTCAATTTGCCAAATGCTGACAACTCATCCTGCCTATTCCACTGCTTATTAATATGCATCCACCTCAGCTGTTTAGATTTTAATTATAGAAGAAATACAAACATATGGTAAAAATTTGAAAGAAATAATTAGAGAAGAGTATAAATTGAAAAAGGAAATGTATCCTTCCCTACTTCTACTTTCTTATTTTTTAGCTATCACTACAATTAATATTTTGTGGATTCTTTCACATTTTAATGATTATAAAATGTTCATACATATATACATGTTAGGTGGACATCCCCGTACATCTTTGTTTAGCTGGAAGGAAACTAATTCTCAGAAGTAGAACCTTGTGTCTAAGACTGTGTTCACTAAATTTTTAATAGTTTTCACAAAACTATTCTCCCAAAATATTGCATAAATTCCTCTCTTATCCACAACTATTAATTTATTAATGCCAATATCACTCTTGCACAGTGATATTTCATTGTGATTTAATTTGTATTTCCCTAATGTGATGTTGTGCATATTTTCACCTGCTTGTATGCCATCCATACATCTTCTTTGGTGAAATGCTGTCCAGATCTTTTGCTCATTTGTTATTGTGTCATTAGTTTTCTTTTTATTTTTCTTTTTTCTTCTCTTCTCTTTTCTTTTCCTTTATTTTTAAGTTTTTAATTTAAATTCCAGTTAGTTAACATATGGTGTAATATTAGTTTCAGGAATATAATTTAGTGATTAATCACTTAACCTATAACATCCAGTTCTCATCACAAAAAACGCCCTCCTAATACCTATCACTCATTTATCCCATTCCACACCCACTTCCCTCCCTCCTTCCCTATAGTTAAGAATCTCTTATGGTTTGCTTCCCTCTCTGTTTTTTCCCCCTATGTTCATCTGTTTTGTTTCTTAAATTCCACACATGAGTGGAATCATATGGTATTTGTCTTTCTCTGACTGACTTATTTCACTTAGCATAATACACTCTAGCTCCATCCACATCATTGCAAATGGCAAGATTTCATTTTTTCTGATGGTTGAGTTATATTCCATTATGTATATGTATACCACATCTTCTTCACCTATTCATCAGTTGATGAACATTTGAGCTTTTTCCATAATTTGGCTATTGTTAATAAACATTGGGGTGCATGTGCTCCTTCGAATCAGTATATTTGTATCCTTTAGACAAATACCTAGTAGTGAAATTGCTGGGTCATAGGGTAGTTTTATTTCTAATTTTTTGGGGAACCTTCACACTGTTTACCAGAGTGGCTGCACTGGTTTTCATTCCCACCAACACTGTAAGAGGGTTTCCCTTTCTCCACATCCTCACGAATAGCTATTGTTTCCCTTTAGGCATTCTGACAGGTGTGAGGTGATATCTCACTGTAGTTTTGATTCGTTTCCCTGATGGGTCATTAGTTTTTTTATTGGGTTCTGGAAGTTCTTCATGTATTCAGTACATAACATTTTTGTCTTATGTGTTTTGCAAATATTGTCTCCTACTCTGTGGTTTATATTTTTATTGTCCTAAAAATGTGTGTGGTGAAACAGAAATTTTTAGATTCTGATAATTCCTAATTTATTAATTTATTTTTAATGGATTATGTTTTTGGCATTATATCTAAGAAATCATTGCCTAACCCAAAGTCACAAAGATTTTTCTCCATGCTTTCATGAAGCTTCATAGGTTTAGGTTTTACTTTTAGGTCTATTGTGCATAATTTTAGCATAAGATACCAAATAATAAGATATGGGAAAAGATTGTGTGTGTGTGTGTGTGTGTGTGTGTGTGTGTGCGTGTGCGTGTGTGTATTTGTGTGTTTTACATATAGACATCCAATTGTTCCAGAACAATTTTTTGAGAAGTCTAATTTCTTCCCCTGTATAAAAAGTCATTGACCACATATGTATAAACAGGTCTATTTCTAGATTGTATTATACAGGCATACCTCATTTTATAGCATATTGCTATACTACACTTGACAAATATTGCATTTTTATAAACTAAAGGTTTGTGACAACCCTGTGTCAAGCAAATCTATTGGCACCAGTTTTTCCAACAACATTTGCTCACTTCATGTCTCTGTCACATTTTGGTAATTCTCACAATATTTCAAACTTTTTCATTATTATTATAATTGTTATGGTGATATGTGATCAGTGATTACAACTTGCTGAAAGCTCAGATGATGGTTACCATTTTTACCAATAAAGCATTTAAAACTTTTAAAATATTTATTTTTGAGAGACAGAGACAGAGACAGAGAGAATGAGTAGGGGAGGAGCAGAGAGAGAGGGAGCACAGAATCTGAAGCAGGGCCCACGCTGTGAGCTGTCAGCACAGAGCCCCATGCAGGGCTCAAACTCAGGAACTGGGAGAACATGACCTGAGCCAAAGTTAGTTGCTTAACCAACTGAGCCACCCAAGTGCCCCAAGCATCTTAAAATTAAGATATGTACATTGTTTTTTTTAAACATAATGTTATTGAACACTTAATAGTCTACTATATATTATCAACAACTTTTATATGCACCCAGAAACCAAAAAAAAAAAAAAAAATTTGGTCACTCTATTGCCATATTAGCTTTACTTTGGTGGTCTGGAATCAAACCCACAATATGCCACGGTGCCTCTCTTTGTTCTTTGTGTCTATCATTCTAACAATACCACACCATCCTGACTAATATAAGTTTTCAGTAGGTTTTTAAGTGAGATAGTGAGAGTCCTCCAAATATATTCTTTGTTTTCAGAATTACTTTGGATGTTCTAGTTCCTTTTACTTTCCATATAAACTTAATATTGGTATATTATAATATTGGATATTGGCTTTAATTGTGTTTAATTTATAGATTCATTTTCAGAAATGTCTTCCAATACATGAGTTTACTACACTATATGCATTTGCCTTCATTGGTTTCTACTTAATTATTTAGTTAACTATTAATTAAATGAATGTTTTATAGTTTTCAGATTTCAAACACTGTGCATATTTTGTTAGATACCTCTTTCATGTTTTGGAGTGGTGTTGTAAGTGGTATTTTTAAAATCTCAATTTCCAGTTTTTCATTGCTAGTAGGTACATATATATATATATATATATATATGTATATATAATTGATTTTTGAATATGACCTTATATCCTATGACTGGGCTAAACTCACTTGTTCTAGTACCTTTTTTTTTATTGCAGATTCCTTGGCATTGTGTATGTAGATAATTATGTTATCTGTGAAAAGTGACACTTTTATATCTTCCTTTCCAACACTTATCCCTTTTATTTTTTTTCTTGCCTCATTGCACTGACTAGAACCTCCAGAAGTGGTGCAAGTGTAACTCTGCTTTGTTTCTGAACTTAGGAGCAAAGCATGCAATTTTTTGCTATTAAGTATGTTGTTAAGCTGTAGCCTTTTCATAGATGTCCTTTATCGGGTTGAATAAGTCCCTTTCTGTTCCTAATTTGCTGAGAATTTTTATCATGAATGGATATTGAAATTTTTTGAGTGATTTATTTTCTATTTATTGAAACCATCATGTCTTTTTCTTCTTTATTCAGTTGATACGATGGATTACATTCTGAATGTTAAACCAGGCACATAAACTTGCTATAAATCTTAATCATGATTTATTATTTTCTACATTTAAGGTGGGTTTCTTATAAACAGTATATAGTTGAGTCATATTTTTCTAAATCTAGTTTTTAGTGTTCTTTTATAATACATATGTTTAGATCATTTACATTTAATGTAATTAGTGAGATTGTTAAATTTTGTTCTACCATTTTAAAATTTGTTTTCTATTTAGTCTGTCTGGTTTCTGCTCCGCTATTCCAACTGTACTGTCTATGCATTATTTCAATATTTTTAGTATATCATTTTCTTTATTTTTTGGATATTTTTAAAATTTTTATTCATTTTAATGGTTGCTCCAGGGATTATAATATGCATACATAACCTTTCAGTTTCCTTAGAGTTCATATTTTCACGTCAGGTAAAAGCAGAAGACTCATAATCATATTCTTCATTAATACTCCTTCCACTTATGTTATAATTTTCCTATAGAGCACAATAACATAGAAGATGCTACCACACATAAAAAATAAAAAGAAAATGCCACCATACAATGTTATAAGTTTTGCTTTCAATAGTCTTATATACTTTATTTTGTTATTTTATTTTATATTATTTTATAGAGAAAGAAAGTGCAAGGAGGAGGGGGAGAGAGAGAGAGAGAGAGAGAGAGAGAGAGAGAATCTTAAGCAGTCTTCATGCCCTGCATGGAGTCTGACATGGAGCTCAATCCACCACCCTGGGATCATGACCTGAGCCAAAAATCAAGAGTTGGATGCTTAGACTACTGAGCCACTCAGACACCCCAAGTCTTATATATTTTAAAGACTTTTAAAAGTGAAAAACAGTGTTTTATTATTAATTAAGTATAACTGACATATAATGTTATATTAGCTTCAAATATATGACATAGGGATACAATTTTATATATTATTCAATGCTTACCATGATTAGTCACCATCTGTCATCATATAATGTTACAATATATTGATCATATTCCCTATGCTGTACTTTTCATCTCCATGACTTATTTTATAACTGGAAGTTTGTACCTCTTAATCGCTTTCATCTATTTCACCCATTCCTCTCCACACACCCACTCTGGCAACCACCAGTTCTCTGTATTTTAGAGTTTGGGTTTTGTTTCTTTGTTTGTTTGACAAATAACATAATTTAACCTATATTTGGAATATTAAAAACAAAAAATTTTTTTTTATATTTATCCAAACACAATCATTTCTGAAGCAGTTCTTTTATTCCTTAAATTCAAATATTCCTTTAATCCTGAAGTATGTCCTTTAAATTGTTCTTAAAAGAAATTCTGCTGGTGACAAATTGTCTCAACTTTTTCATTTGAGAATACATTTACTTTTCCTTCAGTCCTGAGAGATTCTTTTGCTGGGTATAGAATTCTGGGTAAAGACTCCTTTTCTTTCAACTCTTTCAGTGGTTATGTTTCAGTGTTTTCTGGCTTGTATGCTTTCTTTTCTGTTTTTTTTTTCTTTCACTCTATTGAAATATAATTGACATAATGACATTGTGTGAGTTTAAGGTGTACAATATGATGATTGTATATATATATGTATTGTGAAATAATTACCACTGTAAGATTCCTGAGCATATCCATCACCTCACATGTTACCGTGTATGTATGTGTGTGTGTGTGTGTGTGTGTGTGTGTGTGTGGTGAGAATTTTAAAATTGACTCACTCAGTAACTTTCAAGTACACAAAATGATATTATTAATTATAGTCACCATGCTGTACATTAGAATCCCAGAACTTATTCATCTTATAACTGGAAATTTGTGCCTTTTCACCATTTCCCCTATACTCCTGCCCATGCCAAACACTAATATACCCTCTATTTTTCTGCATTTGGGTGCTTTCAAGATTCTACTTATAAGAGAAATCATATGATATTTGTCTTTCTCTCTCTGACTTATTTCAGTTAGGCCCTAAAGGTCCATCCATGTTATCACAAATTGCAAGATTTCCTTCCTTTTTATGGATGCATACTATTCCATTGTTTCCATTGTAATACACACACACACACACACACACACACACACACACACACACATATATATTTGTTTATCCATCAGGAACCTAAGTGGTTTTATGTATGGCTATGGTAAATAAGGTATGCAGGTTTCCTGATGAGAAATATGTGGTAATTTGTACCATTGTTACTCTGTCTTCTTTTTTCTGTAGTTGTTCACATGATTTTCCTTTATCTTTGCTTTTGAGAAGTTTGTTTTTGTGTTTGGGCATGCTTTTATTTAAGTTTATTTCATTTGAGGTTCAATGAACTTGAATCTGTACATTTATGAATTTCAACAGCTTGGGAAAGTTCAGGGTCATTATGAATACAGTTTTTCTTCACCAATTTCTTTCTCTTCTTTTGCTAGCATTCCAGTGATGTGAGTGTTAGACAAATGTATCATTAATATTTTTTCCACATAAATTGCACTTCCTCAAAGTTCTATTTATTTTTTCTACACGTTTCTCTCTTCTCTTTATTTAAAAAATTTTTTTTAATTTAATTTTTAAATTTACATCCAAATTAGTTAGCATATAGTGCAACACTAATTTCAGTAGATTCCTTAATTCCCCTTACACATTTAGCCCATCCCCCCTCCTACTGCTCCTCCAGTAACCCTCTGTTTGTTCTCCATATTTAAGAGTCTCTTATGTTTTGTACCCCCCCCCCGTTTTTATATTATTTTTGATTCTCTTCCCTTGTGTTCATCTATTCTGTGACTTTAAGTCTTCATATGAGTGAAGTCATATGATATTTGTCTTTCTCTGACTAATGTCACTTAGCATAATACGCCCTAGTTCTATCCACATAGTTGCAAATGACAAGATTTCATTCTTTTTGATTGTGAAGTAATACTCCATTGTGTGTGTGTGTGTGTGTGTGTGTGTGTGTGTGTGTATCACATCTTCTTTATCCATTCAATCATCAGTGGACATTTGGGTTCTTTCCATACTTTGGCTATTGTTGATAGTGCAGCTATAAACATTAGGGTGCATGTGTCCCTTTGGAACAGCATACCTGTATCCCTTGGATAAATAGAAAGTAGTGCAATTGCTGGGTCATAGGGTTGTTCTATTTTTAATTTTTTGAGGAAATTCCATACTGTTTTCCAGAGTGGCTGCACCAGCTTGCATTCCCACCAACAATGCAAAAGAGATCCTCTTTCTCCCCATTCTTGCCAACATCTGTTGTTGCCTGAGCTGTTGATGTTAGCCATTTTGACAGGTGTAAGGTGGTATCTCATTGTGGTTTGATTTGTATTTCTCTGATGACGAGTGATGTTTCATGTGTCAGTTGGCCATCTGGATGTCTTCTTTGGAGAAGTGCCTATTCATGTCTTCTGCCCATTTCTTCACTGGATTATTTGTTTTTTGGGTGTTGAGTT
Organism: Puma concolor; assembly: GCF_028749965.1. Taxonomy (NCBI): domain Eukaryota; kingdom Metazoa; phylum Chordata; class Mammalia; order Carnivora; family Felidae; genus Puma; species Puma concolor. The sequence goes on along the minus strand of NC_141672.1, from coordinate 123,967,699 downwards.
TCATAAGTTCTTTGTAGATTTTGGATACTAACCCTTTATATGATATGTCATTTGCAAATATCTTATCCCATTCTGTAGGTTGCCTTTTAGTTTTGCTGATTATTCCCTTCGCTGTGCAGAAGCTTTTTATTTTGATGAGGTCTCAGTAGTTCATTTTTGCTTTTGTTTCCCTTGCCTCTGGAGACGTGTTGAGTAAGAAGTAGCTGTGGCCAAGATCAAAGAAGTTTTTGCCTGCTTTCTCTCTGAAGATTTTGATGGCTTCCTGTCTTACATTGAGGTCTTTCATCCATTTTGAGTTTATTTCTGTGTATGGTGTAAGAAAGTGGTCCAGGTTCATTCTTCTGCATGTCGCTATCCAGTTTTCCCAGCACCACTTTCTGAAGACTGTCTTTATTCCATTGGATATTCTTTCCTGCTTTGTCAAAAATTAGTTGGCCATATGTTTGTGGGTCCATTTCTGGGTTCTCCATTCTGTTCCATTGATCTAAGTGTCTGCCCTTGTGCCAGTACCATACTGTCTTGATGATTACAGCCTTGTGGGATAGCTTGAAGTGTGGGATTCTAATGCCTTCTGTTTTGGTTTTCTTTTTCAAGATTACTTTGGCTATTCTGGGTCTTTTGTGGTTCCTTACAAATTTTAGAATTATTTGTTCTAGCTCTATGAAGAATGATGGTGTTATTTTAATGGGGATTGCATTGAATATGTAGATTGATTTGGGTAGTATCCACATTTTAACAATATTTGTTCTTCCTATCCAGGAAGGTGGAATCTTTTTCCATTTATTTGTGTCTTCTTCAACTTCTTTCATAAGTTTTCTATAGTTTTGAGTGTATAGATTTTTAACCTCTTTGGTTAGATTTATTCCTATGTATTTTATGGTTTTTGGTGCAACTCTAAATGGAATCGGTTCTTTGATTTCTCTTTCTGTTGCTTCATTGTTGGTTTATAGACATGCAACCGATTTCTGTGCATTGATTTTATATCCTGCAACTTTGCTGAATTCATGGATCAGTTCTAGCAGTTTTTTGGTAGAATCTTTTGGGTTTTCCATATAGAGTATCATGTCGTCTGTGAAGAGTGAAAGTTTGGCCTCCTTCTGGCTGATTTGGATGCCTTTTATTTCTTTGTGTTGTCTGATTGCAGAGGTTAAGACTTCCAATACTATGTTGAATAACAGTGGCAAGAGTGGACATCCTGTCTTTTTCCTGACCTTAGGGGGAAAGCTCTCAGTTTTTTCCCCATTGAGGATGATATTAGCATTGGGTCTTTTGTGTATGGCTTTTATGATCTTGAGGTAGGATTCTTGTATCCCTACTTTCTTGAGGGTTTTTGTCAAGAAAGGATGCTGTATTTTGTCAAAAGCTTTCTCTGCATCTATTGAAAGGATCATATGGTTCTTGTCCTTTCTTTTATTGATGTGATGAATCACATTGTTTTGCAGATATTGAATCAGCCCTGCATCCCAGGTATAAATCCCATTTGGTCGTGATGAATAATTTTTTATGTATTGTTGAATCAGGTTGTCTAATATCTTGTGGAGGATTTTTGAATCCATGTTCATCAGGGAAATTGGTCTATAGTTCTCCTTTTTAGTGGGGCCTCTGTCCGGTTTTGGAATCAAGGTAATGCTAGCTTCATGAAAGAGTTTGGAAGTTTGCCTTCCATTTCTATTTTTTGGAACAGCCTCAAGAGAATAGGTGTTAACTCTTCTTTAAATGTTTGGTAGAATTCCCCTGGAAAGACACCTGGACCTGGACTCTTGTTTTTTTGGGGTATTTTTGATTACTAATTTGATATCTTTACTGGTTATGGGTCTGTTCAAATTTTATTTCTTCCTGTTTCAGTTTTGTTAGTGTATATGTTTCTAGGAATTTGTCCATTTCTTCCAGATTGGCCATTTTATTTGCATATAATTGCTCATAATATTTTCTTATTATTGTTTTTATTACTGCTGTGTTGGTTGTAATCTCTCCTCTTTCATTCTTGATTTTACTTATTTAGGTCCTTTCCTTTTTCTTTTTGATCAAACTGGCTAGTGGTTTATCAATTTTGTTAATTCTTTCAAAGAACCAGCTTCTGGTTTCATTGATCTGTTCTACTGTTTTTTGTTTGTTTGTTTTTGCTTTTGTTTTTTGGTTTTTTTTTTTTTTTTTTTTTTTTTTTTTTTTTTGGTTTCAATAGCATTAATTCCTGTTCTACTCTTTGTTATTTCCTGTCTTCTGGTTTTGGATTTTATTTGCTGTTCTTTTTCCAGCTCCTTAAGGTGTAAGGTTAGGTTGTGTATCTGAGATCTTTCTTCCTTCTTTAGGAAGGCCTGGATTGGTATATACTTTCCTCTAATGACCGTCTTTGCTGCATCCCAGAGGTTTTGGGTTGTAGTATTATCATTTTAATTGACTTCCATATACTTTTTAATTTCCTCTTCAACTGCTTGGTTACCCCATTCATTCTTTAGTAGGATGTTCTTCAGTCTCCAAGTATTTGTTAACTTTTCCAATTTTTTCCTGTGGTCAATTTCGAGTTTCATAGCATTGTGGTCTAAAAATATGCATGGTATGATCTCGATCTTTTTGTAATTATGTAGGGCTGATTTATGTTCCAGCATATGGTGTATTCTGGAGAACATTCCATATGCACTGGAGAAGAATGTATATTCTGCTGCTTTAGGATGAAATGTTCTGAATATATTTGTTAAATCCATCTGGTCCAGTGTGTCATTCAAAGCCATTGTTTCCTTGTTGATTTTTTGATTAGGTGATCTGTCCATTGCTGTGAGTGGGGTGTTGAATTCTCCTACTATTATGGCATTACCATCAATGAGTTTCTTGATGTTTGTGATTAATTGATTTATATATTTGGGTGCTCTCACATTTGGTGCATAAATGTTTACGATTGTTAGGTCTTCTTGGAGGATAGACCCCTTAATTATGATACAATGTCCTTCTTCATCTCTTGATACAGTCTTTATTTTAAAGTCTAGATGGTCTGATATAAGTATGGCTACTCCTGCTTTCTTTTGTTGACCATTAGGATGATAGATGGTTCTCCATCCCCTTATTTTCAGTCTGAAGTTGTCTTTAGGTCAAAGTGGGTCTCTTGGAAACAGCATATAGATGGGTCTTAGTTTCTTATCCATTCTGTTACCCTACATCTTTTGATTGAAGCATTGAGTCCATTGACATTTAGAGTGAGTACTGAAAGATATGAATTTTTTGCCATTATGATGCTTGTAGAGTTGGAGTTTCTGGTGGTGTTCTCTGGTCCTTTCTAGTCTTTGTTGCTTTTGGTCTTCATTTATTTGTCTTTTTTTTTTTTTTTTCACCTTTTCTCCCCTCAGAGAGGCCCCCTTAAAATTTCTTGCAAGGCTGGTTTAGTGGTCACAAACTCCTTTAATATTTGTCTGGGAAACGTTTTATCACTCCTTCTATTTTGAATGACAGCCTTGCTGGATAAAGAATTCTTGGCTGCATATTTTTCTGATTCAGCACATTATATATATTCTGCCACACTCCTTTGTGGCCTGTCAAGTTTCTGTGGATAGGTCTGCTGCAAACCTGATCTGTCTTCCTTTATAGGTTAGGGACTTTTTTTCCCTTGCTGATTTCATGATTCTTTCCTTGCCTGAGTATTTTGTGAATTTGACTATGATACGCCTTGTTGAGGGTCGGTTTTTGTTGAATCTAATGAGAGTCCTCTGTGCTTCCTGGATTTTGATGTCTGTGTCTTTCCCCAGGTTAGGAATGTTTCCACTATGATTTGCTCACATAACACTTCTACCGGTATTTTTCTCTCTTCCTCTTCTGGGACCTCTATGATTCTGATGTTGTTCCCTTTTGATGAGTCACTTATTTCTTTAATTCTTAAATCGTGCTCTTTTAACCTTAATATCCCTCTTTTTTCTGCTTCATTATTCTCCATAAGTTTGTCCTCTATATTGCTGATTCTCTGTTCTGCCTCATCCATCCCTGCCACCGTGACAGCCATTCAAAATTGCAGCTCATTTATAGCATTTTTTATTTCATCCTGACTAGCTTTTACTTCTTTTATCTCCACAGAAAGGGATTCTAATCTATTTTAGACTCCAGCTAGTATTCTTATTATCGTGATTCCAAATTCTAGTTCAGATATCTTGCTTGTATCTGTGTTGGTTAACTCCCTGGGTTTCGATTCTTCCTGCTCTTTCTTTTGGGGTGAATACTTTCATTTTATTTTTTTTGAAGGGAGAAAAGAATTAATTAGGTAAAAAAATTAAAATTAAAAAATATTAAAATTAAAAAATTAAAAACAAACACACACAATAAAATAGAATAAATGATGCTCAATCCTAGGTGTGTTTTGGTCTGGGTGTTGAAAAGGGCTTGATATATTAGAAAAAAAAGAGGAAAGAATAAAAAAGAAAATGGTCTGATAATTTGAAAAAAAAATGAATACACTGAAGTAGATTAAAATGAAATGATGGAAGTAAAATAGGATTTGAAAAAAATTACAGAAAAGTAAAAAACTATGGTTGAAAAAAATTAAAGAAAATTTTTAATAAAAATTGAAAATAAAAATGAATTTTTTTCTCTTTCTGTATTCAAGAAAAAGGAAAGAAACGAAAAAGAGAAAAAAGAACAAAGAAAAAAGAAAAAAAGAAAGAAAATTGAACAAATGGATCAGCGAACAGACTGATATACGACTGAAACTACTTCATTTTCGCCTACTAGTCAATCTATGAAGTGGTTTACAGTTCATAAACTAAGCAGGCAGAGAGACTTGTGTTCCTGAAGAGCGAGGTTGGCCCATTTGGGTGGGGCTTAGTATAAACGGCTCCATTCTCCACTAGATGGTGCTGCTTAGCTTACTGGGGTGGATTGTTGAGGAGATTGTAGATGTGTATGCACATGCACGGGAGCAGTGAAAATGGCATCACCCAGCTACCCTGTCTCTAGTATCAGAACTCTGTTTTCCCTGATCAGCAATTGAGCACCCATCCTTTTCAGCTTCCATCCACTCCCCGCCTTTACACAGTCTGTGACCAAGCCCCAGGCAACATCTCCCTCCTGAGTTTTGTCTCCAATGCGGCTGTTTTTCCCAGCCCCTTACTTCTGAGGTACTGTGGCTTAGACCAGTTCTGCCCCTCAGCAGAAGGGTCTCACCCAGCAATGGTCAGGTGCCAGGCTGCACCCAGGAATGCTTGTGGGACCGTGCTGCTGCTGATGCCCAGAGACTGTAGCCAGGTGCCAGCCCTCCCCAGAAAAAGTTCATGAGATAGTTCAGCAGCAGCATTTCAGGGATTATGGAAAATCACAACACTCATCTGGTACCAGGCTTCACCCTTAATGACCTTGTTCCAGCACCAGGAAATGTGGTTGTTCTCCTGGGTCCACTGGGGCCTTGACTTTGGGGGACCCACACAGCCTCTACCAGGTGTCATCCCAGCAGGGGAACTGCCTCTCCCCCTGTGGCCTGAAGAATCCCTGACTCCACTCTGCTCTTGGGGATTTGCCTTCCCACCAGAGCACTGCTAGGTATTGAGCTGTGGAGTTTTAGACTCTACGCTCCCTCTGTTTATAGTCTTAATGGAATTTAAACCCTCTCCTTTCTCCTTTCTCCTTTCTCCTTTCTCCTTTCTCCCTTTTTGGTTCAATCCCTGTGGCTGTTTCTACTTTTTCACTTTCTCTACAGCTCCTTTTGGGGCAGTGCTTTTCCCATATTCTCCCCCTGCTCTGCCCTGTCTCCATCCTCTCTCCCCATGCAAAAACACCTCCCTACCCTCCACAGCTTATCTCTCCCCCAGTTCATCTCTTTGCACCATGTACCTGCTGAATTCTGTGGTTCAGATTGTGCAGATTGTTGTGTTAATCCGTAGATAAGTTTCCTAGGTGTGCAGTATGGTTTAGTGTTGGTCTGTCTGTATTTCATGGACCTGAGACACACACAAAAAATTTCCATGCTATTCCGCCATCTTGGTTCCTCCTCTCTTCTCTTTAGATTGATAATTTACATTGACTTATCTTCAAATTTGCTGATTCTTTAGTCATCTCTATTCTGCTTTTGAGGCCATCTAGTGAATGTTTTATTACAAATATTGTATTTTAAAGTTTTTAAATTATCATTTGCTTCTTTTTTTAGTTTTTATTTCTCTGCTGAAAACTGTTTTCAATTTATTTCAATTGTGTATCTTTATCTCATTGATATAGTTACATGTGCTTCTTTAAAGTCTTCGAGTATTATATTGAGCTGTTTTAGTTCTGTTAAAATTCCTGGGAAATGTTAATATTTTCACTTTAACAGCCCATCAATCCAGATAGGTCCAATACTTGGTTCTATCCTATTTTTGGTGAATTCTGGTTCCAATCTTAGATTTGTTCCAAACATTTTGTTTCACTCTTTTGGTTCTATTCTTCACATGTGTCACTAATATGTTCATTTAAGATTTTGGTGATGATTGGGGCACCTGAGTGGCTCAGTGGGTTGAGTGTGAGATTCTTGATTTCAGCTTAGGTCATGATCTCAGAGTAATGGGATCGAGTGCCATGTCAGGCTCTGCACTGGATAAGATTCTCTCTGTCTCCCCCTACCCCTTTCCCTGGCTAATGCACTCTCTCTCTCTCTTTCTCTCTCTCAAAATTAAAAACAAAAAAAGATTTAGGTGATGATTTAAATCTTTTTATTTTTATTTTTTGAGGTTTATTTACTTTTGAGAGAGAGAGAGAGAGTGTGAGCAGGGGAGGGACAGAGAAAGAGGGAGAGACAGGATCTGAAGCAGGCTCCAGGCTCTTAGCTGTCAGTACATGTGAAGCTCAAACTCACCAACTGTGAGATCTTGACCTGAGTTGAAGTCAGAGGCTTAACCAACTGAGCCACCCAGGCATCCCAGTGATGATTTAAATCTTAGTTTGATTCTCAAGCCTTTGATATTTTGTTTTGGGTATGTCCTGCACATTCTGTAGCTCAGGGATATGTGGGCTTATACACAGAATTAAGGAATCCCCTTCTTCATCTGTCTCTTCCATTGGATTACCCACTTTGTTCTGAAAGGGTGCTCGTTCTGGTTCCTCTGGCTAGAAAAAATTTAAGTATTTTGTCATTGCTGCAGCAACAGCTCCATTGTAGGGGCCTACTCTTGGGGCAAAACTACAAGAATAAAAAAAGTTAACTAAATATACACACACACAGAGGCTACTTCTACTATCTTCAAATCACAAAAGACACTTTTCATGATTCCTCTAGATAAAATGGTGGGGTTTTTCTCAGAGTTTTAGCCTTCTTAGCTGATGCATGATTTCACAGTGGGAATACTCACTTAAAAGCCATGAGAATAAAATGGTATGAGAACTTCACCCCCTTCCAGGTTGCTACTCAAGTTTTAGCTCCTTTCCACATTCCACCTGCTTTTGTTTACATAATTGACAGTTTTCAGGTAGTTACTTACTGTATTTTGTCCAGACATTTTAGTTGTAATTATAGGGGGAGAGAGACCAGAAAGAGCTCACTCAATTTCAGCAGGAACTGGAAACCTTTTTGTTATAATTCTATTTCTTCTTTTAAATTATAAGTGAAGTCATCTGTGATTGTTGTTAGTCAAATTTTTGTTCATATGTTTTCTTCCATTCATTTTTTTTGGATGTTTGAAATAAAATATCTTCATTTGTAGCATGGTAATATAAAGTTTTTCCCCCAATTGTTCCAATAATTTGCATCAAAAGTATGACAGTTTGTATAATTTTTCCCTAGCAAGTATTTTGATTTAAAAAATGTTTTAATAGACTTTACTTTTTAGAGAAGCTTTAGGTTTAAAGCAAAAATGAAAGTTCCCATATACTCCCCTCCTTCCCCCACATGCATAGTCTCCTCCACTGTGAACATCCCATACAAGTGGTACATTCATTACAATTGATAAACCTACATTGACACATCCTTATCATCCAGACTCTATAGCTTATGTTAGAGCTCACTCTTGGGTGCACTCTATGGGTATGGACAATTGCATAATAACCATTAGTATTGTACAGAGTAGTTTCAATGTCCTAAAAATCCCTGTGCTCTGCCTATCCATTCTTCTCTCTTGCTTTCCATTAACTCTAACTTTCCATTAACTTTTAATGGTGGTCTTTGTGTGTAATTATTAGTTTTTAATATAATTTTCTAATAAGCCCACTCAGTAAAGTGTTTTATACCTGTTATTATTGTAACTGATTTCTCTGTTACTGTACAAGGATGTAAGCATATCATTTATAAATAATGATAATTTTGCCACATACTTTCCAGTATTTTCATTTCCTTCACTTATTCCTCTTATGAAATTGTTTTGACTAGAATATTCAGAAAAAGTAATAATAGTGGTGAAAGTTTTCATCCCTGCTGTATTTCTGTCTCAAAATTGAGGAATTTTAGGAGAGGATAATTTAGGCAAAGGACTAATTATTAAAAGTGTAAGCAGGGATTTGGCAAAACATCAAGGGAAGATGGCCTATCCTGGGCTAGTAAAAGTGGGAAGCTTTGTCTTCTAGGCCAGAAGTTCTACAAGGAGTGCTGTGCAGTAATCGACCCCATGGGGAGTGCTCTATGGAGAAGACCACCTAGGCAGACAATATCATGGTCTTCCTTTCTTTTCAGTTAAACATTACTGAAAGGTAAACAGAATAATATAATATATTCACCACCCACAATGACCAACTGTTAACATTTTAACATGATTTATTCGAATCCAACAAAAATCCCATTACAGATACCTTTTCAATCTTCCTCCCTTTGTTCTTCCTTTCCCAGGCCTAATCCTTCCCTTCATCTCCAGAGGTATTCACTATTGCACATTTTTGTGTATTTATACTTTTCACATAGATGTAGATATGGAAAAAAACCTGTGGAAAAGCATTTTTTTGAACATTGAAGAAACGAGTTTTTTGAACACTGATTGTTATTGTTTTAGAAGATCTCAATTTAGAAAAATTATTTTAAAAATTGTTTCATCGGGGGCAGTAACATGAGGAAAGAAGTGCAGAGATCCATATGTTTAGGCCCACCTCCATCACTAACTGTAGGGGGATGTTGGGCAAGTCACTAAACCTATGTTCTTTGAACTTCATTTTCTTTTAATATATTGGTAAAACATTTCAGGCTTTGTGAGCCATAGTCTCTATGCCAACTACCCAGCCCTGTTATTGTAGTGTAAATGCACCCATAAATATGTAAATTGAGTGTGGTCACATTCTAACAACATTTTGCTTATGAACATTGAAATTTGAATTTCATATAATTTTCACATGCCAGAAAATATTATTCTTCTTTCCATTTATTTCAACCATTGAAAAAGGTAAAATCCTTTTCTTAGATCTGGACAAAAAGAGGGAGTTGACCAGAATTGGCTCATGGGACATAGTTTGCTGAATCTGTGCTCCCAGAAGTTTAGCAATTGTTAATATTATTTACATATTTTATGTGTAAAACACTTAAATGTAAGAAATTACATTTCTTGAGGTCTAAATATTTCAGTACATGTCTGCTAAGAATAAAAATGTTTTCCTACCTAACTACAATGCTATTACCATAACTAAAGAAATTAATGCTTATTCTTGAATATTACCTAATTTTTGAACCATACTGAATTTGACTTACTGTCCCCCATGTGTCCTCTAGCATGTTTTTCTCCTAATAAGCATCTATCCAAAGTTTACTCATTAAATTGCATTTTAATGAGTCTATAGTCTCTTTTAATCTAGAATAGTCCATGCTTTCCCCCCATGATCTTTAGTTTTGAAAAGTCTGAAAGTATCTTTACCGTGTCCAACATTTTGGATTTGTAGATTATTTTTCCTTGTTGGATAATGTGTCCCTCTATTTGTCATGTTTTCTGTGAACTGACAGTTAGATCTAGGTGATTTTTTTAGATTCAGGGTAAACTTTTGGCAAGAATGTTTCATAGATGATGCTGTGTGCTTCACGTTCATTAGGAAGCAAATAACACCTGTTGTCCCAGGTGGTGACTAGCAGATTCTCCATCATGAAGATACATTGTCCTTTTGCAATTAGCAATGATTCTCTGCAGGGACTCTTTGGCACCTTCAAATACCTTGTTTTTCAACCACCATTCCTCTAATGGCTTGGGTATTCAGTAATCCTCATCTGAATCATTACATTGAAAAATTATTTTTAAATGCTTTTAAATGAAAGGGATATTTAATTCAAAGGGATGTACAGGAATCACCACTACTCGGGAGAAATTATTTCTAAAATACGTTCATGTGAGACAGCTGTCCTGGTCTTGCCTATTGAGGGCATCTGTGCCCGGACTCAAGGTGGTAAAAGGCAGAGGGAGAATGAGAAGCCATGCCCACAGATTGGTTTTATAAATGATTTGAGGCATTTGTAAGAAATCTCCACCTTCCTTCTGCTGTCACCATGACAACATAAGTAAGCCTGGCTAGAACCTTCCCATGGCATTTAGGTCCTTCTATGCTTAGGCTCCCAGTCCTATTAAGTGGAATGTACTTGATGTTTATTACATTCAGATTAAATATAAATTTCAGGGGAGCTGAAGGAGGGATGGCATGCCAAGATGTATGCTGTGGACCCTACGTTTCACCAAAGATGGCCTCATCACCATTTCTTCTTTACTTAAAATGGTAAGGTTATTATTTGGTACAGTAGTATTAGCTACTTGTTATTTTAAAGGTACTTTTTTCCGTTGTTTGGCATTGCACTTGATTTGATGGTGTTCATGTAAAAAAGAGAGAAAATACTTTTTGGAGAAATCAAGCATCTAAGTGTAGGAAAGAAAACTTGGGAAGACGTTAGAACAGTATAGAGTAGAAATGCTTCTATCTATGTGTCCCACACAAAAAAGCTAAAATCCCACCCCTGGACATTGTGTACACAACAAGCATAAGACTTGGAAAGGTGGAGAGGAAAAGGCAACCCTCTAGGAACCTTAGGACTGTGAGAGGTCATATCCCTGAGTTCTTTCAGTTTTCTTTTTGCCTCATATATGCTGGACCACATTCTGGAGAAGTCAGTAACCCAGAAATGTCAATGAGGACAGATGAAAAATTCCAAGAAAAGCTTGCTTGCCCCTACTTAAAGGGCCAGAAAAGGGGTAGCCTAGAAAGTCAGAGAATTTTAGACAAAACCCCAGCCAAACACCACAGGAAAACCACAGACCCACCCCAGTATCAGCTCCCCAGTGGGGGACCTGACCCCCCAACACCCACCCAGCAGTAATGAGGTACCCCAGTCCTGGGTTTTGATATCAGATTCTCGTTAAGAAAAATGCAACAATGGAGGAAACAGGGTGAAGGATACTCAGGACCTCTCTGTGCTATTTTTGCAACGTTCTATGGATTTATCAATTAATTAATTTTAAATTGATGTATAATTGACATACAATGTTATAATAGTTTCAGGTGTACAGCATAGTGATTTGACAATTCTATACATTACCCAGTGCTCACCCCGATAAGTGTAGTTAACCAAATGTCACTACAGCTATGACAGTATTATTGACTATATTCCCTATGCTGTGCTTACCATATCCATGATTTATTTATTTTTATAACTGGAAGTTTGTACCTCTTAATCCCCTTTACCTATTTTGCCCATCCCCCCACACTCTTCCCCTCTAGCAACCACCAGTTTATTCTTTGTATTTATGATATATATTTTTTTGTAATTTCGAAGTGAAAAGTTAAGTTAAAAAGGCCAACTATTGGGTAATTAAAAAAAAAAAATTTCATCTGGGTGCTCTCTAGTCCCTTCAGTGTGCATTGACCAGGTTCAGTGTCTTATAGCAAAACAGTTAGAATAAATAGCTGCTTGCCTATTTAATTCTGGTACAGTGTCCCTAAATAATAGGTTTGAAGGACTGACATTTAGAACTGGGAAAATTCAATTTTAAATGGAAGATTTAAGGGAAAATTTGGTGTTTCTATGGAAAATTAGGTTATGTTTATAAGCAAAAGCATCCAAAAGAGAAGGCTATCAAGGGCAAACATAGGAAGCCATGGAAACACTTTTATAACAAAACTCCATTCATTTCAAGAAAAATTAACACGGTTTCCCTTTCTTTATTTATTTCAATATACTTTAATACAAAATTTAAGTAAGAACAAGGACTGCTGAGAGGGATATTAACAAAGAGAGCTCTGCTTTCAGCCTACAGAAAATATTTACTTAGCATGTACTTACTACTCTAGGACACATCCGCAACCACAAGAGGTAAGTCTCCCGTGTTTGTGGATATTGGGAATGCTCACATCTAGGGTGCAGCCTGGAACCTTCTAGAAGCAAAGTAATGTGACAATTCAGGGTTTCTAGCCTGAAACAGAACATAACAACCATGCATACCTATGAAGGCTATAATGTGGACAGATTAAACTTGCCTTTCCTAATTAGAATTATGGAAAATGGCAAGGAAGTTTTCTAGCCTCCAGAATTATTCACAAAGAAACAGACTGACACAAGAACTGTTCATCACCCTTTAATTACACATTTTTGAGCAAGAGAGGGATTACATTTTGTAAAGACTGTGGTTCAGAAGGAAATGTGATGAGTGAAAGCAGGGCATGAAGGACCAGTCATAGTTCTGGATGAACAGTGTGGCATTGAGCACACACTGTCAAAGCACAGCCAAATGTCTCAGACCCTTTTGACTTTTTCTGTGAGGGCTTCTAGGTGTAACACAGGAGGCAGTTCAATTTGACTCTTGGATCAATAGCAAACAATTTTTTAGTATATATAAATACCATTGACTATTTGCCTTCTAATTATACTTGCTCAATCTGGCAACCCCAGTTGCATTGCACCCCTATTCCAGTCCCTTTGTTCTATAGATAGCACCTGTAGCTCCTCAGTAAGAAAAAAAAAATAAGGTCAGAAGATTGCTGGAGCCCATTTGCCCTCAGTACAGACAGCCTGGGGTGCTTGAGAATTGACCTTCTCCCAGAGCAGTCTTAGCCAACCACAAAATGGTACAGGAGACACGACAACCCAGCTGTCACCTTGTGTGGAGACAGGTCTGAAATGTAATTCATATACCAGAGCTCCCCAGAGGACAAGGCTCAGGCTGGGGCTTTGTCTGAAATTGCACCTTTGTTTGGTGCAATTTGGCCTCTTCCCTCTTTTGCTCCCCCCAATTTTGCTTTCCCACAATTCTTGTGGAAGAAATTACTTAATAAATGATGGGCATATTAATCTTATCATTAGGGTCCACTTCTGGGGAACTCAGCAATGACAGTCCTGAAACAAGAGATGTGAATATACATTTGGCCTTGAAGAATTTGTCCCCGTGGTAAAATATGTTGCTTAAATAGATAAGAATGCTAGAAATTCCTTCCTCAAATTATTGTTTGATGTCAGTATATTTGTCTTTGAGTAAAATCTGAGAATCCAACAGTGTTGTCTATAAAAGGAAAGTCTTTGATAGTTAAAAGTATTATATCCAAGAGAAGAGCCAAGAGTCTTAAACATACCATCTATTGAAGAGCAGGGCCTGGCCTTTCATCTCTTGCAAGATCTCACCCACAGACTGTCCACCCAGATGACCTTGGAGGCTCTGACTGGGGGAACCTGGCCACTCCTCTAGGGACACCTAAATTTAGCACATCACAAAACTTGAATTATGCAATCAGAGCTTTGTGGATGAAGGGTCAGTGAAATGCCAAAGATCCTCATCTAATAATTATCTTTGTAAAATTATCTTCTTGTGAGATATGTTAACATGCTTTTAGTTCTTTGTTTGCTTTTTCTGGTCTTATCACAAAATGGGTTCCAGGAAACTTTGATAATCTTTCCCTCACACCCACCCTCAACCCCTTACTGATGCTTAGCTGGATTTGCACAGAAAGGAAAAAATTAGATCTAGAAAAATGTAGTATCCTTAGGAAACATGAGTAAATTACTGAGTTTCCATTTATTGAATACCAACAAAATACTAAATACTTTATTACTTAGTATATGTTATTTCATTTATTATTCTTGTATACATTTTATAGAATGGGAAATAAAGACTTCAGGAAATAAAGAACTTACCCAAGTTCATTTAACACGTAACCTTGCACAAAATTGTCCACCTAAAAAAATAAACCCAGAAATGTGCTCTAAAATAAAAGCATATTTCTTCAGCTCCCACTGGTGGTCTCAGCTTCACTTTCCATGATTTATTTTTTGTATATAAAGCTTGAATGTGTGCAGTCAGTATTTCAATGGCCAACTATAATGTATGCATACTGCAGAAGAAATAAGAGAAATATAAGGTTTTCAGGGATATAAGACTTCTGCAGATAAAACAGAGCAAAAAGATAACACAGTCTCCTTGCTTTGGATGAAAAGGGAATTGTCCCCATACAAGTAAAAGGGGGCTTATTTTGGATGAACATGTTTGTTATTCAACAAAGGCATCATCAAACATAAACTGGAATGAAACACCCTCTATGATCGGAGATTTCACAGTTCTGGCATATTGTCTGAGCTATCACTGCACTGATGAGCTTATCTTTTAATATCCAGCAGCACACTGAGACACACCCATGCAGTATCCCAACAAATTTCTTGCTTAAGTGTTATAGAAACTTGTTTATCCTTCAATTTTTTTTTTTAATTTTTGCTTTCCACGCTCAAGATTGCACCAAGAGGATGACTGACCTATTTTTGCTGCAGTGTTTGATTTGCTTTTAATTATAGCAATTACAGTGCCCTAATCACTGGTATCATCCCCAGGATGTTGTTTTTTTTTTCTTAATGTTATTGTTACTCAGATTACACAGCTTTGGTGCCAGCGTGAAGCTTGCTAATGATCTAGGGATGGTGCTAGTGGTCTTAGGGATGCATTAGAGGTCAGTGAGAGCCCTTTTTTAAAGATTCTCCCATGGCTTCTGAGCTGACCTCATTGTGGAGAGCTGCCCCTTGGCATGGCCTTGGGAAACCTGAGTTGCTTTGATAATTTCCTGGAAAAAGAAGGATTCATTTAGGAGACCCAGAAGAGTAAGCCATTTGAGTTCTACAGAATACAGTTTTCAGAGTGAAATTAAAATTTTTCCAGAAAAAAAAACCTGTTTTCTAGATGTCTTGTTCTATTTCTCTCTCCTCCCTTCCTGTCTTCCTATTCTTAATCTCTGTCTTAGTCAGTTTAGAGAGCTGTAACAAATATGCCATAGACTGGGTGACTTAAACAATGAACACATATTTCCCACAGTTTCAGAGGCTGTGAAGAGCAGGTCAAGGTGCTGGCAGGTCTGGTGTCTGGTGAGGCCCTCTCCCTGGTTAGCAGACCAGCTCTCTTCTTTCTGTAACCTCACATGGCAGACAGCAGTGAGAGTAAGCAAACTCTCTTCTGTCTCTTCTTATTAGGCCATTCAGGCTGTCATGAGGGTTCCATCTTCATGACCAAATTGCTTCCCACAGGTTCTACCTCTAAATGCCATCAAACTGGGGATTAGGATTTCAACATATGAATTTTGAGAGAACAGAAACATTCAGTTAATAACAGTCTCCAAATTCAAAACTTTTATTGAAAACATGTATAGAATTGCTAGCAATAATAATAATAATAGATTTATGGGGGCTAACTATATGCAAGTATTAACTCCTTTCATCTTCCCATCAACCCCAGGAGGTAGGGACTCTTAACATCCCTGTTTTTAAGATAGGAAGCCTACCTCAGAGACAGGATACATAACTTTTCTGCATTTCAGGGCTGGATTCCAATTCAAGTGATCTGTGACCCCTCCAGTGAACTCTTCTCATGTCAGGATGCAGTAGGGGCACCCATTAGTGTAAAGAGACATGTCAGGGTAAGCTCCATTCTCATGAGGCTCAGGGGAGGCTGGGAGTCTAACATAACAAAGCTTTACCACTCATTGGGAAACCAGCCTCAAGTTAATTAAATTGATAGTATAGAAAAAAAGGGTGGCGATTAATGCTTTTTATTCTTCTGGTTTGATGAATTGTACACAGTCAAATCTAATTAATTTTCACCTTCACAATGGTGGAATGATGAGTCACTGCTCTTTATAGAAAGGCTGAGCACAGAACCCTACCTAACCCAACTTATTTTTTAAGCCCCCTTCTGTATATGGAAACACTAATTTAGTTAGAGATTGTTGATATACTAATTACAATCACACTCACCTACTCATTAGAGTAACTCCTCCAAGGAATTACTCTATGCTTTTAAATCTGTACTAATTGCAGGTCTATTTTTAAAGTACAACAGAATGATAAAGAATAAGACAGACCTGGGTTGGAATACAGACTCTTCAGATTACTGACTGTAATTTTAGATAAGTTACTTAGCCTCTACAAGTCTCAGTTTCTTAACCTGTAAAATGGGGATAATCATGTTCTTCCCTGGTCTGAAGGCTTTGAGGAAGAATGACAGCCAACCCCCACAACAGTGCTACAATAAGTTTACGGTATAAGTTTCTGGTCCATACTCTTGCATTTAACTGATTTGGATTTTCACTTTTTGCTAATTTCAGCTGATATCCTTTCAATAAACACAAACAGAACAGGATTTTTCATTTCTTGTTGTTGGACTAGCAGTATAGCTTTCTTTCTATGGAAGTCTAATGTGTAGTGATTTTTATGGCATGCTATTGAAGCCAGTTTAACTGTAAAATGGTGAAACTGGTTTCAGAAGTGAGACTGGAGCCTTTGCAAATTGGTAAGTATAGAGTAATGTGTCTCCCATGACATCAATTAGTCTAATTTTAAGGAGGCTATATGGAGTTTTATGTCTTTATCCAGGCATCTTTTGTTCTTTGATATTTGGAAGAGATTTTTCTTGCCTTTTTTGGGGGTATTTCAAGAGAATAATCCTTAGTCTTTACTAAGTGGCTTTTTTTGACCATCTACTCTATGAAGCACAGGGATTTGTCAGATACTTTTTCAAGGTTGTCTTTCAGTCTACATGAAGGTAGAGCATAGTGAGTTTTCCAGGGGAAGTAAGGCAAAGTGCAGAGAGGTTCAAATATGTGAGGACTCAATCCAGCTGAGGGGTGAGGGAAAATCTAATGGAGAAGATTTGTTTGAAACATGAATTGAAGATCAAGAAGGGTCTTGGTAGCCTGAAAGGAAAAGGCAGGAAATGCCAGAAGAAAGTCTTTATCAGCAATGACACAAATATGGGAAACTCTGGCAAATGCTTAAGCCATCACAGAAAGGTGAAAGTTCTTTGCAGCAGAGGGGAGCTGCAATGCAGAATATGGGATTCAACTTGTAAGAAATGTTGATTGAGCTATTACCAGATTTTGAGAGCTGCCATTCATTAGAGGGGATGTTTCTTGTGGCCCAGGAATTGTGAGCTATAGAGCTCTGTTCTTGCTGTCCATGAGCTTCAAGTCCCCAGATGCTAGGATTCCTGGGAGGGTATAAGAGCATCACCTATTTTGATTTGCCAGCTGGGGGACAGCTAAGCTTACCCGAAGGATGTTAGAAAAGAGATGGATGAATTGGATGAAACAGGTCAGGTTAGATGGAGCAGAATGTGAAAAAGTGAGAGAGAACTTGGTGATTTGAAGAGCTGAAAATAGTTTGGTTTTCTTAAAAAAACTGAGGCAATTTATTAACATAGCATCACTTGTTCTAATGCTTCTTATTGGCAGCTGGAAGAGATCTGGGCTGGCAACATCAATTTGAGACACTTTACCAAATGGAAGTTGAAAGCAAGAAAGGAATAAGATCCTCCCAGTGAATATGTGGCTCATGAGTTTTAGGCCTAGGGCATCTGTGAGAAACCAGTGCTGGAGGGACCAGTGTGGTTATACAGGCAGGACAAAATCTACAAACAGGAGTTGGGTAAAGACAGTGCACTGGCACTCTCTACCTTCACCTCACCTTCTTTCCAGTGTGAGAACTTAGAGAGGGTAAAAGTAAAAACAATCCAAAATATTTCCCAGAGGCTTACATGCAAGGATATTGAGATACACCAATGCAGTACATGGACAGTTGCAGGAAATAGAGGCTATATTCCTCCTGCTGGCACTACTGGTGAACAATCTGTGAAGTCATGGGTGTTGGTGGCAGTTACAGTGGCTGGAATCAGCTTTCCAATGTGTAGTCACCAACTTTGTACATTCCTAGAGGCAGGTGTGGAGGACACAAGTGTGGCAGCTGCATTTTCCTTATCTCTAAGATCATTGCTTTGGTGATGTACTCTCAAACCCTGATCCCATGGGAGACCACTGACTTCTGCTTTTCTAGTCCATTTTCTAGTCCATCTGTGAATTTTGTTAAGAAACTAATATCCTAGATTAAAATCTTTTTTTTTTTTTTTTTTCTTCTCAAAATGCCTAGAATTTCTGTCTTCTTTCATGGAACTGGGATTGGTAAAAGAACTTTGAGGAAGCCCAGAGAAGAGACTATTTCAACAAGGAGGGTATGTGCTAGAGTATCACATGTCACCAAGAGCTAATAAAAGTAAGAAGCAGGGGTGCCTGGGTGGCTCAGTCAATTAAACATGTGACTGTTGATTTCAGCTCAGATCATGATCTCAGGTCATGAGTTCTGGCCCTGCGTTGGGCTCTGTGCTGACAGCGGGAGCCTACTTGGGATTCTTTCTCTTCCCTTCATGCATGGTCTCTCTGCCTCACTCATGGGCTCTCTTTCTCACTCTCTATCTCTCAAAATAAATGAATAAACAAACATTTTTTTAAAAGTAAGAAGCAAAATATTTTTACTGTATTTGCAAGTTGTGTTCTATCAAAGAGGCTCCCATGGTGCCATAGGTCAGGCAGCAGGGCCACCTGGACAGGTGCCTGCCCCATGACAGGCTGACAATTTTGTGCTCCTTCAGTGTTCCTTAATTAACAATTTTTTTTCTATTAATAGATATTAATGCATATATCAGCTATTACCTAAGTCTGTTCGTTGGACTCTTCCAAAACAAAATCTTTTTGTATGATAGCATTTTAAAGATGGAAAAATTAATGAAGACTCTGTTGGGGATATAGAGAAGGTTTATTCTGCATAAAGATTTCACATGGGGACATTTTTTATAGACATACTTTCTTCCCAAGATTCTTTGTTTCAGCAGCATAGCTACTATGTCTGCTCTGCCTTTCTCTTGCCTCAGCTCTCAAACCAAAAAGCCCCTAAATCTTCCTTTCCAGATTGCTTCTCCTCCTTTTAAAAATCTATTTTTATTTCATTCAGAGCAATTTAGCATTGTAGAAGCATCAGTCTCCAAGCCTGCATACATCCACCATTAGTTAATACTTGTAAGTATGCCTAATTTGCTCTGATTAATCCAAGTTTCCAGGATCAGTTCTCCCTACATGCCAGTGGGCCATTGTAAAAGTCAACAAAAAAATTTGCCTGTTAAGTGTTCAAATCCATATAAAGAATTTATTACATTCACTGAACAGGCATAGAAACAATATGCATTTCATTGGTTATATAAGAAGACTCCAGTAAATACTTGTGTTAATTGGTATGATATTTCTAATTTTTTATCGTGAGTTTTAGTGCTTCCTTATAAGGAAATGGGTAATGGAGAAAAAATGAAAGTTGTTAGCAAATGGGGTCAAGGAATCAAGAGGCTAGATTTTGCATGGGTCATCTGTAAGAATGGTGAAGTTAATAGCATCACTGTGGGTGGAAAGGAGGGTAGTGGACTAAGGGCTAATTTGTTTAATGAATAAGTGAGAGCACCGGGGGGAGGTATGGATGGCAAGAATTTGGAGAGATAGATGGTAGCAGAAGAGAGTTTTTACATGACTATGGAGGAGTATTACTATGAAAATTACATCGGGGAGGAAGAAAGATCCTCATGATACTGATGTTTGGGGAAATAAAGATAGTGTCCAGGTTATCAAACAATATGTAAAAGAACAATAATCAGGGCTTGTTTAGGAAGCTAGGTCAGTGGTCCAGAAATGAAACAATGAGGGAGTTAAGCATGTCAGTAAGAGGGTTTGAGCAGAGGATGTGCTATGTGCTAAATTCTGTGTTAGGAATGCTTCTATCATATAATTTCAATGGCAGTCGGTATTGAAAAGGAGGTCAGGATAAGATGGAGTTGTGTGGTAAAAACACTCTCAAATTTCATAGTAGAGAACAATACAAGTTGAATGCAGGTTTATGCAAAGCCCAACGGTGGCCAGAGGGGGTCTTCTCCATGATGTGAATCTGGGCCAGAATTCCTCCATCTTGTGATACTCCTATCTTATTGCTTCTTCCAACTGAAGGCAATGTATAGAATAGTAAATTGTGTGGGTTTCTAACTGTGTAAGAAAGAAAGAAATACTATAAGAAAAATAGGGAGAAACAAAAGAAAATAGTTAACTACAGAGTGTGGCAAGCAATGGAGTGAAGGGGATAAGGCTGGGATGGAGACACCTTTGAAAATACTTTTAAGATGATTTTGACTTTTGAACTATGTATATGTGGGTATGCATATGTGCATATATGTGTTGGTATATATGTTCATCCATAAATATATAAAATATCTAAAACGTTAAGTCAAAGAAAAAAATAAGCCCTAATACTGAACACAAACAGAAACAAATCTAAATATATAAAATTGATAACAAATATATAGAGAAAATTATCAGTTTATGTAATCCTTAATATAGTTCTCTGATTGAACAGGTTTTGTAATGTATATTCTATAGGCAATGAGAACTAAAAATAATTTTTAAAACTCGTTTGGTAGTTTTATTGTTAGTAATAATATTGGTGTTGTAATTTTGAAATTTTTAATGAATATTATAGGATAAAGCAAATGAATAAAAGTGTAAACATTATTAAGAATCAAGAGTTTAAGATTCAACTTTAAAAGATTAAATAAAACAAGGAAGGTAAGAAAAATTGGAAATAGGAGTATGAACTCCCAGTTGCTTCTTTTAAAAAATATCTCCTAGTTCTGTCCACTGAAAGGGCCCAGAAGCAATGACATGTCAGTAGCAATGAATCTACACAGTATCTAGTTTCCCACATAGAAATGCCTAGGCCTCCTTTGTGAAATGCTGAGTCGAGGTTGGGGCAGGAAAAGAATGAGTCTGAAGTATGTTGAGCCAGAAAGCAAGCTAGTACAGAAAGACTCATCAAGTAACGTCAGAAAGACTTGGGCACCAGTTTGAAAAGACTCATGCAGCAGGAATTGGGACAATTTAAACATCAAAAAGATTAACTAATGTAATTGATAGCAGCATCTTATGGCTGGTAAATAGTATTTTCCATGAGGGCTGTGTGTGTATATGTGTGTGTATGTGCATGTGTGTTTGTGTTTGTGTTCTCTCATGCTCTGCCCTCCTAATACAATGTAACTGAAAGTCTTCCTACAGGAGATGAAGGATTTAATTTTCTTTCCCTTGAACCTAAATCAGTTTTTGTGGCTACTTGGACCTGGAGAAAATGAGTGACTTCTGAAGCTAAGTCATAAGAAAGATAAACCTTAAAGCCTATCTCTTCCCTTTCCTTCCTAATGCTTGCCCTTGACACCACACTGTGAGGAAGCCAAAACAGTCATATTCAGAGAGACCACCTGAAGAGGACTGTGTGGAGAGAAACTGAGGCACTTAGCCAACAGCTAGGATCAACAGTCAGACATGTGAGTGAATGACCCTTCAGATCATTCTCATTCCTATCCTTCAATTTTCCAACTGAGATGTGCAGAGACAAGCCATTCCTGCTGTGCTCTGTTCAGAGGCCTAACCCATATAATCAGTTAAAAACAATAAATGATTGTTTCATGCCAGTGCATTCTGAGATAATTTTTATTTATTTATTTATATCACTTTTAAAAATTGTGATAAAATATGCATAACATAAAATTTACCATCTTAACTATTTTTAAGTGTACAGCTCATTGGCAGTAGGTGTATTTACATTGTTGGGCAGTCATTGCTGCCAATCATTTCCAGAACTCTTTCATTTTCCCAAACTAAAACACTTCACCCTTTAAATAATAACTCTCCATTTCTCACTACCCCTGGCAACCACCATTCTACTTTCTGTCTCTATGGATGCAACTACTTGAGGCACCTTATATAAGGGGAATCATTTAGTATTTGTCCTTTTGTGACTGGCTTATTTAACTTAGATTAATATCTTCAAGCTTCATCCATGTTGTAGCATGTGTCAGAGTTGCCTTTCTTTTTAAGACCAAATAACATTCCATTGCAAGTGTATACACACACACACACACACACACACACACACACACATACTTTATTTTATTTTCCATTGGTATAACATTTTACACAGCCATAATAACTAAAACAAACACAAAATAAACAAAAATTCATGAGTTCAGAATGCTATTCCAAAAAACAGAAAAATAGGAAATCTCTTCTGTATAAAAGAAAATCACCTAATAAATGCAAAAACAATAATATGATGTGAAAATATCTTGAAAATCCAAATATAAAACCTGATTTGAGCAAGAATTATCAATGGATGCTGAAATTGTTATGTGAAAGATTTTTGGGGAGCAGTGTGTATCTAATGCTGACAAAATATTATCCCACCAAATCCATATGGATTTCAAAAAGGAAGATATAGTGTTAAAGCTGACAGATCAAGCAGTTACCACCTTAACTAAAAGATTATGGTTAGCATTACCTATGATGGGCAAACTGACATTATACACTTTCCATTGTACCTGTGTAACCTGTGTAGTATTTTTGCCAAAATGCCTAATCCAGAAGTATCACATCTCTAGATATAACTTAGAATTTATGGAGAAAATCAAGATGACAAAAACGTACATGAGGAATCATACAAATCCAGAATGTGGAACAGTTTATAAGACTATCATCCTGGACTTTCAGAAAGTGAATGTCTGGATAAGTGGAGGAAGGTTCTAGATTCTAGGTTCTAAAAAACTAAAGAGGTTTAATAGTTTGATGCATGCATGAACTTTGATTGGATTATTCCTGTGAATCAGGAGAAAAAAATAACTATAAAGCAAATTTTGGGTATAATTTGGAAAATGTGAATATGGAATGTGTATTAAATGATATTAGAAAATTATGGCATTCTTACAGGCTAAGACATATTTGGAGCTCAAATATTGGAATACCTACAACATAATTTCCAATGAGTTTGAACATACACCACAAATGCACATATATTTAGAGATAAAGCAAATAGGGCAAGATGTTAACAAGTGTTGAATCTAGATGAAGAGTACTTTGACCTTCATTATATTCTTCTTCCAACTCCTTTGTATGTCTGAAAAGTTTTATAATAAATTATTGGAAAAAATAATAATAAATCCAGGAATATTGAACAATCCCAACTTGTGTGGAGAGATAGGCTATTTATTTGGTGGATCTGAAGGCCTGCTGTTCATACTGAAGTCTATTTGAATACCCATTTTCTGTATCTTGTGAGATGACCCACTATTTGTTGTAAACTCTAGTACTAGGGGTTTTTAGGAGATAGGATTTTACAGTAGTTCTCTCTCTCTTACTTTCTGAAAGAGGGTGTGGGAAATATTTGATTGAATTTCTTTTCATTTGACACTATTATGTGGTAATTTCCACAGTCAGCCTACTTTCTGTTTATTTTCTCTCTACCACAATAAAAATCATCACTATAATTATTTGTTTACATTGTTCTAATTATGATACTTAATATCATGGTACAATATCTGTATAACAGTAAAATATAATCTCTAGAAATTGCTGTTAACATCTGATTCTAGGGATGGAATTCAAGTTTCTCAATTTTAGGATCAATTTGTTTTTTCTTTCCCCTATCCTTTTATAAACCTAAGAATAATTTTGGGAGCCTTATTAAAATTCATATTTTGGGTCCTACATCCAAAGATCTGTTTTGATAGGTCTGAGCTCAGACTCTGAGGTCTGCATTTTTAACCAGCAGTCAGGTGATCCTGAAGGCATCCACACTTTAAAAAGTATTACAATATTTTAGTTTGAAAGGGAGTCCATGACACAGAGGAAAAACCTAAACAAGGT
The DNA here is from genome assembly GCF_028749965.1 of Puma concolor. Taxonomy (NCBI): domain Eukaryota; kingdom Metazoa; phylum Chordata; class Mammalia; order Carnivora; family Felidae; genus Puma; species Puma concolor. Next base: position 123,943,798 of record NC_141672.1, on the reverse strand, counting down.
CTGTGTTGGTAAGCTGATTTATTGGCAGGGGGCGGGCATGCTGGGGGTTGAAGCTAATGAAACCAGGGAGAGAAGTACAAGACATAGCACTTGTTGGGCGAGAGCTTTTTGTCATGATGATGATGAATGGATTGGGGCCAGTGTTGGATGGGTGTTGGCTGTGGCTAGAGGAGGGATTTTCAGAATACATTACTTGGGTTTGGGGCAGTGTTCAGTGATTGCAAGGCAGAGTGGAGACTATCCCTGCTCCAGAAAGAAAGGAACCTCCCTTCTGAGTTGAGTGCATTTGGGCAGGTGCTTTCACAAACAACATTCCTTTAAGCCCTATTGGAATTTATTCAAATAGGAAGATGTTATTATTTTTCCCATTTATAGATGAAAATAGGTTCAGAGACATTAAATAACATTTTCAGGGTTATGGCAAGTGATGGGTTTTCCACTCATTAGCACTTCCCACTGTGCCATGTTATTCCAGAGTAGAAGCCATTGGAACCTGGAAAGCTTGGATGTGTGTTTGTGAGGCACTAGATGTAGCTGTTAGAACCCAGACAGAACTGGGTCCTTTGATTTCTTCATTTGAAAACAGGAAGAAGTATCATACCTCCTTCACATTGTCATTGTGAAGATAAAATAAAATAAAACAATGCTCATTAAGCCTTGATATGGTCCCTAGCATATTTTAAATATTCAGTAAATATTAGTTATTATGTTATGTAGCTAGGAAATCTGGTGATGGTGGCAGGAGGAGTGGAGAATAAGGTAAACTCTCCCTTTGTTCTATCTTTATCATTTAAAAACTGAGACCTGAGAAGAGGTGGAAATAGAAACAAATTGACAAGTCTGGTATCTAGCAATTCTTTGAAAATAGTGTTCAATGTAAAGAAAAACTTGCATACTTGCCTGATCTTTCCATCATGTCTATGAAATGCAGGGCACTTGTAGGCTGCCTTTGTCCCCTTCTGAGCCTCCCAGGAGCATCTTGTAAAGTGCTTGTCAAGCAACAGGTCCTCAGTGCAGTGACCTTGAGCTGGCTAAAGTGAATACAATGAAGAGTATTTCAAGATTTCTCTGCATTGCTGTCTCGTTTTACATCTTCCTCTGCTCCTGTTTTATTCTCTTTCAGACAGCCTCATTTTGATTCCTTTTACACCTCTCTGCTATTTACTCTGCTGAAACTAATTTTTACTTCCATTTTTATGCCCTTATTTAAAAATTGTCCCCAAACTCTAGCCCTGCCAGGCAGATAAATCTGACTATTGAAAAATGTTAAAATTATGTTTGATTTCATTTGAGTCTGTGTGTGAAAAATAAATGGGGACAAGATGAAGGACATATTCTTCATTTGTAGTTGTTTCATTTGAGAAAATAAACACGGTTACTAATTTGGAAAGTTGGATCCTAAAGAAAAAATCCAATCTTGATGATTCAATATTAGCATTATTTATAGACAGCTAAAGCATGAGTTTGACAGTTTGTAAATCTGTATTAATAAAATCAATAGCATTTAACATAAGAATATTTTTAGTTTGATACTCATGCAATTTAACAATACTGTATCCTTTTTACTTTTATTACTTCATTTTAGTCTCTCTGTGCTTTGCTGTCATTAACGTACATTAGTTACTATGGCAATGACAGTGTAAAAGATGTGGAAGGCACACAGTGATACCCAAGGCTACAAATGAGACACGATTTATATGCCAGATGAACACTAGAGCATAGGATATGAAATTATTAAGGAAGTGACTTCTATAAATTCCCTTTGTAAATATTGTGGGTTTTCTGCTTGATTGTGTGATGAATAAATTTAAATTAGACCATTATTATTCACCACTCATTGCATAAAGCAGCATCCCTGAATATTTTCTATTTGATTGTGACACTACCCTTTGATGCAGCATTTTTTGGTAACCTTCCCCATATTTTCTGATGACATTCTGAGAGATTATCTTTTGGGCTGAGATTTATTGTTGTTCATTCAAGCAAATACCGAATGCTTGTAGGTCAAAGATGTTCACATGGATTTTATGGTGTAGAAAATATTTCATCATTGTTGTAGTGGTTGTGATTAACAGTTTAATAGTGAATCCAGTAGAAACAATCCACTGTATGGAATGGTGAAGCAGGGAGAGCAGCAAGATCATATTTTTCTCCTTGAGGAACACTTAACCATCCACTCCATTGTTTGCCACACTGCACGCGAGGAAGGACCAAGTCAGAGAAAGGGCAAAAATGCTATTTCAAATTACATGTTCCTCCTTGTCTCTTTATCCACTTCTGCCATGATGTGTAGGGCATTCAGCAACCAAGTACCATCACTGAGGGTGGTGATGTTGCCTTTTTACACAGCCGAGCCATGCTTTTTCCCACCAACACACAGCAACTGAGAATAGTACAACTTAATCATCATCTGGAAGATCAGAATTGTACTTTTTTTTTTCAATTGTATTCAATTTCTCCTGGTTGGTCTTAATTCTTACATCTGCTTACATCCCTGTCAAATGGATGGATTTTCCTATCTAAATGTATTTCACGTATCACAACATCTATTGTCGTACATGTCCATTTGTCAAGAATTAGGAATACTTTCCACAGAAGACATACATGTATATAGGACCATTTTGATTACCTATGAATGCCTGAGGAAGAAGTGAAATGGCAAGAAGATTTGAACACCAATGGTACCAAATTTCTATTTAGAACAAGAACAATTTCAGGAATAAAAGAGTTCATGGCACAAGAAGTGGATAAAACAGATGTTGTTCCAAAACACCTAGAAAAAAATTCAGACAAATAGTCACTGATATAGAAGCTTCAACATTTAAAGTTCTCTAGCAGTGATGTAAAGTTAGAAGATATATAAAGTTAGTAGAGACAGGAAATGTTAGATTGATTGTTAGAATAACATAAGAGACAATGAACCATGATTATATTTAGAAGGGAAAAATTCAATAGTCAACAAGGCAGGTGGAATGTGCCTGTTCAAAACCAAGAACATGTAGTTTTTGTCTGAAAAAAAAAAAAAAAACTTTCCATAGTTATAATACTACTCCCGAGATGTAGATTGTGTACCCTCAGCTCTTAAAACATATCCATCCTGGGGCGCCTGGGTGGCGCAGTCGGTTAAAGCGTCCGACTTCAGCCAGGTCACGATCTCGCGGTCCGTGAGTTCGAGCCCCGCATCGGGCTCTGGGCTGATGGCTCAGAGCCTGGAGCCTGTTTCTGATTCTGTGTCTCCCTCTCTCTCTGCCCCTCCCCCGTTCATGCTCTGTCTCTCTCTGTCCCAAAAATAAAATAAACATTGAAAAAAAAAATTAAAAAAAAAAACATATCCATCCTTTGAGTTAGAAGGAACATTTGCTTTATTGCATTGATTAAGTTATTAAGTTATTCTTTTTATGCATTTCCACTTATTTCTTTCTTTATTTTTAATTTTTTTGTGTGTCTTTACTTTGAGAGAGAGACAGAGTACAAGTGGGGGAGGGGAAGAGAGAGAGGGAGACACGGAATCTGAAGCAGGCTCCAAACTGTGAACTGTCAGCACAGAGCCTGATGTGGGGCTTGAACTCATGAACTGTGAGGTCATGACCTGAGCTGAAGTCAGATGCCTAACCTACTGAGCCACGCAAGCGCCCCTGTATTTCCATTTAGAATCCGTGTACATGAACATCAAAATAGCTCGGTTTTACTTTTGTAGGTGCTTGAGTTCTTTTCCAAACTTGAACCCTCAAAGAATTTCAAGGACTGTAGTTTTAGGTTATGTCACCATAGACCAATCATTCACAGGAGTTTCATCAGGAGATGTCCCATCTCAACAGCGGACACAAGTTATATCTGGTTACCAACTCTTTTCTTTACCAGCTTTTTATGTGACTGGAGATACTTCATCTTAATTTATTCATATGAGATGTGTGATGTTTGTGTGTGTGAAAGCCAGCAATTTATTCGATATTGACATTTGACCAGTAGAGGCAAGATAGTCCTGATATTGAGACAGGACTTCCTAAAACCAAAGATCCTGCTAACAAAAATCTCCATTTTAGTTGCCTTTGAGGATAGTAATGATTACTTCTGGTTGTTTAAATTAAAGGCTATACATGCTTTGGCTTTGCTTGGTGACCACCACCCCAAAGCAATAAATGAATAAATAAATGAAACATTGTCCATACAGGAGACGCTCACAACATGTGCTGAGTTGGATGTCATTTTATCAATGAAGTTTTTCATAGGTTCTTCAAGGAACCTGTTAAATGCTACCTCTGACAATTTCCCTAGAAATCCTTAAGTACTTCAGTGACATGTGAAACAGTCTGCTATAGTGGAAAGAGCTTAGGGTTTGCAGTCAGATTCAAGGTTCATCTTCTTTCATTAAGAACCTCACTCTAGGCAAGCCAGTTCTTTCCAGAGCCTTATCCTCTGGTAAATTGTGATAATTCTTGCCCTGCCTCTCTCACAATAGTTGTGAGAACAAAAAGCCTCAGTGGAGAACATGCTTTGAAAATGTGTGCTTTTTGGTGGATCTATTTATACATATTTTATGTAAGAATTCATTCTGGTTGTTTTATTTTTTTCCCAGTGATTCTGTTTCTGTCCCCAAGTTTTCTCTGTTCTATTCCTCCACAAAGTTCTCTACCCATCTCAACTGCTCTAGAAGAAACTATAAGAGTATTTTTTCCTGTGTATACTATGGAATAGTAATATGCATTACATAATTAAAAATTGACCCCATGACCAAAATATGTCTGGGAAATTTTATGTTAAAGAAAGTTAAGAAATGTTCTTCTACTGAGGGCTTTCTGTATCTCTGGTATGGCAATATGTTGTAAATCTCCAAAAGGTGAGTGTAGGATATAGCATCCAAATGTCCCTGAGCTTATTTGCTTGAGCCTCTTACTCCCCAAAAAACACTTTCCAGAAACAGATTTCTAAGGAACCCTCTTGAGAGGTATAGCTCTCTGTCATGCCTCCAGATCATTTTACATCATGACACATGCAGAAGGGGATAATATTTGCCCGGATGGGCAGTGACAGAAGACTTTGCTGTGGCTAGATGGCATGGTCTTGGGGCTCCATACAGCCTCATTGAGGGTTCAGAGGAACCACATTCAAGGCACACTTGCCACTCCTTCCTTTATGGCATGAATTTGCACAGGCACACAAGCTAGACAGCTCTGCTCTATCAGATTTTTTCCCTATTTTAAATATAACCACAAACCATTAACTTGAGGCTGTTGGTGTGATGATATCATTTCGTCCTAACTTTCCTCCTTTTCTGGCTCCGGGGCTTTATAATAGCTGCACTGAGGCAAGAAACTCTCACAGCTAGGCACAACTGTGGTCAAAGAACGACCAAGTTGTGTTTTTTTGTTTGTTTGTTTGTTTGTTTGTTTTTTTGTTTTTTTTTTTTTACCTTCCTCCAACCTCATCAGAAAAGTTAGAGTGATGCTATTCAAAACATAAATGCCATGGTGACCTTTCTGCCAAATACTCATTCACCCGATCCATTCACCCACGATGGGCTTTTGCACTCAGCCTTCCCTCAGACTAAATGCTTTCCTTTTTTTTTTCTTTGCAGAGGAAATGCTAAATGCTTTTCAGGACTAAACTCTTGTTGTCCTTCAGGGTGGCTCTCCCTGACTGTTGGCTGAAGCAGGCCCCTACTTCTGATGTTCTCTCTCAGAGCATGAGCCAGACCATTGCTCCTTTGAACCCCTTGTTTGTCAATTTCATTGCATCTCTCCCAGGGGGCCCACTAGTTTCTTTCAGTATTGTCTTGTCAATGCTTGGCACTTTGGTACTTGATAAACATTTTTTTGAATGGATGAAAGAATGAAAGGAGTACTCAAAGATAAATCACATGCAGATATTTCCTACTAGGAGTTTCCAAGCCATCTGGGGAAACACTTATGTGCACAACTATGCTGTGAGAAGTGAGGCCTTGGCAAATGAAACTGGAACACACTAAGTACTACAGAAGCACGGTGGTCAGTGGCATAGGGAGAGATGACTGTGAAGTCTGAAAAGCATCACGAAACAGGTGACATATGAGTTCTTAAAGGACTGCACATCTGGAAAGGTGCTCTTAGGGGTTTAAGAAAAGTGGAAGACATATTAAATCTTCCCTGAATAAATCAGCTATCAAGGGGCTGACCACATGTTAAATATTGTCAGCATTTAAACTTATATGAATAAAAATAGATAATTAGAAAACACATTTCCTGGTATTATGTATATAACTTGAGTGTCATCTGTCCTTAATCTAAAGAGAATGTTATGCTTGCCTGCTACAGAATGACCAATGCATCAACATTTATCTTTTCAAGCCATTTCTTCCCTTCCCTTCCCTTCCCTTCCCTTCCCTTCCCTTCCCTTCTCACCCTTCTCTTTCCTTCCCTCCCCTCCCCTTCTTTCTTCCTTCCTTCTTTCCTTCCTTCCTAAAAAAATATTTATTCCTAAAAAAATCTACCCCAAAACAATTTGTTTCTTATTGAATTATGTTAACACCTTTATTTAAAAATCAACTGATCCTATACATGTGATTATATTTTGTGCGAATCCATCATGATGCGTTAATCCATATGCCTATTCTTATGTTAATACCACACTGTCTTGATTAGTAAATCTTGAACCCTGTTAGTGTACTTTCTCTAATTTTGTTCTCCTTCATCAAATTTGTTTGGCTATTCTAAGTTCTTTGCATGTTTATATAAATTTTAGGATCAGTTTATCAATTTTTATTAAAGAGGTATCAGTATTTTGATTAGCACTGAGTTTAATTTATAGTTCAATATGTAATCTATAGATCAATATGACACATTAACAGTATTTCATCTTCTAATCTGTAAACATAATATAGCTCTTGATTTCTTTGTCTTCGATCATTTTTATCAGTCATGTTTTATAGTTCTAATGTGTATGTCTTGAACCTCTTTCATCATATTTATCCCTTCACTGATTTTTCTATATTGACCTTATATTCTGTGGTCTTACTAAATTCACTTATTTTAATAGCTGTTTGTTTAGGTAAATTCATGTGTTCCCTTTCCATATCATCTTCCAGCCTTCCCAAACCAGTCCCCAGGAGTGGTTCACCAGGCAACATTGCCACTATTCCCACTAGGAAACATTATTGAAATATTTTCTTGACATGGTTACCAATCTCTGCATATGGCTGGTGTGCTGCAAACTGTGATCGCTAAAAGTAGAGCTGGTAGTGGAGGGTAGGGCTAGAGCAAAGCTCCATTTCCTGGTCTCCCCAGACTGGTGAAAGAATATCTAGAACACCTAGCTCAATACCCAGCTCTGATAAGGAAGGGCTCAGTAAGTGGTTGATTTAATTATTATAACTATTAGAATTGTTCATATGATTATTTTTGTTATTATATAAAAATTGAGTTTTGGAAATCTAAATCAGAGACAAAACATCATGTATTTTTTTCTTCTTCTTCTTTTCATCATGAGCATTACTGCAACATGGTGGGTCTCTCCTCTAACTAGGGCTGCCCCACCTTGGGAGCAGTCAGAGAAGTGGGAAGGTCAGACAAGGCAAACAACAGACGGGCTGCTTCTGGGTAGGCATCTTCCTGATCTGGCTTTCAAGTGAAGTATCTCTCCTGTAAAGGCTATCTGCCTGCTATCTCTCCTTGGTGCTGTTGCATTTCTACAACTGTCCATCTGTTGTCCGGCGCAAGAAGGGTTTTAAGAGCATAGTCCATGAGATTTCCCACCCACGATGCTGGAGAGACTTGGAATCACTGCATCCCACAGCTCACCCTCAGGCACCCAACTTCTGTCATAGTGTGTAAGGCTTGGCCAGGTATTTATAGTCTTTCTTCCCCCAAAACAAAGCCCAGCTGATTATCCATGCTAATGATTTCAAGCAGCGAAGGCTGAAGTGGTCTCCATGGTGATGATTTACGCTTGGGTCTCCTAGGAGACAATTACACGTGTGACAGACTTCAGATTCATTTTACTGCCCCAAATGTGCAGTGATTTTCCTTTTACACTGAACCATGCCCAGAATTCGTAAGTTAAAATTTAATTTTTTCTAACAATTTTTTTCCCATGGCGTAAAAAAGATGAATATTCCAAAGAGGAAAGAGAGGCCTTAAAGGTAAGAAAAAACATACTGTTTCTTGCATTATATTATAAATAACCTGAAAGAGAAAGTGATGAGCCCAAGGTGAGGTGTTTATGTTGAACTTTGGGGAGAGTTTGGTCCAGTAAATTAGGTTCTCTATTTAAATTTGGTATTTACTTCAATTTGATTTGAGGTAATTTATAATACACAGCTCTGATTGTGGCTGGGTTTAAGAACATGAGAGACTTCATACACAGTATTTATTAACAGACTGAAGTTGCTAATCACCACCAAAGTTGTTGCCTTTCCAGTGTCAGAGGCATGGAATTTCTTGGCCAAAGCACAGAAAAATGTCATCCGGGCACAAAATTCCATTTATCTGAAAGAACAGACATGAGCCAAGTTAACAGAGATAGGCCTCACAGAGTGACACCCCGAGATTCCTGTGAGGGGTCAGTGCTGAAACATAAAGGTGGGACAGGAATGGTGGTGGCAAAATACCATGTGTGTCTAATCAGGAAACCTTTTCTGTTTTTTTTTGCAAAAATAAGAACTGGTTCATCTCACATTCATCCACAAGAGGGCTACCTGTTATTGTTCCTTGCTGCAAAATCACTCTGCAGCACTTCAGAAAGATAAGAAGGCAGATGGTGCCAGGGCTGGTACAGAGGGTGGATAGCAGCCCACAGTCAACGGCTCTTCTTCTGTTTGGGTCAATACAATCCAGGGCATATTTTTTAATACCTATAGTGGACCAGATGCCTTGCAAGGACATAGAATGGCTGATTTCTTCTTTCCAGAAGGTCATCTTCTATTCAGAAGCCACAACTGTAATAAAATGAGGTGGCTGCTATACCAATGCATGTTCTAAGTGTTTGGGAGCTCAGAGAAAGGAATGATGCATTTTGCCTGGAAGGAGGTTGAGGGTAGTGTGGAAAGTGTGATGAAGGAAGAAGGATGAAGGAAGCCCTTAGAGAAAGGGTCATATTTGAACAAGTTGTCAAAGAACAAGTTTAGATTCATCCATTGCTTGAGTCCAGGAAGGTGGTTGTAGGAATTGAGTTCAGATTGAGCAAAGGCTCAATAGTGCCTAAGTGCCTGGCACGATAAATTGAGTATCTGGATGTCTGAAATCCATGCCGTGCTCTGGGTTTCACTATATCTCCTTATATGGCATTGTGACTCTAGTAGCCTATCTCTTGGACTAGACTATGAGGTCCCAGAGAGCAGGGCTTTTGTTTCAATCTCCTTTGACTGGCACATAAAATATATTCAAATTTGTTGAATAAAAAATTGAAATAATGAATAAATAAATGTCAGTATAATTCATGCAAAAATAAGAAATTTCATTCATTGATTTTAAGGTGGTCATTAGTTACAATAGATCAGGACACAAGGTTCCAGATTTTTTTCTTATCAAGCCTGTTATTGGGGTGCCTGGGTGGCTCAGTTGGTTGAGCATCCGACTTCAGCTCAGGTCATGATCTCACAGTTCGTGTGTTCGAGCCCCATGTCAGGCTCTGTGCTAACAGCTCAGAGCCTGGAGCCTGCTTTGGATTCTGTGTCTCCCTATCTCTGCCCCTCCCCTGCTTGAACTCACTTTCTTAAAAAAAATAAACATTAAAAAACAGTTTAAAAAAGTCTGTAATTTAGCATATGAAAAAATCGCACCATAAATCTACTGCACCTCATGTCTGGCTAGCCATTTTCCCAGTGTTTTCCTTTGTTTGTTTGTTTGTTTGTTTGTTTAATAAGAAATAGAGTAACCAAATATGGGTTGCTTGACTCCTATAAATTCTCCCTTAGTTGCAATTCAATTAGGGAAACTTACATTATTTTGGTAGTATATTTATGTGATCCATGAACACATGTGCACACACACAGGAAGAACCCACTATGCCATGCAGCTTTGACAGCTTATGTGCTGATATCAATTAAAAGAGAACCGAAAGAGTATCAAGAATGCATTGCTATTTGTATCACATCTCTCTTCCATTTTCTCTAGTGAACCAATTACCTGGGATGAAGTTTATACCTTTTAATTAGCTGAATTATTCAATATGCCGGCACATCAACCCATACACAAATGGAAAAAAAAAAATTAACTGTTGGACCAAAGCAAAAATTAAGTAAAAACATTTTTCTATATATATATATATATATATATATATATATACATATATATATATATATATATATATATATATATATATATATAAAACAGACCAATTTCATAGTATTCAACTTGAATAAAAATTAACATTATGAATATAATGTTTAAAAATATATCAGGACATGTTCTCTGTAGTGATGCAGACACAATATTTGTGAGCTGTAGTTGGACACTTAGGATAGTTTTCTTTTCCTGAGATTTACCAGGAAACATTACTAAGAGCAGAAGACCTGGAATATAAGCTTTAACAAACCTTTAAAAATTCATGTCAGTAAAATGATCCTAGTTCAATAAAGTCAGAATTAGAATGAAAAACTCCAGAAATAAAACTTATGATTTGAATCTGACAGATTGCATATATATTTTTATGGTATTTTGATGGAATATGAGAGAAAGTATAGTTTTAAGAATAAACACCAGAATTAGAACTACAAGGAAGGGAGGAAGAGTGGAAGGAAATAAGGAAGGAAGGAAAGAAAAAGAAATGGGAGAAAAGAGTAACAACTTTAAAACTATACAAAGGATGAAAATAACTCTGTGACTTTAGTGGCTGCTGGGCTATACATCCAACAGGATGCTACATAGCTGCCTGGAAAAGATTCTTCTGCCACATGTAAGGTCATAATAAAAATTGTGTGCATATTTCTAAACTGGTGATGGCCATTGAGGGTACATGGTAGTAACAGAAACAATTACAACAGTCTTGAAGGTAACTCCATATTAAAAACAGTAAATAATTTATCCAAAGTTAATAAGAACAAACTGAGGTATATTAACCCAAGATTCCTGATTTTCTAATTCATGTTATTGTCCATTGTATAAAATAGTCAAAATTTAGATCAGAGAAACAATGAAGTAAAAGAGACTTTGGTTCGTGTTTCTTGAAGAATAAGTACCATGTGTGTCTGTTCCATTTGTGTTTGGAATACCTACATCTATTAATATGGAGTATTTTCCAAACTGCATATTCTTGGGTCCAACCTCAAGCCAATGAATCAGAATCTCTGATGATACAGCTAAGGGCACCACATTTTAAGTTTACCACTTGATGGATACGTACACTGAAGCTTGGGAACCACTGACCTAACCAAAATAAAGAAGTCACTGAGAATCTGTAATATTGAAGGTGAGCAGTGGTACACCAGGGCAGAATGGGGAGGGATGATCAATGTGGTAACTCCATTTCCTATCAAGGATGTAGTGCATTCTTGGATTTGATTTTATAGCTTCACCAGTTTTTAGATTTTTTTTCTTAATAATGAGGCACATGCTGATACTCTGCCTGAATGCTCCTGCGTTTGGGGCTGTTTCCTAACTCTGGGCCTATAAGTGGATCAAGTAACCCAATATCACAGTCTTTTTAAAAATTGTGTTTAATATTTTTTTTATTTTTAAGAGAAAAGGAGTGGGGGGAAGGGTCAGAGAAAGAGACAGAATCCAAAGCAGGCTCAAGGCTCCGAGTTGTTAACACAGAGCCTGGGGTTGAACCCACAAACTGAGAGATCATGACCCAAGCCGAAGTTGGACTGACGCTTAACCAGCTGAGCCACCCAGGCATTCCACCAATATCACAATCTTTATGTGAATATTTTATGTTGTCACTTACAGAAAAGATTGCTTAACATAGTCACAACTAATTATTGAAATTAAAGTTAATAATTTCATTCCAAGTATACTTAGGGAGCTATTTATAATCATTCAATTAAATTTGTATGCTAAATACAGTACCAGTTCTAAACAGTTGCATGATGGCAACAAGAAGCTATTTAACTAATTAATTAATTTATTTATTTATTTTTCAATATATGAAGTTTATTGTCAAATTGGTTTCCATACAACACCCAGTGCTCATCCCAAAAGGTGCCCTCCTCAATACCCATCACCCACCCTCCCCTCCCTCCCACCCCCCCATCAACCCTCAGTTTGTTCTCAGTTTTTAAGAGTCTCTTATGCTTTGGCTGTCTCCCACTCTAACCTCTTTTTTTTTTTCCTTGTATTCCATTGTGTATATAAACCACAATTTCTTTATCCATTCGTCAGTTGATGGACATTTAGGTTCTTTCCATAATTTGGCTATTGTTGACAGAGTGCTGCTATAAACATTGGGGTACAAGTGCCCCTGTGCATCAGTACTCCTGTATCCCTTGGGTAAATTCCTAGCAGTGCTACTGCTGGGTCATAGGGTAGGTCTCTTTTTTTTTTTTTTTTTTTTTTGAGTCGTTTAAGTTTATTTATTTTTTTTTTTTAATTTTTTTTTGTTTATATATGAAATTTATTGTCAAATTGGTTTCCATACAACACCCAGTGCTCATCCCAAAAGGTGCCCTCCTCAGTACCCATCACCCACCCTCTCCTCCCTCCCACCCCCCATCAACCCTTAGTTTGTTCTCAGTTCTCAACAGTCTCTTATGCTTTGGCTCTCTCCCACTCTAACCTCTTTTTTTTTTTTTTTTTGTTCCCCTCCCCCATGGGTTTCTTTTAAGTTTCTCAGGATCCACATAAGAGTGAAACCATATGGTACCTGTCTTTCTCTGTATGGCTTATTTCACTTAGCATCACACTCTCCAGTTCCATCCACGTTGCTACAAAAGGCCATATTTCATTTTTTCTCATTGCCACGTAGTACTCCATTGTGTATATGAACCACAATTTCTTTATCCATTCATCAGTTGATGGACATTTAGGCTCTTTCCATAATTTGGCTATTGTTGAGAGTGCTGCTATGAACATTGGGGTACAAGTGCCCCTATGCATCAGTACTCCTGTGTCCCTTGGATAAATTCCTAGCAGTGCTATTGCTGGGTCATAGGGTAGGTCTATTTTTAATTTTCTGAGGAACCTCCACACTGCTTTCCAGAGCGGCTGCACCAATTTGCATTCCCACCAACAGTGCAAGAGGGTTCCCGTTTCTCCACATCCTCTCCAGCATCTATAGTCTCCTGATTTGTTCATTTTGGCCACTCTGACTGGCGTGAGGTGATATCTGAGTGTGGTTTTGATTTGTATTTCCCTGATTAGGAGCGACGCTGAACATCTTTTCATGTGCCTGTTGGCCATCCGGATGTCTTCTTTAGAGAAGTGTCTATTCATGTTTTCTGCCCATTTCTTCACTGGGTTATTTGCTTTTCGGGTGTGGAGTTTGGTGAGCTCTTTATAGATTTTGGAGACTAGCCCTTTGTCCGATATGTCATTTGCAAATATCTTTTCCCATTCCGTTGGTTGCCTTTTAGTTTTGTTGGTTGTTTCCTTTGCTGTGCAGAAGCTTTTTATCTTCATAAGGTCCCAGTAATTCACTTTTGCTTTTAATTCCCTTGCCTTTGGGGATGTGTCGAGTAAGAGATTGCTACGGCTGAGGTCAGAGAGGTCTTTTCCTGCTTTCTCCTCTAAGGTTTTGATGGTTTCCTGTCTCACATTCAGGTCCTTTATCCATTTTGAGTTGATTTTTGTGAATGGTGTGAGAAAGTGGTCTAGTTTCAACCTTCTGCATGTTGCTGTCCAGTTCTCCCAGCACCATTTGTTAAAGAGACTGTCTTTTTTCCATTGGATGTTCTTTCCTGCTTTGTCAAAGATGAGTTGGCCATACGTTTGTGGGTCTAGTTCTGGGGTTTCTATTCTATTCCATTGGTCTATGTGTCTGTTTTTCTGCCAATACCATGCTGTCTTGATGATGACAGCTTTGTAGTAGAGGCTAAAGTCTGGGATTGTGATGCCTCCTGCTTTGGTCTTCTTCTTCAAAATTACTTTGGCTATTCGGGGCCTTTTGTGGTTCCATATGAATTTTAGGATTGCTTGTTCTAGTTTCGAGAAGAATGCTGGTGCAATTTTGATTGGGATTGCATTGAATGTGTAGATAGCTTTGGGTAGGATTGACATTTTGATAATATTTATTCTTCCAATCCATGAGCAGGGAATGTCTTTCCATTTCTTTAAATCTTCTTCAATTACCTTCATAAGCTTTCTATAGTTTTCAGCATACAGATCCTTTACATCTTTGGTTAGATTTATTCCTAGGTATTTTATGCTTCTTGGTGCAATTGTGAATGGGATCAGTTTCTTTATTTGTCTTTCTGTTGCTTCATTGTTAGTGTATAAGAATGCAACTGATTTCTGTACATTGATTTTGTATCCTGCAACTTTGCTGAATTCATGTATCAGTTCTAGCAGACTTTTGGTGGAGTCTATCGGATTTTCCATGTATTATATCATGTCATCTGCAAAGAGCGAAAGCTTGACTTCATCTTTGCCAATTTTGACGCCTTTGATTTCCTTTTGTTGTCTGATTGCTGTTGCTAGAACTTCCAGCACTATGTTAAACAACAGCGGTGAGAGTGGGCATCCCTGTCGTGTTCCTGATCTCAGGGAAAAAGCTCTCAGTTTTTCCCCGTTGAGGATGATGTTAGCTGTGGGCTTTTCATAAATGGCTTTTATGATCTTTAAGTATGTTCCTTCTATCCCGACTTTCTCAAGAGTTTTTATTAAGAAAGGGTGCTGGATTTTGTCAAAGGCCTTTTCTGCATCGATTGACAGGATCATATGGTTTTTCTCTTTTTTTTTTGTTAATGTGATGTATCACGTTGATTGATTTGCGAATGTTGAACCAGCCCTGCATCCCAGGAATGAATCCCACTTGATCATGGTGAATAATTCTTTTTATATGCCGTTGAATTTGATTTGCTAGTATCTTATTGAGAATTTTTGCATCCATATTCATCAGGGATATTGGCCTGTAGTTCTCTTTTTTTACTGGGTCTCTGTCTGGTTTAGGAATCAAAGTAATACTGGCTTCATAGAATGAGTCTGGAAGTTTTCCTTCCCTTTCTATTTCTTGGAATAGCTTGAGAAGGATAGGTATTATCTCTGCTTTAAACGTCTGGTAGAACTCCCCTGGGAAGCCATCTGGTCCTGGACTCTTATTTGTTGGGAGATTTTTGATAACCGATTCAATTTCTTCGCTGGTGATGGGTCTGTTCAAGCTTTCTATTTCCTCCTGATTGAGTTTTGGAAGAGTGTGGGTGTTCAGGAATTTGTCCATTTCTTCCAGGTTGTCCAATTTGTTGGCATATAATTTTTCATAGTATTCCCTGATAATTGTTTGTATCTCTGAGGGATTGGTTGTAATAATTCCATTTTCATTCATGATTTTATCTATTTGGGTCATCTCCCTTTTCTTTTTGAGAAGCCTGGCTAGAGGTTTGTCAATTTTGTTTATTTTTTCAAAAAACCAACTCTTGGTTTCGTTGATCTGCTCTACAGTTTTTTTAGATTCTATATTGTTTATTTCTGCTCTGATCTTTATTATTTCTCTTCTTCTGCTGGGTTTAGGCTGCCTTTGCTGTTCTGCTTCTATTTCCTTTAGGTGTGCTGTTAGATTTTGTATTTGGGATTTTTCTTGTTTCTTGAGATAGGCCTGGATTGCGATGTATTTTCCTCTCAGGACTGCCTTCGCTGCGTCCCAAAGCGTTTGGATTGTTGTATTTTCATTTTCGTTTGTTTCCATATATTTTTTAATTTCTTCTCTAATTGCCTGGTTGACCCACTCATTCGTTAGTAGGGTGTTCTTTAACCTCCATGCTTTTGGAGGTTTTCCAGACTTTTTTCTGTGGTTGATTTCAAGCTTCATAGCATTGTGGTCTGAAAGTATGCATGGTATGATTTCAATTCTTGTAAACTTATGAAGGGCTGTTTCGTGACCCAGTCAGTATGTGATCTATCTTGGAGAATGTTCCATGTGTACTCGAGAAGAAAGTATATTCTTTTGCTTTGGGATGCAGAGTTCTAAATATATCTGTCAAGTGCATCTGATCCAATGTATCATTCAGGGCCCTTGTTTCCTTATTGATCCTGTGTCTAGATGATCTATCCATTTCTGTAAGTAGAGTATTAACGTCACCTGCAGCTACCACATTCTTATCAATAAGGTTGCTTATGTTTGTGAGTAATTGTTTTATATATTTGGGGGCTCCTGTATTTGGTGCATAGACATTTATAATTGTTAGCTCTTCCTGATGGATAGACCCTATAATTATTATATAATGCCCTTCTTCATCTCTTATTACAGCCTTTAATTTAAAGTCTAGTTTGTCTGATATAAGTATGGGTACTCCCCCTTTCTTTTGAATTCCAGCAGCATGATAGATAGTTCTCCACCCCCTCACTTTCAATCTGAAGGTGTCCTCAGGTCCAAAATGAGATTCTTGTAGACAGCAAATAGATAGGTCTTGTTTTTTTAATCCATTCAGATACCCTATGTCTTTTGGTTGGAGCATTTAGTCCATTTACATCCAGTGTTATTATAGAGAGATATGGGTTTAGAGTCATTGTGATGTCTATAGGTTTCATGGTTGTAGTGATGTCTCTGGTACTTTGTCTCACAGGATCCCCCTTAGGATCTCTTGTAGTGCTGGTTTAATGGTGATGAATTCCTTCAATTTTTGTTTGTTTGGGAAGATCTTTATCTCTCCTTCTATTCTAAATGACAGACTTGCAGGATAAAGGATTCTTGGCTGCATATTTTTTCTGTTCATCACATTTAAGATCTCGTGCCATTCCTTTCTGGCCTGCCAAGTTTCAGTAGATCACTAGTCTTATAGGTCTCCTGTATATGTTAGAGCATGTTTATCCCTAGCTGCTTTCAGAATTTTCTCTTTATCCTTGTATTTTGCCAGTTTGACTATATGTCGTGCAGAACATTGATTCAAGTTACATCTGAAGGGAGTTCTCTGTGCCTCTTGGATTTCAATGCATTTTTCCTTCCCCAGATCAGGGAAGTTCTCAGCTATGATTTCTTCAAGTATACCTTCCATCCCTTTCTCTCTCTCTTCTTCCTCTGGAATCCCAATTATGCATATATTATTACGTTTTATCATATCACTTAGTTCTCTAATTTTCCCCTCATACTCCTGGATTTTTTTATTTCTCTTTATCTCAGCTTCCTCTTTTTCCATAATTTTATCTTCTAATTCATCTATTCTCTCCTTTGCCTCTTCAATCCGAGCTGTGGTCGCCTCCATTTTATTTTGCAGCTCATTTATAATATTTTTTAGCTCCTCCTGACTGTTTCTTAGTTCCTTGATCTCTGTAGCAATAGATGCTCTGCTGTCCTCTGTATTTTTTTCAAGTCCAGAGATTAATTTCATGACTATTATTTTAAATTCATTTTCTGTTACATTGTTTAAATCATTTGTGATAAGTCCATTAGCTGTCGCTACTTCCTGGAGTTTCTTTTGAAGAGAATTCTTTCATTTTGCCATTTTGGATAGTCCCTGAATTGGCGCAAAACTGTAGGCCTCTTCCTCTGTGCTGTCTGGAGTAACTTGCATTGGTGGGCGGGGCCGCAGTCAGACCTGATATCTGCCCCCAGCCCACTGCTGGGACCACAGTCAGACTCGTGTGTACCTTATCTTCACCTCTCCCAGAGGCAGGACTCACTGTGGAGTGGTGTGGCCCCTGTCTGGGCTACTTGCACACTGCCAGGCTTGTGGTGCTGCTTCTATGGGACCTGGCATATTAGCTGGGGTGGATCTGCAACGTGCACAGGGACGGGAGGGGCAGACTCAGCTCATTTTGCCTTCAGTGGTCCACTTCGGGAGGGGCCCTGCGGCACTGGGACGGAGGCACACCCATCCCTTCGGAGGGATGGATCCACAGAAGCACAGCTGTGTGTGTTTGCGAGGTGCAAGCAAGTTCCCTGATGGGAACTGGTTCCCTTTGGGATTTTGGCTGGGGGATAGGCGAGTGAGATGGCACTTACCAGCACCTTTGTTCCCTGTTAAGCTGAACTCCGTCCTCCAGGGCTCAACAACTCTCCCTCCTGTTGTCCTCTAGCCCTCCCGCTCTCAGAGCAGAGCTATTGACTTATAACCTTCAAGATTTGAAGTCCCGCTGGCTGTCAGAACACATTCCTTCCAGCCCTTCCGCTTTTGCAAGCAAGACTCGGGACCTCTGCCTTGCAGGGTGGACTGCCCATCCACTGTCCTGGCTCTCTCCCACCCGTCTGTGTAGTGCGCACTGCCCTCTGCCCTTCCTACCCTCTTCTGTGGGCCTCTTGTCTATGCTTGGCTCTGGAGAATCCGTTCTGCTAGTCTTCTGGCAGTTTTCTGGGTTATTTAGGCTGATGTGGGTGGAATCTAAGTGATCAGCAGGACACGGTGAGCCCAGTGTCCTCCTATGCTGCCATCTTCCCTGCTCTTCACAATTCATTTAAACTATGTCCCAGGTAACAGTAACTAGATAAATATGTGAAGTAGTGCTGTTATTGGGACTTTCTTCAATGATGGGAATGTTCTGGATCTAGGCTGCCAATATGAGAGCCACTAGCAACATTTAACAATCAGAATGTACCTAGTGCAACAGAGAAACTAAATTTTAATTTTACTTAATGCAAATTGAAATGGACGTTTGTAGTTAACTACTGCTACATTGGCAGGTGCAGCTCTCTAAGGTAGTTTCGTCCAAGTAAACTAGTCCAGATGCTTAAGATGTTTCCCCTTTACACCATGGCATGTTTTAAAAGTACATATGTAAGAAGGTGGTATAAAAGTAGTTTCCTAAACCAATTTTCATGAAAGAAAATTTAACATCATGTAAATGAAATGTAGACAATTTTACACAATGCAAGGTTGAAAAACATCTTTAACTTTGGGAAAGTACCAATGTCAAACTGTTCTGGGATTGCCATGTTCAGCCACAGGACTTGAGTAAATATACCACTTTGGCTAATAACTGGTTTCTTCTAAAGTGTCCAGATGTTCCTATATTCATTAATTCTAATAAGAGATTAATTTTGAGGCAGGAAATAAGGACTTGAATTCAGGTAAGGGAGAAAAAAAAAGCTCCAATTTTTTTTAAAAATTTTTTTCGGAATTAAAATTATGTTTGGACTCTTCTCATTTGCTGGATATAGAATTATAGCTTGACAATTCTTTTAGCACATACAAATATGTCATACCACTTTCTTCTGGCTCCCACAATTTCTCATAAGGAATCCATTGTCATTCAAATTGTTTTTTTTTTTTCCTATAGCTAAATTGCTATTTCTCACACTTTCAAAAAACATTTTTTTTCATTGAGTTTAGTTTTCAGAAGTTTGACTATTATGGGTCTTGGGGTGGATTATTTCAAGTTCATCCAGTTCTGATTTGTGCAGCCTCATGTTTCTCCAGGTTTATGGCCTTTGCAAAATTTGGGATGTTTTCAGCCAATATTTCTTTGAGTGTTTTTTTGAGCTTCTCCTTCCCCACCCAGCCTTCATCAACACTTGAGGAAAGGAACACTTCCTCATAAGGAATGGGTGAGGTAGGAGTTGTAGCTCCACAGTAGACCTCTGCTGATGTCACCTTGGCTAGAATGCATATAACTGCCTTTACTGCTATCCATATGGCCTCTACGGGGATGAGAGAGGTGTGGTGTGGTCTTATTACTACTGGACAGTGATGGAAGTCCTGAATATCCTTAAGCTCTCCTCTGATTCAGCCACAGCTGGAAGAAGTGCTTGACACCACCATGATGACCAGGAAGTCCAGGCTCCTTTTATGGTCTCCACCAACATGATGGTTAGGGGAAAGAGGAGAAGGGGTCATTACTACCCATTGGGGATAAACATCCTTGTTCCTTATCAGGTTTATCTGATGCTAACTCAGTGGGAATAGGATGCTGGTCCCTTCATTATACCTGGTGAGCATGGAGGTTTAGGCTCCCCATCTGGCCTCTGCTGTCCTGGGTGGATATAGGTCTACAGTGGTTAGCTGCAGTAGAGAGGATATCGTGTAAAACTTTTCTGTCCTACTAAGCTACCCCTTTCTTGCTGTGTTGGTTAGAGAAGGTATTTTTCCTTGGGGATTTTTTTTTCTGTTCCTATTGACATTTGTGGCTCACCAGCTTCTTCAGCTCTAAGTTGCGGCTATATGAGGCAAAAAAGTAAGCCCAGAGAACTCACCATTGTGTTCCTTGGGTGTCCTGGTCCCTAACCACTCTTCCATTTGCTATTCACCTTACAGAGTCTTCTTATGATTGTTTCATATATAATCTCCAGTTGTACTTAGTTGTACTTAAAGGAGAGAATAGGAACATGCGTGGATACTCCATCTTCTTTGAAGTGGAAATAATTGGTATTATTTTTTAGTCTAAAAATAATCAAATGGAGTTCTTGTTATGAGTCAGGCATGCTTTTGAACACATTACATGTATATGTATACATTTTATCCTCATGATAAGTTTGTGAGGCAATTATTTTTTATTAGCCCAGTTTTCTCAAAAAGACACCAAGTCCCAGGGAGGCTGAGTAACTCTGCAATGAAGGGTTAAGCAGGCTTAGGTACTCACACTCTGCACATTCCAGGGAAAGGACTGGTCCTTGGCCAAGTCCTGGGAGATGACCTCTGGGAGCTGATGAGAAGGGTTTTCTATGACTGAGGCCCTGGACCAGGTTGTGTCAATGTGACCAGACAGTTTACGCTAACAATGTGACTTAGGGTGATTATCTGTTATTGTATGCCTGAGGCTTTAGGCATGTTGTATCTGTTTCACTTATGAGGGTGCTAAATATTGAGTGGCTGTCAGTTTGTCGTTGCTGCATGACTCTATGACAGATATCCAATAAAAGCCCTGGACACCAAGGCTCAGATGAGCTTTCTTGGTTGGTAACACTGAGCAGGTGTTGTCATACATGATTGTCAGGAGAATTAAGCACCTTCTATGCAACACATGGAGAGCATAGCTATTCACTGTGGAAATTTGTGCCTTTTTGTTCTGGACCTCATCCTATGTGCATTTCCTCTTTGCTGGCTTTAACCTGTGTCCTTCTATGGTAATAAACTATAACTTGAGTATAACAGATTCTTCTGAGTGCTGTGAGTCCATCCATCAAATTGTTGAACCTGAGCGTTGGTGGTATAGTCGTGAGCATAGCTGCCTTCCAAATTGTTGAACCTGAGAGAGGTATTAGGGGCTACCAGTGTACCAATTCAAGGTCTGGTAGTGAGGAAATAAAAGATTCATCTTTCTCTGGAACCCATGCTCCTAACTACTCCCAGGGTACTCACTTCTTCAGTTACATGGGATCAGGGTTAAATCTTTGCACCTACTATTGCTTCTTTTAGATAATGTCTGACATGTGATGTGTGATAGACCAAAATCACTGGCTTCATATAAACAAATCCTTTTATCTTCACAATGATATCTCAAACGCTTACTATTCTTGCTTGCATATATCTCTTTTCCCTTGAAAAATAAAATATTGAAGAGCTTCCTTAATCTGGAAGCAAAATAAGCCTCAAAACCCCCACCATTTATGAATTTTAGGGAGGAAGACAGACTACAGATGATATCACAAAGAGAATGCTTTGAATCACAACTCAAGGCTTGTGGCCTGCAACAGAGTATGGAGTTTCAGCGTTAAACTTATTCTCCATGCCATAGATCTCAAAATTATATGAGAAATGGACCAGAAGACAGCTAATTATTGCAGTAATTTGGATAGTAAATGCATCATCAAATCTTACATTTAGGGAATATCATCATGATATTTAAAAAATTTCCCTTTATGTAATGTAAGACCGAAAAAATTTATAAAGTAGTCATAAGGCTTACTTTTGGTTCTTGAAAGGATTTTCTTGCAACCCAAAGGTATTTGGGAACAGGTGTTACTCTTCCATCCTCACTACACTCCACGAGCCCAAGAATCTGAGACATCTACATTCATACCTTTTATGTGTCCTATGTTTCCTGAATCACAGTTCAGACCAAAGAGGGCATCATTCTGGGGCTGAATGTTAGTCTGACACTGCTTTCTCCCTGTGGGTCTCTCTAGGGACTGCATACTTCTTAGACATCATTTCCAGAAGGATCATTGGGCTATTAAAGTTAATTAATATAATTTTATAATTAACTTTCATAATATTAATCTCTTAATTATCCTGTAAGCAGTAATTATGGAGCTCATGGTTCTTCTGCCACCACCTCCATGACTTATATGTGGAAATTAGCATTTTAACGTGAAGTTCTGCTACTTTATTGAGAACTCAGGGTCTTTGAGATAATTGAAAATTGCATCTCATTAAAGGGCAAGTGACAGAGTGGAACTTTTATCCTTGAAAACTGAGTCCTGGACTGTTATTTTGGTAACTTAAAAAAACCTATTTGGTCAGTCATGTCCAAGTCAGCTCTCTAATTATTGCTCCTGAATTTTGATCCTGAATCTATATTTTTGTCCCTCTGTCTATGATGATTTGCAGTGTATATAAATTGAAGTTGTTAAAGGTTTCAGGCACCATACATCTTTCATTATCCTTCTACTTTCACTGATATTTTGGCACTGTGTACTTTATTTGGTATCAGGAGTGACAGTATGCTTCCCTTCCCCCATGCATTTATTCACTCTGTGTTGAGGGTGAAAGAGGGGTTTATCTGACTTTGAATTGCAGAAGGCTAAATCCAGAATGCTCAATTTGGGTCTATCCTCTCTCTCCTCTGAAAAGAGGAGCATTTCCTCCCCTCTCCTCTCAGCCATGGGGATGATTGGGAACATGTTGTCTTGTTCTAGAGTATCATTTGAAAAGTCCTCATGTCCACTGATTTAAGACACATTCTTCCATACTTATTGTTGTTCTGTAAAATTATGGTATATTGGTTCTCCATCTGATGTCTTTTGCTTTAATTCTCAGGTGGTTTAGATATTGGGTGGGTAAGAAAGGATATCTTAGATGCCCAAACCCAGTCTCTTCCACTGGTCAGTTGGCACTGGCTACTGTCTGTGGAAGCAGAACACCAGAGCAATTCTTGCAGTGTTCTAACCACTGCAGCTGGGCTATACACCTGGATTTATAAGCAAAATTCTGAACTTTATTTTATGTAACATATAATAATCTGAAAATTATAAAAATGTGTACTGATCTCTCCTATTTTTTGTAACATATATTGTGTTTCCAATCATAATCTAAAATCCCAAAGGATGGTAATTATGCCTTATGCCTCTTTGTATCCTCCCCAGATCTTAAAATGATGCTTCAACTATAGTAGACATTTGTTCAGTGTTGGTGATGATTTTCCACTTGGGGTTACAAGTGTAGGTGTATGGAGATCTACTAATGAATGAAATAATATTTAGATATGTGTCATCTAACTCCCAATTCACAAAGTAAATTTATAAATTTACTTACAAATTTACAGCCATCGTTAAAAGGTGCATGGTTACCATTATCAAATCATAGTTACCAAGATAGTTGTTTGCAGACATCCCTCTGGTAGTTCACTGTCTTCTCCACCAACAATTCATAGCAGAAATTTCAGTTGTAGTCTAGCAAGGATTCAATGGTACAATTATGAGTCCAGTTTATATGTTATACAAAAACACAACACCCTCCTTCTTTCCACCCCTTTGCCACTTTTAACACCTCCCTGGAAGCCACCTCTCTGGATATCTTGCAATCGAGTGCCCGCTGTTAGAAGCCTCCCATGCATTTACTCTTTTCTCTGTTATGCCTTTTATATCCCATTCTAATTATTACCTGGAATCAAATAAAATTGCTTATTTTTGATCCAGGGAAGCTTATTTAGTAGTGTAAACTATTAGTAATTCTTCCTCTGAATTACAATGAATTACTAATTCAGATGATGCAGTGTATCAGCAGAAACACTTGTTCTCTTGCGTCATCGGTTAATATATTATTAACTCCCGTGCTGCTCTTCCTCTTTCCACCAAGTTTTGAGAAGTGATCACTTGTGCTGATTAGCTCTTCTTGTCTGCTATTTTTTAGTACTTATGTGTCTGGCTTATGGTTCACCCTGTGTTCTTCCTTGGAAATGAAAATGAAAGGTGATCCCTCTTTATGCATATAGTGAGAAACGAATATACTTTAAACATTTATTACATAGACAAAATTAAGAAACAAACAAACAAAAAAGAACAAAGCTGTCTATAGAGAAAAGTGCATCCATAATCTCTAGAGCTATAATAGAGAGAGTCAGTAATATACATGTTGGGATTTTAATAAATGTATGCTTGATAACAAGGTCCTAAACTCAATGTTTTCAGTGCTGTTTCATGTGTCTCAGAAGCAATTTAAGTTCAAACCTTGTTTTGAGAAAGAAAGTGTGTCCAGAAGGAAATTAATATATGTATACTCAGACCTCATTATTCACATATTCAATATTTGCAAAACTTTCTTACTCACTAAAATTTGTCTCTCCCAGATCTATACCCTCAGTGCTTTTATGATCATTTGCAGACATGCACAGAACAGCAAAAATTTGAGTCTCCCATGTATATATTCCCAAATGGGGTTGAAATAGATGTCACTCTGCTTTCTTGTTTCAGCTCTCATACTGCAAACAAGTGTCCTTTTTTGTGGCCTACTTAGTGTCACTTTTTGTAGTTTTGTGCCATTTTTTTTCAATATATGAAATTTATTGTCAAATTGGTTTCCATACAACACCCAGTGCTCATCGCAAAAGGTGCCCTCCTCAATACCTATCGCCCACCCTCCCCTCCCTCCCAACCCCCATCAACCCTCAGTTTGTTCTCAGTTTTTAACAGTCTCTTATGCTTTGGCTCTCTCCCACTCTAAACTCTTTTTTTTTTTCCCTTCCCCTCCTCCATGGGTTTCTGTTAAGTTTCTCAGGATCCACATAAGAGTGAAACCATATGGTATCTGTCTTTCTTTGTATGGCTTATTTCACTTAGCATCACACTCTCCAGTTCCATCCATGTTGCTACAAAGGGCCATATTTCATTCTTTCTCATTGCCATGTAGTACTCCATTGTGTATATAAACCACAATTTCTTTATCCATTCATCAGTTGATGGACATTTAGGCTCTTTCCATAATTTGGCTATTGTTGAGAGTGCTGCTATAAACATTGGGGTACATGTGCTCCTATGCGTCAGTACTCCTGTATCCCTTGGGTAAATTCCTAGCAGTGCTACTGCTGGGTCATAGGGTAGGTCTATTTTTAATTTTCTGAGGAACCTCCACACTGCTTTCCAGAGTGGCTGGACCAATTTGCATTCCCACCAACAGTGCAAGAGGGTTCCCGTTTCTCCACATCCTCTCCAGCATCTATAGTCTCCTGATTTGTTCATTTTGGCCACTCTGGCATGAGGTGATATCTGAGTGTGGTTTTCATTTGTATTTCCCTGATGAGGAGTGATGTAGAGCATCTTTTCATGTGCCTGTTGGCCATCCGGATAACTTCTTTAGAGAAGTGTCTATTCATGTTTTCTGCCCATTTCTTCACTGGGTTGTTTTTCGGGTGTGGAGTTTGGTGAGCTCTTTATAGATTTTGGATACTAGCCCTTTGTCCGATATGTCATTTGCAAATATCTTTTCCCATTCCGTTGGTTGCCTTTTAGTTATGTTGGTTGTTTCCTTTGCTGTGCAGAAGCTTTTTATCTTCATAAGGTCCCAGTAATTCATTTTTGCTTTTAATTCCCTTGCCTTTGGGGATGTGTCGAGTAAGAGATTGCTACGGCTGAGGTCAGAGAGGTCTTTTCCTGCTTTCTCCTCTAGGGTTTTGATGGTTTCCTGTCTCACATTCAGGTCTTTTATCCATTTTGAGTTTATTTTTGTGAATGGTGTGAGAAAGTGGTCTAGTTTCAACCTTCTGCATGTTGCTGTCCAGTTCTCCCAGCACCATTTGTTAAAGAGACTGTCTTTTTTCCATTGGATGTTCTTTCCTGCTTTGTCAAAGATGAGTTGGCCATACGTTTGTGGGTCTAGTTCTGGGGTTTCTGTTCTATTCCATTGGTCTATGTGTCTGTTTTTGTGCCAATACCATGCTGTCTTGATGATGACAGCTTTGTAGTAGAGGCTAAAGTCTGGGATTGTGATGCCTCCTGCTTTGGTCTTCTTCCTCAAAATTACTTTGGCTATTCGGGGCCTTTTGTGGTTCCATATGAATTTTAGAACTGCTTGTTCTAGTTTTGAGAAGAATGCTGGTGCACTTTTGATTGGGATTGCATTGAATGTGTAGATAGCTTTGGGTAGTATTGACATTTTGACAATATTTATTCTTCCAATCCATGAGCTGGGAATGTCTTTCCATTTCTTTATATCTTCTTCAATTACCTTCATAAGCTTTCTATAGTTTTCAGCATACAGATCTTTTACATCTTTGGTTAGATTTATTCCTAGGTATTTTATGCTTCTTGGTGCAATTGTGAATGGGATCAGTTTCTTTATTTGTCTTTCTGTTGCTTCATTGTTAGTGTATGAGAATGCAACTGATTTCTGTACATTGATTTTGTATCCTGCAACTTTGCTGAATTCATGTATCAGTTCTAGCAGACTTTTGATGGAGTCTGTCAGGTCTTCCATGTATAATATCATGTCATCTGCAAAAAGTGAAAGCTTGACTTCATCTTTGCCAATTTTGATGCTTTGGTGTCGTTTTGTTGTCTGATTGCTGATGCTAGAACTTCCAACACTATGTTAAACAACAGTGGTGAGAGTGGGTGTGTTCCTGATCTCAGGGTAAAAGCTCTCAGTGTTTCCCCATTGAGGATGATGTTAGCTGTGGGCTTTTCATAAATGACTTTGATGATGTTTAAGCATGTTCCTTCTATCCCGACTCTCTCAAGGGTTTTTATTAAGAAAGGGTGCTGGATTTTGTCAAAGGCCTTTTCTGCATCGATTGACAGGATCATATGGTTCTTATCTTTTCTTTTATTAATGTGATGTATCACGTTGATTGATTTGCGAATGTTGAACCAGCCCTGCATCCCAGGAATGAATCCCACTTGATCATGGTGAATAATTCTTTTTATATGCTGTTGAATTTGATGTGCTAGCATCTTCTTGAGAATTTTTGCATCCATATTCATCAGGGATATTGGCCTGTAGTTCTCTTTTTTACTGGGTCTCTGGTTTAGGAATCAAAGTAATACTGGCTTCATAGAATGAGTCTGGAAGTTTTCCTTCCCTTTCTATTTCTTGGAATAGCTTGAGAAGGATAGGTATTATCTCTGCTTTAAACGTCTGGTAGAACTCCTCTGGGAAGCCATCTGGTCCTGGACTCTTATTTTTTGGGAGATTTTTGATAATGATTCAATTTCTTCGCTGGTTATGGGTCTGTTCAAGCTTTCTATTTCCTCCTGATTGAGTTTTGGAAGAGTGTGGGTGTTCAGGAATTTGTCCATTTCTTCCAGGTTGTCCAATTTGTTGGCATATAATTTTTCATAGTATTCCCTGATAATTGTTTGTATCTCTGAGGGATTGGTTGTAATAATTCCATTTTCATTCATGATTTTATCTATTTGGGTCATCTCCCTTTTCTTTTTGAGAAGCCTGGCTAGAGGTTTGTCAATTTTGTTTATTTTTTCAAAAAACCAACTCTTGGTTTCGTTGATCTGCTCTACAGTTTTTTTAGATTCTATATTGTTTATTTCTGCTCTGATCTTTATTATGTCTCTTCTTCTGCTGGGTTTAGGCTGCCTTTGCTGTTCTGCTTCTATTTCCTTTAGGTGTGCTGTTAGATTTTGTATTTGGGATTTTTCTTGTTTCTTGAGATAGGCCTGGATTGCGATGTATTTTCCTCTCAGGACTGCCTTCGCTGCATCCCAAAGCGTTTGGATTGTTGTATTTTCATTTTCGTTTGTTTCCATATTTTTTTTTTTTTAAATTTTTTTTCAACGTTTATTTATTTTTGGGACAGAGAGAGACAGAGCATGAACGGGGGAGGGGCAGAGAGAGAGGGAGACACAGCATCGGAAACAGGCTCCAGGCTCTGAGCCATCAGCCCAGAGCCCGACGCGGGGCTCGAACTCACGGACCGCGAGATCATGACCTGGCTGAAGTCGGACGCTTAACCGACTGCACCACCCAGGCGCCCCTGTTTCCATATATTTTTTAATTTTTTCTCTAATTGCCTGGTTGACCCACTCATTCGTTAGTAGGGTGTTCTTTAACCTCCATGCTTTTGGAGGTTTTCCAGACTTTTTCCTGTGGTTGATTTCAAGCTTCATAGCAGTGTGGTCTGAAAGTATGCATGGTATAATTTCAATTCTTGTATACTTATGAAGGGCTGTTTTGTGACCCAGTATATGATCTATCTTGGAGAATGTTCCATGTGCACTCGAGAAGAAAGTATATTCTTTTGCTTTGGGATGCAGAGTTCTAAATATATCTGTCAAGTCCATCTGATCCAATGTGTCATTCAGGGCCCTTGTTTCTTTATTGACCGCGTGTCTAGATGATCTATCCATTTTTGTAAGTGGAGTGTAAAGTCCCCTGCAATTACCACTTTCTTATCAATAAGGTTTCTTACATTTATGAGTAATTGTTTTATATATTTGGGGGCTCCAGTATTCAGCGCATAGACATTTATAATTGTTATCTCTTCCTGGTGGATAGACCCTGTAATTATTATATAATGCCCTTCTTAATCTCTTGTTACAGCCTTTAATTTAAAGTCTAGTTTGTCTGATACAAGTATGGCTACTCCAGCTTTCTTTTGGCTTCCAGTAGCATGATAAATAGTTCTTCGTCCCCTCACTCTCAATCTAAAGGTGTCCTCAGATCTAAAATGAGTCTCTTGTAGACAGCAAATAGATGGGTCTTGTTTTTTTATCCATTCTAATACCCTATGTCTTTTGGTTGGTGCATTTAATCCATTTACATTCAGTGTTATTATAGAAAGATACGGGTTTAGAGTCATTGTGATGTCTGTATGATTTATGCTTGTAGTGATGTCTCTGGTACTTTGTCTCACAGGATCCCCCTTAGGATCTCTTGTCGGGCTGCTTTAGTGGTGACAAATTCCTTCAGTTTTTGTTTGTTTGGGAAGACCTTTATCTCTCCTTCTATTCTAAATGACAGACTTGCTGGATAAAGGATTCTTGGCTGCATATTTTTCCTGTTCAGCACATTAAAGATCTCGTGCCAATCCTTTCTGGCCTGCCAAGTTTCAAAAGAGAGATCAGTCACGAGTCTTATAGGTCTCCCTTTATATGTTAGGGCACGTTTACCCCTTGCTGCTTTCAGAATTTTCTCTTTATCCTTGTATTTTGCCAGTTTCAGTATGATATGTCATGCAGATCGATTCAAGTTACGTCTGAAGGGAGTTCTCTGTGCCTCTTGGATTTCAATGCCTTTTTCCTTCCCCAGTTCAGGGAAGTTCTCAGCTATTATTTCTTCAAGTACCCCTTCAGCACCTTTCCCTCTCTCTTCCTCCTCTGGGATACCAATTATGCGTATATTATTTCTTTTTAGTGTATCACTTAGTTCTCTAATTTTCCCCTCATACTCCTGGATTTTTTTATCTCTCTTTTTCTCAGCTTCCTCTTTTTCCATAACTTTACCTTCTAGTTCACCTATTCTCTCCTCTGCCTCTTCAATCTGAGCCGTCGTCATTTCCATTTTGTTTTGCATTTCGTTTAAAGCGTTTTTCAGCTCCTCCTGACAGTTCCTTAGTCCCTTGATCTCTGTAGCAAGAGATTCTCTGCTGTCCTCTATACTGTTTTCAAGCCCAGCAATTAATTTTATGACTATTTTTCTAAATTCACTTTCTGTTATATTATTTAAATCCTTTTTGATCAGTTCATTAGCTGTTGTTATTTCCTGGAGATTCTTCTGAGGGGAATTCTTCTGATTGGTCATTTTGGATAGTCCCTGGAGTGGTGCTGACCTGCAGGGCACTTCCCCTGTGCTGTGGTGTATAACTGGAGTTGGTGGGTGGAGCCCCAGTCAGACCTGATGTCTGCCCCCAGCCCACTGCTGGGGCCACAGTCAAACTGGTGTGTGCTTTCTCTTCCCCTCTCCTAGGGGCAGGAATCACTGTGGGGTGACGTGGCCTGTCTGGGCTACTTGCACACTGCCAGGCTTGTGGTGCTGGGGATCTGGCGTCTTAGCTGTGGTGGGTAGGCAAGGTGCACGGGGGCAGGAGGGGCAGGCTTAGCTTGATTCTCCTTAGGTGATCCACTTCAGGAGGGGCCCTGTGGCAGCCGGAGGGAGTCAGACCCTCTGCCGGAGGGGTGGCTCTGCAGACGCACAGCGTTGGGTATTTGCGCGGAGCAAGCAAGTTCCCTGGCAGGGACTGGTTCCCTTTGGGATTTTGGCTGGGGGACGGGCGAGGGAGATGGCACTGGCGAGCGCCTTTGTTGCCCACCAAATAGCTCTGTCCTCCTGGGGCTCAGCAACTCTCCCTCCCTTTGTCCTCCAGCCTTCCCGCTTTCTGAGCAGAGCTGTTAGCTTATAACCTTCCAGATGTCAGGTCCCGCTTGCTGTCAGAACACACTCTGTCCGGCCCCTCCACTTTTGCCAGCCAGACTCGGGGGTTCTGCTTGGCCAGCAGGCTGCCCCTCTGCCCCGGCTCCCTCCCACCAGTCCATGGAGTGCGCATCGCCTCTCTGCCCTTCCTACCCTCTTCCGTGGGCCTCTCGTCTGCGCTTGGCTCCGGAGACTCCGTTCTGCTAGTCTTCTGGTGGTTTTCTGGGTTAGTTAGGCAGGTGTAGGTGGAATCAAACTCACTTCATCTGCCAGTCTGGACAAATGTAGACATTGTTCCTTCCCACGTGGTTCTTTGTCTCAGGGGCAGAGGCGAGGGGTGCCTCAGCCTCACCACGGCTGCTGGGATCCTTCCAGTGCTGCCTTGGTCCACGCGGGAGCTGTAGTTTTGTGTCTTTTTGATAATTTCACTATTTAAAATGGTTCCCAAGTGTAATGCTGAAGTGCTGTCTAGTGTTCCCAAGGGAAAGAAAGCTGTGATGTGCCTTGCAGAGAAAATCTAGATAAGCTTCCTTCAGGCATGAGTTATACTGTTGTTGGTCAGGAATTGAATGTTAATGAATCAGCAGATGTATTTAACAAAGTGTCTTTATTTTTTTTAGAGTTTATTTATTTATTTTTAGAGAGAGAGATAGTGAGAGCACAAGTTTGAATGGGGCAGGGGCAGAGAGAAAAGGAGAGAGAAAATCCCAAGCAGGTTCCACACTGTCAGTGCAAAGCCTGATGCTGGGCTCTAACTCATGAACTGTGAGATCATGACCTGAGCCAAAACCAAGAGCTGGATGCTTAACTTATTGAACCACTTCGGTGGCCCTAATAAATTTTCTTTAAACAGACACTGTTTAAATACATAGTTATCTATGAATCAGTTAATAAAAAATTGTGACCAGAGACTCATAGGAAACTCACCCTGTATTTCCCTTAGAAACAGCAGTTCAGTGTTCCTTGATTCAATGTTTGTGGTAACCTTATAAGATGAAACTATTGTGAATAAGAAGAATTAACTCTATTATGTATTTTACTTTGATTGGTTTTCAATTACTGATTAAACAACAACTATATATATATATATATATATATATATATATATAGTGGTTGCTATCCATAACAAGAATATCCAGTAGCTTTTTTCAATATCAATATTTTGAGATACAGTACAACCATTTCCAGTTCAACATGGAGCTATGTAAATTTAAGACCTATTAATACAGAAGTAGATTGCTGCCACAAATGACCTGGGCAAGGTGCCTGGGGAGGGTTATAAGGAAGAATGACAATTATTACAGTCATTCCCCATAGATAAAAATACTGTTTACTTTAGGAAGATCAAAACCCCACTTACTCTTTGGTGTGGTGCCTACGTGGGACCTTAAAAACTGGTTAAATAGCTTAAGAATGATGGGGTGCTCCTCAATACATATAAAATAATTGGGATCATAGCATGTACACTTTCAGATCACAATGCTATGAAACTTGAAATAAACCACATGAAAAAGTTTGCAAAACCTCCAAATTCACGGAGGTTAAAGAACATCCTACTAAAAAACAAATGTGTCAACCAGGCAATTAAAGAAGAAATTAAAAATATATGCAAACAAATGAAAATGAAAACGCAACAATCCAAACGCTTTGGGATGCAGCAAAGGCAGTCCTATGAGAAAAATAAATTGCAATCTAAGCCTATCTCGAGAAACAAGAAAAATCCCAAATAAAAATCTAACAGCGCACCTAAAGGAACTAGAGGCAGAACAACACAGAAACTCCAAGGCCATCAGAAGAAGAGAAATAAAGACCAGAGCAGAAATAAACAATATAGAATCAAACACACACACACACACACACACACACACACACACACACAGTAGAACAGATCAATGAAACCAAGAATTGGTATTTTGAAAAAAATAAACAAGATTGATAAACCTCTATCCAGGCTTCTCAAAAAGAAAAGAGAAAGCACCCAGATAGATAAAAATCATGAATGAAAATGGACTTATTACAACCAATCCCTCATAAATACAAGCAATTATCAGGGAATACTATCAAAAATTATATGACAACAAACTGACAACCTGGAAGAAATGGACAAATTTCTAAATACCCACACACTACCAAAACTCAAATGGGAAGAATTAGAAAATCTGAACAAATCCATAACTACTGAAGAAATTGAATAAGTTATCAAATATCTCCCAACAAATAAGAGTCCGTGACCTGATGGCTTCCCTGGGGAATTCTACCAGACATTTAAAGCAGAGTTAATATCTATCCCTCTCAAGCTGTTCAAAAAAATAGAAATGGAAGGAAAACTTCTAGACTCATTCTATGAAGCCAGCATTACTTTGATTACCAAACTAGACAGAGACCCAGCAAAAAAGGCAAACTATAGGCCAATATGAATATGGATGCAAAAATTCTCAACAAGATACTAGAAAATCGAATTCAACAGCATATAAAAAGAATTTTTCACCATGATGAAATGAGATTCATTTCTGGGCTTCAAGGCTGGTTTAATATTCGCAAATCTATCAATGTGATGCATCACATTAATAAAAGAAAGAATAGGAACCATATGATCCTGTCAATCGATGCAGAAAAAAGCCTTTGACAAAATATAGCATACTTTCTAAATAAAAACCCTCAAGGAAGTTGGGATAGAAGGAACATACCTAAACATCATAAAAGCCATTTATGAAAAGCCAACAGCTAATATCATCCTCATTTGGAAAAACTGAGAGCTTTCTTCCTAAGATCAGAAACACCGCAGGGATGTCCACTCTCATTACTGTTGTTTAACATAGTGTTGGAAGTCCTAGCATCAGCAATCAGACAAAGAAAATGATATCAGAGGCATCAAAATTGGCAGGAAGAAGTCAAACTTTCACTTTTCTCAGATGACATGATACACTACATGGAAAACCTCTGATAGACTCCATCAAAAATCTGCTAGAACTGATACATCAATTCAACAAAATCACAGGGTAAAAAAATCAATGTACAGAAATCGGTTGCATTTTTATACACAAATAACGAAGCAACAGCAAGAGAAATAAACTGATCAAATTTACAATTGCACCAAGAACCACAAAAGACCTAGTAATAAACCTAATCAAAGATGTAGAAGACCTGTATGTTGAAAACTATAGAAAGCTTATGAAGGAAATTGAAGAAGATACAAAGAAATGGAAAAACATTCCATGCTCATGGATTGGAAGAATAAATATTGTTAAATATCTATGCTACCCAAAGCAATTTACACATTCAATGCAATCCCAATCAAAATTGCATCGGTATTCTTCTCAAAGCTAGAACAAACAATCCTAAAATTTGTATGGAAGCACAAAAGACCCTGAATAGCCAAAGTAATACTGAAGAAGAGAACCAAAGTGGGAGGCATCACAATCACAGACTTTAGTCTCTACCACAAAGCTGTAATCAGAAATACAGTATGGTGTTGGCACAAAAACAGACACATAGACCAATGGAATAGAATAGAGAACCTGAAATTGGACCCACAAATGTATGGCCAAATAATCTTTGACAAAGCAGGAAAGAATATCCAAGGGAAAAAATACAATTTCTTCAGCGAATGGTGCTGGGAGAACTGGACAGCAACATGCAGAAAAATGAAACTAGACCACTTTCTTATACCATACACAAAAATAAACTCAAAATTGATGAAAGACCTGAATGTGAGACAGGAAACCATCAAAACCCTAGAGGAGAAAGAAGGAAACAATCTCTTCGTCCTCTTTGACCTCCAAAGGCAAGGGAATTGAACGCAAAAATGAACGACTGGGATCTCATCAAGATAAAAAGCTTCTGCGCTGCAAAGGGAACAATCAACAAAACTGAAATGCAACCAATGGAGTGGGAAAAGATATTTGCAAATGACATATTGGATAAAGGGCTAGTATCCAAAATCTATAAAGAACTCAACAAACTCCACATGCGAAAAACAAATAATCCAGTGAAGAAATGGGCAGAAGACATGAATAGACACTTTTCCAAAGAAGACATCCAGATGGCCAGCAGGCACATGAAAAGATTCTTAAGGTCACTCATCATCAGGGAAATACAAGTCGAAGCCACACTGAGATACCACCTCACGCCAGTCAGAGTGGCTAAAATGAACAAATCAGGAGACTCTAGATGCTGGAGAGGATGTGGAGAAATGAGAACCCTCTTGCACTGTTGGTGGGAATGCAAACTGGTGCAGCCACTCTGTAAAACAGTGTGGAATTTCCTCAAAAAGTTAAAAATAGAATTACCCTATGACCCAGCAAAGGCACTACTAGGAATTAATCTAAAGGATACAGGAGTGCCGATTCATAGGAGCACATGTACCCCAATGTTTATAACAGCACTTTTATCAATAGCCAAATTGTGGAAAGAGTCTAAATGTCCATCAACTGATGAATGGATAAATATGTGGTTTATATATACAATGGTACCACGTGGCAATGAGAACAAATGAAAACCTGCCATTTGCAGCAACATGGATGGAACTGGAGGGTATTGTGCTAAGTGAAATAAGTCAGTCAGAGAAAGACAGATACCATGTTTTCACTCATATGTGGATCTTGAGAAACTTAAGAGAAGACCATGAGGGAAGGGAAGGGGGAAAAATGTTACAAACAGAGAGGGAGGTAGACAAACCATAAGAGACTCTTGGGTACTGAGAACAAACTAAGGGTTGATGGGGGGTAGGGGAGAAGGGATAATGGATGATGGGCATTGAGGAGGGCACTCGCTGGGATGGACACTGGGTGTTGTATGGAAGCCAATTTGACAATAAATTATATTAAAAAAAAAGAATGATGGGTTGTTCTTTTATCACTTCAAGTATGTACAAAGTAAGAAGAGAAATGGAAACAGATTATGCCTCCAAAAATTGTAAAACAAATCATGAAAATTCTTAGTGTTATATTTTAAGGTAGAAAAATGGAAGTAAGCAAACAGCAAGAAAAATAAGAATTTTCTTACTTTCCAAACTTTATTCTCATCTAAACCAAATCTGTTTTGTTACTTTTTTTCAGGCACCTACATAGGTTCTCTCCCTCTCTCTCTCTCATAATTTGAAGAGTCTAAAGTTATGTTTTAATTTTTTGTAGGTACAATAAATTACCTTTGAGAGAAAGAATTAAAATATTTCAAGTCCAACATTCCATCAATTATTTGATGTATGGTCAAGATATTAAAACTTTTGGAGAAAAAATACATTTTATATTAAATACACTTAAAAATATGCATAACGATAGTACACACCTTTGCATACAATTACCTCCAACTTTCCTAATCTCCATAATTAAAGTTTGATTCTAAATTATGTTTGTATTTGTAGACTCAATGTTTTTCTGAATTACTTTTGGTCATTAGCAATTATAAAAATAATCCTGTATATAATTTTCTTTCCTTATCTAGTGCTTGAGATTTCGACTTCTTTATAACCTTTAGGATTGACTGTATAATCTTCAAAGGGAAATCAAAGAATACCAGAGAAAATTCTATACACATTTCTGTCAAGCTAAACCCATTTCCATTTTTTCTTTAACTGAATAACATGTTGCTAAAAGTTAAATAGTTTCTCTTACATGTCAAGAACTGTGAAGGGTCTGCAATTTCACCATATTTTTAAGCTTTCATGTTAGCCTTTTATTGTTTTATGGATGCTGGCAGGATACACAAGACTCCTGTGTCAAAGGTGAAGAACAGTGTATTACAGTAATAGCAATAGCCAGAATATTAGCATTTTTGTGATAATTCGTTGAACCCCGGTCCTACAGGGTAGCACTGAGAACCTGATGATACCTGCCTATGCAGCGGGTAGTCCTACAGTAAAGGAACTCTAATCTTAAAAACTCAAATTATTTATAGTTGGCTGTAAGCATGGCTTCCCTGTGTGTGTGTGTGTGTGTGTGTGTGTGTGTGAGAGAGAGAGAGAGAGAGAGAGAGGGAGAGAGAGAAACAGACAGAGACAGAGAGACAGAGAGAGACAGAGAGAGACAGAAAGAGAGAGACTATCTCTGTCTTCCAAGACTGCTGACTCTATGAACATCTCAAAAAAGGTAGTCCAAAACAAAGGTAATCAGGGCTGTCAACACCTTGCTCACAAGACATGAAGAAACACAACAGACCCGTAGAGAATTGTCACCTAACAAAATCTACGCATCATTTCTACGCCATCATGACTCTTGGCAAATATCCCCATGGCTACATCACTCTGTCAGCCACTCTGATTGGCAGAGGCTGGGACCAAATCTGTTCAGTTTGTCTCATACAGAGTTTAATTAAGGCTACTGCCAACAGGACTCCAAGTAAAAGGCTACTGCAGTGTTTGTCTCAGCCATGTCCCCTGCATCCCCAAGATCCCAGAGTTTAGAGTTGAATAAATCTCATAAACTATCAGGGATGTTTTAGAAAGCTAGTTGTCCTTCTCCTTAAGTTTCATCACTGACCTTTCTACTCACCAGAAACACTAGTTCAGGTTAGGCAGGATATAGTAGCAATTGCACAGACTCTACCTTAGCCTACCAGAAGGAAGTCTAGGGGGCAATTCTATCATTCACAATAACTGTGGCCCAAGACTTAATCCTGAGCTGAATGCTTTCCAGGCTTAGGGAGAATCACCACTAAAATCATAGAAGATTGTCATCCAATATTATATAGAATCACAGTGTTTTAGAAGAGTTTTCCAATTCTAGAACAATGATACTTGAAGATATCAACCTCAACTAA
Organism: Puma concolor; assembly: GCF_028749965.1. NCBI lineage: Eukaryota > Metazoa > Chordata > Mammalia > Carnivora > Felidae > Puma > Puma concolor. Next base: position 123,906,591 of record NC_141672.1, on the reverse strand, counting down.
CTGAAATTTCTACATTCTCTTCCAAGAGGCTGGGCAATGTCTACTTCCCAGAGTTTCACTGCTGGCAACTTTATGCATGCCCAACTTTTTGTTTCAATAAAGAATGATAATGTCATCTCATGGAAAGCATTTTAAATAATAACAAGAGTTATAAAAAACTCTACAAGTCCACTCCTTATGGAACTACCAATGAAGATCATCATGGAAATCAAATGAAAGAAAACTTCATCTCAGTGGGTGTTTTCCCTTGGATAAAGGACTTGTCCCAAGGTGTTACAACTTATTCCTCCCTTTATAGCAGACATTTTTCTCAAGTTCAGAAATATTAAACATAAAAATAAAAACGTGCATACTAGAATTGGAGAAAATGTGGAATGTGTGATTTTTAGAATGCTGAGGTTGAGGAAAACAATAGGACCTTAAGACTTCATAGGTGAAAGGAATTTAAATAATCTCAACCAAATATGACTTGACACCATTTTCTTTTCTTTTAGCAACCCTCATTATAAATATCTTTTTAGCCAAAATAACATATTGTGGCATTTCAAATAACCACATGTTGCTGTAGGTTTTGAAAAGATTCTAAATGCATTTAAAATCAAGGGCAGTTGAAGATTTTCTAGATCTATGTGTGTCTTCAGTATTACTCATGGCATTCTCAATTTCCTCTTACAGGATTTTGCCAGGAACTAAATCTGTTAATAGCTAGAGGATTCTGTTCTTAACCAACAGAAAAGTACTAAATGAAGAAAAACAGTGTCTCTCATTCATTCATAACCCATGAATACATGTAAATGTTATTTTCCTTAAAGTGAAACATACAAAATTCATAATGACTAAAAATATACTTATATCACCATTCAAATGTTATTCATTCATTATATAATGTGTTATCTGTGTACCAATTACGTATAAAAAACACAAGGAAGGTTTCATATTATCAAAAGCTACACAAGCATATTTTTTTCTTTTACATGCAAACACATACATTGTAAAACCAGAGCAGCAAACATTGTTACTCCCTAAAAATAATTGTTTCATTTCTATTTTTTTATTCTTTAAAAATATTTTATTATTTATTTATTTTGAGAGAGAGAGAGAATGAGCAGGCGAGGTGCAGAGAGAGAGGGGGACAGAGGATCTGAAGTGGATTATGTGCTGACAACAGAGAGCCTGATGCTGGGCTCGAACTCACAAACCATGAGATCATGACCTAAGCTGAAGTCATATGCTCAACTGACTGAGCCACCCAGGTGCCCCATTAAGTTTCATTTTGGTATTTAAAAGCCAATACTCCATTTCATCACAAGCAGCTATAATTAATTTTTCCATATTGGATGCTACCAAAACCGAAGTGGTTCCAAGAAGCACATACTGTTTGGGGGAAAAAGAAGAAAAATGATACAACTTCACATGTGAATGCTAAAAATTGATTCTTTAATTCTTAGTTTCTTTTCCTGTTTGAAATGTTGATAAAGTATTTTGTGATTTGTCTTTTAATAGAAATTACAAAATCTATAGTGTGTAGACAGAAAAAGGACTCCCTAGAAAACATTTATGTCCTAATCCCCTAATCCCTGGGACCTGTTAGAAGAAAAAGTGGGAGGTGGAAGGGGAGGGGGAAAAGGGAGGAAGAGGGAGAGGGAGAAGAAAAAGAAGAAGAAGGAGCAGTACCTGAGTGACTCAGTTGGTTTAGGGTCTGATTCTTGACCTCATGGTTGTGAAATTAAGCCCCAAATTAGTCTCCGTGCTGGCATGAAGCCTACTGAGGGGGGAAAAAAAAGGAGGAGGAAGGATGGAGAGAAGAAAGAAAAGAAAGAAAAAAAATCTTTTCAGATGTGATCAATTAAGGATCTTGTGATGGAGAGATTATTTTCCTGGGTTATCTCGGTTGTTCCTAAAGACAAACACTTGTATTTTTATCAAAGGAAAGAAGAGGGAAATTTGACATGCCCACATAGGGGAAGGCGAAAAGAAGATGGAACAGAAAGAATATTCTGGTCTTGAAGACTGGAGTGATGCAGCCCAAAGCCAAGAAATGCTGGCGGCCACCAGAAGCCTGAAGAGACAAGAAATGGTTCTACCCTACAGCCTCTGGAGGGAGTGTGCCCCTGCTTCCATCTCGATTTTGGCTCATTAGTGCTAATTTTGGGTTTCTAGCCTCCAGAACAATGAGAGTATACATTTCTGTGGTCTTAAACCATGAAGTTCAAGGTGATTTGTTATAGATACCACCAGAAACTATGTATATAACTTCTAAGCAAGTTCTACTTAGGTATTAAAGATACACTTAGTGGACACCTTGCTGTCTCCTGTAGCCCTCATCTTAAACAACAATACAAGGTAGGCTCATTTATAAACCAGAGGTTTTGAGTTTGAGAGAAGGCAGTGGACCGAGGTCTTAGGGGCTGGTGACAGGTCTTGTGGGGAGAAAGAGCTGCCTGGGAGTTACAGAAACATCACAGCCATCCTGACTCACACACTAATTTTATCATTCATGCTACTCATTGAGCACCTGTCACAGCACTGGTCCCTACTCAAGACACTGGACATGGATAACTGCGGCAGGCAGGCAAAGTCACTACTCTGGTGGTTTGTGTTCTGGTGAAGGGGGGAAACTTGTGTATAAATAAGTAATCATAAATATGTTAGTTAGGATAGGTGTTATAAGGGATAAAAGAAGGAAAGAGAATAGAGGGACCTGGGGCAGGTTGGGTGCTGGTGTCTACTGGATATTCACATGAGGGTTAAGGTAAGGAGTATTGGGTAAGCAAACCTAAATGCAGTGACAAAAACTTATGTCTGTGGGTGTCAGAGAGAGAACATTCCAGAATGATGTGATGATAAATGCAGAGGACCTGAGGCTGGCATATGCTTGGTGCCTGATGCATCTGGAAAACATCAATTGAGGAGGAGAGAAGGTAGCAGAGGGACAAAGAGGTTGCCAGATCCAGGTACTGCAGACCTTGAAGTCCATGGAAAGCCTGGGCCTGGTCTACATGCAGGATTTGCAGCAGTGGAATAGTATATCTGACAGCTATTTTGAAAGGAGGAGAAAGGCACATGTGGCTAGTGGCTACTGCACACATTGGTGATTCCTGCTTACCCCTGACATGTCGCTTCAAGTGGCTGTGGTATTTCTTCCTTCACAGTCCCCGGTATTCCTTTTCCCACTGCAGCATCTCTCTTACATGATGGAATCACCTTCCTCTCCCTAGGGTAAATTCTCTCCTCTCCTGGTTTAGAGGAAAGCAGAGGATTCTCTCTCCTCTTGCCAAGTCAGAGGGTCTGACACAAACCTGGGGGCTTTAACACACAGGCAACATCAATGTCTTGTAGACTTGACATTTGAAAACACAATTGTCTTCTTCAGATCAGGTTCTGCAAGGCCAGTAGATTATTTATCAGCCTATGTTATCTAGAGGGCAGGGGCAAGAATGGACAAATTGTTCATGTCTATCTTCTTAGGAATTTTCTAATTTCAAAACTTACTAGAAGAAAGGTACTTTCAGTTTATTTATGCCTTCAGGTTTTGGCGGGGGCTGTGCAGACTGTTGGTGAGAGGTTTTCTTTAATTTAACAAGGTTGAAATGATTTTACAATCTTCTAGTGCAGCATTCCTCCAACTTTACCATGGACAGAAAACACCTGTATCCTTTTAAAATGCAGATTCTAACTTGAGCCTGGTGGGCTGAAACTCTGTTTTTCTTTTCTTTCTTCTTCTTTTATTATTATTATTATTATTATTTATTTTTAGAGATAGAGCAAGAACACATGAGCAGTGGGGAGGGGCAAAGGGAGAAAAGAGAGAATCTTAAGCAGGCTCCACACTCAAGGTGGAGCCCAACACAGGGCTGGATCCCAGACCCTGAGGTCATAACTTGAGCCAAAATTAAGAGTGAGATGCCCAACTGATTGAGCAACTCAGGCGCCCTGAGACTCTGCAGTTCTAACATACCTCCCAGGTGAGGCTGATGCTACTGGTCCACATTTGAGTAGCAAGGTCTCAGTGTTGAGTCAGGTTCCATTTATGTATCAGTGGAAATTCTGAGAGTATAAGGATGCAAAACCTTAGCCAAAATTAGAGTGGCTATTGTTTTGTAAGCTGTGTACTTCATGCTTTCACAATGTCTTTGTTGTTTCTTTCCCTTATCATCTATTGAACTGCTATACTGTTTCAATGTAGGGTCTTTGTTTTTATTTGCTTTGATCAGTTGTTTATCTGTATTTTTACAATGACTGCTCAACTTCGAAAAAAAATCTTAAGAAAATTTCATTCAGTAATTAATTGAAATGAAAGAATAAGTGCTAATGACTAACATGGTCAATAACCTCTGATGTTTATCAATATTATATAAGTCAGAAACATTTCAAGTGTTTCTTCTCTAATATCAAGCATGCTATAATACCATACTCTAATACTAGGTCTACTAATATATACACGTTTTAAAACAACATAAAAATATTTCAGTTTGTATTTCAATTCATAAAATTGTAAGCCAGATATCTTGCCTTAATTGAACTTAAGTGGATTTGGGTTACATGGCCTCATTATTGCATTACAGGGCACTATGAGAAGATGCAGCCCCTCTCAGCCTGGATCTCAGACAAATAGAGCTCTTCCAACCTCTCCTCCCCCATCCCCACTCTTCACAACCCCTGAAGGACATGAGGCCCAATCAAGGAATAACTCTTGTTGCTTAAACCCACTGAGATTTGTGTCTTGTTTGTTACATAGCATCATCTAATCTGTCCTGACAAATATAGTGATTGTCACATGGCACAAGGCTACAGCTACATCCAAAACATAATTATGTGGCTAACAGTGAGGACACTGATGTGAGAGCTTTAAGAGAAGACTGTTTTTATTATGTAGTGGCAAAGCATTTGTTGAAATTCTCACCTCTGATAACTTCAGAGGAGTTGTGCCTAGTGAACCTAATGAACTATGAATCTAATATATTTATAGCTTTAGAAGTTAATACACATGACAGTAATACTATTATTGATAGCTGTCAGCTTTGTTTGGCAAGGTATTACAAGATAAATGCTAACTTAGGAAATAATTGGTGTTTAAGCAGAAGTAAAAAGAAATGTAAAGCATCCCAAAACTCAGAGTCTGGCAAGTTAGACAATAATATTCTTGACCCAAAATAGTAAAAGACAAAATTAAGAGAGGCTTCCAGGTTCAAATGCCCTGTATAATCTTTCAACCAACTAAGATGTTTCAGAGAAAGGATCAGAAGTAGAATGTGACACCCAGTACATTTTCAATTGGATTAAAATCAGGATAGAGAATAAATCACAACTGTTGTGGTCTTCCCAACATAAGTAGATATATTCACGGTCCTAGCCTCTAAACTTAATAAAACTCTTCTGAAGCCAAGATAAAAAAAATTAGCACTCTAGACACCATCTCAAAAAATGATATAAGTAAGACTATTGGCTGGCATATACCACTCACTGGAATCAAACTGATAAAGAAACTGGCTACATTTTTGATGAGGGAACCAGGAAGCTGAGATTATTCTAGGTGTAAGGTCACCCTTGAGCACCTATCCACCTAGATAGACATGTAGAAATTCTCACAGCCCTTCCTTCCACTAACTCCCCATGACAAAGTTCATCCTCAGCACCTACTTTACTGTAGTTGAGGAAGCAAATGAAAAGGAAGACTCCCCAAACTGAAGGCAGAAAATGAAGAAACATGAACAATGTTTTTTTTGAATAGTGGAATTGAGACTTCTTCCCAAGGAGAGGAATTAAGATATACTCTCCCTTCACAGTTCAGGAACTCTCACATCATCTGCCTAGCAGGGTTTCAGTGTTGCTCTGTACCAGTGACAATGTGTGCCTATTGTTTCCCTCTCCAAAGAGGAGTGTTTGATGCAGAGATCCTATCCTTGTTTCACCTTGGTAGGGTGGTTCGATGGGAAAAAAAGAAAAAAAACCTTTTTGTTGTTATTGTTGTTGTTCATTGGTCAAAAGGATCAAAAGAAGCCGTATTCACACCCAATGAAGACATTTCTATGTATCCTTGAGAGCTTGGTGATGTACTAAATGGGACTTCGGGTACTTTGTAGAGAGAGGATGAGTATTGACTAGTTGTATGTGGAAAATCCCTTTGGTAGATTGTACTAGACATTAGTAGGTTTAATTCATTACTGTTTCTCCCCTCTCCTGAGGCACACCACAACCCCCTTGATGTTAGGGTGACTTTATGGCTTGCTTTGATTAAGGAAATTTGAGGTAAAGAAATGTATTCCTTCCAAGTGGATGTAGTTAAGAACGGGAGACCAATGTTCCAAGCTCACTCCCTCAACTACAGCATACCCTGAAGTTTGAGTTGAGATAACAAATGGAACATTTGTCACCTGAGTGCCCAGGTAACAGTGAAATAAGAAGAGACTTCCTGTGAAAACATACTCTATATATGCATGTTGTAAGCAATTTGGATTTCAAGTTGTTTGCTACTGCAGCATGACCTATCTTGACTAATACATCACTCATACACTGTAGTATCATAATAACTTGTAAATGCACGTACTAAATCCCTAGGAATATAGTTTAAAATATGAAATGTCAGAATCAAATATTTACTTCTGGCAAGTCTTAGTGGCCTTTGACATTCATTTGGTATTGATCCCATAAAATTTTAATTTTTAGTTGAATTGTGCATTATATACTCCATCCTCTTGATTATTGTGTATGTGTCTTGAGAGGATTTTCTACAGTGTGCTTAAGAAAAACTTCAATACCCAAAGATCTAAGTATCATACTTATGCAGAGAACAGAATCAGGGGAATTGAATTTCCAAGGAAATCACAATTTTCTACAGAAGATCTTTGAAATAGAGATAGAAACGAGACAAGTATTTGAAAATGACATTAATAGAACTGAGATGGAAAATTTATTCACTGCATCTCATAGTTTTCCACATATTGAGGTTATTGGAATTATGGGTCATGCTATATTGTTTCACATATAACTTCCCCACAAGACTCTGAGCTTTTTGAGGTGTGGGAGAGTGCTTTTTCTTTTGTGTGTTTACATCATATAGTAAGTTCTTCATACATCACAGGCTGAAGTACTTCAATGGAAACTTACATGTATTATTTTACTTGCTCCTCACCATACCCCATGATGTAGGGATTGTTATACACACACCATAAATACAGAAACCTGGGTTCTAGGAAGCTGGGACACTTATCCATAATAAAGTGATGGAGCCAAGGTTCTTACTCAGGAATATCTTTATTTATTTATTTGTTTATTTTTTAAGTTTATTTATTTATTTTGAGAGAGTGGGGGGTGGGGAACGGCCAGAGAGAGACGGAGAGAGAATGTCAAGTAGACTCCACACTGTCAGTGCAGAGCCCGATGCAAGACTCTATCTCATGAACCGTGAAATCATGACCTGAGCTGAGATCAAGAGTCAGACGCTTAACCAACTGACTCACCCAGGTGCCCCAGAAATATTTTGCTTTAAACTAATATCACTTATTCATTTATGATTCAACATTGTTGTATAAATGAATAAGATATCTATAAAACATATTTCAATCTATAGAAGAGTATGGAAAAAGCAAGAGGCAATTCCTCTATGGTAAAGATTTAAAAAAAAATTTTTTTTTTCAACGTTTATTTATTTTTGGGACAGAGAGAGACAGAGCATGAACGGGGGAGGGGCAGAGAGAGAGAGGGAGACACAGAATCGGAAACAGGCTCCAGGCTCTGAGCCATCAGCCCAGAGCCCGACGCGGGGCTGGAACTCACGGACCGCGAGATCGTGACCTGGCTGAAGTCGGACGCTTAACCGACTGCGCCACCCAGGCGCCCCAGTAAAGATTTTTAAAAGGAGCCTCTTTGGTTGAAAGTTAATTTAAAGAATATTTTCATTAATACAAATTCCCTCACAATTTTACTTCATCACTAATGGGTCTCTTTGTGGAGGCAGAGTACAAGACCACCACTTGTGGCTCCCTCCTCATGACATCACTAGCTACCAACTTTGCCTCTGGGTTCTCATTGAACATTCTTCCCTAAAGAGACATATCTTTTTAGGCAACCAGAATGCCTTCCATCAATGCATTTGGACACAAAAATGTTTAAATCATGACATGTAGGTCACTTACAAAAAGAGGACAACTATTTATGGTAACATTTTAAATTTATTGTGATGAGTCAAGGCTAATGCAAGGTGAACTCCTTTTACCATCATCTGCACGGCTACATTAGCTCATTCATGTATTAAAAAATGTGCCTCTGGACAGTTAGTTGGCAATTTGGCAAATTGCTCATGTGTAATGCAAGAGAAGAAAGTCTAGTTTCAACTCATACCGATTCCATCTCTACTTTTCATGAATGATTTTGATTTTATCATAAAATGAGTCATGGGTTTACTCAACAAAATGGGAATGAAAAAAATTCCAGCAATAAATTAATTTCCATTATCATTTGCTCAATTTGTTATAGTCACAGATTATGTTAAGGGTGCTTGCCTTTCACTGTTAGAATTATATATTTTTTTTTCTGAGAAACTAATACATTGATTTAAGATGTTGACTTTATTTTTTTTCTTTTTCATACTACACGCTTTATCAGTCTTTGCATCTATGAGATGAATAAATTCTAAGTTCCTTGGGACAAAGAGTATTTCCTAAGCTTTTGGAAAAAACAAGTGGTTTATTAGCCAGCATATTTTCCATTCAGAAATCACATTGAACCATTGCCTTGATGAACTTTTACATTAGGTAACAAATTACCTAATTTTAATTTTCAGTTTCCTTCAGTTGTTCATGTATTTATTGGCACACTTATATTGAGCACTTGCTTTGGAGTAAGGTTGGCACTGGCATTGGGGTTCCTATAGTCATAAATGAGACAGATCCATTCCTACCCTTACCCTTATGGATGATTCAGAAAGAGATATTCTTAAAAATATGACAGGGAGAAAATATATACAAAGAAAGTCCCTACTTACCTTTCTAGGATGAAGTGCAATTAAATTTCCTCCTCAGGGCACTGGGGTGGTTCAGTTGGTTAAGCATCCGATTTGGCTCAGGTAACAATTTCACAGTTTGTGAGTTCAAGCCCTGCATCAGGCTCTTTGCTGTCAGCACAGAACCCAGTACAGATCCTCTGTCTCCTCTATCTGCCTCTCACCCACTCATCCTCTCTCTCTTTCTCTCTCAAAAATAAACATTTAAACAAACAAACAAAAAGTTTCCTCCTCAAGGTATTACTAAAACCAAAATTTTTGTTTTGGTGTCTAAGTGAACACAGTGTTTCCACTGTATGAGGATGACTAAGGCATCATCTGGCACAAGATGTGCAGCACCAAGTCTTTGAAAGTGAGCCTGTAGGGAAGGAGGTAAGCTAAGTGGTTACATCTCTGGCACCTTGTTCTCTGTAAAGTTAGCAATTGAACCACACTCACTGTTCCCATATACCTCCACAGACTCATCTCTAGAGACCACTGTGGTGATAATTTGTTACCCAGAATCATTCTCACATGATTTAAAGAATGAGGTGAGGCTTCATGGGGCTTGTGATCCACATGTATATAGGATTAAGGCACACTTCTCTTTATTAAGTCCTTCCAGAAGACAACAGCAATCATCTTCTTCTTTGTTTATTGAAAATCTTTTAAAGGTGTTGATGTTCATGATGATACAAATAAGGAGGAAAGATCTACATTCACTTTAAGTCATTTCTATCTGGGAATAAATTCCCAGGAAGATTAGTTTTCCTCTTTTTATTAAACATGAAAAAATGATTACAATTATTTCTATGACTATGTTCTTAGATTTCTCTAAAATATTCAGAGATAAAAGCTCTGAATTCTTCTCCAGGTAGAGGTAAGAAAGGGCTGGAGTGGACAATGGAGACAATATTTTAGGAGGTGAGATGGTGTATTGTGTCTATATTCACACACAAGCACAACTGCATGGAAGGAATTCCATTATCAAGCCTCATTACCAGGAAGCTGGACTGTGCCATCTAATTTGAGCATAATATCCAGTTGGAAACAATCTCACATCCAAACTAGGGTTCTCTTTCTCATCCTTCAGTGATTCATCCTTATCCATTGGTCCTGCTCCTGAATGCTTGTCAATATGTTAACGCAAGTCTTCTCTAGGATCATTCTTGATTTTAGTTGACAGAGTACCTGGGCATTTTATTTTCTTTTTGAGCCTAATTAACATTATATATTCTAGGTACATTCCATAGTATTTGATACTTCAGCATTGATTCCATAAACTGTTTGAAGAAGCCTGATAAGGAGATAAGAATCTCATACTCAAATGCATATGTCTTTTCTAGGGGTACCCCTGGTTCTACCAATCTACCCTTAATTTCCAAAACATGCTATACATTTCTTCATTAGTATTGCCTTGATTGCTTTTCTATATATCTAGAATTTCCTTTGTCTTTCTTAGAGTGCTATTATCCTAAAACCTACCAAGAAATCCCCACCCCCTAAGAATGAGTTTCATCCTCTCAGTTGAGCCAATAGTAAAAATATAGTATTAACTGTAATATTCTGATCCCATTTTTGTTCCATTTTAGTTTATTCTTAATTGTGGTGCACATTACGATGACCAGGAAAACTTTAAAATGCACAAACATCTGTGTTAAAACCAAGATCCAATGAATCAGATCTATGGAAGTGGGGACAAGGCATGATATTGATAAAATTGATATATGATACATATGATGATATAGATATATGATAAAACACCAAATACCTAAGTGATATGTAACTTGTAACATGTGTAACACATTGTAACATGTTTCCAGGATGAAGATAGTTCAGTCAAAATGTTAACAGGACAAGTGCCAACACCCGGTAACCCATTTAGCTTTGCACAGAGACAATATAACCAACAGCTTCTTAAAAAAACCTTAAAACATAATCAACAATGAGTCACTTGTCACAAAGCAGAACAAGCACATTCAATACAATTTGTTTCCAGCCCTGTAACAAACAAAGCATAAAATAAAGCCTTCACTATGCCAGATTAGGATTCTTTTGATGTAGAGTCATCTGAGCTACAAAATTGTGTATTTGAACAGTAGAAGATTATGGAAGGCTATAACCAGAAGTCTGGCAGAACTGAAGGTCATGAAAAAAAAAAAAAAACAAGTTATCTGAACACAGGAATGAGAGTAATATTTGGTTGTGTTTGGGTAAGGCATTTAAAGGCATAAAATCTGAAACTGGATTATCGGTTTAGGATGACAAGGAAAAGTAGGGCATAGAGACAAATATCATAAGACCCTGACTTAACATAAGAACTGGGAGAGGACATAGCAGGTGAGTAATAGAGATGTAAGGCAAAGATTCCAGCAAGGAGGAAACTTATGCTCAAGTAAGATAAGGGACAACTATAGAAGATGTGCGCCCCCCCACACACACACCTCCAGCCATAAACGAATTGGCTTTGAGTGTAGGGCTGTCAAATCAACTATAGTATGCCTAATTAAATTTGAATTTCAGATAAACAGCCCAATTTTTAGTATAAGTATATCCCAAATATTGCATGGGATCTTCTGTCAGGATTGGGGGGTTTATGGGACAGAAGGAGCTATTCATCTAATTCACTCCTAATGACCAATTCCTTCTTGCAGAGAATACTCTTTCTCTTCTTGTATGTCCCATGTCCAGCTGGTTGTACCATCACCCAGTTGACTCCCATTAAATCAACTGCAATATTATAGGAATGTTGTTAGTAACAGATGGGCTTGAACACTTAATTGTGGGATTCTAGTTTCAGTTTCCCAGTGAAAGGAAGTCTGCTCTGAGTTTAAATCAGATTTGGCTGCATGTCTAAGATTTCTTTAGATAAATTTTTATAATTCTGGGAAAAAAATCCTAAAAATTCATTTGATTAATTTTTGTCTTGAATTTTCTATGTGTAAGTATGAAAAGGTTACTTTGAATCATGTACTCTTCATTCTAATAGTAGTATAGCCTTTTAAACTTGAGGTCTCTTTAATCAATAGAAATTGACAGAAATGGCTTTTAGCTTTCTATTGATTTAGCATTGAAAGTGCCATCTTCAAAGCTCTAAAGAATCTAACTTTAACCTCCTTCAGTCATTGATAAGTAAATCACTGTCTCCTTGGAGAAATGGTGGTACAAAGAACACAGGAAGGAATAAGGTGAAGAAGGGATCTAGTGCCACAAAACAAGAAAACATTTAAAGACCAATGAGGTCACATAAAATGGACACAAATGTTTTATTATAGTAGAGTGGAATACATTTAAGCAATAACATACATGGGTTCATGGAACTCAGGAAAGACAGCACCAGAAAAAAAATAATTAAAAGTCATGTTACTGCTTTGAAAATCAGTGTCTTTATTTTGCTTTTTTAGTAGGAACTACAGGTGAGGTGAACAAATAAACCTAGGTGATAACGAAAGCTCTTTGTTATATGAGAAAACAACTAATAGTGATAAGAATGAAAGAAGTCATAGAATTAGAAACATCATCATTATGACACCACATTTTATTCATGGGCAACTGGATTTTCACAGAGTGTTAGCATAATACCACATAGATTAGTTTCAAGGAGCAAGAGAAACAGCTTAATTGCACAAGGAAGGGTAATATTGTCATAACCTCCATTCAGTTTTTGATTTCCAATCACTAACCATTGGTCAACCAGGTGTCCTGCCTCCTGCTGTCCTGCATTACAAAGTACACAATATCACAGAAAATGAATACTGGCCAATAATGTTTTGCATGAACTTATCAAGCTTGCAGATCTAGCTGCCAGTTTGTAGAAACTATAGGAGCTAGAGAATTAAACTGAGAAATACTGCAAGGACATAACCAGACAAATTCATAAGGCTGAATATTTCTCTTGGGATACTTCGCTTTGGAAATTTTTTCTATAAGTTGGTGTCATGAATAAAGACAAGGGAAAGAAGGTGTACTGTACCAAAGTAATAGAGATGTAAGAGTCATCACCACAAAATTCAAGGTATAGTTGTGGATTTGAATCCTGATTTGGACAAGACAACCATAGAGGAGATTTTACATACAACTGAGGACAGATGATATTTCATAGAATAAAAAAAAATTAAAGTTTATTTATTTATTTTGAGAGAGACAAAGTGTGAGTGAGAGAGGAACAGAGAAAGAGGGAGAGAGAGAGTCCCAAGTAGGCTCCATGCCGTCAGCATGGAGCACTATGCAGGTCTCAATCCCACAAACTGAGAGATCATGACTTGAGCCAAAATCAAGAGCAGGACACTAACCAACTGAGCCACCCAGGTTCCCTGAATAAAATTTTTGACATGACAAGATGTACATATTTTTCAAATATAATATGTGGTATGGCCTTATTTTGGTAAAACTATAATGGTAGATGGTCATATACAAAGAAAAAGATCTAGAGACATCCACTGTGGGCAGATAGTGTCACTTCTGAGTGACAGAGTATATTATCACTGTCTTAGTTTTGTTGATTTCTATTTTCTAACTTTATATAGGCAGTAGACAGCTTTTGAAATTATGTAAAGATTTTTTTTAATTAAAATACATATTCCTGATAAATACATTATCTACATTTTGGAAAAAAAAGATTAATTGTTGGATTTTGCTTTCTACAACTTTGGCTTAGGTTTTAAGCTGAATACATTCTACTCAGAGTTTCTGAATGGTTCAAATAACGTTTTTCTCCTCCTTTTGATTTCACATGGTTTTTCAACTTAGCCTAGAAGAAATCCGTTCTAAATCCCTTGAGAAAACTATTTTCACTGAACTTTGATCCTACCAGAAGCAATATTTGTAAAGAGAAGCCTACTGCTTCTCTTTACAAATTCAGTCTGATGTTACATCAAAGAAATTCAGATAAACATTGGAGAAATAAGTTTCAAGTTCAAGATAAATTCCTAATTTAAACTTCTAAAAAAGTTTTTGAAGCTTTTACATAACTATAACAAAAACTTCAGGAAATAGAATAAAAGATAAGCTTAACAGTAACAGCAATAACATTAATCAAATTATTAAAACCTTAACAAGCTTCATTAATATGTTTAACAATAAAGAGAAACTGAGGCCAAAAATTCACAAACAAAAACCTTGAGTTGATTCAGAAACATGTGGAAGAGTTACAATTCTAAGATTTATGTAAAAATTTTCAGTGGAGGTAGTAATTTTTTTTTAATATTTTTTTTTAGCATCTATGTAACCAGTAGTTTTGTTTTTCCAGTAGTACCTGGGACAGAGCCTTGTAGGGGATGATACACTTAACACATATTAAATAAATTATTCATTTCCTTCAAATGAACACAGAGAAGTTTTCCTGCTGTATATTAAAGCTATTTATATACAATTGTCTGAAAATGAAAAAAGTGTAGTTGGGCAGTGTTCATGTCTGAAAACAACTTGCAAGTACCTTTACTTTTGTATTGATTTATTCACTATACTGAGTAGCATATACACAGTATTTAAATGTAACCTTGCAAATAAATCTTGAATATAGAGTATTATTATTATCTATGCATCCATAGTACCTTACACAAAACTACTATAGCCAGATAAGTTTGAGAATTAAAAAAATTGGGACCTAAAAAGTCATTTGGTACATATCACCATGTATATTGCTTGCACCTTAGCAGTATCAGAGACAGCACCATGTAATAAAACACATTAATATTCTGCAGTGAAAATAGAAATATCCAAAAGTTGAATAAATGAGATCTACCTATAGCTTTCCATTAGTTCAGATCATGTCTTGTTGGCAAGTTTTTGTGCCAAATTTAAGACAGATTTGGGTTTTCAGAGTTTTGAGGATTGTGCAATTGCAGATAAGTACTAGTATTGTGGACTATCATCATCAATCAATAACCTGTTAGAAAGTAAACTCTACTCCCTTCCTTTTCAGGCTGAAATATATTATATTTCAGTGCTTAGACAAAACTGTCTTAGGATGTATTTTAAATATGTCATTGCCTTAATAATAAACAGATTCTCTCATACTTCATTTTTTGTGTGTTATTTCTTGAGAAAGCTTACAGACAGAGTGATTAGTGAAGATTCTGACCAAAGGATTCAAGAGATCAGAGGTGGTAGGTGGTAGAAACAAGTAGGCAACAAGAGCTGCTCTCAGTCTCTGACGTGGCACTTGCTCATGCCATAGCATAGAGGCAGAGCTGGACAGGTATCTGGCCAGAACTATATACCAAATGTCATATTTCATTGCCATTTGGGAATAAATGACTTTCCACAAGTAGACCATTTTGCCATTATTAAGAGTAATTGAAATAAAGTACTGTCTCAAACAATGGTTTCCAATGTCTTTGAAGAAAAAATAACATTTGAAGATAATGTAGATCATATCATAGATATCATATTAATTATTGAGATCTGTAATCAGTGTAAAAAGTTTGCCACATGAGAGAAATAGATTCACTCACTGAAACCCAAATTACATAAATATTTAGCACTTTTAGAGGGAGTTAAATCTGATGTCATGTAATTCCCTGATGCTGGAAATGTAAAATGAATTCCTTTCCCTAAGAGTAATCTATAGACAAGGTTAGCACTACATTGTATTTCACTAATTTCAGCCTTGGCTCTATACTTGGGACAAAGAATCAAAGAGAATGGTAGGACTCAACATGGACCTGGAAATGGGACAAAGATTAAATAGGGAAATTTATGTAGTTTATTGGGGAAGAGGTACAACTATCTTCTACCCAGGGAGCAGATGGAGTGGGAGGCATTTCCCTTCCTTTCTCCTCCAACATCTCCATGCCTCCAAGTGAGGGTAGGAGCCTAGATAAGATGAAAGGAGAAAGAACTGGTGTGACAGACCACAGAGACCTCTGAGCCTGTGAGGGCCTTTAAAGTAGGAGCCTCCTCCTTTAGGAGGGAGGAGACATCCTTGTTTCTGTAGAGAGAGAGATAATCCAGGAGGAGGAGCATAAAACAGGATTTACTCTGGCATTGGGTAGCTTATCTGACTGCATTTACTAAGGTCAGGCCATGAAGCATATGCCTTTGACTGAAAAGCCCTGTGTAATTTATACCTTAAAATCTTAGTGTTATGAGCTGAATTTTGTCCCCCAGAATTCATACTTTGTAGTCCTAGCCCCTAATTCCTCAGAATGTGACTGTATTTGGAGATAGGGCCTTTAAAGAGATGATTAAGTTACAAAGAGGCCATTAGGATGGACTGCAAGTGAATATGGCTGGTGTCCTTATAAAAAGAAGGAATTTGGACAAAAATACAGCAGGGATGGACACAGAGAGGAAAGATTTTGTGGCACAGTGAGAAGACATTTGCAAGACAAGGAGAAACCAGACCTGTTTGCACCTTGATCTTGGACATCTGGCCTCCAAGACTATGAGAAAGTAAATTTCTGTTGGTTAAGCCACATAGTCTGTGGTGCTTTGTTTTGGGAGCCTGAGCTGAATAATATACTTAGTATAATAAAAATTCTACAAAAGTATGGTCAACCCCATTAAAAGAAAGTATTACTTGAATGGACAGGAAGTATAATCAGAGAATTCCCCAAGAATCTCAGAAAGTAAAAAGAATTTACCAGCAACTGATAATTCATTTATTTAAAACAATCCCTTCTGGGGCGCCTGGGTGGCTCAGTCGGTTGAGCGTCCGACTTTGCTCAGGTCACGATCTCACAGTCCGTGAGTTCGAGCCCCGCATCAGGCTCTGTGCTGACAGCTCAGAGCCTGGAGCCTGCTTCAGATTCTGTGTCTCCCTCTCTCTCTGGCCCTCCCCCTGTTCATGCTCTGTCTCTCTCTGTCTCAAAAATAAATAAATGTTAAAAAAAATTTTTTTTAAAAACAATCCCTTCTGTAGGGGGCATAATAATATCCATCCAAAGATGCTCATGTCCTAATGCCTAAAACCCATAAATGTTAGTTTACATGGCAAAAAGGCCCCTTGAGATGAGGAGATTATCCTGGATTATCCAGGAAGGCCCAATGTAATTACAAGGGCCCTAAAAAGTAGAAGACCTTTCTTGGCTGGTCAAAGACATGTATGTGGTGACAGCAGGGTCAGAGAGATGGCACACTTTTGGTTTTGAAGAAGGAGGGGGAATCAAGAAGCATGAAATGTGGTCAGCCTTTAGAAGCTGGGAAAGGCAAGGGAACAGATTCTCAAAGTCTCCAGAAGAAATGCGGCCTTGCCAACATCTTGACTTTAGCCCATCAAAAATCTATATCAGACTTCTGACCTCCAGACCTTTAATTAAGGTAATAAATTTGTGTTGTCTTAAGCCACTAGGTTGGTGGTGGTTGATGCAAAAGCAATAAGAAACTAACACACACACCTTCCAATCTGTCCCCTAAGTTTTGTGATTATTCCAGGGACAGGAGGGGGCTTCTGGTGGAGGGGGATCATTGCTTCAAAGGCAGTACTTCCTATTGTTGAATTGCTCTTTCTGTTGGAAATCTTTTGTTTTCCATCTCCAAGTTGTCATGTCTTCGGTATAAGACAAAGTTAATACAATCTCTTTCCTCAAATGAAGTGGGAAGTTGTTGATCTTTAATTAGAAGTGGTGTTTTTTTTTTTGTTTTTTTTTTTTTGTGTGTGTGTGTGTGTGTTAGACTAGACATTATAGTTTATTTTCAGTAGTTATTGCATGGGTAGCTGGACAAGTGACTACATTTCAGTTTTCTTTTCTGTAAAATGAGCTGATAACCATTTGAACCTCACAGGGCTGTTCAGAGGAGTAAATGAGTTAATACATACGCATATGGTTTATAAACTTTTGAGTGTTAAAACTTTTGTTTATATATCTATTAATGTTTTCTTTTTCCAGGTGGTCTTTAAAATACATAAAGACAGGTGTGATGTAGCCTCCTAATATCCTCTTTTCTTTGAGTATCTTCAACCTCTTCAACTGTATGCAATCCACACAATTTCTAGTCCATTTGCCAAAAAAAACTTTCTACTTAAGTATTAGCCAATTTCTTCATGAAAAAAATTATACAAATTAAGAATCACAGAAAATGTAGAACTATATGCTCATTTTTATTTGAAACCTCTAGCCAAAGAGTTATGAAGGACAACTGTGTCCAACTATCTTCTTGAAGGCAGGAGTTATCCCAGTGGTGTTGTAGCCCCTGAACTGAGGACAGGCTTTGTCCCTGGATAGTGCCTCAGTGTTTGTTGGCTTATAGACCTGGAGAGGCACAGGCAGTAACCGTCAGAGTCTTTGGCCAGCTGGAATTCTGAGCCTGATCACAGCATTACTCACTATCTATTCTTCTGTCTCCATTCCTGACCCTTCTCTTTCCTTTGCTAAAGGTCTAAATCATTGCAGTGGCAAAGAGAGAATGTATGAATATTCCCTGTAGAAAGCTTATTTTTATGGTACCTTGTAAAATATATATATAAATATGACCTACTTTTCACATCTATGCAGTGTCAAAGCCACTCATTCCCTAGTAGACTTGCATTTCTTCAAGGGCATACCAGTGAAAGAAATTAAGGATGACCATGGAATTTATATATTGAGATAGGGGTTTCATTGACACTTGTTACTCATGTGTGAAGAAGATTTTTAATGTTGTTAGGAGTAAAAAAAAAAAAATGTTTGATGCTAATGTCCCCCCAGGAAGGGGGAACAGAACAAGACAGCTAAATAATTTTGAGTTTGAGAAGGTGCTATTTACTCCAAGAATACAGATATATTTCTTAAGACATGAGGCTTGTTTAGGCAATGGCTCTAACACTGGTAGCTGAGTTGGGACTGCAAAAAATCACCAAACACCAGTGCTGATTAGTTTGGAAAGATTTCCAAGACTTCCAGCATCCCAGTCTTGACAAATGACCTGTAGCATTGTCTTCTGTAGCAGAGTTAATGATTCTGAATATGGATAAGAGGGGAAAATTGAATAAAGAAAGAAACTAAGTAGAGAACATTTTCATACACTGTATAAGTATCAAATACATTTCTTTGTTCATGAAGTTATTTTAGCCAAATCCATTAGGTCAGAAGGAAAGGCTTTTTGTTGTTGTTGTTGTTTTGTTTTGTTTTGTTTTGTTTTGGTTTTTCAAAGGCAGTTGCAGAAGTTAAAGCATGATTTTAAATGCCTTTCTTAAGTAAGACTACAGGTGGATATTCAGTGACACAGCATGACGTCAGGGACTGTGTCTTCTGCATTTCAATGACTTCACACTGAGTTACACAGTGAGTCCTCCATATAGATGTGGACAGTTTGATTGTGTGCATGTTTCAATTCTCTCTTCATAGATTGAAGAAATAGTATTGAATGTTCAAAGGCACTCTATTAAATATAATAAGAGTTATAAAGGAGCGTTACTTGTTGATTCCTTCCCTCAAGGAATGTAAACATATACAAAATGGAAAGGCAGGCAGAAAAGTGTTAGAGAACAGCAGTGCAAGAAAGATCCCCAGGTGTTAATCAAAATGACTGCTGTGGTGATAAGGTATGGGTGGGCTGACAAAGGATACAGATGGTTTGCTTGGCTTAGCTTTTCACCATTGCATAAAACAAATGGGTGTCTGCATCTGTAGCTGTCTCTCTACCACAGGGCTCTGTGGGAACTTTGTGGAATCCACCCTGTTGGTTCAGGATTAGAGTTAGTGCCCATAGCATTACTTACTATCTCCCACAGTCTGGTTTGGATTACTTTATTTATATCTAGCTGCCACCACATTCTCATGAGTTTGGTTCTTCAGTGTCTATATATACTGGAAAAATTCAGGGCCAGGATCTCTAACAGCATCACATATGAAGTAGAGGGTTTGGAGTCACAATCCTCAGCTCTAAAATGGTGTCCCTTTATTGTGAAAACCAGTACTTTATGTGTTGTCCTTAAATTTACCATTTCAGGACTTTACTTCTTGCCAAAGTCCCTCAAAATATGTTCAAAGACTCAACAATTTAAATTAAGATGCTGTAATTTACTAAAAATCTATTCGTAAGAAGGAGTGAAACAAGAGTCAGGAAAAGGCAGAAACACCAGTGAGTGTGCACTACATGCAGGCTATCAATCTCCTCTATGTCACCTACCCAGTACCTTAGAGTGCCTGAAGGTGTTTGGGTCTTTGGTCAGGAGCTTCCTTTGACCATGATGGAGAGAAGTATTGCTTTCCCAGAAAATTTCTATTTCTTTATACTGTGCTCAGGGATCCTTTGTGACACAGGAGAGCTTTGGAGAGAGGTATTTTGTAGCAAGAGAGGTTATGGACCTCTGACAAGGGCAAGTTGACATTTCATCACATTTTTCTGAAACTTTGTGTTCATAAAAAAATGGGTGTCTTAGTGATGTGATATTCCATGGGCACTGGTCCCTTTCAGGGGTGCTGTCCTTCTGATTAGGACTACGACTGCACACAAACTGTTGACACACTGAAATCCTTGATGTATCAAAGCCATGTGAGCACAGGACTCAGTATCTCTAGAAAAGAGCACCCAGAAAGAGCCAGGAAATGTCTACAACACCAGATCCTATAGATGGAGAAGCCAGCTCAAGTACTAATTCACTGGTTGCATGCAATTTGAAAAGCATTCTGCTGGGGCGCCTGGGTGGCGCAGTCGGTTGGGCGTCCGACTTCAGCCAGGTCACGATCTCACGGTCCGGGAGTTCGAGCCCCACGTCGGGCTCTGGGCTGATGGCTCAGAGCCTGGAGCCTGTTTCCGATTCTGTGTCTCCCTCTGTCTCTGCCCCTCCCCCGTTCATGCTCTGTCTCTCTCTGTCCCAAAAATAAATAAACGTTGAAAAAAAAAATTTAAAAAAAGAAAAGCATTCTGGAAGACAACAAGGAGTGTGGGACTTGCAGAGACAACAACAGAAACAGAAAATGAGGAGAATACACCTGATCCCAGGAGCGAGATTTCACTTTAGCTACACTTGACTAAAAGATTTTGTTGTTTCTACTATTTTTAAAAATACAAAAAAACAGAAATCAATATCAAACCCCAGTGTAAAGTATTAAGGACTATAACAGTTTTTTTTAAGGACTATAACAGTTTTAAAAAATCTAGAAAATGATACGCAGGTCTCATTTCATAGCATGAATCCATCATCATTCTCAATGATTCCATTGCTTGCTCCATGGACTGGGTGGGCTACACTGATTTTTAGAGTTGACCTTCTATTGCCCTGAAAGCTTCCTTGAAGCCTTGTCTGTGGTCAGACAAGGTGAAGGACAATTTATAACAAATTCTGATTACAGAGGGATATTTTTTTTTAATTTTTTTTTCAACGTTTATTTATTTTTGGGACAGAGAGAGACAGAGCATGAACGGGGGAGGGGCAGAGAGAGAGGGAGACACAGAATCGGAAGCAGGCTCCAGGCTCTGAGCCATCAGCCCAGAGCCTGACGCGGGGCTCGAACTCAGGGACCGCGAGATCGTGACCTGGCTGAAGTCGGACGCTTAACCGACTGCGCCACCCAGGCGCCCCTACAGAGGGATATTTTTAAACCATAATTCTTAGCTTCAAAAACAAAGCTTGTCAAAAGAAAAGGACATCCCCCCCCCAATATTCAGATTTGTTTCAATAAACATTTGTTATGCCCTTCCCATATGCCACATGTAGAGGGAAGAGCAGAGAATGTCAATTAGAGACATTCAATGCCCTGGAAGATCCAGGATTGTTTTCCTCCAATGAACAACACCCACACGGAAGTGCACAAGTACAAAGAGGCAGAATTGTGTGAGGTATTTCTTATGATATCAAAACAAAATGTTTCAGAGAAGGTGTTTACATGACAACTGCATTCTCCACAATATTACATTGCATAACTAGAAGTGTGGAATTTTTTAGTGAGTAAAACATATTTTCAGGAGAATTTCTTAAGCATCAGGGAACTATAATAATAATAGGTAATAAATATATAGTGACCACAGTTCCAGGAGGACACAAGCAGCCCTAGACTTTGCAGTAGCTACTGTAAATATCCAGCATTTGCTGGACCATTTGTGCCTCTCATAACTGGGGCAAATATAACTGCCACATCTGCAGCTGTAAATGTGTGGAGCCAATTCCCAGGAGTGAACTGGGAGTGACAAAGATCTTTCCCTCCTTTGAAGTAAAATCTTTGATATCTGAATGTTTCACAAACACTCTGGTAGCTTTGTGTCTCATCATGTGGCTACTTTAACATAACAATGTGTGGGTCTCTTCATTATTCTTCCCACATTCTGGACCCTGTGTGCTGGAAACTTAATAAGGATATGCAATTTCTTCATACACATGAGGAAATAGAAAGGGATTTAAATGGTGTTCATGTATTGGGTTTCAGATGACAAAATAGAGATCTAGTCTAAGATTGCTAATTGGTTAAACAAGTATAGTGCATTCTGTCATCTGATTTCACAAAGCTATCTATTAACAAGTCAGCATTCTGCATCTCTTTGCGACATTTCATGCATCCTTCCACACTTTCTTCTCAAAATCCCTCAACCTCTCTTATTTTTTATGCTAAATATTAATCCAAAATGGCAATAATTGGGATGTCTGGCTGTCTCAGTTGGTAGAGTGTGCAACTCTTGATCTCTGGGTTGTGAGTCCCATGTTGAGCATGGAGATTATTTTTTTATTTATTATTTTTAAAATATAATTTATTGACAAATTGGTTTCCATACAACACCCAGCACTCATCCCAAGTGCCCTCCTCAATGCCCATCACCCACTTTCCCCTCTCCCCCACCCCCCACCAACCCTCAGTTTGTTCTCAGTATCCAAGAGTCTCTTATGGTTTTCCTCCCACCCTCTCTGTAACTTTCTTTCCCCCTTCCCCTTCCCCATGGTCTTCTGTTAAATTTCTCAAGATCCACCTATGAGTGAAAACATATGGTATCTGTCTTTCTCTGACTGAGTTATTTCACTTAGAATAATATCTTCCAGTTCCATCCACGTTCCTGCAAATGGCCAGATTTCATTCTTTCTCATTGCCTAGTAGTATTCCATTGTATATATAAGCCACATCTTCTTTATCCATTCGTCAGTTGATGGGCATTTAGGCTCTTTCCATAATTTGGCTATTGTTGAAAGTGCTGCTATAAACATAGGGGTACATGTACCCCTATGCATCAGCACTCCTGTAACTCTTGGGCAAATTCCTAGCAGTGCTATTGCTGGGTCAAAGGGTACTTCTATTTTTAATTTTTTGAGGAACATCTAGATGTCCAACAGACACATGAAACAATGCTCAACCTCACTCCTCATCAGGGAAATACAAATCAAAACCACACTGAGATACCACCTCATGCTGGTCAGAGTGGCTAAAATGAACAAATCAGGAGACTATAGATGCTGGCAAGAATGTGGAGAAATGGGAACTCTCTTGCACTGTTGGTGGGAATGCAAACTGGTGCATCTGCTCTGGAAAACAGTGTGAATGTTCCTCAAAAATTTTTTTTTAAAGTAGATTAAAAATAGCAATAATCATTTTACTTTTTAAAATTGACCTAAAACATTTTATTAGTTTCAGGTGCACAGCATAATTATTTGGCATATGTGTATATTGCTAAAAGAATACCACAGTAAGTGTAGTTAATATCAATTATCACAAATAGTTACAAACTTTGTTTTCTTCAGATGAAAACTTTAAAGATCTACTCTTGTAGTAACTTTAAAATTTGCAACACAATGTTGGCAACTATTGTCACATTGTACATAACATCCTCAGAAATTGTTTTTCTTTCTTTTTTTTTAGAAATTTTATTTTAATTCCAGTGTAGTTAACATACATATTTGTTCCAGGTGTATAAACCACTCTCTGGAAGACATTTTACCTTTCATTAACAGATGATCCCTGCTGATAACAAGCGGAATAAAGGGAACACCAAATTCAGAGCACCCAAGCTCCTCTGCTAACATACAGATCCAAGCATAGCTCAGAGGAAGTGCGGATGTCACAGGCCCCCAGGTGGAGCCCTGTTTCTCTCTTTAAAGAATTACTGGAAGGTTTTTGAGTAAATGGAGTTTTCCAAACCTTATCTATAGCTGGAAGGAGAAATTTGTAGGCCACTGACACAGATGTGGTTGGTTCAGAAAGACCCCAGATAAAGACCATAAGCAATAAGACCAGCGAGAAGAAGGAAGCCATTTACTTCAGGCAGCAATTCTTTCAGGAAAGTCAAACTGTGAAATCTCCCAAGCTGCACATAGATCAGAATTCTAACCTTGCAAATCTCTAGCCCTGGGCTTCCTAATTCTCTGGCAGCATAGTCTCAGTTTCCATCTCTATTTAAAACATTTTTTAAATTCCTTCAGGAAATGCAGTATTCCCTACAGGAATTGCTTTACACGTTTCTCATAAATGGAATCTTTTAAGCAATGCTGGGAATCCATAAAGGAACCTAAACTTTTAGTATTTAGCACATTTCTGTCTGAAATATTCTGAGATGGCAATTCTCTGAAGGTCAAGTTAGGTTAATCTTGGCTATGCCATACAATCTTGATATATTTTTCTTCATAAAAAGCTTGATGCTTAGATATATAATGTGCATTTTTAAAGATTATTATTCTTATACGATTGGCAAATTCTATAATAGAGTAAATACAGTAGAATGTGTGTGTTTAAGAAGAAAAAGTAAGTGCGAGGTATTTTTTCCTGTCATGTATGATGGCCAACAGCCATTGAAACCCTTTATTTCAATATACTTCATCTATTTTCACAAAGGTAACAGGTACACTCTCTATTTAAAGGCTCCCCAAGAAAAGCCTACAATTACAATTTTCAGCCTAGAAGTCTATTATTGTTTAAATATGAATATTTTCTCCTCTTTCCTGTTGAGTAAGCAGCAATCACCTCAGAATAAGTGAGAAAGTATGTACAAGCAAGGAGAAACAGCACCAGGAACAACAGGACTAAGAGCTACATATTTGAAGCAAACAATATGGTTTCATCCCTTATAATTACAGTGTGGTTTGAAGGCTCATACTATGTTTGTGAGGAAATAAACAAAGTGTAATTGGGTTGCACTCATACTTAATAGTCTTTGCTGATATGTGCCTAAATATGACAGGGCAGCAGGGGAAGACTTATCTGAGACAGCATCTGAGAAAGATGTTGAAAGCCCCAAAACATGGTTTTTGGAGATAGACTTTTGCAGAAACTCAAGCACTGAAAATAAGCCCTCAAAAAAGATGATGGACTCTGACCACTGTGCTTTTCACACAACTGACATACATCTCTATAACTAAGAGCTGCTAATATAGGTGGCTCCATTGACTTGTTGCTTAGACAAAAAGGAGTTGATAATGAGGGAGCTGTGTGGGATAACTCCTAGACTGGCATTGACAGGGATCAGTGACTAAACAGGTGTATTTTCTTTATATTTTTTTAAAATTTGAATCCAAGTTAATTAACACATAATGTAATAATGATTTCAGGAGTATAATTTAGTGATTCATCACTTACATGTAACACCCAGCGCTCATCACAAGTGTCCTCCTAATACCTATCACTCATTTAGCCTATTCCATACCCATCTCCCTTCATTAACCCTGTTTGTTCTTTATAGTTAAGAGTCTCTTATGATTTGCTTTTGTCTCTGTTTCTTTTCCCTATGTTTATCTGTTTTGTTTCTTAAATTCCACATATGAGTGAAACCATATATTTATCTTCCTTTGATTGACTTATTTAGCTTAGCATAATATACTCTAATTCCATCCACATTGTTGCAAATGGGAAGATTTCATTTTTTTTATCACAGAGTAGTATTCCACTGTATATATGTATATATCATACACATAATTAGATATGTATATATATCACATCTAATTAATTTATTCATCAGTTGATGGACATTCGGTCTCTTTCCATAATTCAGCTATTATTAATAGTGCTGCTATAAACATTTGAGTGCATGTGTCCTTTCGAATCAGCACTCCTGTATCTTTTGGATAAATTCCTACTAGTGCTATTGCTGGGTTGTAGGGTAATTCTATTTTTAATTTTTTTGAGGAACCTCCATACTGTTTTCCAGAGGGGCTGCACCAATTTGCATTCCCACCAAAAGAGCAAAAGGATTCCCCTTTATCCTCATCCTCACCAATATCTGTTATTTCCAGAGTGGTTAATTTTAGCCATTCTGACAGGTGTGAGGTTTTGATATGTATTTTTCTGATGATCAGTGATGTTGAACATCTTTTCATATCTGTTAGCCATCTGGATATCTTCTTTGGAAAAGGAGGGCACCTTTTGGGATGAGCACTGGGTGTTGTATGGAAACCAATTTGACAATAAACTTCATATATTGAAAAAAAGTTTCTATTCATGTATTTTGCTCATTTCTTCACTGGATTATTTGGGTTTTTGTTTTTGTTTTTGTTTTGGGGGCGGTGTTGAGTTTGATAAGTTCTTTATAGATTTTGGATATTAACCCTTAATCCTATTTTGGATATTTTGAAAATCCTATTTTGGAAATTTTGGATATTAACCCTTTATGACCTATTGGTCATTTGCAAATATCTTCTCCCATTCTTTAAGTTGCCTTTTAGTTTTGCTGATTGTTTCCTTCACTGTGAAGAAGCTTTATTTTGATGAGGTCCAAATAGTTCGTTTTTTCTTTTGTTTCCCTTGCCTCTGGAGACATGTCTAGTAAGAAGTTGCTGCAGCTGAAGTCAAAGCTGTTGTTACCTGTTCTCACCTCTAGGATTTTGATGGTTTACTGCCTCACATTTAGGCTTTTCATCCATTTTGAATTTGCTTCTGTGTATGGTCCAGAAAGTGGTCCAGGTTCATTCTTCTGCATGTTGCTGCCCAGCTTTCCCAACACCATTTGCTGAAGAGACTGTTTTCTTTTTCCATTGGATATTCTTTCCTGCTTTGTCAAAGATTAGTTGGCCATACGTTTGTGGGTCCATTTCTGGTTTCTGTATTCTGTTCCATTGATCTATGTGTCAGTTTTTGTGCCAACACCATACTGTCTTGCTGATTACAGCTTTGTAATACAGCTTGAAGTCCAGAATTGTGATGCTTCCAGCTTTGGTTTCTTTTTCAAGATTGCTTTGGCTATTTGTGGTCTTTTCTGGTTCCATACAAATTTTAGAATTGTTTGTTCTAGCTCTATGAAGAATGCTGGTGTTAGTTTGAGAGAGATTGCATTGAATATGTATACTTTTTTGGGGGTAGTATGAACGTTATAACAATATTTGTTCTTCCAATCCATGAGCATGGAATGTTTTTCCATTTCTTTGTGTCTTCTTCAATTTCTTTCATAAGGTTTCTATAGTTTTCACTGTATAGATCTTTTACATCTTTGGTTAGGTTTATTTTTAGGTATCTTATGATTTTTGGTGCAATTGTAAATGGGATCTATTCCTTGATTTCTCTTTCTGTTGCTTCATTATTTGTTTATAGAGATGCAACTGATTTCTGTATGTTGAGTTTATATCCTGCAACTTTGATGAATTCATGTATCAGTTGTAGCAGTTTTTTGGTGTAGTCTTTTGAGTTTTTCACATAGAGTGTCATGTCATCTGCAAAGATGAAAGTGAAATTTTGACTTATTCCTCGCTGACTTGGATGCCTTTTGTTTCTTTTCGTTGTCTGATTGCTGAGGCTAGGACTTCCATCCAGTACTATGTTGAACAACAGTGATGAGAGTGGACATCCCTGTTGTGTTCCTGACCTCAAGAAAGCTTTCAGTTTTTCCCCATTGAGAATGATATTAGCTCTGGGTCTTTCATATATGACTTTTGTGATGTTGAGGTATGTTCTTTTTATCCCTAGTTTCTTTTTTTTTAAATTTTTTTTTAACGTTTTTATTTATTTTTGAGACAGAGAGAGACAGAGAATGAACAGGGAGGGGCAGAGAGAGAGGGAGACACAGAATCGGAAGCAGACTCCAAGCTCTGAGCCGTCAGCACAGAGCCCGACGTGGGGCTCGAACTCACGGACCATGAGACTGTGACCTGAGCTGAAGTCGGATGTTTAACCGACTGAGCCACCCAGGCGCCCCTATCCCTACTTTCTTGATAGTGTTTATCAAGAAAATATGGTGTATTTTATCAAATGCTTCTGCATCTATTGAATCATATACTTCTTATCCTTTTTTTTTGATTAATGGGTGTATCACATTGATTGATTTGTAAAAAAATTGAACCAGCCCTGTATCCCAGAATAAATCCCACTTGATTATGGTGAATAATTCTTTTAATGTACTGTTGAATTCAATTTGCTTTCTTGTGGAAAAGTTTTGCATCCAGTCTCATCAGGGATATTGGCCTGTAATTCTCCTTTTTAGTGGGATCTTTGTCTGGTTTTGGAGTCAAGGTAATGCTGGATTCATAGAATAAGTTTGGAAGATTTCCTTCTATTTCTAATTTTTGGAACAGTTTGAGAAGAATAGGTATTAACTCTTCTTTAAATGTCTCGTAGGTTTCCCCTGGGAAACGATCTAGTCCAGGACTCTTGTTTGTTGGAAGATTTTTCATTACTGATTCAATTTCTTTGCTGGTTTTGGGTCTGTTCAAATTTTCTATATCTCCCTGTTTGTGTTTTGGTAAGTGTGTGAATGTCTAGGAATTTGACCATTTCTTCCAGATTGTCCAGTTTGTTGGCATATAATTTTTCATAGTATTCTCTTATTATTGTTTGTATTTCTGTGTTGTTGGTTGTGGTCTCTCTTCTTTCACTCATCATTTTATCTATTTGGGTCCTCTGTGTTTTCTTTTTGATAAGTCTGGGTAGGGGTTTATCAGTTTTGTTAATTCTTTCAAAGAGAAAGCGTTTGGTTTCATTGATGTGGTTTACTGTTTTTTTTTTTTCTTGTTTGTTTCTCTGTTGTTTATTTCTGCCCCAAACATGTATTATTTCCCTTCTTTTGCTGGCGTTAGGCTTTATTTGCTATTCCTTTTCTAGATCCTTTAGGTGTAAATGTTTGGTTGTGTATTTAGAACCATTCTTTCTTCTTGAGATAGACCTAAACTGCAATGTACTTTCCTCTTAGGTCTGACTTTGCTGCATCCCAAAGGGTTTGAGCAGTTGTGTTTTCATTTAATTGGCTTCCATGTGTTTCCTTTTTAATTTCTTCTTTAATTTCCTGGTTAACCCATTCATTCTTTAGTAGGATGTTCTTTAACCTCTATGTACTTGAGGGCTCTCCAAATGTTTTCTTGTAGTTGATTTGAAGTTTCAGTGTTGTGATCTAAAAAATATGCATGGCATGATCTCAATTTTTTTTTTTTTTTTTTAACCTATCGAGGGCTGATTCGTGACCCAGTGTGTGATCTTTTCTGGAGAATGTTCCATGTGCACTCTAGAAGAATGAGTATTCTGCTGCTTTAGGATGAAATGTTCTGAATATACCCTTAAGTCTGTCTGGCCCAATGTGTCACTGAAAGCCATTGTTTCCTTGTTGGTTTTCTCCTTAGGTGATCTGTCCATTGGTGTAAATGGGGTGTTGAAGTCCCATAGTATTATGGTATTATTATCGATGAGTTTTTTTTTTTTATATTTGTTATTAATTGATTTATATATTTGGGTGGTTTCAAGTCTGAGACATAAATATTTACAATTGTTAGATCTTGGTGGATAAACCATTTGATTATTATATAATGCCTTTCTTCATCTCCTGTTACATCTTTGTTTTTTATTTATTTATTTATTTATTTATTTATTTATTTATTTATACTATTTTAAAACTTAGTTTATCTCATATAAGTATGGTCACTGGCTTTCTTTTGACATCCATTTGCATGATAGATGGTTCTTCATTCCCTTACTTTCATTCTGCAGGTCTAAAATGAGTCTCTTGTAAGCACTCATATAGATGGGTCTTATTTTCCTATCTATTCTGTTACCCTATGTCTTTTGATTGGAGCATTCATTTCATTTACATTTAAAATGATTATGAAAAGAGATGAATTAGTGCCAATATGTTGCCTGTAGAGTTGGTGTTTTTGATGTTCTCTGGAACTTTCTAGCCCTTTTTGCTTTTGGTCTTTTTTTTTTTTTTTTTTTGTCTTTTCTCCAGTCAGAAAATCATCCTTAAAATTTCCTGGTTTGGTGGTCATGAACTCCTTTAGTTTTTGTTTTTCTGGGAAACTCTTTATCTCTCCTATTTTGAATGATGGCCTTGCTGAATAAAGGATTCTCGGCTGCATATTTTTCCTATTCAACACTTTGAATACTTCTGCTACCCCTTTCTGGCCTGCCAAGTTTCAGTGGACAGATCTGCTGCTAACCTTATGTGTCTATTCTTATAGGTTAAGGACCTTTAGTCCCTAGCTACTTTCAGAATTCTCTTTTTATCTTTGTATGTTTCAAGATTCAATATGATATATCATGGTGTTGACCTGCTTTTGTTAACTTTGAGAGGAGCTCTCTCTGTCTCTTGGACATGAATGCCTGTTTTTTTCCCCAGATTAGGGAAATTCTCAGCTATAATTTGTTCAAATAAATGTTCAGCCCCTTTTTCCCACTCTTATTCTTCTGGGACTCCCATGATATGGCTATAATTTTCTCTTCATAATATCACTTAGTTCTCTAAGTCTCCCCTCATGGTATAATAATTTTCCTTCCCTCTTTATTTTCAGCTTCATTATTTTCCATGATTTTATCTTCTATATCACCTATTGTCTCCTTTGCTTCTTCACTCCTCATTATGCCTGTATCCAGTCAGTTTTGCCTGTCAGTTCTAGCATTTTTTATTTCAGCTTGACTAGGACACTTGGTACCTGTGGGGTGCTGCCTATGCTGGTCTTCTGGAGGAGATGCTGGCTGTGTTGGCTCAGAGTCAGTCTTGCCCCAGTAAATAAGCAGTTGCTAGAGAGTTGCTGCTAAAACAGCAAAGGTTATATTCCCTTTGGGTGTGCCTCTGTTCCCTGCTGATGAAAAGCTTTTTGCTGGTACCCGCAGGATCTATTGTCCTTGGGGAGGCAATATACCCTCTTCCAAAAATCTTCCAGAAAGGGGAATGTTCTCTCCCAAAGTGCTCCAGAGATCCCTACACCATGCTATTCACTCCAGGGGCAGATACCTCTACCCTGGGTGTTGCAGCTCTGCTCCAGAGAAAGTTGCACACTTCTAAAACCTCAGAGTTTGAGCTCCAAGCATTGTTTGCAAACAACAACAATAACAATAACAACAACAACAACAACAACAACAACAACAACAACACCCAACCTGTGACACTCAGTACTTATTGCTCCCCAGTCCATGGTCCTTCTTCTTGTGTGAACTCAATGCTGCACTTTATTAACCCTTCTCTGTCTCTCCCTTTCTCCATGGAAAGGATTCTCTCCCCTCTGCAGTACCATGTTTCTTTCCCAATTCACTTACACGCACCTTGTACTTGCCACACTATCTCCCTGCAACCATGAAGATCCTTCTGCCAGTCCACAGATGGATTTCCTGGATGTCTCAAGTGATCTGACCTCAAAACAGCTATGTTTGAGGGACAATGAAAGCCTAGGGTGTCCCTACTACTCTACCATCCTAAAACCTCAATGATTTTTATTTTTTAATATGTTTATGTGATGGATGACATTGATTGATTTTGGATGCTGACTTAGTCTTTCAGAACTAGAATAATTCCCACTGGGTCGAGGTGTGTAATCCTTTCTTTTTAAAAAACAATTTGGGGGGCGCCTAGGTGGCTCAGTCAGTTAAGTATCTGACTTTGGCTCAGGTCATGATCTCACCGTCCTTGAGTTCAAGCCCCACATCAGGGTCTGTGCTGACAGCTCAGAGCCTGGAGCTTGTTTCAGATTCTGTGTCTCCCTCTCTCTCTCTGCCTGTCCCCTGCTCATGGTCTGTCTCTCTCTGTCTCAAAAATAAATAAAAATCTTTTAAAAATCTTTTTTGTTTAATGTTTATTTTTGAGAGAGAGACAGAGAGAGGAGAGAGTGAGAGCATGAGTGGGGGAAGAGCAGAGAGAGAGAGGGACACAGAAGACACGGGGCTCAAACTCACAAACCATGAGATCATGACCTAACTCGAAGTCAGACACTTAACCAACTGAGCCACCCAAGAGCTCTGAGGTGTGTAATACTTTTTATATACAGTTGGATTTTACTGCTAATATTTTGAGAATTTTTTCATCAAAGGTAATAAATATTGATCTATAGTTTCCATTATATAATTTCCTTTCTCTCTCTCTCTCTCTCTCTCTCTCTCTCTCTCTCTCTGTCTCTCTCAAGCCTTTTTTTTTTTTTTTTTTTTTCTGCATTTGCTATTAGGGTAATAATGTCCTGAGATAATAAGTTGGAAATATTCTCCTCTTCTATTATCTGGAAGAGACTTTGTGAAATTATTAATTCTTTTAAAAATGTTTAATATAATTTGGAAATGAAATCATGTGGGTCTTTCTTGAATTCTTTTTCAGGAGCTTTTAAATTACAAATTTAGTTGCTTTAAAGATAGCAAGACTATTCTGATTCTATTTCATCTTAATGGAGTTTTGGTAGTTTGTGGGTTTTGAGGAGCTGGTCCATTTCTCCCAAATTGTCAGATTTATGAGTGTAAATTTGTTTGTAGTATTCCCTTATCTTTTTAATGGCTGTAAAATCTGTGGTTGTATCCACTATTACTTCCTAAAATTGGTGATATGTCTTATCTTTTGTTATGTTTGTCAGTCGCTAGAAGTTTACAATTTTATTGATTTTTGGAAGAAACACATTTTGTTTTTGTTTAATTCTTTTTTTTTTTTGGTACTCCTATTTTGCATATCATTGATTTCTATGTTTATGTTTACTCTTTCCTTCTTTCTGCTTCTTTGAGTTTATTTTCTCCTTTAAAAATTAAAAAAAAAATGTTTTATTTATTTTGAGAGAGACAGAGCATGAGCAGGGGAGGGGCGAGAGAGAGGCAGAGAAAGAGAGAATCCCAAGCAGGCTCTGCACTGTCAGCACAGAGCCCGAACAAGGGTTCAAACTCATGAACCATGAGATCATGACCTGAATCATAATCAAGAGCCAGCTGCTTAACCAAGTGAGCCACCAGGCACCCCTAAAAAAATTTCTTGATGGAGTTATTTGGATTGTTGATTTGAGACTTTTTCTTGTATCTAGTGTCAGCACCTAGGCTTCAGTGTCCTCTCTGTACAGCTATAGCTGCCTTCCACATATTTCCATATGTTGTATTTTCATTTTCATTCTATTGTACATATTTGTATTTCCTCTGAGACTTCCTCTTTGATCCATGAATTGTTTAAAAATGTGTTGCTTAATTTCCATATGGATAAAGATTTTCCTACTGTTATTCTGCTATTGATTTCTACTTTGATGCCAGTATAGTCAGAAATACAATCTTTATTACTTTAATTATCTTAATTTTGTTCAGGGTGGTTTTATGTTTCAGGATGTGGTCTATCTTGTTTAATGTTGCATGGACACTTGAATAAAACATGTATTCTGCTTTAGTTGGGTGGAGTGTTCCTGCTGATTGATTTTGTTGTTCAGATCATCCCTATTCTTGTTGATGTGTGGTCCAATGGATCTACCAGTTGGTGAGAGGGAGTGTTGAAGTCCCCAACTATAATTGTAGATTTGTTTGTTGCTCTTTTCAGCTCTATCAGTGTTTTGCTTCCCATAGTTTGTGTTTTCTGTTTGTTATATTCTGTTGTCACGCATATTTTGTTGTTTGATGCATACACATTTAGGATTATTATGCCTTCCTGGTGGTGTAATAATTTTATCATTATGAGTAATACCCCTCTTTATCTAATAAATGACTTTACTTTGAGGTTTTTCTGGTATTAATATAGTCACTCTTGATGTTTTAAAACTGTTTTCATGGTGTATCTTTTTCCATCCTTTTATTTTCAACCTATGGATTGGATTAGAAAAGAATTTCTTTTTATAGCATTTAGTTGAGTTATATTTTATTAAACATGTTTTGTTATACATTATGGCAATCTCTGTCTTGGGTTTGTTAAATTTAAACTACATTTAAAATAATTACTGACATATTAGGACTTAAGTCTGTCACTGTACTATTTACTTTCTGTATGTTTTTTCTGTTTGTCATTCCTGTTTTTTTCTTGCTTTCCTGTGGAATGTGTGTGTGTGTATTATACATATATATATAATCTTTAGAATTTTATCTGATTTACTTAAAAGGTTTTTGAGTGTACCTCTTTGCATAGTTTCCATAATGGCTGCTTTGTGTATAACCATATACATATGTGACTTATCACAGTTTACTAGTATCACCATTTTACCACTTCAAATGAATTGTGGAAAACTCACTTCCACTTAGTACCTTTTATTTTTCTCATTTTAAAATATTGTTTGGAGTATCACACTGTGCTATAACTTTTGTTTCAATCATCAAATATGATTTGCAAATTTCATGAAGAAAAGGACAGCCTACTGTATGTATCCATATTTCTGCTCTTTCTTCTGGTCCTTCTTCCTTTCCAGTGCTCCTTCTTCCTTTCCAGTGCTCCAAGATTCCTTCTTTTATTATTTCCTTTCTATTGAAGAGCTCCTCTAGCTTATCTTCAAGAGCAGGTGTTTTCATCACAAATTATTTTAGTTTACCTCTAAGAATATCTTTATTTCCTTGTCATTCTTTTTTTTAAATTTTTTTTAACGTTTATTTATTTTTGAGACAGAGACAGAGCATGAACGGGGGAGGGTCAGAGAGAGGGAGACACAGAATCTGAAACAGGCTCCAGGCTCTGAGCTGTCAGCACAGAGCCTGACGCGGGGCTCGAACTCACGGACCGGGAGATCATTACCCAAGCCGAAGTTGGCCGCTGAACCGACTGAGCCACCCAGGCGCCCCTCCTTGTCATTCTTAAAGATGGTTTTGCTAGACACAGAATTCACTCTTAAAAGTTCTTTTTTTCTAGCACTTGAAAAGTGTTGAGGTGCATCCTTCCGGTTTCCATGTTTTCACATGAGAAATCCACTCTTGTTTGAATTGGTGTTTCCTATAGGTAATGCATCATGCATCTCTCTTCTATAGGTAATGCATCATACATTTTTCTAGGTACTTTAAGGATTTTTTCTTTGTCTTCATTTTCACTATTTTAGTTTATGACTTGGGATGGATTTCTTTGGGTTTAT
Organism: Puma concolor; assembly: GCF_028749965.1. NCBI lineage: Eukaryota > Metazoa > Chordata > Mammalia > Carnivora > Felidae > Puma > Puma concolor. Next base: position 123,871,594 of record NC_141672.1, on the reverse strand, counting down.
TCTGTTTTTCACTTCTTGAATCTGTAGATCAGAAATGTGTTAATGGATAAATGGATGATGGATGTCTTAAAATCCTTGTGAGGTATTTCCAACATCTGGTTCACCTTAGTGCTGGTGGCAACTGATTGTTTGTGCCCCTTTGGTTTGTAGTTATATCCCAAAGTGAAAGAAATACTGTCTGGCATTAGTGAATGGATTACTAGGCAGAATTTTCTTTGGCTAATAGCACCACAGAGAAATTACTTGCTTACACCTGAAGCGAATATACTTCTAGGCGTAAAACACAGGAAGAAAGAACTCCTAGAGTTTCCATGATACATTAACAACAAATGCTATTAGAAACAGAAAAGAAAACGTCTTGCCACACTCTATACAAATTGGCCAGGAGACATCTCTTTTGGGAAGCCCACAGATATATCAAAGTTCATTAATCTTTTCTTCCAAATCTTTCCTTAGTTGTCCAATACCTGTCTGAGACAGATGAAAATACTCATTTAACTGAAAGAAACTATAAGTCATCCTGGACATCTTTTTCCTTATCATCAACATGCAACCTGTCACCAAGTCTTGGTGAATTTTCTCATAACTATATTGGTATAATATTTTTCTTTTATATTTATTTTCCGTTCTCTCTTCTCTAGTCTACTTTTTATTTTGTAGTTTCTTTCTTGGTAAACTCCAATGCTGACTTCTAATCTCTGAACCTCTTCTCTTGCTCCTCCCCCATCCACCTTATACTGTCTCCTTGAGGATCTTCCTAAAGTCTGTAAAAAGCCTTTCCTCTTTGCACAGTAACCTTAAATATAAAAATATCAACCATTTAGTCTAGGACTGCTACTTAGTACTTAAGAGGTGGCTAGTCTAAACAGAGATGCACAATAAATGCAAACTACACACCAGATTTCAATGACTTGGTACAAAGAAAGGAAGTAAAGTATCCCACTAATAATTTATATTGAATGTATATTGAATTGATGATTTTGAATATATTATATATTAAAATAGTATTAAAATCAATTTTATCTGTTTATTTAATTATTTATTTTTTATTTACTTGTTTATTTTTATATTTAAATGTGGTATTACAACATTTTAAAGTATACCATGGCTTTCACTCTATTTCATTACATTTTCATTGGATATTCATTATATATCTACTGCTCTAGAGCCTAATGCCTTTCCTTTTTCTCTAATCTAGTCTTTGCCATTTTCCTACAGAATTCTGAATTCAAGTTTGGCAGACCGTAATGTCTCTGAGTCTGATTCCTCAGTTAAAAGCTGCACATAATAATAACACCTTCTTCATATGGTATTTGCATAGGAAATCTTCACAGGGATTAAATGAGATAATGCATATAAAAAGTCTGAGGAGTTTCCGGCTTTAGTACTCAACAAATATTAGCCATAAATGTCATTAAGAAAAGATCTACTGAATTCCACTTCTGGAATGGCAGGGTGAGGAGGTCTACAGAACTGCTTTCCAGTAAAACAAACACAATTGGTGAAAATTATCTTTTTAAAATAGTTTAAGTTTTTGGAAGATTTCAGTTTCAGAGGTCCAACATGTAATGAGCTTGGAAGGTGTCACTCCTATCCTTACTACAAGAGAAAAAGTTGAATAACTTGAAAAATCACTGAATTTTCTTGAAACCACCAGAGAATGGCAGTCACAGTTCAAACCACCACCCTGAAATGTAGAAAGACAGAAGAATACAAGACACAGTGAGATCTGCTTACCTGGAACAAAAGCCACTGGAGCCATAAACTGGTAGGAACATTCAAAGGATAATTTTGTTTTGTTTGCTTGTTTGGTTGGTTGGTTTTTGTATTGTATTGTATTGTAATGTATTGCATTGTATTAATACAAGTGTAGATAGTATCATAGTTTCTGGCGTACAATATAGTGATTCAACATTTCTAAACATGCTCAGTACTCATCACAATAACTGTACTCTTAAACCCCTTCAACTATTTCTTTTTTTTTTTTTTCAACGTTTATTTATTTTTGGGACAGAGAGAGACAGAGCATGAACGGGGGAGGGGCAGAGAGAGAGGGAGACACAGAATCGGAAACAGGCTCCAGGCTCTGAGCCATCAGCCCAGAGCCCGACGCGGGGCTCGAACTCACGGACCGCGAGATCGTGACCTGGCTGAAGTCGGACGCTTAACCGACTGCGCCACCCAGGCGCCCCCCCCTTCAACTATTTCACCCAGCATCTCACTCATCTCCCCTCTGATGATCATCAGTTTGTTCACTGAAGTTAAGAGTCTATTTCTTGGTTTGCCTCTCTGTCTCTCTTTTTTATTTTACCTTGGTTCACTTCTTTGTTTCTTAAATTCCACATATGAGTGAAATCATATGGTATTTGTCTTTCTCTGAGTGAGTTATTTCACTTAGCATAGTACACTCTAGCTCCATCCATGTTGTGGCAAATGACAAAATTTTATTCTTTTTGATGGCTGAATAATATTACGTGTGTGTGTGTGTGTGTGTGTGTGTGTGTGTGTGTGTGTATAATGGACTCTTGGGCTGCTTCCATAGTTTGGCTAATGTAAATAATGATCAATAAACATGGGGTGCATGTATTTCTTCAACTTAGTATATTCTTTGGGTAAATACCAGTACTGTGATTATGGGAACATAAAGTAGTTCTATTTTTAATTTCTTGAGGAACGATGCCATATTAGCTTCCACAGTAGATGCAATAGTTTGCATTCCTGCCAACAATGCACAAGAGTTCCTCTATTCAAAGGATAATTTTTTTAATATGAAATTTATTGTCAAATTGTTTTCCATACAACACCCAGTGTTCATCCGAACAGGTGCCCTCCTCAATGCACATCTCCCACCCTACCATCCCTCCTATCTCCCATCAACCCTCAGTTTATTCTAAGTTTTTAAGTCTCTTATGGTTTGCCTCCTTCCCAGTCTGTAACTTTCTTTTCCCCTTCCCCTCCCCCATGATATTCTGTTAAGTTTCTCATTGTCCACATAAGAGTGAAAACATATGGTATCTGTCTTTCTCTGTATGACTTATTTCACTTAGCATAACACTCTCCCGTTCCATCCACATTGCTACAAAAGTCCATATTTCATTCTTTCTCATTGCCATGTAGTATTCCATTGTGTATATAAACCACGATTTCTTTATCCGTTCATCAGTTGATGGACATTTAGGCTTTTTCCATAATTTGGCTATTGTTGAGAGTGCTGCTATAAACATTGGGGTACAAGTGCCCCTATGCATCAGTACTCCTGTATCCCCTGGGTAAATTCCTAGCAGTGCTACTGCTGGGTCATAGGGTAGGTCTATTTTTAATTTTTTGAGGAACCTCCACACAGTTTTCCAGAGTGGCTGCACCAGTTTGCACTCCCACCAACAGTGCAAGAGGGTTCCAGTTCCTCCACATCCTCACCAGCATCTATAGTCTCCTGATTTGTTCATTTTAGCCACTCTGACTGGAGTGAGGTGATATTTCAGTGTGGTTGTGACTTGAATTTCCCTAATGAGGAGTGACGTTGAGCATCTTTTCATGTGCCTGTTGGCCATCTGGATGCCTTCTTTAGAGAAGCGTCTATTCATGTCTTCTGCCCATTTCTTCACTGGATTATTTGTTTTTCAGGTGTGGAGTTTGTTGAGTTCTTTATAGATTTTGGACACTAGACTTTTGTCTGATATGTTATTTGCAAATACCTTTTCCCATTCCATCGGTTGCCTTTTAGTTTTGTTGATTGTTCCCTTGCAGTGCAGATTTTTTATCTTCAAGAGGTCCCAATAGTTCATTTTTGCTTTTAATTCCCTTGCTTTTGGGGATGCATCAAGTAAGAAATTGCTGCGGCTGAGGTCAGAGAGGTTTTTTCATGCTTTCTTCTCTAAGGTTTTGATGGTTTCCTGTCTCACATTCAGGTCCTTCATTCATTTTGAATTTATTTTATTGAATGGTACAAGAAACTGGTCTACTTTTATTCTTCTGCATGTTGCTGTCCAGTTCTCCCAACACCATTTGTTAAAGGACAGTCTTTCTTCCATTGGATATTCTTTCCTGCTTTGTCAAAGATTAGTTGGCCATACTTTTGTGGGTCCAACTCTGAAGTCCCTATCCTATTCCATTGGTCTGTATGCCTGTTTTTGTGCCAATACCATGCTGTCTTGATGATTACAGCTTTGTAGTAGAGGCTAAAGTCTGGAATTGTGATGCCTCCCACTTTGGTCTTTTTCTTCAATATTACTTTGGCTATTCGGGGTCTTTTGTGGTTCCATACAAATTTTAGGATTGCTTGTTCTAGCATCGAGAAGAATGCTGGTGCAATTTTGATTGGGATTGCATTGAATGTGTAGATAGCTTTGGGTAGTATTGACATTTTAACAATATTTATTCTTCCAATCCATGAGCACGGAATGTTTTTCCATTTCTTTGTATCTTCTTCAATTTCCTTCATAAGCTTTCTATAGTTTTCAGCATACAGATCTTTTACATCTTTGGTTAGGTTTATTCCTAGGTATTTTATGCTTCTTGGTGCAATTGTGAATGGGATCAGTTTCTCTATTTGTCTTTCTGTTGCTTCATTATTAGTGTATAAGAATGTAACTGATTTCTGTACATTGATTTTGTGTCCTGCAACTTTGTTGAATTCATGTATCAGTTCTAGCAGACTTGGTGGAGTCTGTCAGGTTTTCCATGTATAGTATCATGTCATCTGCAAAAAGTGAAAGCTTGACTTCATCTTTGCCAATTTTGATGCCTTTGATTTCCTTTTGTTGTCTGATTGCTGCTGCTAGAATTTCCAACACTATGTTAAACGATAGCAGTGAGAGTGGACAACCCTGTTGTGTTCCTGATCTCAGGGGGAAAAATCTCAGTTTTTCCCCATTGAGGATGATATTAGCTCTGGGCCTTTCATAAATGGCTTTTATGATGTTGCAGTATGTTTCTTCTATTCCGACTTCTCGAAGGTTTTTATTAAGCAAGAATGCTGAATTTTGTCAAATGCTTTTTCTGTATTGATTGACAGGATCATATGGTTCTTTTCTTTTCTTTTACTAATGTGATATGTCACATTAATTTATTCGTGAATGTTGAACCAGCCCTGCAACCCAGGAATGAATCCCATTTGATCATGGTGAATAATTCTTTTTATATGGTGTTGAATTTGATTTGCTAGTATCTTATTGAGAATTTTTGCATCCATATTCATCAGGGATATTGGCCTATAGTTCTCTTTTTTTGCTGGGTCTCTGTCTGATTTAGGAATCAAAGTAATGTTGGCTTCATAGAATGAGTCTGGAAGTTTCCTTCCCTTTCTATATTTTGGAACAGCTTGAGAAGGACAGCTATTATCTCTGCTTTAAATATCTGGTAGAATTCCCCAGGGAAGCCATCTGGTCCTGGACTCTTATTTTTTGGGAGATTTTTGATAATGATTCAATTTCTTTGCTGGTTATGGGTCTGTTCAAGTTTTCTATTTCTTCGTGTTTGAGGTTTGGAAATGTGTGAGTGCTTAGCAATATTTCCATTTCTTACAGGTTGTCCAGTTTGTTGGCATATAATTTTTCATAGTATTCCCTGATAATTGCTTGTATTTCAAAAGGATTCGTTGTAATAATTCCATTTTCATTCAGGAATTTACTTGTTTGGGTCCTCTCCCTTTTCTTTCTGAGCAGCCTGGCTAAAGGTGTATCAATTTTATTTTTTTTTTTCAAAAAAACAACTCTTGGTTTCATTGATCTGCTCTTCTGTTTTGTTTGTTTTGTTTTGTTTTGTTTTGTTTTGTTTTGTTTGTTTTTTAGATTCTATACTGCTTATTTCTGCTCTGATCTTTATTATTTCCCTTCTTCTTCTGGGCTTGGGGTGTCTTTGCTGTTCTGCTTCTAGTTCCTTTAGGTGTGCTGTTAGATTTTGTATTTGGGATTTTTCTTGTTTCTTGAGATAGGCCTGGATTGCAGTGTATTTTCCTGTCAAGACTGCCTTCGCTGCATCCCAAAGTGTTTGGATTGTTGTATTTTCATTTTCATTTGTTTCCATATATTTTTAAATTTCTTCTCTAATTGCCTGGTTGACCCATTCATTCTTTAGTAGGGTGTTCTTTAACCTCCATGCTTTTGGAGGTTTCCAGATCTTTTCCTGTGGTTGATTTCAAGTTTTATAGCACTGTGGTCTGAAAGTATGCATGGTATGATTTCAATTCTTGTATACTTATGAAGGGCTGTTTTCTGACCCAGTATGTGATCTGTCTTGGAGAATGTTCCATGTGCACTCGAGAAGAAAGTATATTCTGTTGCTTTGGGATGCAGAGTTCTAAATATATCTGTCAAGTCCATCTCATCCAATGTATCATTCAGGGCCCTTGTTTCCTTATTGATCCTGTGTCTAGATGATCTATCCATTGTTGTAAGTGGAGTATTAACGTCCCCTGCTATTACCACATTCTTATCAATAAGTTTCCTTAAATTTGTGATTAATTGTTTTATATATTTGGGGGCCACCGTATTTGGTGCATAGACATTTATAATTGTTAGCCCTTCTTAATGGATAAATCCTGTAATTATTATATAATGCCCTTCTTCATCTCTTGTTACAGCCTTCAATTTAAAGTCTAGTTTGTCTGATATAAGTATGGCTACCCCAGCTTTCTTTTGATTTCCAGTAGCATGATAGATAGTTCTCCATCCCCTCACTCTCAATCTGAAGGTGTCCTCAAGTCTAAAATGAGTCTCTTGTAGACAGCAAATAAATGGGTCTTGTTTTTTGTTTTGTTTTGTTTTTTTCTATTCAGATACCCTGTGTCTTTTGGTTGGAACATTTAGTCCATTTACGTTCAGTGTTACTATTAAAAGATATGGGTTTAGAGTCACTGTGATATATGTAGGTTCCATGCTTGTTGTGGTGTCTCTGGTACTTTGTGGTCCTTGCAACATTTTACTCACAGAGTCCCCTTTAGGATCTCTTGTAGGGCTGGTTTAGTGGTGATGAATTCCTTCAGATTTTGTTTCTTTGGGAAAACTTTTATCTCTTCTATTCTGAATGACAGACTTTCTGGGTAAAGGGTTCTTGGCTGCATAGTTTTTCTGTTCATCACATTGAAGATTTCCTGCCATTCCTTTCTGGCCTGCCACGTTTCAGTTTCAGTAGATTGGTGTGCTACTACCCTTATATGTCTACCTTTGTATCTTGGACCCATTTTTCCCTAGCTGCTTTGAATGCTGTCTTTATCCTTGTATTTTGCCAGTTTCACTATGATATATCATGCAGAATATCAATTCAAGTTAGGTCTGAAGTGAGTTCTCTGTGCCTCTTGGATTTTAATGCCTGTTTTCTTCCCCTAATCAAGGAAGTTCTCAGCTCTGATTTTTTGAAGTACAACTTCAACCCCCTTCTCTCTCTTCTTCTTCTGGAATTCCTATGATATGGATATTGTTCCCTATGATATGGATATAGTTCTCTATTTTCCCCGCATACTCCTGGATTTTTTTGTCTCTCTTTTTTTCAGCTTCCTCTTTTTCTATAATTTTATCTTCTAATTCATGTATTCTCTCCTCTGCCTCTTCAATCCGTGCTATGGCCACCTCCATTTTCATTTGTACCTCATTTATAGCGTTTTTTTTTAATTTCTCATGACTATTTTTTAGTCCCTTGATCTGTAGCAATAGATTATCTGCTGTCCTCTATGTTTTTTTCAAGCCCAGCGAGTAATTTTATGACTATTATTCTAAATTCTTGTTCTGTTATATTGCTTAATTCGATTCTGATCAATCAGTTAGCTGTTGCTACTTCCTGGAGTTTCTTTTGAGGAGAATTCTTCCATTTTGTCATTTTGCTTATTTTTCTGTCCTTTATGTGTTTTAAAAGCTTTCATGCTCTGTACCTGCAAGCACTGCTATATTAAAGGAGGGTCATACACTATCCAGGGCCTTGCCCTTTAGTAGGTGTTTTTTTTGGGGATTGTTACTTGCTCTGTGTTGTTGTGACTTTGGTTATTTTATTACCCTACTGGTAGTAATATTATGTACCCTCTACTAGGTGTGCTTTGATTTGTTCCTTGGATTAGCCCTGTAAAGAAAAACAGATAAACAAACAGGAGACAAAAACTCACAAACAGACAAGCAAATAACACAAACAAACAAATAAACAAAAACCTAAAGACTAAAAACAAACAAACAAACAAAAAAAAAACCCAAAACACCAACTACAAGTAAAGAAGAGGGTGGAGGCTGTGCTGAATGAAGAGCACATACAAAGAGAGAAATGACAGGAGGTAGGGATGGGGGTATGGGAATTAAACACTGATTAGGCAGAGAGACTAAAAGGCTTAATACAGAGAGAGAGAAAGGAAAGTAAAAAAGGAGGCAGGAAAAATGAAACGAAGATAAAATTACCCAGACAGAGAAGCTATATGGCTTGATTATTCCAGAGAAAGAGAAAGGAGTGTAAAGAAAGAGGTGTAGATCATGTATCAAGATAATGGATTAAATATGCCTGTTTAGACAGACCAGTAACCAGAGTAACCAGCCTAGGGGAGGGAAGAGATAAGGAGGAGAAATGGGGTTGGGGGTGAATATATCTATATATCCAGAACTGACCTAGAGTTAATCCAGGCATTGCTGCATCACTTGTAGGTAGTAGCTGTCCACAGGGTCTGTGCTGCTCTGGCGGATATGGATATGCAGTTACCTAGTATAAGGGGGTGTGGTTTGGTGTATTCCGAACCCACCTCCACTATGGGCCCTGGGAGTGATCCCTGAGGCCCCACCTTGGTGGTGGTGGTGCTGGGGCAGGAGGGAATGGTGATTTCCCAGTCTCTTTTCCACGGAGCTGGACTTGGTGGACTGAGTTGTTCTTCCTGTGCCATGGGTACAGATGGGGGCAGTCCTTTTCACTCCACCAATTCACCTGACCCTGCGCTTGGCTAGGATTCAAAGTCGCTCCATGCACTCTGTTGCTGGGGAAGTACCTCTCCATTCAGGTGTATGTGTTCCAGTCTGGCTTTGTCTGTGCCTCTGCACTACAGGGAGGGGACCACCTTCTCCTTGTGGACTGAGAGCCACCGCCCTTGCCAGGAGCCCCTGGGGCGGTGGATGCAGGCAGGCTTTGTGTTTTCCCACAGCACTCCAGGGAAAAGGCGGCCTTATCCTCCTGCAGACTGTGCCCTCCGCCCAGCCACTGCACCCAGGGGGTGGTGGATGCAGGCAGGTCCTGTGCTATCATGCAGCCCTCCAGGGAGGGAACTACTTTCTCCAGCTGTGGGCTGAGTCTCTGGCCTACAACCGCACCCAGGCCTGGCTCCCCTCCTCCCCAGTGTGCGAACAGGGAGCAGGCCCCAGTCCAAAGAAAGCCCGGCAGTTAGAGATCAGATCCCTCTCAGTCTTAGTCTGAGGTGTTTCTGCTGTTTGGCTATAGTCCTGCACTTCCCTAGCTACTTTTTCTCTTCCCTTTGTCTCTCCGCAGAATGAAGTTTCTCTGCAGAAGGGGGTCTCTCCCCTCCATGCTCATGTGGCCTTTTTCATCTCCTCCAGTTCGTAGTTACCCACCCATCTTTTTTCCAGCTTCCCCATTTTCTTCCTGGTAGATTCAGTCTCTTTTCCTCCCAGGCTCTGGTGTTCAAAGTCCTCTGGCTTCTACACCTCTTTGTTCGAGAGACGCGGGACGTATGGATCCCCCTGACTCTCTGCCATGTTCAGAACTGTCCTCAAAGGGTAATTTTGATGAATTACTGGATACTGAGTGTATCGGTCAGGGTTCTCCAGAGAAACAGAACCAATAGAATGTATACATGTACATGTACATCTGCATACATATACACAGAGAGGGAGAGAGAAGGAGAAATTTTAAAGAAACAATTCACAAAATTGTGGAGGCTGTTAAGTCCAAACTCTGTAGGGCCAGGCCATAGGCTGGAGGTCAAGGAAAGAGTTGATGTTGTGGCCCAAGTTCAAAGACAGTCTGGAGGCAGAATTCTTTTTTTTTTTTTTTTTTTTTTAGTTTACTTATTTATTTTGAGAGAGAGTGAGTGAGTGGGGGAAGGGCAGAAAGAGAGGGTAAGAGAGAGAATTGCAAGCAGGCTCCATGCTGTCAGCACACAGTTTGATGCAGGGCTCAAACTCAGGAATCCTGAGATCATGACATGAGCCAAAACCAAGAATTGGATGCTTAATGAACTGAACCACCCAGGAACCCCTGGAGGCAGAATTCTTTCTTGCTCAAAGTAGATCAGTCTTTTTCTCTTAAGGCCTTCAACTGATTAGATGGGGCCCACCCAAATCATGGAAGTGAATTTATGTTACTGGAAGTTTGCCAGTTTAAATGTCAATATCATCTAAAAATACCTTCCCTGTAATATCTAGATGAGTGTTTGAAAAAACAACTGGGGGGCGCCTGGGTGGCGCAGTCGGTTAAGCGTCCGACTTCAGCCAGGTCACGATCTCGCGGTCCGGGAGTTCGAGCCCCGCGTCAGGCTCTGGGCTGATGGCTCCGGAGCCTGGAGCCTGTTTCCGATTCTGTGTCTCCCTCTCTCTCTGCCCCTCCCCCGTTCATGCTCTGTCTCTCTCTGTCCCAAAAATAAATAAACGTTGAAAAAAAAAAATTTTAAAAAAGAAAAAACAACTGGGCCCCATAACCTAGCCTAATTGATACATAAAATGAAACATCATACTATGTATGAAATACCCTATGAAAGGGAAAGTTTGGAGGTTCCAGGCTTAGTGAAGCCACCACCCATTTGTGTGTTTTACCTCCAATAATTCCATCAGGTTCTCTTTGTGAAGAATTAAGGAAGATCCCTTCAATGCTCTAGCATAGGGGAAGGAAAAGTAATCTTTGGGATGCATACACAGGGTGGAGTATTCATATCAAAAGCCTACTCTCCAGGGGAAAGATTTTACTAAAGTCTTAACTGAGGTGGAAGACGCCTCCTCCCTTCCTATCTCATGTAAGGGGGTAGAGGGAGCTAAGGGTGACTGGTGGGTCAGTGTTGTTGCTGGGCATGTGCGTGTCTCTGCTTCTTAACCATAAACAGCAAGATTTAGGATTCTAAAGATCAAAGATAATACAGACAATTCTGAGCTTCCTGTGAGCTTCAATCATCCAACTATGTAAATTTAGAACAAGTCTGACATTCAGATGCTGCAGCAGAATGCTGGCTGTTCCTTTGATGAGACCTGCAATGTTCCTTGGAATCTCTGAGCAGCCTCTGAACAAACAGAGGGGCCCCTAGTCACCTAGGCCTTTCATCTAAGCAGCCCCCCTACCCTTGCCAGTGAATCCTTTTATTATGTTAAAATAGTACGTCATTACTGGAATCAGAAAGGAAAATACCAGCTGTTTTTGTCCTCCAGGAAGGACTAATTAGCCAGCAGCCACCCTGATCTCCCGCAACAATGAAACGTGTGCAGGCTAATTATAAGCTGGCTGCCTCTTCACACTGGGTGGCTCAGGCTGCAACACCTGCCCTTCGGAGCTGAAATATTTTTAGGATCTGGAATTTCCCCCTGGCCCTTATCTTGCTTTTGATGTCTTCATTACACATCTCCTGCAATAGCTTCCTCACTGGTCTCTGGATTCTAGCCAACCCATCTTACACAAAACAGCCAAACTAGTCTTCTTAAAACACAGTTCCAATCATATAATTTTCCTACCCCAAATTTGTCAGCATGATCCCTGTGCTGCATGTAAATTACAGTCTGGCCCTCAATGCTTTAAATAAAGGAACCCAAGCCCACTTTTCCAGCCTCCTGCCAGCCCTTGCCTTACATAGCCCTCTCACCTAGCCACTGGGTTCCCCACCCAGGTTCTCCTAATCTGTTCTTTCACCTCTGGTGTGCTCACATCATCACCACGGGAGCTTTAAAGACAAAACCAAAACTGTGTCCAGACCAATAAAGAATCTGGGGGTGTGGGGAAAGGATATTGGTAGCATGCTATAAGCCACCCAGGGGATTCCAGTGCTCAGCTAGGATGGAGGACTGCTGCCTGAAGCCAACACTGGCACAGGCAGGAGTTCAGGAAAGGTTGGAATCAGGTTCATGAGTAGTTGTCTTTCATCCATATCCTGAAACACAACCCTGTCCCTCCATTATCGCCATGACTAGGGCTTTGTCTCCTCCCCTGATAAGACTTACATCCTTCCTTTAGCTTTGACACACAGGTGAGACCTGGCATCCTGCTTCCCTCAATTCTGGATTCATCCATGTCTGCCCACCACTGTGCAGCATGTTCTGTTCATGCTGGGCCCTAGTTTGTTATACTCTCTTGGACGCTATCTACACTGCATTCCAAACTGCAGCCTCAAGCTCCCCCCATGTGACCCAACTCCCACCTTCTCTCTGCTCAGGCCTTTTACTGAGTCTACTACATGAAAATACTTGTAACAGTATGCTAAAATACAAGTTTCCTATAAGCACTGAGATACAGTTGAAGTGTGATGGCAAAGTGATGTGTCAGACAATCCCATACAGAATCTACAAAAGAAACACCTTACAGGTTTAACACTCTCATCCTGTTGAGAATAAAACATGGAGAAGAGAGAGAGAGAGAGAGAGAGAGAGAGAGAGAGAGAGCAGGAGCAGAGAGCCCTGGAGGGGTGATCTTCCTGGGGTGAATACGGCTGTGGCACAGTGGGTCCCCATAACTTCCATGAACCCAGAGGTGTGTGTGTGTAGCTCTCTGCTTTCACTCACAGAGCTGGGGAGAGGCCTTCTAAGATGCCTCAGGAAGTTTGGAGCTGGGAGACCTCTCAATATGGGTCTGATGGTCCCTGGGTTAGAGGCTGGGATGGCAGAGGATGGCCCTGGTGGCAGAAGCAGGAAAGTGAGTGGCTTGGTCCAGCCCCTCTCTCAGTCTGTCAGTGTCAGGAAGTTGGTGTTTCCTATGGAATAGAGTACAGAGCAGGAGCCACTCCAAGGATGGCTGGGAGAGAGATCAAGAAACATGGACTCCTGGGGAACACAATAGTGTGCCTATCATAGGAATTGCAGGTCCCCAGGTGTGGGAATCTCTCAAGAAAACCTCTGGAAGAGCCAACCTCCATCATTTGTAGGTCTTTGAGCAGATATAACTGCCCTTTGTGGCCAGCTGGCCCACTCGGAGGGCAGATCCTCTCTGAGCCCGTCCCCTTCCTGGTTCTGGCCTCAGTGGCAGCTGGCCCAGGCTGGTATTCTCTTTATGGTCTTCTTATGACTGAGAAAATAAATTTATTCAAAGCCATAATTATTCTGAAATTAAACAGAAGAGATAATCATCAAAAATGAAAGGGGTAAAGAAGAGAAGAAAAAGAAGGGACAAGAAAGAAAAAAGAATGGAAAAAGGAAGAAAAAGGAAGGGAAGGTAAAGGAAGGGAACAGAGAAGAGAGAAGAGAAGAGAAGAGAAAAGAGAAGGGAAGGGAAGAGAAGGGAAGGGAAGGGCAGGGCAAGAAGGGAAAGAGGTATAATTCTTCCATCTTCTTATATTACCTCCAAATTCCATTTCTCCCAGCATGGCCCAGTCACATCTGAAGAGGGAAGGGGTTCTGCCAGCTGCAGGCTTCAGGTGCAGATTGAAGTCCTGATGAGTGTCAACTAGGGAGGGCTACCAGTACCTGGGACTGTGAAGTGAAGCCAGAAAACAGCCCAGCTTCTCATGTTGACTCAGAGAGAGGGTCCTTCCACCGGATAAATCTCAAAGGGATAGTGATATCTTCTCCCGGTCTTTCAAGTCTCAGGGATACAAGGACACCACTTTAATACCAGCCCCTTCATGAGGCCCTCTCTTTGTCTCCAAATCCTTGCTTCATTGTTTTTCCCTCCTCAAAGGGTTTTACATTTTTACCTTTTTTGTTTGGCACTCCTATCCTTTCTGGTGTCTAAGTCAATATGCCTATCTTTCTCTCACAGAGATTCCCAATCACAGCCCCCAGAAGGAAGCAACCCTTGATTTCAGACTTCAGGCCTCCAGGCTATAAATTTCTGAGTGGTTTGAGTCACCCAGTTTCTGGTACTTTGTTATGACATCCCTAAGAAATTCACGTAAGCATAATGCATTTTCACATTAAACAATGCTATAAAATTCCCCCATGAAAGGGAGACCTTGGAGCTCCCTGCCTCACTTTGTTAATTAGAGGCTTAGTGTGAAGGAGCAGGTGCAAGTGTATCTTTTAAATGACAGGTAGTATTAGGAGCATCACTAACTATTCTTTAATTAATAATTGCCTTGTCACCTTTTCTTTTAATTACCTTTACTTGGGGTCATCCATGGGTGACAGCACACACTGATCACTGGCTTGCAGTGCCTGCTTGCTCTTCTTTCATGGTATACACCTGCATCTCCTTACCTGCAAACCAAAGTCTTCCAGTTCTTCCCACCATAGCCTTCTCCACCCCCCCCCCCCACAGGCTTCTTTGGCTAACTGTGTGTGTGTGTGTGTGTGTGTGTGTGTGTGTGTGTGTGTGTTTACATTCTTGGTTTATACCCCCTTGTGTTCATCATTGTCTCCTGGGGGCTATCTTGTATCTCTTGATTGATACAGTTTTGAAAATGACCCCAAGATCCTCTTCTCTGGCTATTAAAGCAGATGCTAATCTAGGGGCTGCTATGAGATTTTCTAGTTTTAACAGTATTCCAAGTCAGTTGACTTAAAATATGATACTAATGTTATATAGTCAGCTTGGACCAATCAGGCGAACCTTCTACAAGTATAGTGTTTTCTGAAATTGGCAGCAGAAGAGGAAGTCAGCCTGTAAGCATAAGAAGGATTTGACATGCTATCGCTGACTTGAAAATTTGGGGAGAAAGGTGGTGTTACACTTGCCAAAGAATACAAGTGGCCTCTAGAAGTTGGGAGCAACCTCTGACTGCCAGCCCACAAGGAAACAGGGACCCCAGTACTACAGCCACAAGGAACTGAATTCTGCTACCCACTTGAATGAACTTCGAACTAGATTCTCCCCAGTCTCCAGATAAGAGTCTCATCCAGACAACACTTTGATTTAGGTTTGTAAGACCCACAGCAGAGAACCCAGATGATCCCACTTGAACTTCTGCCCTCTAGAACTCTGAGATAATGAGTGGGTGTTGTTTGAAGTTGTTTCATTTATGTTAATTTGTTCAACAGCAATCAATAACTAATACACTCCCAAACCTGACAAAGCCGTAGAGGGCACTGACTGTTTCCCCTCACCTTCCATACAACAGTGCAGGCAGAGTACCGAGCCCCAAGCTGGACCTTTACACTGACTGATGGAGCTTTTTAGTAATCTCATTTTCTACTGCCTGATGATGGTTGCTATGGTTTTTCTGTGTTTGCCATTGAAAACCTACCACACAGCAATATATCCACAATGCTTTCTGGAACAAGGTCTCCTATCGGTTGAAAATAAGTGACACTCTGTGAGTATTTATAAGCTGAAACTAGCTCAACTGTAGTCAAATTAAATGACTTTAATAATTAACATCAACTCTGAGATGTGAAAATAATCTGAGTGGAAGAAAAATAATAACAGAAGAAAATCACCTTGCTGCTGCTAAAATCAAAGCTCATTTATGTATGTTGCCTCCCAGAAAATAAGAATGTTTATTGCTTTGACATGGACACTGGTGAAAAAATCAACTAGTTCCATCCACCCCAATCAAGAGCTGAGGTCTACCTCCCTGCCCTGATTCATAGGCAAGGTGTCCAAGCTCCCCACCCTCTGTTGAGAGACACACATATCCAGGGCTGCAGATTGGTAGACCATAGGTAAGGGGTCCCCTGGGATGCATTGTTACATCCAGACTTGAGGAGTGCTCATCTTCTGAATAGTGTCTACCCTGTTTTGCTCCTGCTGCCTGCAGGTGGTGGTCTCCCTGCCTTGTCCTCCTTCCACCCCCTTTCCTTTTAGCATCTTAAAAAAAATGTTTATTTATTTATTTTGAGAGGGAGAGAGAGAGAGAGCTGAGGAGGGGCAGATTGAGAGAGAGGGAAAGAGAATCCCAAGCAGGCTCCACACTGTCAGTGCAGATCCCTATGTGGTGCTCAATCTCACAAACTGTGAGATCACGACCTGAGCTGAAATCGTTTTTAACCAGCTGAGCCATGCTGGCACCCCTAGTATCTTTTTCTTACTCTGCTTTTCCTATACTTTTTAGACTTACCTGTCCTGCAGGCATGCTTTTGAGAATATGGGATACTCACTAGGCTCATTATTTCTTTGCTTATTTCTGCTCAGTGGGCTGGGAGAGGAAATGGCAAATGAGATGGGGGTTTTTGGGGAAGCAAATCACAACCACCAGATGGTGACACATGACCCACCAAAGAATGTGTAATATAAGCCTACCCTAGCCCACAATGCCACATTGAACATGTTGGCATTTTCTGTCTTTAAAATTTTTTTTGATATTTATTTAGTTTTTGAGAGAGAGACAGCACTCCATCAGGGGAGGGACTGAGGGAGAGGGAGACACAGAATCTGAAGCAGGCTCCAGGCTCTGAGCTGTCAGCTCAGAGTCTGATGCAGGGGTTGAACTCTCCTACTGCAAGATCATGACCTGAGCCGGTCGGACACTTAACAGGCTGAGCAACCCAGGCACCCCAGAATTTTCCCTCTTTTTAAACAAGTTATTCACTCTTACACTTGGGGTCATACTAGCCATCACTTCACAGACTTGTGTGAGATTTACAAAGCAATACAAATAAATTGATCGTCATATCTTATAATGGGTATATGGTAAGTACTGAGCAAACATCAGCTATTTTAGCTATTAAACATGTCACGTAAAAACAATGTGACTTCAAAAAAAATAATGTCACTGCACTTTGTTTAAAATATTTTTTTAAGTATTTTTTCCCTAGTGTCCCTTTATCTGTCTCATTTTATTTGGACTATATTGAGAGCAATGAAGTGCAAGGACTCTTTGTAAAAATAGTAGAATGAAGCCTTAGTGCCTTCTTTTGTTATTTGTGTGACAAGGAAACTCCCTCACTCTCCTGTTCTGGTTCTCTCTGTCCCCAGATCAAACAGAATGGACTTGTTGACCCCACACTGCCTGTGAAAGCAACTTTTACCCTGCAGAGGGCTGCTCCAAGAGAAGTCTTTAGGTGTACCCTCCTTGCTTATACAGAAGAAGTGAGGGAGCTGTCCTAGGTCACAATGTGTCAGTGCTGTTGCTGACTTTAAACACTGTGTGGCTCCTGAGCTAGAGGACTTCAATTTTTCTACTTACCTTGGCATGCATCACATGAAGGGAAGTGGCAAGCTTCTAAAAACTGCAAACATTCTAAAAACAGAAGAGGAAGGCTTTCTTTCAGTGTGGCTTTTCATATTGTTAGCTTATTTCTTCCTTGAGTTTTATTTAAATCAGGGATTTTAAAAGCAAGACAGGATGTCTGACTTCCTGTGTAATCCTCCTAAGAGAATGACATTCAGTGATTTCTTTCCTCTTTAGTCAGTTCTTTTTTTTTTTTTTTAAGGCTTATGTATGTATGTATGTATGTATGTATTTTCATTTTCTTTAAATCAATGTTAGTTAAAATACAGTGTAATATTGGTTTAGGAGTAGAATTTAGTTATTCATCACTTACGATACCCAGTGCTCATCCCAACAAGTGCCCTCCTTAATGCCCATCACCCATTTAGCCCGTCTCCCTACCCAATACCCTTCCAGCAACGCTCAGATTGTTCTCTGTGTTTATTAGTTCTTAACTGCTTGCAGTCAACCTCAGACTTTGCTATTCCACAGAAGTTGCTCTAAAAAATCAATGGCATTTTGAGCTGCAAAAGCCAAAGTTTACTATACTGTTTCTGTGACTTCTCTGTGGCATTTGGTCTTTCAATACTCTAAGATCTTCTCTTCTCTTGCCTCCAGGCAGAACATTCTCTTGGTTTCTCTCCTCCCAGCCCAACCAGCTGCTCCAAGAAGCTAGGTATGTGTTAGGGCATACTCAGATTCAATTGTTCATTTTCAGACATTTTGCTAGCCAGTTGGTGTCATATCAGTGTTTGAAATTGGCAAGTGCTACAATTCAGGGCCTTTTATTTTCTGTTCCCATAGAACTAATGTTAAACTACTTCCAGTATATCACTCTGTTAAGGGCTCATCTTCCTCTGTCCACTTTTTAAATACTGGGGCTCATTAGGTTTCTGGCTTCAGGTCTTTTTTATTCATACCCTCTCCCATGATTGGTTTATTCTGTACTTCCTTTTTACATACTTCTGTTTGTGAATAAGTCCCACCCCTACCTTTCTTTTCTTTTATGTTCAGACATATATAACCAATTGACTATTGTCCAATTCTTCTCTGAGGGTTGAACATCCAAATCCCACTCACATATCCACATATGCATATATACAAGCCTGCTCAGGCCCCTGGATCTCTGCTGTGGGGGATGATTCCATATCTGCAGGAAGCCAGGAGGACCTTTCCCTCAACCTGCCCCTCATCTCCCAACATCCAGTCCCCTACCATTCCTACTTCCTGAAGAGCTCCTGAATCTCTCTTGAAACCCAAAATGACCAAGTTCAAATCATCATCGTCTCCTCTCGATACCAACCTCCTAACAAGTCATTTTGTATCCACACTTGACCCCCTCTTGTTGTTTTTCTAGGTGGTAGAAAGATTACCTGTTTGACACTCCAAATCACTCTCCTCCTGTTTAAACCTTTCCCATGGCTACCCATAGTCCTTCAAATGAGAAGTCCTTGGCAGCTGTTGATGGCTCTCTGTCCAACTGGTCAGCAGCAGCTCCTTCCCTCTCTCCCCAGCAAAGTCCACCAAACTCGACCTTGTGCAGGCTTATGCCACTGGCTGGAGCCCTATCCTCCACATCTGCTTCTGTACCCTTTCACCAGATGGACACGTACTCATTCTTCATTCTTAGCCTACACGCTACTCACTTGGGATATCTTCTCTTCCTCCCCAGGCCACAGGAAATCCTGCATACACTCCCCAGCAGCGCCCACATCTTCCCTGTTATAACATAAGCTCTCATTGCTTATGATGTGTCTGATATCCGGAAGGTGGAGACTGCCCTGTACACACACAGAGTGCCAGGCCTTGGACCTGGCCCCATGTCTTGCCTGGTAATTGAAGTCATGGTTTTTCTAGTCCATTCTTTCTTTTTTTGTCAGGAGTTCTTCTCTGGGGTCAGGACCTCCTGGATTTTGCATGAGATAGATAGCTGCCTGCATGCCCTCAATCATTCAGCCATCCAGACCATTTCCCACACAGTTTCCACAGTTCAAGTGCAAAACTGATTATGTTATTCCTATGCTAAAATTTCCTATGATGAGAAACACAATTCCTGGACACAGCAGAAGATAGCCAGCTGACCAGGTCTGGCTGTTGTCCCCTTAGCATCTTCCTTTGCATGGTGTTCAAGCCACAGCACTCAACACCCCATAATCCGGGGTGCCTGGATGGCTCAGTTGGTTAAATGTCTCACTCTTGATTTCAGCTCAGGTCATGATCTCACAGTTTGTGAATTTGAGCCCCACAGAGAGCTCTGCACTGATAGTGCAGAGCCTGCTTGAGATTCTCTCTCTCTCACTCTCACTGCCCCTCTCCCACTCTCACTCTCTCTTACTCTGAAAATAAATTTAAAAACTTAAAAAGAAAATACCCCACAATCCAATGTCTCACCTTTACCCTCACTTTGGCAATTCTTTTCTCATGTCTTCAGGCATCATCTCCTCCAGGGTGATGTCACCAGTTCTCAAAGTCTGGTCAGAGATGCCTCTGGGGCCCATTTGCTGGCCTGAAGCAAGAACCTCCCTTTATACACCTTATGCCTCAGCTGAAGGCTCAGTGATAGGCATAGAACAGATGCTCAATGCAAGCTGTTGACTGGCTGCCATAAAAGATGAAAATTGTGTGCTTGGAATAAACCACTGATCCTTAAAACAAAGTGAGAAGCTCATATTTTATCCTTTCAAAGAGTATCCTGTGCTTCAACTCCGTGGTGTGACTTTCACAAAACTAAACTTCCTCATAGCCATAGAGGGACACACCCCTCCTGAATTCAAAGTCACCCACCAAAAGGCATATATTTCTTTAAATTTTTGTTTTTTAACTTTTTATTTTAATTACCTGGTGTTCATCATGAAAAGTGCACTTCTTAATCCCTATCAGCTATTTCACCCATCCCCCCATCACCTCCCCTCTAGAAACTCTCAGTTTTTTCTCTATATTTAAGACAGTTTCTTGGTTTGCCTCTCTTTCTCTCTCTCTCTTTCCCTTTGCTCACTTATTTTGTTTCTTAAATTCCACATGTGAGTAAAATCATATGGAATTTTTTTTCTCTAACTTATTTTACTTACCTTTATACTCTCCAGCTCCATCCATGATGTTGCAAATGGCAAGGTTTCCTTCTTTTTTAAGGATGAATAATATTTCATTATATATATACACCACCTCTTTTTTATCCATTCATCTATCAATGGACACTGGACTGCTTCCATAATTTGGCTAGTATAAATAATGCTGCTATAAACATAAGAGTACGTGTATCCCTTTGAATTAGTGTTTTTCCAGCAGTGTGACTGCTGGATCATAGGGTAATTCTACTTTTTAACTTTTTGAGAAACTTCCATACTGTTTTCCACAGTGGCTGCACCAGTTTGCATTCTCACAAACAATGTATGAGAGTTCCTTTTTCTCCACATCCTCACCAGCACCTGTTGTGTCTTGTGTTTTTGATTTTAGCCATTCTGACAGGTGTGAGGTGATATCTTGTTGTAGTTTTAATTTGAATTTTCTGGATAATAACTGATATTGAGCACCAATTCATGTGTCTGTTGGCCATCAGGATGTCTTCTTTAGAGAAATGGCTGTTCATGCCTTCTGCCCATTTTTAATGGGATTATTTGTATTTTGACGGTTGACTTTTATAAATTCTTTATATATTTTACTTACTAACCTTTTAGCAGATACATCATTTACAAATATCTTCTCCTATTCCCTAGGTTGCCTTTTAGTTTTGTCAATTTGTTTCCTTTGCTGTGTATAATGTTTTTATTTTGTTTAGGTCCTAAAGTTTTTTGTTTGTTTGTTTTTGTTCTTTGTTTTTATTTTTGTTTTGTTTTCTTTTGTTTTTGCTTTTGTTTCCCTTGCCTCAGTGAACCTATCTAGAAAAAAATTGCTACAGCCAGTGTCAGAAAAATTACTGCTTATGTTCTTTTCTGGGATTTTTTTTGGTTTCAGGTACACATTACGTCTTTAACCCATTTTGAGTTTATTTTTGTGTATGGTGTAAGAAAGTGGTACATTTCATTCTTTTGCATGGTGCTGTTTTCCCAATACCATTTGTTGAAGAGACTGTCTTTTTCCCATTGGATAATTTTTCCTGTGTTTCAGAGATTAACTGAGCATGTAATCGTGGGTTTATTTCTGAATTTTCTGTTCTGTTCCACTGATCCATATGTCTAATTTTGTACCAGTACCATCCTCTTTGGATTATTACAGCTTTGTAATGTAACTTGAAGTCCAGAATTGTGATGCTTCCAACTTTGATTTTCTTTTTCAAGATTTCTTTGGCTATTTGGGGTCTTTTGTAATTCTATACAAATTTTGGGAATGTTTGTTCTCATTCTTTGAAAAATGCTGTTGCTATTTTGATAGGGATTGCATTGGGTAATGTAGACCCAATGTGCAAATTGCTTTGGGTAATGTAGACATTTTAACAATATTTGTTATTCCAATTTATGAGCATGGAATGTCTTTCCATTTCCTTGTGTCATCTTCAATTTCTTTCACCAATGTTTTATAGTTTTCAGAGTACAGGTCTTTCACCTCTTTGGTTAGGTTTATTTGTAGGTATCTTCCTATTTTTGGCACATTGTAAATGGGATTGTTTTCTTAATTTCTCTTTCTGCTGCTTCATTATCGGTGTATAGAAATGAAACAGATTTCTGCACATTGATTTTGTATCCTGGGACTATTGAATTTATCAGTTCTAGCATTTTTTGTGTGTGGAATCTTTCAGATTTTTTACATAGAGTATCATGTCATCTGCAAATAGTGAAAGTGTTACTTCTTTCTTACCAATTTGGATGCCTTTTATTTCTTTGGTTTTGCTTGATTGCTGTGGCTAAGACTTTTAGTACTATGTTGAATAAAAGAGGTGAGTCAACCATCCTTGTCTTGTTCCTGACCTTAAGGGAAAGTCTCTCAGTTTTGCCCCTCTCAGGATAATGTTACTGTGAGTTTTTAATGTAAGGCCTTTATTATGTTGAGATATTCTCCCTCTACACCTACTTTGTTGAGGGTGCTTATCATGAATCATCACTGTACTTTGTCCAATGCTTTTTCTACATCTATTGAAATGATCATATGGTTCTTATTTTTCTCTTATTGATGTGATCTCTCATACTGATTGATTTGCAAATACTGAACCACCCTTGCAAACCAGGAATAAATCCATCTGATCATGGTGAATGATTTTTTTAAATGTATTATTGGATTCAGTCTGCTAGTATTTTGTTGAGGATATTTGTATCTATGTTCATATGTTCATCAGAGATACTGGCTTGTAGTTACATATATATATGTGTGTGTGTGTGTGTGTGTGTGTGTGTGTGTGTGTGTCTTTATCTGGTTTTGGTATCTGGGTAATGATAGCCTTATAGAAAGAAATTGGAAGTTTTCCTTCCTTTTATATTCTTTAGAGTAGTTTGAGAAGAATGGGTATTAACTCTTCTTTAAATATGTGGTAGAATTTACCTGTGAAGCCGTCTCGTCCTGGACATTTCTTTGTTGGGAGTTTTTTGATTACTGACTCAATTTCTTTGCTAGGAAATGGTCTGTTCAAACTTTCTTTTTCTTCCTAGTTCAATTTTGGAGGTTATATGTTCTAGGAATTTATCTATTCTTCTAGGTTGTCCAATTTGTTGGCATAGTTTTTCATAATATTCTCTTATAACCCTGTTTGTGTTTCTGAAGTGTTAGTTGTTAGTTTTACTCTCATTTATGATTTCATTTGAGTCTTTTCTCTTTTTTTTTCTTGTTAAGTCTGTCCTATTGTTCAATCTTATTGATTTTTTTCAAAGAACCAGCTTCTGGTTTCATTGGTCTGTTCTTTTGTTTGTTTGTTTCTATATCATTTATTTCTGTTCTAATTTTATTATTTCCTTCCTCGAGCTGGTTTTAAGTTTTGTTTGTTGTTCTTTATGTAGTTCCTTTAGGTGTAAGATTAGGTTGTTTATTTGAGATGTTTCTTGCTTCTTGAGGTAGGTCTGTATTGCTATAAACTTCCCTATTAGAACCAGTTTTGCTGCATCCCAAAGGCTTGAGTCATTGTGTTTTCATTTTCATTTTTTTCATGTAATTTTTTATTTCTTCTTTATTTTCTGGTTGAGTTGTTCCTTATTTAGTATTATGTTATTTAACATCCATGTATTTGTGGTCTTTCCAGATATTTTTCTTGTGGTTGACTTCTAGTTTCATACCATTGTGGTCAGAAAAAGATACATGACATTATTTTGATCTGCTAGGATTTGTTGACCTATTCTGGAGGACATTCCATGTGCACTTGAAAAGACTGTGCATTCTGCTGTTTTAGGATGGAATGTTCTGAATATATCTGTTACATCTGCCTAGTCTGGTGTGTCAATTAAAGCCATTGTTTCCTTGTTGATTTTCTGTTTAGATGATCTGTCCATTGTTGTAAGTGGGATGTTAAAGTCCCCTACTATTTTTGTATTATGACCGATTGGTTCCTTTATGTTTATTATTAACAGTTTTATGTATTTGTGTGCTTTCATATTGGGTGCAGAAATATTTACAATTGTCATATTGTTTGATTGTCCCCTTTATTATTATATTGAGCCCTTTGTCTCATTACAGTCTTTATTTTAAAGTCTATTTTGTGTAATATAAGTGTTACTACTCTGGCTTTCTTTTGATATCCACTTGCATGATAGATGTTTCTTTATTCCTCCACTTTTAATCTACAGGTGTCTTTAGGTCTGAAATGAATCTCTTGCAGGCAGCACATAAATGGGTATTGTTTTTAATCCATACTGTCACCCTCTTTTATTGGAGCATTTAGTCCATTTACATTCAAAGTAATTTTTGATAGATATGTATTTAATGCCATTTTATAACTTGTTTTGTGGTTGTTTCTGAATATTTTCTCTGATTCTTTGTTGTCTTTTTCTTTCTTGCTTTGCTGGTTTTCTTTAGTGTTATATATGGATTTATTTCTCTTTATTCTTTGCATATTTATTAGTAGTTTTTGATTTGGGGATGACATTAGATTTATATGCCATCTCTTCTGCATATAGCAGTCTGTTTTAAGTTGATGGTCATTTAAGTTCGAACCTATTCTTTACTCTTCTCCTTCCCACATTTTGGTTATGTGGTGTCATATTTTACACCCTTTTATTTTGTGAGTTCCTTGACTGGTATTTTACAGAAATATTTTACTTATTTTTGTGTTTCCTATCTTCATACTGTCATTTCCGTTCTTTTCTTTCCACTCAAAAAGTCCCCTTTAATATTTCTTGCAGGATTTGTTTAGTGGTGGGGAACTCCTTCAGTTTTTGTTTGTCTGGGGGACTATGTCTCCTTCTATTCTGAATGAGAACTTTGCTGGATAGAGTATTCTTGGTTGCAGGTTTTTCCCAATCAGCACTTTGAATATACCATGCCACTCCTTTCTGGCTTGAAAAGTTTCTACTGAAAAAGCCACTGATAGTCTTATGGAGTTTCCTTTGTATGTAACTGTCTTCTTTTGTCTTGATTTTTAAAAATATTTTTCCTTTATCACTATATCTTGCCATTTTAATTACAATATTTCTTGGTATGTATATGCTTTTGTTGCATTTGTTAGCGGTTATCTGTGCCTCCTGGATCTGGATATGCATTTCCTTCCCCAGATTAGGGAAGTTTTCAGCTATTATTTATTCAAGTAAATTATCTGCTCCCTTTTCTCTCTCTTCTTCTCGGATTGCTATAATACTAATGTTGTTACATTTTATTGAGTCACTCCTTATCTCTGCTATGCTATTCCTTTTCTTTGTGTGAAGGGTCTCACTCATGTCTTCCACTGTTTTCTCAAGTGCTGTGAGTATCCTTATGATCATTGCTTTAAATATCCATAAGGCATATTACTTACAACTGTTTTTCTTGGATCTTCAGCCATAATCTTGTCCTGTTCTTTCATTTGGGACAAATTCCTATATTTTTGCATTTTGTCTAAGTCTCTGTGCCTGATTCTCTGTTAGGAAAGTCAGCTACATCTCCTGTTCTGGAGGGTAATGGTTTTATGAAGAAGAGGTCCTGTAGTGTCCTGCAGTACAGTGGTGTCCCCTGTGCCTCAGGGTCTGGAATTTCCAGGAGTGTCTCCAATGAGTACTGTGTGCTATGCTATTGTGTCCTGGCCACCTTATCTTTCTGGCCAGTCATCTGCAGAGGCTTTCTTTGCTTATTATGGGCAGTGTTTGGTGCCTGGCCTGAATGTGACATGTTTTAACTAGGTGTGCTCTGATCTGCTTGTGAAATTAGACATGTAACCACTGTCACCAGAACTGAGGCCTTAAAAAACCCCCAGGTCAGGAGATGCAGTGGCTTGGACTGGGTTTGGGCTGCTTTTTTCAGGGAAGGGGTTCACTGTGCTGGGACCGAGGCAAACATGACTGGGAATGGCAGTTCTACCATAGCATGGTGGTGTGGGGCTTGATGTCAGCAAGTTAGGTAGTGAGTGTCAAGTTGTGCTGGTTCCTGCAGGTGTCTCTGTGCTTAGACTAAGGGGCAGGGGAGGGAAATGTCACAGGTCATTTACTTTGTTTCAAGAGAAGTTTTTCCATTGAACACTGCCTCTCTGGGAGATGCTTTAAGATGAACAATTAACGTCCACATGGTGTGCCCCAGGCACTCTTCAGAGCACTATTTTCATGCTTTAAGTCTGTGGGATTTTTGTCCTATGTTTTCTCCAAAAGCAGCCTCAATGTCCTTTTAGCTGTTCAGAGCCAAGAACACTTACCTTTAAAACTCTAGGCTTTTATTAAGAAAGGTTGCTGAATTTTGTCAAAGGCCTTTTCTGCACTATAGATGCTGGAGAGGATGTGGAGAAACAGGAACCCTCTTGCACTGTTGGTGGGAATGCAAATTGGTGCAGCCACTCTGGAAAACAGTGTGGAGGTTCCTCAAAAAATTAAAAATAGACCTACCCTATGACTCAGCAATAGCACTGCTAGGAATTTACCCAAGGGATACAGGAGTACTGATGCATAGGGGCACTTGTACCCCAATGTTTATAGCAGCACTGTCAACAATAGCCAAATTATGGAAAGAGCCTAAATGTCCATCAACTGATGAATGGATAAAGAAATTGTGGTTTATATACACAATGGAATACTACATGGCAATGAGAAAGAATGAACTATGGCCCTTTGTAGCAACATGGATGGAACTGGAGAGTGTGATGCTAAGTGAAATAAGCCATACAGAGAAAGACAGATACCATATGGTTTCACTCTTATATGGATCCTGAGAAACTTAACAGAAACCCATGGGGGAGGGGAAGGAAAAACAAAAGAGGTTAGAGTGGAAAAGAGCCAAAGCATAAGAGACTCTTAAAAACTGAGAACAAACTGAGGGTTGATGGGGGGTGGGAGGGAGGGGAGGGTGGGTGATGGTATTCAGGAGGGCACCTTTTGGGATGAGCACTGGGTGTTGTATGGAAACCAATTTGACAATAAACTTTATATATTGAAAAAAATACATAAAACTCTAGGCTTTGGGCACGTGGGTGGCTCATTCAGTTAAGCATCTGATTCTTGGTTTTGGCTTAGGTCATGGGTGACCTTTGGTCATGGGTCAAGCCCCACATCATGCTCTGTGCTGACAGTGTGAAGCTTGTTTGGGATTCTCTCTGCCCCTACCCTGTTTGCTCTCTCTCTCTCAAAATAAATAAATAAACTTAAAACAAAACAAAACAAAACAAAACAAAACCTCTAGGCTTTAAGCCCCTCTGGTTGCAACAACTCAAGAAATTCAGGCCCTTTTGCTTTCCAAGCCAATTGCTATGGGGATTTGTTTTCTGCATGCACTCTCCTGTGCGCTAGTCTGTCTCTTACCCTTCTTTGTGACTGCAGCTTCCTCCCCAGCACAGCTGACAAAATCCATTTCTTTCCCAAGTCATGTTTCTGCTCTTCCTACTTTCTTCAATGTGGCCTCTTCTGTACCTTTAGTTGTGGAGTTTGTTCTCCAGTCTTCAATCAATTTCTGGGGTATTTAGGATGATATAATAGTTATCTAGTTGCAGTCGTGGGAGGAGGTGGGCCTACTCTGCCACCCCTACTGGGTGATACCCCTACTCTGCCACCATCTCCTCCTCTCTCCCTTAAAGGTATATTTTAAAATAAGGCCATGTGTATAAGCACAGTGTTTCCGCTCAGCTTGTGTCTATACTTCACTTTCTAAATTTTTTTTTTTTTCAACGTTTATTTATTTTTGGGACAGAGAGAGACAGAGCATGAACGGGGGAGGGGCAGAGAGAGAGGGAGACACAGAATCGGAAACAGGCTCCAGGCTCCGAGCCATCAGCCCAGAGCCCGACGCGGGGCTCGAACTCACGGACCGCGAGATCGTGACCTGGCTGAAGTCGGACGCTTAACCGACTGCGCCACCCAGGCGCCCCTATACTTCACTTTCTTATATAGATTACTAGGAAAAAGAAATCCTCCTGTGTGCTTGCTTTGAGAACAAGGTCCTGATTTACTTGCTGTGTCAAAAGCAAACAATTATTCTATCTTAATTTATCTCCAGAAGGAATCTCAGAACACAGAAGCACACATTTTCAAGTGTGTAAGTTCATTATGGGCTCCCTCATTCAGCCTATCTCCTCTCATACATCTATTTCCATACTTTATTTTATTTTAAAAATAACAAAGAATGTGCATCCTAGAACCAAGGTCTTATCCTGGTTCTATAAGGCGTTTTTTTTTTTTTTTTTAAATTAAATGTAGTTCATATGTCATTTAGATTTCCTTAGTTTTTAACCTTTTGTTCTTTTCTGTTCCAGGAGCCTATCAAGGATATCACATTACATTTAGTTATCATGTCCCCTAGGCTTCTCTTAGATGTGACAGATTCTCAGAACTTCCTTGATGTATTTAATTTATTTTTTATTTAAAAATTTTTATTTTAGATAGGGCAGAAGGAGAGAGAGAGAGAATCTTAAGCAGGTTCCATATTCAGCATGGAGTTCAACAGGGGCTCCACCCTGGGATCATGACCTGAACGTAAATCAAGAGTGGGATGCTTACCAAACTGAATGTCCCAGGTGGTCCAGACCTCCCTTGTTTTTGATGGCCTTGACCATTTTGAAGAATGCTGGTCAGGTATTTTGTAGAAGGTCCCTCAATTTGGATTTGTCTGTTATTTTCCTCATGGTTATGCTGAGTTTATGGGTTCTCAGGAGGAAAACCACATAGGTGAGGTGCCATTCTCATCACATAATGTGAAGGGCACATGATATCTACATGACTCATCATTATTGTTGTTGACCATAATCATCTGGCTAAGGAAAAATTGGTCAGTTTTTCCCACCATAAAGTTACTTTTTGTTTTTTCCTCCCTTATACTGTACTCTTCGGAAGGAAATCAGTTTGCAAGGAAGCCCACACTTAAGAGACTTAAGTCTAGCTCCACCTTTCTGAGGGCAGAATAGGTAAACAAGTTATATGGAATTCTTTTACATGGAGATTAGTCTATTCTTTCACACTTATTTATGTATTCAATGATTTATTTATATGAGTATGGACTCATGGATATTTATTTTATGCTCTGGATTATAATTCAGTATGATGTCACTTATTTTGTTGCCCCAAATTGTGCCAGCTTTGACCACTGACAGCTCTTTCAGTTGGCTCATGTATTCCTTCAACAAGCCCATCATTGGTTTTTTGAACACTACAAGATATTCCAGGTTTATCCTATATATTCCCTGCCCCAACTCTAGAAACAGCCACTCCAAAGAGCCCTCATTCTTTTAACTGGAGAATAAAAGAAACCAATATCTGAGTGCTGGGTCTGCTTGCTCCTCCTGGAGTGCAGAATTTTGTTAGGAATGTTTTCCCATTCAAAGTATTAAGAATGCTCTCCCAAATAGTATTCTCTATAAACTCAAAATATAAAAGATGTATCTCAAATCTTTTAGAACTTATTTAGGTTTTCCAACATCACTACTTCTTTAATAAGATATTTTTTCTCTTCTTTTCTAAACTAATACTACTATTCACTTCTCTTAAGCACATACACAAGATTCCAAAGGCATAGTTGAAATCTGATATTTGCTTTTACAACGTTCAGTCTTACTTATTCCTCTTATCCATTACTCAATCTAAAAGAGATGCTATATGTCCCTTCTAACATTTCATTTTGGTTTTCTTTACTTGAGTTGATTCTGTCTTGCTAGAACTTTCTTGTTGACCAGCAACTAGAACTTCAGGCAATTGCACACCCAGGGTAAAAGATACACCATGATTTTACAGGTAGGTAAGGTAATTCTTTCTGAATCATTTCTAGCCCTTCCTGGTGAATCAGAACATTTGGCTGACCTTTCTGGTAGCAGCAGTAGCACATTTTAGTAATGTCTTCAGTAAATTGTCTATAGTGAATCTGAGGTCCATTTCCTGGATCCTAGATGAAAGTTCAGAGCTTAAAATCTTATGAAAATAGCTTAAGCTCCTTTTTTTCTTTTTCTAGATGTGTTATTTTGCTCTTGCTCACATTATTTTTCATCTGCCACTTTTCTACAGCCTTGCTAGACTGAATTACTTCCAAGATTGTATTTAATCACTGGCTATACCTGAAGTGATGCTATGTGTGCAGTATCAGAAATAGACTGTGCTAAATATGAGACTTTGCTCTTTCTAAATTAGAGAATCACTTTATATTTGTACATTTAGCCATGGCAGAGGATTGAAATGCCATAAGACTATAGGCAGACCCTGATTCTCAAGCTCATAATGATTGTGAAAAATACTGAAAGTATCAGCAGTTTCTCAGAATGGATTTCTGGCTGTGTCTATATTGGGCATATTATTATATTTTATTCAGCATGCATGAAGTCAATGGATAAGAGAAATTTACAGATGGAAGGGACACCAACTACATCTATTTTTTTTTTTTAAGTTTATAATCAACAACACTGGGGAAGATTCTCCCAGGTGTATATCTTCCTTCCCTTGTAATTTTAAGTCAACAGAACAATTCAACAAATACTAATTGAGCACCCACTCTGTACCACATGCATACTGGAGTTGAGGCAGAATACTGAGCCAAAGGAGCAGAGGTACTTTCCTTGAATCCAGTCCCTGATGTTTGTCCCTGTGCATTCTCAGAGCTGAGGGACAACTCAAAAATCTTCATTTGGTTTGGGGCATCTGTTTTGAGCAAGCCAAAAGGAGCTGAATTTATCCAGCCTAGCTACCTCATAAGGGAGTGAATCTGAAATTTCTTATGTGTAACCTTGAATACCACCACCATTGTGTGTAAAGTATTTATTTTTAATTTATTTAGTGGGGTTTTTTTTAATTTGTTTTACTGTCAGTCACCACTTGCCTCACTTTTACATTGAAATATATCAGTGTGCAATCATTAACTGAACATTCAAACGTGCCATCTCTGTTGGGCATGAGCCTGCTGAGGTGATATTTTAAATTCTTAAATTTCATGCCAGACACGACAGCCTCAAAGGGAAGCAAGTGATTACCATGGCATTCAAAGATAGAACTCTGAATGCCACCAGCAGAATGTCACCGTTTGCAGTCATAGCTGAAAGCAATTTGGTAGGTCACATCTTTATTCAGAATTTAGGAATGCAAAATATAACCATATTTCTAATTGTTAAATTAAGCCTGATATATTTCAGGCATTAAAAACACCTTAATTTCCAGTTCCTGTAGAGCAGGTTCTAACAAGATGGATGATGAGTCTTGGGTCTGTGTTGTGTGTTAATTTTGGGCCCACTGAGATTGGATAGGCCTCCTTGCAAAGTGAATTCAGCATGCTAGCAAAAGTCATGTTTAATCAGAGAATTTCACCACGGGTCAAGTTGGGGTTCAGAACCACACTAGTACCTACTTGCCCCCAACAGTCAGGACATGTAGATAAGCTCTGACTCCCAACCCAAAGCAGGATTCTAGGGTGCTGAATGGGAGGAGCAGTGGGGCCCAGCCCCTCCCTTTGGCACCCAGAGGTAGCATGATCTATGCAACATTTGGGACACACTTTTATCTTAAATTCAAATTTCACTTTGTGTCCTGTATTCTGTCTGGCACCCCCTGTGAGGCACCCCCTCCAGCTAGCAGCAGAAGGAAGCTCAAGGAAGAAAAGTGGCAGGAGAACTGTTCTATCATCCTGGAACAAGGGCCTTCAGAGGCTACTACAAGAGGCAAAACTTGTCCAAAGAGAAGTGCCTCCTTGGGCTGCAGGAAATGAAGGGAGCAGAGAATGTCTATGTTCTTTATCTTCCCTGAAAGGTGTAACTTCAGATAAGGAGGCAGATATCCTGGAACACCTGAACAGCATTCCTTTGATTCCAATTGTTCTTTGATGGCAAAGAACTTTGGGCTCCCCCTGGAGGCTAAAAGGGGAACAGTCGGGGCGCCTGGGTGGCGCAGTCGGTTGGCGTCCGACTTCAGCCAGGTCACGATCTCGCGGTCCCTGAGTTCGAGCCCCGCGTCGGGCTCTGGGCTGATGGCTCAGAGCCTGGAGCCTGTTTCCCATTCTGTGTCTCCCTCTCTCTCTGCCCCTCCCCCGTTCATGCTCTGTCTCTCTCTGTCCCAAAAATAAATAAACGTTGAAAAAAAAAAAATTTTTTTAAAAGGGGAACAGTCCTTGCACTCGTTTCACCTCTGAGAAAGAGATGTTCCTAGCATAATCCCTTACCCCACAAAGCAGTTTTAAAAGCCTTCAAAAACCGAGGATTAGGGAAATTAGCAACTGAAAGGCATGTCTGGCTTCAGTTTCATTCATGCTAACTAGCCATTGCATAGTCAGTATTTGTGCCATACATCCGCTTAAATAGCTGTAATATCACCACTGGTTAGGAGAGACAACCTTATAAAGGTGACTGGGTCATACATGCAGCAGTACTGCAATGAAAGGTAGTAAGCCATGACATTTGATCCTCAGCTCCCCTACAGGTTCTCCACATAAAGTAGCACTTATACCTACTGGGGACTTGTACCCCACGTTGTGCGATTACATTTGTATACTGAGCAGTTCCTCAGGTCACGGATGATCTTGTCATCTCTTGGGTCCAGAATGCAGTAGACACTCCAAAACTGAATCAGTGAATGGATGGTAGACTGTGTAGGTAGTTAATACCTTTAAAAAATGACTTATGTATTTTAATTTGCAGTAAAGCAGGTTGCCCCATGTCTTCCTATCCATCAAATCAACATACTGCTTCCTAGAAAGAGTAGATGACACCTAAAACATCAACAGAAATGCCATTGTTCAAGGTTTGGTTTCAACCAGACTCCTCAGAGTACATTATGTTGAAATCCTGGCTTTCATAGATTGAGAGACAAAATTGGAGATCTGAGATGAGCTTCACTATGAACCATAGTGCATGACATATAAGAAGAATTCCTCCGTACAGGAAGGTTTGTGTAAGAAGTTGCATGAAGAGAGAGAGAAGTACAGATTGTCCTTGGTGGTGGTGGCAACATACAGAGAGCTTTGGGGAAATCTGAGAAAACTTGAGGTGGTGCTAGTTCAGCATAACACACATTCAGACAGAGGGAGAGGGGAAAGAGTGGGCAGCACACAGAAGGATGTCTACTGGAAGTGGACTTATTACTATATGTGTTGGCAAGGATGCAGAGAAGACTCATACTGTTGGTGGGAAAGCAAACTGGTGCAGCCACTCTGGAGAACAGTATGGAGGCTCCTCAAAAAGTGCCCCTTCGAATCAGCATTTTTGTATCCTTTGGATAGATACCTAGTAGTGCAGTTCCTAGGTCAGAGGGTAGTTCTATTTTTAGCTTTTGGAGGAAACTACATACTATTTTCCAGAGTAGCTGCACCAGTTTGCATTCCCACCAGCAGTTAAAAAATGTTCCCCTTTCTCCACAACCTCACCAACATCTGTTGTTTCTTGAGTTGTTAATTTTAGTCATTCTGACAGGTGTGAGGTATTATCTCATTGTGGTTTTGATTTGTGTTTCCCTGATGATGACTGATGTTGAGCATGTTTTCATGTGCCTATTGGCCTTCTGGATGTCTTCTTTGGAAAAGTGTCTATTCATGTCTTCTGCCCATTTCTTCACTGGATTGTTTTTCGGGTGTGGAGTTTGGTGAGTTCTTTATAGATTTTACATACTAGCCCTTTGTCCAAAATGTTATTTGCAAATATGGTTTCCCATTCCGTCGGTTGCCTTTTAGTTTTATTGATTGTTCCCTTGCAGTGCAGAAGCTTTTTATTTTGATGAGGTACCAATAGTTCATTTTTGCTTTTAATTCCCTTGCCTGAGGAGATGTGTCAAGTAAGAAATTGCTGTGGCTGAGGTCAGAGAGGTTTTTCCC
This sequence comes from Puma concolor, assembly GCF_028749965.1. Classification (NCBI taxonomy): domain Eukaryota; kingdom Metazoa; phylum Chordata; class Mammalia; order Carnivora; family Felidae; genus Puma; species Puma concolor. The sequence continues at coordinate 123,838,113 of NC_141672.1, read as the reverse complement.
TGCTTTCTTCTCTAGGGTTTTGATGGTTTCCTGTCTCACATTCAGGTCCTTCATCCATTTTGAATTTATTTTATTGAATGGCGCAAGAAACTGGTCTACTTTCATTCTTCTGCATGTTACTGTCCAGTTCTCCCAGCACCATTTGTTAAAGAGACTGTCTTTCTTCCATTGGATATTCTTTCCTGCTTTGTCAAAGATTAGTTGGCCATACTTTTGTGGGTCCAACTCTGAAGTCCCTATCCTATTCCATTGGTCTGTATGCCTGTTTTTGTGCCAATACCATGCTGTCTTGATGATTACAGCTTTGCAATAGAGGCTAAAGTCTGGAATTGTGATGCCTCCCACTTTGGTCTTCTTCTTCAATATTACTTTGGCTATTCGGGGTCTTTTGTGGTTCCATACAAATTTTAGGATTGCTTGTTCTAGCATCGAGAAGAATGCTGGTGAAATTTTGATTGGGATTGCATTGAATGTGTAGATAGCTTTGGGTAGTATTGACATTTTAACAATATTTATTCTTCCAATCCATGAGCATGGAATGTTTTTCCATTTCTTTGTATCTTCTTCAATTTCCTTCATAAGCTTTCTATAGTTTTCAGTATACAGATCTTTTACATCTTTGGTTAGGTTTATTCCGAGGTATTTTATGCTTCTTGGTGCAATTCTTGGTGAATGGGATCAGTTTCTCTATTTGTCTTTCTGTTGCTTCATTATTAGTGTATAATAATGTAACTGATTTCTGTACATTGATTTTGTGTCCTGCAACTTTGTTGAATTCATGTATTAGTTCTAGCAGACTTGGTGGAGTCTGTCAGGTTTTCCATGTATAGTATCATGTCATCTGCAAAAAGTGAAAGCTTGACTTCATCTTTGCCAATTTTGATGCCTTTGATTTCCTTTTGTTGTCTGATTGCTGCTGCTAGAATTTCCAACACTATGTTAAACGATAGCAGTGAGAGTGGACAACCCTGTCGTGTTCCTGATCTCAGGGGGAAAAATCTCAGTTTTTCCCCATTGAGGATGATATTAGCTCTGGGCTTTTCATAAATGGCTTTTATGATGTTGCAGTATGTTTCTTCTATTCCGACTTCTCGAAGGTTTTTATTAAGCAAGAATGCTGAATTTTGTCAAATGCTTTTTCTGTATTGATTGACAGGATCATATGGTTCTTTTCTTTTCTTTTACTAATGTGATATGTCACATTAATTTATTTGTGAATGTTGAACCAGCCCTGCAACCCAGGAATGAATCCCATTTGATCATGGTGAATAATTCTTTTTATATGCTGTTGAATTTGATTTGCTAGTATCTTATTGAGAATTTTTGCATCCATATTCATCAGGGATATTGGCCTATAGTTCTCTTTTTTTGCTGGGTCTCTGTCTGATTTAGGAATCAAAGTAATGCTGGCTTCATAGAATGAGTCTGGAAGTATTCTTTCCCTTTCTATATTTTGGAACAGCTTGAGAAGGATAGATATTATCTCTGCTTTAAATATCTGGTAGAATTCCCCAGGGAAGCCATCTGGTCCTGGACTTTTATTTATTGGGAGATTTTTGATAATGATTCAATTTCTTCACTGGTTATGGGTCTGTTCACATTTTTTATTTCTTCCTGTTTGAGTTTTGGAAGTGTGTGGGTGCTTAGCAATTTTTCCATTTCTTCCAGGTTGTCCAGATTGTTGGCATATAATTTTTGACAGTATTCCCTGATAATTGCTTGTATTTATGAGGGATTGGTTGTAATAATTCCATTTTCATTCTGTAATTTATCTATTTGGGTCATCTCACTTTTTTTTTTTTTTTATTTTGAGAAGCCTGGCTAGAGGTGTATCAATTTTATTTATTTTTTCAAAAAAACAAAGCTTGGTTTCATTGATCGGCTCTTCTTTGATCGGTTCATTGATCAGTTCTTTTTTGTTGTTGTTGTTTTGTTTTGTTTTGTTTTGTTTATTAGATTCTATATTGTTTATTTCTGCCCTGATCTTTATTATTTCTCTACTTCTGCTGGGTTTGGGGTGTCTTTGCTGTTCTGCTTCTATTTCCTTTAGGTGTGCTGTTAGATTTTGTATTTGGGGTTTTTCTTGTTTCTGGAGATAGGCCTGGATTGCAATGTATTTTCCTCTCAGGACTGCCTTCACTGCATCGCAAAATGTTTGGATTGTTGTGTTTTCAATTCCCTTTGTTTCTATATATTTTTAAATTTCTTCTCTAATTGCCTGGTTGACCCATTCATTCTTTAGTATGGTGTTCTTTAACTTCCATGCTTTTGGAAGTTTTCCAGAAGTTTCATAGCATTGTGGACTGAAAGTGTGCATGGTATGATCTCAGTTATTTTATATTTATGAAGAGCTGTTTTGTGACACATTATATGATCTATCTTGGAGAATGTTCTATATGCACTCGAGAAGAAAGTATATTCTGTTGCTTTGGGATGCAGAGTTCTAAATATATCTGTCAAGTCCATCTCATCCAATGTATCATTCAGGGCCCTTGTTTCCTTATTGATCCTGTGTCTAGTTGTAAGTGGAGTATTAAAGTCCCCTGCAATTACCACATGCTTACCAATAAGGTTCCTTATGTTTGTGATTAATCGTTTTATGTATTTGGGGGCTCCCGTATTTGGCACATAGATATTTATAATTGTTAGCTCTTCCTGATGGATAGACCCTGTAATTATTGTGTAATGCACTTCTTCATTTCTTGTTACAGCTTTCAATTTAAAGTCTATTTTGTCTGATATAAGTATGGCTACTCCAGCTTTCTTTTGACTTCTAGTAGTATGATAGATAGTTCTCTATCCCCTCATTTTAAATCTGAAGGTGTTCTCAGGTCTAAAATGAGTCTCTTGTAGACAGCAAATAGATGGGTCTTGTTTTTAATCCATTCTGATACCCTATGTCTTTGGTTGGAGCATTTAGTCCATTTACATTCAGTGTTATTATAGAAAGGTATGGGTTTAGAGTCATTGTGATGTCTGTAGGCTTCATGTGTGTAGTGATATCTCTGGTACTTTGTGGTCCTTGCAACATTTCACTCACAGAGTCCCCCTTAGGATCTCTTGTAGGGCTGGTTTAGTGGTGATGAATTCCTTCAGTTTTTGTTTGTTTCGGAAGACCCTTAGCTCTCCTTCTATTCTGAATGACAGACTTTCTGGGTAAAGGATTCTTGGCTACATATTTTTTCTGTTCATCACATTGAAGATTTTCTGCAATTCCTTTCTGGCCTGCCAAGTGTCAGTAGATAGGTCTGCCACTAGTCTTATCGGTCTCTCTTTGTATGTTAGGGTCTGTTTATCCCTAGGTGCTTTTAGAATTCTCACTAATCCTTGTATTTTGCCAGTTTCACTATGATATGTCATGCAGAAGATTGATTCAAGTTACGTCTGAAGGGAGGTCTCTGTGCCTCTAGTATTTCCAAGCCTGTTTCCTTTCCCAGATCAGGGAAGTTCTCAGCTATGATTTGTTCAAGTACACCTTCAGCCCCTTTCTCTCTCTCTTCTTCTTCTGGAATTCCTATGATACAGATATTGTTCCATTTGATTGCATCACTTAATTCTCTAATTCTCCCCTCATACTCCTGAATTTTTTTATCTCTCTTTTTCTCAGCTTCCTCTTTTTCCATAATTTGATCTTCTAATTCACCTAGTCTCTCCTCTGCCTCTTCAGTCCGAGCTGTGGTTGCCTCCATTTTATTTTGCACCTCATTTATAGCATTTTTTAACTCCTCATGACTATTTCTTAGTCCCTTGATCTCTGTAACAATAGATTCTCTGCTGTCCTCAATATTTTTTTCAAGTCCAGCGATTAATTTTATGACTATTATTCTAAATTCTTGTTCCTTTATATTACTTATATCGGTTTTGATCAATTTATTAGATGTCACTACTTCCTGGAGTTTCTTTTGAGGTAAAGTCTTCTGTTTCATCATTTTGGGTAGTCCCTGGGGTCGCTCCAAACTGCAGGGCACCTCCCCTGTACTGTCCAGAGTAACTTGTGTTGGTGGGTGGGGCCACAGTCAGACTGGTGTGTACCTTCTTTTCCCCTCTCCCAGGGGCAGGACTCACTGTGGAGTGGTGAAGTCCCTGTCTAGGGTGTGTGCCCTGGCACACTGCCAGGATCATGGTGCTGCTTCGAAGGGATCTGGCCAAGGGCATATTAGCCAGGATGGATCCACAAGGTGCACAGGGGCGGGAGGGGCAGGCTTAGCTCACTTTGCTGTGGGTGGTCCCCTGCAGGAGGGGCCCTGCAGCGCCAGGAGGGAGGCAGACCCGTCTGAGGGATGGATCCACAAAAGCACAGTGTTGGGTGTTGTGCGGTGCAAGAAAGTTTGGTGATGGGAACTGGTTACCTTTGGAATTTTGGCTGGGGGATGGGAAAGGGAGATGGTGCTTGCCAGTGCCTTTGTTCCTCTGTTGAGCTGAGTTCTGACTCCCGGGGCTCAACAACTCTTCCTCTTAGTGTCCTTTCACCCTCTCCACTCTCCAAGAGAAGAGATGTTGACTTTTAACATTCCAGATGTTAAGTCCAGCTGGCTGTCAGAACTCATGGAGTCTGGCCCCTCCATTTTTCCAAGCCAGACTTGGGGGCTCTGCCTTGCCAGGTGGGCTGCCCCTCCACAGCCCCAGCTCCCTCCCCCCCAGTCCATGTAGCACACACAGCCTCTCTGCCCTTCTTATCCTCTTCTGTGGGCCTCTTGTATATGCTTTGCTCCAGTGAGTCCATTCTGCTAGTCTTCTGCAGTTTTCTGAGTTATTTAGGCAGATGTGGGGGGAATCTAAGTGATCAGCAGGACCTGGTGAGCCCAGTGTCCTCCTGTGTCGTCATTTTCAAGACCAAGCTGCTGTAGGTCCATTCTTATGCATGTCACTGTCCAGTTTTACTAGCACCATTTGCTGAAGAGACTTTTTTCCATTGGATATTTTTTCCTGCTTTGTAAAAGATTAGTTGGGACTACATTAACTGGTATGTTAACCAACTGGAATTTAATTAAAAATTTTTAAAAAAAGAAAGTGGAGATTTTACACAGGAATAAGCAATGTACATTCACCTGTGAGAATGTCTGTATCTTTTAAGTATCTTAAGTACTGAAATAGAGAATATCAAACACTTGCACTTAAAGGTCAGGGTGGGGAGGGGACATAGCATAGCAGATAGAACTCCACATATAAGTACCATGAAACTTAGCCTCAAGAGTAAGTGCATTTGGGAGCACCTGGGTGGGTCAGGCAGTTAAGCATTGGACTTTTGATATCAGCTCAGAGCATGATCTTGTATTTGTGGGATTGAGCCTTGCATTGGGCTTCTGCTGAACATGAGGCCTGCTTGGGATTCTCTCTCTCTCTCTCTCTCTGCCCCTCCTCCCTCCCTTGAGATAATTGATTCTCTCAAAATAAATAAATAAATAAATATTTTTTAAAAAATTGGGTGCTGGGTGCTTGGGTGGTTCAGTTGGTTAAGCATCCAACTTTGGCTCAGGTCATGAATTTGCAGTTCTCAAGTTGAGCCCTTCATCGAGCTCTGTGCTGACAGCTCAGAGCCTAGAGCCTGCTTTGGATTCTGTGTCTCCCTCTCTCTGATCCTCCCCCACTCATGCTCTCTCTCTTAGAAATAGAGAAACATTAAAAAAATTAAAATAAATAAATAAAATAAATAAATAAAATAAATTAAAAAAGTGGGTGCATTTGTTTCCCGGGGCTATTGTGTAAGTAACCACACCCTAGGTTACTTAGAACAACAGAAATCAATTCTCTCACAGTTCAGGAAGCCAAAAGTCTGACATTGAGATGTAAGCAAGGTTGGTTCCTTCTGGAGGCTCTGAGGAAAACCCATCCCATGCCTGTCTCCTATCTTCCCGTGGTTGCTAGCAATCCTTGGCTTTCCCTGACTTATAGATGCATCACTCCAAACTCTGTCTTCTTCTTCATCTTCACACAGCTTTCTTCTCTGTGGACTCTTATATGTTTCCCTCCTTTAACTTATAAAGATACCCGTCATTTAATTTGGGGTCCACTCTAAATTCAGGGTAATTTCATTTCAAGATCCTTAACTAATTACATCTGCAAAGACCCTACTCCAAATAAGGTTACATTCTGAGGTTCCAGGATGATGTGAATTTGGGGATGGGGGGGCACTCTTTAATCCACGACAGTGAAATTAAAGTTCAGCATCAAATGCTGGGAAAGTTAAAGGCTTGTTAATAGGGGAAACACCAGTATATGAGAGGAAAATTCAAAATAATTATTTAATTGGGATGTAAATACTTATGCATTCATATTTTACATTGTTCATTTTCTGGTCATTCTTATACTACTAATTTTAAGTACATTATAGGCATTATGTCCTTTGTAGTCTTTCAGCCTAAAGACATCATTGTAAAAGGATCAGGGATCTTGCGAGGATAAAATGTGCATGAATTCAAGATAAAAGGATAAATACAAGGGTAAAATTCATGTGAAAAAATGCACTTTGTTGGGTTAAAATGGGAATTCATCTTTTATTAGGTGTCTCATTAAAAACAGTGGGTGTGGAATTATTGAAGATTGTTATATGCTAGTACAAAAGCTCCCAGATCCTATGTGCCAATTTTGTAGTACCATGCTCAGCTCTTCCACTTTTCTCTTTCAGACTGTGCATCTCCGTATTTGCAGTCATGGCCTGTGGTGGAACCACTCATAGATTCCATGAGGGATTCACTGATAGGGATGGAAAATGTTCTCCCTGAGGCTGATCTCATGGAACTGTAAAGCAGTGTCCTGTTGTGGGAGTCTGCTGAGAAGTCACTATGAGCACACCTGGATGGGGGCTGTGTCTGGCAGATGGAGCAGATAGACATTCACACTGGCCCTCTTTCCTTCTGGGCTGTGGTTTACTTTTGGGAGAAGTACACTTAAGCCAACCTAACTTTGATATAGTTATAACTCAGCTTCTGGATCCTCATGTGTTAGTCTCAATCATACTTTTTAAAAAAAAATTTTTTTTTCAACGTTTATTTATTTTTGGGATAGAGAGAGACAGAGCATGAACGGGGGAGGGGCAGAGAGAGAGGGAGACACAGAATCGGAAACAGGCTCCAGGCTCTGAGCCATCAGCCCAGAGCCTGACGCGGGGCTCGAACTCACGGACCGCGAGATCGTGACCTGGCTGAAGTCGGACGCTTAACCGACTGCGCCACCCAGGCGCCCCTCAATCATACTTTTAAAATTTAAATCACCTTTTTAAATTGGTTATGGTGATATAGACCCACAGCTAATATTCACTGGTAACTTTTTCGGGTCGGTAAAACAGAGACAGATAGAAACTAATGAGAAGTTAAAACCTTAGAAAGGATGTCTGAACTAAGGTAAACCAGATGTGGAGATGTGGAGTGAGGGCTAGATAATAAAAATATTTTAGGAAGTTAAATATACAGACCTCAATTCTATATAAATTGAGTCCCAAGAATAAACCCTGGAATCTCATAATTCCCCAAGCTTGACATGTAAACTAAATTGTAATATATGAGAATTGTAATATGAATCATCAGCTTTGTCAAAGAGAAACACCTCCAAAGCTTTAAGACAGAAATATATTTTCTAAGAATAATGTATAAAACATAGTATCAAAATGGCACCAGTCCTTCTTAAATTATGGATAGTTTTTTAAATGAACATTTGAACATTACTATTTTTTATTATGAATTTATATAGCAACTTTACTATCAGAAATTCAAATATGAATGGAATGAATAAAAATCATATATTTAAGTCATATACTTAAATTTTCTTTCAAATTGAGTTCATAAGGGAAATCACATACTTTGGACTTAAAAAGGCATCCAAACATCTTACTAGATACCTTATTTTTTCAGGTAATGAATCTGAAATCCAGTAAAGAGTCCTTGGAGAATATACAAGTTGTATTAGCACCTAGAGATATTATACCTAATTGGCTACCAGAAACAATGGAGCTCCCTTTGGTTCAACCATGAACTAACCAAGATTCATGTCTTCAACTCCAATTCAATCATTACCCAACATGACTCTTAAGGGTCAGAGTCAAACAATGGATTTCATTAATTTTCAAGTCATCATAACTTTATAAATAAAAATGAATTCAAAGTTACCCAGAATGCCTCCAAATTAAGTCTTTAAGTTCTACTAGAAGAATTAATAAAATTACTATATTAATACAATTTAAATAAAGATACCTTTTTATTTATGAATATCCCATTTTTACCATTGTACAGTGGCTCTCACTTTTGGGGATATGCTGTAATAAGTTGGAAAACTAGATTTCTAGGGCCCACCACAGACATTCTGCTATCATTAGTTTGGTGGTGGGTGCTGGGCACCACTATTGTATGTGAAGTGCCCCAGCTGGATCACGTGAGCAGCCAGAGTTGGGAAACACTGGTCTAACAATTCTCCTTTTCCTTCTGAAGCACAGCAATTAGGTTCAGTGCAAAATCAAATTCATAAAGTGGAAAGAACTGGGGGGCATGAACTATCTATGTTTAGATATGTTACCAACATAGGCATTTACTTTACTTCACCTGCATTTAAACTACTAAACACACACACACACACACACACACACACACACAAGCACAATGCAGGCACAGACACCCCACCACTGCCAAAAACAGCAGGTTTCCACCAATGTTACTCTCCCAAGGATCACAAACCCTTTCTCTGGGCCTTGACTCTGTTTCTTCAACCCCCAAACAAATCTTGATATTGTATTTTCTATCCTCAGAGCACCTTTCCCATATTCCCATTTTAGAAAAGAGAACTCCTATATTTCTAGTGACTTAATCCAGAAACTTCAGAAATCAGTGCTGGGAGGAGTTTCAGACTTTGAGATTTGGTGTGGGCAGGACTGGTCTTCTGCTGCCCGCAGCATGTGAACTTTCAGGACAGGCTATCACTGAGTCAGGAGCCTCCAGAACATTTCATGTTATTGCCACACAAGGAGCACCACACAGATGGCCTCCTATCTCATCTTCCAAGTCAGCTTCATTTTGCAGCCAATAAGCTCTCTCCAGAAGATAAATTTGATCATGTCCTTTCCACTTAATAGTCATCAATTTTTTTGTCATTAAAAGAAAATGTGTAATCTTAATCCATCATGATTTATAGCACTCCATGTCTGATTTTATCCCCAAACACATCATCCATTTCACAGCCCACATTCTGCATCACCTGCCAGCAATATTCCTCATTATCAGTATCACTGAAACCCTGAACATTCTTAAAATATTCTATTTATTATCTGGGTAATTTTGAAAAGAAATAGATTATCATAGATGATACAAATATATATTTAAGAAGAAAAGATATAGGGGTGCTTGAGTTGCTCAATCGGTTGAGCTTCCAAGTCTTGATTTCAGTTCAGGCCATGTCCTCATGGGTTTGTGGGTTCAAGCCTTGTGTTGGGCTCTGCATTGGTAGCATGGAGCCTACTTGGGATTCTCTGTCTCCCTCTCTTTCTACCTATCTTCCCCTTTCTCTCTGAAAAATAAATAAACTTTTTTTTAAAAAAGAAAAAAAAGTAAAAAAAAAACACATACAGTACACATGCCTTCAGTAGACTTAGTTGTGAAAAAAGAAGGAAAACTGATTTGATAGAAACATATCAGTGGTTGGAATACATTTCTACATCACAACAATTTACATAAAGGTACAAACCCAAAAATAGAACAATGTCTTGGAAGAGCTGGGATATAAGGTTTCTACTACATTAATTTTGAATTATATCTAATCTTTTGTAAAAACAAAGAAAATTAAACCTTGAAGGCTGGAGAGAATTTGAAGAAACATTTCTTCCTGAATACTGTGACGGAATGCACGTGGACTATGTAATAAAAATATTTGCCATTGTTACACATCTTCACTTACCTCCAAAGGGGTAAGTGGAAAGGATGGAATATTTCTCTAGAGTTCCAGGAATGTTTGTTTGAAACATTAATTAGAACAGTGATAGGTAATTCACATGGGAACAATAAAAGTAATCACTGAATAGTGTTACCAAGCAACAAAGAAAGATGGGAGGTCCTTCATGGAGTTTCTGGGAGCTATAGACCCAGATGTAACTCAGTGAGGATGCTTGGAGTATGAATAATGAGGTGTGGAGCAAAATTCTATTATTAAAGTTAATCAGACATCAGCCCCCAAAGAGTCTATATGAAATCCTTGAAAGAGGAGGAAGAGAGAGAGAGGAAATAGCCTGTCTACATCTATTGAAAACATCTAATGTATCCTAGGTACTGGGGGCAAAATCAAATGAAAACAAAATAAAAACAAATAGGAAAACCTCTGCTTCAAGGATCCTCAATCTAATGTAAACAAAAATATTACACAATGGACAAGTTTTGCAAAAATTGTATGCAAAAGGTCCTTTTCTGAACAGAAAAAAGCAGTTTATATGCACTATCTGTTCCTTGCTTTTTGCGTTTAATATATTCTGAAGGTCATTCCAAAGCTGCATCAATTTTCTTTTTATTTTACATCATAGTTTATTTAGGCAGTTTGTTACAATAGTTTAGTCAATTCTATTATTGGATATTTGGGCTATTTTTTATGTTAATGCTATAATGAATAACCATGGAAATATGTTGTTTTGTATTTGTTGATGTGAATCTTGAAGTGACAGTCCCAAAGTGCAGTAGGTGGATAGAAAGGTAAATGCATCTTCAATTTTGTAAGGTTTTGCCAAATTCGCTTCCATTTAGTGTGTGATTCTCCATAACCCTGCCAATAACAGAGTCAGTTGTTAAATTTCAGATTTGTGCCAACCTGGTGGGTGAGGAATTGGTAACTCATACACTTTTGTGCATTACTTTTACTATGAGTGAGTATCTTTGCGTGTCCATGTGTTTTGTCCATGGCTTGTGCTATTTTTTGGTCTTTTCTGTTTTTAAGTTTATAATATATTAAGAAAATGAGTCTCTCTGTGTATGATATGAACTGCAAATGTTTTCTTCAAATTATTTGTCTTTTAGCTTTCCTCATGATTTTTTGTCATGCTTTTCTTTTTTTTTTTTTTAATTTTTTTTTTCCACGTTTATTTATTTTTGGGACAGAGAGAGACAGAGCATGAACGGGGGAGGGGCAGAGAGAGAGGGAGACACAGAATCGGAAACAGGCTCCAGGCTCTGAGCCATCAGCCCAGAGCCCGACGCGGGGCTCGAACTCACGGACCGCGAGATCGTGACCTGGCTGAAGTCGGACGCTTAACCGACTGCGCCACCCAGGCGCCCCTGTCATGCTTTTCTTAATGTAGTTAAATTACCAGTCTTCTTCAATTTGAGTTATATTTAAAAGGCTTTTCATTTCTAAATTATAGAGACATGCATCCATGTCTTCCTCCAGTACTTGAATACTTTTATAGTTGGATTTCTAATCCATTTGGATTTTATTTTGGTGTATAATGTTATATAAAATGTGTAGTTATTATTTTTCATATCCCTCTATCCAGTTTTAACAATACCTCCCATACTTCCATTGCTTCCATAGTTTGTTAATAAGTGTCTAAGAAACAAACTCCTCTGTTTCTCAAGTATTTTCCTCTCCCCAAGAACCTGTCCCTTCCTGTGACAGCTCCCTCTGGAACCCCACACTTTTTAGGTTCTTCTCCCACTCCCTCACTGAATCACCTTGGAGAGATTAATAGTAGAAATCTGGATACGCTGAGGGTTCAGAAGGTAGTGAGCAATGTATTATTGAAAACTGGAGGAAGGGAAATCCTTGTTATGTAATGCAGAAATATTAGCAAAATTTCAATAACGTGGAAAGCAGAACTTGTAAGTGATGAACTGAGTTGTAAAGCCAAAGATATTTCCCTGCAAAGTGTTGAATTGCCTCCTGGAGTGAAAAAACAATGATCCTCCTGAGCTTGATTTGTCCTCAACTGTGGGAGAATAGAGAGACTGTAGACTTCAGAACACACCTAAAAAACCTGCTTTCAAATAAGAAGTCTCTGGCGTTTGATTATTTGCCTTCTCCAAATCAATTATTGGGACTCACTTGCACCTGCCAATGCTGAGTTTGGCAGACAGAACCAATATCGTCAAATTTTGTCAGCACTGCTGCTCATAAAAGATGAGGGTTAGGGACTCTGGTCAGCAATCACATTACTGATACTTCCCCCAGAGCACTATTGTTTGGCAGCTTTCTGAAGAGTGATTTTTTTTAACTAAATAAAGTCAGCTTCTTACTTCTGGTTACCTCTACATTGTAAAGTTTAACTTCAGAAAGTTAACACAGGATTTTCATTTGTATTTTCTAATAGGTATTTGCCATTCCTGAACAAATTGCATCAGAGGTGGAGATGACTGAGACCCACTTCTGTAACTAAATTTTTCAGTCTCTAAAATATTTGCTCAGCAGCTTTGGGCTATCAAGCCAAGAAAACTTATTCTAAATCTAAAAAAAAATAAAGATAAATTCTTAATAATTATAGTAAGGAAGGAAGGGAGAGAGAATGGAAGAGAAAGGAAGGGAAGGAAGAGATGGATGGAAGAAAAAATTCCCAGTGCTTATGTTCCCAGTGAGAACAAATCCAATTGGAAAAATTTGTGCAAGAAGTTTAATATTTCCTGAGAGGTGATAGTTTCTGCAGAGGCAGAGTAATAAGCTGGACGCTGGTGGGAAATAACAAGAAATGTACTTGAAACTGAGAAATCAGACTTGACTGATTCAAATCTCAGCTCTGTCCCTTTCTAGCTGAAAAATTTTCCTAAGCTTTCTAAATGTTAAGTTTCTCATCTGTAAATTTGGAAAAATACCTATTTAAAAATAGCATTATTTGAGAGCCAGACTCTGCTCTGAATCCTTCATTTGCATTTCATTCATTACCCTGACAGCTAGGGTAGCACCACTACCTTCTTTTACACCAAGTTGCTTTGGCCCTTGGGCCCTTGAGCTTTCTTGCTGTCCATTTCATTGCACTGGTTCTTCATGTTGATTGTACCAGCATATGTCTCAACTCTAGACTTCAAGCTACCTTTGTTTTGTTGGTCCAAACACACAAAAATATGGGTTCCCAGGTGATTTAAGGTAGTATTTTGTTTCTTTTTATGAATCTAACATTTGTTGAAATATTTTGGTGTTTGGTGTTGAAAAGAATCATCTGGTCAACAAATATCTCTGAGGCAAATGGATATCTACATGCGAAAGATTGAAGCTGGACCCCTACACCTCACCAGGCACAAAAGTTAACTCAAAGTGTCTCATACACTTAAAAGTAATACCCAAAGTCCTAAAGCTCTTAGAAGAAAACACAGAAGTACATCTTCACAATGTTGGGGTAGCACATGATTTCGTACATATAACATCAGAAGCACAAGCAATAAAGAGAAGATTGATAATTGGCCTTCATCAAAATTTAGCGCTTTTGTGCTTTAAAGGGAGCTATCATGAAGTGAAAAGACAACCAACTGTCAAAATGGGAAAAAATTTTTCTCAAGTCATACACTTGTTCCTCCTTTACTATGTCTTTTTTCCGATTTTATTGAGATATAATTGTCATATATCACTGTATAAGTTTAAAGTACCTAGCATAATGATGTGACATATATATTGTGACATGATTACCACAGTAAATTTAGTTAACATCCATCATCTCATACAAGAAAAAAAAAACAGAGAAAATGTATTTTTCCTTGGATGAAAACTTCTAGGATTTACTCTCTTAGCAACTTTCCTGTATATCCCAGAGCAGTGTTAACTAGAGTCATCATGTTGTATGTTACATTACCAGTACTTACTTATGCAGGTTAAGTGAAATACAGGTTTGTTGGCTTTGTATCTAAAATATAAGAAATGGAGGCTCCATTGTCAGCATCTTTGTAAATGACAAAGAACACAGCAACCAAGGCTTCAAGAGAAAAATTGCTGATCAACACTGGCTCAAAGGTGCTGACAACCCTACTTTTCACTGGTAGCAGTTTGTAACCAGCTGATGTGGGGGAAGGAGAATGAACTCTCTGAAGACTTTGGATGTATTTGTTACTAGATCCATTTTCCTCTCCTCCCCCTTTAATTAGGAGTTCAATTCTGAGAAACTGGATCAGTTGTTTCAGTTTGTTACTTTGGAAAGGAAAAATAGCCTTTCCAAGCAGCAGCAGCAGCAGCAGCCATGCAGTTTATGCACAGGTGAGTGCTCCACCTGCTATTTTGTAGCAGTGCTGCAGAACTTATTTTAAAAAGGGAAGGGAGTACAGTAGATAAATGAATGCAGAAGCCAAGCCTGGGCTTCTCCAGAGCAGATTAGGCCTATTTCAGGTGCCAAGGAGTAATGTGCTTGCAATTGGTTTTGTGTTCTATCTTCTAGGCTCACATGCCAGTCGCTTCTGTTATCTCCATCACATTGGACAAAGAGCCAATTTGGAAGGCTCAATATTGATTATCCAGCAAGATACAAATGTGGGAAGAGCAAATCGGGAGAAGCTTGTTTGTGGAATTTATTTTCCTATGTTCTGTAATATGGAAACATTAAAAGGAAGGAAAACAATAATTTTAAAAGCAATTTCCCTACATAAATTAGTTAACTGATGGGAAAATACAAAGAGGGAAACATTTCTATATTAGATGCCTGGAATTTTGAGATAATCTGAATATTAAGAATTGATAAATCTATATATTGCAAAGATACTATTTGTATAATTATAGCCATTATTACCTAGTGCTACATTGTCTCAGTATCCTGTTATGGATAAGGGATTAAAGACTTAGATAATATCAAAACACAAATAAAAATAAAAATAAAAAAGTTAAGAGAATTTTCATTGACAAGTCTTTGGTTCTCTAGTATCTTCACAAGCTTGAATTGCAGAAACCTGGGTCCCAGTCCCAATATGGCTCATGGATATGCTAGTTAAACTTAACATTACCTCGGATCTATCCTCTCTAAAAAGCAGAAGTTAACCCTGCTCCTCTTGAAGATTTGCCGTGAGAAATAAAAGGAATTCAGGAAGGGAGAGATTCCTGGCATGTAGGTACACATTCCATGCAGATTATCTCCTTTCTTTTTTATAATTTCCAACACTTTCTAATTCCATGACTTTGCCATTAGACCCAGTGTCTGATAGACCAAATTCTTACTTAAAATTGTTACTAACTATAAAAGTGGCCTTCCATAACATTACTTTGATATTTCATCATCCTTGCATAAGTGACCAGGGTCTGGGGTGGGGACTTGTGTGTTTCTCCATAATTTCTCAAATCCATCTGCTCCTGTACTTCGGGTCTTGGACACCCAGCCAGCTCAGAGCAGTTCCAACTCTGCATGGCTTTAAAGTACTCATCTCAGCCCTTCTTTCTCTATGGCCTCCCATTTAGAAAAAAACAAAGCAGGATCCTGTTTTGGGTGAAACAATGTGAGATATCTAACAATAGAAGTTTGTTTGTTTTAAAGGCAAAGGATAATTTAACAATGATGAAAATTATCCCTGCACATATGCATAAGTCATTTCCATGCTTGGCAACTGAAACATAAGAGTTGTTCAGGAAAGATAAGGGGTATTTGGCAAAGCTGACTGGAAGTAGGCAGGCAGCATTGATGTAATCTTAAGGCAAATAATGTCAATAAAAAATTTACAAAGACTCAAGGAGATTCATGGTTGCCAGGGATCAGGTTGTAGGTAGTGCTTGACAAAAAAAAAGGATAGAATGGGGGTGTCTGGGTGGCTCAGTCAGTTGAGCGACTGGCTCTTGACTTTGGCTTAGGTCATGTTCTCGCGGTTTGTGAATTCGAGCCCCATGTCAGGCTCTCTCTGCTGTCAGTGTGGAGCCTGCTTGGGATTCTCTCTCCCCCCTCTCTCTGCCCCTCCCCTATCCACACACACACATGCTCTCGTACGTGCTCTCTCTCAAAATAAATAAAATGAAAAAATGGGGTGGCATGAGGGAGTTTTCTGGAAGTGATGGACCGGTTCTGTACCCTGATTACAGTGCTGGTTACATGAATCTGCACATGGGCTAAAACTCAGAACTGTGTGTCCACAAAAACATACACCTTATGTAAATTTAAACATAATCATAATTTTTAAAAAACATCAAATATTAAAAGTTGAAGGGTTCACCTACACTATTGCTAGTCTGTGGTGTCAGGCACCCCATGTTTTGCATTTTGACCAGGATGGCAGATCGCAGGCCTGGCTCGGGAAACCCAGACTGTATCAGGCTTTTTGCTTCCACACAGTGGTGGGGCCACAGCTGACTGATTTAGCCCTTCAGCACCTCAGCTTCTTTGTCCTTTTAAGTTTATTTATTTATTTTGAGACAGAGACAGCAGGGGAAGAGCAGAGAGACAGGGGAGAGGGAGAGAGAGAATCCCAAGTATGCTCTGGTGCTATCTGCACAGAGGCCAACATGGGCTCAATCTCACTAACCATGGGATCATGACCTGAGGGGTAATTAAGAGTTGGATGTTTAACCGACTGAGTCACCTAGGCGCCCCAGAGGATGTCAGCTTATTATCTCTCAGTGCAGTTGTCCTAGGCAGCACAAGGTCTTTGGGTTTTATCAGTCTTTGTTTAATGTAGGCTGTCTTTTCCAGTCTTGCTCAGGGTAAGGACTCAAAGCCTGCAGCCAAGAAAGCCAAAAGCACTTGGTGATTAATATATAAGCAGGCACTTGGTGAGACTCTATTTCAGGACTTATCTGTGAATAAGTAATCTGAATATGGAATCAATCATCACAAGCATGATTAGTAAGTTGGAAGCATGAAACGAGGGATTTCTTTTTCCCTTTCTTTTAGATATAAAAGGCTATGAAGGCTGTTTTCATTAACTGCTCAAACACTCATACTTACTAACTTCCAGTCTATCAGTTTGAACCTAAATGGCTTTTAAACATGTCCTTATAAGTGAGGCATACTGCCATTTGCTAGATGTAACCTATACTATTTGCTTCCTGGAATGATGAAAACTTTTGTGTACTGAAATTAAAATGCGACTCTCAGCTGCATATGACTGAAAAAAAATAGAAAAATTAATTTCAGAATTTGACTTATATCTGTTTTCCAAAAGCAAAACATTGAACATTAATTCTGTTCCTGTAACCAGTTGGTAACTGATATGTTTAACAATGAGGAAGGAAGCAGCAGGAGCTTTTTTATTTTTTTAGATTTAGTGAAAAATTTCAAACATGTGTGAAACCAGATTGCAGAAAACAGTGAACCACCCCATTGGGAACCCATGACACAGCTCTGACAACCATTTCCATTATGCTCTTCTTATGTCACCTCTCCATTTAGTTTTGCTGTTTCATCTTTCCCCTACTACATTTTCTGGGCAAGGACTGGTGTATTTTTTTTTACATTAAAGTTTGTTTATTTTGAGAGAGCAAGTGGGAGACAGGCAGAGAGAGAGGGAGAGAGAGAACCCCAAGCAGGATACATGCTGTCAGTGCAGAGCCCAATGCAAGGCTCAGTCCCACAAACTGTGAGATCTGAAATCAAGAGTTGGATGACTTGAGCTGAAATCAAGAGTTGGATGCACCCTAGGCTGGTGTATTTTAGGAAGAAATACCATTTCATTCCACTTGTAAATATTTTAGTAGGTGTCTTTATGGGACAATGTTTTTTCTTTGTTTAATGTAAGCACAACACCATTATCACAACTAACAATATTAATTCCTCCACATCATCTAATGTCCAATCCCTGATGGTCTCATAAAAATGACTTTTAACAATTGAATTGTTTGAGTCAGAGTGCAGATATATTTTCTACACACCTTCTGGGTCTCTTTTCCTCTAGAACATCCCCTCATCACTTTCTGTACCATGTGTTTGCTAAAGAAATTGCATTAGTTGTCCTGAGATTTTTTTTTTTTTTTTGACACTTTGGATTTGACTTATTGCTTCCTCCTGGTTTTGTTAAACAAGCTCCTCAGCCTCTAGTGTATTCTGAAACTGGTGGATAGATATACAGAGGGAGACACTTAGACTAAAGTTCAGCTTTTTGGTAAAAAATGCTTTATGAATGATAGTGCTTCCTTATTGCACTATATCAGAGGCAGGTTGTGCCAGGTTGTCCCTTGTTTTCTAATACTAAGAATAAGCAACAAGGTCAATTGGTGTTAGCTTATTTCATCCATTATAAAGTTCTCTCAACCTTTCACTTAACGGTTTTATCAGCTGTTAAAGTTGCCCGATTCCATTATTTCACTAGAAATCACAAAATGCAATTTTAAAAAATGTTATCTTTCTTCTACTTTTATTATCTGTCATTCAGTTATAAAGAATAATTTTGTTGAGGCTCCTGGGTGGCTCAGTGGGCTGGGCGTCTGACTTCAGCTCAGGTCACAGTCTCACAGTTTGTGGGTTCTAGCCCTGAATCGTGCTCTGTGCTGACAGCTCAGAACCTGAAGCCTGCTTCAGATTCTGTGTCTCCTCTCTCTTTGCCCCTCTCCCTCTCTCTCTCTCTCTCTCTCTCTCTGTCTCTCTCTCAAAAATAAACATTTAAAAATTAAAAAAAGAATAACTTTGTCTCATCAAATGTAGTCTACTCAAGAAAGACTTTGTCTCCCAGTATTTATAAATTTTCAGAAATAATGAGTGACCTTGTGCCCTAGCAATCTCAATAGTGAGCAAGTAATTTACTTATCTTAAATGTATCATTGTTAACTCATGGGGTTTATGTATTGGATATATATTTGATGTTATGTATTTGACTTATGATAGTCATTGATATTTTTATTATTTTGGGGAGATATCTTTTTTTTGCTTTGTTTTGATTTGCTTTACTTAGAAAAATCTATTATGAAAAATTCCAACAAAATTAGAGAGAGTTCTGTAAAGAACTGCATTTATTTATTGTCTGGCTTTAACAAGTATCACCTCATGGATAATGTTGTTTCACCTATGCTCCTCTCTTCCCCATTGCATATCATTTTGGTGCAAATCCCAAACATCACAAAATTTTATGTGTAAATATTCATGCCTAAAAACGATGAATGGTAATTCTTTATTATCTTCAAAATCAAATCAGTGTCCATGTACCTGATTGTCTCCTGATTTTTTTAATGCTTTCTCTTAATGACTGAAAAAATCTTATCATTTTTGATGTGTGTTTTAAGTCTCTTTTAATCAATGGAATCCCTTTCCTCTGTTCTTCTTTGCAATTTTTTATTGAAAATGAATTCATTTATCTTATAGGCTTTCCTACACTCTGAATTTGTTAGCTCTTTAAAAGTGTTTCTTCCCCATGTTTCATGGAAATAGGTTGTTAGATCTACAGACTTTATGAAATTCACATTTGACTTTCTTTTGTTTTTTGTCAAGACAACTTCATGAATAGTGGTGTACTAGCAACTTTAAAAATAATTAGGTGACTCCATAGTCTTTTCCAAATTAGGTGTGTTTGTTATGTTGGTGTTCAGTACTATTAATGCATCAGTATGAACTAATGGGTTTATACAGAGCGAATTCATTTCAGTCCCTTTTCAGTATAATCTTATTGATGTTCAAATTGTTCTAATTTTGGCCATTAAGAGAGGATATAAGTTGTTGCTAATAGTCTAATGTTCCAGACTCATCTCAGCAATTCCTGTCCCAGGCTGGAATCTGCAATTTCTCCCAGGAGCACTGGTATCCTTTACTGAGCAATGTTACTCAAAGGTCACAATTAGGATGCTGGAGAGAATTGTTACTACTGAATTGGTCTTTATTTTTAGACTTTTCAGTGGTCAGAGTTAGGAAATACATATACATTTTTCATTAGTTCATGAAATATTTTGTCCTTCAATTCAAATTCAGGCTATATGTAATTTATTTTACACACCGTTATTTTCTTTCTTTCATGCTAAAAATCCATGTTTTCAAATACTCCAAATAAATTACCCATTTGCTTCATCTCACAACATGCAGCCACTACTCTTAGAATACAAATACAATCAGCAGCAACATTATTACTGAAAACATTTTAAGTTACTTTTCAGTTTCTTTTTTTTCTTTTGTCCTTGAGAATATTCCTCACATGAATATATAGTCAAATAACTGTATTTTGAAGTCTTTGTATAGTTATGTCACCAATGAGATACAGATTAATTTATTTTCTTTTGCTTTCAGTGTATAGGCACTGCTTTGTAAATTTAACTTTATGTTTATATGAAATATTTTTTATGATTATAAATCCCAATCTGTAAGATAAAATTTAGTATAAAAAGTATGGTTTATATCCCCACTCCCTTCACTCTATACTCTTCCTTCTCCAACATGTAACCACTTAAAATATTTTTGGGTTTTCTTTCCATTGTTTTCTATATGTATTCTTGTTTCTCTTTCTTAGACAAATGGTAGCACATTATGCCATTATCCCTTTTTCTTTTCCTCCATCTGCAGGCCAAGTATGGCTCATTGCCTATCTTTATAAATAAAGTTTTATTGGAACACAACCACACCTATTCATTTACATATTGTTGATGACTACAGTAGCAGAGTTGAGCCAATGCAACAGAGAGTATATGGCACACAAAGCCAAATATATTAACTATCTGTCCATTCATAGAAAAAAAATTGTCAATATCTGTATGCTGGATAACCAATTCAGAGCAATGTGTTCTTCATTCCAAGTTACATCTGTTGATTAGTTTCCTGTGGCTGTTGTATCAAATTAGTACCCACTAGATGGCTTAACACAATAGAAAATTATTCTCTTGCAGTTATAAAGGCCAAAATTCAGAAATCAGTATCACTAAACCAAAATCAAAATATCACCTGGGCTGCACTCCCTCCAGAGACCCTGGTCGAAGAGTATGTCTCTTTCCTCTTCCAGCTGCTGCTGGCTGTCAGCGTCCTTAGCTTGTGGCCACATCACTGCACACTTCGAGGTCAGCATCTTCAAGTCTTTCTGTTCTACCTTCACATTGCCTTCTCCTCTGTGCATGTTAAATCTTCCAAGACCACCTTCTTATAAGGCTACATAAGGATAATGTCCTTCTATCAAGAAGTGCATGTTAAATCTTCTGTGCATGTTAAATCTTCCAAGACCACCTTCTTATAAGGTTACATAAGGATAATGTCCTTCTATCAAGATCCTTAATCACATCAGCAAAGATTTTTTTAACTGTATAAAATAACATTCACAGGTTCCAGGGATTAAGATGTGGATGTGGATATCTTTCTTTATTTCTTTCCTTTTTTTTCTTTTTTGAAGGGGTGATGGTTTTCACCTTCCATAAACTGGGTGGTACTCCACTATATGGATGTATCATAGTTAATTCAACCAGTTCCCTTTTGGTAAACACTTTGTTATATCTAGTCCTCAACTTCATAAATAATGTTGCAAAAGTCTTTTCATATATTTTTTCCAGCATATCTTTGGGATAGATTCCTAGAGGTGGGATTACTAAATTACCTGAAAATGTCCATGCAATTTTTCTGGATATTGGGAAAATCTGCTCCAGAAGAGGTACTAATTTTCATTCACAAGAGAATTTTGATGCTCAGATTGTCTCATCTTTGACTGGCATTGGCTCTTTTTCTGTTATCATAGAGTTCTATGGTAGTATTTATGTCCTAGACTTCTCTATCTGAATGTCCTGTGAATGCACTATTAATACCATATAGTAATGGATTCATCATATTATTTGGAGAAGATGACCTTGTCCTGATCACACTAATAATTATCAATAGAATAGAGTATCAAATAAACTTGCATGAGGAGAGGGGCATGCCTGTATAAGAAAGATCTAGCATAGAAGTCTAAATTCTATTGACCACTTTTGACAATCATCTAAAACTGCACCAGCTGGTCCCGACTCCAGGATTAAATCAGTAGGGGAAAAGCCTGGCTGTTATGTTATCGGGTATTCAATGCAAAATATATCTAGATTGCTATTCCTAACTCTGAAACTGGCTTCTGAAAACCCAAATCTTCCTAAGAGTTTAATGCAGAATTTTTAAAGTAAATATAGGTCAATGTAGTTCTGCTTTGTTTTGGCATAAATATATTTCATTTTCTAATTCAGGCTCCTTGCATGTTCATGTCTATTTCAGCACAAAGACCACTAGAACTGTTTCACCCTTGTTATATAGAGAATCCCATAAACTGTTTGTGAGCTTCTAATTAACTCATTCTGTAGAAATGAAGAAGCTCAGAGAGGTCAGGATTCTGGAAATTCTTACATTCAGTTAATAATCTCATTGAGAGGAAACGCCCTAAACTTTCAACAATGTCGAACAAGGGTTAATGGGCGAGCACAGAGCACAGATTTCCTCTCTTCAAGTAGGATCACAGTTCCTAGTCCCAGTATTCTTTAGGGAAAATGCCACTGTTGAGCTTTTCCAATGCAAAATAAAGTGTCTCTCATCAGTCTGTCACTTATCCTCTCCCAGCCTTCAGCCACTGGGCAGAAACTGACTAAAATGGTTGTGTACTTGGGTGCCTCCTGCCCAGTTTCTGGATCGTACGGTTTTTGAAATGTCATTTGTTCTTTTCAAATGAGTTAGTTTTGGCAGGAAATTTCTCCTAGGCCTCCCATTTTTAAGATGACATCTTTTCTATCATGTTCAGAATTAGTTTATTTGAATCTAGTGATGGCAGACATGCTGGCTGCCCAGTGACATAGCTGGCAGAGGTAAATCTAGAGCAGGTCATTTTTTAACAACCCCCAACATTTTATAACTTATAATTTAGTGAATAGTGGCCAGAAAGGAAATGCAGACAGTGAAAACGTTCTAATATTGAATCATATATATATATATAATCTTATCTGTAAACAATCAAACATTTTATAAATGCAAGTGCCTGACTGCATCGGTTGGTAAAAGTGTGTGTAGGGTCTTGAGTTCAAGCCCCAGGTTGGGAGAAGAGCTTATTTAAAACGGAAACAAACAAGCAAAACACTTACAAATGCATCTTAATTACATTAATATATTTTTGAACAAATGGAAAACATAATCACTGTGTAACAGTAATGAATAATATTAGACTTTAATAATAGATAATAGTAAAAATAAACAATAATAATTTTTATTTTATTTTATTTTTTTATATTTACTTTTTTATTTAACTTTATTTTTTTATTTTTTTAAAATTTACAGCCAAATTAGTTAGTATATAGTGAAGCAATGATTTCAGTAGATTCCTTAATTCCCCTTACCTATTTAGCCCCTCCCCCTCCCACAACCCCTCCAGCAGCCCTCAGTTTGTTCTCCATATTTACGAGTCTCTTCTGTTTTGTCCCCCTCCTGTTTTTATATTATTTTTATTTCCCTTCCCTTATGTTCATCTGTTTTGTCTCTTAAAGTCCTCATATGAGTGAAGTCATATGATTTTTCTCTTTCTCTGACTAATTTCACTTAGCATAATACCTTCCAGTTCCATCCACATAGTTGCAAATGGCAAGATTTCATTCTTTTTGATTGCCAAGTAATACTCCATTACATATACCACATCTTCTTTATCCATCCATCCATTGATGGACATTTGGGCTCTTTCCATACTTTGGCTATTGCTGATATTGCTGCTATAAACATGGGGGTGCATGTGTCCCTTCAAAACAGCATACCTGTATCCCATGGATAAATGCCTAGTAGTGCAATTGCTGGGTCATAGGTAGTTCTATTTTTAGTTTTTTGAGGAACCTCCATACTGTTTTCTAGACTGGCTGCACCAGCTTGCATTCTCACCAGCAGTGCAAAAGAGATCCTCTGTCTCCCCATTCTTGCCAACATCTGTTGTTGCCTGAGCTGTTGATGTTAGCCATTTTGACAGGTGTAAGGTGGTATCTCATTGTGGTTTTAATTTGTATTTCCCTGATGATGAGTGATGTGGAGCATTTTTTCATGTGTCAGTTGGCCATCTGGATGTCTTCTTTGGAGAAGTGTCTATTCATGTCTTTTTCCCATTTCTTCACTGGATTCTTCACTGTTTTTTGGGTGTTGAGTGTGATAAGTTCTTTATAGATTTTGGATACTAATCCTTTATCTAATATGTCATTTACAAATATCTTCTCCCATTCTGTCAGTTGCCTTTTGGATTTGCTGATTGTTTCCTTCACTGTGCAGAAGCTTTTTATTTTGATGCAGTTCTAATAGTTCATTTTTGCTTTTGTTTCCCTTGCCGCCAGAGATGTGTTGAGTAAGAAATTGCTGCGGCCAAGATCAAAGAGGTTTTTGCCTGCTTTCTCCTTGAGGATTTTGATGGATTCCTGTCTTACATTTAGGTCTTTCATCCATTTTGAGTTTATTTTTGTGTATGGTGTAAGAAAGTCGTCCAGGTTCATTCTTCTGCATGTCGCTGTCTAGTTTTCCCAGCACCACTTGCTGAAGAGACTGTCTTTATTCCATTGGATATTGTTTCCTGCGTTGTCAAAGATTAGCTGCCCACATATTTGTGAGTTCATTTCTGGGTTCTCTATTCTATTCCATTGATCTGAGTGTCTGTTCTTGTGACAGTACCATACTGTCTTGATGATTACAGCTTTGTAGTACAGCTTGAAGTCTGGGATTGTTATGCCTCCTGCTTTGGTTTTCTTTTTCAAGATTGCTTTGGCTATTCGGGGTCTTTTCTGGTTCGATACAAATTTTGGGATTACTGTTCTAGCTCTGTGAAGAATGCTGGTGTTACTTTGATAGGGATCGCGTTGAATATGTAGATTGCTTTGGGTAGTATCGACATTTTAACAATATTTGTTCTTCCTATCCAGGAGCATGGAATCTTTTTCCATTTTTTTGTGTCTTCTTCAATTTCTTTCATAAGCTTTCTATACTTTTCAGTGTATGGGTTTTTCACCTCTTTGGTTAGATTTATTCCTAGGTATTTTATAGTTTTTGGTGCAACTATAAATGGGATCGATTCCTTGACTTCTCTTTCTGTTGCTTCATTGTTGGTGTATCGGAATGCAACCAATTTCTGTGCATTGATTATATCCTGCAACTTTGCTGAATTCATGAATCAGTTCTAGCAGTTTTTTGGTGGAAACTTTTGAGTTTCCCATATACAGTATCATGTCATCTGTGAAGGGTGAAAGTTTGACCTCCTCCTGGCTGATTTGGATGCCTTTTATTTCTTTGTGTTGTCTGATTGCAGAGGCTAAGACCTCCAATACTATGTTGAATAACAGTGGCGAGAGTGGACATCCCTGGCTTGTTCCTGACCTTAGAGGGAAAGCTCTCAGTTTTTTCCCCATTGAGGATGATATTAGCATTGTGTCGCTCATATATGGCTTTTATCATCTTGAGGTATGATTCTTCTATCCCTACTTTCTTGAGGGTTTTTATCAAGAAAGGATGCTGTATTCTGTCAAATGCTTTTTGTGCATCTATTGAGAGGATCATATGGTTCTTGTCCTTTCTTTTATTGATGTGATGAGTCATGTTAATTGTTTTGTGGATATTGATCCAGCCCTGCATCCCAGGTATAAATCCCACTTGGTTGTGGTGAATATTTTTTTTAATGTATTGTTGGATCCAGTTGGCTAATATCTTGTTGAGGATTTTTACATCCATGTTCATCAGGGAAATTGGTCTATAGTTCCCCTTTTTAGTGGGGTCTCTGTCTGGTTTTGGAATCAGGGTAATTCTGGCTTCATAGAAAGAGTTTGGAAGTTTTCCTTCCATTTCTATTTTTTGGAACAGTTTCAAGAGAATAGGTGTTAACTCTTCCTTAAACGTTGCTAGAATTCCCCTGGAAAGCCATCTGGCCCTGGACTATTGTTTTTTGGCAGATTTTTTATTACTAATTCGATTTCCTTACTGGTCATGGGTCTGTTCAAATTTTCTATTTCTTCCTGTTTCAGTTTTGGTAGTGTATATGTTTCTAGGAATTTGTCCATTTCTTCCAGATTGCCCATTTTATTTGCATATAATTGCTTATAATATTTTCTTATTATTGTTTTTATTTCTGTTGGGTTGGTTGTGATTTCTCCTCTTTCATTCTTGATTTTACTTATTTGGGTCCTTTCCTTTTTCTTGTTGATCAAACTGGCTAGTGATTTATCAATTTTGTTAAATCTTTCAAGAAGGAGCTTCTGGTTTCATTGATCTGTTCTACTGGTTTTTGTTTGTTTGTTTCAATAGCATCAATTTCTGCTCTAATCTTTATTGTTTCCTGTCTTCTGCTGTTTTGGGGTTTTATTTGCTGTTCTTTTTCCAGCTCCTTAAGGTGTAAGGTTAGGTTGTGTATCTGAGATCTTTCTTCCTTCTTTAGGAAGGCCTGGATTGCTATATACTTTCCTCTTATGACTACCTTTGCTGTGTCCCAGAGGTTTTGGGTTGTGGTGCTATCATTTTCATTGACTTCCATATACTTTTTAGTTTCCTCTTTAACTGCTTGGTCAGCCCATTCATTCTTTAGTAGGATGTTCTTCAGTCTCCAAATATTTGTTACCTTTCCAAATGTTTTCTTGTGGTTGATTTTGAGTTTCATAGCATTGTGGTCTGAAAATATGCATGGTATGATCTCGATCTTTTTGTAATTATTTAGGACTGATTTGTGTCCCAGTATATGGCCTATTCTGGAGAACATTCCATGTGCACTGGAGAAGAATATATATTCTGTTGCTTTAGGATGAAATGTTCTGAATATATCTGTTAAGTCCATCTGGCCCAATGTGTCATTCAAAGCCATTGTTTCCTTGCTGATTTTTTGATTAGGTGATCTGTCCATTGCTGTGAGTGGGATGTTGAAGTCTCCTACTATTATGGTATTACTATCAATGAGTTTCTTGATGTTTGTGATTAATTGATTTATATATTTGGGTGTTCCACATTTGGTGCATAGATGTTTACAATTGTTAGGTCTTCTTGGTGGATAGACTCCTTGATTATGATATAATGCCCTTCTTCATCTCTTTTTTTTTTTTTTTTTTTAATTTTTTTTTCAACATTTATTTATTTTTGGGACAGAGAGAGACAGAGCATGAACGGGGGAGGGGCAGAGAGAGAGGGAGACACAGAATCGGAAACAGGCTCCAGGCTCTGAGCCATCAGCCCAGAGCCTGACGCGGGGCTCGAACTCACGGACCGCGAGATCGTGACCTGGCTGAAGTCGGACGCTCAACCGACTGCACCACCCAGGCGCCCGTCAATCATACTTTTGATACAGTATGTATCTCTTGATACAGTATTTATTTTAAAGTTTAGATTGTCTGATATAGTATGGCTACTCCTGCTTTTTTTGTTGTTGTTGTTGACCATTAGCATGATAGATGGTTCTCCATCCCCTTATTTTCAATCTGTAGGTGTCTTTCAGTCTAAGAGTTTACAAGAGTTACAAGAGTTTACTCTTGTAAACAGTATATAGATGGGTCTTGTTTTCTCATCCATTCTCTTACCCTATGTCTTTTGATTGGAGCATTGAGTCCTTTGACATTTAGAGTGAGTACTGAAAGATATGAATTTATTGCCATTATGATGCTTGTAGAGTTGGAGTTTCTGGTTGTGTTCTCTTGTCCTTTCTAATCTTTTGTTGCTTTTGGTATATATATTCATCTTTTCTCCTCTCAGAGAGTCCCCCTTAAAATTTCTTGCAGGGCTGGTTTAGTGGTTACAAACTCCTTTAATATTTGTTTTTCTGGGAAACTTTTGATCTCTCCTTCTATTTTGAATGACAGCCTTGCTGGATAAAGAATTCTTGGCTGCATATTTTTCTGATTCAGCACATTGTATATATCCCGCCACTCCTTTCTGGCCTGCCAAATTTCTGTGGATAGGTCTGCTGCAAACCTGATATGTCTTCCCTTGTAGGTTAGGGACTTTTTTTCCCTTGCTCCTTTCATGATTCTCTCCTTGCCTCAGTATTTTGTGAATTTGACTATGATATGCCTTGTTGATGGTCGGTTTTTGTTGTATCTAATGGGGGTCCTCTGTGCTTCCTGGATTTTGATGTCTGTGTCTTTCCCCAAGTTAGGAAAGTTTTCCACTATGATTTGCTCACATAACACTTCTACCCCTATTTCTCTCTCTTCCTCCTCTGGGACCCCTATGATTCTGATGTTGTTCCTTTTTAATGAGTCATTGATTTCTCTAATTCTTAAATCGTGCTCTTTTGCCTTAATCTCCCTCTTTTTTTCTGCTTTGTTATTCTCTATAAGTTTGTCCTCTATATCACTGATTTTCTGTTCTGCCTCATCCATCCTTGCCGCCGCTGCATCCATCCATGATTGCAGCTCAGTTATAGCATTTTTATTTTTTTTTTTTATTTTTTTTTTTTTTAAATTTTTTTTCAACGTTTATTTAGTTTTGGGACAGAGAGAGACAGAGCATGAACGGGGGAGGGGCAGAGAGAGGGAGACACAGAATCGGAAACAGGCTCCAGGCTCCGAGCCATCAGCCCAGAGCCTGACGCGGGGCTCGAACTCACGGACTGCGAGATCGTGACCTGGCTGAAGTCGGACGCTCAACCGACTGCGCCACCCAGGCGCCCCACAGTTATAGCATTTTTAATGTCACCCTGGCTATTTTTTACTTCTTTTATATCTGCAGAAAGGGATTCTAATCTATTTTCAACTCCAGCTAATATTCTTATTATTGTGATTCTAAATTCTGGTTCAGACATCTTGCTTGTGTCTGGGTTGGTTCAATCCCTGGCAGTCGTTTCTTCATGCTGTTTCTTTTGTGGTGAATTCCTTCGTTTCATCATTTTGAAGGGAGAAAATAAGTTAATGAGGTAGAAAAAATGAAATTAAAAAAATTAAAATTAAAAAATATTAAAATTAAAAGTTACACACACACACACACAAAAATCGCATAGATGATGCTAGATCCTTGGTGTGTTCTTGTCTGGGTGTAGAACGTGGTTTGACAGATTAGAGAAACAAACAAACAAACAAAACAAAACAAAAAAAGGGGGAGGACAGAGAAAAAAGGAAATCGTTTGAGAATTTGAAAAAATGAATACACTAAATTAGACTAAAATACACAAAAGTAGAGAATATAGTAGAAAAAAATTATAGAAATATATTTTAATAAAAAAAGAAATATGAATTTTTAATTTTCTATATTTAAGAAAAAAGAAAAGAAAAAAGATAAAAAGAAAAAAGGAAAACACACACAAAGAAGAAATCATTTGAAAATTTGAAAAAGTGAATACACGGTAGTAGACTGAAATGAAATGATGGGAGTAAGGTAGAATTGGAAAAAATACATAAAAGCAAAAAATATAGTAATAAAAATTACATAAAATATTTTTAAAAGAAATTGAAAGTAAAAATGAAGTTTTTCTCTTTCTGCATTCAAGAAAAAGAAAAGAAATGAAAAAGAGAAAAAAAGAAATAAAAAAAGAAATTGTTTGAAAATTTGA
The DNA here is from genome assembly GCF_028749965.1 of Puma concolor. Classification (NCBI taxonomy): domain Eukaryota; kingdom Metazoa; phylum Chordata; class Mammalia; order Carnivora; family Felidae; genus Puma; species Puma concolor. The sequence goes on along the minus strand of NC_141672.1, from coordinate 123,808,885 downwards.
AAAGATGAGTACACTGAAGTAGACTAAAAGAAAGTGATGGAAGTAAAGTAGAACTTGAAAAAAAATGTGCACAAAAGTAAAAAATATAGTAATAAAAACTAAAGACAGATATTTTTAATAGAAATTGAAAATAAAATTGAGTTTTTTCTCTTTCTGTATTCAAGAAAAAGAAAAGAATTGTAAAAAAGAAAAAGGAAAAAGAGAGAGAAAAAAAACTGAATAGATGAACCTGCTAACAGATTGAAGTAGGACTGAAATGGCTTTATTTTCCCCTAGAGGTCAATCCATGTAGACCTTTATAGTCCATAAATTAAGCTGGCAGTGAGACTTGTGTTCTTGAAGAGCAAAGTTGGCCCATTTGGGTGGGGCTCAGTGTAACAGCTCCACTCTCCCCTAGATGGCGCTGCTAGCCTACTGGGGTGGATTGTTGCAGTGCTTGTTGGTGTGCATGCGCATGCGCGGGAGCAGTGAAAAATGGCGCCACTAAGCCACCCAGTCTGTTTTCCTGGATTAGCAGTCAAGCACTGGTCCTCCGTCTTCAGCTCTACCCCGCTTTTCCAGTCTCCGTGACCAGGCCCCAAGCAATACCTCTCTCCCAAGTTTTGTCTTACATGTGGCTGTTTTCTCCGGCCCCTTCCGAAGGACTGCGGCTTTGACCCGCTCTGCCCCTCTGCGGGAGGGTCTCACTAAGCAATGGCTGAATGAGCAATCGACGAATTTCAGCTGCTCTCAGAAATGCCTGTTGGACCCTGCTGCTGCCGGTGCCCTGAGACTGCGGCCAGGTGCCAGCCCATCCCCCCAAAAAATTGCAAGATAGTGTAGCCTCAGCATTTCAGAGACCATGGAAAATTTCAACACACATCTGACACCAGGCTTCACCCTCAACAACCTTGCCCCAGCACCAACAAATCTGGCAGCCTTCTGGGGTCTGCTGGGACCAGGTGGCCTCAACAGTCTCTACCGATGTCCTTCTGGTAGTGGAACCGCTTTTCCCCGTGTGGCCTGAGAACCTCCCGGACCCCACTCTGTTCCTGGGGATTCGCCTTTCCCATCAGAGCACCACCAGGTATCGAGTTGTGGAGTTGCAGCCTTTGCACTCCCCTTGTTTACAGTCTTAATGGAATTTAAACCCTCTCCTTTCTCCTTTCTCCCTTTTTAGTTTAGTCCCTGTGGCTGTTTCCAATTTTCCATTTTCTCTCTAGCTGTTTTTGGGGAGGGGTGCTTTTCCTGTATGCTCCCTGCCTCCCCAGTCTCCGTCCTCTCTCCACCTGCAAAAAGGATTCCCTACCTTTTAGGGCTTCTTGCTCCCCATGTTCAGCTCTTCGTGTCACGTACCTGCTGATTCTGTGGTTCAGGTTGTGCAGATTGTTGTGTTAATCTTCCAATCATTTTTCTAGGTGTGTAGGATGGTTTATTGTTGGTCTGGCTGTATTTCATGGATGTAAGACACACAAAAAGCTTCCATGCTGTTCCGCCATCTTGGCTCCTCCAATAATAATTTTTACTTTAAGTTTTGTTTAAGTTTCAATTAGTTAACATACATGTAATATTAGTTTCAGGTGTAGAGTATAGTGGTTCAACACTTCGACACAGTACCCAGTGCTCATCACAAGTTCCCTCATTAATCCCCACCACCTGTTTAAATCCTCCCACCCTTCTCCCTTCTGGTGAATATCAGTTTGTTCTCTATAGTTAGAGGTATGTTTCTTGATTTTCTTCTCTCTCTCTCTCTTTTTCCATTTTACTTGTTTGTTTTGTTTCTTAAACTCCACATATGAGTGATATCATATGGTATTTGTCTTTCTCTCACTGAGTTATTTCACTTAGCATAATACACTCTAGTTCCATCCATGCTGTTTTAAATGGCAAGATTACATTCTTTTTTATGGCTGAGTAATATTACATCATACACACACACACACACACGCACACACCACATCTTCTTAACCATTCATTAATTGATGGACATTTGGGCTGTTTCCATAGTTTATTTGGCTATTGTTGATAATGCTGCTATAAACATCCAGGTGCATGTATCCCTTTGAATTAGTATTTTTGTATCATTTGGGCAAATACCTTGCAGTTGCTGGATCATAGGGTAGTTCGATTTTTAACTTTCTGAGGGCCTTCCATACTGTTTTCCAGAGTGGCTGCACCAGTTTGCATTCCCACCAATGGTGTAAGAGGGTTCCTCTTTCTCCACATCCTTGCCAACACCTGTTGTTTCTTATGTTGTTGAAATTAGTCATTCTGATAAGGGTGAGGTGATATCTCTTAGTTTTGATTTGCATTTCCCTGATAGTAAGTGATGTTGAGCATCTTTCCATGTATCTGTTGGCCATCTGTATGTCTTCTTTGGAAAAATGCCTATACATGCCTTATTCCTATCTTTAATTTGATTATTCATTTTCTGGGTGATGATTTTTATAAGTTCTTTATAAATTTTGGATACTAACCCTTTATTAGATATGTCATTTGCAAATATCTTCTCCCATTCCCTAGATTGCCTTTTAGTTTTGTTAATTTGTTACCTTCACTGTGCAGAATATTTTTATTTTGATGTAGCTCCAATAGTTAATGTTGATTTTGTTTCCATTGCCTCAGGGGACCTATCTTGAAAAAAACTTGTTACGGCCCGTATCAGAGAAATTACTGCCTGTGCTTTCTTCAAGGACTTTTATGGTTTTAAGTCTCACATTTAGGTCTCTAATCTATTTTGAGTTTCTTTTTGTATGTGGTGAAAGAGAATTGTCCAGTTTCATTCTTTTGCATGTTGCTGCTCAGTTTTCCTAACACCATTTTTTGAAGAGACAGTCTTTTTCCCACTGGATATTGGATGTTCTTTCCTGCTTTTTTGAAGATGAATTGTGGTTGCATTTCTGTTTCTATTTTGTTCTATTGATCTCTGTGTCTATTTCTGTAATGGCACTATACTATTTTGATTACTATAGTTTTGTAATATCACCTGAAGTCCAGACTTATGATGCTTCCAGCTTTTATTTTCTTTTTCAGTGTTCCTGTAGCTATTCATGGTCTTTTGTGATTCCATACAAATTTTATGATTGTTTTGTCTAGCTTTGTGAAAAACGCTGTTGCTATTTTGACAGGGATTGCACTAAATGTGTGGATTGCTTTGGGTAATATAGACATTTTAACAACATCTGTACATCCAATCCATGAGCATGGAATGTCTTCCCATTTCTTTGTGTAACCTTTAATTTCTTTCATCAGTGTTTTATAGTTTTCAGAGTATAGGGATTTCAACTTTTTGGTTAGGTTTATTCTTAGGGGTCTAATATTATTTTGGGTGCAATCGTGAATGGGACTGTTTCATTAATTTTTCTTTCTGTTGCTTCATTATTGGTGCATAGAAATGCAACAGATTTCTGTACATTGGTTTTGTATACTGCAAATTTACTGCATTCATTTATCAGGTCTATCAGTTTTTTGGTGGAGTCTTTTGGGTTTTCTTTTTTTTTTAAGTTTATTTTATTTATTTTGAGATAGAGACAGGGATGGGGAAAGGAAGAGGGAGAGGGAAAGAGAGAATCCCAAGCAGTCTCTATGCTGTCATTTCAGTGCCCAATGTGGGGCTCGAACCCACAGACCCACAAGATGATGACCTGAGCCAAAATCAAGAGTCAGACACTTAAACGACTGAGCCACCCAGATGCCCCTGGGTTTTCTATATAATAAATGTCAATTTTAAATTTCTTATACAAAATCAATAAGATATTTCATACATGATCTAAAATTTGCACTTAAATGAAATTTGTTTCAAACACATAAACTTATAGTGTCATGAAGAATGATATACTTGAAGTAATTCAAATTTTATTTTTTCATCCTATATTCATTGTTTTTTTAATCTACTTTTGAATATATTGCTTTAATGCAGGAGTGTGTAGTCTATTATGGTTGGACACAAAGCAAGCTCAAATTATTCCCAATCAAACTTAATTTCAAAACAGATACATGTCACTAAGGCCACATGTGTGGGATCACAGCATCATTAGGAATTTTGCAAATTTACTTTCACATAAAATATAATGCTTATTAAAGGATAAATTATTCAAATATGATAAATTGAATATTTTATAGACATTACTATAATTCAGTGGTAACTGTAGCAAATGTTTAGACCACTAGTTTTTGGCAGGGTGCAATTTTGCTCCTCAAGGAAATTTTGCAACATCTGGACATATATTTATTGCCACAATACAATGGGGGTTCTGTGACTGAGTGGACAGATACTAGACATCCTACAATGCAGGGGACAGCTGAACCTCCCCCCACAAAAAAAGAATCATTCAGTTCAAAATACCAATGTTGAGAATCTTACAATGTTGAGAAACCCTGGTTTAGACAATATGCCACCAAAAGATGCTTTCAGAGAGGAGTATGTTACTATTAACATTGTTTAGATTTACTGCCACATGGCAATCACAGCACACTTTTAGTCAATTTTATTATTGTTTTCAAGTTACTGCCTGAAGCAGGGATGATCTCTCCTTGTGGTCTGCATCTAGCATATCATCTATAGTTGCCTATCCCAATATCCTTAGTAATAAAAGTCATCTCTGTAAAGGCACCAGGTAAAAACTACATGTTCTGGTCCTCATTGCTGTGTGGCATAGCCAATAGGTAGCTCTATGATTGAGTTGATTGAGGAAAGGTTGTATGGCGGTTTCCAAGAAAGCTCCTTAATGGCATCTGGTGAGCACCCTTTGCTCACTTCCTTCTCTATATCTCCTCTCACGATCTGCTGTGTGGAGTACACATGTGATGGCTTGAGCACAATTTGCCATTTTGGAGAACTGAAGATGATAGCTTTGCTGAGAGGGTAGTGAAGCAGTAAGCTAGAAAGAATCTGTGACGTTAATAGCTATATCACCCCGGGATTTCTGACCCCAATTAACACTCATCTGAAGGAGAAATAGACCTTTGTCTTGTTTAATCCAAAATTAATTAGGAGTACTTCTTCTTTTTAGCTGAATCCAGTCTAATCAGATATGAAATATAACTATCTCCAACTGCAGAATTGGTTCCATTGGTTTGTTGGAGTGGAAGTTTGGACCCATCAATCAATCCTCAACTTCCACTCTAGTTATGGTTCAATATCTTCCCTAGACAAAAATTGCAGTCAGATTCAGTACCAACCAGCCAATACTAATTTAAGCCAACTCCCACAGTCAGGCATTCCATGCAAATAAAGGAGTTTATCAGAATTATTCAAGTACCTGCCATAGGAATAGCATAAAATATGGTAACAGATAAAGAACATTCTAACTTACTGCTGAGGACTTACGAATTCAGCTGAACTTTTAATCTAAACTTCAAATAAATTGTAAAGTCTACCTTTTATCTTCCCCAATACTTGGATTCTTTTATTATTACTTATTTAAAACACTCTCAACTGTCTATATATGGTTAACTGATTTTCAAAAATGGTGCCAAAGGGGAAAGACCAGTCTTTCAACAAATGTTGCTGGCAAAACTGGCTAATAACAAGCAAAGAATGAGGTTGGACCTTTACCTCACACCATATTTAAAATTGATTCAACACGAATTAATGACCAAAATACAAGGGATAAACTAAAAAGCTTTTAAAATAAAAGAAGGGTAAATCTTTACGACTTTATGCCTGGCAATTAATTCTTAAATGTACATTAAAAGCACAAAGAACAAAAGAAAAAAAAATGAAAACAGAACTTCATCGAAGTAGAAAATTTTATGCATCAAAGGACATGATCAAGAAAGTAAAGAGACAACCCACAGAGAGGGAGATAGTATTGCAAACCACACACCTGATGAGGTACTTATATTTAGAACACATAAGGAATTCTTGACTCAGCAATATAAAGAAAAATAACCCCATTAAAAAGTGAGCAAAAGATCTGAATAAAAATTCTCCAATAAAGATATATAAATGACCAATACACATATAAAAAGATGTTTAATAGGATTAGTGATCATGGAAGTGCAAAGAGATATTACAATGATATGCCACTCCACACCCACTGAGATGGCTAGAATTAAAAAGTCAGATAACAAATGTTGGCTATGATGTGGAAAAATTTGAAATATTTTATACTGAGTGTAAGAATGTAAAATAGTATAGCCACTTTGAAAAACAGTTTGGAAGAGTATCATATTACTTAGCAATTCCAATCCTACATAACCAAGAGAAATGAAAAAATGTTCACATAGAAACTGGCACATGAATGTTTATAGCCTCATTATGCTTAAAAGCCCCAATGTGGAAACAATCCAAATGTCTATTAACTGATGAATGAAAAAAGAAAAATGGCATATTAATACAACAGAGTATTATTCAGGCATAGAAAGAATGATACATGGTACAAGTATGGACCTTGAAAACATTATGCTCAGTGAAAGAAACAGTCACAAAAGACTATGTATTATATGATTCCATTCTTACCAGTAGAGAAATCCATAGAGACAGAAGTAAATTAGTGGTTGCTTAGGGCTAAGGGTGGGGTTCTGTGGTGGAAATGTTTGAGAAATGATAGGTAAAAGATATGGTGTTTCTTTCTGAGGTGATAAAAATGTTCTAAAGTTGACTGTGGTTATAGTTGCACATATCTGTGAGTGCACTAAAAAGCATTGAATTCTACTTTAAATTTAATTGTATGGTATGTGAATTATTTCATAATAAAGCTGTTAAAATATGTGGATGGCAAATAAGATGATAAAAAGATGCTTACCCTCATTAGTCATTAGGGAAATGCAAATTAAAATCAGAGTGAGATACCACTGCATACCAACAAAACATCTAAAACTTGAAAGACTGACTGCTAAGTGTTGATGAAGACACAGAAGAACTGGGACTTTTAGGTACTAACTCACAAAATGAACAAGGAGTGTACTCTTGCTCTTGGGATCTTAGATTACTTTTATCCATTTTTCTTTTAAATTCCTGAATTTAATTTTCTTTAAAAACCAGTTTGGCAGTGTCTTAAAATGTTAAACATACACTTGCCAAGAGAAATTGAAGAATATAACTATGTGAAGACTTGGGCACAAATGTTTATTTTTGTTTGTTTATTTTAATTTTTAAATGTTTATTTATTTTGAGAAGAGAGAGGGAGAGAGAAAGAGCATGAACGGGAGAGAGGCAGAGAGAGAGGGAGAGAGAGAATACCAAGCAGGCTCCATGGTGTCAGTGCAGGGCCTGATGTGGGGCTCCATCTCACAAACCATGAGATCATGACCTGAGCTGAAATCAGGAGTCAGCTGCTTAACCAACTGAGCCACCCAGGCACCCCTTGGACATAAATGGTTATAGCAACTTTATTTTTAAGCCCTAAAGTGGAAACAATCCAAATATCCATTAACAGATGAATGGATAAGCAAACTATGATATATTCATACAATAAAGCACTATTCATCAATAATGAGGAATGAACTTGGTATATACCACAATGTGGATGAATCTTATAGCAGTTTTACTGAGTGAAAGAAGCCAGATCAAAAAAAAAACACTACAGATTATAATTCCATTTATGAGAGATTCTAGAAAATACAAACTAATCTCTAGTGACAGAAAGCAGTAATTTTCCAGGGACTAGGGGTGTGGGAAGGTCCAATGATATGTGGTAGGTAGGAAGATTTATAAAGGGGTGCTAAGATTTGGGGGCCCAATGAATATATTCATCCTTTTGATTGAATTAATAATCTTACAGGTATATACATGTTAAAACTTATGAAATTATGAAATTTTATGTTTTAAATAAGTACAATTAATGCTTTAGATAAGTACAATTTACTGTATGCTATTTACGCCTCAATTGTTAATTTATAAAAATAAAAACTACTGTAAGCTGATTTCCTTTTGTATATTCTCTGTCTCCTGGAATGGAATTATGAGATTCTGCTGAAAAGCAAGCTCCAAAAGTGTTTTTTTTTTTTTTTTTCTCACCTTGTTGAAGATGCTGGCCCTAACTCCAAGCGTAAGATGTCTTTTTAAAAGTCTTATCTGAATCAAGTAATTTCTACTGTTCAACTTACGTATTGTTTGAACACATACACAAAGAAGAAAATGCTTCAACAGTTGGATACTGAATTTCTATTTGTTACTACTTTTTATTAAAGTAAGTTAACTCATATTGCAACAGGGATCATTGGATAATAAAGAGCATGCTCCTATGAGTTGCAGTGTAGCATACTGGAAAAATCACATGGAAAGAAATAAGAAGACTAGATTTCTGACTAACGCTCCCACCTTTGAGAACTTGAATAAGACATTTAAACTCATTTGCCTCAGTTTCTTCTTTTGTAAAAAGGGGGATATATATTTTTGTTCTGCTTATCATTTTTGATTATTTGGAATAGCATTTCAACATGACGGACTATTGTTTTTCCTATATTATTTAATAGATAAAATCTTTAGAAGTTATGAATTATGAAGAAATAGGTACAAATACTAACTTTATAAATAGAAATTGGAGCATTTATCCTAAAACTAGAATGGTTTCAATTATTCAGTTAATATTTAAGGAATTCAGTTTGTGCCATATTCTACATTAATTTTTCCTTCTGACTAATCACATGTGCTTTGTTTCTCCTCCTCTAGAACCTTTCTTTCACTGTGCAATGTTCCTTTATGCAGTCTAACAATCATCAGCCAAAGATCTTAAAATAGAACCCAGCTTCAGCACTTTTATCGTTTTCCCTGAAGTGTCATGCAAAGAATTCACTGAATAATTGTTTCAGCACTTGGCACCATGTCACCAGTGGTTATGAATACGCAACTAAATCTTTGCAAAGCTGTAATTAAAAAAAACCCCTCAATTCTTACACAGTACATTCAGTACCACTTTATTTTACAAATGAAATAATAAAATAAAGAGAAAAATAATGCAATTATTGCAGTGATATATATATATATCACTGCAATAATTATATATATTATATTATATTATATTATATTATATAATAATTATATATATAATGATATATATATATATATATATCATGCTATGGTTTGTATAGAAGCTTGTATCTTAAAATGTACATAATTGGTGCAATATACATATCAATGACGCTTTTTACATGACATTTATCTATTTCTTAAGAGTTATTAAAATCTAGAAGGCATTCTTTTATAATTAAGAAAATTACACAAATTCTCTCTGGTTTTTGCATAATCACAATTAAAGGGAAGAAAATGTACCAAAAAGGAAGATAAGAGTTTTGAATCAAGGAAGAGCACAAATATTGAATTTACCATCAAAGCCCCTCCAGCAACAAGGCTGTTTAATGCTAGTGTGTTTAGAGAGGTCATATCTGTGTATGGTTTCAAGTCCTGCAAAGATGTGAAGATGTGCTCACCTCAACGTGTTGCTATCTTAGATGACACTTTCCACCAACATACCAACAGAGAAAGACAATGGTCTAAACCTCGTTTCTGTTTTTGCCATAATTATCATGTCAATCCATGGACCTGGTGGTATAAAAATGGATTTCAAAGGAGCTTGGTGCAAATCTTAATTCCATGTAATGAACCAGTTCCATAAATGAGGCCAGATAATTCCCAGGAGGCACTATACAATATTTTCAGAAGAAATTGGCCATCAAGATTCTGTTTTTCAGCTTTCCTTTTCTTCGCTCTTCAGACCAAATCCATCAATCACTTTCTTTGCCTGGGAAATCCAATCCAGCATTCTCAGCAGCAAGGCCCATGTGTGAGGAATTGTGGTCGCTAGAACAATATTCCCCACCTAGGATGTTCTTGTCCTAATCTCCTAAACCTATGACTATGTAGACTTTCATAAAGGGACTTTATACGTGTGATTGAGCTATAGATCTTAATATGGGGAAATAATGGTGGGGGGCCTAATTTAAGCACATGAGTTCTTAGAAGCAGAGAACTCTTTCTGGCTACTCAGAGATGAGACAGTTGAAGAAGAGTCAGAGAGATGCTGTGTTGCTGGCTTTATAGAGGAAGGAAGAGCGATGAGGCAAAAAATTAGGGGGCTCTTGGGAAGCTAGAAAGGAAAGAAATCTATTTCCATACGTTGGCTTTAACTGAGACCTCCATTGTAGCTCAGGTAGACCATTTTGTACCTCTGATCTACAGAACTATAAGACAATAAATTTGTGTAATTTCCATATTTGCAGTAACTTCTTACAGCAACAATAGAAAACAGATACAGCAGTTTTCACAGATCCATGGTGTCCATAGCAACCTAAGTGTCCATCAATAGATGAATGGATAAAGAAGAAAGGCACACACATACACACACACACACTCACACCTATACAATGTAATATATTTTTACTCAACCATAAAAAGGGATATCTTGCCATTTGTGACAACATGGATGTACCTAGAGGGTAATATGCTAGGTGAAGTAAGTCAGAGAGAGACAAATATCATTATCATTTCACTTATACGTGGAATCTAAAAACAAAACAAATGAACAAGCAAAACAGAAACAGGTTCATAGATACAGAAAACAAACTGTTGGTTACTGAGGGCAGTTGGTGGACAGCTGAAATAGGTGAAGAAGATTAAAAAGTACAAACATCCACTTCTAAAAAAAAATGGTTATGGGAATGTCACGTATAAATAGGGATTATAGTCAATAATAGTAAAATAACTTTGTATGGGGACAGATGGTAACTAAATTATTATGCAGATCATTTCATAATGTTTACAAATATCGGGGGTGCCTGGGTGGCTCAGTTGGTTAAGTGTCCAACTTCAGTTGAGGTCATGATCTCATGGTTCGTAGGTTCAAGCCCCACATTGGGCTCTGTGCTGACAGCTCAGAGCCTGGAGCCTGCTTCGGATTCTGTGTCTCCCTCTCTCTCTGTCCCTCCCCCTCTTATGCTCTATCTCTCTCTGTCTCAAAAATAAATAAAGTATTTAAAAAAATTTAAAATATCAACTTACTATGATGTACCCCCAAACTAATAGAACATTGTATATCAATTGCACTTCAATTAAAAAAAATAGAAGACTGAGGAAACAAGAAAAATACAGAGTGTCTTATAAAACTGTAAACTTATTTTCTGCATGTGCTTGAGCATATTATAACAGCAACAAATTGAATGGTTTAATTGTAAGTTTAAAAAAATACCTTTCCTTGACAAAATAGAAAGTTGGCGGTTCAATGCTAACCTTATATTTCTGTGGAAGTTGTTCTAGTGTATGCATTTTAAAAGTTTGTAACCCTTGGTATCATGTTTTAGTTTGTAAGACCCAATATTAATTTTTTAATTTTTAAAAAGATTTCCTGTCACTTTGCATACACATGTAAGTACTTCTTTTAGCTCCATCTTCACTGCTAGGAACTAGGGATTCAAGGGTGAGCCTCCATTGTCCTCAAAGGGTTTGTTCTGACAGGGACACAATAGGTCAACATGTAACCACTCATTTGTTGGAAAAGAAATGTAGTAATTCTGCTGATGAAATGTGGAAAATGCTGATGTGGCCTGGCAAAGTCAGGTGACAGGAATAATGGCAACCTGGCTCAGGAGGCCAGAGTCTGCAAGACATGGCCAGCTCTGAGTGCTTTCCTCTGATCCTTCAGTACTTTCACTACAATGAAGAGGCAATTCCACTAAGTACAGCAAATGGATAGTGGGAGGAAAATTAAGTAATTAGGAACATGGAAAATAGGACATCTGGTGAATAACATTACAGCAGTGTTCAAGATCTTTCCTTCAGTTAAGATGAAAACAACACATATGTATCTTGACCTCCTTCTTGCCCTAAGTTGTTTCAGATTGTCTAACGTCTAAGTATCTTGACAGCCATTTTTCAGGAAATGTGTTAAAAAGCTTCTTTGATTATAATACCCTCATAAATAAATAAAAAAAACTAGCACATATTTTTAAGAACAGTATCATATCAATTTGCTACCAATGACAATGTGACAAACACCTCATAATCCAGGAGATTTTTAACCGGGCAGTGATCATAGTTATAAGAGTTAGACAACACTTTACCTCTCTTTCTCTGGGTATAAAAAGAGAAACTGTGAACCAAAGTGAATAAATATAAACCTGCTTTTCAATTCAGTAAAAACCATAGTATTTTCTATTAAGATTTTAGTTTGTAATGCCCCTCCCACCTACCAGCAGGAGGATTTAAAACACACACACACACGCACACGCGTACACACACACACACACACACACACACACACACACAGTCATTTAATCTGGATACAGAGTTGCTGCATCTGAGGAAAAATCAGCAAATTTAAAGTCTGCAGTATTCCCAGAATTTGTCAGCAGGGCTGATAGAAACATCAGCTGATCAGTCACTGAGGTCCCTCCCCCATCAGCCATCTGGAGTGCGACTGGAGATCAGTAAATCAGGAGAGAAGTCTCAACAGCTGAGTAAAACACAGTCATCGATTTCCAAAAGTGGTAACAACAACTGTGAAAGAAGTTCTCGAAATTAAATTACAGTTAATGCCTGCATTACTCCAGGGATACTGCCACTGCTCCTTTTAAAAAGAATGCTATTTCTGGAAAATGGTCACTTGCATTTCTTAAATCCAAAGAAACTCTGAGGTTGTGTGATATCCGAAGAGCTCAGCTTTTATGATGCTTTCCTTAATTTGGTAGAGTTATAGAAGAAAACTTGTTTCCTCTGCTCACAACACTTCTGACACCAAATGTGTGTGTGTGTGTGTGTGTGTGTGTGTGTGTGTGTATGTACGTGCGTGTGCAGAGGCGGGGGGGCGGGGTGTCTTCCCATCTCCATTCTCCAATTCTCTGGATACCAGCTGGGTGTCTCACAACTCAATTCTGACACTAACTACCTGGAGTTGGTGCAGACCCCACAAGTTAAGAGCTCAGTTCCACCAGACCGTTCCCACTTCAGACTGCAGTCACAAATATCAGGATGTCACCTGTGTTTTGACCAACTGGCTATAAATTGGATGTCTCCACCAGCCCCTCTCCAGTTTTGAGAATTTGTTATAATTGCTTACAAAACTCCGGGGAACATTGATTTATGTTTACTGGTTTATTATAAAGAATGAATATTCAGATGAAGAGGTACACAAAAGGGGCCTGATGGATCCCTAGTGCAGGATTTTCTATCCCCATGGAGTTGGGGTGGGCCACCCTCTAGCACACAGATGTGTTCACCAACCTGAAATCTCCCCAAACTCTGTAGGTTAGGGATTTGGGGGGGGGCCTTCATCACATGGAAAAAATCAATTATTAACTCAATCTCCATCCCCTCTCCCCTCTCCAGAGGATGGTGGGGTGGGACTGAATTTTCCAAGTTCTGAATCATGGCTTGGTCTTTCTAGTGACCAGCCCTATCCTGAAGCTATCCAGGAGCTCACCTAGTAGCTCTCATCTCAGTAGAAAAGTATGCTCCTATCTCTCAAGAAATTCTAAGGGATGTAGGAGCTCTTTGCAAGGTGTTGCTATCACCACCATCCCCATAACACAGGAAATTACAAGGGTTTTAGGAGCTTTTAGGAGCTCTGTGTCAGGAACTGGGGATAGAAAACCAAATATGTATTTCTTACTTTGTCACAAAATGTGTATAGTCATTCTCCTTCAAATTGTTTTGCTTTTATAAAAGTATACTGTGATGCTAAAAATAAGGATCCTAATTTTCATATTCTTGCATATAAGAAATATTCTTTTCTTTCTAAGCTGCCTGGGGCATGCCCTGGCAGGCTATCAGGAGACGAAAGGATATACAAGAGCAAACCAGAGAAGCCTTCTTTCCAATGGCAGACTCTGGACCTCAAATTTAACTCCTGATTCTCACTCTATGACTCTGTATAATAACCCCTAATGCCTTTTTCCTCCGTCTTCACATTGAGTTTCCATAGATAGATTTATACACAGAAAATCCAAAGGAATAGTTAGACAACATTAATGGGTGCCCTGGCCAACTCACTGTAACAGAAATTCCACTAGAGGTGGATCTATAAGATCTCTCTTTCAGGGGATGATCCTATGTAATAAGTAACCTCTCTGCTCCAACCAGCCTGTGATGGGCCAAGCTTTACATGACTAGGACTTCAATCTTTCCTTGTTCAATTGGATGAGTTTGAGCTTTTATATTTCTTCAACATGGAACATAACATACCAGAAACATAAACTCATCTTGAACAGAAGCTTGAGTAAAAACTCCTGCTCATTTCCTAAATATTATTGTTCTCAAAAGTTGACTCTATAATTAATTCATTTTTTTTTTTTCAACGTTTATTTATTTTTGGGACAGAGAGAGACAGAGCATGAACGGGGGAGGGGCAGAGAGAGAGGGAGACACAGAATCGGAAACAGGCTCCAGGCTCCGAGCCATCAGCCCAGAGCCTGACGCGGGGCTCGAACTCACGGACTGTGAGATCGTGACCTGGCTGAAGTCGGACGCTTAACCGACTGCGCCACCCAGGCGCCCAAAAGTTGACTCTATAATTAAATGCTGAACTGATAGGAGGTTTTAATAAATGACAACTGTCCTTGTTTTAAAAGCCAAACAATCACTTAAGAATATGGTAAAGCAAATATTTTTGTATTGTTCTGAGAAATAGCTGTGTCAGGAAAACAAAAGCTTACTTTATGTAAAATCAGCACAATTTATTTTTCATTTCTGAAAATGTACCCAATACTGTATTTGCTTAGTTACATCTTGAGCATTGCCAAAAATCACTAATGTATCCATGTTTCATTTCACCAGTTGAGAAAGGAACATTTTCCACCTCCCTAAAATCACATTTTTCTTTAATTTTACTTGTGGTTTTACTTGAATACATCTCAATTTAAAAAAACACAACTTTGAGCAACTACTGGATGAAATGACCTTTTGTGTGGTTTAAAATGTAAAGGCTGCTGTCTCTTTAAATTACATGTAGTTTAAAGGAGTTGAAGGTCACTTATATGAATGAATTTCATCCATGATAAGCTAGTGGTGTGTTGAGGTAATAAACAACCTTCAGATCTGGTTGCCTAACAACAAAGTTTTGTCTCTCACAAATGCTCCCTATCCATCACTGGTTGGCAGGTGTTCGGTTACTCAAGCCCTCTGTTTGATAGAGCAGCCACCGTCTCAGATGTTGCTCAGTGCTGTGCACAAAGTCCTAGAGCATCTCATGTGGAAAACTAAATCTTCCATTGGCTCTCTCAATTTTTCAGGGACCAAGGAAAAACAATTATAAGAATAAATCCAAACAGTAGAAAGCTGGAAAGATTTAAAGATCCATGTGAATGACACTCACACAACAGGCAGAGTGAAATGATCAGTGTGTAGTGAAAAGTGTGGTGCTCTGGGGTCAGGACAGAAGTTCCAATGTGGGAAAATGATGGGAGTGACACAGAGTAGGTGCAATGTTCTTGGATGAGAAGACTGTTGAATAAGAGAATAACCAGAGACAAAGATACAAATTGTAGGATTAGAGGTATATGTTTTGGAGCAATTAATATTTGAGGGATATTTGAACCTTCATACAAATGAGATTTGTCGAGATACCTTAGGATGAAAGGGTACAGATAGTGAAAACAAAAGTGAAAAGATTTCTCAAGAAGAAAAATCTAAATATGATCAGTTGCAGGTACCTAACCTCTTATGGACAATGGGGCAATGGATCATGAGTCTGTCTCCCTCATTCCATTAGACAAAAACAAAAGTGTCAGAGGGCTCTGTGGACTGTTCACAGCATCCCCTCTAGTTGTGAGAATACATTCTTACTTATTAAATACATTCTTAAGGTGACTCATTCTACACATTTGGTTGATTCCATAATATTTCGCATTTACTTGTATCTCAGAGAAGTTTGCCTACAACGTAGGCTACATAAAAATAGCCTAACAGGAAATAAATGATATTACGAAATGAAAACCAGAATTTTGGCCTGTGAAGCCAGACCTCATAAAGAAGACAAATATTACAAAGGGAAATACTCTGACCTTAAAAAGAGAAAATGTTGAAAAGCACTGATGTATTCATTTACACTGAGGTAATTGATTAAAATACCCTTCCCGGGGCGCCTGGGTGGCGCAGTCGGTTAAGCGTCCGACTTCAGCCAGGTCACGATCTCACGGTCCGTGAGTTCGAGCCCCGCGTCAGGCTCTGGGCTGATGGCTCAGAGCCTGGAGCCTGTTTCCGATTCTGTGTCTCCCTCTCTCTCTGCCCCTCCCCCATTCATGCTCTGTCTCTCTCTGTCCCAAAAAATAAATAAATGTTGAAAAAAAAAATTTAAAATACCCTTCCCAACTTCATGCTGCTTAGAGAAACATTTAGGGCACAGTAAAACAATGATGTGAAACACAGCACAATGTAATACAGTTTCCTCTGGACCTTGGTGTCTGTGCTTGTCAAAACTGATTGATATAATGTGGGAGGTTAACTGGCTTTACTGATATTAATTCCATTTTTTTGTATTGTATTGTATTTTTGAATATTGGAGGTCTCCATTTATTAAGATGTATAAATTCTTTCATCATGTGTTTTATAGTCTAGTGGATATGTTTTTTATTTTACTTCATTTTTTTTAATTTACATCCAAATTATTTAGCATATAGTGCAACAATGATTTCAGGAGTAGATTCCTTAGTGCCCCTTACCCATTTAGACCATCCCTTCTCCCACAACCCCTCAAGTAACCCTCTGTTCTCCATATTTAAGAGTTTATTATGTTTTGTCCCCCTCCCTGTTTTTATATTATTTTTGCTTCCCTTACCTTGTGTTCATCTGTTCTGTGTCTTAAAGTCCTCATATGAGTGAAGTCATATGATATTTGTCTTTCTCTGACTGACTTATTTCACTTAGCATAATACCGTCTAGTTCTATCCACTGGAACTACTAGTTCCACTATTTGCAAAAGACAAAATTTCATTCTTTTTGATTGTCTATTAGTACTCTATTGTATATATATACCACATCATCTTTATCCATTCATCTGTCAATAGACATTTGGGCTCTTTCCATACTTTGGCTATTGTTGATAGTGCAACTATAAATATTGGGGTGCATGTGTCCCTTCAGAACAGCACACCTGTATCCCTTGGATAAATCCCTAGTAGTGTAATTGCTGGGTCATAGAGTAGTTCTATTTTTAATTTTTTGAGGAACCTCCATACTGTTTTCTGGACTGGCTGCACCAGCTTGCATTCCCACCGGCAGTGCAAAAGAGATCCTCTTTCTCCCCACCCTCGCCAACATCTGTTGTCGCCTGAGCTGTTGATGTTAGCCATTTTGACAGGTATAAGGTGGTATCTCATTGTGGTTTTGATTTGTATTTCCCTGATGATGAGTGATGTGGAGCATTGTTTCATATGTCGGTTGGCCATCTGGATGTCTTCTTTGGAGAAGTGTCTATTCATGTCTTTTTCCCATTTCTTCACTGGATTGTTTTTTGGGTGTTGAGTGTGAAAGTTCTTTATAGATTTTGGATACTAACCCTTTATCTCATACGTCGTTTGCAAATATCTTCTCCCGTTCTGCCGGTTGCCTTTTAGTTTTGCTGAGTTTTTCCTTCACTGTGCAGAAGCATTTTATTTTGACGCAGTCCCAATAGTTCATTTTTGCTTTTGTTTCCCTTGCCTCCAGAGATGTGTTGAGTAAGAAGTTGCTCTGGCCAAGATCAGAGAGGTTGTTGCCTCTTTCTCCTTGAGAATTTTGATGGCTTCCTGTCTTACATTTAGGTCTTTCATCCATTTTGTGTGAGTTTATTTTTGTGTATGGTGTAAGAAAGTGGTCCAGGTTCATTCTTCTGCATGTCGCAGTCCAGTTTTCCCAGCAACACTTGTTGAGGACACTGTCTCTATTCCATTGGATATTCTTTCCTGCATTGTCAAAGATTAGTTGGCCATACGTTTGTGGGTCCATTTCTGGATTCTCTATTCTGTTCCATGGATCCAAGTGTCTGTTTTTGTGCCAGTACCATACTGTCTTGATGATTACAGCTTAGTAGTATAGCTTGAAGTCTGGGATTGTAATGCCTCCTGCTTTGGTTTTCTATTTCGAGAGTGCTTTGGCTATTCGGGGTCCATTCTGGTTCATACAAATCTTAGGATTATTTGCCCTAGCTCTATGAAGAATGCTGGTGTTATTTTGATAGGGATTGCATTGAATATGTAGATTGCTTTGGGTAGTGTCGACATTTTAACTTTTGTTCTTCCTATCCTTGAGTATGGAATCTTTTTTTTTTCCTTTTTTGTGTCTTCTTCTATTTCTTTCATAATTTTTCTATAGTTTTCAGTGTATAGATTTTTAACCTCTTTGGTTAGATTTATTCCTAGGTATTTTATGGTTTTTGGTGCAACTGTAAATGGGATCGATTCCTTGATTTCTCTTTCTGTCATTGTTGGTGTATAGGGATGCAACTGATTTCTGTGCATTGATTATATCCTGCAACTTTGCTGAATTCATGAATCAGTTCTAGCAGTTTTTTGGTGGAAACTTTTGAGTTTCCCATATACAGTAGCATGTCATCTGTGAAGGGTGAAAGTTTCACCTCCTCTTGGCCAACTTATTTCTTTGTGTTGTCTGATTGCAGAGGCTAAGACTTCCAATACTATGTTGAATAACAGTGGTGAGAGTGGACATCCCTGTCTTGTTCCTGAACTTAAGGGGAAAGCTCTCAGTTTTTCCGCATTGAGCATGATATTAGCGTTGCGTTGCTCGTATATGGTTTTTATCATCTTGAGGTATGATGCTTCTATCCCTACTTTCTTGAGGGTTTTTATCAAGAAAGGATGCTGTATTTTGTCAAATGCCTTTTCTGCATCTATTGAGATGATCATATGGTTCTTGTCCCTTCTTTTATTGCTGATGAATCACATTGATTATTTTGTAGATATTGAACCAGCCCTGCATCCCAGGTATAAATCCCACTTGGTTGTGGTGAATAATTTTTTTAAATGTATTGTTGGATCCAGTTGGCTAATATCTTGTTGAGGATTTTTGCATCCGTGTTCATCAGGGAAATTGATCTATAGTTCTCCTTTTTAGTGGGGTCTCTGTCTGGTTTTGGAATCAAGGTAATGTTGGCTTCATAAAAAGAGTTTGGAAGTTATCCTTCCATTTCTATTTTTTGGAACAGTTTCAAGAGAATAGGTGTCAACTCTTTCCTAAATGTTTGGTAGCATTCCTCTGGAAAGCCATCTGGCCCTGGTCTCTTGTTTTATGGCAGATTTTTTATTACAAATTTGATTTCTTTACTGGTTATGGGTCTGTTCAAATTTTCTATTTCTTCCTGTTTCAGTTTTGATAGTGTATATGTTTCTAGGAATTTGTCCATTTCTTCTAGATTGCCCACTTTATTGGCATATAATTTCTCATAATATTCTCTTATTATTGTTTTTATTTCTGTTGTGTTGGTTGTGATCTCTCCTCTTTCATTCTTGATTTTATTTATTTGGGTCCTTTCCTTTTTCTTTTGATCAAACTGTCTAGTGGTTTATCAACTTTGTTAAATCTTTCAAGAAGGAGCTTCTGGTTTCATTGATCTGTTCTACTTTTTTTTTTTTTTTTTTTTTTTTGGTTTTGATAGCACTAATTTCTGCTCTAATCTTTGTTATTTCCTGTCTTCTGCTGGTTTTGGGTTTTATTTGCTGTTCTTTTTACAGCTCCTTAAGGTGTAAGGTTAGGTTGTGTATCTGAGATCTTTCTTCCTTCTTTAGGAAGGCCTGGATTGCTATATACTTTCCTCTAATGACTGCCTTTGCTGCATCCCAGAGGTTTTGGGTTGTGGTGTTATCACTTTCATTGACTTCCATATACTTTTTAGTTTCCTCTTTAACTTCTTGGTTAGCCCATTCATTCTTTAGTAGGATGTTCTTCAGTCTCCAAGTATTTGTTACCTTTCCAAATGTTTTCTTGTGGTTGATTTTGAGTTTCATAGCATTGTGGTCTGAAAATATGCACGGTATGATCTCGATCTTTTTGTGATTATTTAGGGCTGATTTGTATCCCAGTAAATGGCCTATTCTGGAGAGTATTCCATGCACACTGGAGAAGAATGTATATTCTGTTGCTTTAGGATGAAATGTTCTGAATATATCTGTTAAGTCCATCTGGTCCAGTGTGTCATTCAAAGCCATTGTTTCCTTGTTGATTTTTTGATTTGATGATCAGCCCATTGCTTTGAGTGGGGTGTTGAATTCTCCTACTATTATGGTATTACTATCGATGAGTTTCTTGATGTTTGTGATTAATTGATTTATATATTTGGGTGTTCCACATTTGGCGCATAGATGTTTACAGTTGTTAGTTCTTGGTGGATAGACCCCTTGATTGTGATATAATACCCTTCTTAATCTCTTGATACAGTATTTATTTTAAAGTCTAGATTGTCTGATATAAGTATGGCTACTCCTGCTTTCTTTTGTTGACCATTAGCATGATAGATGGTTCTCCATCACCGTACTTTCAATCTGAAGGTGTTTTTAGGTCTAAAGTGGGTCTCTTGTAAACAGCATATAGATGGGTCTTGTTTTCTTGTCCATTACCCTGTGTCTTTTGATTGGAGCATTGAGTCCTTTGACATTTAGAGTGAGTACTGAAAGATATGAACTTATTGCCATTATGTTGCTTGTAGAGTTGGAGTTTCTGGTGGTGTTCTCTGGTCCTTTCTAATCTTTGTTGCTTTTGGTCTTCATTTATCTGTTTTTGTTTTAGTTTTTGTTTTTGTTTTGTATCTTTTCTACCCTCAGAGAGTCCCGCTTAAAATTTCTTGCAGGGCTGGTTTAGTGGTCACAAACTCCTTTAATATTTGTTTGTCTGGGAAACTTTTTATCTCTCCTTCTATTTTGAATGACAGCTTTGTTGGATAAAGAATTCTTGGCTAAATATTATTCTGATTCAGCATATTGAATATATCCTGCTATTCCTTTATGACCAGCCAAGATTCTGTGGCTAGGTCTGCTGCAAACCTGATATGTCTTCCCTTGTAGGTTAGCGACTTTTTATCCCTTGCTGCTTTCATGATTCTCTCCTTGTCTGAGTATTTTGTGAATTTGACTATGATATACCTTGCACATGCATGGGAACGGTGAAAATGGCATCACCCAGCTACCCCATCTCTAGTATCAGAACTCTGTTCTCCCTGATCAGCAATCATGCACCCGTCCTTTGTCTTCTGCCTCCATCCACTCCCTGCTTTTACACAGTTCGTGACCAAGCCCCAGGCAGCACCTCCCTCCTGAGTTTTGTCTCCAGTGCGGCTGTTTTTCCTGACCCCTTACTTCTGAGGGACAGTGGCTTTGACCTGTTCTGCCCCTCAGCAGGAGGGTGTCACCCAGCAATGGCCAGGTGCCAGCCACACCCAGGAATGTTTTCGAGTCTTTGCTGCTGCTGATGCCCAGAGACTGTGGCCAGGTGCCAGCCCGCCCCAGAAAAATTTCCCAAGATAGTGTAGCAGCAGTGTTTCAGGGATTATGGAAAATCACAACACATATCTGGCACCAGGCTTCATCCTTAATCAACTTGTTCCAGCACCAGAAAATGTGGTTGTTCTCCCAGGTCCCATGGGGCCTTGCCTCTGGGGGACCCATACAGCTTATACAAGGTGTCCTTCCAGCAGGGGAACCGCCTCTCCCCGTGTGGCCTGAATAACTTCGGAGTCCACTCTGCTCGGGGTTTCACCCTTCCCACCATAGAACTGCCAGGTATGGAGTTGCAGAG
The DNA here is from genome assembly GCF_028749965.1 of Puma concolor. Classification (NCBI taxonomy): domain Eukaryota; kingdom Metazoa; phylum Chordata; class Mammalia; order Carnivora; family Felidae; genus Puma; species Puma concolor. The sequence goes on along the minus strand of NC_141672.1, from coordinate 123,787,251 downwards.
TTTCAGATTCTGTCCTCCCCCATTTATAGTCTTAATGGAATTTAAACCCTCTCCTTTCTCCCTTTTTAGTTCAGTCCCTGTGGCTGTTTCCAGTTTCCACTTTCTCTCCAGCTGCTTTTGGGGGGGGGTGCTTTTCCCATATTCTCCCCCCATCACTGTCCTCGCTCTGCATGCAAAAGCGGCTCACTGCCCTCCACAGCTTCTCTCTCCCCCACTTCACCTCTCCATGCCCCATACCTGCTGAATTCTTTGGCTCAGGTTGTAGAGATTGTTGTGTTAATCCTCAGGTCAATTTTCTAGGCGTGCAGGATGGTTTAGTGTTGGTCTGGCTGTATTTTATGGACGCGAGACACACAAAAAACTTGATATTAATCCCATTTTAAAAAGAGGAAAAATTACCTCTTGGGATTACCTAAAAGGATTGTTTTAATGATGCCATGTAATTTTATAAGGTCTATTCTTAATATATGGTAAGCAAAAAAAAAAAAAAAAAAAAAAAAAAAAAGTGCTTCAATTACCCAGAGGAAATAACACTCACAATAAATTCAGAACACTTCCTTTTTGGTTTACCAAGGAGGGGCAACAGACACAAGCCTTGAAAAAAATGGGTGTTAAGAACAAGTTTCATTACTGCAAGAGTCCCAAGGTAGTAGGAATGCATTCACTCATAGAGACATACCTAATGATTATGTACTATGTTTAGGCATTGTGTTGATCACAAAGTTAAAGAAATGTTAGGGGCTCCTGGGTGGCTTGGTTCGTTAAACGTCCAACTTCAGCTTAGGTCATGATCTCATGGCTTGTGAGTTCGAGCCCTACATTGGGCTTTGTGCTGACAGCTCAGAGCCTGGAGCCTGCTTCAGATTCTGTGTCTCCTCTCTCTCTGCCCTTCCCCTACTCATATTCTCTCTCTCTCTCTCTCTCTCTCTCACACACACACACACACACACACACAAATTAAATAAACATTAAAAAATTACTCAAATAAAGATGTGTTAAAGATGAGGAAGAAAATGGTTGCTCCCACATAAAGCTTAATTGGAATGCAAATAATAATTACAAGCTGGGACAAATGTAGGAATGAAACTAATAACTGATGCACTAAATGCAGAGGTGGGAACCTCCTTTTAGACAGAGAAGTCAAGGAAAATCTTTAAGCCAAGACTTTAAAGATGACTCAATATCAGCAGGTTAAGGGGCAGAGATGAGAAAGGGTGGGAGGAAAAAACACTCTAGACCAAGAGGGGTAAGCAAAAGCCTTTTCTGGAAAATAACACAAATCAGAAAGAATATAACCTAAGGAATGGGTCACATGGCTTTGGAGGATGGAGAAAGGGAACTGGGAATGCTGGGGAGACACAGAGCCAGTAGCTACACAGGAAGAGGAAGTAGGTGGGAGGGAGGAAGGGGAGAGGTTCGAGTGATCCAAACATGAACTGAGGCCAGATTTCCAAGGACAACACTGCCAGTGGTTCTGGTGCCAGGGGCCTGTGACTGGACACCTTGAGGTTAATTCTGGAAGCACCACTATAGCTGGTTGCTGCTGCAAATGGGGTGAAGGGCTTTGGCCCAGGCAACACTAACAGGAACATAGAGTAGGGGAGCAGCAGACCTCCACTCTGGCTCCACCATCCAGCACCCCCACATTGAGCCTTCAGGACCTGCTGCAAGAGAGGTGTGACTTAGGGCCCCAGGTCAGCACTGAGAGCAGTGTGGAGGGACACTTACTGACTGACACAGAGACATGGAAACAAGGACAGAAGGCATGTCTCTGTGGCTACAATGCAGATAAGACATGAGATTAGAGAAGAAGAGAAAGGAACCACGCAGGGCATCACAGCCCTAGCAGGAGTTTTGCTTTAATAAAACACAAGAGAAAATTGTTGTGGGGCTTTCAGCTGAGTAACATCAATACTAATAGTGGTTAATGTAGTAGCAGCAGCACTATTTACTGTGACTTGCAATATGCAGGCCTTATTCTAAGCGTTTTGCATTTAATTCTCCTAACAATCCTGTGGGGCAGGAAGTCTTAGTCCCATGTACACATAAGAGAACAGAGCCACAGAGAAGTTGAGTAACTTCCCCAAGGTTACACAGTTAGGAAGAAGCCCAAGAGATATTGAAGAGCTTTGTACACATGTATCTTGTGGCCAGACTATTATTTACTAAGTAAATAAATCACTCTGGCTGCTGAGTGGAAAATGCATTGAGGAAGGCAGGCAGGATAAGTAAGAACTGCTACTAAAAATAAAAAGCATAAGTGACCCTAGGCTTTGTCATAAAGAATAGTCACCATGTGGAAGTAAATGAACAAGTAAAGATTCAGCTTCTAAGAAACAGACTATCTTCTCTTATATTCAAAGTTTTCAAAGCTTGCCCAAAATTCAAGGTCATGATTAATTTGGGAAGGAGGGATAGTGACCATTCAGGGAAATATAGAATCATGCTGGCAGGACATCCAGAGTCAGAGAACAGTCCCTGCATTTGAGGATGTTTTCTTTCATATCTAGGGATAGCTATGATCATTTATTATACCTAAAGAATGTAACCCCAAGTTACTGATGTCACCCAGAGAACCATGCCATTAAAGCAGTAGATTTTGGGGGCACCTCAGTGGCTCAGTCAATTGAGTATATGACTCAACTTCAGCTCAGGTCATGATCTCATGGTTCGTGAATTAGAGCCCTGTGTCAGGCTCTGTGCTGACATCTCAGAGCCTGGAGCCTGCTTGGGATTCTCTGTTTCGTCTCTCTCTCTGCCCCTACCCCAGTCAAGCTCTATTTCTCTCTTTCCCTCTCTCAAAAATAAATAAACTTAAATAAAAGCAGTAGATTTTCTGGTATGTACTTGCCCTTTTCACCTAAGAAGCAGTCATAATGGGCACTGGTCCATGCATCCTACAGAGATAGGCTCTATTGCTACAGAAGCCTCAAGAGACACCTGATGAGCTCAGCCCAACTTGGAACAAGGGACATGGGTCAAAGAAAAAACAACTTAAGATTTGGGCCTCAAAGAAGTAACATAAGAACTGATTTCATTGGTCTAGTAATTGACCATAAGAGCATGTGCCTCCAACTGTGTGTGTGTGTGTGTGTGTGTGTGTGTGTGTGTGTGTGTGTGTGTGACATCTACTAAAGACTTGTCTTAACCATTCTGAGTGAGCCAAGGAGACTAGGGATTGGGAGCAGATTTATAAAATGTTACAAATTAGATTATCATTGAATTATTTACTATTTCTGGATTGACCTGCAAAGGAAATGAAACAAAAATGATATTTGCAAACTTGCAAGAAAAATATTTTAATCTAATTCTATAGTAAGACCCAGTGTGATCAGGAAGTTTTGATTAAATGTGATAAGCATATAAACTGGACTTGCAAGTCCTTTGCAGTTTGCTTCCTCCTAATTAAAAACATAATTCTTGAACAGTCATAGTAACATGCTTTTCTGTTAAGTCAACATATACCATATGACTTAGGGGGAGGGGGACAACTTCAATGTTTGCATTTATTAAATCACTAGAGAATGGTGCATTTAGACTTTGCTAAGTACAATAAAATATATCTGAAAAATGTAACTGAATGCTACTTTGATCACTTACCAGCAATATTTCTGATTATATGAAGTAGACTATGTTTTTAAGTAATTAATATCTGAATTTAAAAATTTGTTTGGATAAAATGAAAGGGGGAAAAGAGAATGACTTTGACAAAATAAACGTTTTGAACTCTAGGATCAGATAATATAAAGAAATGCTAGACTTGTCTTGTTATTTCTGGTACTACTTGAATTGTGGACCTGACGTTTAAGAGGGCATAGATTTTTCTGTGTTTCAGAAATAGATGCAAAGAGCTAAAAAGAGTATTTTCCCCATCCATGTAACAATAAAAAGCCTGTAAGAGTTTCAAATTGATGACTTTTTAAAAGCCTATTAGAAAGATGAAATCACAGAGTGAAGAACACAAGATTTAAAGAGAGACAGGGAGAGACAGGTCTTGGGTATTTGCTTATTTGGGATAAACACCACTAAAAACCAGTGAACATCTGGTAAGAAAAGTAAAGTAACCATTTTTAACAAATTGCTGAAGGCTGAATGTGTGAAGCCCCTATGGGTTGCAGACTTGAGTGGGTTACAACATTTTGGAGGCTCTTCCTCCAGGAATCCACCAAATGTCCATAGGGGGAATGGAGAGAGTCAAGAAAGCTCAGAGATGATACTGGCTGGGGTTGGGGAAATTGTAGCCACCTATGGGCTCCTGTGGAATCTCATTGCAGGTGGGAGAGGAACAGAATTCACTGGGATTCATCTCCCCTACAGAACAAAATACTTCCCTGTGGGGAAAGGGGAGGTAGGAAAGGCACCAAAAACACAGGAAGTGCACTTCTGGCCACCCACTGTAACTGCAGGAGGGAAGAGAGGTAAAAGACAAGCTCAAACACTTGGGAAAGGGGAGGAATATGTGTGAAGACAACGTTTCATCTGCAGATGGGGCAGGAGTACTTGGGAAGTCCACACTTCAGTGGTCAGGTTCACAGTGCTGCCCAGGGCTGAGGATCAACCAGGGAACACCAGAGGGAATTCCCTTCTTCCATCACTCACCACCAGGCTAACAAGCAGTGGAAGAAAAATCAGCAGTTAAAATATCTGACAGATCTGCGGGAGACAGATCTGTCTTTAGAGAAGCATAAAGATAAGATGTAAAGCTAAGCTAAGGAATTTGAAGTTGCAATGGTGCACTGATGGTAACCACAGCAACAACAAATTACAAACCCAGCCCAGTTCCTAAAGAGAGTAAACAAAATGCCACTCTAAAGAGCATGCTCATTTCCAAGCATAAAATATACATACCGCAGTATCTACTGTTCTATATAAAACATCAGCCTCTAACAAAAATTACAAAGCATGCATACTGTTGATGGGAATGCAAAGTGGTGCAGCTGCTATGGAAAACAATATGAAAGTTCCTCAAAAAAATTAAAAACATAACTATCATATGATCTAGCAATCCCATTTCTGGGTATTCATCCAAAAGAATTAAAATCAGAATCTCAATAATCAAAACAGCATAATACTGGCACAAAAATAGACACTTCCATAGATCAATGGAACAGAATAGAGCCCAGCAAAAAAAAAAAAAAAAAAACAAAAAAAAAAAACCTGCTTATATAGTCAATAAATCTATGGCAAAGGAGGCAAGAATGTACAATGAGGAAAAGTCTCTTCAACAAATCGTTCTGGGAAACCTGGACAGCTACATGTAAAATAATTAAATTTGACCACTTTCTTACACCATACACAAATACAACTCAACATGGATTAAAGACCTAAATGCGAGACAGGAAACCATCAAAATCCTAGAGGAGAACACAGATAGTAATTTCTCTGACATTGGCCATAGAAATAGGTTTTTAGATATGTTTCCTAAGGCAAGGGAAACAAAAGCAAAAATAAACAATTGTGACTACATCAAAATAAAAGGCTTTGCATAGCAAAAGAAACCACCAACAAAACAAAAAGGTTACCTAATAAATGGGAGAAGATAATTGCAAATGATATAGCTGATGCTCAATATTAAAAAAAAAATAGAGGGACACCTTGATGGCTCAGTCAGTTGAGTGTCTAACTTGACTCAGGTCATGATCCTACAGTTTGTGTGTTTGAGCCCTGCATCCAGCACTGTGCTGACAACTCAGTGTTTACAGACTGCTTCAGATTCTGTTTCTCCCTCTGTCTCTGTCCCTCCCCAGTTCCTGCTCTGTCTCTCCATCTCTTTCAAAAGATAAATAAACATAAAAAATATAAAACAAAAAACAAAATATAAGGAATTTACACAACTCACCACTGATAAAACAAACAGTCCAATTAAGAAATGGGCAGAGGAGGGGCACCAGTTCAGTTGAGCGTCCAACTTTAGCTCAGGTCGTGATCTCACAGTCCATGAGTTCAAGCCCCGGGTCAGGCTCTGTGCTGACAGCTCAGAGCCTGGAGCCTGCTTCAGATTCTGTGTCTCCCTCTCTCTCTGCCCCTCCCCTGCTTATGCTCTGTCTCTCTCTGTTCAAAAACAAACAAACAAACAAACAAAAGACAAACAAACAAACAAACAAAAAAGAAATGGGCAGAGGACCTGAATAGACATTTTTCCAAAGAAGACATACAGATGGCCAGCAGGCACATGGAAAGATGCTCGATATCACTAATCATCAGGGAAATACAAATCAAAATCACAATGAGATATCACCTCACACCTATCAGAAGGGCCAAAATCAAAAAGTCAAGAAATAACAATTGTTGGTGAGGATGTGGAGAAAAAGATACCCTTGCACACTGTTAGTAGGAATGTACCAAATTACATTCAGTGCAGCAACTGTGGAAAACAGTATGGAGGCTCCTCAAAAAGTTAAAAATATAAATACCATATGATCCAATGATTACACTACTTTTGTATTCCAAAGGATACAAAAATACTGATTTGAAGGAATATATGCACCTCTATGTTTACTGCAACATTACAATAGGCAATATGTGGAAGCAACCTAAATGTCCATCAATAGATTAATTGATAAGGAAAATGTGGCATATGTATGTGATGGAATGTTACATAACCATAAAATAGAATGAGATCTTGCCTTTGCAACAACATGGATGGACCTAGGGATTATTATGCTAAATGAAATAAATCAGATTGAGAAAGACAAATACCATATGATTCACTAACATGTGGAATCCAAAAAAAATGAATATGTGCATATTCATTGAATAAATGGTTGAATGAACAAACAAACAAAATAAATAAAAGGCAGAATCAGACTTACAAATACAGAGAACAAATTAATGGTTGCTAGAGGGTAGACAGAGGGGGGCATGGACAAAATGGGTAAAGAGGAGTGAGAGATATAGGCTTCCAGGCATGTAATAAATAAATTATTGTCATAAAAGGCACAGCATAAGAAATACAGACAATGCTATTGTAGTAGCATTGTATCGCAACAGATGGTAGCATAGCATATTATAAACTTGTTGAATCATTATGTTGTACACCTGAAACTAATGTAACATTGTGTGTCAACTATACTCAAATAAAAAGAAAAAAGAAAAAGAAAGAAATTAGGATCTCAAAGAGATATTAGCACACATGTGTTAATTGCAGCACTATTTACAATGACCAAGATATGGACACAACTCTTGTCTCCATAAGTAGATAAATGGATAAGGAAAGAAGAAAATGTGGTATATACATAAAATGGAATATTATTCAGACTTAAAAAAGGTAATTCTGCCATATGCAACAATATGAATGAACTTTGAGGGAGGACATTATGGTAAGTGAAAAAAGTCAATCACAAAAAACTATGATTCCATTTATATGTGGGTCTGAGAGAATCAAATTCGTAGAAACAAAGTGTGGAACAGCTCTCGCCAGGGACTGAGGGGAAATGAAGACTTACAAATCAACAGCGTTAAGTTTCCATCAAGCAAGATGAATAAGCTTTAGAGATCTGCTGTATAACATTGTATCTATAGTCAACATTTGCATATTATACACTTAAAAATTTGGTAAGAGGACAGGTGTCATGTTAAGTGCTCTGTTTTAAATGAAATAAAATAAAATAATAAAGTATAACTGAAGGAAAGAGCCATTTAGACAAAATCTAAGATGGAAAAAGCTAAAGGAAAAAAATCTTACTACAGATTTTTTGTCATTTCTTAAATTCTTAAATTTGTTAATTCTTAAATTATGGGTGTATTTATATGTAAAAATGGAAGTCTTTTGGATAGTATCTTGAATATAATAAGACTATTTTAGTAAAACAAATGTTCTTTATTCCTCACTTTGCATAAAAATATATAATCATTCTATGTAATGCAAATATATATATTTCATTCAGAATTTTAATTCTTAATGTATATAACATTCCTGAAACTTTTTTTTTAATTTTTTTTTCAACGTTTTTTATTTATTTTTGGGACAGAGAGAGACAGAGCATGAACGGGGGAGGGGCAGAGAGAGAGGGAGACACAGAATCGGAAACAGGCTCCAGGCTCTGAGCCATCAGCCCAGAGCCCGACGCGGGGCTCGAACTCACGGACCGCGAGATCGTGACCTGGCTGAAGTCGGACGCTTAACCGACTGCGCCACCCAGGCGCCCCCATTCCTGAAACTTTATTAAAGGATATATGTCATTATTATAGCAAAAAAGGAGCTTATCTATACACATAGTAGATTTTTGTTTAAATTTTTGTTTAAATTGTAAAAAAAAAAAATAGTTTAAACTAGTTCTAACTTGAAACCTTTTCCCTGACTTTGCACTTCATTTATTTTATACTCACACTAAAGTAGCAGATTCAGAGAAATTTTTTTTAGTGATAATAGCTCTAATAAAAGAATGGGTCTTAATTTAAATGGTGACATTTAAACTATATTATAAGTTGTATGATACAGACACAGTTTTTAAAATTATTTTTAAAGTTTATTTATTTTGAGAGATACAGAGACAGTGTAGTAGGGGAGGGGCAAAGAGAGAGGGAGAGAGAGAATCCTAATCAGGCTCCACACCATCAGCACAGAGCCTGATGCAGGGCTCAAACTCATGAAATCGGGGAGATCATGATCTGAGTGGAAATCGAGAGTTGGATACTTAACTGACTGAGCCACCCAGACACACAATTTTTAATTTCAATTACATAGTTGCTCTTTCCTTCATACAAACAGTAATATGGTTGAGGCAGGAGTTTTGTTAAGGGTGAACCTGTTGGTAGTTTATTTCCCAACATATGTCCACACAATGTTTAGTGCCATTGAATTTAAAGGCCTGATTGGCACAAGGCACTACTGTGGTAGGTGGAGGATTTTAAGTACAGGTCTCCCCAGAGCCTTTCAGTGGGCAGTTTAACTCTTTAAAGGGAACAAAACCTCTCAATTTCTCAAGCATATTTCTTTACAGAACTTTTTACAAGGACATTGTGTGTGACTAACATTCTACAGAACAAATTAAGCACCATACTAAGGCACAGGTATCCTAGGGCAGATGACCAGGAACCTTACATGAGGGGATGACCAGGCAACAACACACCTCAATTCAGCTAAGGCTGAGGGCTTCAGGAGTGCATGCCAAGTGATTATAAGCCTCTGTACCTGATGAAGGGGATTAACTGAAAGCCAGTGTCTAGACAAGTAGGGAATCCATAGTGAACACTGAGCAGACATGCCAAGTTGATACTCAGATCTGGAGAGATCACAAACATAACAGGGACCAAAATAGGGACATTTTATCTTCTTTGCTAAAAACTAACTCCCAAAACACTAATTTACAAGCATGATAGGTGAACCTCAGTCCCTCCTGGCTCTAACACCCAACTTCAGCTCCCTAATCCCTATGGCTTAGAGCTCATAAGACAGGGAGTGAGCAAAGCCCAGCATCAGGAGGCCCACAAACAGACTATGGAAGCACCAGTCCACATGCCATCAGTATGGTACACAAGACTTAGTATCCCTGGTCCAGGTAGGTTAAAGCAGTGTGTCTCAAACTCTAACACACAGCAAATTAGCCAGGGATCTTGTTCTAGTGCAGATTCTGATGAAGGACGTCGGGGGTGGGGTCTGAGATTCTGTGTTTCTAGTAAGCTCCTGGTTGGTGCCAATGCTGCTGTTCAGTGGACCAGACTTTGAGGAGCAAGGTTGTAGAGCATCATAAAGGGACATTTTGCCCCAAACTTTTTACAGTTCTCTTCTCTCTGGGAAGGGTCCATAACAGTGCTTGTATACTAACCTTCTTGGGCATGGCTATTGTTTCAAACAGCAAGTTGACTTCTACATTGCTAAATTCAATGGTCAATTTTCAGTCTTCATCATACTTGACCCATCAGCAGTGTTTTATCCTAACAAAATAGGATATTTTATTGCTACTTCCTCCTAGAAATGTAATTCCTTTAACCTGGTTTCCAGGATGCCACACGTACCCCATTTTTCTCTTTCTATAATTCCTACTCATGTCTCCAATCTCTCAAGATTAAAATGCCTCCAGTCTTGATACTTGGACCTGTTCTCTTTTGTTGATTCCATTTGGTTTCATGGCTTTAGACGGCATCTATACCCTACTGACCACATTTTACCCTCAAATGTATATATTCAGCTGCAGTTCCTCCCACCCAGCCTCAATTTCAGTCTTATAACTCCAACTATGTAAAATCTACAGATGGATGTTGAATATATGCCACAACATGCTCTTCCTTCTCAAACTTGTTCCAACCAAATCCTTTTCTATCTCAGGGAATGAAATTTCCTTAAGTCAAAAACCTTAGGAGCATTCTTAATTTTTTACTTTCTTGTGTACCTCATCTCCAATTCATAGATTGTTCCCTGTGACCTGTACCTTACAAATATATCCAGCATCTGATCATTCACCAGCCCTGTCTCTCATTATTGCTGTGGTTTCCTACCTGGTCTTCCTGTTTTCCCTCATGCCTTCCTATAGTTGATTCTCAATATAGCAGCCAATGTAATCCTGAAAATAAATAAGACACATTATGCCACTTCATTGCCCAAAATCTTTCGGTGGCTTCTCATATTACTCATGCCACCATTCTTACAATGGCTTACAAGGATATCTAGAATCCATCTTCCCCTTTATCTGACTGATCTTGTCTCCTGTCTCCCCTCCTCAATATCACTCTATTCTAGTATACTGTCTTTCTAGAAACTCCTTGAATACTGAACACATGCCTACTTCAGGGATTTTGTACCTGCTGGTTCTACTGCCTAGAACTATCTTCCCCCAATATCTGCATGTCTGGTTTCCTTATTACTGGTCTTTCCTCAGATATTATGTTTTTAAAGGGACTTTCCCCAACCTTCCTACTTAAAATTAATCCCCAGTATGTACTTCCTATCTCCCTTTTCTGTTGTATGTTTCTTTGTACCTCATTTCGTTTTCTTACATACTATCCATTTGACTTATTTATTGTGTTTATTGTCAGTTTCCTGCCACCTTACCACTAGAATATGGACTTCTGAAGGAGCAGCTTTGGAATGCTTTTTTCACTGCGATATTCTTAGCACCTGGAATTGTTCTGGGCACCTAGTCCTCAGTAGAAATTCAGTAACTCTTTTTTAAATGAATGAACAAATGAATGACAATGAGTAAATTGACATCAATAATATAGTTGTATTTAGTGATTTCTGTATAAGGGTTTGTGAAGGTTTCCAGTGAGGTTGACAAAATGAAACTGGCATGGCCTTGGGGTACAGTTATTGTCATCTCATCATCTCCTCCCCTTCCTCTCCCTTTTTCACTCAATTCCCTGATATCCACCAACTCTATCAGCAGAAAGGCCAGTGTGCTTCTTGAAGCTATTTCTTCCTATCCCTGTTTACCTAAAGCTAAGGATCTCCTTCAAAACAAAAAGCTTAGCCTCATCCACAAATATGGAGAGAGAACTGGCACCACACAGGGTTCATTACAGCCTCCTCTTGTCTCCTGTGTTTGACCTTATCATCATTAAAAAACTATTTTAGGGCTCTTTGGCAGATGGCAATTGTCCACTTCTTCTGAATTGCCTTTTCCTATCTCAGTCCTGACTGGAGCCACAGGAGTGGTCCTCATTAGATACCACAATTATGACCCTGCACTAAAAACCTCAACAATGTTCCTAGAAGTGCAACCACTGTGTTCCGCCTAGATCCCAGCCTGAGCCCCTCTCACCCTGACAGAGGTCGGCCCTTAGCTTTCAAGAAACCTTAGGCTCTTATGCCACCTGGCTTAGCAGTCTGTTTCCCCTAAGGTCACTGAATTTCAATGTATTTATTTATCTTTCTGCCATTGAGATTTGGAATGGGAAACTATAGTCTATCTTGAAAGTCCTCCATCTCCACATTTTTGGAGAAATGGTGTGAAGTGCCACAGGATCCTTTTTACCCAATAGACTTCTGCCTCCTTATGGAATCCACATTGATTGGATCCTATTGACTAATTATACATAAGAAAGGGGACTTACCTCTATCTAAGTCATTCCCACAGAGGGTAAATTCTCAACTTCATTCCCAGAACTTTCTTCATAGTATCTGCCTTATGTTTGTTACCTTACAGCAAAGCACTTGTCAACATTGAAATAACATGCCGTTGTCATTATTTCTTGAAACATTTAAGATAGCCAGAAACATTACTAAATAAGATTTTCAATTTTATTGTAAATGCACTAAGAACCATACAACACCTTGAAACATGGTAATGGCATAATCTGATTTATGTTTTAAGAAAATAACACTGGATTTGCAGAGAATGTATTTTAGAAGAGTCAGGGTAAAAGTAGACAACTAGTACAGATAATAAATCATAAGAGCTTTGGCTAGTTGCAGTAGTGCACACAGAGAGAAGCAATAACAGAGTCAAAATATGTCTTGAAGATTGACAAAAATGTTGTTCGTTGGGTGTGAAGGTGGAGAGGTATAAAAGATGGAGGATGGTTCCATATTTTTTACATATATACACGTGTGTGTGTGTGTGTGTGTGTATAAAATGTAAAATATATATATTAAAGATTTTTGGGAATGTCATATTTGTTTGGAAAATGATCATCAATTCAGTTTGAAACTACTTATGCTGAGACTTCTGTGAGACATTCAAGAGGAGATATCAAATTGAATGGTTGGGTATGCAGGTCTGAAACTCAAGAACAAGATTTAAGCTAAAGAAGTGTTTCTGAGTTATTGGCATAGAGAGGGTGATTCAATCTAAGGAAAAATTATTAAATAAGAGAAGGAAAGGACTGAGTATTGCAGGCCCAAGAAACTCTAATATGTGAGTAAAAGAGAATACACAGCAGGGGTGACCAGAAAACCAACGCTGTTTTCATCAGGATGAGTTTTGTAATGGATTTCAGGATTACAAGAAAGTTGAAAGAAGATGTTGGGAGTAAGGAAAGTGTCTAGAACATTTACATCTTTCACTTCTCAAAGCATAGTCCATGGACCAGCACTGACATCACCTTGTTTGAAACATGGAGTCAGCCCCTAGAACTTCTGAATCAAAATCTGAATTTTAACAAAAATCCTTTGTAATTTTTGAGAATGTTAATGCAATTGAAGCAGCACTACAGATCCTTGTTTCTCCACCTTGGTTGTACATTACACTCACCAGAGAATATCTTAAAACTTCAAATATCCACATCATACTTTGGAGAAATTCATCAGAATCTCTGTGGGGGTATGTGGAAGGAGGTGAGACTGAGATATCAGTAGTGTCTTAAGAATCCTGTAAATCCAGTGTGCAAATAAATTTGAGAATTACCAGTCTAAATGTGAGTAAAATTAATCAGGGTAAAAATGAGAGTACCCACTGAGGGAATAACTGTACCCTACAAATTTCAGGTGCAAGAAACAATAGGCTGCTCTGTTCTTTTCTAATTTGAAGAACACTGATGCATCTCCAACCCAATCAAGTTGACAGGGAATCTTGTCCCCATTTTGCATGGGAGCTTCTCTATGTGTACGTCTGTATCGATATCATCTACACCACACCAAAGCAGCATATACCGTATGACTCCAATTTTATTAGGTTCTAGAACAGGCTAAAGCAATCCATAAAGACAAAAATTGGAAAGTAGTTATCTCTGGTAGGTGTGAATGGAGAGTTTACTAAAAAGAGTCACAAGGGTATTTTCTGGGATAATGGAAATATTTTATATCTTCACATACTGAATATTTGGTCTGTGTATTTTACTGCATGTAAGCTACACCTCATGAAAAAGACAATTATTGAGAAGAAAAAGCTTTGGGACAACCAGATAGCCAAATGGAGGATGCCATCTACCAGGACAAATTTCAAGTGAATATAAGCACTTAAAGAAAACTATAAAACGGCTAATGGAAAACATGCAAAATCCATTTCAACCTTAGAGCAGGGAGGGCCTTTCTAACAATGATTCACACCTACAAACCAAAAAGAAAAAGACAAAAACATCATATATCCTTGTGAAATTTCTTTCTTTGCTTAGAAGTTCAAGTCGCACTTTCTAATCCTACCGTGTTTAGCTTGCCTCAAAGTCTGGCAGATTGTGAATTGGAAACATGTCATTATACTTAAAGGTGAGATGATGACTTAAAGATGGTGACATGATAGTGTTAGACAATGCGGGGGTCGGAATGGGCCTTAAAAAATGACAGCTAAAAATGTACTGCTCATAACTCTCAGGGACTAAAAATTCGACACCTTGTGTGAGGCATGGTGAGATTCAAGATTGTCGAGGTAAATACTACAGAATTTATAGGCAGAACATCACCAGGAGACCCTGGCTAGGATGCCCGAGTAAAAGGAGGGCAGATAGAATGTCCCCTCAAGGCATTGCATTTTCACCAAGAAAGTGGTGAGGCCAGAAAGCTATTGATTTTTTTCAAGCTTTATAGTGATCTAGGGGATTTTACTTTGAAGGATGTGATTTTTCCCCCCAATTTATCCTATTTATCGAACTGGAAAAAAAGACAGTGGTGATGATATAAAGACAAATAAATGTTCTAAATATGTGCTTGGTATAAGAGTATACACTGATGCTACCATCCTGAATAACAAATAATGTTGGTAATCACTGTTAAAAATCTAAAAAATTTGCTTATGATTTGACCCAGCAATTTTATTCCTAGAAACTTACTGGAAGCTTATTTATTAGAATATCTGCAAGACTTAGCAAGAATATATTTCAGCAGTGATAATAAAAAAAAAATGGAAACAACTTGATAGGTTAAGTAAAACGTGGCATCTCCATATAACAAAATGCTAAAAAGACATTAATGTATCATATGTGATTATTTATTGACATTTATTTATGTTTATGATAAAGCAAAACAAAGAGTCTATATCAGCATATATAGCATAATCTCATGTATGTGTTTATCCATATATATATATGCACCTCCAGAAGACTATTAGCAATACATTTTGGATGGCTGTCTTTGGTGATGAGACACACAGATTTATGGGTAATTCTTATTTGTTTATTTCTATATTTTATAAGAGCCATGTATTTTTTGCATAATAAAAGAAAAGTTGACACTATAAAAAATGAAAACTCTGGATCGGAGTATTTCAAGTATATAGATATGAATTAGCAATCAGGAAGAAATATGACAGTTGTTATAAATGAATCACAGGTTTGGTTCTGAGCTCCCAAGCAGCCAAATCATAAAGGGAAATATTCAGCTTTTTAATTTTCATTCCCATGAAGATGAAACTGTGTCATCTCCAAGAGAAGGAAATCTGTAAATGGAATTTTTTTACCTAAGGCTCTTTTCATATTGGTTTTATATTTTTACTTTTTTGGTTCCACCAGCTTTCTCTTTTAGGTGAGAGGAATATGATTGTGAACTTTTGTTGTTTCAATTTTTTAAGAAACATGGGAAAAATATTCTAATTGTTTTAAATCACATGTGATATAACAAATTGTCAACATTCAGATATTTTCATGTATATTTGTCACAGATTTATTATTTCTAAATTTAGCAGGATTTTTATCTTCAACAACCAAAAAAGTACATGTTATTTTTAATTTATTTTGTTTTTATTTTTCCATTCCTTTGTTTCTTGTCTTTCTTACTGTTTTTTCTTCCCTCTTTTAATGACAGTAGCAGGATGATCTAACAGCCTCTTTAAAAGCTGTTTGAAGGGTCATGTAAATAAATCTGTTTCCTATTTTTAATAAGCAGATTCTATCTGGATGGCAATCTTTTTAGCATCTGCTTTCATTATTTCTGGTTCAACTTGCAACTCCATAAAATGTTAAAAATATTTTGACTTAGTTTTTTTCTAGCTTGATAGGGAGTTTTAATGGATTTCATAATCAGAGGAAATAGCCATTCAACTGCAGATTTCTCCTTTTGCCATCCCATTTAAAATATCTCAGCACTTGATTTTTGAAAGACCAGGATCAGTTTGTGTCCCATTTCTTTCCATTCCAATGTGTTTTTTTTTTTTTCTTCAAAGTGCAATCATATAAATAGTGCTTCATTAAAGGCTGTCAGCACCTGCTCTGCCTTGTAGAACATTCACAAGTTCAAAACGTGACAAACCACCCTCACCTGAATTTCCTGGTGTCACTCTGTGAACCTTCCATGTCTATTTAGGATCATAAATTATGTCTATGTCTTTAAAAACAACAGTGATTTTTAAAGGAGCCTCTTGCAGTGAGGTCATTCTAGCGGCAGAGTGGTACTCATGCCCTCATCTCCAGACCAGTATTTCTTGGCTTAATTTTTCTCCATGGTCACTTGATAAGATGCTGTGAGAATAAAATATAACTAATCATCTTAATATTCATGAATGTAAACATGCTCTGTAGATAGCTGTGCATATCTATAAGATGTTTGATGAATGCTTTAAAAATCATACATTTAAGTGTACACATTTTTACATGGGCAAACTCTGGTTTTACTATGAAGAATAAGAATAATAGCTTTAAGCAAAGAAAATATAAAATCAAGTTGGAAGGCAAAATTACTCCCTTAGACACTGAGCTTCTTGCTGTTAGTCAAGACGCAGGCAGGGTTGGTTTCTCCTGAGATTTCTCTCCTTGGCTTGTAGATGGCTATCTTCTGACTGTGTCTTCACATGGTCTTCTTTCCTGTGTGTGTATCTATGTCCTAATCTCCTCTTACTCTAAGGACACCAACCAGATTGGATAAGACTCACTTGAATGATCTCATTTTACCTTAATTACCATTTTAAAGACCCTGTCTCCAAATACAGTCACATTCTAAGGTATTGGGGGTTAGTACTTCAATGTATGAATTTGGGGGGTGGGTGGGATACAATTAAACTCATAACCCAAGGAAGACCCTTCACAGACATAAAATATAAGGAAAGTGTACACATTCCAAGATGTTCTCGGTAGCCTGCTCCCTGTAGACAGCAATGGAGAAAACTTCACAAAATGTTTTTTTGAGAGAACACAGGCAGCATGCAATTCTAATGACCAACTACCCAGTTTTGGGGCCATGTTTATTCACATGACAGAAAAACTATGCACCAATATGAGAAGAGGGGTCTTTAGCTACCTTGTTCAATTATCCAGATTTTGTATAAATTTCTAGACATTGCCTTATTTAAACCAAATGACTTTTCTAGAGACAAGTATAAGCTCTACTTTTCTAAGGGGACTTAGATATGAAGTTAATTGGACAACCCTTGAGACAGTTTAGCACATACTGTCTGTAGTGTAACATAGCACCCTGACTTGATTCTGTCAGTCCTGGCTACTCCTCTTCACTTATGGCAGCTTTGTTTTCTGAGTGCACATTGGGTCCTGGGGTAGTTCTATATTCAGTGGCAATCTGGTTCACTGAGAAAGCTAATTATCTTACTCACCTAATGACTCTGTCACCAAGTTTTTGAAATTTGCAAGGATTCCATTTATAAATATGGTAGGATCTGGCCAAAGTTTCTTGATAGAAACATTAAAGTTTGTGATGTTAATGCATCATAGGAAGGTTCTGTCTAAATCCTGCAGGCAGGGTCGCTATTCAATTCATCTGTGACAGTGTGTCCATAACAGCTTTTAAAATATTCAAAAACATCACTACTGGCCGGCTAGTTTCTTGTTCCTTCACTGCCTCAGTTCCCATCCCTTTCACCTGGGTCTTCCCTGCCACCTGTAGATGGCACCCACCCTGCAGGAGGGTCCCAGGACCACCTCAGACCTAGGCCATCAACAAAGCCCACTCTGATGGTTGAGGCCAGTGTCCTGCTGGTTATTTTGAAAAATCACTCTTCCCTATAGGCAGTTGGTAGAGTGGGCATTTCATTTCTTGGTAAAGGAAATGGAAGGAAACTGGTAAAAAGGCACATATTTAATTCAACAAATGATTACAGATAACCTACTGGAGGCAGGTAACCTACTGTTACTAGGTAACTTGGGAAACCTTAAAGTGAATAAAGTCTAGTCTTTGAACTCCAAGAGATTAGGGTCTATATAGACTGTGGTTTTTAAGGCTAATAGAATCGAGATTTCATAAATGTGTTTGCTTTCTTAGATTATTCTGATTATGATCTTTCTTCTTAGATTGATCTATTTAGGTTTATGGATCTATTTCACCTGCCCATTCTCTGTATGACCCTTCCTTTCCCCCAACTTTTCCTGCCCTCGATGTGAAAAGTAAATGGACCAATAGTGGCTTTTTCTATCTAATCTTATCAGAGCACACCCAGAAGGGGACAAGGAGTTCTTCTGTCATGTCTGCCCTGCCAGGCTTTCAGCAAGCACAACATTCTGTTGTGTAACATTTAGTTTCAGTCTATCAATTCCCTATAAACACTGGAGAGTCAAGGTCTGCATGAGCTCAGCAAGCAGTATCCATGGCAACCGTACCTAGAGCAGGGTACTTAGCATATGGGAAAGAAGAGATATCACCCCACTGTTTTGTTTTTTTTTTTGAGATCATGTGATGAATAGTTGAATATTAAGCAAATGAAAACACCCATTTTATGCTAACCAATACTACTTTCATGTTATTTTTTAACCTGTATTTAATTCATATGGTTATTCAAAATTAAGACCAAAAAAAAAAAAAAAAAAAAAGAAGGAAGGAAGGAAGGAAGGAAGGAAGGAAGGAAGGAAGGAAGGAAGGAAACGGAAGGAAGACACCTTACTTGGCTTTGATTGAAAACATTTCCAGTGACTTTTTCTGAAAGAAAAATACAATAAAGATGGTCTTGATAATATGATAAGTTCAGCGCATAGAGTAAGTCAGTGGAAAATCTTAAACATGTTCAATAAATATCAATAAATAATAGCCTCGTGAAGACACATAATTGAGTTACACATTCCTGTTACTCACATGAACATCCTGCTATGGCAAACCCTTAGAATACAAGCATAAGAAAGACAGAAAAGTCACTGAGTGGTATCAGACTGTCTGTTTAACCAACATATTACACTGATTAACGTAATCATCTAATTTTAGTGTTACAGAGATGGCTGTATTCTATTGTATTGTCTCTTTGCTCCTAAAAGGGATAATGATAGTACTCTGGAATAGCTGGAAGTCTCTTCTAGCCTTTACTTCATTCTGACCCTCCTGAATAAGATAAGTCTTTTTTAGAGCTGTTGCCCCAATCTCCTGAGATGGCATCACGACTTTTCTTAAGGGAAAAACTTTAATTTTTTCCTATATCCTTTTACATCTCCAGCCCATCATCCTGTCAGGTGAATAAAGTTCAGAAAATGATTAAAGTTTACCAAAAAAAGGCAATGCATACAGAGATTTAAAGGCGATTTTATTAACATTGACTGTAGATTCATTGAGATCTGTTTTTTTTCCCTTAGCTGCATCACAGACATTTTGTTGTTGCTTCCAACTAATGTTCACTATGAAAATTAATATCACGTTTTTGCAAGTGGTTTTTATAGCCAAAGAAAGAACTTCTATACTGTATGTGTTAAGTGTATCTCCTGTCATCAAATAATAAGTGTCTGGCATGTAGCTGAATGTGCAAATATAACTAGAGACATTAATAAGAAAAATACATGAGAACATTTTGTTTCATGAATAAGTACAGTTCTAAAATTTTAAATGAGTCTCCAATGTATTTACATATTTATAATCTTGTATATTATGAGTTCTTTATCACTAAACAAAATCTAGTATTATAGTCTGCGTTTCTTGCTAATGTACAAAGATTTTTTCATAACGTATCTTTGCAAAGACTACTCATCATTATTCCCTGGAGTCAGGGTAAAACTATTAAAATGTTGTGATCTTTTTTTTTCTCCTCAATATACTACTTGATTTTATATAGTACATAGGGATTGATGTTGATCATAATATGTTAAAACCATCGAAAAGACTATATCACACACAGGTTGTGTACAGCATTTCAGAAAGGTGACATATCAGAGAATAGACTCTAAAATGTATACTTGTATTAAAATTGTTTGTATCAAAACAATAAAATGCGCCAGCTTAAAAAGTGTTTTCCCTATTTGGGACTATCTTCTTGATGGTATGAATGTTCTGATTTATTACCTCAGAAATTGTTAAAATAGGTGAAAATGGTTATTCTAAAACTCATTGGAATTGGCAACCATGTTTAAACTCAAATGAAGCGTGTTTTCTACTAATCCAAGCTCATTTTGTTCTTTAACCAGAAACTAGAAAACTAGTATTCTGTAAGTATAAAAATGAGAGGTTAAGCCTGAGGAAGAGAGTTCCTGGAAAATGTGTCTGACATTGAGATGTTATGGGTTGGAGAATGTGGTTGTAGGTTTGAACACAAGACTGAGGCAGTACTGTTTTTATAGAGTAGATGATTATGACGACAGGTGGGACAGGAGGAAAAAGATGATGATTAATGTACTAAGGAAGTGAAAAAAAATCTAGCCGTACAACTATAAATGTACAATGGTATTACTAACTCTGCACATTTCCATTCATTATATTTCTTGTTCTTTTTATTATATTTGACATTGTTGATTTCTCTTCTCTTGAAAAAGTAAAAAAAAAAAAAAATGTATATTCCTTTCACTTCCAAGATGCTACACCTTCATCCTTTTACCTTTTGGCCATACCTGCCCAGAATCTTTTGTATATTTCTCTTACTCTGCTTTTCCTATATTTTGGTGTCCCACAAGGTTCTTTTTTTTATTTAATATGAAATTTATTGTCAAATTGGTTTTCATACAACACCCAGTGCTCATCCCAACAGGTGCCCTCCTCAATACCCATCACACACACTCCCTCCCACCCCCCCATCAACCCTCAGTTTATTCTCAGTTTCTAAGAGTCTTTTATGGTTTGCCTCCCTCCCTCTCTAATTTTTTTTTCCTTCCCCACCCCCATGGTCTTCTGTTAAGTTTCTCAGGATCCACATAAGAGTGAAAACATATGGTATCTGTCTTTCTCTGTATGACTTATTTCACTTAGCATAGCACTCTCCAGTTCTATCCATGTTGCTACAAAAGGCCATATTTCATTCTTTCTCATTGCCATGTAGTATTTCATTGTGTATATAAACCACAATTTCTTTATCCATTCATCAGTTGTGAACATTTAGGCTCTTTTGATAATTTGGCTATTGTTGAAAGTGCTGCTATAAACATTGGGGTACAAGTGTCCCTATGCATCAGCACTCCTGTATCCCTTGGGTAAATTCCTAGCAGTGTATTGCTGGGTCATAGGGTAGATCTATTTTTAATTTTTTGAGGAACCTCCTCATTGTTTTCCAGAGTGGCCGGAATGCACCAGTTTGTATTCCCACCAACAGTGCAAGAGGGTTCCCATTTCTCCACATCCTCTCCAGCATCTATAATCTCCTGATTTGTTCATTTTAGCCATTCTGACTGGTGTGAGGTGGTATATCAGTGTGGTTTTGATTTGTATTTCCCTGATGAGGAGCGACGTTGAGCATGTTTTCATGTGCCTGTTGGTCATCTGTATGTCTTCTTTAGAGAAGTGTCTATTCATGTTTTCTGCCCATTTCTTCACTGGATTATTTGTTCTTCAGGTGTGGAGTTTGGTGAGTTCTACATTCACAAATCAATCAATGTGATACATCACAGTAATAAAAGAAAATAAAATAACCATATGATCTTGTCAATCGACTTAGAAAAAACATTTGACAAAATTCAGCATCCTTTCTTAATAAAAACCCTCAAGAAAGTCGGGATAGAAGGAACATACTTAAACATCATAAAAGCCATTTATGAAAAGCACACAGCTAATATCATCCTCAATGGGGAAAAACTGAGCTTTCCCCCTGAGATCAGGAATACGACAGGGATGTCCACTCTCACTGCTGTTGTTTAACATAGTGTTGGAAGTTCTAGCATCAGTAATCAGACAACAAAAGGAAACCAAAGGCAACAAAATTGGCAAAGATAAAGTCATGCTTTCACTTTTTGCAGATGACATGATATTATACATGGAAAACCTGATAGACTCCACCAAAGTCTACTGGAACTGATACATGAATTCACCAAAGTTGCAGGACACAATGTTCTATTTCAACCTTTTTTTATTCTGACCCTATACACATTTTTGCTTACCCCAGAAGTGTACATTAACCATGTCTATAAGTGACCCAGAAAGCTGTATTTACAAACCAGATTGTTCTCATAAGCTTCAGGCCATCTACTGGATTTCACCATGCAAATTTCCCAAGATATTCCAATCTCAAACTTATAAATTCCAGTCTACCTGACTTCTACATTTAAACTGATGATAGTACTGCCAACTCATGTGCCCAAGCCAAAAACTTGAACATTCTTCCTCTTTCTCTTAATCACCAAGCCTTGGCAGTGTTACCTCCTAAATACTTTCATATTTCATCTACTTTTTTTATATCTCCACCAACTATACCCAAGATCAGGCCTTCATTTCTCTTAAGTGCATTATGACAATGGTCTCTTTCCTCTCCAATTTATCACACATCTTAATAAAGTATGAGTGTGTCACATGATTTTCTTCCATAAACCCTTGTTCACTTTTCATTACTTTTTAGATAAAACCTAACTCCATGACATTGTCTAAAAGACAATGCTTACCTCTCTAACTATATCTCTTGTCTTTCAGCCCATGTGCCTTACCTTTCACATATACTGAATTCCTTCCTAAAATAGACTAGTTTAACATATAGCTTTTGTCCAGGTTGTTACCTGGACACTACCTGGAATACTTCACTGCTATCATATGCCTCCTAACAGGCCCTCAATAAACTAGTTGCTATATTAACATTAATTATTCTTATTTTCCTGGGAAGCCTATTCTGACCAGCCTCCCCTCAGCCTTGAGTTAGATGCCCATCATATACTCTTTATTTTTCCTTTTATGGAATTTATCAATTTATTGGAATTATGTATTTAATTTAACCATAAGAATGGGTATCATGGCAGTATTACTCATTGCTACAGTTCTAGCTATTAGTGTAATACTGAGTTTTAGTAGGCACACAATAATATATGTACTTTTAGAGTGGAAAAATACATTATTTTCATGGTTTCAGATATAAATATTTGAGTTTAAACTAGTCAACTAATAACAAACACTGTTTTCCTCTTGTAGGTTCTAGGTTTGTTTTTTATTCCATTTTAAACAACTTGTCTTGTGTCACCTAAAATAGGGGTAATTGTTTTTATACAGTACTAGTCAGGAGTTCAAAGCATTTAGTGATACAATCAGAAAAGAGGATATGGTTAAAGAGGGGAAAACAGATCAGATGATGAGACTTTTCTTCTGTGACAGACTCATCTCAGGGCCTAAGATGAAGATGAACTGATTTATTGGTTAAATAAACTCATGGGTGCCTGAACTCTATTGTTTCATAAAGTTCACTTTAAAAGGACAATTGTATGGGTGATGGGTACTAAGGATGGCACTTCTTGTGATGAGCACTGGGTGTTGCATGTAGGGGATGAATCACTGAATTCTACTCTTAAAACCAATATTGCACTGTTTGTTATCTAACTAAAATTTAAATTGAAAAAAAGTGAAAAAATGTACAAGATAACAATAAATAAAACAAAAAGACAATTGTATGAAAGCAAGTAATGAGGTAAAGAACTCAGTTTTATAGAGCTAACACATGCCAATCCATATTTTGACCAAGGTATGCTCAGTGAACCATCAAATCAAGTTGTAGTTCCTGCTTCAAAGTTTGGCATTTATCTAACAACCATTTATTCCTTCCAATTTACTATGATAGCATTGGCATTGAATTCCCAAACGAGAGAGCTACTGTGTGGTAAACACAGAGACAGAAAACAACTAGCAAAGAAAAAAGGCTGGGGAAGGAGAACACTATTAGAAACATTTACCAGCCTAAAAATGACTACTGGACTACAGCAAAGGTAGGGATCACCTATTAATGGAACATAAATCGACTGTTTTAAGCACAGTGTGTTCAGACTGCTTGCAGGTACTTCTGATTATTTTTAAAAGATGGCAAAGTTTAGTTCTGTTCTGCACAGTTTGGCAGCTAAAATAATAGAACACTGGAAATTTCCCTTACCAGTACTTTCTTTTATTGCATTATAAATTGTTTTTCCTATAGTAACTCACTGGGTAAAGAATAATAACCATGCCAAAATTAGAGTAAATAATTAAAAACAACTACAATTTTAATATGGTTTTTTTCTGTACATTATTTAATATTAAGTTGCAGTGAAACTGCTGAGGAAGCGTTGAATTTGTATACCCAGCAAGCACAGGAATTCCTTTTGATGATAGAGATGCAATAAAAATAAAATCAATGGTCATAATGTTATCTTAAATGACTTACATTGAGCCTGAAGATGTTCCATCTATTTGTCTTTTTGAAGCATACATTAGTTTATTATTTCTGTAGTCTGTCATGACTAACAGGTATTGCCATAAATTATATTTTCTGAGTCTAATAAATTCTTAATATTATGCTGTTTCAATTGTTTTTATTTTCTAAAAGACTTCATTAAAATATACTCTGGAATTTTAGAATCTTAAAATCAACACAGGTTTTCTAGGTGCATCCGTGATGCATAATTATCTTGTTCATGTCTTATTTAGCTTTCCCTTGAACATGGGCCAGGCTGAGGTCAGTGGAAGTATATTCCAACAGCACACTGCACTGGAGAATCTTGTCAAGTTTCTGAAGTTAGCATTCAGTCTTTTCATTTGTTATTTGTCTTGATATTATGTATAAAATTTATTAATTCATTGATTCTAAAAACATTTACCATGTTCTTGTTATGTGTAAAGTATATTAATAATACTCACATAGAAAATGCATAGTTGGGGTGCCTGGGTGGCTCAGTCGGTTGAGCATCTGACTTCGGCTCAGGTCATGATCTCATGGTTAGTGAGTTCGAGCCCTGCATCAGGCTCTGTGCTGACAGGTCGGAGCCTAGAGGCTGCTTTGGATTCTGTGTCTCCCTCTCTCTGCCCCTTCCCCGCTCATGTATGAATAAACGTTAAAAAAAAAAAAAAAAGAAAGAAAGAATGCATAGTTGATCTTTACCTCCAAAGAGTTCATAATCGGGTAGAAAGGTAATGCAATATGCTAAATGTAATGGTGGAGTTATGTATGTTAATTTTTATGAGTAAAGAGAAAGATTTTTAATTGGCATTGAGAAGAGAAGGAGATAAAAAAAAACATTCAGAAGATGGTGATTCAGGAGTTGACTATTAAGTAAAAGTTATGAGTTGGCTAGATATGAGGAGAACCATAAAGGAAGCAGGAAGTGGGGAGGTATTTGTATTTCCTATTTCCTTTCCTTTATTCCTCTTTTTCTTCCAATAAATATCCATTGAAACTTATGTGCCAGATATACCACAGATGAATGAGATAAGGTCTAAAGAAAAGGTACAAAGAAGCAAAGAGATACAGGCAAAAAAGATATGGTGTGTGTGTATAAATATACTAAATTCAGAGGCAAGAGTGGAAAGCTAGCCAGAGTTCAGGTTACAAAGGGTTATTTATGTCCAGAGATGGATTTTGGACATTATCCTATAGGTAAAAGTTATCTTTTAAAGGTAATTAATATTTAATATTAATTGTAATGTAAAAGTAACTAACAGATTTTGAATTCATTATACTAACTAAAATAAATCAGACAGAGAGATGGATATTAATTATACTTATAAATAAGTTAGGAGAGAAAATAATTTGAATTTAGAGACTTAATATATAGATGTGGAAATTGAGGAAGAGGGGAGACTAAGAAATGACAATTCATATTTAGACTGGGTAATGTGGTAGTGCCAGCATGGGAGAATAGATATGAGTAGGATTCAGTTTTTAACATGCTGTATTTAAGGCTACTAGTGTACCCAGGTAGGTGTGTCCATGAGGCAGTTGTTTATGTGAGTCTGAAGCTGAGTGTAGAGTCTTGGATGCATATTCAAATTTTAGACTCATCAGCTTTTAGTTGATAGCCAAACTAATAAAAGCATATGAGATTATTGATAAAGAATTGAAGATAGAGAAGAAAAGTGGCCCCCAAATAGTGGTGGGAGATATTATTTTAGGGATTGATGAAGGATGAGGAAGGAACCACTGGATAAGCAGACAAGAGGAAATCAGAGGTGGATGAGAAAAATTAGGAGTGCATTAAAAACTAAAGGAATGGAGAGCCTAAAGAACAGGGTTGGTTGACTACTGAATGGAACAAAAAAGCCAATAACATGGGACATGAAATATGAGTGCTGGACTCGGCTTGTTGGCAGTCATTCCTGACTCTAGAAAAGGTGGCATCAGTTAGGTGGAAAAAAAAAAGAAGCAAATTTGGGATGAGATGAAAGATAAATGGGACAAGAAGTAACTGATACTTGTTTTATGCTGTTGTTTGAGAAGTTTAGATGTGATAATAGGAGATAGACTTTTCTAGAGGAAGTTGTGGAGTTGTGGAAAGTCTCTTCAGGTTGTGAAGGAGTGGAGATCAAAAATGATCAAAAATACTTTGGGGAAGTACCATGGGAAAGGGAGAGTTTCCAGTACCCGATCTAGTTCCTGGCACTTCCTTTGGTGGTAGGTCTTATTGTGGTTAGTTTTAGATCAAGAAGAGGGATAGATGAAGCAAGGTCCCAGAGAAAGAGAGGCAGGAGGGATCATGGGTGGAGAGGCTGACTTTGAACAAGAGTACACTTCTCCAGGAATCTTGGAGACAGGCTAAGAGGGATGAATGTGGATGTAGAGAAGTTAAGAGTTAGTGGGGAAAGAACAGAAAGTGAGGAAGCAGGGATAAGGCCGGTTGAGGAAGCTAATGATTTATCTTCTTAATTTGAAGGGACTAGTTAGGAATGGCCCTCTGCTAAGAGTTGAAGGGAGGCAGGTAGCAATGAAGTATAGGATTTCTGGAAGCAACAAGTGTTCAGTATATTTGATGAAGAGAATGGAAATGGGAGCTGAGCAAGGACCACGGAACAAGTACCCCCTGAAGCTAGGGACCATGAATTCATTCTCCAGTCCCATTCTGGCTATAGAAAGGAGTAAAAGAAGGTAGCAATATAAATCTTGGACCAGACTTTTGTTAGGGTGGAGTGCAGCAGAAGGCTAGGAAAAGCAGGGGATTGACAGTGCTGATGAAAGTGTAGTACAGATGATCAAGCATGGGATTTGTGCATCTACCCTGGGTATGGCTCAGGGCCAGGTGAGCAAGTGCATGGTCCTGAGCAGGTGTCCCTTCTATGACCAAGATGACAGAAGTTGCAAGAAGAGCAAATCTCAAGGGCAGTACTGGTAGTGGAACTAGTAGAACATTACTATTGATGAAGCAAAGCCCTCATAAAAAATCTATGTTCATGTTAGGGATATTAATATACAATGGTTCAACAAACAAAGATGCCCTTGATATTATACTCTTCTAGAAAAATACCAAGAATCATGTCTGTATATGTGCATGTGCATGTGTATGTGTGTGTGTGTCTGTATGTATATATATATATATATATATATATATATATATATATATGTACATCTCTAATGTTTTACTAATTAAATTTCTGTAACTGTTTTCAAGTGTATGTTAAAGTGCTTCTTCAAAATAGTCTTTTGAGATTATCATCCTGGAATTTAATCATACATATATTGGCAAATATTTTGCATTGTTGTATTCTCTATATGTATTGGCCTACCTAATAATGTACTGTAGTCAAAGAAAATCCATATTTCATAGATTTATTGAGATATAATTTACATTCCAGAACATTCACTGACTTAAACTGTAAAAATCAATGTTTTTTTTTAGTATATTTACAGAGTTGTACAACCATAATTAAGCAGCCATTAGTATAATCTAATTTTAGAATATTTTCATCAGCAGCAAAGAAACCTCACAACCATTAACAGTCATGCTCCAGAGCTTCCCAGCTCTAGGCAGCCACTAATCTACTTTCCATCTCTGTATATTTTCTTATTCTGGACATTTAAACCCTTGTGTTTTAATACTCCTTTTTGTCCCCCCCCCCTTAAATACATAAGCTTATGTGTGGAAAAGTCTGTGTATTTCCTCTAGCTTACGGCTAATTGTTCCTCTTGTTTCTTTCTGTGTGTAGATCTTCAATAAATGGCAGTCTTTCTCCAGAGTCTGGGCTGATGGTCTTTCCCACCACAATGTCAGTGGTGAAAGCAGATCTATGATCTGGATGTTATGGCAGTGTTGTATACTCTTTATGTTTGATTTGAGACACTGGCCCTGGAAGTGTAGCTCCAGATAGTTCCAAGCCTGTTTCTTTAGCATTCCAAATGGTTCAATAGCCTCATTTTCTGTTTCCTTTATTTTTTTTTAAGTTTATTTATTTATTTTGAGAGAGACAGAGATAGCACAAGTAGGGGAAGGACAGAGAGAGATGGGCGGAAAGAGAGAATCCCAAGTAGGCTCCGCACTATCAGCATGGAGCCTGACATGGGGCTTGAACTCACAAAACTGCAAGATGATGACCTGAGCTGAAACCAAGAGTCTGATGTTTAACAGACTGAGCCACCCAGGTACCCATCAGTTTCCTTTAATTTTAATCAAAGGTATGTATGAACATAATTTAAAGAGTCAAATCATTCTCTATAGCTACATTTGAAAGCCAGCATCCTCCTAACCAATTGATACTCCATCCCAATTTTCAGATGCTCAGAGATTTTCAACGTTTTTAGTTATCATCATCATCATCATCGTCATTATCATTTTGGCATTTACTTCCATAAACCTAGATACCATGTTTGTATTGCTACTTCTTAATTTTTTTTTTTTTTTAGTTTTAGAAATCACCACTGACTTAACCTCCCTTTTACCACCTCCATGCACATATACATGCATATCATTCATCTATCATTTCAATATGGTTAAATATATTCAATACATAACCATATTTTGGGTTAGATTGGCATTCAATGTTTCAGACCTGAAACCTATAGTACCTACTAACCTATACTTTCTTGATTTTTTTCTTTTATGAGATTAATAATCATATTTTTGTTATTGTTTGCTTAGATTCCATCATCACTAATTTATCCCTAACCTTCCCCTAGTTATCTAAATCTCCTTAAATGTATATTCTACCAATTTTACCTTTTTTGGAGGCATTTCTTCTTGAGCTTTCTGCAAGCTGCGATCTAGATTTGTTCCTTTTTCAAGAGGTCTAGTACACAGCTATCATATTGAGTTGCCCTTGGCCATCATCCTTGGGATCTCCTGTTCCTTGAATCTCATTGTCTTTCTCTTTTTGTGTTTTGTTTTCTCATTTGGGGGAATTATATCCTTCAATAACTTTTAGAGAGAAGATTCATAGATAATTTTTTGAAATTTTGAATATTTGAAATTGTTAAGTTTATTTTCACTCATAATTTATATTTCTGTCGAGTATAGAAATTTTTTATTAAGGTTAGTCATTCTTCAAAATTTTCAAGGTAATGTTCAATCATTTTTTGTAGTTTAAATGTTGAGGAGACTTAAGAAAATTTGATTTTTAATTTTGTTTTTGCCTTGCTTTTCTCTAGAAGCTTTTAGAATCTTCTCCTTATCCCCAGTTATATTAGAAAACATAAGTGTCTTCTTTTATTATTCATACAGAACACTTCACCTCTGACACTTATGGTCACCGAATATGTGTTTTTTTTTTTTTTCCCTCTTACCAAATAATCTATGACACCAGCTGGATGTCTTATAATTTAAATCAATCCTGACACCATCTAGCTGGAGGTAGCATCAGATCCCTCAGGTTAAGGGCTCAGCCTCACAAGACTACCCCCAACTTTAAGTGTCAGTCACAAGTCCAGGTTGTCACCAGTGCTTCTGACTGATCCAATACAAAGCTGAGGTTCCCATGCTCCCCTATTTTGGTTCAACTAATTTTCTATAGTGGCTTGCAGAATACTTATGTTTATCAGTTTATTAAAGGATATGATAAAGAACACAGAAGAATAGTCAGATGAAAAGATACACAGGATGAGGTCTGGGAGGTTGTGTGTATGTGTGTGGGGGGGGGGGTCCCAAGTGCAGGAGTTTTGTCCCTGTGGAGTTGTGGTGCATCACCCTCCCCAAGCATTGATGTGTTCCCTTACCTGGAGGCACACTGAACCCCGTATTTTTGGAATTTTTATGGAGGCTTCATCATGTAGGCATGATCAATTATTAATTTCATTTCCAGTCCCTCTCCCTTCTCTAGAGAAGTGGGGTGGGGGAGCTTAAATTCCAAGCTTCTAACTATGTTTTGGCCTTTCTGGTGACAAGCTCTCATCCAGGAGCCACCCAGGATCCCACCCAGAGTCCCCTCATTAAAACAAAATATGCTGTTAGTGTTCTTATCACTTAGGAAATTAGAAGGGTTTTAGGAGTTCTTGGTCCATAACCTGGGGCAGAGACCAATATATATATATATATATATATATATATATATATATATATATATATATATATATATATATATATATTTCTATATATACCTCACACTAGCATTCTTAGATTGTATCTTGAGGCAGATCTATTTTTGCCCCATTTTTCAGAAAGTCATAGAATCTCTCAGTCTGAAAATTTATATTCTTTAAATCCTAAAAGAGGTCTTTAAATATATCTGGATAATATATCCTCATTGTATTCATTTCTTCTATTTTTGGAGTTGCTTTAATTTGACTGTTAGACTTTCTAGAATGACTTTAATATCCTTATATACCTTTTTCTTTTACTTTCCATTAGAAGTCTTTGACTTTAATTTTTGAGAGATTTTCTCCACTTTATATTTCAATCCATCCATTTACTTTTTAATATTTGCAACACATTTTTAATTTCTAAGAGGATTATTTTTCCCTCTGAATGTCCTGCTCCTCTTTTATTTATTTATAGCACTCTGTTCTTTTATTTATAGCACTCTTGTTTTCACAAGTATATTTTTTCTTACTCTTCTGAAGGTATTGTTGCTAGCTCATTTTTAGAAGTTTTCATCTCTGTGCTATGCATAATCTCTATTTTCTCAAAGTTGCTTTTTCTGTTTTTTTTTTTAATGTTTTTTATTTTATTTTTGAGAGAGAGCATGAGCAGGGGACAGCAGAGAGAGAGGAAGACTGAATTGGAAGCAGACTCCAGACGCTGAGCGTGTCTGCACAGAGCCCAACATGGGGCTTCAACCCATGAACCATGAGATCATGACCTGAATGGAAGTCAGATGCTTAACCAACTGAGCCACCCAGGTGCTCCATCTTTGTTTTGATCTCTTTCATGTGAGAGAATTTCCGCAGATACAGGATGATCCTTGACTGTCTACCTGTATTTGAGACAGGGCAATAAAAAGCTAGGTAGAAATTCTCTTTGAATTAGAGCTTTTGACTGTAAGTTTCATTTTGTGGTAATGTGACTAGGGCATTATATAAAGAAGTCCCAAATCAGCAGTATCTTTAGCTTTTGTCCCCCTACCTCCTTTTGGAACTTGTCATCTTCCCCAGAGAAGAAACTTCTAATGCCCTCCAAAGCCTATTGCTTATGTTTTACCTATTGAGATGGGGAAGAGGTCTGGAGGTTTTCTTGAGTCTCTCTGCTGCATTTTAATGAACATTTCTTGGATCGTATAAGTCAATTATCACTCTTTTAATACCTTTAGACTTTCCAATTTTTATTGCTTATTTCTCTTCTTTTATTCCTTTGGATTTATGAGTTTATTCCTTTAAAACTCATTCCTTCCTTCTTTTTAAAATTTTTTTAATGTTTATTTCTGAGAGAGAGAGAGAGAGAGACAGAGACAGAGACAGAGCATGAGCAGGACAGGGGCAGAGAGAGAGGAAAACCTGGAGTCCAAAGCAGGCTCCAGGCTCTGAGCTGTCAACACAGAGCCCTACATGGGGCTCAAACTCATGAGCCCTGAGATCATGACCTGAGCCACCCAGGAGCCCCTCTTTCTTTTTAATAGAGCTTCAAGAAGGAACAAATTCTATGAATTAATTATCCACTTTTTTCCACTTAATCATTCATAGCTAAGTTCTATAGCTTACACTATGTACTTCACCTTATATACAGACACATGAATAATTTTAATTCAACTTAATAAATGTTATAATAAAGGAAAGAAATGTACTGAGTGCATAGAGGGTAAGACTGAACTTAATTAGAAAAGTTCATAAAGGTTTGTCATATTTATTTATTTAGTTATTTACTTAACATTTGGGCTAGAACTTAAAACATAAAAATCAGATTTGCTATTCATTAAAGGAAGTGAAGGAAATCTTGACACCATGACTTTAAATTGGGAAGGTACATTTCTGGGTTGTTTCACAGACTTCAGATTTATATCCTCAAAACAATTCTCTTAATTGGGATAATATCTCATATTGTAGATAAGAAAAGTGGGACCCAGGAGATTTATTTTTAAAAGAATAAAATTATCTAACAGGAAATGATAGGCTTGAATGTAAATATAGTTTCCTATTTCTCCAAAGCTATGCTTTGGGTGTAGAAATATAACAAGAATGAAATAAGAATCTTTATCAGAAACAAAAATGGCACTGCTATTAACTGATAAAATAATCACCCCTCAGAGTTTTCAGGAGTGATTGTCTAATTTACATTATACCCTGGTGCATTTTCTCCCCTTATCTCACTGATAAATATCCCACTCTGTTGGATTTTTTTTTATTTGTTTGTTTGTTTTACTTCTTTCCTACACTTGTACTTATTTTGTGTACAGAGAAAGGGCATTTTTTTTCTTCTTCTGGGGATTGTGGAAGGAAGCTAAATCAAATCACTTAACTTATATTTTGAGACTCATGGATTAATTTCTTCACACCCTTTCTGTCCCAAGTTTCAATGACCTCCAGATATATCTCCCCTGTGTGTTAGCAGAGGCAGAACTATAAGATAGGTTTCACGTGTTCAGCATTTGTGGATTTATGGATGCTCAAACATCATTTCTACCTGCTCCATCTCCCACCTTCCCTTCCCTTTTGGGGCTTGTCATCCTTGCTTCAAGACTGAGCACGAGTAAACTCTCCTTATATGAATTCCTTTCTCTCAGGTGGTTTGGACACAAGTGGCACGAAGTGTATCTCTTGATTTTCTGTAAAGTATTGCAACAATACCATTTGATCAACCCTTTGCTCATTTATTCCCTTATTTGATCTTTTATGAGACACTGAATACAAACTTTGCATAGGGAACTAATTAACTGTAGGGAAACAGAAATGACAAGACCTAAAATTTATTGAGTGCTTATTTTGCACTAGATCCATTCTAAATCTATATACTGTATCAGTTCTCACGATTTCAAACTTCTATGAATTTCCATTTATTATTATTATCATTATTCCATTTTACAGATGAGAATTTTGGGGTACAGATTTAAGTAAGTTTCCTCCAATCCAGTACACAGTACTAAGTAGAGCCTATATTTGAACAAGTGTAGTCTGGCCAGGAAAAAAGCTTCACTCAACACCTTGCAGGTCACGATCAGCTTGTTCTGCAGGGATGCATTTAGCACTTACTACCTGGAAGTTTCAGTTAACATTTTAAACTTATTTGTGTGTTCATGGACATTTTATAAGCATTGAAAGAGTAGAGACCCTTCAGGCAAGCAGAATAACAAAGTAGGCACTTAGAATTTACAGAGGAGTTTAGCCAATGCCGTTAGGGTTAGAAATCTCTTAGGCACCTCAATCCGCAACAACTCATAGGCTAATCCTAAATGGACCCAAAACAATGTAGTCAGGTTTCCCAGTGCCATATGGTAGAAGAAAGAACACTGGACTAGACTTGGAAGACTTTGTCTTAATTCTGGCTCTTTCTCTTTTTCTAGTATGAAATTGGGGAATTGAAAGCCAGTCACTCTTTCTACACCTTGGATTTTACATCTGGAAAACAGTGAACCTAATACCTGATGCCTTACCTCGTACTGTTTGAGTACAAAATTATACAGTGTGTGGAAGAGGTATACAAACTTTAGAGCACTAAAAAAGACAATCATTCATTGGGTCAGTGTGAAAAAGGTAAGCAGTTGAGCTGTAAAAGTAATCATACATTAAGTCTTGTTTCTTTTTCTCCATTGAAAAGATTTTCATCTGTCTTCTAGGAGATCATACTTGCCCAGTTTTCTTCCTACTTTACTGGCTGTACCTTTTCAGACTTTTCTGATAATTCTTCTTCTTCATTCTGACCCTTTCAAACTGGAGATTTCCAAGCTCAGTCCATAGACCTCTTCTCTCTCACTCTTGACATGATCTCTTCCATTGTTCTGGTATTAAATGCCATACATATGCTAATGAATCTGAATTATACCTTCAGCTCAGTCCTCTCTCCTGAGCTACAGATCCAATACCCAGGGTGATGATTAAAAAAAAAAAAATTGGGGCGCCTGGGTGGCTCAGTCGGTTAAGCGTCCGACTTTGGCTCAGGTCATGATCTCACGGTTCATGGGTTCAAGCCCTGCATCGGACTCTGTGCTGACAGCTCAGAGCCCGGAGCCTGTTTCAGATTCTGTGTCTCCCTCTCTCTATGCCCCTCCCCAACTCATGTTCTGTCTCCCTCTGTCTCAAAAATAAATAAACATTAAAAAAAATTAAAAAAAAATTAAGGGCACCTAGGTGGCTCAGTCAGTTAAGCGTCCCACTCTTGATTTTGGTTCAGGTCACAATCTCATGGTTTGTAAGATTAAGCCCTGCATCTGGCTCTGCACCAATAGTGTGGAGCCTGCTTGGGATTCTCCCTCTCTCCCTCTCTTTCTGCCCCTCCCCTGCTCTCTCTCTCTCTCTCAAAATAAATAAATAAATAAAAACATTTTTTAAAAAGATCATGTTGACCATACTCAAAACCTTCCAATGCCTCCTGATTCCATTCAGAGTAAAAGCTAAAGTCCTTACAGTGACTGACAAGGTCCTACCTGTCTTAGCCCCTTATAGATCTCCAAAATCTCCTGTTTGTCTTTACCTGGCTCCCTGGGTTCCAGCCATTTGAGCCTCCTTAATGTTCCTTAAACACAGTGAGCACTCTTGTTTACAGAGCCTTTGTGCAGCTTGGGCACCCATCCTGCTGATGATCATATGGACAAATCCCTTGACTTCCTCAAGTCCTTCCTCAATATCTCCTTCCAATGAGACCCAACCTGGACCAAACTATTTTTTTTTTTTTGACCAGCCCTTTTAAAGATGCTTGTCCCCATGTTCTGAGAACCCTGAACACATTATACTGCCTACATTTTTCCTTAGCCCTTGTCTACTAATATACTCTATTTGCTATTACTGTCTGCCTATTCTATGCTAAAATATAACCTTCATGAAGGTAGAAATGGTTTTCATTTGTTTTATTCAGTGATGTTTCACAAGTACCCAGAATACTGTCTGGCATATGATGGACACTTAACTGACATCCACTGAATGAATGAGTGAATTGATGAATGAGTTCCAAGACATAAAACAAACTGTTAAAATGTATCAGAAAGAACATCATTTAGAAATCTTGGCATAAAGGGAGGGTAGGATTGGATCTATAAAGATACTGTCACACACATGGACAGGTCAACTTGTTGGTTCCCAAACTTCCCTACTCCATGTAGCTCCTGATACTGCATACCCAAGAGCCTATCTCTCACTCACCCTCAGTAGGAAAACAGAAGAATTTTTGGAGAAGAAGCTTAAAAAAAATCATAATTTTCTATTATCTTTTAAAGATTTATTTTTAGTTCTACTTGGATAATAAGGAAAGAATTTTTGTGCTCTTCAACATATTTGAACATTTGAACATATTATTTTCTTATAAATAATTGACACCCCTTTAACCAGTGATGACAAAATCTTATTCCACAGTTGAGAGAGAAATAGCCCCCAAATCTAAATGCTTTTTTAACATTTGTACCTAATCTAAATTGTAATGAAGTAATCAAGCAATACATATAAATAGCTATTATCAGATGCCTTCCTATTTATTTCCATAAAAGGAAGAGCTTAAGTTACTTAGAAGGCTCAATATTCTGAATACTGGGGTCACCCTAATGAAGGAAAGGAGCACACAATTGGAGGCTGAAAATGACAGTGGTAAATGTGTAAATTTAGACAAAAATCATAGCCATGCTTGGTTATCTTTGACAGACAGAGTTTTTACAGACTTTGCCTAGGAACAGAGAACAGGTGGCACTGAATCAGAGATGTGCCCTGTGTCAGTCCTTCAAGGGTGCTCCAGGCCTTCAAGCACAGCAGGATGAGGATCCTGCTATAGACTGAATGCTTGTGTCCAAGCAAAATTTTTTATGATAAATCCTAATCCTCAGTGTGATGGTATTTGGAAGTGAGGTCTTTGAGCACTGGTAGGTCATGAAAGAGAAACCAACATAAAGGAGATTTGTGACCTTATAAAGGAGATTCCAGAAAGCTAGCTGGCTTCTTCCAACATGTGAGGTCATAATGAAAAGATGGCGGTCTATGAACCAGGAAGCAGGCTCTCAGCAGACGCTGAGTCTTCCAGTGCCTTGATTTTAGAATTCCTTGACTCCAGAACTGTGAGATATTAATGTGTACTATTTATAAGCCATTAAGTTTATGATTTTCTGTTGTAACAGCCTGAATGGATTAAGATAGACCCATGGGTGTTGCTGCCACCACCTTTAGGCATGCTACCTCTGTTTCCCTCTACTATCTACTATGTCTTTTAAAAAAATAGATCATTTTTTATATTTAGAGGAATAATTAACCAAGTATTATTGTTCTTAAAATAAAAATTAATTAATTCTTTGATCAAATGATAAGAGTTTGGTAAACTGCTTCAGCTCAGCCTGACTATAGCACCAGAAGGAAAGCTTGTATAAATACAGTTCTCTGCTGAGTGGAGTGAATTTCCTACTTAATTTTCAACCCTTTCTATTGGCTATTTTTCCAGAAATAATTCCATTTTGTGCCTATTTTGACGACTTATGATGATACCTACTTATAAAAATACTCACCACTCATAATTCTTCATATCATCTGTGCCCAAGTACACATATGGGCACATGAAACAGACTCAATCTAAGGGTCTGAGAAGAAAGTGGGCTTACAGAAAAATTGTTTTACAAAATCTCTTCCTTGGTTTAATAATGTATTTATTTAGGTGCCAGCCAAAATTGCAAAGATCATGACATATTCTTATTGATATTTTATGGGTTAACACATTGGTCATTTACTTTAAGAATATATCATAGAAGTCTTCTCCCCTCAGTTCAGATCCTAAATTAGACACAAACTTGACTGTAACAAGTCACAGAGGGAAGGGTTATCAAGAAATACATACTATTTTCCCCCAAATTTCCTCATGACATTGAATATAAATGTCTTTCTCATTTACACTGCTGGGGTTAATATTGTTGGTCACATGTCTTACAGTAATTTCAAGTCCATAGAAAAACAAAACAAAACAAAACAAAACAAAACAAAAACTTTGCCTAAAATTTCATATGTTAGAAAATTGCATATTTTTTGTTAATTGTCAATTCACTGGACTATTAAATCCACTTTAGTCTGTATTTTGTGGAGTGATCTAAAGAAACTGTGAAATTATCTCATGTTGTTAACAGGAGGGGCAGCTTAAACTATAAACAACTTGTTAGCACAGGTTTTAAACCTTTAAATATTCTTTTGGTATGAATCATGTTTCAAAGCCGGTCTTCCATATTATTACTAAATGTACAAAAACAGAATCAATTGGTTCCTGGAGCCAGCTTCATAAACTCAGCCCTCAGTATTTTCTTCCCTTAGTTTATCAATTTCTTCAGGCTGGGTGACAAGAATATCCCCATCCCCTGTTCTTGTCCAAAAGGAAATGGAGTACTACAGATGCATTCCAAGGTATTTGGAAACCTCATTCTAACATAAGGATCATTCCTCCTATTGGAGAGAACACTGCGGAACCACAGATGGTTCAGGAACAAGCAACTGGGCCAAGTTTTAACATTTTAGTGTTGCCACATGGGTTTTGTTTCCTACTAATAATGCAGCCAAGTATCTTGAAGCTCTTGCCCCTAACAGGAGGCTGCTTCTAAGTGGTCCTTACTCAGGGATTAGGATCCTATTTTTTTCCTTCATTAGATGGATATTAAGTCAATGCACTGCCTATATTTGGCCCAAACATGTCATTCCTTATTTTTAAGTTGGACAACTTATAGCTCCAGGAAACATAAATAATTGAAAAGCACTTTATATTTTATCAGTTTCTCACAACACTTTTATGAAGTGGGGTAGTGTTACTGAGATATCATTGCAAATGCAATGATGGGTGATATGTTTCCTTTTCACATAATGAACTGCGAAATAAGGTCACCAAGGGAAAATCTGGAATCCATTAGAATTTTTCTTTTAAAACTAATCTCTATCATTTACAAGGAAATAATAAATCACCTTAAATTGAATGTAGCCTGCATTTATGTCTATAGAGTAGTAAGTGCAGAAGAGGGTTGGTCCCCCAGTGACCCAGGAGAGGGAAGGTCAAATCTGCCTGTACCCATATTGTAAGAAGCTGAAAGAAATCCTGGAATCTTATGGGATTCTAGCTCATACTTTCTAAGGTATGTATTTTTTTTACATCATGAATTGCAAAGGGAGATCTGTGGAAAGTCTCAGATCCTAGTCAGGTGTGCCACAGCAGTAGAGGCCATGACTCACTGGCTAAGGTGATGTTTATTTGCTTTGTGCTGTGCCACTTTCTCAGCTCCTCTGGGTCCTTTTCTTCCAAATTGAAAGCAGTCCCTAAAAATGAGAAATAAAGTAATAGGAAAAGTCATTTCTTTAAGGACTAGGTTACTAAAAGAGCCTGCATTTCTGTTCCTGGCATTTTCCTCTTGCCTAGCCCTAGCCTACTGCCATTGGTGTGCCACTTTGTTTATTGGAGTGGACAAAATGCATCTTCCTTTACAGTTGAGCTGTTGAATGCCAGCTATGTTGTGTGCTAAGGTTCTGTCCAGCCTCATTTGTCTAATATTGGAGCTGCTAAATCTGTATGAAGCATGAAGCAGAAAGTGCACATTCAAATAAGAATTCCCTGAGTGCACACTCTGATGGTCCAGCATGGCAGGTTCCCAGGGGAGAAGAGAGAAGCACAAGGATGGGCTCTGACTTCCCCTTTAACCCCCTTCTCCTGAGTCAGAATGAGTAGCAGTGGGATAGTGAAGAAGTACAAAGAAGTAATCTGAATTACTTCTGAACTTGTGCCAGCATGTCTATACAATCCTTTAATCAACACCAGTTTCCTAGTCATTTAAGTAGCTTCATTTATTGCTTCATTCTAGAAGTACATCTGGGAACTTTCCAAACATACAGACTCTAAGCATTCTAAAAGCTAAGTAAAGATAAGTCCCAGTAAGTAGCTCTTCAGTCGTGGGTTTATGTGATGGTGAACTTTGTCTTTTCTTTGGTGACAAGTTTACTAAGAACAGACCACTACAACTCCTCTGGTTCTATCTTTGTGGTTCAGATAGAGAGGCATTAAAATAACCCAAGATATGTCACAGCCTTTCTGTCTAAAATATCTTTAGATGGCATGTCCTCAGTTGTAAATCTATTTCTTGCAAAAGGAACTCCCAGGTTGGAAATTTTCCCATACCTTTACATTAAGGCTTTCTTTGAAATATTAGAAATTATCTCCAATTCTAACCCTGTCTATTTTATTTAAAAAAAAATTTTTTTTTTCAACGTTTATTTATTTTTGGGACAGAGAGAGACAGAGCATGAACGGGGGAGGGGCAGAGAGAGAGGGAGACACAGAATCAGAAACAGGCTCCAGGCTCTGATCTGTCAGCCCAGAGCCCGACGCGGGGCTCGAACTCACGGATCGCGAGATGGTGACCTGGCTGAAGTCGGACGCTTAACCGACTGCGCCACCCAGGCGCCCCACCCTGTCTATTTTATTGCCAGAGACATGGAAAAGTGAGGGATATGGAGAAAAAATAATTGCATGATAAATTCCCAGTCTTCTAGAAAAAGCATAATGAAATGTGTTGCTATTAGATAAATTAATAGATTATTATAATATTTTTTTCTAAGGAGGTTGGTAATACTTGAATCTTGTTCCAGATAAACCACTTGTATCTTCCTGATCTCCAGTAAAAGTGAATATACAGAATATAATCAGCAGAGCAAGGCAAATAACATGTGAATCTTTGACCCCAATTGAGGCAGGCTCTTGAGGACATCATTGTACCCTAGTGTTGGTGGGCTCAAGAGGTTATTATCGACCTGATCCCACAGCTGATCTTTATGATGAGTTATTTGGTCCAAAGTCACAGGCCCTGGGAGCTGTTTGCCAGGTGGTGTGTATGACATTATTGCCACTACAGGCAAAACAAAACAAACAAACAAAAAAACAAAACAAAACAAAAACTCGGTGAAGAGGAATACTATACCGATACCTTATAATCTTGATGTGTTTCATTCACTGGGGCT
Source organism: Puma concolor (assembly GCF_028749965.1). Lineage (NCBI taxonomy): Eukaryota > Metazoa > Chordata > Mammalia > Carnivora > Felidae > Puma > Puma concolor. The sequence goes on along the minus strand of NC_141672.1, from coordinate 123,746,935 downwards.
GATTCAGTAATAGCTTAAATTCTTCGGATTGTACAGGTGGTGAAGACAGAATGTAGCCTGTCAAAAAGCAGATTTATTGACTGTGGATGCAGAAAATGCAGGGTTTTAGTTGATGGGTAACTGAAAGCAGGAGCTCCATACCTCTTGACTGGATCATCTCCTTCTGCATTTTCCTTGAAAGTGAGGTATGGTGCTTACACATTTGTGTTAACTTCCTTACAAGTCACTGCCAAAGAGGAAAGGATGTACATGTTTCCTGGCTTCCGTTTAGAAATCCTAGGGGCACTTTTAATAGGGCCAACTTGAGTCCTTCCAGCAATTACGTGGCCAGGGAGATGAAAGACAGTGATGGATCTGTCAGATTTTGATACTGTAATTTCCAAGGGGTAAGTTCAGCTGTCAGTGTACATATGGATTTAGGGGTTAGATGCTGTACTGAGAGCAATTGCTGATGTTGGTCTGGCACCTTCACCTCTGTTTACAGCCATTGTCCAGGATGTAATGAATTAGATCACTATTTTTTGCCTTGGGTGAATTAAGTGTAGTGAGAGAGGAATGGAGGACTCAAAATAAAGCTTTTCTTTTTCCTTCCTTCCTTCCTTCCTTCCTTCCTTCCTTCCTTCTTTCCTTCCTTCTTTCTTTTTTTTTTCTTTAATAGGAAAATTCACATATTTCTAATTCTCTTTGGCAGAGATTTTAAGAGCATATTTGAGGTGTGAAGAGTTTGGAAATAAGGCAGCATTGAGGTTCCCTTGTACTTCTCTGCCTTACTGGTTCTGATAGTGCATCCTGAGGTTTCACTAGTATGCTTTTATCAGTACACGATGCTACATGTACTTTTATTTTCCCCAGTGACCATAATTGCAATTTGGTATTTACAAACAAAATTGCTTCACAGAGCTAGAACAAACAATCCTAAAATTTGTTTGGAACTGCAAAAGATCCTGAATAGCTAAAGCAATTCTGAAAAAGAAAAACAAAACTGGAAGCATCATGATTCCAGATTCCAAGCTATATTACAATGCTGTAGTCATCAAGACAGTATGGTACTGGCACAAAAATAGATACATAGATCAATGGAACAGAATAGAAAACCCAGAAATGGACCCACAACAATATGGTCAACTTATCTTCAATAAAAAAGGAAAGAATATCTAATGGAAAAAAGGTAGTCTCTTCAATAAGTGATGCTGAGAACACTAGACAATGAATGCAGAAGAATGAAACACATCAAAGAAGGCAAAGGGAACAAAAGCAAACATGAACTATTGGGGCTTCATCAAGAAAAAAACCTTCTGCACAGCAAAGAAAACAATCCACAAAACTAAAAGGCAGCCTACAGAATGTGAGAAGATATTTGCAAATGATATATCTCATAAAAAGTTAGTATCCAAAATTTATAAAGAACTTACCAAACTCAACACCCAAAAAACAAATAATCCAGTGAAGAAATGGATAGAAAACATGAATAGACACATTTCCAAAGGAGACATCCAGATGGCTAACAGACACATGAAAAGAAGCTCAACATCACTCGTCGTCAGGGAAATACAAATCAAAACCACAATTAAGTGCCTCTTCACACTGTCAGAATGGCTAAAATTAACAATACAAGAAACAAGAGGTGTTGGTGAGGATGTAGAGAAAGGGGAACCCTCTTGTGCTGTTGGTGGGAATGCAAACTGGTGAAGCCACTTTGGAAAACATGTGGTGGAGGTTCCTCCAAAAGTTAAAAATAAAACTACCCTATGATCCCACAATTGCAGTACTAGGTATTTACCCAAAGGATGCAAAAATAATGATTCTAAGGGTTAAATGCTCCTCAGTGTTTATAGCACCGTTATCAACAAGAGCCAAACTATGGACACAACCCAAATGTCCATCGACTGATGAATGGACAAAAAAGATGTGGTATGTATGTACAATGGAATATTACTCATCCATCCAAAAGAAAGAAATCTTGCCACTTGCAATGACATGGATGGAGCTAGAATGTATTATGCTAAGCAAAATATGTCAATCAGAGAAAGAAAATACCACATGATTTCACTAATAGGTGGAATTTAAGAAACAGATGAATATATGGGAAGGAAGAGAAAAAGAGAAGAGAGGGAAACAAACCACAAGGGACTTTTAACCATAGAGAACAAACTGAGGGTTGATGGAGGGAGGTGGGTGGGAAATGGACTAGATGGGTGATGGGTACAAAGGAGGGTACCTGTAATGAACACTCAGTGGTGTATGTAATTGATAAATCACTGAATTCTACTCCTGAAACCAATACTGCTGTATAAGTTAACTAAAATTCAATTTAAAAAAAGAATTCTTTGATACTAATTTTTTTTTAATGAAAACAAAAGTTTTTATTTGATTACCTCTTGGTATGAACCACAAGCAACAAAGCTGAGGGCTCTTTTTGTTTCTGCTTTTTTTTTCTTTTTCACTCTCAGACTGAATTAAAAATTTAATTTTAGTTAAGAACTGTTAAAACTAGAAGGCTCAGAAATGTCACAGGTCACACTTAAGTGATAGTGACGGCACTAGAATCAGGATCTTCTGGCTCTCAATTCAGTATCATGTACAGCTTTGCTGTATCATCAAGCCTTGTGACTTATCCATGCAAAGTTTAGTATTATAATTAAAAAAGAAACAAAATAAAGTCTATATACTAAATATTTAATGATTTGTATGATAGTTTCAGTGTGTGGCAAATGGACACAATGAATAAGCAGTTTATATAGATTCTTATTATTCATAATATCGCTATGTACCCAAACCAAACATTTCTAATCTCATATTAGCTTCCTATTGCTGCTGTAACAAATTGCCACACAAATAGTGGCTTAAAAGAAGATGAATCTATTAATTCTGGAGGTCAGAAGCCCTAAAATGAAGGTATTGTTGGGCCTGCCTTCCTTCTGGAGGCTCTAGGAAAGAATACATTCTTTGTCTTTTCCAGGGTCTAAAGGTTACTCACATTCCTAGGTTTATGGTCCCAAATCACTCCAACTCATGTTTTGATCACATCTCCTCCTCTGATCTGGACTCCCCCACTTCTTTCTGTAATTTATAAGGACTTTTGTGATTAGATTGGGCTCCCTAGATAATCCAGAATAATTATCCCAAGATCCTTAACCATAGCTATAAAATTCCTTTCCATGTAAGTTAAAATAGTCATGGATTCCAGGCATTAGTACTTAGACATCTTTGGGGACTGTTATTTTGCATACCACAAGGATCATTCAGGAATAAACAGAGAAATCTGAAAAAAGAAGCTCCAATGTCCCTCAGAATTTCTGGGTGTGTAACCCATATTTTAACAGGAAGGTTCCATGCAGAACACCCAGGTAGTGAGAACCCTCCCCTTTCCTGACTCACTCAAGCCAATTAGTCTATTAGGTGGGGTTTTCAGTGGGGGTTTTCAAGAGAGACAAGGATGTGTGGAAAGGGAGTTCTTTTAAGTGTGCAGACAAGCTGAAGATCTGCTGCCTGGGGCTCTGTATAAACTAAGGAGAATGAGAACACATTCCTCATGAGGGACAGGAGGACAGAAATATTGGGAGAATGATGGACTTGCTGTGAGGTTATTATCTCAAAGATAAAGGAAGACTTTGCTATTGCTTCCTTTTCATTATTGAGCACTTTTTTTCTCTTTTTTTATGTCTCATTATTTTATTATTATGGCAGAACATTTATTATCAGATGGCCACGGTTAAAATAGGCTATGTTCCTCAGGTTGTTCACGCAAGCAGAAATATATGCCCCTACTACTGGCCAGGTGGGCTGGGAGAACTGCTAAGGATACCCAGAGGGTTAGCCTGCAGCTGAAGCAGGGGGCAGGCTCTGCACCCCTCACATTTCTTATGCGTCCCTGATTGGTATACAATCAAAACACAATGACAGGAATAAAATCTCTCTCTTTAGGGAGGGCAAATGTCTTTAATGGTTACTCACATTAAATAAGCATTTGTAAGTAGGACTGTTTGTCCAAAGTATTGCTGAATAACTCCAGGTGTATCAATTCATTTCTCCAGTGGAATCAGAAAGCAGGCAGCAATCTGTCCCCAAATGGATAGCAAGTCAGGGAGTTCCTTAGAGACTGGATCAAGAGTCTTTCCCATGGTGAGGGGCGCATAGGTGGCTCAGTTGGTTAAGCGTCTGACTCTGGATTTCGGTTGAGATCATGATCTCATGGTTTGTGAGATTGATTCCCATGTTGGGCTCTTCACTGACAGCACTGAGCTTGCTTAGGATTCTCTCTTTCTGCCCCCTTCTCTAAATAAATAAATAAATAAATATTGAAAAAAAATATTAAAAGCAAAAGAGTCTTTCCCATGGTGAACAGGAAGTCAAGTAAATGAAGTGAAACATGAATATTCTCTTAAGAGATGAACAAACGGGCTCTCTGGGTCCTAGGGCATTATGACAGGTGTCTATGTAAGAGGTTCAAAGTCAGACTGTATCTCTTAAATAATAAAGACCTGCGGATTATCAGATCAAGACTCCAGTATGTATTTGAGCCCTGTAAGAAACTAGTCATATCCTGAATCCACACTCAGCTAAGCAGCCTCCAACTTCACCTCCCTTGAGATTGTTCCTGAAGTAGTCCTGTGCACATGAGGGCTTTGACTTTATTGGACATCATGAAATCAGCTTTCTTGAAAGCCTGGGTAAAGTCCTAGGTTTGGGATGCTATTCTGGGAGAGTGAGGGTATCATTTGGTCAGTGCTGCTGTGTGCTCACCTCTGAGCAATGCATATTTGTTTCCTGTCTTTACATATATTTTAAAAGAATCTCCATTTTTATCCATACATCCAGAAAGACTTGTATGGAACATAGGACAGGGTGATGCCACCTAACTGACAACTTGCTTCTCATTAATGCATTGTGTGTCAGAGTTCCAGGGTATTCCAGAGGCTGAACTGGATGCCTCAGGGTCTTGCAGCAGAGTAATGAAGCAGCTGCAGAGCCAGTACCTGTATTTCAGATAGACTATTGTAACCTGATGGTTTCTCCACTTGTCATGCTGGACATCACCCTCAGATCCATCCATCCACACACCACTTTATTGTGTTGCTCACTGTAGAGGAAAGCCCAGTGTAGAAGCTTGCCGACAAGCCTGATTGCTGCTGCCTTGGCCCTGTGGGAAGTTTGCCTTGGTGGCTTTTCATGGCCCTTTAGAAACCACTTTGCCATTAATCCTTCCCTCTCTTATCTCATACGCTCATGTTACATTCTGGCAGTTCAAAATCCCCACCTTTTCTGATCCAGGTTTGTGTTTCAATTGCAAAATGTCCACAGCCTCATCCAGTCCTGTGTCCTCAACAAACTATAGTACCTGGGGCCTGATCAAGGTAGGTCATTTCTGAAAATGAGCTGAAACTTACTAAGTTGGTGTTTTAATTTCCTGAAAAAGATACTGGCTGAGTTGAAGAAGCATCCTGTAAAATTCAAAGATTTGACATTTCAACAACGTGGCACAGTTTGTCTCCCATACCTTTTTAGGGAAAGCAGACCAGGTGCATGGTGTAGGTAGAGGGGAGAGAGTGACTGTCTGGGTGAGTGGACTCTGGGAATGGTGCAGAAGCACATTTCCCTCACTTAGTTGTGTTCAGCAAATGAGCAGGTGCAAAGTTATTTTTAATTGAGTTCTACCCCAGGGGCCTACAGTGAACTGAAGCTGTCTGTGTGACCAGCTTTCTGCACATTCAGAGCTACTCATGGACCCCACAAGGAAACTTTTCAGTTCATCAACTGTGTCATCTATAAAGATAGAAAGCATTATAGAAAAAAAATACTAATCACTCTAAAACAGTCCTCAAAAGAGCACAGAGATAAAACCCAATATTTCTGGTTGACAACTGGCTAATGCAATAATTGCACTCTGCAATAGAACTTTCCATGGTGATGGAATGTTCTATTTCTGCTCTGTTATTGAGCACTTGAATTATGGTTTGTGTGATTAGGAAACTAAATTTTGTATTTAATTTAATTTTAATTTAAGTAGCCAGATGTGGCTGGTGGCTATTATACTGTAGAGTGCCAGGGTAGTGTGGTTTGGATTATGCCAATAAAATCTATGCTAATAGCTACAGAATTGAATGTAATTACTTAAGAATAATCCTCTTGCTAATCTGCTGTATATTTGGGATGTCCTATTATTTCTAATAAAAAAATGAGTGTAATAGGACTTGATACGTTTTACCACTTTAATAAAATGCTTTTCATGTTGTGCTTATATTTGGATAAGTAAAGAAGATTATAGCTGTAAACTATATTTTAAGCTAGTGTAACTTCCAACGGAGATAAAATAACTCTGTCTTTTTCCATACATGAGGTTAATGAAACACTATTATGCCTTTTACACTTATTTGAGGAGATTTTGATTGCTAAAATAAAGAGAAAGAAAAGGATTTTAAAAATGTTGTGTTTGTATATCATTTCAAAAATAGAGACTTTAGGAGGAGAAAAAATTATCAATTACAATTACTTCTAGTAGCATGGAAGTTAAGAATACCAGTCCATACACCACTGAAAGTGTTTTATTCTATCAGGCTGTTGCTGAAATTTGTATTTCCCTAGCAACAAAGCAGTAGATAGGTTTTTCCTTCCAAGGTAATTAGGCATGTACTGACACACAACCACATTTTATGCTATTCTACACAGTGAAATAACAACAACTAACATTTATTTAGTACTTGCTAAGAGTCAGGCACTATTCTTTGCAATTTACATGTATTAACTCTTTTTAACCTTATTACTGTTATTATTCACATTTTATGGTTGGATAAAGAGAGAAGTGGGGTATGTTTCCCAAGGTTACAAAGTAGTAAACAAAGAGGTCTCTAATTTTGTGATTTTATTCACAGGTTAACATAGATATTTAGTTTCTACGACTTGATTATAATTGTACTAAGCCATGACAATGTAAAACTGAAGAAAACATTTTTTTCCATACTCCTGGTCTATTCACAGATATAGTTAAGTAAACCAAAAGATAAAATATATTGTAAAAGAAGTGGTTAACAATGTTACCTTTTTGCATTTACATCCCCTACTCCCATGCACCTTTGTTTTTTCCTTTTGCAATCTGGTTCCTTCCACTTATAGATCTGTCTGTGGAGACTGTTGACTAGTAAAGTCTGGGGCAGATACATACTTGAACAGAGCTATTCACATGTGGCCTAAAATCAGAAGGATCATCATCACCTGAAAACTGGCTAGAAAATTCAAGTTCCCAGACCCCCTCCCAGTGATATTCAAATAGATGATGAAGGCGAGGTGCCTTTTGGGTCTGGCTTCTTTCACTTAGCAAAATGCATTTAAAGTTCATCCTTTTTTAAAATGTTTATTTATTTATTTTGACAGAGAGAAAAAGATAGACCGTGAACCAGGAGGGGCAGAGAGAGAGAGGGAGACAGAGAATCCCAAGGAGGCTCTGCAGCTGTCAGCACAGAGCGCCGCAACGTGGGGCTCAAACTCGTGAACCATGAGATCATGACCTGAGCCAAAACCAAGAGTCTGACGCTTAACTGATTGAGCCACCCAGGCACCCCAAGATTCATCCATATTCTTAAGTGCATCAGTAGCCCATTACTATTAATTGCTGAGCATTATTACATTTTATGACTATTTTGCAGTTTGTTTATCCATTACAAGTGAAAGGGTATCTTGCCTATTTATAGTTCCAGCTATTATGAAAAAAAGCTGCCATAAACATTTGCATACAGGATTTTGGTGAGCAAAGTCTTTCAATTCACTTGGATAAACACCCAGGAGTGGGATTGCTTGATTTTTTAATAAGTGTATGGTTTTATTTTATAACAAGCTGTTTTCCAAATTGGCGGTCTCATTTTGCATTTCCACCAGTGATGAATGAGATTTCCTGGTGTCCTGCATCATTGCAAATATTTGGTATTGTCCTTGTTTGTTTTGCCCTTCTAATAGGTATTTAGTGGTATGTCATTATGGTCTTAATTTTTCGTTTCCCTAATGACAAATATTGTCAACATGGTCAAATAAGCTTCTTGTCACATACTTATTTGCCAACTTTATATTTTATTTGGTGAAGTGTTTACTCAGATATTTTGCCCAATTTTCAAAATTGTATGCTTTAGCTTTTTATTGTTGAATTTTAAGAGTTCTTTGTATATTCTAGATGCAAGTCCTTTGTCATATATGAGGCTTTTAAAATATTTACTTTTAGTTTGTAGATTGTCTTGCCATTATTTTAATGATACATTTCCCAGAGCTATGACATAATTTTGACAGAGTTCAGTTTTTCAGTTTTTTCTTTTATGGATTATGCTTTTGTTATTGTATCAAATTTCTTCTATGTTTTCTTTTGGAAGTTTTATAATTTAAGTGTTATGTTTAGGTCTATGACCCACTTGTATAAAGTGCAATGTATCTGTCACTTTATTTTTTGTATGTGAATGTCTGGTTTCCCAGCACCATTTATTGAGAAGACAGTCCTTTGTCCATTGAGTTGCTTTAGCATCTCTGTCAAAAATTACTTAATTAGCATTGGGCTAATAACAGAGTATGAAGCCTGCTTGGGATTCTCTCTCTCCCTCTCTCTACCCCTCCTCCACTCATGCTATCTCTCTCTCTCAAAAGTAAATAAATAAAACCTTAAAAAATCACTTAATTACATTTGGACTCTGTCTTCTGTTCCATTGATTCACATATATCCTTCTTTATAAACCTGGATTGTCTGAATCTTTGTACTTAGTTATTGTTCAGATTATTTGGGCCGCTCTAATTTCTTTGAGTTTTCATATGAATTTTAGAATTAGCTTGTCAATATCTAATACAGTTTACTGAGATTTTGTTTAAGGCTGTGATACATTTATAGATTGTGTGGTGAAGAATTAACATCTTTAAAAAATATTTATTTATTTATTTTGAGAGAGAATGTGATCAGGGGTGGGTCAGAGAGAGAGGAAGAGAGAGAGGATCCCAACCAAGCTCCATGCTGTCAGTGCAGACTCTGATGCAGGGCTTGAACCCACAAGCCTGAGATCATGACCTGAGTCAGTCGCTTAACTGACTGAGCCAAACAGGGGCCTCATGCACAATTAATGTCTTAAAAAAATGGACTATTGTAATCCATAAACATGATATGCCTCTTCATTTAGAACTAAAAAAAAAAAAACAAAACCACAAACAAAAACCTTTATTTTCTTTTATCAGTGTTTTGCAGTTTTCAGCATACAGATCCTGCACTTTTTCTGTTTGATTTGTACCTGTGTGTTTTTTTCTGTATGTGTGCTTATGTGCATGCAGTGGAAATGACTACTAGAAATGCCTGTTTTTTTATTTTATTTTTTTATTTTTTTATCATTTCAAGTCCCGATTGTCATTGCTGCCACAGATTTACTTAGGAATACAGACAACTTTTGTATTTTGATCATGTATAAAGATGAACTTGCTAAACTATTAGTTATAAACTGATTTTGTAGATTCTTTTGAATTTTCTATGTCATGTTGCCTGGGAATTGAGATTTTTTTTTTTTTTCTTCCTCTTCTCCTCCCACTCCCCTGATTCATTGGTTGTGACTATCAGGACAAGGTTGTTCCTGATGCTGAAGAGTGGGTGGAGATATTGCCTCCTTTACCATTAAGCATGATTATGCTGTAGGGTTTCTTCTGTGAATACTATTTATCAGGTTAAGAAGATTTGGTTTAATTACATTTGCTTAGCGTTTTCATCAATAAATGGATATTGAATTTTAATGCTTTTTCTGTAACAATTGAGAAGATCATACGGTTTTTCCAGTTAGTCTGTTAATCTAGTGAATTATATTGATTGATTTTCAGATATTGAGCCAGTCTTGCATTCTGGCATGAGCCCTACGTGGCAGTGATATATTATCCTTTTTATATATTCTGTATTCAATTTCCTAATAACACTTCATTGAAGATTTTTACATCTATGATCATGTGGGATTTTGGTCTTTTGTTTTTCTTCTTGTTATTTTTGTGTCCAGTTTTGGGATTAGGGTAATATTAGCCTTATAAAATAGGTTGGGAGGTGTTTTCTATATTCTAGAAAAGAGATTACGTAGAATATATATTGTCTCTTTCTTGAATGCTTGGAAGAATTTGTTAGTGAACTCATATGGACCTGAAGTTTTCGTTTTTTTTTTTTTTTTTTTTTTTTTCCTTTAGGAAGAGAAGCACATATTTAACTGAAAATTCAATTAGAAAATAGATATAGAACTATTCATATTATTTTTTTAGTAAGTTTTGATAAATTTTTGTCTTTGAAGAAGTAGTACATTTTGTCTTATTTATTGAATTTAGGGCCATAGAATTTATTAAGTTTATTGAACTTAAGGCCTGTTTATCCTGTTAATATCTATGAAGTCAGTATATATGTCCAGTTTTTCATTTCTAATATTGAAAGTGTGTTTTTCTCTCTTTTTCCCCATCAGACTGGCTAGAGTTTTATCAATTTTTAAAATTTTTTTAAAGAAGCAGCTTTTAGTTTCATTGCTTTTCTACATTTATGTTTTCACTTTTACTGATTTCTGCTCACATATTTTTATAATTTGTTTCATTCTGCAAGCTTTTGGATTAATTTTTTTTTTGCCCAGTAGTTTCTTAAGGTATGTATTTAGATAATTGATTTGAGAAATTTCTTAATTTCTATCATGTTAATTTAATACTATAAATTTCCATCTAAGTAGTGCTTAAAGGATACCCCACAAATTTTGACATGTTGTGTTTTCATTTTTCTTTATTTAAAAAAATATTCCCTTAAGACTTCATCTTTTTTCTTGAGTTATTTTAAATATTTGAAAGTTTTTAAGATACTTTCACTGATTTCTAGCTTAATTTTATTATGATATGATACTTTATATAATTTCTATTCTTTTAATTTTTGTTTTGTATCCCAAAATATGGTCCATCTTGGTGAAATGAATTGTGTACATTTGAGAAGAGTGTTTTCTGCCATTGGCATGTGGAATAATATATACTAGGTTAATGGTATTTGTATAACCACCTGGAAGAGTCAACCCTCCAGTTCTCTTGTCCACCCATTCTTAAGGAAATTACTCTTGCCTCTAGGGGTTTACAAATCTTGCTTATGCCATCAACTCTGGTGGAGTGTGTGGGTTTTCCTGGTCTCCTAGTGTTCTGCTTGGCCTCTTACCAGAAGAGCTTTCTTTCTTCCTCACCCAGCAAAGTTTAACCTTTTCCACTGAGAAACGTAGCTTCCTATCATGATCCTGTGTACACAGTATTTACATTTTAGTCATTTAGTCATTCAACAAATATTTATTGACTACTGTATGCCAGGTCATGAATATGGTGATGAGAAAAAGAGAAGGAAAAACTGGCCTCAAAGAATGTTTGTGTTTTGTGGTTCAATCTCATCATCCTAAGCTTCTAAGGTAGTCAGATGAAATATCCACAATTGGCCCATCTTCCTGCTCCATTTCCCAGAGTTATGATGACAGTGATTAGAGGAATCTGGTTGTTATTTTCAAGCACTCTTTATTGTTATATGCAAATAATCTTGTTTTAGGGAGTGACTGGGGGATGAAGGTTTTTGACTACTGTCTCTATGTTGAGCTCTGTGAGATAGCTGGTTCAGAACCACTTCTTTGTTTGATACAGTCTTGTGGTACCTGTGAACCAAAGTTCTGCTGGCCACCAGAGTCAGGAGCTTAAGAGGTGTAGGCTGCCAAAACTAGGCACCAGACATGCTCACAAGCTCTCTTTGAGGAGGCTTCAGTGATCTGGAGCTGAGCAGAGGGAAAACACAAAAATGATACATGTTAGCCTCATCAGTCTCTGGAAAGAATTGCAACAGACCCCTTAATATGTATTAAATTAGAACAGTGAGTCCTCTCAACATCACTCATCATCAGGGAAATACAAATCAAAACCACAATGAGATACCACCTCACACCTGTCAGAATGGCTAACATTAACAACTCAGGCAACAACAGATGTTGGTGAGGATGTGGAGAAAGAGGATCTCTTTTGTATTGTTGGTGGGAATGCAAGCTGGTGCAGCCACTCTGGAAAACAGTGTGGAGGTTCCTCAAAAAACTAAAAATAGAACTACCCTACGACCCAGCAATTGCACTACTAGACATTTACCCATGGGATACAGGTGTGCTGTTTTGAAGGTACACATGCACCCCCATGTTTATAGCAGCACTACCAATAATAGCCAAAGTATGGAAAGAGCCCAAATGTCCATCGATGGATGAATGGATAAAGAAGATGTGGTATATATGTATATATATATATATATATATATATATATATATATATACATACAACGGAGTATTACTCAGCAGTCATAAAGAATGAAATCTTGCCAACTACGTGGATGGAGCTGGAGGGTATTATGCTAAGTGAAATAAGTCAGTCATAGAAAGACAAAAATCATATGATTTCACTCATATGCAGACTTTAAGAGACAAAACAGATGAACATAAGGGAAGGGAAATAAAAATAATATAAAAACAGGGAGAGGGACAAAACAGAAGAGACTCATAAATATGGAGAACAAACTGAGCATTACTGGAGGGGTTGTTGGAGGAGGGATGGACTAAATGGGTAAAGAGCATTAAGGAATCTACTCCTGAAATCATTTTTGCACTATATGCCTACTAATTTGGATGTAAATTTAAAATAAAATTAAATTAAAATAAAAATGCCATCACTAATTTAAAAAAAATCAGAACAGTGAGTCCTCAATAACCCATAAGCACTATTTCTATGTTGTAGTCAATGGGTCTCATGGACACAAGCTCCATTGGCTTTCTTTTTTTTTTTTTTTTTAATTTTTTTTTTCAACGTTTATTTATTTTTGGGACAGAGAGAGACAGAGCATGAATGGGGGAGGAGCAGAGAGAGAGGGAGACACAGAATCGGAAACAGGCTCCAGGCTCTGAGCCATCAGCCCAGAGCCTGATGCGGGGCTCGAACTCACGGACCGCGAGATCGTGACCTGGCTGAAGTCGGACGCTTAACCCACTGTGCCACCCAGGCGCCCCCTCCATTGGCTTTCAGACCCAGATGTTTTGGGGTTTTATCCTTCAGGTGTCAGTCGCAGTCTTAAAAGTTGGGGTCCTGGATTTGGGGTCTAAATCCTTTGCTATTTGGGGAGAAGCTGGGAGTTGAGATTTCCCTTCCTATCATAGGGAAAATCCCCAGGGTGGGGCTGTGGTGAGATTGTGTCTACCTCTCCTATCCAGTTCGATGTGTTTTTTTTTTTTTTTCTTGTTCACCAGATGTGTAGGGGTCACTCAGCTAGTTTCTAGATTTCTTTCAGAGGGTATTCTTCTGTATGTAGTTGTAGTTTCAATGGCCAGAGGGAAGAAATGAGTGCAGGAGCCTCCTACATCTCCATCTTGAACCAAAACTTCATTAAATTTCTATTGAATCAAAGCACGCTTTATTAGGTAGACTGCATACTTAGTTATGTAGTTTTATTGTGGCTGTCAAAATATGGAATATCAATATGGCTGTGCTTCAGCCATACTGTTGTTGTGAAAACACTATTCCTTTCTGTGATTTATAGTCTCCATCATCAACAGCCCAAATATCACCACCTACCCTACTCTGCTACTTTAGATCCTCTCAGTCCCTCTGCCTCTAGCTTCCTTCTGCATTATTCCAGCTTCACTGGAACAATGAGGCAGCCAGCTCCATGTAGGCATAACTCAATAGTACCTTGCCTCCTGCCTTACTCGTCACTTTTCATCACCCACCATAGGTTTGCTTATTGGTATTGAGGCATAAGATTCCATAGGATATGCTTTGTACCCACGTCTGTGCAACTGGAAATGCAGGAATACCAAAATACTATAAGGATGATCTTCCAACCAGTAGGAGGTGAAGATCAGTCACTATATTCTTCTTCTTTACTTTCCCTGTTTCAGCTGCCCTGAGAGGTAGGCAATCACATTGCCTTTCAGGAGATGAACCCACAAGGCTGCATGGACCAGGTGGCTGGTTGTCTCTCCTTCCCTGTCTTGCTGCTTTTGTGCTCACTCATACTTCCCTGGAATTCTACTGTCTAGGTAGTAATGCCTAACTTTTGCCTCAGGCTTTGCTTTGATGTCATTCTTCTCTTAACAAATATAAACTTGTAAATGTGAGATGACACGAAAGGTAAAGCTCGTAAGGAAAGATTAAACAAAATGTCCCAGTCAGAAGCATCCCATATATGATCTCTACTCTTCTAGCATTTGTCACTCAGAAAGCATTATTTCATTCTTAAATAGTCCTTGTAGGAAGAATCTCAAGGAAACCAAGATGTGAAATGTACCTTATGGGAATGGAGCCCAAGTATTTAAGCTTTTATCACTGACAGAGCAGTGGAAGGCAATGTTTTAAAATAAAATGTATTCAATAAAGGAACTAGTTATGCCAAGATGAGTAAGTTCTACAGATCTGCTGTACAATGTGCCTGTAGTTGACAATCCTGTGCTGCACACTTACAAATAGGTTATGAAGGTAATCTCACGTTAAGTGCTCTTACAACTCCCCACACACATAAGCAAACACAAAGGGGCACAAAGATACTTTTTGGAGGTGATGGATATGTTTATTACCTTGATTGTGATGATGGTTCCATGCATATGCATATGTCCAAACTCATTAAATTGTATACATTAAATATATGCATCTTTCGGTATATCAATTATACCTCAATAAATCTGTTAAAAATAATAGTAGGGGAACTGCATTCTGGAAGAGGGGATAAATGGTAACTCTGTGCAGTATCTGCTCAGTTTTTCTATGAACCTAAAACTGCCTAATGAAATAAGTCTGCTGATTAAAAAAATAAAAGCCAATTGTCCAAGTAGATGTAAGTGAAAAGTTAAGTCAGAAGCAGACAGTCAAAAGGTGAGAACACATAGCCTAGATTAGAAATGAAAATGCGAGAATCTGAGCTTCCTAGGGACCAGTTCCAAACACAGAAGAGTGATAATAACGTTCAGTCAAAAAAGCGTGAAGACTGGGAGAAAAAAACTGCAGGGCTGAATACTAGAAAAATAGCACAAAAATAGCACATAAAATGGAAAGAAAAGCCTCTTGCAAGCCTGTTGCTTTTTAATCTCAGAGGAAAAGTTCATAGTAGAAATATAGAAGGTGGGGGGTGGGGGGAGCTCCAAACACCTGTTCTTTAAAAAGTCCTTCCATCTCAGAGCCACTTTTGAAATGCAATCTAGATCTCATTTTGTCATACACCTAGCTTTCATGTTATCCTCTGATACCTGGTTCTGTGTATGGCAAACAAGATCTACGGAGTCCTGCCTGGAAGAAATCAGAGGCAAATGTAAGTTTGCTGTTTTTCTGTAGACAAAAACATGTGCAATATTTGTCCTATTGCACATGAAATGTCAGCAGGGTAGGAAAGGGTGTTTGAAACTCCCAGCACAACCTCTGATATCATGGAATGCCTTCTAACTTTTGGCCTATTTCGAGCATTGAATTGAACACAAATTATTCAAAGAATGATATGGGTCAACTGAAAGAGATTGTTCTAAATATAACACTATTGCACATAATAGAAAATGTAGAGGAAAGTAGCAATTATTTACTGAGTACTAATTATTTTCCAGGACTCACTCTGCCAAATGCATTTTGCATCAATCCTGAGAAGTATACACTACCGTTGATTAAACATGAGGAAACAGACTTTGAGAAACTAATCCCTTGCTTTCACAAAAAGAGTACAGAAAGCAGAAATGTGACATATGGCATCTATATTCCATGTGTCAGTCAGTAATGGTACCAATAGCCACTGCTGAAGGAAACCCATTGTGTGCTATGGTTTACAGGTACTATTTTTTTCAAGTTTATTTATTTGTTTTTAGAGGGGGAGAGAGAAAGCACGAGCAAGCATGGGGTAGGGGCAGAGAGAGAGAGAGGAGAGAGAATCCAAAGCAGGCTCCACTGTCAACACAGAACCAGACAAAGGGTTTAAATTCATAAACTGTGAGATCATGACCTGAGCTGAAATCAAGTGTTGGACACTTAACCAACTGAACCACCCAGGTGCCCCTACAGATACTATTTTTAATTCACACAGAATTTTGAAAAAAAAATGGTGGTTATTATTACTTTACTGGTAAAAAATCTGAGTCTCACCAGGCTGAATAGCTTAATCAAGGTGACACAGTAAGTAAGGAGAACAGTCAGAATCTGAACACAAGTTAACTAGACTTAAGAATGTATGATGTCAACCTTAAAAATAAAACTGCCACTGGGACGCCTGAGTGGCTCAGTGGGTTAGGCATCTGACTTCAGCTGAAGTCATGATCTTGCAGTCCATGAATTCGAGCCCCACGTTGGGCTCTGTTGCTGACAGCTCAGAGCCTAGAGCCTGCTTCAGATTCTGTCTTTCTCTCTCTCTGCCCCTCCCTCATTCACAATCTCTCAAAAATGAACAAATGTTAAAAAAAATAAAACTGCCAGTTATTTTACTAGCAAAAGATAGGTTTATTTGAGAAAAGCAGAAAATTACAATCCATGGCTAGCAAGTCACAGCAAAATCATAAGTCAGTCCAACAACAACAACAAAAAAGAGAGGAACATTATTTTATAGAGAAGGAGGAAGTTGTGAGGAGTTGTTTTGAGGGAAAGTCCTTTGGAGAAAAGCAAGAGTTCAGGGTGGTGAAGGTTTCTCATTGGCTAAGTTGCAGGGGTAAATTCTTGTAGAAGATGCAATGTACTTTCCCTGGGTGGCCTTGATCATTCTTTCCTGTTAAGGAATCTTCTGTTGGGTCTGTAATTGACAATTCTTCTTGTGATTAGCATTGGATGGTATGGCTCCCCCTAGTAGCCTTCCTGTCTAGCATCCTGAATCTACTTTTTTGGTTTCTCTTTATTCATTTTCACAGCTGGAGTCTTATTTATTTGTTTTGTTTTTAATACACTGCTATCATTATAAAATAAATATATATGAATGATATATGAAGCTTTCCATGTAACACTGGGTCCATTGTGGATGCTCAAAACATATGGGTCTTTTTTCTGCATGGTCTCAGACAAGTTGGTGGTTGAAATCTAGTACTCTGTCTAGAGTTAGCCAAAACAACAATAACAGCAGCCAGGGTCAGTAAACAGTAAGCACAGTGAATCTACCATTCCTTGTCAGTTTGTCTTTCAGAGTTCTAACAAGGTAAACCTAATCAGTATGTCACTCCCTTTTTTTTTTTTTTTTTTTTTTTTTTTGCATACCAGAAAGCAAATGTCTGCAGAAGAGTATTTGGGAATCAGTAAAGCAACTATGGTTTCCTGAGAGACAGATCCCAGAAAGAAACAGCTCCAGGAAACCAGGAATCCACCATTGGTGAGTCACCATCCAGTTACACTGCACCTACTGACTACTTGTGTTATGTATATTAACAGCAGATTAGAACCCCAGAGTCATGATTTGTCTGTGTGTACCCCCAGAAGGAATCTCAAAGGTCATCTATCTTACCCCCCCCCTCAATTGTCCAGATAAGAAGATTAAGACTCTGAAAGGTAAAATGTCTAAGTTCACGTGTTTTGAATTCCTCTTGTCCTATGTTATGCCAGATTTTCAGCCTCAAGTCCAGGGACTGACCTACACTGAAGGTTCAGCAGGCTGGATGGAGGACTTCCCTGAGGTCTGTGGTGACTGAAATCAAGCTACAGTGTGTAGAGTAGCGTTGGTTTGAGAAAGGTCTGCTTCCCTGCCAGAACACTTTCCTCCTTGTTAAGTGGAGCAAGTATTCCTCTACTTTTTCTTTTTTTTAATTTTTTTTTTCAACGTTTATTTATTTTTGGGACAGAGAGAGACAGAGCATGAACGGGGGAGGGGCAGAGAGAGAGGGAGACACAGAATCGGAAACAGGCTCCAGGCTCCGAGCCATCAGCCCAGAGCCCGACGCGGGGCTCGAACTCACGGACCGCGAGATCGTGACCTGGCTGAAGTCGGACGCTTAACCGACTGCGCCACCCAGGCGCCCCTCCTCTACTTTTTCTTGGGGAATACTCCTGCACTCAATTTGTAGCAAAAGAGAGGGAGTAAGTTACTTCATGTTAGTATAACCAATCTTCCCATACATAATCAGAGACAGAATCTCAGGAACTAATATTAAGAGAACTGCCTTTTTAAAATTATCATTATTTGAAGTATAGTTTGCACACAATGTTACATTAGTTTCGGGTATCCAATATAGCGATCCAACAACTCTATACTGATGCTATCTATACTCACCACAAGTATAGCTACCATCTATCACCATATAATGCAACCACAATACCATTGATTAAATTTCCAGGGAACATATCTTGTATTGAAGACAGTAGCCTAGTACTTAATTTACCTAATTTTATTTTATCTTCCTAATGACACTGTGTAAGGTAGTAATTATCTCTGTACTACAGGGGTAGAAACAGAGGCTCACAGAAGTCCAGATATTTTTTCCCTGTTAGAAAGTGGATGAACAATGGTATGTGTGATTCCAAATCCCAGACATCCTGAGAAGTGTTTAGTTAGAATAATAGCCTCATGTTGAAGCAACCCAAAGAATAAGTAAAATTATTTTTCCAAGTATGTGATTTACAGCCACAGCAGTTGAAGATTTTCTTTCTTTCTTTTTTTCCTTTAATTAGAGGACTGATATCAGTAAAATTACAAAATGAAAACCTAAGCTGGTAAGTCTGTGGACAAATGGATACTAAGGCCACATTTATATATCTAGAATCAACATTTAGAGAGGGTAGATTAATAAAGCAAACAGAGTGATGACGATTACCCTGGTAACATAATCTCCATTGAGCCTTGCTTGAGGAGAAAATGAAAAGCTCCAACATCTCTCAGGTTCAACCAGAGTTCATTGAAGATAGAAAGTGTTACATGCTTTGCTTTCTCTCTTTTTTTTTTTTTTTTTTCCTTAAAAATCAAAGGTGGCAGAATTAACACAGATGATCTAGCGTCTGGAGGACAGTGGTTCAAAGCTTTCATTAGAGTCCTGGTTACCGAGTAGAATGAACCAGTGGCACCAACACAATCTTTGGGGCTCAACTCAAGATTCTTTCCATGAAAAAAAAACATTACCAGAAATTATAACATTTCTCTAAACGAAATTTAGCCACCAATTTCAGGCTCACTTTGAAAGGAAATATTATCATAAGAGTTGGCTTTAGTATTGGGCCATTTGTTTTTTAAGTTGCTCTTCTTGTCTAAGTAGAGGA
The DNA here is from genome assembly GCF_028749965.1 of Puma concolor. NCBI lineage: Eukaryota > Metazoa > Chordata > Mammalia > Carnivora > Felidae > Puma > Puma concolor. Next base: position 123,727,729 of record NC_141672.1, on the reverse strand, counting down.
AGAGGTATTTGCCATAAAAGTCAGTTTTTCTTATCTTCTTGGGCATAGAAGTTTAAGCAAACCCCCTCACATGAAAAGAATAACAGGTGTATCCTGGTGTATCCTCCCACCCCACACTCACTCACTTTTTACCCCGCCAACATCTATCCATTTGGTAACATCTTGTCATACTTTTTTTTAAGTTAATTTACAAGTTAATTAACATACAGTGTAGTCTTGGTTTCAGGAGTAGAATCCAGTGATTCATCTCTTACATATGACACTCAGTATTCATCCCCAAAAGTGCCCTCTTTAATACCCCTTTCCCATTTAACCCACCCCTTTATTTTGTTTTTAGTTGAAATATATTTGACACATAACATTGTATAAATTTAAGGTGTACAACATCTTAATTTGATACATTTATATATTGTAATGTGATTGAGACTGTAGCCATAATTAACACCTACCATATTAATTATCATTTTTTTAATGGTTGGAAGAATTAAATTATAGTCTCTCAGCAAGTTTGATGATTATAATACAAGACTGTGCATTAAGTCTCTAGGGCTTATTTAGTACTTGTTGCAAGTTTGCACCCTTCAACGTCTATCCTACCCTCCCCCCATATCTTAATAACCACCATTTTCCTTTGTCTGTTTTTACATATTTAGCTTTTTAAAATTCCACATACAAGTGATATTATTCAGTACTTATCTTTTTCTTTCTGACTTACCTCACTTAACATAATGTCCTCATGTTCTATACATGTTATCACAAACAGCAGGATGTCCTTTCTTTTCATGGCTGAATAATATTTCATTTGGTCAACAGGTACATGAAAAGATGTTCAACATCAGTAATCATCAGGAAAATGCAGATCAAAACACAATGATGTATTACTTCATACCTGTTAGAATGGCTATCATCAAGAAGATAAGGGATAATAAGTGCTGGCCAGGATGTGGAGAAAAGGGAACACTTGTGCACTGTTGATGGGAATGTAAATTGGTTCAGCTACTATGGAAAACAGTATGAAAGTGCTTCAAAAAGTTAAAAATAGGTCTATCATATTGCCATACTTCTTAAAGGCATGTAGACACATGAATGTACCCAATACAAATAGTATTTTGTGCTGTTTGCTATTTTATATATCATTTTGCAGGGGTTTATTTTCACTAAACTAGTATGTTTTGGGGGGTTGTTCATTCCATAAAAATCTTCCTTATCATGCACAACTGCTATAGTATATTCTCTAGTATGCCTTATCCATTCAATAATTGATAGTATTTTACAACTTTTTTTTTTTTTTATTTTTCACAAACAAGATGCTAAAAACACCCTGGGACAAGCCTACTTGTTTGTCTGGGTTTCCCTACAATTGTGTTCTACTGATTCACACTGCATCATATCTATCCTGCCCTTGTCATGTCTCCAAGCAAGCAAAGCACATTCCCTGTCCCATTATTGGCTTTGGACCTGTGAGCACCACATCAGAAGGGACACTCTGCTTCAGATGGTGTGGTTCAGCCCCACCTGTTGCTCTTTCTCCCTTTGCCTCAGGAACAGCATATCTGAGATAAGGGCTGCTTTCTTCCATCTATGACTCCATAATGGGAGCACATGCAGAGAAGACCAGAGCTGACCCACATTCCCAAGTGGTGGTAACAGAGAAAGAGAGATTTCTTATTATACCACTCTGGGATATTAGGGACATTCAATACCATTGCAAAAGCTGAATAGTGTAACTAAATTCTAACAAGTAGAATGGTTGAGTCATAAGTTTAAGTCCATTCTACAAATATTTTGAAGTAAAAGATTTTGAACCTACTGTTCCAGATTCTGGGGTTCATAGCAGTGTATAGCAGTGAAGAAAATCAAGTTCCTACTGGCAGGGTGCTTATGTTCTGCACATGTTATAAATTTTTAAAGTTTTAATAAATGCCATTAAATTGCCTTCCCCTAGTATATAGTTATAAATAGAGAGGAAATTTAGGGTGCTTTGTCTTTCCAGATTGCTTCTCCTCTATTCCCTAACCTGCAATGAAGTGCTTTCATTCTAAGCATGAGCTCAGCAAAGCTGGCTGTACAACTAACCCTCACCTTATAGACCCTGGAAGCCAGTCTGGCTGTGGATATTCTACCTGGTAATATCATCTTTAACCTTACTTTTTAGTTTTCAGCATGAAGGCATGCTCTATCTTTACTCATACAATAAGGACAAATGAGATTATGGAAACTCATGGTTTACAATGTCTTGAAATCTTAGGCCTTTCTGTGGTTGCATGGCCATGATAGGCCATAGAACTGAGAGAACTCAGTGCAGTGGAGTGAATGGAGAGGTCAGAGAGAGAACAGCTAGTGCTGTAGGGCAGGTTTAGCAAACTGGGGTCTAGGGGCCACGTCCCAGGGAAAGGAACAGGAAGAACAACCTGACTCCAGAGTTCAGCCTGACCAGGCAAAGATGCATCTCAGAGGTCCACAATATCCTTATTGCCATTTTCCTGATGTCCTGGAAACTGTGGATGAGCCCTGGCCCCTGCATGTCCTCTAAGTCATATACTTCTTACCAGACTCTTCTGCTCTTTTCAACATCCAGTGTCCTACCAAAGTCTTGGCCCTTTTCTGAAGTACTTAAGCAGGCTCCTGATATCCTGTTGTACAACTCTTGTCAAAATCCGTTTTAGAGAAACTGAGGCCAGCTTCTCCTATTAAAATAGGCATTGGTTCTTCAGAACTTCTATCCTTGCTAGATGCTTTCTAGTCCAGCCTATCTTCTCTTCTCCCTGTGCTGTCTGCCTCTGCTGTGCTGTATCTCTTGGGGCTCTTCAGCCTCTATTCTAGCAACTCTTTTGAGCTCCTGTCTTCTGCAAACCTGGTTTATCCACATAGTCTGTGTCACTGAGGCTTCATGTTACCTTCCCAGCCAAGTGCACAGGATTATAGGCAATATACTCCTATGCTCTTGAATTGCCTGGGTATCATTTTTCAGAAAAATTCCTGAAGAAATCTTGATTTTGAGTCACATTCTGAATATAGAAAGAACACACTTTCCAGAAGTCATGCATGACCACACAGTAACAGCAGCAAATGTACATTTAAGGCTCAATTTTTGTGTGTACTAGTCTAAGAATTTTACATATATTAATCTTCACACAATGCTATGGAGTAGCTCACCTTTTTAAAGGTGAAAAAATTGAAGCACAGAGAAGAAAGTGCCTCACTCAATATCACACATTTAGAGGCATCATTGAAAGGAGACTCTGGGGCGCCTGGGTGGCTCAGTCAGTTGAGCCTATGACTTCGGCTCAGGTCATGATTTCCCAGCGCCTGAGTTCGAGCCCCGCATTGGGCTGTGTGCTGACAGCTTAGAGCCCGGAGACTGCTTCAGATTCTGTGTCCCCCTCTCTCTCTCTGTCCCACCCCTGCTTGTGCTCTGTCTCTCTCTGTCTTTCAAAAATTCATAAACATCAAAAAAATTGTTTTTAATTAAAAAAATTAAAAAAATAAAACAAAAGAAAGGAGACTCAGAATATTCCCAGGTGATACAGTTCTGGAGACAGGAGAAATAATTTCTTCCCACCAATAAAGGAATTTCCTGATCAGCATCATTGGAGATTACTTGAATATTTCAAAGGCTTATGAGTGCAAGTTTTTTGCTACATTACCATATGTACCAAGTATATTTTTTTGGATGAGTAGTTTGAATAAAGTTTACTCTCAATTTGAAAAAAGATAATCTCAATCCTAAGTCTGTGCTTAACATTGCCTTTAAATAAAATATTAAAGTGGCAAATACTATAGTGGTGACTATTAAGGGAGAAAAATCAGCAGAATTTGCTAATTCCTTGTTTGTAAGGAGTGAAGGGGAGGGGACAATAAAAATGACTCCCAAGTTTCTGGTTTACATTGAACGTCTTGGTACTTGCAAGAGAATCAAAAGGCAGAGTCACAGGCTTTTGGGGCAATAGGCTGGGTGCTAAATTTGGGACTGTCAGATAGACACTGCTCTCAGGATTGTCAGCTGGACCACAGTTATTTGTGTCCCAGAAAGTCAGACTCCAGTTTGCATCTGGGCCCAGCCCTACTCCTCTGCCTGTAACCTGTGAAAGTTATTTCATATTGGGACCATTATTTTCTCACTGATGATGTGGGGTGATGGTAATTCCTGTTTCATGGAATCATTTGATATAGGCCTTTAAACTGTAGATAATAATATAGGCCTGAACATTCTTGTGTAAACCCCACATGGAAACAGGCATGGTGGCAGCAGCCTCCCAGTCAGCTTTCCCTGTCACCAGAGAATCCCCAAAAGCCATTGATGGGTATACCCCTTTCAGAGAGGTGGGAAGTCCACTAAGTAAGAGGTTGGTATCACTCCTTACCTCTGGATCTTTCGTTAGATAAAGGTTTTAGATTTTACTTGGTTTTGGATAAACCGATTCATCCAATATATATCAGTCTTACAAACTAAGTAACAGCAAAATAACTTAGTGGCAAATGCCAACTCACCTATGGCCTAGAATTTCAGAAATAATTTCTGAAGCTGGAAAAGGGGTTTTGTGTTCCTTGAGAGTGCTGCTGTTACTACCTGAAACACCAATTGCCATGGAGGTGGGGTTGGGGGGCAACCTACTGATTCAGAGCACATGCCTGAAATGGGTTGTTGGAGTAGACAAAATAAGTACTGACTTGTTTCAGAATCAAACAGCCACTATCGAGAGAAACTATTTTTTTTTTCAAACGTTTTTTATTTATTTTTGGGACAGAGAGAGACAGAGCATGAACGGGGGAGGGGCAGAGAGAGAGGGAGACACAGAATCGGAAACAGGCTCCAGGCTCTGAGCCATCAGCCCAGAGCCCGACGCGGGGCTCGAACTCACAGACCGCGAGATCGTGACCTGGCTGAAGTCCGACGCTTAACCGACTGCGCCACCCAGGCGCCCCGAGAAACTATTTTTTTTAACATTTATTTATTTTTCAGAGAGAGAGAGACTGGGGGACCGAGGATCTGATGTGGGTCTCAGAGCAGAGCCCGATGTCAGCGCACAGCCCAATGTGGGGCTCAAACTCACGAACCTTGAGATGATATCCTGAGCTGAAATCAAGAGATGGCTGCTTACCAGACTGAGCCACCCAGGCACCCTAGAGAAATTATTTTTATAAACACATCTTAGTTCTGAGATTGGAATATCTAACAGCCCGCTTAACTATTTTTAAGTGTTTAAAATAGATCAGATTCTAAGTTTGAATTAGTTTATACTTCATCAGGTGGACTATTCACAATAAGAGATGGTTTATTGATTCAACTCCACAGAACATAAAGCAAGATGAAAAATGAGGCCATGATTGAACACCATGTACAATGACAAAAAGAATATCATCTTTTCTGGGCATGCTGTCTCTTTATTTGACAATGTTGGAAAAACTATTAGACAAAAAGAGAAATGAAAATTGTGGTATACACAACACATTCAACTGGGGTCATTTAAGCCATGTATGTAAAATGATGGCTTGGAAAGGGAATGGTGGAATACCCCATTTAGCTATAGACTTGCTCTGACACCCAGAAAAGTGAAGCACTGCTAACAGTGTAGTGCTGGGGGGTTAGTACCTAGATCTCCTGATTCATGATCTTCTTGATTTCTAGTAACCAGGTTTTATTTTTATTTTTTTAAATTTTTAACGTTTATTTATTTTTGAGACAGAGAGAGACAGAGCATGAATGGGGGAGGGTCAGAGAGAGGGAGACACAGAATCTGAAACAGGCTCCAGGCTCTGAGCTGTCAGCACAGAGCCCGACGCGGAGCTCCAACTCAAACCATGAGATCATGACCTGAGCCGAAGTCAGAAGCTTACCCGACTGAGCCACCCAGGCGCCCCAACCAGGTTTTATTTTTATTTACTTCTTGTCTTCTTGCTCAATGCCCAACTTCTCTGTGGAGCATCCCTTGGCCTTTCTGGCCTGACGAAGTATTTCCCCACTCTGACTTCCATGCTTCCACTTTCTGACAGCTTCAGGTAATGATACTGCTCAGCCTTCTATCATTTCTCCTCTGCCCAAGGCTGAAAATGTGCTTCAACCTTTTGTTGCTGTGTCACTTTATGGACTACAAACAATGGCCCTATACACAAAAGTTTACAGAAATCCAAGATTGCTTTCTCCCTTTTCATGCTTTTCCCTCTTGGGTCCAACCTGATGACCCATGGAGGAAAGTAGAGATTATTTCCTTTATAAGATTGCTACTGTTTCTTAGAGACATTGTGGGAAGGAGTAAAAATACTTGATTTACTCTGGAATGTAGGTAGTTGCACTTGTTTTGAGAATTAAAAGATCTTTCCCATTGTTCATGGGAAAAACTGTAGCATATAATGGCTGGATGTCATTCCACATCAATAAAACTGCAGGTGTTTACTCTTTTTGTCAAGAAAGTGAAATTTTCATAGGTACTAATTTTCTTGAGTTATTGTGTTTTATGATAAATCTACATTTAATTTTCAGTAGTGGAAAAGAGAAACAAAGTTTCAGACATAAAAGGATTTTGCACAATCCAATATGTGTTTTATTATAAGTATCAAGAACGATGAAAGCAAGGCATTGAGCAGTCAAGTGGCTGTGAAACTTAGTTACTATGGCAACAAGGGTGATTATAATGTTGTGGAGTTACGTGGCTGTTCTAGGTGGACCGAGAGAGTGTACAAAGGGAAAAGGGGAATTTGAAGGTGTGATGTCCCCAACTCAAAACATGCATAGACAAATCTGCAAATCTGTATGAGTGAGTAACATCTTTACTTTCTTTACTGCAGGGAAGATGTGAAAAACAAGTCCTGGTTCTATTAGTTGTAGAGTTGCAGTTCCATTTAATTAGTTAGTTACCTATTGTGGGAGGGATTTGTTGGTTGGTGATGACTTTTCCCCTGGTTTTATTGACATATAATTGACATATAACATTGCATTAGGCATGAAGCATGATGAGTGGATATATGTATATATTTCAAAATGATCATTGCTCACATAGTTACAATTAGCAACTTTCAAATATACAATACAGTATTGTTAACTACAGTCACCATCCCAGAACTCATTTACATTCCAGAACTTATCTATCTTATAACAGGACATTTATACCTTTGATCACCTTTACCCATTCCCCCTACCTCTCAACCTCACATCTGGCAACCAAACTGTTTTCTGTATCTGTAAGTTTCTTTTATATTTAGATTTTGCATATAAGTGACATCATAAGGTATTTGTCTTTCTTTGACTTATTTCACTTAACATAATGTCCTCAACTTCCATTCATGCTGCTGCAAATGCCAGGATGTCCTCCTTTTCCATGTTTGAATAGTATTCCATTGTATACATATATGACATTATATTTGGTCATTCATCTCTAGATGGACACATGGGTTATTTCCACATCTAAGCTGTTAAATATAATGCTGTAATGAACATGAGAGTGTACATATCTCTTTGAGATAATTATTTTATTTCCTTCAGATACATACCTAGAAGTGAGATCGGTGGGTCATATGGTAGTTTTATTTTTAATTTTTGAGGTATCTCCACACTGTGGCTGCACCAATTTACATCCCTATCCATAATGCACAAGACTTCTACTTCCACCTAAATATACAACCTTGCCAAGTCCCTTATATTAAGACCAGGGTACTGGTGGAGAAGATGAGGGTCTAAGATGAGAGATGGAGATTGTGCTGGACAGTTGCTATAGTGGCCTTCATGATCACTGCCTCCCAGTATTCACACTCTTATATAATCCACTACCTTTGTGTGTGAGTAGGAACTGTGACTTGCTTCAAAACACTGGAAGATGGCAAAAGTGATGGGATCCATGTGATTACATTTCATAGGATGTAATTTGTCTTGCTAGGAGAATCTCTCTCACTCTCTGTGACTTTGCAGAAGTGAGCTGCCATATTGTGAGCTACCACATGGAGAGGACCATGTGGAATAGAGCTGAGGGTGGTCTCTAACATACAACCATAAAGAGACTGAGGCTTTTAGTGTGACAGCTATAAGAAATGCTGTCAACAACCACATGATCTTGGAACCAGATCCTTTCCTATTTGAGCCTCAGAAGAGAGAGCAGCCCCTGCTGACATCTTGCTTGCAGCTTGTGAGACCCTGAGGCAGAGATGTTACAAAAATTGATGCCCACACTTCTGACACGAAAAACACATTAGATTTGTGTTGTTTTAAGCCAGTAGTTCTGCAGTAATCTGGTTATACAGCAATAAGTAACCAAGTCAGGGGTTAGAATTTGCCCAAATAGAGATAGAGCTGAGCATTTTGACCCCACATTCCATGTGAACTTTCCTCCTGACCCTCCTCTCCCACCCTCAAGTGAAGGGACCTACTCTCTTCAGGAAAAAGTCTTTTCAATGACTGTATCTAAGGCAATTGCCTCAGAAGGAGATGTTAATTTTTCTCAGCTCTCCCCATGGCATCCAGATCCATAATGGGAATTAGATCCCAGGAAAGCCAGTCAGAGAACTAGTCATTTTTAGAAAGATAATACAAATACCAAAAAATCTGCAAAAACTTACCAGTTTTTATCTGCAAGAGTCAGAGGAAACATGCATGAGAGTGAATTTTAAGAATATTATAACAAAATGGACAAAATTTGAGATGAGATTGAACTGAAATTATTAATACAGATGTGTTCACATGGATGTAATTTGTTGGCTTACCCATGTGGAATGATATTACCAGTACTCTAAGTTGTGTAATTAAAAGCTGCATTCAACTGTTGCCCACAATTAATGAGACTGAGAAGTCAAAAGTTTCCCGGCAACCTCTAGAGTTCAGGAAATGGGCATGTTGGAGTGGATCTCTCATGTGCTAACTACTCAGCCATTCTTTAAATAGCTACACAGAGGACCTGGAAGACACTCTTTTCACCAAGATACAAAGAATTAATTGGTGTAGATGGTACTAGTATACCTGAAAAATTCTTTGATGTCTGCCCTCTGTAGTTGGAAAATAACAGTAGAAGGTACTATACTGGATACTGGATTCCCTGTTCATAGTTAGAATAATATGATTCTGGAATGGTAGACACCAGATGATGGAACTAAAAAGTTGGAGGATGGATTGACAATTAGGGTGATTTTAAAAAGAAAAGCCTATTTATTTTGGAGTACTTTTACATTTACTGAAAATTTGCAAAGATAGTACAGAGAGTTCTCATATATGCTTCACCCAGCTTTCTTTAATATTAGCATCATATATATCTGTGGCAAATTTGCCAAAACTAAGAAATTAACATTACACAGTACAATTAACTAACTACAGACTTCACCGGAATTTAGCTATTTTTTTTTCTCTCTTGCTCTGCTTTCAGATCCAATCCATGTTGCATTTATTCTCCTTTGTCTCCTCTGATCTATGATAGTGTCTTATTCTCTCCCCACCCCACCTCCCATAATCTTGACTATATTAGAGAGTACTTGGGTATTTAGGCAAGTATTTTGTAATGTGTTCCTCCATTTGGATTTGTCTGATGATTTAATGATTAGACTAGGGTTAAGGACTTTGGGGAAGGATACCACAAAAGTAAAGTGCCCTTCTCATCACATCATGTCAGGGGATACCAGATAGTAACTGACTCATTATTGATGATATTAACCTATATAACTTGGTTAAGGTAGTATTGATGAAGTTTCTCCACTATAATGTGGTCAATTTTTTTTTTCCTTTTCATACTTTCTTGTTTGGGAGAGAATCACTAAGTAACCCAAACCCAAGAGGAGAGGAATTAAGTTTCACCTTTTGAAAGGGAGAGTATTTGTATATTATTTGGAATTCTTTTGCAAGAAAGATTTGTACCTTCTCACATTTATTTACTTATTATTCAGCTATTTATTTATATCATTATGGATCCACGGATTTTTTCTTTGGATTATAACTCAATATTTTCATTATTTATAGTATTGTTCAAAATGTGCCAGCTTTGACTATTGGCAGCTGTTTTAGGATGGTCTATATATCCTTTTTTATATCTAACATTTTTTAAAGTACTTCCAAAATTACTTTCTGGCACTTCAAGATGCACTAAACCTGTTTGAATTTTCCCTTCTGCAAGCATAGAATCAACCATTTCTCTTAGTAAACCTGGTTCTATTTGTTGGAGAATGAAATTGAAAACGAGATCTGGGTGCTGGGTATGTCATTACTGTAGGCTTGTTACTGCTTCTAGATCCTCTCAGTGGGTAGCTAGAAAAAAAAAAAAAATATATATATATATATATATATATATATGTATGTATATTATCATTTACACATAATGCATTTCTGTCTACCTACCTACCTACCTACCTACCCTGACCTACGTACCCATAAAAGTGATACATAGATAAAAATTAACATGAGTTCATGGTAATTCCAGCTCAGCATCTAGGGTTTATTCTATCTTTCCCTCTCCTTACATATTATTAACTTTATATCTGACAACAAAAAACCTAGTTTTCATTTTCTACAATTTAGTTATTTATTTAAATCCATTGTACATGAAACTTTAATTCATGATTCTTTTTTTTTTTTAATTCATGATTCTTAACTCAAACCCACTATTGTAACTTTTTACATAAAGGTTTGGTTTGTTGTGGGTTTTTTTTTATTTTGTTTTTTTGTTTGTTTGTTTGTTTGTTTGTTTTGTCTTTAACCTTATCATATTTAGTCAAAACAATTTTCCAAAGTTACTTAGGTCAAGCCATTTTTGCCACATTCAATTTAAATGTTTGTTTGTTTATTTTTGAGAGAGGGAGAGAGAGAGAGAGAGAGAGACAGAGACAGAGACAGAGACAGAGAGAGACACAGAGAGGAAAAAGAAAGAGAGAATCCCAAGCAGGATCCCTGCTGTCAGTGCACAGCTTCATGGGGGCTCGATCTTAGGAACTGTGAGCCTGAGCCAAAATCAAGATTTGGACACACCCAACTGAGCCAGCCATGCACACCTTGCCACACTCAATTTAATAAGACTATGCATACATTTATAATACAGTAGATTTCTTTATTATACTGGGCATCCTGCCTTGGGATCTCCCAAATCCTTAATGATTTATTTGATATTAGCATGCAAATAAGTTCACTCTGTAGCATTTCACTCACTTCTATGAGTCTTAACAAATTCATGGATTCATGTAACTACCATCATAGTGCCATATAAAACTGTTCCATTTCCCTAAATATCCATGTGTGTTCCCTTTAAAGTCAACCCCACCTTCATCAATCATTGGCAAGCCCCTGTGATTTTGCTTTTTTTTTTTTTTTTTTTTTTTTTAATGAGTTATATACATGGAACCTTGTAGCCTATTGGGTCTTGCTTCTTTCACTTTGCACAATTTAATATTGATCCAATACTTATAAATTCATTTATGGTTCAACTTATTTAATACTAATTATGTGATTCAGTAGCTCATTTATTTTATTTATTTATTTATTTTAACTTACAGCCACTTTAATGGTTGGTTTATCAATCTCTCCTTGTAGCTCTAGCAAATATTCCTTTACATAATTTAGGCTTCAATTTTAAAGGAATGCAAGATTTGAATTGTTACACTTTTCTGGTAAATTTAACTATCATTAAGTTGTGGTCCTTTTTATTTTTTCTAATTCACAATTCATTTTTATTTATTTTTATTTTTTTAAATTTTTAAAATTTTTAAATTTTGTTTTAAATTTACATCCAAATTTGTTACCATATAGTGCAACAATTATTTCAGGAGTAGATTCCATAATGATCTTTACCCATTTAGCCCATCCCCCCTTCCACAATCCCTCCAGTAACCTTCTGTTTGTTCTCCATATTTAAGAGTTTCTTATGTTTTGTTCCCTTCCCTGTTTTTATATTATTTTTGCTTCCCTTCCCTTATATTCATCTGTTCTGTGTCTTAAAGTCCTCATATGAGTGAAGTCATATGATATTTGTCTTTCTCTGACTAATTTCGCTTAGCATAATACCCTCCAGTTCCATCCACGTAGTTGTAAATGGCAAGATTTCATTTTTTTGATTGCCAAGTAATACTCCATTGTGTGTGTGTGTGTGTGTGTGTGTATCACATCTTCTTTATCCATTCATCCATTTATGGACACTGGGCTTTTTCCATACTTTGGCTATTGTTGATAGTGCTGCCATAAGCATTGGGGTGCATGTGTCCCTTCAAAACAGCATACCCGTATCACTTGGAAAAATACCTAGTAGTGCAATTACTGGGTCGTAGGGTAGTTCTGTTTTTAGTTTTTTGAGGAACCTCAATACTGTTTTCTGGAGTGGCTACACCAGCTTGCATTCCCACCAGCAATGCAAAAGAGATCCACTTTCTCTGCATCCTCACCAACATCTGTTGTTGCCTGAGTTGTTAATGTTAGCCATTCTGACAGATGTGAGGCAGTATGTCATTGTGGTTTTGATTTGTATTTCCCTGATGATGAGTGATGTTGAGCATTGTTTTATGTGTCTGTTAGCCATCTGGATGTCTCCTTTGGAAAAGTTTCCATTCATGTCTTCTGCCCATTTCTTCACTGGATTATTTGTTTTTTGGGTGTTGAGTTTGATAAGTTCTTTATAGATTTTGGATACTAACCCTTTATCTCATACGTCGTTTGCAAGTATCTTCTCCCATTCTACTGGTTGCCTTTTAGTTTTGCTGATTGTTTACTTCACTGTGCAGAAGATTTTTATTTTGATGCAGTCCCAATAGTTCATTTTTGCTTTTGTTTCCCTTGCCTCTGGAGACGTGTTGAGTAAGAAGTTGCTGCAGGCAAGATCAAAGAAGTTGTTGCTTGCTTTCTCCTTGAGGATTTTGATGGCTTCCTGTCTTACATTTAGGTCTTTCATCCATTTTGAGTTTATTTTTGTGTATGGTGTAAGAAAGTGGTCCAGGTTCATTTTTCTTCATGTCGCTGTCCATTTTTCCCAGCACCACTTGCTGAAGAGACTGTCTTTATTCCATTGGATATTCTTTCCTTCTTTGTCAAAGATTAGTTGGCCATACGTTTGTGGGTCCATTTCTGGGTTCTCTATTCTGTTCCATTGATCTGAGTGTCTGTTTTTCTGCCAGCTCATTTGTTTTTATTGCTGAATGATATTCCATTTTATTATATGCCACAATTTTTTTAAATCAATTTATTGGTCATCTTGGTCAACTATTTGGACAGAGACTTTTGCTTTTTTATATTTTTGGGCAAAGTTTTTATCTACAAATTCAATTTATTTAATAAGTATAGAGCTTTTCAGGTTATCTATTTCTTTTTGAGTGAGTTTTGTAATTTGAGGCTCCCAAGGAATTGGTCTATATCACATAAGTTTTCAAATTTAGGGTCACAATGATGTTTGTGGGATTCTGTTATTTTTTTAATGTTTATTTATTGTTTAGAGAGAGATACAGACAGAGCATGAGCAGGAGAGGAGCAGAGAAAGAGGGAGGCACAGAATCTGAAGCAGGATCCAGACTCTGATCTGTCAGCACAGAGCTCAACATGAGTCTCTAACTCAGGAATCACAAGATCAAGACCCGAGCAGAAGTTGGATGCTTAACTGTCTGAGCCACCGAGGCGCTCCAGGATTCTGTTATTTTTTAATACCTGTAGTATCAGTATTGAGGTTGCCTGTTTATTTCATGACATTGGTAATTTGTGTTTACCTTCCTTTATCTTCGTGATCCTCACTAGAGGTGTATTCATTGTACTGATCTCTTTAAGAACCAACTATGATAATTTTCCTTATTGTTTTTCCATTTTCTGTTATCAAGTGTATTGACTTGCTCTAATTTGTCTTATTTCATTCTTTCTGTTTATTTTAGCTTTAATTTTCTCCTTCTCTCATTTCTAGTTTTTCTTTGTGGAATATGAAGTTGCTAATTTTTCTAATAGAAGAATTTCATGTTATAAATTTCCTCCTACTGTTGAATAAAGTATGCCAAAGATAGCCGATGGGACTAAAACAAGCTCTGGTCTCTAGCTTAGAGACCCCTTCCTCCGGGTTCTTCTTTTGTTTGTTGCATGTGTGAAAACCCCCCACAGATATGGAAGCTGACAGCATAAATTACTACACTGTAAGGGACATCAGAAAGGAGACGACCCCATAACTTGAGGAAATCACTTGGCCCACAAAACAGCCAGAGCGGCTGCCTGTTGTGACCCAGGCGAGCTCCTACCTACAGTGTGACTCTTGTGCCCCAGAGGGAAGCCTCTCCACCCCAGTACACAAAGAAGGAAATTGGGCCTCAACAGAAGGGGGAACACTAAGCGAAGAGGGATGGTGGGTTATGCCAAATGGACACATCTTTGTCCTGTCATCTACGGGGAAACACCTAATGAAGGAATATCACCAACTCACGACCTAGGGAAAACTTCAGTAGAGGCCCCCCTCAAAAAGAACTACTATAACAGCCAGCTGCCAGCATTATGCCGAGCTGTGAGTGAACAATGTGTAACGTTTGCCAAAAACAATGCTTGTTCTGCCCCATAGCCCCTGCCTGGCACACAAAAGATGGGGGCCACCCCTTTTGAAGACTTAGAGGTGGACTTTACCGACATACAACCAAATAAAGGGTTCAGGTATCTTCTTGTAATAATCTGTACATATTCAGGATGGGTCGAAGCATTCCTGACCAGAATGGAATGAAGTCATGAGGCGGCCAAAGCCCTTCTACAGGAGATTGTGCCTAGGTTTGGTCTACTCTTAACCATACACGGTGATAATGGACCTGCATTTGTGGCAGATATTATACAAACCCTGACAAAGTCCCTCAACATTACCTGGAAACTGCATACTGCTTACCAACCCCAGAGCTCAGGGAAAGTAGAGAAGATGAATCGCACCCTCAAGGAAACCCTGGCTAAGTTCCACCAAGAGACTAATCTCCCATGGCCAGATTTACTACCGCTGGCCTTCCTGCATGCCCAATGCATGGCTGGGGCACTGGGATTCTCCCCTTTTGAGTTATTATATGAGCCACCCCCCCCCCATGTTTAGCCACCCCCCCCCCCCATGTAACTCCAAGGAGACCTACACCCAGATTGAAGACAAGAGAATAAGAGAATAGCTCCAGACCTTGGGAGCAGTCCTAAAGAAGTTACAGAGAGACACCATAGAGAAGGTCCCAATTTCCTTAGGGATCCCCGTTCACCCCTTTCAGCCAGGAGACTCTGAATGGGTCAAAGATTGGAAGAGGGAACCTCTTAGACCACGGTGGACTGGGCCACACACTGTTATTTTAGCAACTTTTACAGCCCTTAAAAGTTTCAGGTATCACCCCATGGGTCCATCACTCCAGAGTTAAGAAGGCCAACTCAGAAGAACCCACAACCTGGGAAAGTGATCCAGATCCAGTCAACCCACTTAAACTGACCCTCAAAAGGGAAACTGGCCCCTGAGACCTCCAGCCCTGCTCCAGCCACAACCTGGAAGCTGGCTGGCCTGCGAACAGCAGAAGCCTGGGGAATCAATACGTGAACCTAGCCCAGGGATTTGGATGCAACTCTGCCAGTCCTTGCCCCTTACTCGTGTCATATCCCTGATCTTACTTCTTACTGTTGGGCTGATAGAGACTGCACCAACAAGCTATACATGGGACAAAAGATTCATGCTGGGTCTCACACACCTCCTCTGCATGGGAGGATTTTTAAGTGTTGCCTGTATATTATGATAACCTCTCTCACCCTCACAACAGCCGCTTACCCACTTTGCCCCCAGGATTGTTATATGACAATAAGGGTGTCAAGAACATTCAGCACCTTCACCTCCCTCCACAAAGATTGCTAGAAGGGAAAAACACACACTGTCAGTCACCTGGTGCCCCAAGGACTAAGTATTGGACAGTAGAGATAACCCAAAATGTTAGGAACCCATGTCACAACAAGGGCCTCCAGACAGGGAAGCGCGCTTGCTACACTTACCTTCCTCAATGGGGGATCTCTGATGGGGGAAGGGTGCAAGACAGGGTCCTTCAAAAGGTTATAAAGGATACCCGGGATAGGTTAATACAAGCCATACAGGCGACTACTCCCCCAGCAGCCTACCAGGGTTTGAACCTTTCAGCCTTCAATCAGATGCTTACCAATCCCCCACTCTGGCATTGGGCCAACACTACTCTACAAGTCCTCCATAAAATAGATAATCACACCCAAACCTGCTGGATGTGCTTGCCCCTCAGCCACTCCCAACTCTTTGACCTGGAAGCTCCTGAAAAATCTCAAAACCAACACCTCTGTCTTAATTGGACCACTGGCCACTGGGATCTGTCTCATAAATGCCAACAATCTAATCTGTACAGTCCCTGAAGGTATGAATGGCACTTCTCTATGTGGAAGAAATATAACTTTAAGATGAATACAACCCTATGTTCAACCTCTGGGGTGTTCTATCTGTGTTCTAATTTGGCCTACCCATGCTTAGAGGCCAATTGGACTCAGATATGTTATTCCATCTTTCTCACCCAGAGATATCCATATACACTGAAGATCGGTTCCTAACAGCCTTTATCCCCAAGTCCTGGGCTAAAGGGGCAATCCTGCTACCCGTTCTGATAGGAGCAGGAATTGCAACAGAAATAGGAACTGGAATAGGGGGCATAGGTTCATCCATAGGACTGTACCATAGACTATCTCAAGAGCTAAATGAAGATGTGGAACAGGTGGCAGTTTCTCTGGTAACCTTATAAAGCCAAATAAACTCTCTGGCGGCAATGACCCTCCAAAATAGGTGAGCCCTTGACCTCCTCACTTCAGAAGAAGGAGGGACTTGCATTTTTCTGGGGGAGGAATGTAGCTGTAAGTCAGGAATACTTACAACTAAGGTTAAGGAACTCAATGAAAGAATTCAATGTAGACAACAAGAAAGTATCAATCAATGGAAAGGATGGGATCTCATGGATTGGGCATCCTGGCTTCCTGCCCTGACAGGGCCCTCTCTCCATAATTTTACTTGTATCCATCTGCCCCTATATACTGAATATTGTGTTACATTTTATTGAAAACAATGTTGCTCGCCCAACTACTGCACGTATCTTAGCCCTCCAAGAGTACCAACCTGTAAAACTGAAAGGTGATGCCTACTAAAAGGTTTTTTTAAAAGACATCAAAGGGGGGGGCGGAATGTTGGAGAAGTAAATAAAGTACGCCAAAGATGGCTGATAGGACTAAAACAAGCTCTGGTCTCTAGCTTAGAGATCCCTCTTCTGGGATCTTCTTCCTTGGTGTGCTGCACATGAAAAACCCCCACAGATATGGAAGCTGACAACAATAAATTACCCTCCCCACTTACTCGTCGCTCAGATCCTTGGAGAAATGGTCTCCTCTGAGCCCATGGGTGTTCAGTAAATCTCCGATCACCAAGATCTCTGAGTGCCACTTGGTTTTTCCGCCAGCCTGGTTCTGTAACACTACAGAATGTGTATTTACTAAATTATCTGTATTTCCTAAATTTTGATGTTTTCTTTTCATTCTCTTTTTTCTTCTTTTAAATTAATATACTTTAATATTTAGAACAATTTTAGGTTTACAGGAATATTGAGTGATGATTCAGATAATTCCAGTTTACCTCTCATATCTGTGGTACACATATAGAGTTTACACTACTATTAACATCTGACATTAGTGTGACACATTTGTTACAATTGACCAATGTTGATATATTCTTTAAAAAATTTTTTTTTTCAACATTTATTTATTTTTGGGACAGAGAGAGACAGAGCATGAATGGGGGAGGGGCAGAGAGAGAGGGAGACACAGAATCGGAAACAGGCTCCAGGCTCTGAGCCATCAGCCCACAGCCCGATGCGGGGCTCGAACTCACGGACCGCGAGATCGTGACCTGGCTGAAGTAGGACGCTTAACCGACTGCGCCACCCAGGCGCCCCGTTGATATATTCTTAAGGTAAATAATTTGCATAAGGATTAACTCTTTGTGTTATACATTCTGTGGGGTTTGACAGATGTATAATGACAAGAATCCACTATTGCAGAGCCATACAAGATAGTTTTAGTGTCATGAAAATCCTCTGTGCTCTTCCTATTCATATATCTCTTCCCCATAACCCATGGCAACTACTAAATTTCACCATCTTTGTAGTTTTGCCTTTTCAGAAAGACATATAATTGGGATCATATGTAGCCTTTTCAGATTGGCTTCTTTTACTTTAATAATATATATTTAAGTTCTCTTCATGTCTTTTTGTGGTTTTACACCTCATTTGTTTTTATCCCATTTTATAGATGTACCACAGTTTATCCATTCACCTATTAAAGAATATCTTGATTGCTTGCAATTTGGGCAGTTATGAATGAAACTGCTAAAAATATCCATGTGCAGGTTTTTGTGTGAACATAAGTTTTCAACTCATTTGGGTAAATACCTAGGAGTGCAATTGCTGTATCATATTGTAAGCATATGTTTGACTTTGTAAGAAACCTCCAAACTGTCTTCCAAAGTAGCTGTACTATTTTGCATTGCCACCAGCACTGAATGAGAATTCTTGTTACTCCATATTTTTGCCAGCATTTGGTGTTGTTGGTGTTTTCAATTTCATAAATTCCAATATGTGTATAGTGTTATCTCTTTGTTGTTTTAATTTGCAATTATTTAATGACACATGATGTTGAGCATCTTTTCATGTGTTTACTTGCCATCTGTGTATCTTCTTTGGTGAGAGGTCTATTCAGATCTTTTATCCATTTTAAAAAATGGATTGTTTTCTTATTGTTGAGTTTTAAGAATTTTTGTTATTTTGGAATCCAGCCCTTTATCAGATATGCATTTTGCAAATATTTTCTCTAAGTCTGTGGTGTCTTATTTTTTAATAATATTTTTGTAACGCGTAATTTTTAAAATTTTGATGAAGTCTAACTCACCAAATTTTTCTTAAAAAAATTTTAATGTTTATTTATTTTTGAGAGAGAGAGAGAGAGAGAGAGAGAGAGAGAGAGCAGGGGAGGAGCAGAGAGAGGGAGACACATAATCTGAAGCAGGCTTCAGGCTCTGAGCTGTCAGCACAGAGCCCAATGTGGGGCTTGAACTCACAAACCACTAAATCATGACCTGAGCCAAAGTCAGATGCTTAACTGACTGAGCCATCCAGGTGCTCCTAACTCATCAAATTTTTCCTCCATGTATCATGTTTTTGGTGTTCTATCTAAAAGTTCATCATCAAATCCAAGGTTTCCTAGATTTTCTCCTTTGTTACCTTCTAGTAGTTTAATAGTTTTGTATTTTACATGTAGGCCTATGATCCATTTTAAGTTAATTTTTGTGAAAGGTGTAAGGTCTGTTTTTTTTTTTTAGTGTGGATGTTAATTTGCTGAAAGATGTTTTTTTCTCCATTGAATTGATTTTGTTCCTTTGTCAGGCCATATTTATGAGAGTCTTTAGGGGAGCTCTCTATTCTGTTTCATTGCTGTATTTATCTATTGTTTCACTAAAACCATATTATCTTGATTACTGTAGCTTTATAGTAAGTCTTGAAGTTGTGTAGAATCAGTACTCCTTAAATATTGTATTGGCTTTTGTGGATCTTTTGCCTCTCTGTATAAACTTTAGAATCATCTTGTTGATACCCACAAAATAACTTGATATAATTTTTATTGTGATTACATTGAACTTACAGATCATGTTGGAAAGAGCTAACATCTTGACTAGATTGTCTTCTCATTCATACATGTAGAATATTTATTTATTTAACTTTTCTTTATTTCTTTATATTTTTTGGTTTTTCTCATGGAGGTCTTGCACATATATTGATAGGTCTTATATAAATTTTGCTAGATTTATACCTATTTCTTTTGAGGGAGTACCAATGTAAATTGTATTGCATTTTAAATTTCAAATTCTAATTGTTCATTGCTGATATATAAGAAACAATAGATTTTTGTATATTAACCTCATATTCTACAACCTTGCTACAATCACTTGCTAGTTCTAGTTTTTCTGCTGTTGATTCTGTTGATTATACAATCAATATAGGCAGTTATGTCATATGTAAACAAAGATGGTTTTACTTATTTATTTTTTTGCAATCCTTTTCTTGTCTTATTGCATTGTCTAGGTCTTCCAGTAGTCTATTGAACAGGAGAGTTGAGAAAGGACATATTTGCTTTGTTCCTGCCCTTAGCAAGAAAGCCTCTAGCTTCTGACCATTAAGTATGATATTAGCTGTAGGATTTTTTTTAGATAATTTTTATACCTTTGAGAAAGTTTCCCTCTATTCCTTAGTTTGCTGAGAATTTTCATCATGAATGTGTGTTGGATTTTATCTATGTCTATTCTGCATCTATTCACATAATCATATTATTTTTCATCTTTAACCTGTTGATGTGATGTATGATATTAATTGTTTTTCAAATGACATATCAGCCTTGCATATCTGGAATAAATTCCACTTGGTCATGATGTGTAATTCTTTTAAACATTGTTGAATCCAGTTTGCTAATATTTTGGTGACATTTTTGTTTTTCACTTTTATTTCAAAATATTACTTCCATTTTCTCTTCAGACTTCCTTTTAGCCTATGGGTTAACTTTAGCATTTTTTAATTTCCAAAATATTGGGATTTGTCAGATATCTTCTTTTACTGACTTCTAGTTTAAAA
The DNA here is from genome assembly GCF_028749965.1 of Puma concolor. NCBI lineage: Eukaryota > Metazoa > Chordata > Mammalia > Carnivora > Felidae > Puma > Puma concolor. Next base: position 123,707,143 of record NC_141672.1, on the reverse strand, counting down.
TTTTAGGGGGTTAAAAATATACTTTGTGTGATTTCTATATTTATAAATTTGTTAACTTTTTTTGTTATGGTCTGGGATGTGCTATGCCTTGGTGAATGTTTCATGTATCACCTGACATTACTAGGTGGATTTTTTTATAATGTCAATTAGATCAGATTGATGGATAATGTTTCTGGTCATCTATATATAACCTTACTGATATTTTGTCTACTGTAGTTATACATCCCTATACTTTTTTCAAATCTCATAGAATTTCTAGTCAACTGTGATGTCATTTCGTATTTTCTCATTCTTTTTTTTGATAAAAATGTTTATTTTTGAGAGAGAGAAATGGGAGATGGGGGAGGGTGGGGGCAGAGAATCAGATCCAAAGTGGACTCTGTACTGACAGCAGAGACCTGGTTCAGGGCTGGAACTCATGAACTTTGAGATCATGACATGAGAAATCAGATGCTCAGCTAACTGAGCCAGCCAGTTGCCCCACATATTTCTTCATTCTTAAAGGATAATACCAAAATATACCAATAGTTCTGGACTGACAGGTACCATAGACCCTGGGTCTCATGTTCTCTCTTGTCCAGCAAGAAAGCGGGATGCAGGATTAAAAATGAGAGGAAGGTTGATGTCAGGGAGGAGACAAGAGCCCTGAGTAAGAGTCCTTACTCCGTTTTTATTAGGATCATAAGGCTTACAAGCATCATGGGCATGCACAGAGGGACAATGAAACAGTGAACATTAACTCATGGGCCTGGGGAAAAGGAGGTTTTGGAGATATATGGTGTTAGGGGTTTGGGTCAATACAAAACAAGATTGTGGTGCTGGATGGAAGGTTGTTTACAGCAAACATGAGGCTCCACCTCCGTTTACCTAAGCCGACCTAGGAGACAAGAAAGAGCATGCTACCTCGGGGTCAACAAGGCACCTTTCTTTTGTTAATTAGCTCAGCTCTGAGCAACTTTGCCCTGCTGCCTCTATAGCCCTATTTACCTGTTTACCTAATTTGGTCCTTCCTTCCTGTGGAAGCAGCTTTGTGCTCTTGTACTGTGTTGGGGGGCATTTCTGCCCCAATACCTAACCTTGTTTGCCTCATCTTGGATGTTTTCATCCTGGCATTCCCTATTCCTATACCTTTGTCCTATACTGGGGGCCTTTGCTCCACTTGTCCTATACTGGGGACCTTTGCCCCACTTGTCCTATACTGGGTGCATACATCCTACAGCTTTCTAATTCTTTCTGCCTTGTTAACCCATATGCTCAGACTCAGGAAATTCCTAAACTTATTCCCCACAGACAGGTTATTTTCCTTTTAGCATTTTACACTTTAAACATATTATTCCATTTATTTTCTTGTTTGTGTGATTTTTTATGAGAAGTTTATTTTCATTTTTATCCTAGTTCCCTTTTAGATTATGTGCAGTGTGTGTGTGTGTGTGTGTGTGTGTGTGTGTGTCTCCAGTGTTTTGGTATGTATCCTCAATTTTAGAAAATTTTCAATCATTATTTTTCAACTCTTTCACTGACCCAATCTCTCTTTTCTTACTGGAATTTCCAGCTACTCATATGCTATCTCACATATCTCTTGAACTCTCTGTTCTGTTTTTTGTTGGCTAATAGGTTTTAGTTTGTTTATTTTTGGTTGCTCATTATTTGTTGTTTTGTTTTGTTTCTTTTACTCATTTTTTCTCTTTGCCTTTAGTAATTTTTATTGCACTCTCTCTACTGATTCTTTGCTCTACTGTGTTGAATGTGATTATAAGCCTATTGAAGATATTTTCCATATCTGTAGCTGTGTTTTTAAAATTCTTTTTCATATCTTTTCCTTCTCCTGAAGACCTCTTGGATCTTAAATGTTCTCTATTTTTTCATTAATAATAATTACTTTAAATTCCCTGATAGTCCCTACATCTGTGTCATATATGGATTTGTTTCTGATTGCTTTGTCTCATCAGACTTTTTTCTTCTCTTTTTATTCTGCAAATTTTTATTGAATGTCAGACATTTTATAGGGTATTAGATATTGAGGTAAATAGTTTTCATGCCTGGAGATGAGTATGCGCTTTCTTCTGCTAAGCATTTAGTGTAAACTCTTTAAAAATGTGGTTAAAAAAAGCATATCATAAATTTTACCATCTTAACCATTTATACTGTACAGTGCAGTAGTGTTAACTATATTTACATTATTTTGAAACAGATCTCCAGAACTTTTTCATTGTGAAGAATTGAAACTCTGTTCCCATTAAACAACAACTCCCCTTTACTCCCTATCCCCAATTTCTGGTAACCTCCATTCTACTTTTTATACCTATGAATATTACTATTTTAGATACCTTATATAATGGAATCATACAGTATTTGTCCTTTTATGACTGGTTATTTCCCTTCACAGTGTCTTCGATGTTCATCTGATATTGTAGCATGTGATCAAGTTTCCTTCTTTTTTATTGTTGTATTGTATTTCATTGAATGAATATACCACATTTTCTTGATCCATTTATCTATTGACAGACATCTATGTTGTTTCCATCTCTTGGCTATAATAAATAATGTTTCTATGAACATAGGTGTGTAAATGTTTCTTCAAGATTCTGCTTTCAATTCTTTTGGATGCATACCCAGAAGTATAATTGAAGTGTATGAAATTTTGCATTAATTTAGTCAGAGGTTGGTCTGGGTTTGAAGTTTGTTATTACTACGATTACTCTCAGTGCACAAGAGGCCTCCGATTCAATTCCTTTAGAGATATGCTGTTTTTGTCTCACCATTTTGTCTCCCTTTGTGCTTCTCCCTAAAGAGAGTCTACCTCTTGTAGTTCTCCAGGTCATGCTCTGCTATTATTTTTATCCCACTGTTGTTAGAATGGTAGTGGGGATTGAAGGACACAACAGTTCTCTGAATAACTGTTTTGACCCACATAACTGTGGTTATGGTTGATTGACCATGGATTTTTTTTTTTAATTTAAATTATTTTTTCAACTTACATCCAAGTTAGTTAGTATATAGGGCAACAATGATTTCAGGAGTATATTCCTTAATGTCCCTTACCCATTTAGCTCATCCCTCCTCCCATGACCTCTCCAGTAACCCTCTGCTTGTTCTCCATATTTATGAGTCTCTTATGTTTTGTCCCCCTTCTTGTTTTTATATTATTTTTGCTTCCCTTCCCTTATGTTCATCAGTTTTGTATCTGAAAGTCCTCATATGAGTGAAATCATATGATATTTGAATTGACCATGGATTTCTTAAAAATAAAACAGACTACCATGTTGATTAAAAATTTTCAAGGCAGAAAAACTCTAAGCCTACTGGGCAGAAACCTGACACCAGTTGCCTTATGGAGTCTTATAGACTTTTCTTCTTAGTGATTGGACCTAAGGCCAGTTCACGTAATTGAGGTTCTTTGATTGAGGAGTATGCTGGTTCATTTTGAGGATGGACCTGGCCACACAGCTCCAGGTATGTACTGTGTACCTTCTTCTAAGCCTTCCCCATAAGGTCATGCTGAGTTATTTGCCAGTTTACTGGAGTTATTTGCCAGAATTATTGCCTATTAAGGAAAGGAAAACATCCACATTCTAGCTCTAAGATCCCTGGAAAGCCACTGCGATCCATCACTCGCAGTGTGTACCATATATAATATAAGTGAAATGTACTTGGCTTGAATTCAATTCATATTGGATCCTGTGGTAATGTGGACACACTTTGTAGTAATTTTCTAAGTCTTAGAATATAACTGGGAATACTTATACTTAGTAACATGCAGAGTCTCCACATTGGCTTCCTGATTTATATAATGCTTATTTAGGTAGGAAAATCCAGATAGAGGAAAGCCCCTAGAATGCTTGTTCTCTAAGTCACTTAACAAAGCAAAACCATATTCCTGGGGCAATATCAGAGATTAATGGCACTATACATCTTCTGAAAGATAAAGGGTTTGTGATTTTTAGTACATCTCATTTAGTTTTCTTTTATTATCAGTGCAAAAATTGGAAGGACCTTAGAAAATGACTAAGGTCTGTTGAATACTTACTCGGATAATGATACTGCTCAGGATAATATTTTAACTAGAGTAAATCCTTGTAGTACCTGGAACCTACTATGTAGCTAATGAATTAATATTCTAAATCTTACCAGCAAAGATAATTATTTCATTCAGTTTGCTTCACATGATAAGGACAACAATGCACCTTTTTGTTTGTTTGTTTTAACCCCTGGCTATATTTGCTTTCTTATTTTCTTTCAACATATTGTTTGGAGAGATCTTGATTATGTTAATGATCCATAGAACATCACACTAGTTCATTATAGTGAGTGATGTTATCATGCTAAATGGATCTTGAAAGTAAAATGTAATAAACAATGCTGGTGAGGTCCAAGAATAACCAAGGCTGAGAAATTAGTTGTCCAAAATTTTAAGAACCCGACAGGTCACTGAGATGTCCAGGGGCATGTGGAAAGAAGAGTGTAATATAAAAGCATTTAGAAAAGCAAAAATAGAGATTTCCCTGAAGAGTGCAAGAAAGTCAGACTTCAGAAGACTCAGCAAGTCAAATTATAGCACGCATTCAAATTGGAAAAACTTCTACAAAACTGTCAAGGTTAATGAGTTTACACTTAATCTGTTTATGATGAAGAAAGAGTGACTTTCACACATGATTACCATATCCATAAAAGCATGGCATATCTTTAGATACATTCAGTTATTAGATATGAAGATTGAATTTATTTTTGTTAGAGAATCAGCAACTGGTAGGAAATTCTTATGGTTTTATTTATTCTGAGACAGAACTATACACGTTATTTTTGGTTTATCTTAGGTAGAAAGTATTGCTTTTTTTAAACCTGTCTGTGGGATGTATACCCACAGGAGAATATGTCAGTTTTGCCCCAAATAGCACATATCAGGAGTTGTGTCTATCCCTACTTTCTTAGGCTTGAAAAGTTTAGAGGATCTGGTGATCAAAAGACAGATGCTTCCTAGCAAAGGAAACAACAAAACTAAAAGGCAGCCTACAGAATGGGAGAATATATTTGCAAATGACATATCTGATAAAGGGTTAGTATCCAAAATCTATAAGTTACTTATCCATATCAACATCCCCAAAATAAGTAATCCAGTTAAGAAATGGGAAGAAGACATGAACAGGTATTTTTCCAAAGAAGACATACAGATGGCTAACAGATACAGGGAAATACAAATCAAAGCCATGATGAGATACCACCTTATACCTGTCAGAATGGCTAAAATCAACAACACAAGAAACAAGAGATGTTGGTAAGGATGCAGAGAAAGGGGAACCCTCTAACACTGTTGATGGGAATGCAAACTGATGCTGCTACTTTGGAAAACAGTATGGAGGTTGCTCAAAAAATTAAAAATAGAACTACCTTACGATCCAGTAATTGCACCATTAGGTATTTAGCCAAAGGATACAAACATACAGTTTTGAAGGGATACATGTACCCCAATGTTTATAGCAGCATTATCAACAATAACCAAATTATGGAAAGAGCCCAAGTGTCCATTGACTAATGAATGCATAAAGAATATGTGATATATATACACACACACAATGAAATATTACTCAGTTATCAAAAAATGATGAAATACTTGTTTTTCATTCAAACATAGAAATAACTGGATGTTGATACAGAAAAGTGGAGGATGATGCCGGTTTTCTGTTTTTGCTTTTCTAAGTCCACCTTCCACTTTCTGCATCCATCCATGTCCAGGATGTGCTGATTTATGGAGAGCTACTGTGGACACCCTCATCTTCTGGCTTCTTGATGGGCTGAAGAGAATGGGGAATGGGGAGAGAGTGCCATCATGGCACTAGACTTCTCCATACTGGGCTTCTGGGTTGGCAGTGGCTACTTCACTTTTCTGGGAGTTTATGTGCTGTGACTTTCTCTTAGAGCTACAGTTACTTTTATAAGATTTAGTGGTCCCTCTTCCCAGTGGCCCCTGCAGGCCTGTGGGAAATTTGGAGTTCTTACTGTTGCTGGACTTGAAGTGTGTCACCATTCTTTGTCATCTTCTATAACTCTGTTCATGTTGAGTGAATAGATGTTTCATTAAAGTTTCCTTCACTATGCCACTTGTTTCCTGTCAGAGACTGATGGTAACCATCACAATCGCAGGAAATACCAGGGTATATAAGTGATCAAATAAAAGTCACAGAAGAAACATTTTCTTCTTCACTTTTATTCTCCACTGTATTCACTAAAGTTAGTTGAAATGACCTCAAATCAGAGCACAGAACTGAATAAATCAATAAAGTTGGGTGATCACTCCTAGAAGCTCTGTAGAACGCAGACATTGGACAATCACTGGACTAAATGATCTTTACTATTCTTCCAATGCTCCCAGCACAGACTCTTACTGGTTCCCGCCTAGCTTGAAGAATCGATTTTATGTTTTCCTACCAAATGTGTGTTATGTAATCACATATGAATATGGTTTTGGCTGTAAAGGGCTCTGGTATTTTTCAGAGAGATGGTCTGTCATTCACAAGTCAGAATGAAGAGGATACAGATCTGGAAGCAGACACAAGTCATCTATTATGCCTGTGTTGTAAAGTCAGTTCAGAGATGCTAGTCAACAATGAATAATAAAAAAAACAAAAACCTTAGAAATGAAGAGTAGAGTTGAGTGGTAATAGCTGTGCAAAGATGAAGGATTGATTAGACTGCTCAATATGGAATGGCGTAACAAGTGAACAGCTTCAAATAAGATAGGGTGGAGGAAGCTAGAAACCTTGACAAGGCCGACAAAGAAAAAACATAATTTATACTTCGTGAAACCATGAAGTAAATCTTATGTACTGTTGACCCTTGAACAACATGGATTTGAACTGCATAGTTTCACTTATACACAATTAAAAGAATTTTTAATGTTCATTCATTTTTGAGAGACAGAGAGAGACAGAGTGTGAGTGGAGAGGAGCAGAAAGAGAGGGAGACAGAATCTGAAGCAGGTTCCAGGCTCCGAGCTGGCAGCACAGAGCCCGATGTGGGGCTTGAACTCACTAACCTGAGCTGAAGTCATACGCTTATATGACTGAGCCACCCACTTAAACACAATTTTTTAAAGATAAGTACTATATTGTAAATTTATTTTATCATGTTTTTCTTAATAACATTTTCTTTTCTCTAGCTTAGTTTGGTGTAAGAATACAGTATATAATACATGTAGCATATAGAATATGCATGTGTTAATTGGCTGTTTATGTTATTGGTAAGACTTACAGTCAACAGTAGGTACTATTTAACTTTTTGAGGAGTCAAAAGGTATACACAGATTTTTTGACTGTGTGGAGGGTCAGTGCTCCTAAGCCCCATGTTATTCAAGGGTCAACTGTAATTGTAAGACTTTGTTTTTTTGATTTTTGGTTTTCTATATGGCAAAATGTTTTCAGTATTTAGAACAGTACGATGTGTATAATAGGCTCTCAATGAATATTTGGTAAGAGGAAGAATATTATTTCTATTTAAAATTGTAGGACTGGGCTTAAAAACTCCTGTTGTAATTGGTGTAGATATGTCACATTAAAAAGAAGTTAGTGAGTTTACACAAAGTAGCTGACTTCTGTTTATTATGGCAGGAAGGCCAAGGTGCAGAAAGAACTAAACCCTCTCACATGTGTGCCCAAACTCTTGCACAGCCATAAAAACAACTACTAATAAATACCCAGGCACATGAGTGAGGGGAGGAAGGGCAATGAGGAGAGGTCTTCCTCCCTTGGTAGCTCAAAGATGGATGACAAAGGAAAATGTTTTCCCTAGCTCTTCAAAAGATTATACTCAACTCTATTTCTTCTTCCATTGTGCTTTGGCATTATTATTCTCATCACCCCAGTCAGTATAGTTGTTAAGCAGAGAGCCAAGAAAAGATTATTGCATTGAACAAAGCTATTGTCCTTCACCCCTGAAACCTACAAGGTGACAGAAATTCCCTCATTTTGCATTCTGTCTGTATATGTTTTATTTCATTTATAGTAGCTGTCCATGAATTATTTCACGAGTGCTGCATGAGCTGCTCCTGAACTAGAGCCCAGCTGTTGCTCTCCTATTCCAGGGAGAGCTAGGTTATTATCCACACTATGGGTTGTGAGATAATGTGTAGAGCCCATATCCTCTCAGTGTGGTCACCAAGTGCCTGCCATGCTCCTCTACCTTCTCAGTGGTTAGACTCCTGCAAAGATGATTGAGGACAGAAGAAAGTAGGTAAGCTAAACACATTACTTGTTGGCATAAAATGTATTTTGCATATTATTAGCAAAAATGCATTTAGCTTGAAAAATTATCTGAAATAGATCTCTAGATTTAAGATATTTCTTGGGAGGTGCCTTGGGAGGTAGCCTGGGAGGTGCAGTTCTATCTGAATCTCAGAATATTGCATGCTTACATCTGTTCTCGGAAAACTAGTAAAAACATCGTCCTTCATCTCATGTAAAGTGTTTTAAAGGAAAATCATCTTAACTAATTAAACAGATCACTTTATCTCTTATTTTTTAGTATTTGGTAATCATGGAGTACATCTTGATTTTTGTAGGATATTGTTTCTAAGATAATTCCTTAAGGTTATTTAGATGTAGCACATTCTGCAGACTACAGTTTTGTGCAAAAGCACTTTTAAGGAATCTATATTTAAATATTTTAAATCTTTAATAAATGCTCAGATGCAAGAACTATATAGGACCAAAGTCTAGGAATTAGAAAGGCAGCATTAAAAACTCTGTTGTACATATGTCTCTTCTGAGCTTGCAGAGTTCTCAATGTTGACACTATAGTAGAATCTCCTGGATGAGGTGTCTTAGGTTTTGTTGTTGTTGTTGTTTGTTTTTTGTTTTTAAATTAACTATTTTTTTTTCAACATTTATTTATTTTTGGGACAGAGAGAGACAGAGCATGAACGGGGGAGGGTCAGAGAGAGAGGGAGACACAGAATCGGAAACAGGCTCCAGGCTCTGAGCCATCAGCCCAGAGCCCGACATGGGGCTCGAACTCACGGACCGCGAGATCGTGACCTGGCTGAAGTCGGACGCTCAACCGACTGCGCCACCCAGGCGCCCCTAAATTAACTATTGATGTCTTGTCCCTGACTTAGAATGCCTCAAGTGGGGATGGGAATCCATGTATATTTTCTAAAAGCTCCCCAGTTGATTCTAATGTGTACCCATGGGATAGTACTCGACTTTTAATGAAATGAATCAAGAGATTAAATTAAGCTTTAAAACCCCAAAGCCCTTGAAAATTTTCACAAGAATTCCGTGGTCATAATTTCTTAAATTAGTGTATAGAGGGAGATCAGGAACTAGGCATTCTCTGACAAGTAACTACCTTCCACAGGGAAGATAAGGTTGTCAATAGCTGCAAGGTGATGAAGTGAAGGAGAGGGGTATCATGTCACACCGAATGAGGCCTTATATCTGGGTTCATCTGAATCCCTCTGCTCTAAGCAGAATGTCATTCTGAAAATAGCACAATCAAATGAGATACCTTGAGAGAGAGAGAAAAAAAAAAAAAAGACTGAACTGCTTCCTCAGCACGTCTCCTTTCCTGGTACATTTATTGGTTTCTATTATCTACTATAAATCAAATTTGATTTAAAACTATGTTCTGCTTGTATCAGGATTTTTCAGTTACCTTATGGGAATTCCTTAACATGATTTTATTTAAAAAGTTAAGACTTCAGAAAGTGTATTTCTGGGAATATACAGCAATTATTTTTGCTCTTCTTGTCTATATGTTTATATAAAACATTTTTAAATTCAAAAATCCATGAAACTGCCATTAACTATAACAACAGAAATATCAGCAAGTGCAGTGACTTGATGAGACTCAACTAAAACTGTCTTTCTATCTATAAGCTGTCAAGTAACAGGACTGACAATGTTCATAACAGGAGCATCCACATACATCACCAGGCTTGTGCGCTTGTGCTTTGACTCTCAACCTTGTCAAAAGATACTCTAAAAAGAAGGATCAGTCTGATTCACCTCTAAAAGGAAGAGAATTTACAGCATGCATCATATCCAGAAAAAAGTACAAAACAGCCCAACCAGCACCTTATGTGCTCTATCCTACAACATTAATACCAAGGAGGGCTTACACAGAAAGTATCAAGCAGATTTCTTAAGATAGGTAAGAGTCAGCTACAGAAGAAAGATTATACTTTTGAAAAGAATTACTTGCCCTTGAATTAAGAGACTACCAATGTACCTAAAACCCACTAGAAATCTTCTCGCTAAATTTCAAAGCACCCCTTATTCTCTTTCTCTTAAAAAAAAAAATATATATATATATACATATATATATATATATATTTATTTTTTAAGTAGGCTCTTTGCCCAACATGGGACTTGAACTCATGATCCTGAGATCAAGAGTCACATGCTCTACTGACTGATCTATCCCAGCACCCCTTATTCTCTTTCTTAATCAATATGTTCAAAAGAGGAATAGGACCATCTCTCCATGAAGTATAAAACAACAACATATCATTCTTGGCTCTCTCATCTAGCCTTAGACGTGCTATGTAGTAGACACTTAAGGGTGCTTGGTACAACCTCAACTTCATCACAAATGTCTAAAGTTAATATCCACCAAAAAGTGTACAAACCAAACATATATTCTTCATAGAAAGTATGGCTATCAAGAATTGGAGTGCCAGATTTTACTTTCCATATAATGAATCTTATAAGAAGAAAAATATTTGACAATACCACAGATGATAGGAAATGGACGGCAAGAATAAAATAAGTAATTTTTTTCTTCTTAAGGCATTAGTATTAATGGAGAATGTATAACTTAGAGTAGGTTATAAAGTGAAACTTGGACATTAGATGTCCTAATATGATGCATTAAATTCAGCAATATTCAGCTCCCAATGCAGACCTATAGAAAGGAATGAAACTTATTAGGATGGTTTTTGTTTGAAGACAAATAAATAAAGATGGTGATGTTGATGATGTAAATACTTAAGATTCTAATGTGCATAACATGTACAAGCACTGTTCTAAGAACTTTACAAGGGTTACCTAATTTAGTCTTCATAATAACCATATCAGGTGGGTATTGTTATTATCTCCATTCCACAAGTAGCTGAGGTTCAGGGACATTAAATACCTTGCTCAATGGTGAGGACTGAATTAAGTCCAAATGAGAACCCCAAATCTATGCTTTCAAAGCATATAGCATAACACTGTATATAAATATATTGTAAAATACCTGTATGCTATTCTGCTTCCCTAAAATATAGTAACATTTCCAACACAAAATTTCCATATAGACTCTCAAAATAGTTATGTTTGGGTGCTATCTAAACAGTTTTTTTTTTCTCTTATAGCTGGTACCACTTTCTCAGAACACCTGGTCATTCACCTCACAGCAGCCTGATCTTACCCTCTTCCTCCCTTTGCCTGCCCTCCACAATTTTCTGCATAATTATTATTATTCAGATACAACCAGTGCTTGGATATCAAGTGTTTTTGTTTTTTTTTTCTTTTTTTCCTTACAAAAGTTCTCCCTGTAGCATTTAGACAATGACCATTTTTGGTATTATAATCTGGCATTCTGATTAATGTTAATTAACATGACCCCAGGAAATACTGAGCATGTACCCATCAAAGTATTTCCCCTTTGTCCAAGTTTTAGGTGACATTCTCCATATGTTTCACATAAAGGGACAGGGTGAATACTCTGTGGAAATGTCCCGTTATTATCCAGATCAAAAGAATGGCTGTGAAATCTGTTATCACTATCATCCTTCCCAGTTCACAGATGTGGCACAGAGCTAATGAATTCACATGATTATGGCCTCAGAGTTAGGAAATCAGACTAAACTTCATCATTCATCTGTCAATGCATCCCTACCTATACAGTAAGCTTCAGAGCTGTGATCACATCCAAGGCAACAGACAAGGTGCCCAAGGGAGCAAGTGGTAGACCAAGCTACAAGCACATTGTCATCACTATCTCACTTGAGGGCTGCTTTCCTGGGTCCTTCAGAGGAAGAGGTTTCAATGACAGTTTTCTTTTTTTTTTCATTCATCCTTTTCATTAATTCTGCAAATATTTATTGAATATGTATTCTGGGGTCCAGCAGACAGGCCCTGCCCTCAGTATGCTCAAAGACTACTGAGGGCATAAATAGAAATATCACTTATGTGATTTGTGAGCACAGAAGAGGGTCTCCTGACACAAGGCCACTGAAGCCTTTCATAAAGAAGCCACTTGACAGCTGAATCTTGAAGATATAGTACTAGTAGCCATTACCTTGAGAGAAGGATGCTGACCAGATGAGGGTAAAGCAGGTAAAAAGCTTAAGAAAGTAGCCTGCTTCAGAAGCTTGATGAGACCAGACCATAGGGGCATGTGAAGCTGTGTTTGGGAGGAACAGGGCAGTGGGGGCCAGATAATGGAGAACCTCATAAAAGAGATTATCTTGGAAGACAACAGGAAGGCCTGAAGAATATAACTATGGAGAAGAACATAAGCTAAATTGTAGAATTGTGAGATAACTACAGAGCCAAGGCAGGAGAGGTGGAGACTAGTGAGAGAAGCATATCATCGTATTATTGCCTTGGCCTGGAGTAAAATCTACTGAGAAACAGTAGTGGTGATGGATTGGGGTGTGGCCACTGACTTGGTATATGGGCTCAAATGTGAAGGTTGACTGGTGTACAATTTTGATAACTGAGTAGGAGATATTTGGTGCAAACTAAGGGAATAAATATAAGAAGGAGTGTTTGGGGGACTGAGGAGTGGGGGTAACATTACAACTTCAGTTTGGAATATGAAGATGCTGAGATGAATCTGAAACAATGTGTCTGGAGTTGAGGAAGGCAGACAGGGTTGAAAAGAGGAATTTAGTAGTTTTTTGCAATATGTTGTGGAGGAAGTCATGGAGGTGAATATATTGGGCCAAATAGATCTTATCTATAAAGATGAGATCCAGTGGCAAGACCTGCAGGAATAGCAGCATTCACATGGCTCCAAAAAAGCTAAGGTGAAAAAAAAAGTGATTGTTGGAAAATAATGGCCTGAGTAAGTGGAAGAAAGTCAGTAGAGTGTTATAAAAAGCAAAAGCTTTCCAATTCAACTCAGACATATAAAGCACTTGGAGGTTTTCCTTACAGTAAGAAAAAGTTGGACAAACAAAAAACTGTTGACTTTTCTTGAACCTATCTGGGAATTAAAATTGCAGACCAAATCATCATCACAAGATCAGGAGAGTCTGACGCATCCATAGATATACAGCTGTCAAGATTTGCTTTCCTGAAGCAGAAATCACTGGATGCCCTAAGCCAGCAGGAACACTCACATAATAATTTTGATGATTTGTTAGAGGCTGAGAAGGGGATTTGTTGGGGACTGCAATCATAATAAGAACTTCCATCCTTTTGTAGAATTTTCCTCTAGAAACTCCACCAGATTCTCATTGAAGGGATCCAGGAAAATTCCCAACACTGCCCTGACAGGAGAAGGGGATGAGCAGGTATCTTGAAACCCTTACAAACCCTTCTCCCAAACAACAAGCAATTCTGAAGCCTTATCCTTGTTAGTAGAAGGGACATCTACCCTACTCCAGGCTGCTCCAACGTTCCTCTCTCTGTCTCTGTCTCTGTTTCTATCTTTGTCTCTCTCTCTGTCTCTCTCTCTTTCTCTCTCTCTCTCTCTCACACACACACACACACACTGCATCACCAATAGAGGAAGGTGCTTAAAGGAATAGACCAGGAATGCTAGAATCAGAAAAGAGAACAGTGTTGGAGGAAGGGCAATGTTTGACATGTCAAAGAGGGACAGTTCTAAAACATTTCCAAAGGCAACATTCCTGAATCACAGGCCCACTAAAAGACTGACATTTAATTAGAATATTAGAGAATGTCCTCCTCCCATTTATCCTAAGATGAAACAAACGATACATTAATAACAATGGATTACAGTTTAAAGAACTGCAAGACACACACTAAGGACAGTACAAAGGGAAGCCCAAAAGATAAGAGGGAATTAAAAAAATTTCACTATAGAAATTTGAAGCCTCTGATACCTATAGCTACATCAAATATTAAATACAGCCCAACTGATAAAGTAACATAAATTCTCATATGAAAGGAGTTTATCTATTACCCTATAAAATATGTCTGGATTTCTACAAATGTTAAAAGACATGCCCATAAGCAAATATAAACATAGTGTGATGACACAAAGCAATCATGAAAATCAAATTCAGATATAACACAGATCTTGGAATTATCACATAAGGGATTTAAAATAAGTATGACCAATATGGCAAAGCTATCAATGGAAAGAAGACAGCATGCACAATCAGAAGGCAATGGTAGCAGAGAGATAAAAACTATAAAAATCAGAAGGAAATGCTCAGAATCAAAAGCACAATGATAGACATGAAGAATACCTTTGACAGATTCATCATTAGACTCAACACAGCTGAAGAAAAAAATCAGTGAACTTGAAGATATGTCAATGGAAACCAGAAATGGTAACACAAATGTAAATAACCAAAAAATCTTATGAAAACTGTGGAAAATATCACTAAGTGTGACATACACATAACTGGAATAGCAGAAAGAACAAAAAGAAAATGGGCAAAAGGAATATTTGAAAAAATAATGATTTAAAACCTCCCCAAATTAATGACAGATACCAAACTACAGTTTCAAAAAACTCACAGAGGGGCACCTGGGTGGTTCAGTCAGTTAAGCATCTGACTCTTGATTTTGGCTCAGGTTATGATCTCAGGGTCATGAGATCAAGCCCCAGGTCAGGCTATGAACAGGGCATGGAGCCTGCTTGGGATTCTCTCTCTCTCTCTCTCTCTCTCTCTCTCTCTCTCTTTCTCTCTCTCTCCTTTGCCCCTCTTCCCCATTTGCACTCTCTCTCAAAAAAAAATCGCACAGAATAACCAGCAGGATATAAATATTAATAAAATGGGCAAATCATATTCAAACTCTGGACATAAAAAGGAAGAGAGAAAATTTAGAAGTAAGAGAGAGAATAAAACACCTTTTTTAGAGAGGAACAAGGATATGAAATACAGGAGTCTTCTCTTCAGATACCATCCAAGCAAGAAAAGACTATAGTAAAATCTTCTAATTGTTGAAAGAAAAGACCTAGCCAACCTAGAATTCCACATCTGATTATATCTATATCCAGTTTTTCCTTAAAAGTGAAAGAAAAATATTTGTCAGCAAAGAAAATCTGAGGGAGCTTATTGCCAGTAGACCTGCCATATCTATCTGCCAGTAGATATAAAAAATGTCAAAAGATCTTCAGGCAGAAGGAAAACTATATGTGGATTACTTGTATTCACAAGATGAAATAGGTAAGGAATGAGTCCATGTGGACAGACTTCTCTTGATGGGGTGGTGGTAGAAAAAGTCAGGCCTGTATTGCATTCTTCTGGTGGGTGGGGATGTAAGATGGCCTGCCACCCTATTGTTCCTGTAATTTCTAACCAGTTCGCGTTTGTTTTTCTACCTTTCAGAGTTCTCCTTTGGCTGCCTCTTGCATTATCTCCAGGGCTGAATTGTACTTAGTTTGGAGATGCAAGGAGAGTTATATATACATTACCTTGTCTACCTGAATGTCTTGACATTCAGAGTTTCATCTTTAAGTTGCTTTTATCCGTAGGTTTTTAGGTGCCTGGTTTTTATTATGATTAAATTTTTATTTTTTCACAATGTACGTTTGCATATATTGAATATTATATGCTTTTCTTCTTTTGTTTATTTGCCAGTATACATTGATTAGTTGGTATTAGGGTAGTGCTGCTTTCATTTAATGGCTTTATAAATTTTCCTCCTATTGTATTTTTAAAGGAGATTGTGTAGACTTTCTATGAATTTTTCCTTAAAAGTTTGAGTTTGCCAGTAAAACATGGAATTTTCCTTGTCAGTAATTGTTTAGGATTTTAATAGAAAATTACACTTCTTTAATGTATATAGGATTATTCAAGTTACCAATTTAATCCTGAGTATTAGTAGTTCATGTCTTTCAGGCGACTATTTCACATAAATTCTTGAATTCATGGGCATAAAGATGTTTGTAGAATTTGCAGATAATCTTCTGATATTTCTAGGGCCTCCTGTGATGAGTCCTCTTTTATTCCTCATATTGGTGATCTGTATCTCCTCTCTTTTTCTTGGGTGGAGTTTAACAATTTCATTGACCTTTTCAGAATAACAGTTTTCAGTTTTATTTATTTCCCTGCTGTTTTCCTATTTTTTATTTTATTGATTTCTGGTTTTGTTCTTATTTTTTGTTTCTTTTACTTATATTAGGTTTAATTTACTCAACTTTCCCTAGTTATTTCAGGTGGAAGCATGGACCATCAAGACATTTTTTTTCTAATACAAGCATTAAATGTTATATATTTCCCTATAGGTACCTCATTAACTGCATGAAACAAATTTTGATATTTTCTATTTTCATTTTCATTCAATTCAAAATGCTTTATTACTTCTTATTACTTCTGCTTTTACCTATGTGTTATTTCAGCATGTGTTATCTCATTGACAAATATTGGGGGGTTTCCACATAATCCTTCTGTTATTGATTTCTAGTTTAATTCCATATCATTTCAATTCTTTAAAAAACATAAGTTTTGTTTTATGGCTCAGAATATGGTCTCTCTCAGTGAAGAGTCCATATACACTTAGAATGTACATTCTGTTGCTTGGGTATGGAGTGTCAATTAGTTCAAGCTGCTTGGTAATGTTCAGATTTTCTATATCTTTGTGGATATTCTGTCTAGTTGTTCTTTCAAATACTTAAAGAGGTGTATTGATCTCCAACTAAAACTGATTTGTCTATCTCTTCTTTTGGTTCTATTAGTTTGTGCTCCAAGCCTTTAGAAGCTGTGTTGTTAAATTGTGTCTTTTTGGTGAATTATCATTAGAATGATTATGAATCAACTTTTAATATTGTGTAATCTACTTCTTTATCTTTGGTAATATTCCTAGATTTGAAGTCTACTTTGATATTAGTATAGTCACTCAAGCCTTTGTTTGTACCACCCTTTCCCCCTTTTTTCTGGACATCCAATTACATGAATATTAGACATTTTAATATTGGTTTTGATACAAGGATCTGTAGATTTGTTTTTCTCTCAATATTTCTATTTATTTTTCATATTAGCTAATTTCTAATAATCTAACATAAAGTACAATGATTCTTTTCTCCATCATCTCTGTTTTCCCTTGAGGCCATACAGTGAACTTTTTATTTCAGACATAGTTTTCATTTCTGAATTTTCTATTTGCTTCTTTTTTTTTTAAGTTTCCACTTCACTGGTTAACTAATATACACTGGAGTAGTGTGTGAGTTAGTATCTTTTAACAACCTAAAACAATACTTTGTACATAATAACTGTTCAATAAATGTTAAATTAATTAATGGCAAAAAAAGAGAGTACAGTTATTGTGATGAGCACTGAGTAATGTATAAAATTGTTGAATCATTATATTGTACACCTGAAACTAATATAACAATGTATGTTAATCATACTTGAATTTAAAAAAATGTAAAAAATAACTCAAAACAATGAAGATAAAAATAAAGTTTGTATTTCAAGAATGTCCATTATTCCCTCCTGGAATATAGCGTTCTCCATCTTGGCCAGCACTGAAAATCTCCCCAGCCTTTTGCTTTCAACTTTATTGTGTTTTCATATTTGAGGACAATTCATTATAAGCAGTATATAATATGTCATTCTAAGCAAGTATAATATGTCTAAAATAGATTCTGACAATTCTATTACTTTATTTGGAATATTTATAACATTTTCATGTAATCATGGATATACTTGAATTTATGTCTGTCAGCTACCTATTTATTTCTACGTAACCCCCATGTTTTTTTTTTAATGTTTATTTATTTTTGACAGAGAGAGAGAGACAGAGCATGAGAAACAGAGGGAGATACAGAATCCAAAGCAGGCTCCAGGCTCTGAGCTGTCAACATAGAGCCCGTCACAGGGCTCCAACTCGCGAGCTGTCAGATCATGACCTGAGTCAAAGTCGGACACTCAACCAACTGAGCCACCCAGGCGCCACTTAACCCTCATGTTTTAATCTCATTTCTTCTCTATTACTTTCATTCAAATTAATGAAAAAAGTATTTTATTTTCTTAGTTAACATTCCTGTGTTATATTTTTACTATTCTTATTCGCTTTTTTTAATTCTATAACATAAAAGTGTTCAAAATAAGGATACCATTTTATTGATTTACCACAGTGAACACCAATGCAAAAATATCCCCAGTCACAAAAGAGGATATTGCCACAAACTTAGAGACCACCATTGTGTCTCTTTTTAATCACCTCCCCATCCATTTCTTAATATTAACTGCTATCCTGATTTATGATAATGGCATTCTAGTTTTTCTTTATAGATTTAGCACCTAAGCATACATCCCTAAACACTATTATTATTTTGGGCTGTGTGTTTTATGTATTCTTTTTTTTTTTTTACTGGAATTTTTGTTCAACATTAAGTATGTAAAATTTATACCCATAGGTATTGTACCATGTATTTTCAGTGGGAGCATAGATGCAGATGTTGAGAGAAAGAAGTGGAAGGATACATATCTTACTGGCAATAGGGATATCTCTGAAGAAGGAACTAGAAGTGCCAGAAGCTTTGGAAGAACTTCAAGAGCTATGCTTTAGCAAGTTTTCCTTATTGAAAAAACTGATCTACAACTTCCAGAAAGATATCAGAACTAAATTTTAATCTCTTTGAGAATAGGCATTAAGTCTTCAACTTCAGTCAGATAGTATATTGATGCTTTATAGCCATATGAAAGCTTAGAACATTGATATGAGAGTAGGTTTTTTACTTCCTCTAGAGAAGAAGAAAATTCTGCATTTTAATGATGATTTTTATCATCTGTTAAGTAAACCTTTATTCAATACATGGATTTTTATAATGAGTGGTTTGGAGGTTCCAAAGGACTCACAGAACTCAGAAAAGCTGACTGACTATACTCCTGGTTAGAGTCTTACAGCAAAATTATAGTTTGAAATTAACAAAGGGAAAAGATGCATGAGACAAAATCCATGCTTTTGGGTATCCTTTCCAGTGGAATCTAATGCAGTTAATTAACCAATGAAGTTCATTCTCTCAGTAGCGATGTGTGTGACAACAGGTGCAAAGTGGTAGCAACAAGGAAAGTTCAAATGAGCCTTAATGTCCAGAGTTTTCATTAGAAGTCAGTCATATAGGCATGCAGCAACTGCATTACCTACCTTTGCTATTCAGCAAAAACATTTAAATAAATCATAACTATTAGCATACATTCTAATCAAACTAGTACAGCATAGTCCGTGGTCTCACACATACAAAAATACTTTTATCAGGCATAATATTCTTAGGGCTAAGAGCTCATCTCTCCTAAGCTGGTCAAGGACCTTTATTGGGGATGTGTAGGATTTGAGCAACTCAGATCTGCTGAGTTAACATTTGTCTGTATAGAAAGGGGTGGACTATGGGTCTTTTGAATTTTTGTTTTTCTTTTGTTTTCAAAATCCCAAATTTCCTCTTCTGGCTTCTTTTTCTCATCAACCAGTACCCAAAGGGCTCCTCTTTTTTCAACACTTACTCTCTTTTCACCTCTAGAAGCAATGCATTTGGGAGTCTGTCACCTCCATGTAAACCATGTAATTTTCAATCTCATCCCTAAAATCAGTTCTTTTAAATACTAGGACTCCCCTTAAGGGGTGATATTAGGCTGTCTTCACCCTCTCAACTCTCTCGTTTTTCTCCCTCTCTCCCATAGAGTTTATTTATGCTACTCGTGCTTGTTCAAAATTCTTACACTAGAAGCTTGAGCTGAAGCTCTGCTAAATTTGGTAATTTTTTTTGTTTGTTTACAAGTACTTTCTTTTAGTGTTTTCAACCTTCTAATTTTGTTAAAGGTATGATATTTTCTGTGTTTTTATTTATTTTTCTTGTTAATCTGTATATCTGTGTAGTTTTGGTTTTGGGTTTTCTTCCTTCCTTCCTTCCTTCCTTCCTTCCTTCCTTCTTTTTGGTTTTGGATGCTTTTGAAGATTGTGGAGAGATTTTGATTAGGTAGCTTCCATGATCTCTTTCACTATTCTTTTCATGACTACCTTCCTTCCTTTGTCTTTGTTTGATTTGTTTATTTATTTATTTATTATTTATTTATTTATTTCAGAGAGAATGAAGAGAGAGAGAGAGAGAGAGAAAGCATGAGAGTTGGGGAGAGGGGCAGAGGGAGAGGGAAAGAGAAAGACAGAATCTCAAGCAGGCTCCACACTCAGCATGGATCCTAACTCAGGGCTCAATCCCACAACCCTGGGATCATGACCTGACCTGACCAGTCAAATGTCTGACTGAGCCACCCAGGTCATCCCTTTGTTTTTATACACAAGTAATAAATTTTAATTGAAGTAGAAAATTCAGAAAATTCAGATAATTAAAAGCAAGACTGAAAAAACAAAATGATGAAACAAACAAAATACCCACAACACCAAGAAGGTAGTACTACACACATGTACCAATGTTCATGTTTCATATTCCCTATATCTTCTCTGTATATACAAATATATATGTAAGTATTTTTTATTAAAATACATTTAAAAAATAAAAAATACAATCTATATATCCTGTTTTGTAACCTGATTAGTATCGTTTATTATATTATAAAAATATGTTCCTGCCCCAA
The DNA here is from genome assembly GCF_028749965.1 of Puma concolor. Classification (NCBI taxonomy): domain Eukaryota; kingdom Metazoa; phylum Chordata; class Mammalia; order Carnivora; family Felidae; genus Puma; species Puma concolor. The sequence goes on along the minus strand of NC_141672.1, from coordinate 123,686,427 downwards.
AATCCAAATCGTCCTGTTAAGTGGCTACCTTGTATAAATATATCTAATGTACGCTTTTTGGATGGACATTTAACTTTAATTCATTTTTCTGAATACTTGTAAAGGGAATATATTGTTCCTGTAAGAGTCCTTGTGTTCTCATCACATTTTATCTTTTATTTCTTTATAGAAATAAAAATATATTTAAAACTTCATATAAAAGTTTTTAATATGGCTATTAATACAACTTGCTATCCATATGAGCTGTGTAAGAATAAGTCATTAATTATCACTGCCATTAGACAGTATATAGATAGCTCCTGTTTAGCTTACTCTGCACTCTTTTCCCCTTGAATTCAACACCAATACAGAAGGGGAAAAAAAGGATTTCTCCTTTGATTTCTGAAATTCAAAGTTCAGTGATTTTAATAGAGTTTGGTTAATTTGAGTTTTCATTTGTGAAAGGAATCATATTTCAGAAATTTCATTTTTTTATTCCTTGAGATATATTTCAATAAATACAAACCTGATCCCAGGTAAGAACATTGCTATCACATTCACAATAATCAAACCTCTTGCTTGTGATGTAGTATCAATGCCAGGTACTGTTTTCACATAATTGGATACGTTGAAAGAAATAGAAAGGTGCACAAAAAAGTACGGTTTAGAATTAAATGAAATGTCAATTCAATACCTATTTTATTTTTCATAATTACTCATTCAGTTTTGAACTACACATTCTCTCTGTTCTTGGTGTTGTCTTTAAGTTTTTAACACACATACTTGAACAAAATAAACAATGTCTGTATCCTCCCAAAAAGATAAAAGTCGTAGCATGATATACTGTCTCTACTCATCCTTCCCCTTCCCTATGTTATTATCTGGCACTTCAGTACAAGATTATATACTAAAACTGAAAACAACTCACTTAGGCAAATTCTTTATGTTGTATCTTATTTGTATCTTTCACAAATATCTTTGATCATCTTTTTGTATTCTATTTCCTTCCCTTGTTTTCATTTCCTTGCTGAAATATAATTTCTCATTTTCATAGTTTGTCTTTAGTAAAAATTCTGAGTTCTTGATGATCTGAGTCATCATTTTGTTCTTACATGTGAATGAAAGTTGACTGGATATACAATTCTAATTTAAAATGTGTCTCTCTCCAGCACCTTTAAAATATTGCTGTTAGGGGCCCCTGGGTGGCTCAGTTGGTTGGGCCAATGACTTCAGCTCAGGTCATGATCTTGCAGTTTGTGAGTTCGAGCCCCACATTGTGCTCTGTGCTGACAGCTTGGAGCCTGGAGCCTACTTTGGATTCTATGTCTCCCCCTTTCTCTACCCCTACCCTGCTCATGCTCTGTGTCTCTCTGTCTCTCAATAATAAATAAATGTTTAAAAAAAATGAAAAAAAAATATTGTTGTTAATCTTCTTAGGCCCATTTTTGCTAATAACATTCTAATGTTAATTGAATCTTTCTATTTGCAGGTTATCTTTTTTTTCTCTCTCTGGCAACTTTGAGATTTTTTTTACATTTTATTATAAGATATTATCAGTTACCTAAAAATTTTTATTAGCATATGACACATGTACAGAAAAGTTCACAAAATATAAATGCACACTCAGTGTGACACTTTGTATAGCACTTATGTAACACCATCCACAAGAAGAAAAAGAAAACTAATATCCCAGAAACATCACTTATGCCAATCACTAGCAAATTTAGAATAAAAAGAATTTACTTCAGTTTAATAAAGAATATCTACCAAAACCCTACAGCAAACATCATACTTAATGGTGAAAGATTGAATACTTTCCCCCTAAAGTGGGAAAAAAGCAAGGAATCTACTCTCACCCCTCTTATTCAACATAGTGCTGAGGGCTCTGGTTAGGGCAATAAGGGAAGAAAAAGACAGAGAAGGCATACAGATTGGAATGTAAGAAATAAAATTACCCTAATTTTAGATGATATATTGTTTACCTAGAGAGTTTCCAGTATTCTACCAAAAAAGCCAAACCAAAACTAAACTAAACTAAAACTGAACTAAACTAAACTAAAATAAATTTCCAGAACTTAGAAGATATCAAAGGACACAAAATTTACACTCCAGAATAAATCTTATATCTACATACTTAACAACGAATATGTATAAATTAACATTAAAAATGCAATACCATTAACAATCATTCAAAATTAAATTATATACTTAGGTATACACTTAACAAAGAATTGTAAGATCTGTATGATAAAAATGACAAAATGTTGTTGAAAGAAAACAAAGAAGACCTAAATAAATATAAAGACTTGCTAGCATGCTAGCATAGCCAAGCTATCAATGCTTACCAAATTGATCCAGAGGTTTCACATAATACCTATAAAAATCCTATCAAGGTATAGACAAGCTTATTCTAAAATTTATATGAATAGGAATAAACCCCAGAGTAGGTAATGTAGTCAATAAAGAAGAAAGTGAAAGGAATTACTTTACCTGGAGTTCAAGATTACTGTATAGTTCCATTGGTCATGGTAATGTGGACAGTGTGGAGGGAGACTCATCGAGTAATGGCACAAAATAGAAAACCCAGAAATAGACCCACAAGTAGGCTCAATTAATGTTGTTTACCAATGATGCAAAAGTAATTTAATGAATGAATAACTTTTTTAATCAAGAGAATCAGCTGAACATCCACAGGCAAAAAATTAACCTTACCTCATACCCCATGTAAAACTTAACTCAAAGTGGACCGTAAACTTAATTTTAAAATACAAAACTGTAAAAATTTTAGAAAATAAATAAGGGAAAATCTTTGGGATATAAGACTCAGCACAGACTTAACACAAAAGTGCTGTTCATAAAAGGAAAAAAAATCAATAAATTGTACCTCATTAAAACAGAAAGCTTGGCTCTATGAAAGCCCATGAGAAAAGGATGAAAAGACAAGCTACAGACTGAGAGAAAATATTTGCAATCTATGTGTGTGACAAAGGACTAGTATTTGAAACATACACAACATATAGAGATGTCTTAACATACAGAAGTAAAACAAACTAATTAATTAGAAAAGGCACAAAAGACATGAAGAGATTTTTCACCAAGGAGCATGTACAGATGGCAAATAAGAAGATAAAATAATATTCAATATCATTCACCATCAGCAAAATCCAAATTAAAACTGCAGTGAGATGTCTGCATACATATCTGAAGAGCTGAAAGAAAAAATACTGACAACACCAAATTCTGGCAAGGATGTGGAAAGAAGGGATTTCTCATGCATTGCTGGTGGGAATATAAAATGGTACAGCCACTCTGGAAAACAGTTTGTCAGTTTCTTATAAAACTAAAGTTACAATTATCATACCAACCAGCAATTGCATTCCCAGGCATTTATCTCAGAGAAATGAAAACGTTTTTACAAAAACCTGTGCATGAATGTCAGTAGCCTTATTTGTAATTGCCAAAAATTGGATTCAGCTCACATGTCCCTCAATAAATAAATGGATAGGGGAGTCTGGGTGGCTCAGTTGGTTAAGCATCAATTTTGGCTCAGGTGATGATCTCACAGCTCATGGGTTTGAGCCCCACATTGGGCTCTGTGCTGACAGTTCAGAGCCTGGAGCCTGCTTCAGATTCTGTGTCTCCCTCTCTATGCCTCTCCCTTGCTCGTGCTCTCTCTCTCTCTCTCAAAAGTAAATAAATATTAAAAAAATTAATAAAAAATAAGTAAATGGATAAACTGTTCTACACACATGTCATGGAATATTACTGGGGAAATAAAGAAGAATCCATTAATACCAACAACTTGGATGAGCTCCAGGGAGTTATGCTTAGTGAAAAGAAAAAAAAAAAAAAAAAACAACTATTCCTGAAGGGTTACATACTGTATTTTTCCATTTACATAATAGTTTTTTTAAATGAAAAAAAAAAAAAAAAGAAATGGAGAACAAATTAGTAGCTGCCAGGGGCTTGTGGGAATGAAGTAGGTGTAGCTACAAAAGGTAAACATAAGAGATCTTTGTGGTATTAGAACTGTTCAGTATCTTTATCTTACAGTGGTTAAAATTGTGTAGATCTTGTTAAACACACACATGATACATGAAAACCCGGGCGAATATGAATAAAATTGGTAGATTAAATCAATGTTGATATCCTGGTTGTGATACTAATATAATTTTGCAAAATGTTAAAATTGGAGAAAACCAGGAAAAGTATACACAGTGTGTCTCTGTATTGTTTCTACATTTGCATGTGATTCTCCAATTATCACAAGAAAAATTTAAACTAAAAAAAGAAAAAAAAAGTAAAATTGGAGCAGACCAATGAACCTCCTAGTAACAGCAAAGAGCCCTACCTTATGACAGTGCTAAAATGCGACATTGAGTTAGTCAGCTCTCAGGATGGGAACCATTTGTTCCTTTTCAGTCATGATGTACAAACCCTTATAGATTAAATACCACAGACAGAGCCACATTTTACTTTTGGGAAATGTCACTTTGTTCATATGAGCTAACTGGTGAGGATATATAATTATTTTTTCTCCAGGAGACAGACTAAAACATGCATGAAAGAAAGTTAATATAGAATGAATAAACAAGGTAGACACATGGGGAGGTTCATGTGCACTTGATTCTTCCAAGAATCAAGTATTTTGTCCTATGATGATCACAGTGTAAGGGAACTTCATTTCTCAATATTCCAATCTGATTTTATCAATACAAGTAATACTGAAATGATATGGGGACTGTTGGACATATTCTCAAATATGTTAAATCTTTTTTTTTATTTTTGTGCATTCCATAAATATATTTTGTATTTAGAGCTAAGTAAGTGATGTGCTGATGACTGCTACACTCGCAGTACACCAGTAATTCCTTATACTTTAATGACTTTGAACTTGATTTTTAGACTCCACAGCCCTAATCAATTTATTGAGGCAGAAATCAAGCTGACCCAGAGGCTACCATCCAGGCAACAGCTCAGTGGGACAACACTCAAGGTGGAGTGCTATCCTGAATAGGACTGATAACCCATTCAGATGCCTCAACAGAAGTTTTAAAAAATCAGTATTAAACAAACAGAAAGTTCTAGAAGAACTTTTGAGGCAGTAGAAGGCTCAGAAACAAAACTGAAGACAGGAAAAGAGAAGAGTAATGGAAAATGGCAGAAGAAGCACAAACAATAAGGACCTCAGTAGTAGAACCTCAGAGCAGTAAGCTGAGCTGTGACACACACAGTCATGAGGGTGGGAGACCTGGAGGAGACTAGCTAAGGGATTATCAGTATGGCCGTGTCCTCTGTAGGATTCCTGAATTTCTGTGTAGACTGGAGTTTCCAACGTCTAAGATCAGCTCTTCATAACCTCTTATTTTGGCCACTTTAACAGCTACTTCATCATACTCTTTGCTTCCATCCAACTTTTGTCCCTCAGGTTGGCTCAGGTGACTCAAACTTACCATCAACACAGTGTCCAAATTCATCAGATTATAGTTCAGTCTGATCATGCCATGCATCCTGCATATGGTATCCTACTGCCCTCAATACAAAGTTGCAGGGCTTAATAGGACATTCCAGGCTCTTTAATGTGCTTCAAATGTTGGTGGATATAGCAATCTCCTGTACTACATAATGAAAATGCCCATTCTAGGGCATCCTTCTCAGAGATTCTGATTCTGCTGGTGATATGGAGCCCAAGAATCCACAGGGTTTTGTTCTTTAGAAACTTGTTATATATTTATGCAAATGATCCTTCACTTGGTTTGACAGTAGAAAGTATGAAAGGATTTTGAAAAATCTGTCTCCCACCTTTTGATTCAGTCATCTTCTCTTCCTCTTTCACACAAGTTTCTTGCTTATCCTTCCAGAGATATTTTATGCTAATATTGCTCAATATAAATATATAGTGAAACTTTGGATTGTGAGTAACTTGGTCCGTGAGTGTTTCACAAGACGAACAAATATTTCTAATAAATTTTTTACTTGATAAACAAGCAACATCTTGCAATTTAAGTAGTACGTGATGCCAAATGTCACTTGATCACAACTGAGCCAATGGTTTTTAAAATTCACTTTGACAGACAAGTACTTTGGATTACGAACACATTTCTGGAATGAATTATGCTCACAAATGAAGGTTTTACTGTATATTGTTTTCTTTCATTTAGCGCAGATATATACATACAATACACTGACCCTAAATTCATGTACTTTCTATTAATTCATGACTTGCAGCACTCTACCTTTTTAAAAATTGTTTATTTATTTATTTTGACAGAGAGAGAGAGAGAGAGAGAATGCATGCAGTAGTGGGTGAAGGAGCAAAGAGAGAAGTGAGAGAGAATCCCAAGCAGGCTCCATTCTGTTGGTGTAAGCACCATGCAGGGTTACTGTGAAATCATGACCTGAGCCAAATCAAGAGTCAGACGCTTAACTGACTGAACCATCCAAGCACTACCACCCCCACATTCCAGCTTTAAAATAGTTAAGACACTATATTGGGGTGCCTGAGTGGCTCAGTTGATTAAAATTTGATTCTTGGTGTTGGTTCAGGTCATGATCTTGTGGTTCATGAGTTCGAGCCCCATACTGGGCTCTATGCAGACAGTGCTAAACTTGCTTGGGATTCTCTCTCTCCCTCTCTCTGTCCCTCTCCTGCTTGTGTGCTCTTTCTCTCTCTCAAAATAAATAAATAAACTTAAAAAAAATAAAACAGTTAAAACATTATAGTGAACACCTTTGGAAAAACACTGACTTTCTGGAAAGATACTGAAATAAAACAAATACAAATTACAACAAATGACAAAATAAATACTGTGAGAGAAGGAAAACTAATCTTTCATTTTTTTAAAGGCACACATCATCTTTCAAAATCTGTGAGTTTGTGGTTTACAATTCTTTTTTTAATAAGGAAAAACCAAAGCCAATTTATGATTTAATATTGAAACAAAGACCCCAGGAGCAAGGAGACAAGGTCTGACTGCTTATATTTTCCAAGACAAAACACATTGCCTGGCAAATGATAGGTGCTCAATAAAAGTTTTGATAATATCATAAATATATGAAACAATAAAATTATAAATGTATACAAATTTTATGAGATCATAAGTTATGAATGGATAGTGGGGCCCAAGGTTTTGATTTAGGAGACAGACCTAACAATACAGAATTTATGAAAACTCTAGGAAAAATATTACCTGCTTTGTAATACTAACTTAACAGTTTTCCCATCCTTGTTAAAAATCATATAAAAAGAATTATAATGAGATTTAAGCTGTGAGTCAAATCTTCCTTAAAATTCATGTAAGACTGGGGTGTCTGGGTGGCTCAGTCAATTAAGCATCCAACTTCAGCTCAGGTCATGATCTCATGGTTCATGACTTCAAGCTCTGCACAGGGCTCTGCACTGACAGTGGGAACCTGCTTGGGATTCTCTCTCTCTCTCTCTGTCTCTCTGTCTCTCTGTCTATCTCTCTCTCTCTGTCCCTCCCCTGCTCTCTCTCTGTCTCTCAAAAATAATTCATGTAAGACTATATATGTGATTGGATAATGGTTGCTACTGTGTTAGCCTTTTTAGCAGCTTTAGTTAATATAATTGTGCATCCTCATAGAGGAAAAAAAAACATAGGCCCAGTGTCTCTGATATCTTCAGTCTAAGATAAGCCAATGAGTCAAATGTGTGTCCTATTCTCCCTTAAATGAATTCCCCTAAATGGGGCAGTTCATCCATGGTCCCCAAACACAACAGAGAACACACTGTCCTTTTTATAAAACATTAATGAAAAGTTGGGAGTAATGGAAAGCAACTATAGTCCACAGAATGGTTCATTATGGCAAAGGCGCAGCTCCTCTTGGGGTCCTGGGCTGAGCCAGCTCCCTGCCTGACTTTCACTTTCCTGGCTGGCCATGGCCAGCTCAGTTTTCAAACCCAGCAGGGTTAAGGGGAAATGTCTCCAGTCTATTTCCAAATACCTGAATTGATGACGTGATAATAATCATTTCCTTCCAGGGAAAACCTACCTGTACCACACTCTGGGTCTGACAAGGTCTGGCTCCATGACCACATAAGTCAACGTTTCATATATGTAGCCAGTCTGCATTACTCAGACTTCAAATCAGCATATATAGGAAATGAACAACACAGCCTAGGGAATACAGGAAGCTCAAACATTTCCTTTTGGTTTCATCTTTTGTTTTTGTTTTTTTTTTAGTTTTTTTTTATGTTTACTTATTTTTGAAGGAGAGAGAGACAGAGCATGAGCAGGGAAATGGCAGATAGAGAAGTAGACACAGAATCTGAAGCAGGTTCTAGGCTCTGAGCTGTCAGCATAGAGCCCAATGCAGGGCTCAAACTCATGAGCTGTGAGATCATGACCTGAGCCTAAATCAGATGCTTAACTGACTGAGCCAACCAGGCACCCCTGATTTCACCTTTTCAAAGTGAAAAAATGAGGAACCTGGGTGGCTCAGTTAGTTGAGCATCTGACTCTTGATTTTGGCTGAGGTCATGGGATCAAGCCCTGAGTCTGGCTTTTCACTGAGTGTGGACCCTGCTTGAAATTCTTTCTCTCTCCCTCTGCTCTTCTCCCTGGTTTGGGCATGTGCTCTCCATGTCTGAAAAAAAAAAAAGTCCAAAATGCCTGGATCCGTTCTCCCAAGTAGCCACATATATAAGCCCCAATGAAGAACTAACACCTGTGAGAGATCTTAGCTGCTCCCATCTCAACAACAAACTACGTTGGGCAGTGACAGGCAGGACTGCATCCCACCTTGCATGTTGGACTTTGAAGGAGATATTACCTTGTTGGCAACCCCTGGGTCAGCCTTATCTCTGCCTCAGTAAATTGTGATTAGGGCTGCAGAGTTTAAAGACCAAGGTCAAAATGATCCAAGTGTAAGGAATTACTGAAGGGGTTTGTGGGCACAGCAGGCCTTAGCACATCATTTACTCCACTCCACATATACAGTACACTTATAGAATGGCAAAGACATAAAAAGACTTAATGTATTGGAGTAAACTGGACTATTTGCTCCATACCTTCTTACTCACTGAAGCCTGATATGTATCTCCACCTCCATCATGAGTCATTTCTATGTTCCTTATTATCTATATTAAAGGACATATCACATTTTTCCTTGAATAATATTTATTTATGTTTACATCTATTTCACCCACTAGATATAAGCTTTTCAAATGTCCATATTGTTGTCATTATTCATAGCTCCTAGCAAAGAGGCTTGCACGCTGAATCAGTTCCATAAATGTAAGTTGAATGGAATATATGTAATGTTATCTTACTCATACTTTCACACATATTCAAACTTATAAATGGAAAATAATAATTATTAGAAATACTATTTTTTTCCATCTCAGTGGTGAGACTTGACCATTAAAGTCTGCAATATTGCTTTGAGTGGGGAGTGGGGAGTGACATTTAGAACTCCTTGAGGTGAGATTACCAAAGAATAACATCAAAAGATTCTTTAGGGTAAGTAGATCATCATTCCTCTCAACAAAATTCATCTGTGTGGAAAGAAGGGTGCTGGGAGAATAGAGGAAGATGGCGGCATAGGAGGACACTGGGCTCACTGCATCCTGCTGACCACTTAGATGCCACCCACATCTGCCTAAATAATCCAGAAAGCCGCCAGGGGACTAGCACAATGGACTCTCTGGAGACAAGTGCAGACAAGAGGCCCACAGAAGAGGGTAGGAAGGGCTGAGAGGCCGTGTGCACTACATGGACTGGCGGGAGGGAGCCAAGGAGGTTGAGGGGTAGCCTAACCGACAAGGCAGAGCCCCCGAGCCTGGCTTGCAAAAGCGGAGGGGCCGGACAGAGTGTGTTCTGACAGCCAGCAGGACTTAACATCTGGAATGTTATAAGCAGACAGCTCTGCTCTGAGAGCAGGAGGGCTAGAGGACAACGGGAGGGAGAGTTGTTGAGCCCCAGAGGACAGAGCTCAGCTTGGCAGGGAACAAAGGTGCTCGCCAGTGCCATCTCCCTCGCACATCCCCCAGCCCAAATCCCAAAAGGAACCAGTTCCCATCACAGAACTTACTTGCACCGTGCAAACACCCAATGCTGTGCTTCTGTGGATCCAACCCTCCGACAGGTCTGCCTCCCTCCCTGTGCTGCAGGGCCCCTCCTGAGGCGGACCACAGAAGGCAAAGTGAGCTGAGTCTGCCCCTCCCTTCCCTGTACACCTTGCAGATCCACCCGGCTAATGCACCAGATCCCATTGAAGCAGCACCACAAGCCTGGCAGTGTGCAAGTAGCCCAGACAGGGGCACACCACTCCACAGTGAGTCCTGCCCCTGGGAGAGGGGAAGATAAGGTACACACCAGTCAAACTGTGGCTCAGCAGTGGGCTGGGGGCAGATATCAGGTCTGATTGTGGCCCCATCCACCAATGCAAGTTACTCCAGACAGCACAGGGGAAGAGCCCTGCAGTTCTGCGCCACTCCAGAAACAATCCAAAATGATGAAATGGAAGAATTCTCCACAAAAGAAACTCGAGGAAGTTGTGACAGCTAACGAACTGATCAAAAACGATTTAACCAATGTAACAGAAAATGAATTTATAATAATAGTCATAAAATTAATTGCTGGGCTTGAAAAAAGTATAGAGGACAGCAGAGAATCTATTACTACAGAGATCAAGGGACTAAGAAACAGTCAGGAGGAGCTTAAAAATGCTATAAATGAGCTGCAAAATAAAATGGAGGTGACCACAGCTCAGACTGAAGAGGCAGAGGAGAGAATAGGTGAATTAGAAGATAAAATTATGGAAAAAGAGGAAGCTGAGAAAAAAAAGGGATAAAAAAATCCAGGAGTATGAGGGGAAAATTAGAGATCTAATGATGCAATTAAACGTAATAACATATGCATAATTGGGATTCCAGGGGAGGAACAGAGAGGGAAAGGTGCTGAAGGTGTACTTGAAGAAATCATAAGTGAGAACTTCCCTGATCTGGGGAACGAAAAAGGCATTGAAATCCAAGAGGCACAGAGAACTGCCTTCAGATGTAACTTGAATCGATCTTCTGCATGACATATCATAGTCAAACTGGTAAAATACAAAGATAAAGAGAAAATTCTGAAAGCAGCTAGGGATAAACACACTCTAACTTATAAAGGGAGACTGATAAGACTAGTGATGGATTTATCTACTGAAACTTGGCAGGCCAGAAAGGAATGGCAGGAAATCTTCAATGGGATGAACAGAAAAAATATGCAGCCAAGAATCCTTTATCCAGCAAGTCAGTCATTCAGAATAGAAGTAGAGATAAAGGTCTTCCCAAACAAACAAAAACTGAAGGAATTCATCACCACTAAACCAGCCCTACAAGAGATCCTAAGGGGGATCCTGTGAGACAAGGTACCAGAGACTTCACTACAAGCATGAAACCTACAGACATCAAATGACTCTAAACCCATATCTTTCTATAATAACACTGAATGTAAATGGACTAAACGCTCCAACAAAAAGACATAGGGTATCAGAATGGATAAAAAAAAACAAGACCCACCTATTTGCTGTTTATAAGAGACTCATTTTAGGCCTCAGACCACCTTCAGATTGAAAGTGAGGGGATGGGGAACTATCTAGAATGCTACTGGAAGTCAAAAGAAAGCTGGAGTAGCCATACTTATATCAGACAAACTAGAATTTAAATTGAAGGCTGTAACAAGAGACGAAGAAAATCATTATATAATAATTACAGGGACTATCCATAAGGAAGATCTAACAATTATAAATGTCTATGCGCCAAATATGGGAGCCTTCAAATATATAAAACAATTAACCACAAACATAAGCAACCTTATTGATACTAATGTAGTAGTTGCAGGGGACTTTAACACTCCACTTACAACAATGGTAGATCATCTAGACACAGGATCGATAAACAAACAAGGGCCATGAATGATACATTGGATCAGATGGATTTGACAGATACATTTAGAACTCTGCATCCCAAAGCAAAAGAATATACTTTCTTCTCGAGTACACATGGAACCTTCTCCAATATAGATCACATACTGGGTCACAAAACAGCCCTTCATAAGTATAAAAGAATTGAGATCATACCATGCATACTTTCAGACCACACTGCTATGAAGCTTGAAATCAACCACAGGAAAAAGTCTGGAAAACCTCCAAAAGCATGAAGGTTAAAGAACACCCTATTAAAGAATGAATGGGTCAGCCAGGCAATAAGAGAAGAAATTAAAAATTGTATGGAAACAAATGAAAATGAAAATACAACAATCTAAAAGCTTTGGGATGCAGTGAAGGCAGTCCTGAGAGGAAAATACATTGCAATCCAGGCCTATCTCAAGAAACAAGAAAAATCCCAAATACAAAATCTAACAGCACACGTAAAGGAAATAGAAGCAGAACAGCAAAGACACCCCAAACCCAGCAGAAGAAGAGAAATAATAAAGAGCAGAGCAGAAATAAACAATATAGACTCTAAAAAACTGTAGAGCAGATCAATGAAACTAAGAGTTGTTTGTTTTGTTTTTTTTTTAATAAACAAAATTGATAAACCTCTAGCCAGGCTTCTCAAAACGAAAAGGGGGATGACCCAAATAGATAAAATCATGAATGAAAATGGAATTATTACAACCAATCCCTCAGAAATACAAGCAATTTTCAGGGAATACTATGAAAAATTATATGCCAACAAACTGGACAACCTAGAAGAAATGGACAAATTCCTAAACACCCAGACACTCCCAAAACTCATACAGGAAGAAATAGAAAACCTGAACAGACCCATAACCAGCGACAAAATTGAATGAGTTATCAAAAATCTCCCAACAAATAAGAGTCCAGGACCAGATGGCTTCCCTGGGGAATTCTCCCAGACATTTAAAGCAGAGATAATACCTATCCTTCTCAAGCCCTTCCAAAAAATAGAAAGGGAAGGAAAACTTCCAGACTCATTCTATGAAGCCAACATTACTTTGATTCCTAAACCAGACAGAGACCCAGTAAAAAAAAGAGAACTACAGGCCAATATCCCTGATGAATATAGATGCAAAAATTCTCAGCAAGATACTAGCAAATCGAATTCAACAGCATATAAAAAGAATTATTCACCATGATCAAGTGGGATTCATTCCTGGGATACATCACATTGATAAAAGAAAAGATAAGAACCATATGATCCTGTCAATAGATGCAGAAAAAGCATTTGACAAAACTCAGCATCCTTTCTTAATAAAATCCCTCAAGAAAGCTGAGATAGAAGGAACATACTTAAACATCATAAAAGCCATTTATGAAAAGCCCACAGCTAATATCATTCTCAATGGGGAAAAACAGCTTTCTCCTTGAGATCAGGAACACGACAGGGATGTCCACTCTCATCGCTGGTGTTTAACATAGTGTTGGAAGTTCTAGCATCAGCAATCAGACAACAAAAGGACACCAAAGCATCAAAATTGGCAAAGATGAAGTCAAGCTTTCACTTTTTGCAGATGACATGATATTATACATGGAAGACCTGACAGACTCCACCAAAAGTCTGCTAGAACTGATACATGAATTCAGCAAAGTCGCAGGATACAAAATCAATGTACAGAAATCAGTTACATTCTTAGACACTAATAATGAAGCAACAGAAAGACAAATAAAGCAACTGATCCCATTCACAATTGCACCAAGAAGCATGAAATACCTAGGAATAAACCTAACCAAAGATGTAAAAGATCTGTGTGCTGAAAAGTACAGAAAACTTATGAAGAAAATTGAAGAATATATAAAGAAATGGAAAAACATTCTGTGCTCATGGGTTGGAAAAATAAATATTGTTAAAATGTCAATACTACCCAAAGCTATCTACACATTCAATGCAATCCCAATCAAACTTGCACCAGCATTCTTCTAGAAGCTAGAACAAGCAATCCTAAAATTTATATGGAACCACAAAAGGCCCTGAATAGCCAGAGTAATTTTGTAGAATAATACCAAAATGGGAGGAATCACATTCCCAGACTTTAGCCTCTACTACAAAGCTGTAATCATCAACACAGCATAGTATTGGCACAAAAACAGACACATAGACCAATGGAATAGAAAAGAAACATCAGAATTAGACCTGCAAAAATATGGCCAACTAATCTTTGACAAAGCAGGAAAGAACATTCAATGGAAAAAAGACAGTCTCTTTAACAAATGGTGCTGGGAGAACTGGACAGCAACACCAGAAGGATGAAACTACACCACTTTCTTACACCATTCACAAAAATAAACTCAAAACGGATAAAGGGCCTGAATGCAAGACAGGAAACCATCAAAACCCTAGAGGAGAAAGCAGGAAAAGACCTCTCTGACCTCAGCCGTAGCAATTTCTTACTTGACACATCCCCAAAGGCAAGGGAATTAAAAGCAAAAATGAACTATTGGGACCTCATGAAGATAAAAAAGCTTCTGCACAGCAAAGGAAACAACCAACAAAACTAAAAGGCAACTGATGGAATGGGAAAAGATATTTGCAAATGACATATCGGACAAAGGGCTAGTATCCAAAATCTATAAAGAGGTCACCAAACTCCACACCCGAAAAACAAATAATACAGTGAAGATATGGGCAGAAAACATGAAAAGACACTTCTCTAAAGAAGACATACAGATGGCCAACAGGCACTTGAAAAGGTGTTCAACGTCGCTCCTCATCAGGGAAATACAAATCAAAACCACACTCAGATATCACCTCACGCCAGTCAGTGTGGCTAAAATGAACAAATCAGGAGACTATAGATGCTGGAGAGGATGTGGAGAAAGGGGAACCCTCTTGCACTGTTGGTGGGAATACAAACTGGTGCATTCCAGCCCCTCTGGAAAATAGTGTGGAGGTTCCTCAAAAAATTAAAAAATAGACCTACCCTATTACCCAGGATATAGGAAGTCTGAGGCATAGGGACACTTCACCCCAATGTTTATAGCAGCACTCTCAACAATAGCCAAATTATGGAAAGAGCCTAAATGTCCATCAAATGACGAATGGATAAAGAAATTGTGGTTTATATACACAATGGAATACTACGTGGCAATGAGAAAGAATGAAATATGGCCCTTTGTAGCAACCTGGATGGAACTGGAGAGTGTTATGTTAAGTGAAATAAGTCATACAGAGAAAGACAGATACCATATGTTTTCACTCTTATGTGGATCCTGAGAAACTTAACAGAAGTCTATGGTGAGGGGAAGAAAAAAAAAGAGGTTTGAGAGGGAGAGAGCCAAAGCATAAGAGACTGTTGAGAACTGAGAACAAACTGAGGGTTGATGGGGGTTGGGATGGAGGGGAGGGTGGGTGATGGGTATTGAGGAGGACACCTTTTGGGATGAGCACTGGGTGTTGTATGGAAACCAATTTGATAATAAATTTTATATTAAAAAAATAAAATCAGTGGAAAAAAAAAGAAGTGTGTTGCTATTTTTCCAATCCAGGCATATCAGTTACTTGTAGCTACAAACAACCCATCTTGAAACTCAGTGGCTTTAAACAACAACCATATAGCATTTCTCACAATTATGTGGGTTAGGTACCTAGTTTCTCCATGGACTATCCCTGAGATCACTCATGCAGCTGCAGTTTGTGAGGGTCAACTGGGCTAAAAGGGCCACAGTAGCCTGACTCACACAATACCATTGGTGATGGCTATTGTCATGGTGCCTCAGTTGTCCTCCACAATTATACTCATCACCTGTAGATCTGACTAGCTTCATTTCACAGTGCATTCTAAGAGGGTGAAAATGGAAGCCACAAGGTCTACCAAGGTCTAGCCTCAGAAGTCTTAGAATGCTCCATCGGCCACATTCTACTGAATGAAGCAAGTCACACATCCAGCCCAGTTAAAAGCAGTGAAGTAGAATCCATGTTTTGTGGAATGAGTAACAAAGCCACATTCTGTGTACACTAGGATTGAAGGAATATGTGGCTATTACTAGTCTACCACACAGAGTATCTATGTGATACACCCAGACCAGAGCCAATATTTTTGGATTGTGATGGAGATTATAAGCTTCTCTAAAGTGGACTGCTCATCTCTTAGAGATTTTCTTCCTTTTCCCCCTAACCTTTTTTCTTCTCTTTTTCTTTTTGTTTCTATTTTTCAAAAACATTGACTAGGCTCCACCAATACAAAGCATTGTAAATAAAAACACAGTCCTTCTTTCAAGGAATTCACAGTCTGAAGGGTGAAGCCAAGAAGTAAATCAGTAACTCTATTACAAGAAGCTAAATGATGGGGAAAGAAATCCATGGGAACCCAGAAAAGGGATATCTGCTGAGTTTAGGGGAAAATTGAATCAAATACATCCCAGAGTACTTGTACTCTCAGAGTGCAGCAGTATTTTTTTTTTCAGTGAAAATAAGAATGAAAGACTGATGAAGTCAATCCTGTCTCTTCCTTTTTGTTATTCTTTGTTAAAACAGCTTTATATAACTCACATAACATAAAATTCACCCTTTTAATGTGTATATCCATAACCACAATCTAAATTTACATTTCATCTCCCCTAAAATAATTCCATACACATGAGAAATTGTCCTATTCTGCCTCACGACCCAGCCTTTGGCAACTAAAAATCTACATTGTCTCTATTGATGTACCTATTCTGGGCACTTCATATGAATGGAATCATGCAGTGTGTGATCTCTTATGACCGGCTTCATTTGTCTAGTATAATGTTCACAAGTTTTATCTATGTTAGCATGTATCAAAACATAGTTCCTTTTCATTGCTGTATTAGTTTTCTATTGCTATTGTAATACATTACTACAAATTTGGTGAGTTAAAACAATCTAACTTTATTATCTTATGGTCCCATAAGTTAGAAGTCCAACACAAGTATATTGGATTAAAATCAAGGTGTCAGCAGAGCTGTCTTCTCTTCTGTAGGCTCTATGGGACTATCCATTAATTTCCTTACCTTCTCCAACTTCTAGGTGCCACCTTGCCTGGAGGCCCCCTTCATCCATCCTCAAAGCTACCAACATTGCATGACTCTTATTATGCTTCCATAGTCACATCTCTCTCTGACTCTCCTGCCTCCTTCTTCCACTTTTAAGTACCTTGAGAGTAATTACATTAGATCCACCCAAATCATAGTGAACAATCTTGCCATCAATAGCCTTAACTTAATCTCATTTGCAAAATCCTTTTGCTATGTAAGATAGATATTTGATTCACAGGTTCGTGGAATTAGATCATGGATGTCTTTGGGCAGGGACATTATTCTGTCTACCACAATTGTCAATTAATATACCATATATTACATATCAAGTCATCATTTGAAGGACATTTTTATTGTTCCAGCTTTTGTATATTATAATAAATGCTGCTATGAACATTCTTATACAGGTTTTTGTGTAGATATCAGTACATTTCTCTTGGATAGATACCTAGGAATAGAAATTCCTATTCCTAGAAATAGGAATATGGCAACTCTGTGTTTAACATTTGGAGTAACTTTCAAACTGTCTTATAGGCTCAAATATGGCAGAGATGTTTAAAATAGTTACCAGACAAGGAATTTAAATAGTTTAAAAACAAAAAAGAACTTAAAGTAGTCAAGATTAATATGTTGAGAACTCGAATAGATGGGTACAAGAACAGATTGGTAATGTAAGCAGGGATGGGAACTCTAAAAAAGAATTAAAAAGAAAGGCTAAAATAAAAAACACACTAACATAATGAAAAAAAAATGCCTTTGATATTCTCATCAGTAGATTGGGTAGGAACAAGGTAAAAAAGAATCATTTAGCTTGAGATATGCCAATATAAATTTCCCAAAATGGAATACTAAGATAAAAAAGTTTTTTTTAAGAGATTTAAAAGGAGAACATAACATCTAAGGACTGAGAGATAGTTTCAAAAGGTATAAATATGTATAATTGGAATACCATAAAGATAAAGCAATAGAAGAAATATTTGTAGTGGCTAAGAACTTTCACCAGTAATGGCAAATACAAAACCATGGAACCAAGAAACACACAGATTAGAGTGGGACAATTACCTAAACAGAGCATCATATCCTAACTGTAGTGAAAAGAGAGAGAGAGAAAAAAAATGAAAGAAAGAAAGAAAGAAAGAAAGAAAGAAAGAAAGAAAGAAAGAAAATCTTTAAAGAAGCCAGTGGGGAAAAAACATAACCTTACCTCTAGAAAAATGAGGATAAGAATTACAGTGTACATCTTGTCAGAAAAAAATCAAGCAAGAAGAAACTGGAATAAAATATATAGTGTTAAAAAAAAAAAGATCTACTTAGAATTCTACATTCAGAGAAAGTATTCTTTAAAAATTTAGGGAGAGGGGTGCCTGGGTGGCTCAGTTGGTTAAGCGTCCAAATTTGGCTTAGGTCATGATCTCACGGTTCGTGATTTCAAGTCCCGCGTTGGACTCTCTGCTGACAGCTCAGGGCCTGGAGCCTACTTCTGATTCTGTGTCCCCCTCCCCTCGGTTCCTCCCCTGCTTACACTCTCTCTCTCTCAAAATAAATAAAGATTAAAAAAATTTTAAATAAAAAATAAAAATTTAGGGAGAAACGAAGACTTTTTCAAACAAATAAAAACTGAGGTAATTCATCAGTAGCAGACATGCCTTGCCAAAAAAAAAAAAAAAAAAAGTTAAAAATTTTTCAACCAAGGAAAATGATATAGGTCAGAAATTTAGGGCTACATCCAGAAAGGAAGAGTACTAGGGTTAATTAATGAAATATTTTATTTTTATTATTCCTAAATGATTTGGAAAATAACCCCAAATAGTAACAACAATGGTAACAATTGGGTGATTATAACATATAGATAAGTGAAGTGAATGATAGCAAAGTCATAAAAGAATTTGGGTTTGTCTGATTTTTTTTTTCATGATTAGAGTGAGGTTAGGGTTTTTTTTTAAAGAATGACACAATTTGGTGCCCTGGGTATCTGATATCCACTTGACATCATTGGTGATGTCAACCTTGATCACCTAGGTAAGGTGGTTTATGGTAGGTTTCTCCATGGAAAGTTTCCATGTTTGTTTTCTTCCCCCCATACTCCATTTTTTTGGAAGGAAGACACTGAGTATAGTCAACAACCAATGGAAGTGGTACTCAAATTCATCTTTTGGAAAGGTAAGTATATGCATATATTATTTGGAATTCTTTTGTAAGGAAAATTTGCCTTAAACCCAAAAGAAGTTGGTTCTTTGGTAAGATCAATAAAACCGAAAAATCTTTAGCTAAACTGACGATAGGAGATGAAAAGACTCAAATGTTTACTAGTATTTTGATAAGAATTTTTGCATCTGTACACAAAAGAGATATTGTTCTGTTTTTGTTTTTTTGTTTTTTTGTTTTTTTGTTTTTTGTTTTTTGTTTTTCTGTAGTGTTTTGTCTGATTTTGGTATCAGGGTAAAACTGACCTCATACGATGAGTAGGGAAGTGTTTACAGTATTTTATTTTATGGAGGAATTAATAAAGGATTGGTGTTCACTCTTCTTTAAATGTCTATTAGAATTCACCAGCGAAGTCATCTGGCCTTTACTCTTTAAGAAGTTTAAAATTATTAATTCTTCCTCTTTACTTGTTAGACAATTCCAATTTTATGTTTCTTCTTGATTTAGTTTCAGTATTTTGTGTCTTTCTAGGAGTTTTTTTCATTTTATCAAAGTTATCTAATTTTTTTGGTGTCATCTTATTCCTTTGGATTCGTAAAATTGGCAGTGGTATCCTCTTTTAATTCCTGATTTTAGTCATTTGTGTCTTTTCATCTCCTATTGTCAGTTTAGCTAAAGATTTGTCAGTTTTATTGATCTTACCAAAGAACCAACTTCTTTTGGATTTATGTTTTCTATTGTATTTTTATTCAGTATATCAGTGAAGTCTATTTTCCCTTCAGTGAGAAGCCTGTGATGTGATGTTACTCCTCACAGGATGTAGCCTTAGCTATTTATACAGTTTTCCTGTCCATGAGGGGTGACTATAATTTTGACTGTGTCTTACCTTTATCTCTTCATCCAGCATCTATTGTTATTACATCCAGTTGTTAGCTTTCATTAATTACTAGCTAATTATTGTATTGCTTTTGACATTGTCCTGGAGCACAAATTGCTCCACAACCTGATCCTGTTGGATCTGAGCCCCTTGGCGGGAGTGGAGAACTGCCAATATTTGCAATTTGCTCCCACCCTCCTCTGAGGAAGATCTCTGCACTTTGGTGCAAAACCTGGTTGGGGAGGGGCTTTGCTCTTTGCTGGCTATCTCACACAGATTTTCTGTGTATAATAAGAGTTGTGTATGGTGGGAGGTGAAGTGAAGATGGAGAGGGAAACAGGTGCTATAACCTAACTTCTGCCAATTCATACCACTTCACCTGGTATTAATCTTCTGTAGCCTGAGCAGATAAGATGGGATGGACCAATGTTCACTGGCTGCTGAACCAACCTGGAACAGATCTGCTTTAGGAAGCTGGAGGAGATAAAAGCTTCTACTCGATTTCCAAGCTCACTGAGCCAGCTCTCCTGAAGCACAGAGCTTTGAAGAGAAAGGGAACTCTGTTCTTCACCAGTTGCCCCTCCCATATCCTCCCTTCATTGTAGGAGTTGAGATTGGAATCTGGTGCCACCCAGGTGCTGGCACTTACTTGATACAGGCCATTCTTAGCATGGAGCTGTGAAAATGGTATTTGCTAATACCACCAACCAATGCACCTAGGTAACATTTCTCCCACAGGGACCTGGGTGGGTAAAATTGCTACCCAGCTGCTGAGGCCACTGGAGCAGTTGTCCCACAAGACAGAGCTGAGGGAAATGAGTGCAGTAACTAGTTTATGTATCATAGCCTCTCACTTCTTGCTCAGTCTCCATAGATTTTAATTGACTAAATGGTTCCCAGTTTGTTTTAGACCCTTTGACCAATTCCCTAAGACTTTGAAAGACAGTCTTTGCTAACTATATCAATTTAATATATGTCTCTCCAGGGAAAGGTTTCCCTATTCCCCTCCTACCACTATTATGGACTATATTTTGTTTTCATCGGGATTTTCTAAGATACGTTTTAGTAAGATTTATAAAAGCCAGCACCATTTGCAAGAACGTTTTTAATGTTACTGTATAAAGCCTTTATCTAATCCATCTGGGCCACTGCTTCTGGCATCTGTTTGCCTAAATTGTTAAGATTTCTTCAACCCATCACATACACACACCACACACATACACACTCTCTCGATATTTGTAAACGCTTGTGCCATATTCCCTGTGTAATTTGAGTCCTTTCTAGCTCCAGCTGTGGTCCCTCTCTACTTAGGGTTTAATTATTAGCAGAGCCAATCATGCCCTGCCAGCATTCCTTTTATACAGGCTGATATTATGTGAGTAAAACCAACTTTTTATTTTAATTTTTTTCACAGTGCAGCACTGAAACCTTAGAATTTTTCTACTAACTATACTCATGCCTCCTCCCCCAACAACATCTACTTTTAAGATAGCAAAACTATATTTTTATCTTACTCTGTTATTACTTTTGATGGGGTTTATTTAGCACTATCCCCAAAAGATATTTTTCACTGACCAAAAAAGTTCTAAGTTGTTTGAATACAAAAATGTATTTCTTCAGTAGTTACATTTCTGAGTGTATTCATTTGCTAGGACTGCTACTTGGAAAAACCACAAACTGTCTCAAAATACAGAAATATATTGTCTTACAAAGAATTCTGTAATCTAAAAGTACTAGTTAAAGATGTCAGCAGGGATAGTTCCTTCTGAGAACTATGAGAGAAAATATGCTTCTTACCTCTCTCATTGCTTCTGGTCTTTTTCTGGAAATCTTTGGCATTATGTGCCTTATAGAAGCATCAGTCCCATCTCAGCCTTCATTTAACATGGTATTCTCCCTGTTTCTGTCTGCATCCAAATTTTCCCATTTGATAAGGACACCAGTCATATTGTATTAGGGGCCCATCATATGACCCCATCTTAACCAATTGCATCTACAACAATCCTTTTTTCCAAATAAGATAATATTATTTTTTAAGTTTATTTATTTTTCAGAGAAAGAGAGATGATGAAGGATTGGCAGTGAGAGAGGGAGACAGAGTCCCAAGCAGGCTCTGAGCCATCAGCACAGAGCCCAACGCGGGGCTTGAATCCACAAACCATGAGATCATGACCTGAGCTGAAGCCAAAAGCTGGTTGCTTAACTGACTGAGCCACCCAGGCACCAAAAATATGATAATATTCTTAGATAATTGGGCTTAAGACTTAAAAATATGAATTTTGGGAGACAAAATTCAACCCATAATACAGCAACTTAATTTATACATTTTTAAAGTTAGTTTATATTCTTTTCCAGGCCACTAACTTATTTAATGACAATAAAGAAACTAAATGTAAGGAAACAGAGGAACAATGAAAATAGTGTTAATCACACAGAATTTTCCCTATACGAAGATCCCCTCTGAACATATTAAAGAAAATTAAATAGAACATACCAACTTTAGCTGTGTCTTATGGATATATGTCTTGTATATCCCTGAGATCTATGCATTCATGTGGGAATTGAAAAGGAGTCACATTTTATTAGAGGCATCATTCACTTTATATTATGGCAAACACTGCCCACAAGTAAGGAAAACTTTCACAATTTACAGGAATAGTGACCTAATTAACCAACCATAAAATTTCCAAATCCTTACTTCTCATTAATGTGCTCAGGAAACCCACTTGAATTATCAGGTGAACATACATTGATAAATTCATCATATAACTGCTAAATTTCTTTTTTTTTCACTCCTCTTTTTCTTCTG
Organism: Puma concolor; assembly: GCF_028749965.1. Classification (NCBI taxonomy): domain Eukaryota; kingdom Metazoa; phylum Chordata; class Mammalia; order Carnivora; family Felidae; genus Puma; species Puma concolor. The sequence goes on along the minus strand of NC_141672.1, from coordinate 123,663,655 downwards.
TAAATATGAATACATCCTCTAATTTCCAGAGTTGGAGAAAACACACCTCCCTTCATTTCCTACTAACTCAGATATAAAACCTGATGAGAATACAAGGACAACTGTTTGACAACTCTGGAAAATAAACACAAGCAGGCAGATAAGGGAATAACACAAGAATCTGAAGTACCATGAAAAACAGTAAACTTAACAATTTTTGGCTCCGGTATCCCTAGCCTGAACTCAACACAGGCCAAAACTTGGAAGTAAGCACTATGGTATAAATACAGTGAGATACAAAAGAAATCCTCTAATTTGCTGTAGGGGAAGAAAACGGACCACTAAAATTCAAAGACAATGAGAGAAATCAATGGGGGGGGGTCCTCTCTCTTTGTCTTTATTCTCTTATACCCCAGTGTCTAAATTGTCCCATAGTGGGTTGTCAGTATACAAGTGGTGATGTCAAAAATGGAGAGGTATAATAGCTCCTGGGAGCCAAAACTGTGGTAGAACAGGAATTTCACTGGGTAGAAATGTGGTGCCAGTAGGGTGGGATCAGGAACCTTTCTTCCTTTCTGTTTTCTTGCCAATTGGTCTTGAATGTGTCATAACTGAAGAAGTGAGTAGCCAAAGGACCCAAACAGAGAGTTTAATGAAACAGAAAGTACTGGGGAGATAATGTAGATGGAGAAGTTCATGAAAATTGCCCCATAAAATTGTTTTGAATTCTTAGGCCCACCTGAGATGAATCTGAATGTAATTAATATTCCAAAGATTTTGAGAACCTCTACCCAGGTCCCTGATTGGCCACTACATATTGTACATGCAGAGCAGTTCTGAAAAGCACAGCAAACACTTTGAAAACTGAACTGACATTGGAAAATCCCACTGCTGGCAAAATAAACAATAAAAATAAAATCCATAATTTCATTATCTAAATCTCTAAAGGTCCAGGATACAAACAAAAGTCACTTTACATATGAAGAGCCATGAAAATCTCAACTCATGTGTGGGATCTCCTGGTTGGATGGAGGGGCGCCAAATGTGAGGTGACTCTATTGGGTGGGGACCAGCAGTGTGGGCAATGAAAAAAATTCACCCAAAACAGAACAAAACAAATAGAAGTTTATTGAATACATCACTAGGGAGCAGTGGGCAGGACAGCAAGGGAGAGACTGTCTGCCATGAGACAGTGGTGGGAGATTATAATTAAGGGGGAAGGTGAAGAGGTATGGGAACATATGGAATTTTCATTTTTTTTTGTACCTGTGTCCTGGTATAAGTAACCCATTGGTCGCTAGGGTTTATCGATAATTTGAGGTGCATTGCCAAATGGGCCTGTTTGTATTCAGCCAGGTGGTTGCTGTGGGCCCTTCTACCTTACTCAGGTTTGCATTGTTCAAGTTGGTTGCCTGTTGCCTAAAAGCAGCCTCTACAAGAGGAGGAAAAAAAATTAAAATATGCTAATAATGTGATGACATGGGAAATGGAAACAATAGAAATTGTGCAATCCCAACAATAAACAGAAAAGAATGATTGAGAAAATAATGAAGAGTCTCAGAGACCTGTGAAATAACAATAAAAGATTGAACGTTCGAGTCTTTAGGGTCCCAGAAGAAGAGGAAGAGTACAAGCCAGAAACATTTTTTGAGGAAATAATGATGAAAAATTTCCCACGATTGGTGAAAGCAAGAAAATACAGATTCAAGAGGCAGAGTGAATTCTAATGAGAATAAGCCTGGGAAATCTACAACCAGATACATCATAATTAACTGCTGAAAAAACTTACAAACAAAAAGTTGTGTAAGCGGCCACAGGAAAAAATAATGTATTATCTATAGAGGAACAACAAATAACAATGGAATTCTCATCAGAAATTATAGAGGTCAAAAGGAAGTGGAATTATATTCTTAAAGTGTGGAATGAAAGGAATTAATTCAGAATCTTATATTCAGTGAACATATCCTGCAGGAAACAGACATTCTCAAATGAAGGGAAACTAAGAGCATTGATAGTCAGAAGACCTGCTCTCAAAAAGGTGGTAAAGGAAATTCTTCAAATAAGAGAGAAATAGTACTAGACAAAAACTTGGAACATTCTATGGAGGAGAGATTAAAAACCTGAACATTATATACAGTATAAATATTTGGTGATTCTAAAAAGTAGAGAAAAGGAAGACTATCGGAGGTTTTGAGACTCAAGGATCCACACTGTGATTAGTGCCCTGTGTTTTCTTTTTCCTGACATATAACAGAAAGTGTATTAGAGAAACAGGTAAACTGGAAAACCAATGGGCAACATAAAAACAAGAAAATATTCAAAAAAAGTATGTTTTCTCTAGCCAAGGGACCAGGAAAGGAGCAGCTTAAGAAGACAATACTTTCAGAAAATAACTACACATGGAAAAAAATTAAAGCCCTAGCTCCCTTCATAAACTCAAAGTCTCAAGGGGTGCCTGGATGGCTCAGTTGGTTAGGCATCAGACTTCAACTGAGGTCATGATCTCACAGTTCATGAGCTCAAGCCCTTCGTAGGGCTCTGTGCTGACAGCTCGGAGCCTGGAGCCTGCTTTGGATTCTTTGTCTTTCTCTATCTCTGGCCCTCCCCTGCTTGTTCTGTCTCTCTCTCTCTCCACTCTCGCTTTCTCAAAAATAAATAAACACTAAACAAAATTAACAAAAAAAATCAAAGGCTCAAGGGAAAGCCTGTATTTTCACTTCGCTCAGATGTAATGATGTGATTGTAATCTCCTGCCAAGATTGTGTTAGAAAACCCTGAATAGGGAACCTGGACTTCCATTCTCACCTGGTGGCTCTAAGGAGCTCCTCTCCTCCCTCCTTTCCTCCCTCACTGCATGGGTCTAAAGAAGTCCAGTGGAAAGTTGTGGCTACCACCACCAGTAAGGAACTTCCATCTCTCCCACTGTCTAGTCATTGTGATGAGGGACCATAAGGCAAGCTGAGGGCAAAACACAAGCTAGCACACTGCCCTACCCCGCTCCCCCCCTCACCCAGGTGGGATGTGTGTGATATTCCTCAGACACTCCTGGTTGCCCAAGAACAAAGGAAAGGAAAGAAAACAAATGGCTAACTGATAGAGATCACAGTCATACAGGACATGAATCTCCAAGGGTTTACAAATATCTTAGTAAATTACAAGAAAAAGGCAATCTTATCAATAGCCTAATCTCCAGAAACCTAGAGACTCAGTTTCCTGGAGCCCCTAGTATCACCCTCCCCTCCATAGTGATGTGGGGAACAAAGGCAAGAAGGAAATGGCAGGTAAAATTAAATTTCCTTATAACCTGCAGCCCACTGAAAAATACTTGAGGCAAATACAGAGTATAACATTCCTCCAAGGAAACCCTTACCATCCTAATGTTAATGCCTTACCAGAGGAAAAACAACCTTAGCTTGACAATAGCAAGGTCTCAGGTATTTTAAGAGTCCTGTTTAGCATATCAAAGTCCTTCTGTAGGCTTCCCTTTTGTCTTTACCTCCCCTAACTCCATAGTATGTAACCAGTCACTCTTCACAACCTCACTGCAGCTTTTTCTGCCTACAGGTTCTGTCTCCATGCTTTAATCAAATCACCTTTTTGCACCAAAGACATCTTAAAGAATTCTTTCTTGGCCATTAGTTCCAAACCCCATCATCATACCAAAACTTCATCATTTGGAGGCTTTGTGGAGAAGATTAATGAGGGGTTCCTCTCAGCCAGGCAGTGTCAAGCAGAACCTAGTAGGAAGACAGAATTTACATCCCATGTCCATCCATCAGGGCACTCCCTGAGGTGGTGGAAGCCATACATTTAAGCATTGACAAGCAATCTAATGACAAGCATTAGATTGTCAGCTAATGAAAGAAAGAAAGGTATGAGGAGGCCAGTTATGGGAAGGTGACCAGGAAAAGAAAGGTAAACAAGAATAAGGTTTGTTATGCAGATTTAAATCTCAGCCTCTTCCCTTGAATCATCTTCCTCTTCCTGGTATAGAGAGGGAGACACCCTTACAAATGGAAATTTTCTTCTTAGATGTAAATTTCCCTAACAAAAGAGTAACCTCTCTGATTTCAGAGCTTGTCCTATATCTGCTATTTCTCAAAATAATCAACTCAAAATAATCCTTATGCCAGGGGCAGATTTTACAGTGGTAGATTCTGTTCCTCTTCAGCCTCATCACAGAAGTCTCTAGTTCAGCCTCCACATTGTTACTTATTTAGGTCCTCAGATTAGAGGGTAACGCTAACCTCTGGTTCACCTCGGACACATTAAGAAAATAATCATATTCACCACAATTTAGGTTTTATTTTCCATATCTCAACAGCTCTAATAAATATTTTCAAATCATTCCCCTTTGCCAGTAATAATCTGCAGCTCATTAAAAATGACAGTTAACTGAGGTGCTTAGGTGGTTCAGTCAGTTAAGCACTTGACTTGATTTCAGCTCGGGTCATGATCTCATGGTTCATGGATTTGAGCCCTGTATCAGGCTCTGTACTGACAGCAAGGAGACTGCTTGGGATTCTCTCCCTCTCTCTCTCTCTCTCTCTCTCTGCCCCTCCCCTGCTTGCTCATGCACATGAATATGTGCTCTCTCTCTCTTTCTCTCAAAAATAAGTACATAAACAAACAAAAAATGACAGCTAGCTTCAGTGAGACTTCATTTTGGAGACTCATTGTGAAAGAATCCTTATTAGCTGTTATTTATACCTCTGCCTTCTATAGTCATTGATTATTCCATATATTTTCCTTTGTCAAGTGTAAGTAAAAAGAGACCTAAAAATATCTCATAAACTTGAAAATTTTCTTCATAAGATTCCTTTTATAGTAAGGTATGATAAATTATTTATTATCATAATTAAAAAATCAGATATTATGCTTAATTTGCTTTTCTGGTTAATAAGGAATTAACCGATCAAGAATAATATAAAAGCAACACTGGTTAGCAAAAAAAATTAAAATGATAAATGAAATACATTTATACCTAAACCCCTTGAAGATTCAACTGGTTCAGATTCACAAGGATCATGCTGGTGTCTCCGTGAAATATTTAGAATGTCAATTATTGTCATATATTAGTTTATTAAATACTTGCTGTTTGACTTTTTTAATCTAGATTTTTAGATAATACTCTGTATTAAAATAGAAATACCTTGTATTTATAGAAAAAAATTCAGTTGGGGTTCCTGGGTGACTCAGTAGGTTAAGTGTCAGACTCTTCAGCTCAGGTCATGGTCTCATGGTTCACAGAGCTTGTTTGGGATTCTCTCTCCCCCTCTATCTGTCCCTCCCTACTCACACATACAAAGCTTGCAGGTGCTCTCTTTATCTCTAAAAATGAATAAATAAATATTTTTAAAAAAGGAGAAATTTTCCATTGGAGATCAGAAAGCAATTAAAGATAATCTTCCATAGACTTAATATTCTACTTAAACTTCTGCCTCCTTATGTTGCCAAAGCGAATCATTTGTCACAAAATTTTTATCCTATGTCACCTGATGTTGAAAAAAAAGGTAGAAGGAAATGGCAGAATTAAATTTCCTTATAACCTGCAGTCCATTGACAATACTTGAGGCAGGCAGAGTAAAACATTTCTTCAGGTACTCCCTACTGATTTGGTGTTAATGCTTTGTTAGAGGAAAAACAACCTTAGCTTGACAATAGCTAGGCCTCCAGTATCCTGTGAGTCTTCTTTAGCATTAGAAAATCCCTTTAGAAACTTCCTCTTGACTTTATCTCTCCCAACTCTCAAGTATATCTCAAGTATATAATCAGTCTCTCCTCACAGTCCCCACACAGCTCTTCCTGCCCACAGGTCCTGTCCCCGTGTTTTAATAAAAATCACCTTTTTTTGCACCAAAGATGTCTCAATAATTCTTTCCTGGCTGTCATCTCCGAACCCTACCACCACCACTCCACAAAGCCTCATCATCACCCATTGCCATTGTGCCACCAAAGCCTACTTTACCTCCTGTAAGAACGTCATCCTGTTCCTTATAAACAATGCTATACCACTGTAGATCCAATGCCTACAGTCAATGTCTGGCCAATCCTTCTTCACCTGGGAAGCACCTTTGGGGCCTCACAAATACCCTAAACAGACACACTACTGACTGTTTTGACACCCTGTGGCTTGTCTGGAACCATATGTGTTGGTCTGCATTCTGTGTATTTATATGTATGTCAGTTCTAAGAAACTCTGTGTTCCTGGGGTTAGGGATCTTGTTTTATGCAATTCCTCTTAATCACCAATACTTAACACATCACTTCAACACTGAACGGATAAATAAAATAAATAAATAAGCAGTGAACAAATCAGTGAGTAAGTGAGTTAATTCATTAATTCTAAACTAACAAATAGAAATGCCAAGGAAATGGTTGGTTAAATGATTTGGTACTACTAACACAGAGGTTGGGATGGCCACCAATTCTTACTTCATTTTAGTCACTGAATAGATGGACTTGAATAGATGCATTTGAAAATAATGAGGTTTCAATGTTCTTTCAGTAAACTGTAACATAAATACTTACATAATAAAGATAAGATAGCAAAGAGTATATTGGAAAAATAAGAATAATGTCAAATAATTACTTCCAGTATTTTTACTAATTTCCAAAATTAAGTCAGATGGCACAGACACAGATTTAAAATATTTTTCACAAAGTTATGATTGATATATCTAAGTATGCTTTTAAACACCAATTTCATTTTTTTTCTTTTCTCTTAGCTGAAATAACAAGTACCATAAAATATATTTTTGATATGACTTGAGAGGAAAAAATAATTGCTGCCCATATTATCTCATATAAAGGAATTTACTTACTTGTAAAGTAAAAAATTATTTTTACCTAAAAAGTCTTTCCATGTGAAGGAATGTGCAAGTCAACATATTGCTTTAGTGATCAGCCAAGTTATTGCATGTATCAAGAGAACTGGATATGATTCTAGTTGTGCCATAAATTATTCATGTGGTACAGTTGGACATCCGACTTCTTCAGACCTTAGTGTCTTATCTGTAAAATAAGGGCATCATATTTCTTGATTGCTAAACTACCTGCCAGGTCATTTATCAAATAACCTGTTATTTGTACAATTCAATGTTATAATTGCCATTTGAAGTATCTACAAATACAGATATTATATATTAGAGACTCAAGTACAATTTAGAATTAATCATTTAAAAAGTAAATAAGGCTCCTACTGTAACAGAAATGAAAGACACCAAATCCTGCTGAGTGTTTTCTACATTTGCTTTCAGTGTAGCAAAATGTAAATTATTTATGATAATACTTCATGGACAATCTGCAGATTTGCTGTCAGTTTGTACAGGTAAGGATGCTTTAGTAATTCAAGATGTCACAACAATTCCATTCTGGTTGATCTCTAGGGAAAAATAGCACAAGGATCTGAAACCCAAAGAGGGCTTACTGAGAAAATCATCTGATTGATAGATTTACCTAAAGGGAAATTGTCCAGGATTTCCTTTTGGTAAAGATAATTTTGCTTTAGTGGACAATTGTTATTATACTTGAAGAAGAACAAGAGATGAGAGATTCTCTTCTGACACTATTTAATTAATTTTCTAAATCAAGACTGAAAAAGGAACCTAATTTTGACTACCAGATTTGTTGGAGACCTTTTCAATATTAATAAGATTGATTTTTAAAGGTATTTTACATATGGTATTTAAGATGGAGCTAAACAGTTTTATTATCTACAGAAAAAGTCATGTTGGTATTTTTTTGTTTGTTTGTTGTTGTTGTTGTTTTTTCCTAATGTGCAGTACTGGAGGTAAATGAGGATAGAGTACAGAGATAAAGAACAAGTAAGATTTAAGGTAATAAATCTTATTTTGAAATTGTTATTTTTTTTTTAATCTTTCAATATCTCTTTGTTCATACTAACATACACCTTAGCTTGCTCTTTCATGGCAAGGTTATCCCTAGGTTTTAAATTAAGCCCATTATGAAAATGTTTTCTTCAAATAACTCACATTACATAAAAGTTTTGTAGCAATGTTAGGGAAATTGAGAATATGATAATACAGTAAAACCTTGGTTTGTGAGCATAATTTGTTCTGAAAACATGCTTGTAATACAAAGCACTTGTATATCAAGGCAAATTTCAGTAACCATTGTGTCAGTTGTGATCACATATTGTTTGGCTTCATGTACTACTTGTATTGCAACACATCAAATTAAAATTTATTAGAAATATTTGCTTGTCTTGCAGAACACTTGCAGAACAAGTTACTTGCAATCCAAGGTTTTACTGTATATGATTTTAGAGGTCTTGGTAAAATGAACATTGGGTTTAGGGATGAAGTAAAAGACTTTTTTGTAATTTCAGAATCTAATTTTAGATGTAAACAAAATTGAAAATCCTTTAAGGTGGACTTCTGGTAAAGTAATAGGCCTATGCTGAGGTTGCTGCCTCTATTTACATAATTTTTTGTGTACTAAATTGCTGATCCAGTATATATATATATATATATATATATATATATATATATATATATCACAATAAAATGAGTGTCTCAGTATTTTGTGTTCAGATCTTCTTTTGACCAAGAGAAGGAAAAATGAAAGAAATTATTTATATTGAATGACATAATTTGAAACCTCATTTTTTTTGTCTCTGCTTTTCTAGATATTTGCCACTATGAAATGTGCTCAGTATTCTAAAATAATCTGTGGGAAGGAATTTCAAATATTAAGATGATGGCTGTTTTAGTGGGGTTAGTGCACATGTGTCTTACCAAATTGAATCCTTAGGAAGGATAATGCTTATTTAAATGATTATGTTTAGTGAGGTGTCTAAAAAGCAGCTTCTAAAACAAGTTGGCAGTTATAACTGCTATGTCATGGTTGTACTGGAGAGAGGAATCCAAGAGCCTGGAAGTGCCTGACATAACCATGATTCCATTGGTGGGAGCCCGCTGATTCCATCTAGCCAGTAAATATATCTTGAAAACTTGCTGGGTGCTGGCAAATTCAGTGGTAGAACAGTGAGCAGGAAAGACAAAGTCTTGTGGGGGAGACAGTTGAAGGAATTTAGGACATGCCACCCTAAAATATGCTGCTTTGATATATTTATTATTTTGAGCTATAGGCACTAGAAAAACAGCAAATGTAAGGAGAAGCTTTCTCTGAACTAAAGACAGGTCTTCCAAAATGAACATAATAGAAATGCAATTGTTATAGATTCCCACCCCTGTATGGTCCAGGATTTTCATCAGTTTGGGAGGATTGATTCATCACAAGAGAGGACACCAGAGTGAACATCATATCCAGACTTTGTCACAAATGATCTTTCCTCCCATCTATCCTTCTTAGGGGCCATTTGCTTTCCCTCAAATCAGTTACTCTCCCCCAAGTGACTTTTATCTCCCCTCCTCTTCTCATATTAAAACAGTATACAAGCTCTCAAATCGTAACACTATTTTGGATTTTCACTTTTTTTCCCCCTGTGATACTCCCATGCACCTAATATTAAAAATTACCACATTAACATAATTTTCCCCTGTTAATCTCCCTATTATCAATTGATTTCACAGACCCAGGCTTTGAACCTAAGATAGTGGAGGGAAAATCTTTCTTCCCCTACACCGCAAACAAATAATATGCCTCTGTGATAACTGTCATAAAGGACAATCAATGGAATAAAGGGCCTTGAGTACCAAGGTGAAGAAGGTAGGCAGAGTAACTCAGGTCAAGCGACATTTCGCAGACATATAAAGGCAATAAGGGGAAGGACCACACCCATGTGGATATTGGAGACTGGGGATATAGAGTCAGCCAGGCCAAATGCAGCCTAAAGGTAAAGTAGGTTAAAGATTGCTGGGTTTAGCACCATGGAGGTCATTGTTGGCCTTGACAAGACCAGTTTTTGTGGACTGGTGAGGACTAATGCTGCCCGGAAGAGGAAAGGGAACAGGAGAAGAGGATGTAGACATTTTGGAGAAGTACTCCTTCTGAGTTACCATGAGCTGAGTTACATACCTGGAACAGCTTGACCAAGTTGAATCAGAACCGGCACCTTCCCCAGAAGCAGTGAGAAGTTCAACATAAGTAAATAAGGAGCCTGAGGTGGTGACAGAGGTCACAGGTTGTGGAAGGTGAAAGACCAGCCTCTGACCAGCTGCAACCACACTGTGTGTCTGCAGAGGCTTAAGAGATGCCATGCCATAGCCCTTCTCTGCATTTTCATAGCTGTTGCCTTTGTAGGGGAGAAAAAAGTTTTCCTTGACATCTTACGATCCCTGGCTAGATCTTTAGTTATACCAATGAAGACAGGTTAATAGGTTTAGCTGGCAAAAAACAAGACTTCCCTATCTAAATATTCATCCTAGCTCTAAATAAAAGGAATCCATTCACCCTTGCTCAAAGAGTCATGGCTTTGGAAGTTATTCCCTGAATCTCCTCATTTGCTGCAAGTATAGTTACTTTTTGGGACAACAACACCTAGTGTAGTTTCTATCTGCATCCCACCAAGGAGTAAACCTTAGTTCAGTTACAACAGTTGGAGTTTTAGCAGCCACCTTGGTATGCGAGATTGGGAACACAGCTAAGTGTGAACAGAACTATGAGCTGGAGGAATCAAGGGTTTCTGGCCACCTTACGTAACATCCTTGAACTTCTTTAAAGTGAGAAGAATCAGGGTGCCTGGGTGGCTCAGTCGGTTGAGTGTTTCAGTCTTGATTTTGGCTCAGGTCATGATCCCAGTGTCATGGGATCAAGCCCCATGTTGGGCTCTGTGCTGAGCATGGAGCCTGCTTAATATTCTCTTTCTCCCTCTGCCCCTCTCCCCTGCTCGCACTCTCTCTCCCTCTAAAATATAAATAAATAAATAAATAAATAAATAAATAAATAAATAAAGTGAGAAAAATAAAATAAAAATCTATCCTTTATCAACCCCATGTGAAAACAATACAACAGACCAAAATAGAGTTGCTTATAATTAAGTCCAGTTGTAACCAAACTGAAGGCATTCACCCCTTGGGATGCATTAAATGGAACATAACCCAAGGAACTGTTGAAAGCAAAGAATTTTTTATTACTTGTTACAAGTAAGGAGACAGGGAGATAGCTCTCAAAGCACTGTTTCCCTTGGGGGTTAGTACAAGAAGCTTTCATTAGTGTATTAGAGGGTGGGGACAGGGAGCTTGCATATACACCAAACAACTAATGCATATTCAATTACTTAGGCACTTGGGTTAAACTGTGGATGCCTAGCATGTGAGCATGATAGTGCACACATTGTATGTTCAAAAAATGGAAAGACCTTAACCTCTTTCTCCTTCATTAAAAAAAAAAAAAAAAAAAAAAAAAGAACAAAATGGAAGAAAACTCCACCCATAGGAGGAAATCTTAGCATTATAATGAGCTAAAGATCATTTCATGACAACTCTGGGGGGCTTCTGCCAGGTCCTATGCTCCAAATTGGCTAAAATTGGCTCATGCAATGAGCTATCAGAGGAAACACCCAAGCTATGATTCTTTGGTAGGAGCTGTTGGGTGTACAAAACAAAATACATTCCTCCTCTGCTTTTGTCCTTTCCCCCTCCTGTCTTCCACTGATAGCTTTCAGCTTTTATCCCTCTGATTTGAGTAACTTCCCTTTGCCTCCTATCTATTACCATGTTACCATACTGAGATTTAACTTAATTATAATTTTGGTTCTCCCATAACTGGAACCTTAAAACCAGTCAATCAGGAATCACATAATCAGCTCTAGTTAATAGGCCCTGGCCATCCCCTAAAGGGAAGTAACCTTGTAATAATCAGCCTACTTTTTTGGCCTGCCATAACTTTCTCATTCCTGACCCCTTCTTCCTATAAAAGTCTTTCATTTTGTATAGCTCCTTGGAGTTCCTTTCTCTCTGCTAGAGGCTCCCTAATTCATAAATCTTAAATAAAGCTAGTAAGATCATCAAAATGTACTCAGTTGAATTTTGTTTTTTACCAAGACAGATTAATAAGTGAAAAGCACATGAAGTTATTTAGCATAAGTTTTACATGGCAAGGGAGTCTTGATAAGGAAATGGGGACCTAAGAAGTTATTAAAGCTGATTGTTTTTATGTTAGGTTTGATAGAGTGGAAAGTCGTGGGAAGAATGATAAGACAAATGGTATGAATAATGAATTGGGGGAACTTAACAAGACCTATCCCTTCTGATTTTCTTAGTGTACCCCATCTTGGAAATTAGGGTGTTGCTTTCCTCTTGGTGTAGGAAGGTTTATGACATGCTTCAGGGGAGAAGGATGGGGTATGTTCTCAAATCTCTTCAGCTTAAACATTCAATTTGCCAAGGTGTCATATTTTGGGGTAGTGTGTTCTGTTCCAATCAATATGCTTTTTTTTCCCTCAAAGTATTTGATTACTGGGATGAAGTTTGCCTTTGTGAACTAAAAACAACATTTCTGCCCATTTACTGGGAGTTTTCAGAGTGAGAAGGGTTCCATGTAGAGATATCCCCACTGAACCCAAGAAGGAAAAATAGGAAGTTATTTTACAAAAACTAAATACAAGACACATTTCTTATTGTGAGCTAAACATTGTATCTCAGTTTAAAGATCTAAGAATATTTTTGTAAATTATTTTTAACGTAAAGAGAGGGAAAAATCATTTGGGATCTAAGGTCTAAAGCAGATTGCAAACAGCTTGTTTTCTCATGTAAATGATGTGGCAGCAGCAGGGCTGGGGGCATTTGCATTTCAACCAAAAGTTCTGCTTGAGTCAAAGCCGGAACCATTGAACCCCACAGGTTGGAATTCAAGAAGCTAGTGAGGTACAACAGCAGGCTTTAAAAAGAGAAGAACTACTTATGGTCATAAGGCGCCCTTGTTCCACATCCCAAGGTCTCTAAATTTCAGTCTGACATACTAGAATGCCACTATCTCTTCTGTGTCCTAAATTCTGCAAAACCCAGGTCAAATCCTTTGTGACCTTGAAGGCTGCCTGTGAGAAGTGAGATGATTCATTTTCAGAAATACCAAATAGAAGCTGTGCTGTCTAGTTAACAATAGGTTTACAACCTATTGGAAATATGTATGAACCCCCCACCTTCCAACGGTGGAGTCCCAAACACTTAGACACTTCACTTCCTGGTTCTTCTTCCCCTCTCCATTTCTTGGGCTTTACAATGAGCATGAGCCAAAGAACTGAAGTCTCTGCATCACCTCAAGAAATGTACATTTGTCCCAATCAGACTATTTTTTGCCTTACATGGGCATAGGCAACTTCCAGGTAAGGCTGTAACCTCTGTAGTACTCAGCCAATGAGGAATCAGGGGAGGAACTTGCACACTAGGAGATAAGTTGCCTACTATAACTGCCCTGAGTATGCCTGTCCATCAGACACCAGTTCTTGCAAGAATGTTGATTAAAGCCTTGCTTCACTGTGCTCAGTCTCCTTTGATTTGGTCAGTGGGCTTATTTCTCACACTGCCCTCATCATTTGTCTTGAATTTCCACATCTTATTCTTATTAATTATGTTCTGCCTTACAGCATTTCTAAGATTCTTATTTTGGAACAGTTGTTTAACTCTGAGACATCAGATTGTAAACTCCCATTTCGCCTGTGGCACTTACAACTCATTTTGTATATTTGTTGTTTATAGACTAACTAATTGGTATATAAGTACTGCAGTAAATAGTGCTCTAAATAGTGTATTTTCTTATAAGGCATATAAATATCAGGTGTGGGCCCTTGAGTATTTACACTGCTGTTTTGTTATGTTGGAAAAGCATTTGGCTGGATCCTGAGGCCACATGACTCATTGAAGTCTAAACTTTGGAATTCATACATGTAGTTTTTAATTCCAGTTCGGCCACTTACGATGTGACCTTGGGTAGTTTATGTAACCACCCTGGGGGTCAATGTCCTCACATACTAATGTGAGTAATAATGCATATACCATCAAGCTAATATGGACATTGATGAAATAATATACAGAACACAAACAGATCCTCAACAAGTGTCAATTTTACTTTTTCTTTCTATAGGAGACGTAGAAGAGAATTTTAAATGTTAGCTCAGGATTTGAAGTAAGAATCATCTTTGAGATTTAAATTATGAAATCAACATACAATAAACCAAAATAAGGATATCTAAATTCACAAAGAATACCATGATTCAATAAAGAATCTTTTACATTAGACTTCCCAGGCCAGTGCAATTTTCTTGTCTGTATGGCGGACATTGTGGAAGGGAATGTGCCAAAGTTTTTTCATTTAGCCATTCAATATTTATTTTTTTTTAATTTTTTTTTAACGTTTATTTTATTTTTGGGACAGAGAGAGACAGAGCATGAACGGGGGAGGGGCAGAGAGAGAGGGAGACACAGAATCGGAAACAGGCTCCAGGCTCTGAGCCATCAGCCCAGAGCCTGACGCGGGGCTCGAACTCACGGACCGCGAGATCGTGACCTGGCTGAAGTTGGACGCTTAACCGACTGCGCCACCCAGGCGCCCCTAGCCATTCAATATTTAAATAGAAAACCCATTCTTTTCTTGGTGATCTTTAGTAATAAGCCTTCATAGGTGACTTACCTATGGGACCAGAAGTTCAGGGTCAGGCTGTGTGAATGTTTATCCATCTTTCAACTATTTATGACTATTGTTGAATAAATTGACATTTTGGTTTACCTTTAAATTTCTTTTGAACTTGTTAAGTCTGTAGGCCCAAGTGTTTTTTCTCAATTGTCCACATTTCATGGGTCATACCTTCAAAGTCAGTCAGATGGATTGAGTATGACACAACAGGGAACACTGTGGACTATGGCAAAATAGAGAACATGATCCACCTTACAAGTGCAAATTTGCCTTACAAGTACAAATTATTTTAGACACTGCATAGCTCAAAGAGTATCTCCTGGCTGGATCCAGCCCACTCCTTGGTTTGTATCACTGGTTTTCTGTTCTATATATAGTTGTGGATTTTTTAAATCTCAATAGCTGGAAGAAAACCCAGCCACCCCCTTCTTGATCTATTTATCTGCTGGCAGCCACCTGAGTCCCAGAATGGGATTCTCAAACTTTAGTTTGCCTAAAAATCGCTCTGTTTCCTTTAAAACAGGGATTTATCCAAAGTCTGACTACACATTCTGGTGTGAGTAGGAGCTATCCACATGGATCAGCAATCGATCTTTTAAAATTTTTATTAATTTTAGGAATCAATGTTTTTAGTGGCCGCCCAGGTGCATGATGCAGATTCTCCTTGGACCTTTCTGAGAAATACTGGCATTAATATTGCTGGTCTAAAAATTCAAACCTTAAAGGATGTCATATGTAATGCCTTTTATCTGCCTATATAAATTTGAGACCATAATTAAAGAATCCTTCATTTTACTGGATTGGAAGCCTACATTTCTTGCATTTGTCCTGTTTTTGGTTGACACTGGTATACTGAATCCAGGACTGAACCCAGGTAGCCTGAGGTCAGATCACATTCAGGGAACTTATAATCTATTTGGGGAATCAACTGATGGAATACCAAGCACAATGATTAACATATTATTTTTTTCTTTTTTCCCCCCAGCTTTATTCTGGTATATTTGACAAATAAAATTGTAGTATATTTAAGGTACACAATGTGATGATTTGACATAGGTACACATTGTGAAGGATTGACAAAATCAAGTTGATGAAAATACCTATCACCTCAAATAGTTACCTTTCTTGTGTATGTGAATACATTTAAGATGTACTTTCTTGGGGAGCCTGGGTGGCTCAGTCAGTTAAGCATCTCGCTTTGGCTTAGGTCATGATTTCATGGTTCACGAGTGCGAGCCCCGCATCGGGCTCTGTGCTGACAGCTTGGAGCCCAGAGCCTGCTTCAGATTCTGTGTCTCCCTCTCTCTCTGCCCCTCCCCTGCTCATGCTCTCTCTCTCTCTCTCCCTCTCTCTCAAAAAATAAACATTAAAAATTTTTTACAAAGATCTACTTTCTTAACACATTTCAATTATATGTTATAATATTATCAACTAAAGTCATCATGTTTACATTAGATCCCCAGAAGTACTCAATCTTTTTCCCATTTAATGGAAATTTACTTGACATAGAACACTGTATAAGTTTCAGGTGTTCAGCATAGTGACTTGACTTACATAGATTGTGAAATGATTAACACAATGAGTTTAGTTAACATCCATAATTTCATATATGCACAGAAGAAGAAAAAAAAGAAAGAAAAATGTTTTTTTTTCTTCGTGATCAGAAATTTTAGGGTATACTCTCTTAACAAATTTAAAATATGCTATACAGCAATGTTACCTATAGTCATCATGTTGTGCAATTCATCCCATGTACTTATTTTTCTTTATAACTGGTAGTTTGTAACCACAGTCACTCAATTCCCTGACTCCCCCCTCTGATAACCACAAATGTGATCTCTTTTTCTATGAGTTTGCATTTTATTTTTAAATTGCACATATAAGTGAGATCATACAGTATTTGTCTTTATCTGACTGATTTCACTTAGCATAATGCCCTCAAGTTCCATCCATGTTGTTTCAATGATTAACCTATTCTAAAGCAATTACTGACTCAAAGACTTTAAGTATGTGCTGAAGATTTATGTATTTATGATGTTTCATTACCCATCTTCTCATCTACTGTACCTAGAAAAAAATCCTGCTGTGGCCCTATAACCTCTTTCTCGTCTTTTGAGTCTGACTTTCCCAGCATTACCCGAAGAGAGCCCACGGGTGAAGCATGGTTGAAGCCCACAGTTGAAACAAGATAAACAGACCATTCATACATGCCTAGCTGTACACAATGTGTATCAGGTATGTGACTAAATTTACAGTCACAGCTTTAGCTTCTGCAGAGGAAAAATGGACTCATACATGCCTAAATTTAGTTCAGGAGAGCACATAGCAATCACAGAGATCTAATTCAAATTCAAATACTTTCCTTCCATTATTGGGGTGGCTTTTGTTTCTTTTAAATATGGAGAACAGAGAAATGAAAGCTGTTTTTACAAAGAGATATTAAAGAGGTCAGTAGTTTTTGGACTCACACAATCTGGCAGAGTTCCTAGAGAAGACTGGACATAACAGGCATACTCAAAGGGAGAATGGAGGCTGGTGCTCTGAAAATCAAGGGAGTCCATCTGAGCAGAGAGCCAGAGGAGTGCCAGCAGAAGATGGTCACTGAGCAAATGAGGGCAGCCATGCAGAGGTGCTGCTCTTTAGAGGCTGACAGAAGTGTGCACACATAGCTTCCAAATGGGGCCAGATTTTGCACTGGCAGGGTTGGAAAGGCTCCAGTAAGTGTCATGGATCTAAATGTATCTGTATAAAATTACCCAGCTGTCCTTTGGGTTTTGTCAGCTTGTGAAGTTCCAGTAGTCTTTTAGGAATGTTGAATGATCTGTAAAATGTTCTTTGCAAATGAGGATTTTTGGCTAGGCCCCTGATAGTCCTAATTTTTTTTTTCATTTTGAGTCAAAGATGCAAAATCCCCTCTCCAGGACTGCTTGAACAGTGTCAGTATTTCACTCTCCAGAAGCCAATAGGCTGTCTTGACACAAGGTTGCTCAGCTCTGTGGAAGGGTAGGTGGCTGGTATGCAACTGGCAACATCATATGAGCCATGAAGCAGAGGGCTTGCAGCAATCCATAGGCCAATCCAGGGGTCACCACATCATTTCTCTGGCAGTTCACTTTACTCAGTCATTGGGGGAGTGCCCTTCTTGTTTATAAACTGCTTTTCAATTGAAAAGAATGGGAACCCCATGATTTTGTTTTTCATACTGCTTGTTCCTGCTGCCCAGAGCGTAGAACATAGGAGGTGCCCAATAGCACTTTGTGGAAGGAAGGAATAAGTGAATGAATAAAGTGAATGGGTAGATGGCAAACAAGAGTGGAACCAGAAGGTTCCCACAAACCTTGGCCAGAAGGAAGGTTCTTTGGGCTGCCTTTTCCTGAGGACATTCTAAAGAAGAAAGCTGACTATCCTGATTTCCTTTTCTTACATCTAGTATCCTTTTTGGTCCATTCCCTTAACAGGACTGGAAAGTCATTCTTCCCAGTGCTATGGCCAAAGCCTAAAGTAAATACATGAAATCCTGAAGAGCACTTGCAGAAGACTGCACACCTTTTTCCCAATGTCTATAACACTAATTTTCTACCATTGCTGATTTGTTTGACCACATCAGTATCTTTCTCTCTAGGTCTAGAGATTAACTCTACTTTGTGCTGTAGAAAACACTTATTTCTGATATACTAAGTGGAAGTTGTTTATTTTGAGGATGTCAACATTTTGAAAGTGCCATTGTCTTCCATGATGATAACATTATATCAGTCTGTGGTATCATTTTCCATAACAGCATATATAGTATTCCCTTATGTTTGGCAAAAGTGTTCCATAAATGAAGTACTATAAAGCTTTATCACTTATAAGCCACATTGCTAAAATAGAGGTATGATATTAAGAAATGCTTGGTTTCCATAGCATCTTGTTCTACAGAAAAACAAAAATAAAGTCATTTTCTATTGACTTAAATATAAAACATGTACCATGCTTCACATCTCGTATAGTGAAAAATTTTGATTTTTGAAATGATTACTCTTTTAACAAGAAAATTTAAGTTATCTTCTTTTTGAATAGCTATGACTTTCATTAAACCAAACTGAAATAACTAATAACTATCCTGGTACAGCATTGATCATCTAAATATAATAAAATGATTGAAAGTTTCTGTTTAAAAAGTGTCATGGCTACAAATAGTGTTGTAAAGCCACATTAATTAGGATTAAAGGGTAAGGACAAGAGGTTCTAAATGAATGTGTTACTTAAAATTTTATAGTTATACTCTCCAATGCTTACAAAAACAAAGGCTCAGCCAATTAAGACTAGTCAGTAGAGACATTATCTAAATGAGAGGCAAAAAGAAGTATTTTTTAGCAGCTTTATTCAGGTATGTTTGACATATAAAAATTGTACATATTTAGTGTATACAATTATATGACTTTGGACAATATTCATGCACCTGAGAAACCATCACCACAATCACAGTGATAAACATACTTCACCTCCAAAAATTTCTTCATTCCTCTTTGTGTTTAGGCAAAAAATATTTTTAATTAGCACATAGATTGCCTGTAAAAGAAGAGAAGAAAACATTTGGGATATCTAAACAAAATGATTAGTATTATGTCATGGAAACAATCTTAGAAGTTTACCTTGTCTTCATATTTTGTATATGAAAGAAAAGAGGCCAACAGGGAGTTTAACTAGCCTATTTTGGATCCAGAGGAATCTAAGAGTTTTAATTTGCAGCCTGGTGCCCTCCTCACACAACATTTTCCTCCAGATTACCACCTATCTGATTTGGCCTCCAACATAAATCCTCTTTGTCCATTTGATTTGCCTTTCTTTCTTTCTTTCTTTCTTTCTTTCTTTCTTTCTTTCTTTCTTTCTTTCTTTCTCTTTCCCTCTTCTTTTTTAAAATGTTTTCCGTAAAACAGATAAAAGTTGTTAGCAGCAAGCAGGAGTGTGAAGTCAGAGCTGGATGAGCAGAGCCTCCAGCAACCCACTCCCTACTCTAGCGTCCTCCACTTGGCCTTCTAACTGGGTGTGACCCTAAGAGTCTCCTTTGAAAAAAAAAGTCAAAAAAGGGAGGTGCCTTAGTGGCTCAGGCAATTGAGTGTTTGAGCGTTTGAGCATGAGACTCATGATTTCAGCTCAGGTCATGATACGGGGATCTTGGGATCAAGCCCTGCATGGGGCTCTGTGCCGAATGTCGAGCATGCTAAGATTCTCTCTCTCTCCTTCTGCCTCTTCCCCTGCTTGAGCTCTCTCCCTCTCTAAAGTAAATTTTAAAAAATGTCAAAGAAGCTCTTTCATGGGAGGTAGTGGCTGCAACTTAGGGTATGCCAGAGTTTAAACATGTTACTTCTATTGGATTTTATATTTTAAGAGTTGTTCCTATGAAATAGGAAAATTATTACCTCCTTTTTACAGACAGGGACACAGAAACCTAGAAAATTTCACAGACTACAGCTGATTTCTCCAAAGCAGTAGAATGGGCATCTGATCCTAGAGCCTTCCTTAACCACTATATAATGATTTCTCAGATTCTGAATTAGTAAACATTTACTGTTGTATATGCCTATGTGGCATTACATAAGACTTGGAGAAAATATTCTTAGGGTGTCCCAGTATTCTCTTAGGCCCTAGAGACGATGCCCTCAAGTAAATCAGCTATAACTATGAAATGCTTGCTTTTCTTAACATGTTGTTTCTAAACTAAGCACAGAGTGGGACACACTGTCAAACTGGAAAAATATTTATGCTGAAGAAATTTATTGGTGTCTTATTTATGGCCACATAGGAAACATTTCCCACTAATTAGAGACATCAAAAGAGAGTGTGGGGTTTCATGGACAGAGGTAGCCCCATGAGGCCATGGCAATAGCAACAAGAAGCTTCACTTCCTTGATGAACACTGAAAACCTCACTCTACTACATGATAGATATATAAGATCTTTGTGCAAAATGGGGGTTCCAGAGTGGTATTCCACATAGCTAAAATATAGTTGGCATATAAAAGGGATTAATAGACACACTTTTAGTTAACAGCATACTCCTACACATGTAAAAAACACATTTCCAATCACACAAATAGTATAAAAATGTTGACTTTAGGCATAAATAGCATTGGGATGCCATGCAAATGAGGTTGAGGAATATGGGACAAGCAGGTTCATGGTGATAATTGCAATGTTCTTTTTTTATTAAGTTTTTTGGCCCTCATGTTTTATATTTGAATTAAAGTTTTTCTTAACCAGTGGTTCTCAAACATTGTTGTGCCTTAGCATTGCCTGGAGGGCTTATTGAAACACTTTACAGGGATCTACTCCCAGAATTTCTGGGGTCTGAATGGGACCACAAACTTACATTTCTAATGAGTGCCCAAGTGAGACCCTTGCCCAGGGACCCACTTTAAAAGCCAGTTTCCTAACAGGTGTAATTTGGTTTATGTAAATTTCCACAATTAGTCCAGAATCATGATTTCCAGTTATTATTTTTTAGTTGAGGGAGAATAATTTATGACTAAGCTGAAATCCAGGAATTGAGAATGTAAAGATAGTCTTCAAAGTGATAGCTACAATTTTACAGTTTGGAGTAGGGTGAAATTAAGAGTTCACTTCTTTGTTCAATATCCTTGGTAGCACATTGAAAAGAATTTTCTCCAGGAGGGCTAAAGAGCTAAATCCGGGACTACCTGGCCAGGACTATGTCCCAAACCATGTAACAGGGCTTTCCAGGTGGGAGTATCACTCATCTGGCTGCACAGTGGACACTGTGCTGGCATGTGACCAATGGCCTGCACACTATATGTGGACTGCAGCATTGTTGCCCAGTGTTATGGACTGAATTGTGTACCCTCAAAATGTATATGTTGAAGCTCTAACCCCCAATGTGACTCTCTTTAAATATAAGGCCTTTAAAAGGGTAATTAAGGTTAAATGAGGTCAAAGGGTGGCCCTAATCCAAAAGGCTTGTGGTCTTATAAGAAGAGGGAGACACCAGACATGCACACATACAAAGAACGATCATGTGAAGATATAGAAGGAAAGGGTCAGTCTGTCAACCAAGAAGAGAAGCCTCATGAGGAACCAACCCTTCTTGGTCACTTGATCTTGGATTTCCATATCCCCAAAACTGTAAAAATGAATGTCTGTTGCTTCAGTCATATAGTCTGTGTGGCACCCCAAACAGACTAATTCTCTCAGAAGCTTGATCTCTCTGCATCCTTTGACAGCCACTGATGTTACTTACTTGCTCTGATTCCTTGCTCCTGACTCAGAGTATGGTTGTCTGAAATGGCCAGAACCTACATCTTGCTACAAAGAATGTCAAAGCAGACCACCAGGTGTATCCAGCTTCTGCAGAATATATATGGAAATAGATTCTGCCTCCCACAAACTTGCATGAGGTGGGGAATTACCATGCAGAGGAAAAGATATGCAAATGCCAGACAGCCAGTGTGAACTGATTGGCTCCAGAAAGGAAGCTTAAACATAGAGCATGGGGTGAGGTACTAGATAAAAGCAAAGGAAATCAGAGGAATGTGCTGAAGAGGAGAGATTTTGAGAAAAACAGAAAATATCACATGTGAAGGATTAGCCCATTGTTGGCTGAATTTCCTCTGTTGGTGCCAGGCACCATGTTCCTTGTTTGCAGACTGAGACCAAGTTGGAATTAAAGTCATTTTTACATATGGTCCCATTTTCTCAAATACTATCATGCCCTCCAGGGGAAAGGATGCCATGACTACTAGGGAACGAAGTCCACATGACATGAGATTAATAGGTAGACAGACACATACGGAGTCATAGGTCACAAATAATGGTGCCTTTTCCAAGGCTCTGGGGAAATATTCAGTTTTATTTCTTTCAGCTTTCTTTCTTTCTTTCTTTCTTTCTTTCTTTCTTTCTTTCTTTCTCTTTCTTTCTTTCTTCATTCTTTTCTTTTCAAATGTTTATTTTTATTTTTTAGAGAGAAAGCATGAGCAGGGGAAGGGCAGAGAGAGAGAGAGTGGGAGAGGATCCAAAGCAGGCTCTGTGCTGATAGCAGACAGTCCAATGCAGGGCTCAAACTCATGAATCCTGAGATCATGACCTGAGCCAAAGTCAGATGCTCAACTGACTGAGCCACCCAGGCACCCCAGCATACACTTTTTAATCTGAAGAAACTCTGATCTTTGCAGCAAACATTTAAGAAAGGATTCTGTTATACTTTGTCACTGCAACCAATGGATTCCCAACTGTGGTGAGCCTCTGCTGAAATTCAGGGTCCTCTCCATGAAGGCTCACATTTGCTCCTGTGTATTGGTTGGTTGTCTGGACAATATTTTGGATTCTGTGGACAAGCAGAAACCAAACAATTTTATTTTTATTTTTAATGTTTTATTTTATTTTTGAGAGAGAGAAAGAGACAGAGGTCAAGCAGGGGAGGAGCAGAGGAGCAGAGAGAGATAGACACAAAATCTGAAGCAGGCTCGAGGTTCCAAGCTGTCAGCACAGAGCCCAAACTCATGAATTGAGAGATCATGACCTAAGTCGATGTTGGACACTTAACCGACAGCCATCCAGGTGCCCCTCAAACATTTTCTAGTTATAACTCAATTAGACAGGAATTTCAAGGCTCTTACTTAATGATACTGTTTGGAAAATCATTCTCTGAGTATTGTTCTATTGGAAATGGCATCTTGAAAAAAGTTGAAAAGCAGGAGCTTATTAGTCAAAGGTGTTGAAATCTCATTTTCATTATTCACCCATAATCTCTATTTTTGGGTTACACATGTGATAGAATTAGCCTCTCTCTTGTCACCTCTCAATTAAAATATACCATGTGAAAGAAATTATTTGGATATAAAAAACGATGGAATTAATATGAGAAGACAATTTAAATCAAATATTAAGCCAAAAATGTGAGTTTAAAGGTACATGAAAGAAAGATTCTTTCAGTTCTTTTAATTTTTTTAATGTTTATATATTTTTGAGAGAGAGAGAGCATGAGCACAGGAGAGGCAGAGACAGAGGGAGACAGAAGCAGGCTCCCTGCTCCAAGCTGTCAGCACAGATCTGGACATGGGGCTTGAACTCATGAGCCATGAGATCATGACCTCAGCTGAAGTCAGGCGCTTAACCAACTGAGCCACCCAGGTGTCCCACCTTTCAGTTACTTTAGATATTTGCCGTCATTGCTGTTGTCTTTGTTTACTAGCAAATATGAAGATACTTCTTAGTCCATCTTTGAGCCCTTGCAACAGCAATTAAACCTCAGGCAGTATTTTTTGTCTATAATCTATAATCTGTGGTGTCCCTGTCCAACATTTGCTAAGACACTGAGTGGGATGGGGTCTCAGCCCAGCATGGGGACTCATCAGTGAGGCACTGTGGGTGACAATTTGAATTTGGCAGGGTCTCATCAATGGTCCCAGCTCTGTACCTCACTGACATAGAGCTGCAGTCAGGACACAGTTCTGGTCCTAAGGGCAGTGCTGGGTCAAGGCACCTGAGGACTTCCATTTTGACTTTATTGTTATTGTTGTACTTTGATGAACACCCTGACAACCCTGAGCAGTGCAGTTTACTTGTGAGTATCTCACACTTGTCATTCCTTTTTGCTGCTGCCTCTTCATTTCTCAAGAAGGAAGAGAAATAGACAGAAGATGCTCTGGACTAGTTTGCACCACTTGACTTATATTTGGGGAAGTTGGAAAATTAAAAAACTGTCTCTTAGACTCCCTTGCCACTAGGATTCTGAGAGTTAATTAGTCTTAGCCAGTTAGATGAACTTGCATATAATTTGAAAGAGAGGCTACAGCAGAGGCCAGAGTTCTGTCCTGTGGGGAGGCAAAGTCATGGGAATAGGAGGTCTTCTGCAGGAGCTGACTTCAGTGGCACCTCTCCCAATTCCTGAGTAAAAGAAGAGACAGCAGCAATGGCACAGCTTTATGATATTTGATTTGCAGTTGCAAGGGCAACTCACAGGCAGCATTTAATAGCCTTAATGTAGTAACTTCCCCAGTAGTGAGATTTCTGTTGTTCAAGGAGTCTTTCTTGGAGGTCTAGCTTATACTTTCTTCCAGCCACTCCACCTATTGTATATGTATCTACTTCTATGTATTAGACCATATCCTGGTAAAATCTCTGGACTATGTTCTTTTTATTATTTATTTATTTATTTATTTATTTATTTATTTATTTATTTTTGAGACAGAGAGAGACAGAGCATGAGCAGGGGAGGGGCAGAGAGAGGGGGAGACACAGAATCCAAAGCAGGCTCCAGGCTCTGTGCCATCAGCACAGAGCCCGACGTGGGGCTTGAACTCATGGAGTGTGAGATCATGACCTGAGCTGAAGTCAGATGCTTAACTGACTGAGCCACCCAGGAGCCCCTAGAGTGACTTCTGTTTTCTATAGTGAGCTTTACAGATAGGTCAGAGCTGTGCCTAGATACTGTCCCTTTTTATTACCCTAGGTTCAATGTTAGGGAAAATTAAGGGAAATGTTTTCTTGTATGTCACATAAAGAAGACTCAAAGTGTGACAGTTCCTGAATTAAATATACATAATAACACACAAACTTTTTAAATAGTGCTTTCATGTAAAGATATGTCAAGAAATGAACTACAGAAGTTTCTGGTCACATGTCTTAGTACCTAATTTAGGTTTTTTGTATATGAAAATTTCTTAGGCAGCTTAGAATTTTATTTAGACCATGTTAGAATCTTGTGTTAATGAAAAGCACAGGGCCTACCAGGCTCCAGAGGAAAGGCTGGTTGATTATCTTTCCTCCAAGTGTGAATAACACTCTATCACTTTATTCCAAAAGCAACGAAAGAGATTTGTTTTTACTAAATTTCAAGACTGCATTGAGGCCTAAATCATTGAGGCCAAAATCTGACTTTGGTCGGTGTCAGCACTGACCTGGACATGTTTTGAAAGAAAGACCAAACTGAAGGCCAAGGGGACCTGCAGAGTAACCAAGGCTTGGGGGACACCCTTAGGTAGGTCGGGTGGTCAAGAAGGGGCAGGCTTCAGGAGATAACTTTGCTTCATCTTGTGGTTTCCTTCCCAATTAGGCATTTCTTCTTAAAGATGATTCTCATCAAGAGGTAACTTTTCCCTGAAAAATTATCATATCATGTACATTGTTGTCTTTCTGCCCAGATGAAAATTCGCCAAACCTGTAAACTACAAGTCCAGGTTGTACACAAAATTTGAAAAATAACATAATATATTCTATCATGAAAGTAAAGTTCTCACTGCATTCCTGTCTTAGTTCATTTGGGCTGTTATAACAAAGTACCATAGACTGGTAGATTACACAATAATTTAGTCCTCATGAGTCTGGAGGCTGAAGGTCCAAGATCAGAGTGCCAGCATGGTTGGGTTCTGGTGAGGTCTCTCATCTGGGTTTTAGACTGCTGACTTCTTATTATATACTCGCATGGTGGAAGAGGCAAGCGAGCTCTCTGGGGTCTCTTTTATAAAAGCAGTAATCCCATTTACAAGGGCTTCACACTCATGACCTAATCACCTCCAAAGGCCCCACCTCATAACACCATCACAATGGAGATTAGATTTCAACATATGAATTTTGGGGGAACACATTCAGTCTCTACTGACTGACTTTCTTTTTACAAGCATGTCAGTGTTGGTGGATAGCATGTGTAAAATGCACCACCTGTTCTTTGTACTCATGTAAGCCCTGGTAGTGATTTTTTCTTTTCTGTAATGTAAGTACCTGACTTAAGCTTTTGATTCCCGAGGCATTCACTTCAAAGATAGCTATCTCAAATAAACACATTGCCAGCTACATGACCAGATAAAGAGCCAGGTCAACTCCCCACCATCCCAACCCTAGCCTCATTTGTTTTAAAGATCTTGGCTGATTTCAGTGACCAATCATTTAGTCACATTTTTTCTTCCCACACTTTAATTCCAATTCCAATTCTTATGTATTTGTTTAACTTTATGGATTTATCTTCAGAGAGAGGGGGAGATAGTGTGAGTGGGGGTAGGAGAACAGCGAGAGGGAGAGAGAGAGAATCCCAAGCAGGCTCCACCTGCCAGCACAGAGCCTGACATGACAGTCGAACTCATGAAACCTCAGCAAAACCAAGAGTCTAGTGCTCAACCCACTGAGCCACCCATACACCCCCATTCTTATCTCTTAAGTTCACCAATAAAAAGTGAACTGTTGAAACCCTAGGCCCCCACTCTCGACCCACTAAAACTAGAGACCCAGGTCCTCACTTTCTTTGCATGCCTCTCTCTCTCTCTGTCTTTCTCTCTCCCCCCCCACCCCAACAAGGACCTCAATGTGTGGCCCTAGATGTGATGTATACCCTATAGGACTCGTGAGTAATAAGCCTTGTTTCTTTTAAAGTTTCCTGATGGTTGTTGGTGAGTTCATCCTACAATCATAAGAACCATAAGGGTCTGGAAAGACACAACATTGGTTCCAAAAGAGGAACCTGGGTCTAGGTGAGTGCACCTAGACATTTCTAGCCAATAGCATCAGTACTGATAAGCTGAGACCAGCACAGAACAACCCAGCTCTTATAAATATCTATTTTGTTCCCTTTCCTTTTCCACAAACATGAAGGAAACACTCATGAGAAAGGGGGATGTCTTGTTTAGTGTATAAGAAAGGCCAGTCTCATTGCACTCCTAGCTACTCTCACCCTTTACCCTTCACCCTATACACTGTCTGCCCATTCCCTCTCCATAAGCAGCTGTGAAATTGCCATCATGTTTGGGGGAGTGGTAAAAGAATCATCCCTAATGATATTCTGAAATGGACTTCAATATTTGGAGACCTTCTGGGCTAAGCACTTAAGTTTTATTGAGGAACATGATGATATGTCCAGTAAATTTTCTAGTGATACTAATGTGTGGTAACTCACTAGGCTCCTGAGTTCCATTTCCTAGCATTGACATAGCCAAAATTCCTTTAATGTAGCTTTTTTTTCCAGAAAGAAAGAGAAGAAAGTGTTCAAGAGTATGCATTTTTGTTAAAATGTGCTAAACTACTCTAGGATGTTTTCAAATTGAAAAGGTAATACAAACACCAAGGCCTGCCAAATTAAAGCCCTCTTAAGCTCAAATGAGAGAGATTTACTAGGTGCTATTATTACTGTGTGAACAAGAGAAACCAGATTAGAACTAAAGTATAACCACATTCACTGCTTGGTATTTACATATGTTTTTATCTTACTCCAATTAGCTATGTTACCTAACCTCTTGTTCTTATGTGAAAATAGATGGTAAATTAGAGACAACTCTTAAAGCTGGTGGTAACTAGACTTGACAGATGCAGAACGAAGAACCAGCTGCTAAGCTCAAGTGAAATATAGAACTAACTCCACGCTGATGGTCTAATTTGATCTAATGTGTACATTTGTCTATTCATGATCTTATGGAAAAAGATTGTTGACAACATTTTAGATAAGAGTTTTGTAAATACTCAAACCTGTGGAAGTTTTTCTTACTCTGTCATATTTGCATTGGCAAGCAGCACACACCTCAGTGCCACCCACACCCCATAGCCCACAATTTAGGGAGCTAGGTGCTATCTGGCTAAAAGGAAAAAGAAATGCTTACATACAATAGACATTTTCCAAAACTTTTCACTCACTGGTCTGCTGTTTTGCCTTGACCACAATTTAATAGAGTTGCCTGATATCTTTGCTCTTTAGAGAATTACAAGGGCATCTTTCTTTGTTTCTCTAGCTCAAGGCTTATGTACTCCTCATACAAGAATGAGTTTCTCCCTTGTGAAGAAACAGTGAGGGAATAGTTCATAAAGAGAAATAGAGTGAAAGTGAACAAGGTACTGATAACAGGGAGGTCCTGTTATCAAGAAAGCAGGTGGGGCAAATTAGAGAAATGTTTGAGAAGGAGATGATAGTTACCTCTTGAATCTCCTCCTGCCCCTGTGTGCCCAGTGCTATGTAGGCCAATAAGAGGTTGAAATCCATTGCTGTGTTCTTCACTTAACCATTCAGTTAACAACCTGGCTTTAATTGTTTTCATGTATTTATGATGATTATTTTTTGATTTTTTTAACTATTGCAACTTTTCAAAGTAGGAAAAATGGTCCTGTATTAATCATAAATAATAAGAAATATAACCATATTAAAATAATTTTGACATAGTATGCAATTTATATTTTTTAAATGGTTCTGAAAAATTTCCGGTCAACCAATTTTTCAAATCTGCAGGTAGATTTCTGAGAACAAGCCATAGCATGTAACATGGAATGTTGTGTTGCTTAATATGTTTGGTTTTCAGTTTCATCTATGATTGAGGACTAACACAGTAGGAGAATCATTCCTCAGGACAAAAACAAGAAGAGATTTGCTTCTTTCTTCTACATTTTTTACTAATGATAGCAGTGACCATTTGGATCACTAAAGGAAAAAGAAGTAGCACATTCATTATGTAGGTGAATACTGTGATCCACTTTAATAAAGGTGGAAAAAAGACCGAGAATTTGAGTACCCCTTCAAGCCTCACATTCCTAACAGAAAAAAAAGGCAGTTCATATGAACATGGAATAAGTTCTGTCCATGTGTGCGTGCGTGTGTGTGTGTGTGTGTGTGTGTACGCATGTGCACTGCACATGTTATGTTAAGGTAAGTCAAATGCTAAAGTAAAGTAATACAGAATTTGACATAAAAACAATAGGGAAATTTCTTTCCAAGGAAATAGGTTTCAGTCTATTATATTTCTTAGAAAGGAAACGTTCTTCTTCCCAAGCCCTTATAAAATTATCTCTCTAGGGCTTGGGTCAAGCTAACACCAATGATCATCATCATCATTGCCAAACATTTTTGGAGTGCATTCCATGTCAGGTAATTGGAAATATATGCACAGAACAGTCCCTCCCCTGGTGGTGTCACTCATTCATTTAGTCACTCATCTGTCCTACACCTGACACAGCAGGTCCCCTCTCACACCTCTCAACTTAGGGTGCCTATGGGGCCACAGTTCAGTCAATCCAACAAGTTGTATATGCTACGTGCTTAGCAACTCAATTGCCATATTTTTTCAGGAATTTAGGAATGGCAGAGACTGGAGTGCACAGTATTTATAGGAAAGTCTTGACTGAAGCAGTCAAACACAGGCACAGCCCTAAAGAGCATGAGGAATCAAGATGTGGAAGCTGCCTCTGTCCCATCTTGGGGCTTCAACACATGATGGTTCCAGTTCCAGAGACTTGTGTGTAGGCCCGTAGGTGACTCTCACTTCATAATGAGACTACTTCTCAAATGTGGACACTCTTGAAAGTATCTATGTAAGCATGCCTAGAGTACTTTGCTACCTATTTGGTTCTCAAACCAGTGGATGGATCATTTTGACTCAGGTAATACTTTAGAGAAGACTAAATGGTTTTTCTTAATGCCAGTTTATATAATTTCAAGGCAGTTATATAAATTTATAAGTGGGGTAGAGGGTTAGGTGTAGTTTGGTGCATTTGCTTGCTTTCCCTAGAGATCATCATGTGACAAGCTATGGTAGGAAGTTGAGCGCCCTAAGTTATACTTTAAGCCAATCATTATCAAACATTCTGTTTTAAATCAACAAACAACTCCATGTTTGGCACATGAAAGGTCACCAATGTAGGTTTATTACAATGCTTTAAAATGAATCTCTGGAATAAAATATAGAGACTCTTCAGTGGAGCTAACTTGAGACATTAGGCCAGCATTTCCTACCCACCCTTCAGAATGCCTTTGTTCCATATTTTTTCAAAGTTCATTCTTGGCATCCACTTAATACTAATCATATAACTATATTTATTCTAATGATTCTGAATGGGAAAACCTTCAACTATGCATAACTTTGCAAAGTAATTTACTGGCATTGGTAGAGTGAATATTAGGTTTAGTTTACTTTTAAGCACTAATTATAATGGAGCTATTATAACTACCCAAAAGGATCTTTTTAAATTTGGCATGAGGGAAAGCAAACAACATGCTTAGAATAGTTTGCCTTGCAGGTACTGAAGAGACTGGTGTGTGGGTCAATAGGTGACTCTCACTGCATAATGGGAATACTTCTCAATGTGGACAATCTTTAAAGTATCCATGTAAATATGCCTAGAGTACGTTGCTCTACTCTCTTAAATTTGAGGAGACTTTATTGATATCAAGTCCCCACAAAAATAAAGAGAAAATTAAAATACATATTATCATGTGTAGCTTTTTGTGATTATTGGGATGCAATTTCAGTGAATACCATTTTGTATTAGGCTTACATCCACATTAAGCAACATTTGGGTATTTACCAAGTGTGTTTACTGTGTGTTTACTCTGAGTTAGAAGCTTTCATACAGAATTGGAAATATTATTCTCATTTGATAATAGAAGAATCTATGGCTTAAAGTATGCTTAGAATCACTTAACTAATAAATGGTCTTGGAAATGAAAGGAGATAATAAAAAGGATCAGTAAAAAGCATGTTTAAGAAACTGCTATATTACCAGATATCCCTTCTGCCCCCATAATAGCACATGCATGTACATGCACACTCATACACACACACACACACACACACACACACACACACACACACACACTATAGTTGGATGATTCCAACAGAAGCCCAGCAGTTTACCCTCTCAGGAGAGATGCTTGTCTTAAGGCATCTGGGACAGTTGACACAGGGGAAGAAAGGTATAGTTTCAAAAACATGGGCAAAAAGTGAATATTTATACACTGAGTATTAAATCCTCCAGTCATCTTCCCTACTGGATGCCTAGAAATTCATAAGATAGGCTAAAAACTTCAAGCAGGAGATGAAAAATCTTCTGCATGGATTCTGAATAGCATGAGAAGAAAAACCTACAGACAATTAAGATCAGGGACTCCCCAGTGAAATTGTCCATCCCAGTTGTACTTTGTAAAGCCCACTGTTGACCATTCCACATGCAGATATCCCAATCATTATTTCGGTGGCTCATCCATAAATATGCGCAGACAGTGAGAATGACTAGATATTGATGAAAATCTCTAATATCAAAGGTAACAATGAAAAATAAATAACAGGGAAAGAATACTCAAAACAGAAACCACACAGGACAATTAAACCTTAATAATACAAGCACTATTATAGAATCCCTTTCCTATACTTTTAAGTATTCCTAGAAAGAAGAAGGAAGATGTTACATCCGTGAAACATGGACAGAATCTTGATTAAAATGTATTGTTTTTTATTTTTTATTTTCTTTTATTTTTTATCAATAATTATTTTATTTTATTTTATTTTTTATCAATAATTATTTTATTTTATTTTATTTTATTTTTTTAATGTGAAATTTATTGTCAAATTGCTCTCCATACAACACCAAGTGCTCATCCCAACAGGTGCCCTCCTCAATACCCATCACTCACCCCCCATCAACCCTCATTTGTTCTCAGTTTTTAAGAGTCTCTTATCGTTTGGCTCTCTTGCTCTCTAACCTCTTTTTTTTTCTTCCCCTCACCCATGGTCTTCTGTTAAGTTTCTCAGGATCCACATAAGAGTGAAAACATATGGTATCTATCTTTCTCTGTATGACTTATTTCACTTAGCATAACACTCTCCAGTTCCATCCACGTTGCTACAAAAGGCCATATTTCATTCCTTCTTATTGCCATGTAGTATTCCATTGTGTATATAAATCACAATTCTTTATCTATTAGTCACTTGATGGACACTTAGGCTCTTTCCATTTTGGCTATTGTTGAAAGTGCTGCTATAAATATTGGGGTACAAGTGCCCCTATGCATCAACACTCCTGTATCTCTTGGGTAGATTCTTAGCAGTGCTATTGCTGGGACATAGGGTAGATCTATTTTTTTTAATTGTTTGAGGAATCTCCTACTGTTTTCCAGAGCAGCACCACCAGTTTGCATTCCCACCAACAGTGCAAGAAGGTTCCGGATTCTCCACATCCTGTCAAGCATCTATAGTCTCCTGATTTGTTCATTTTAGCCACTCTGACTGGCATGAGGTGGTATCTCAGTGTGGTTTTGATTTGTATTTCCCTGGTGAGGAGCGACATTGAGCATCTTTTCATGTGCCTGTTGGCCATTGAGCATCTTTTCATGTGCCTGTTGGCCATAAGGATGTCTTTGTTAGAGAAGTGTCTATTCATGTTTTCTGCCCATTTCTTCACTGTATTATTTGTTTTTCAGGTCTGGAGTTTGGTGAGCTCTTTATAGATTTTGGATACTAGCCCTTTGTCTGATATGTTATTTGCAAATATGTTTTTCCATTCCATCAGTTGCCTGTTAGTTTTTTTGATTGTTTACTTTGCTGTGCAGAAGGTTTTTATCTTCATGAGGTCCCAATAGTTCATTTTTGCTTTTAATTCCCTTGCCTGTGGAGATGTGTCAAGTAAGAAATTGCTACAGCTGAGGTCAGAAAATTTTTTCCTGCTTTCTCCTCTAGGGTTTTGATGGTTTCCTGTCTCACATTCAGGTCCTTTATCCATTTTGAGTTTATTTTTGTGAATGGTGCAAGAAAGTGGTCTAGTTTCATTCTTCTGCATGTTGCTGTCCAGTTCTCCCAGCACCATTTGTTAAAGAGACTGTCTTTTTTCCATTGGATATTCTTTCCTGCTTTTTCAGAGATTAGTTGGCCATACTTTTGTGGGTCCAATTCTATAGTCTCTATTCTATTCCATTGGTCTATATGTCTGTTTTTGTGCCAATTGACATGCTGTCTTGATGATTACAACTTTGTAGTAGAGGCTAAAGTCCGGGATTGTGATGCCTACCACTTTGGTCTTCTTCAATATTGCTTTGGCTATTTGGGGTCTTTGGTAGTTCCATACAAATTATAGTATTGCTTGTTCTAGGTTCAAGAAGAATGCTGGTGCAAGTTTGATTGGGATTGCATTGAATGTGTAGATTCCTTTGGTTAGTATTGACATTTTAACAATATTTATTCTTCCAATCCATGAGCTTGGAATTTTTTTCCATTTGTTTATATCTTGTTGAATTTCCTTCATAAGCTCTCTATAGTTTTCAGCATACACATTTTTACATCTTTGGTTAGGTTTATTCCTAGGTATTTTATGATTCTTGGTGCAGTTGTGAATGGGATCAGTTGTTTTATTTGTCTTTCTGTTTCTTCATTACTAGTGTCTAAGAAAGCCACTGATTTCTGTACATTGATTTTGTATCCTGCGACTTTGCTGAATTCATGTATCAGTTCTAGTAGACTTTTGGTGGAGTCTATCGAGTATTCTATGTATAATATCATGTCATCTGCAAAAAGTGAAAGGTTGACTTCATCTTTGCCAACCTTGATGCCTTTGATATCTTTTTGTTTTCTGATTGCTGATGCTAGAACTTCCAACACTATGTTAAACACCAGCGGTGAGAGTGGACATCCCTGTCGTGTTCCTGATCTCACGGGGAAAGCTCTCAGTTTTTCCCCATTGAGGATGATATTAGATGTGGGCTTTTCATAAATGGCCTTTATGATATTTAAGTATGTTCCTTCTATCCCGACTTTCTCGAGGGTTTTTATTGAGAAAGGATGCTGAATTTTATCAAATGCTTTTTCTGCATCGATTGTCAGGATCATATGGTTTTTTTCTTTTATTTTATTAATGTGATGCATCACATTGACTGATTTGCTAATGTTAACCAGCCCTGCAGCCCATGAATGAATCCCACTTGATCATGGTGAATAATTCTTTTTATATGCTGTTGAATTCGATTTGCTAGTATCTTATTGAGAATTTTTCCATCCATATTCATCAGGGATATTGGCCTGTAGCTCTCTTTTTTTTACTGGATCTCTGTCTGGTTTAGGAATCGAAGTAATGCTGGCTTCATAGAATAAGTCTGGAAGTTTTCCTTCCCTTTCTATTTTTTGGAATAACTTGAGAAGGATAGGTATTATCTTTGCTTTAAACGTCTGGTAGAATTCCCCAGGGAAGCCATCTGGTCATGGACTCTTATTTGCTGGGAGACTTTTGATAACTGATTCAATTTCTTTGCTGGTTATGGGTCTGTTCAGGTTCTCTATTTCTTCCTGTTTGAGTTTTGGAAGTGTGTGGGTGTTTAGGAATTTGTCCATTTCTTCCAGGTTGTCCAGTTTGTTGTCATATAATTTTTTCATAGTATTCCCTGATAATTCCTTTTATTTCTATGGGATTGGTTGTAATAATTCCATTTTCACTCATGATTTTATCTATTTGGGTCATCTCCATTTTCTTTTTGAGAAGCCTGGCTAGAGGTTTATCAATTTTGTTTATTTAAAAAAAACAACTCTTGGTTTCATTGATCTGCTTTATAGTGTTTCTTAGATTCTATGTTGTTTATTTCTCTTCTGGTCTTTATTATTTCTCTTCTTCTGCTGGGTTTGGGGTGTCTTTGCTGTTATGCTTCCAGTTCCTTTAGGTGTACTGTTAGATTTTCTGTTTGGGATGTTTCTGTTTGGGATGTTTCAGTCTGTTAAAATAGGCCTGGATTGCAATGTATTGTCCTCTCAGGACTGCCTTCATTGCATCCCAAAGAGTTTTGATTGTTCTATTTTCATTTTCCTTAGTTTCTATGTATTTTTTAAATTTCTTCTCTAATTGCCTGGTTGACCCATTCATTCTTTAGTAGGGTGTTCTTTAACCTTCATGCTTTTGGATGTTTTCCAGACTTTTCCTGTGGTTGGTTCCTAGTTTCATTGCATTGTGCTCTGAAATTGTGCATGGTATGATCTCAATTCTTTTATACCTATGAAAGGCTGTTTTATGACCCAGTATGTGGTCTGTCTTGGAGAATGTTCCATGTGCACTCAAGAAGAAAGTATATTTTATTTCTTTGGGATGCAAAGTTCTAAATATATTGTCAAGTCCATCTGACACAATGTATCATTCATGGCCCTTGTTTCTTTATTGATCTTGTGTCTAGATGATCTATCCATTGTTGTAAGTGGAGTATTAAAGTTCCCTGCAATTACCACATTATTATCAATAAGGTTGCTTATGTTTGTGATTAATCATTTTATATATTTGGGGGCTCTCATATTCGGCACATAGACATTCATAATTGTTATCTCTTCCTTACGGATAGTCCCTGTAATTATTACATAATGCTTTTCTTCATCTCTTGTTACAGCCTTTAATTTAAAGTCTATTTTGTCTGATATAAGTGTGGCTACTCCAGCTTTCTTTTGACTTCCAGTAACATGATAGTTCTCTATCCCCTCCCTTTCAATCTGAAGGTGTCCTCAGGTTTAAAATGAGTCTCTTGTAGACAGCATATAGGTGGGTCTTGTGTTTTTATCCATTCTGATACCCTATGTCTTTTTGTTGGAGCATTTAGTCCATTTACATTCAGTGTTATTATAGAAAGATATGGGTTTAGAGTCATTGTGATGTCTGTAGGTTTAATGCATGTTGTGATGTCTCTGGTACTTTGTGGTCCTTGCAACATTTCACTCACTGAGTCCCCCTTAGGATCTCTTGAAGGGCTGGTTTAGTGGTGATGATTTCCTTCAGTTTTTGTTCATTTGGGAAGACCTTTATCTCTCCATCTATTCTGAATGACAGACTTGCTGGATAAAGGATTCTCAACTTTCTGTTCATCACATTGAAGATTTCCTGCCATTCCTTTCTGGCCTGCCAAGTTTCAGTAGGTAGGTCTGCCACTAGTCTTATGGTGTCCTTTTGTTGTTTAGAACCTGTTTATCCCTGACTGCTTTCAGAATTTTCTCTTTATCCTTGTAGTTTGCCAGGTTCACTATGATACATCGTGCAGAAGATTAATTCCAGTTATGTCTGAAGGGAGTTTCTGTGCCTCATGGATTTCAATGCCTTTTTCCTTCTCCAGATAGGGAGTTCTCATCTATGTCTTGTTCAAGTACACCTTCAGCCCCTTTCTCTCTGTCTTCTTTTTCTGGAATTCCTATTATTGTTCCATTTGATTGCATCACTTAGTTCTCTAATTCTCCCCTCATACTCCTGAATTTTTTTATCTCTGCTTTTCTCAGCTTTCTCTTTTACCATAATTTTATCTTCCAATTCACCTATTCTTTCCTCTGTCTCCTCAATCCATGGTGTGGTCACCCTCATTTTATTTTTCACCTCATTTATAGAATTTTTTAATTCCTCATGACAATTTCTTAGTCCCTTGATCTCTGTAGCAATATATTCTCTGCTGTTCTCTATACTTTTTTCAAGCCCAGAGATTAATTTTATGACTATTAGTCTAAATTCTTATTCTGTTATATTGCTTAAATCGTTTTTGATTAATTTGTTAGCTGTCGCTACTTCCTGGAGTTTCTTTTGAGGAGAATTCTTCTGTTTAGTCCTTTTGGGTGTTCCCCAGGTTGCTCCCAACTGCCGGGCACTTCCCCTGTACTGTCTGGAGTAACTTGTGTTGGTGGGCATGACCGCAGTCAGATCCAATGTCTGCCCCAGCCCAACACTGGGGGCCACAGTCAGACTGGTGTGTATCTTATCTTCCCCTGTCCCAGGGGCAGGACTCACTGTGGAGTGGTGTGGCCCCTCTCTGGGCTATTTGCACACTGTCATACTTGTGGTGCTGCTTCAATGGGATCTGGTGTATTTGCTGGGGTGGATCGGTAAGGTGCACAGGGGCAGGAGGGGCAGGCTTAGCTCGCTTTGCCATTGGTGGTCCACTGTGGGAGGGCCCCTGCAGAACCAGGAGAGAGGCAGACCCGTCAGAGGGATGGATCCACAGAATCACAGTGTTGGGTGTTTGCAGGGTACAAGCAAGTTCGGTGATGGGAACTGGTTCCCTTCGGAATTTCGGCTGGGGGATGGGAGAGGGAGATGGCGCTTGCCAGTGCCTTTGTTCCCCTCAGAGCTGAGCTCTGTCTCCCTAGGCTCAACAATTCTCCCTCCTCTCACCCTGCCCGCTCTCTTAGAGCAGAGCTGTTGACTTTTAACATTCCAGAGGTTAAGTCCAGCTGGTTGTCAGAACTCATGGAGTCCGGCCCCTCCACTTTTGCAAGCCAGACTCAGGGTCTCTGCCATGCTGGGTGGGCTGCCCCTCCACTGCCCCAGCTCCCTCCTACCAGTCCCTGTAGCGTGCACTGCCTCTCCGCCCTTCCTACCCCTTTCTGTGGGACTCTTGTCTATGCTTGGGTCCGGAGAGTCCATTCTGCTAGTCTTCTGGTGGTTTTCTGGGTTATTTAGGCAGATATGGGTGGAATCTAAGCAATCAGTAGGACGTGGTGAGCCTAGTGTCCTTCTATGCCATCATCTCCTCAATCAATATATTGGTTTTTAAGGTAAGAATGAACTCTCGTAAATTAAAATTAAATATATAGAAATTAAATATATGTTGCAAGATAACATGAGAAAGATTTCCTGAATGTGGAATAAAAAGTCAAATAGATGCATATTAGGAAAGAAAAGAAGAAAAGTAGAGGGTCAATTCAGGAGATCTAACACTGAAATAAATGAGTTCCAGAAAGAGCAAAAAGCATTAAAAGCGTGTAGACAATTGTGTTTTAAATCTTCAAGGACATTTGTCCAAATTAAGAGACGTGAATTTCAAATGGAAAAGGTCGATCAAGTACTCAACACAATAGACTTTTTAAAAATTCAAGTCTGGGGGTGCCTGGGTGGCTCAGTCGATTAAGTGATATAGAGTGTCTCACTCTTAATTTCAGCTCAGGTCATGATTTCATGATTTGTGAGTTCAAGCCCCACTTTAGGTGTTGAGCTGACACTATGGAGCCTGCTTGGGATTCTCTGTTTCTCTCTGCCTCTCCCCTGCTTGTGCTGTTCTCTCTCTCTCTCTGTCTCAAAAGTAAATAAATAAACTTTAAAAAATTAAATAAATAAAAAATCAAGCTTGAGATGAACTATCACAATTCTGGGAAATATTTTAAGTTTTTAGAGGAAAAAATGTGTCAGGTACAAAGGATTAAGAATAAAAATGTCTTTGTTCTTCTCAATAGTGAAACAGAAAATTGAAAACAATGCAGCCAAAGTTTTAAAATTAGGAAGGGTAATTGTATCCAACCTTAAACTTAGGAAAATCATCTATTAACCATCAGGATGGAGGACATGTACATCCTTTTTCCCAGGAAGCTCGTTGCAACGGAGCTGTACTGTATCAACATAGTAACTCAATGGTGAGGCCCCCAGCTCTAGGACATAGGGAGCGCATGCCAGTGAAGAGCCCAAGGGGGCACCTTCAGAATACTGAGGAGGGGAGATTTCAGGTTCAGCTGTGAAGAACTGCAGGGTACAGGAAGTAAATGAAATCTCTTAAAGAGCTTTCTTTAAGAATATGGAATTGATGTTTTTAAAGATATTAGACATTTTTGTCTGGAATGCTGGCAAGTTCACAGGAAACTAAGGAAATGAAAATAAGACAATTAGCTTTGAGGACAAGAATAAATGCAAAAAAGGAAAAAGTGTACTGTGCCAGGTGGTTCATCTATGATTAACATTTGCATAATAGCAATGATATAAACAATAAATACTGATTTAAACTGAAATATCTTATAATATATTAAGAGAACTGGAACCAAGTGCATGGAGAGAGAGAGAGAGAGAGAGAGAGAGAGAGAGAGAGAGAGGAAAACAGAGAATGTTAGGAGAAGCAGCAGTTCTCATAATGTAAAAAACTAAAAAATCATGAAGTGGCAGTATAATTGTGCTGTATAGAATTGTAAAAATAAAAACCAAAAGAAACAGTTAAAAATGTTAAAGGCTCTGTAGAACAGGATATTGGAAGTATATCAGATGGTATTTTTTCAATAACAAGCCTTGCAAAAAAAATTTTTAAAGCAAATACAGGGCTTGAACTCATGACCCTAAGATCAAGAGTCTGAGGAGCCCCTAAAATTGGTTGTTTTAAACTATATGGATGCATAACATTGATTAATGTAAAAGAGAGAGAGAGAGAGAGAGAGAGAGAGATTTCTAATGTCTTGAAATATTTCTTAGATAATGCTCCTATTAAAGGTCATCTGACTCCATATTTGCACAGTCATCCAAAGCAAAGATGAAATTGGTCTTCCCAGAAGTAGTTCACCTGGGGTCCAGGTTTGGGCATTGTGGGCTTTACTGTTACCTTTCACACCACTCCAAATCCTAGCTCCTGGATGGTGTCAACCTAAAAATAAAAATAAGTTCAATATTTAAAGTATTTATTTGGGTTTAAAGAACTGCAATTTAGAGCCCACAGATTTAGGTAGAAATCCAAATAGTGTCCCAATTACTTGAGATGGACTCAGGGTTTTCATGGGGGAAAAAAGGAAGATTAAGTAAGTTGTTTTTAAGAGGAGTTCATTAGTGCTGATAAGCAGGGCTAGGTTTGTATGTACTTCATTGATTGGTCAAATGAAGGGGTCAACTAGGCAGAAGTTTACTTTGATTCCTCCTTTCAAACAGGATTTTCTTGTTCTTGCTGACCTCTTGGACTATTGGAGGTTTGGCCCAGTTCAAAGGTTTAGAAAACAGGATGTGCAAGGCAGTCTCCCTGAACTGGCTTCTCCAGCTCTACTTTAAAAATGGCTCTACTTATGTAATTTTTCACAATGGAAACCCACTGCATGGATAATGAATTATGACTGTTAGATTTTTTTTCTCTCAATAAAAAATAAATTAGCTGTACAAAAAACCATTTCCCCTAAGATTCTGCCTTCTTTCATTTATACCATATTATTCATTTTAACCATAATTTATTGAGGAATATTTTAGAATACATAATCATATATCATGGACTAGTAGAAGGTGTTCTAAGCTAGAAAACAAGAGAACACCACCTTCTATGATGGCTTGCTTTGTTGGTGAAAATGGGTTAAGCTTACACTGCTATAACAAACCATCCCAGTCTCAGAGGCTTTAACACATACACATCTGTTTTTCTCTCAGAGTTTACTTTAAGGAAACAGGGAAACTAGAAAATCATGAGTTTTTCATTACTTCAGTTCAAACTTTTCTCTTTTGCAAAATTAGGGGATTAAAGTAGTTACTGGTTTCCAAAAACACTCAGCCCTTTCCATCAACTTCTCTTATTCTACCACAGACTGGGACATCTCATTGGTGATGATATTGATGGAGACGATGCACATGTCTCCAATTAATATGAAATTACTTGTAGTAATCTATTTAGCTCTTAGTATATTCCAGACACTGTGCTATGTGTCTTTGTAGGCATTTTGCCATGCAATCATGAGAACAACTTTGTGAAGTGAATACTCTCAAGTAAGGAAATAGAGGTTCTGATCTTTTGCCACATACCCTCTACATAAAGTCTTCACCTTTTTAGTTGATGACAAGCCTACCTTTCTAGTTGCTCAAACCAAAATCTTAGCTTTTTCATATATGACACATCTAATCCAACAGGGAACTGTTGACTCTATATCAAAATATACAAAATATCTGGCAACATCTGATTACCTCCTTTGATACCACCTTGACTTGAACGGCTCTCATATTTCACCTCAGTAACTGCAGACCCCAGGTCTACATACCTCTACCCTAACCATTTAATGCTCATTCTCAATGCAGCAACTAATGTGATAACAAAAAACCTGCATCTAATCTGGCTACTCCTCTGCTCAAAACCTCTGAAATTACAGTGACCTAGAGACCAGTAACTTATTTGGCTCTCTGTGATCTTTTATGTCTGGACTTTTTCCCCTGTTCCTTTCCCTTAAGTTACATTGACATATCTGGTGTTCTTAGACCACACAGTCTTTCTCATGCTTAAGAGCTTTCAACTGACTTTCTCTTTCTTAAATGCACTTTATCCAGATTTTTGGCAGTCAGTTTCTATTATGGACTGAATGTTTGTGCCCTCCCAAAATTTATATATTGAAGCCCTAACCCTAATGGGTGACATTGGAGAAAAGGCCTTTGAGAGATAATTAGGTTTAGAAAAGTCATGAGGGTGTGATCCTCATGAAGGAATTAGTGCCTTTACAAAAAGAGGAATATAGAGATCTCTCTCCAATTGCATGCAGTGAGAAAGGCCATGTAGGTAAACAGCAAGATGACAACTATGTACAAGCCAGGAAGTGGGCCCACACTAAGAATTGAATATGTCTGCACCTTGGTCTTAGACTTCCTAGCTTCCAGAACTGTAGGAAATATATATCTGGATATCAAACCACCCAGTCTCTGGTGTTTTGTAATAGCAGCTGGAGCTGACTAAAATACTTTCCTGACTTCTTCAAGTCTTTGCTCTAATGTCACCTTTTCAATAAGTCTCATTCTAATCTTTCTCTTTAATATGGCATTATGATCTCAGCCAAATCCCCACTGTCGTTAGAACTTCTGTTTTCTTTCTTCCTTTTGAATTTTACCCTTAGCATTTACTACCTTCTTTTGGAAGATTACTGTTAATGCCCACAAACTAGAATGCAAACCCCAGATGGGCAGAGATTTTTGATCTACTTGTTTGCTATTCTTTATCAAGTTTCTAAAACTTAATATGTGTTCAATTTTAGCTTCTATATCTATGTTTCTAACACTATTTTCTAATAGAAGGAACCAGGGCTCTTTGGAGAAGTGGTTGATTTCAGGGCTGGGACAGCAAAAATGGAAGATAAAACTGGAGGATCTGTGGTATCAGAAAGTAAAGAAGAGCTTAAAAATAATGGTGACTGTACAGCTGAAACTAAGGTAGTATTGCATATCAACTATTCTTCAACGAAAAATATTTTGGGGATGCCTGGGTTTCTCAGTTGTTGAGCATCTGACTTTGGCCCAGGTCATGATCTCATAGTTCGTGAGTTTGAGCTTCACATCAGGCTCTGTGCTGACAGCTTGGAACCTGGAGCCTGCTTCGAATTCTGTGCCTCTCTCTCTCTCTCTGTCCCTCCCCACCTCATTTTCTGTCTCTGTCAAAAATAAATAAACTTAAAAAAAATAAAAAAAAATTAAATGATGGTGACATGTTGAAGGAAGTGAACTCAAAGGAACACCCAGTAGTCAAAGGTGAAACATTTTTGTCAAAAAAATAAAGAGTAATTATAAGCCCTAAAATAAAATAAATATGCTTGTGTTAATACTTATATACACAAATGATTAAATAAATAAATAAATAAATAAGAGACCGTTCTTTGTGGCAGACAAATTCCAATTAATGAATGTAGAAGGAATGAGGGACATACAGAATGGCAATGAAGCAAACATCACAGTAAAATTACTGTAGGTGAGGTCCACTAAGAGATGCTAAAATGAGTGGGAAAAAGGAGAAACTAGATATTTGTATAATCTCAAAGTATCTCTCCCAGAATATTTATTAATTACAAAGGGAAAAATAGTAACTTTCTAGTAAAGAAACCATAAGACAGCACCTTAACAAAGTTATCAAGATGTAATAAGATATCATGCATTACCTGATATGATGCACTGAACAAAAATGGGTAAACCCAATTGAACAAAGGGAAAATATAAGATAAACCCAAATTGTGACCAGTACTCTTGAAAACTGCTGAGGTCAAGAAAGACAAGGAATGTCTAGGGACCTGTACCAGACTGAAGACTAATGAAACATGGCAGGTAGATGCCAGATCATATGTGAAGTCCTGGCTTGATCCTGGAACAGAAAAAGGGCATTAGCACCAAAACTTGTGAAATGTGAATCAAGTATAGGGTTTAGTAAATTCATGATATACTACATTCGTTTTGATAAATTTATTGTGGTCATATGAGATAACATTTAAGAAGCTATGTGAAGGGCCTACAGGAACACACTGTACTATCTTTGCAATTTTCTGTGTCTAAAATTATTTCAAAATAAAAAGTTTTAAAAATAGATAGAAACAATTATTTGTTAAATGAGTATATTTTGTCATCTATAAAATTAGGAAGTTGAAAGAATTCCCCTCAGTTTTTAATAAATCCATGAAAAAAATCTGAAAATGTTATATTCTATCGAGAAATTTTAGGAGAATCAACATGGGCCAAATCTGTTATCACTGGCAGTCTAAAATAGAGTCAGGTCTTAACAGCTTATCTAAATAATTTCATATGTTAGACAGCATTTCTGATTGATTAGAATCAGAGAAACAGATATTTTGGCATCAAATAAGTGGAATAAGTTAATGGTTAAGCAAAGGATTGTTAAAATACTTGGGTAAAGACAGAAAATACATTATAAATATAAAATCTTTGAATATAATATATTGAGCTAGAAACTATATATATATTATTTATATATATATTTATATAAATAAAACTACATATACATAGTGTGATGGCTATGAAAATATTAATTGCTTAACAAAGCATTTTATGAAAGCCACACATAATTTTCACTTTCTGAAGCTTAAAGTTGGTTCAGATATGATTATAAAGGGGAAAGAAAGGATATACTCCTCTTCTATAAGTCCCAATGACTTGGACTTGAATCATGATATGAAATGAGAAAAGAGTTCCTTTTACATTTTACCTATACAGCAAGAGTCAGCCTGGGAAGAAGACATGATCCATGTTCATTTGGTTCCCACAAACTTCAAATATTTTTTAATACTCTGGATTGCGAATGACATATCTGCTAAATTCTTCTTTCTTGGTGTGATCCTGAACATCTCATTAAGGTAAACATGTGTTCTTTTTTTACTCTTAAAATATTAAGATCTTTGAAATTCCAATTTCCACTTGGTTATTGCTTAGAATTTTTGGTAATTTGAATTTCTACAAAACTCCAGTGCACTTTTCATTGTATGTGGGTCTATCTACTTGTATAACACTTTATACTTGTTAGGATTTATAACTCAGTAGCCAAAAGCTTAGTAACTCAGGGAAAAATCTATTATGAGAGCCCAAGTGATAACTTTAAGGTGCTTCAGGAAATATCTTCCATAGCTGTATATAGTCCATCTGAAATCTCACCTCAAATTCTTGACTATTCTTTACCCAACTTTTTGCGATGATCTTCATCATTCAAGTGATTAAAGTTTGTAAAGAAAATAACTATCTTGAAATTTTACTTCCCATGCTACATAATGTTGAAACAGGTAATCTTGATACGTCATAATCTGTCACAATATAAAACCAAAGATAAAAGAAAAATAAAGAGCAATGTGATAATATATGTGTTTCCTTTAAAAACTGACATGAAGCTAAATAGATGGGTATTGTATTAGAGCACTCTAGAGAAACAGAACCTATATAGGGAAATATATAGATAGATCCCTCTTCCCTTGGCTTCCCATTGTGGGGTTGTCAAGAGAATCAGTG
Organism: Puma concolor; assembly: GCF_028749965.1. Taxonomy (NCBI): domain Eukaryota; kingdom Metazoa; phylum Chordata; class Mammalia; order Carnivora; family Felidae; genus Puma; species Puma concolor. The sequence goes on along the minus strand of NC_141672.1, from coordinate 123,618,971 downwards.
ATATTGGAGATGAATGATTGCTGTGTCATGGGTTTGGGTTGTATTTGGCTAGAAAACAATCACGTCAGAAAAAAGTATGTGGGGAACAGGGGAATAGGAGGGGAGAGAGAGAAAGCCTCTTGCCCTACCCACACTGAGACACATCTCAGTTTGTCTCTAATCTTGTTTGTAGGGATTCTGTTGATTGAATGCCTGAAGAGAAAAATGAGATGGCCCTCAGCTTATACATCTTAATTAGCATTGCTACCAACTACTACAGGCTCTGAAAATAAAACAATTTTGTTTTTTTAAACAATTTTTAAAATTTATTTATTTTGAGAGGGAGAGAGAAAGAGAGAGAGAGGGAGAGAGAGAGAGAGAGAGAGAGAGAGAGAGATAGCTGGGGATGAGCAAAGGGAGAGAGGATCCAAAGATCCCAAGCAGCCTCTGTGCTGTTAGCAAGAAGCCTGATGTGGAGCTCAATCCTATAAATTGTGAGATCATGGCCTGAGCTGAGATAATCACCTGGCTGAGATCAAGAGCTGAACCTACTAGGGCACCCAGGAGCCCCAAAATAATTTTGAACCCATAAAAACATAATATATATATATATATATATATATATATATATATATATATGTGTGTGTGTGTGTGTGTGTGTGTATGTGTATATATATATATGTGTATATATTTAGTGATAGAGAAAGAGAAATTTATTATGAGGAATTGGATCACACATTTATGAAGACTGAAACGATCTGCCATATGCAAGCCAGAGACAGGAAAGCCAGTGGTATAGTTCAGTCCAAGTCTGAAGGTCTAAGAACCAGGACAGCTAATGGTGTTAAGTCTCAATCTGAAGGCAAAGTTTGGATGAGATGTCCCAGCTCAGGCAGAACAAGCAAATTCTCATTTCCTCCACATCTTGTTCTGTTCAGGCCCTCAACAGATTGGAGGATGCCCACCTTGAATCATTAAAAATAGAATGTCAATGTATATATTTATATCAGAAACTCTGACTTGGTGATATAATCCTGTCCTATGAAGATTATATATATATATATATATATATATATATATATATCAGTCATCATGATTTTGAGTAAAGAGCACTCCCATTTAACTGATTTTGCCAATTTCATGTGCCAGAAGAGCTGACAGGTAGAGAAAGTTGGAAGTAAAATGAGTTCATACACATGATGTTGCAGTGGTCAAGGACCTTGGAAATTCCATGAATGAAGAAAAGAAATAATAATGCATAAATAAATAAAATCTAAAAACAATAATAATGCATAAATCTAAAAAAACCTGAAAGAATGAGTGGGAATGGCACTTAGTGCTCTATTACTAATATCTATATTCTATATTACAAAGCACATATAATCCCATTCTTTTATATGACCATAACAACTTTTGAAATACATAGTTTTAGTGATTGATAAGATTATAGAGCAAATAAGTAGAGAAATTGACTAGGAGCTAATTTTCTGGATTTTTTTTAATGGGTACTTTTCATAATACCAGGTAGCCCTTTTGACAACATTCATGACTTAATCTCAGTGGAAAAGCAGACAAACAAATCAAAGTATATGTGTGCATGGCAGCAGAGCAGGACAGGAGGGATCCTGAGGGGCATTAATAAGAAATAAAACGAAATTCTAAAGAGATGGGATTAGAAATACCCTTAACATTCATAACATTTTTTTTTTTTTTACTTTTTAGTTGTGTTCATAAGGATATCTAAACAAAAGAATTATGATTACCTCCCTTGGTGGTATACTTCAGTATTTAACAAATTTTAATGAATTTTTTTATAATAGACCTAACCTAAAACTGCTATGTTTAAGAATTTTCTCTTTGTTCTATCCATAGTGTAGGTGCCCATATTTGAGGGGTGTTTGGGTGGCTCAGTCAGTTAAGCATCCGACACTTGATTTCAGCTCAGGTCATGATCTCACAGTTTATGAGATCATACCCCACATTAGGCTCTGCTCTGAAAGTATGGAGCCTGCTGGGGATTCTCTCTTTCCCTCTCTCCCTGCCTCTCCCCTTCTCACTCTCTATCTCAAAAATAAATAAACATTTTAAGAAAATAGTTTCAGTTTTAGTCTTTGAAAAACCATCAGTTTCCATTGGATTTCCTTCTAGTTTTTTAGTTTCTTTTTTAAGCAGTTCCAGTTATTTATAAGGATTTACATTTTATAAGACATTTTTTTCTTTCTTAGAGGTCACCATCCCCCCAAAAGAGCAATTTTGTTTATTTTTAATGAAATAATATGTATTTGTACTGTAAACCATGGCAGTTGGTTTTTCTTTCTTTCTTCCTTCTTCTTCTTCTTCTTCTTCTTCTTCTTCTTCTTCTTCTTTCTCCTTCTCCTTCTCCTTCTTCTTCTAGGTGAATTTTCTCAAATAGATGAAGGAACAATACATTTACAAGAACAAAAAGAAAATACAGCATTTTCATCCAGTTAGTCATTTCACTAGAAGGACTTCACAATACTTTTCAACAAGAATCTAGACCATCTTATTCTGCTAAAGGATGTATGACAATATTCTTTCATTTTTTATGATGTTTGTGCACCATTGTTTACTTGATACAGTTGTTTAGAAAAATTATGAAGGCAGGTGTGCATATGGTGGTGATTGGAAGGAAATAGATAATGAAGAAATAAAAAGACTTCTTGGATTGATCATTGTAGTCGGTGTTGGTAATCTGAAAATGAAAGTGTTTGTAACTTTGGAGTAAAGAAAATTCTTCCTTAACAATATATGAACCATTGAAGTTTTCAAGAATATTTCAGTTTGATGATACAAGCATAAAAAGAATTAATAGTAATGTAGAACCTATTACAGTATTTAAAATCTGTAATCAGTATTTATAGGTTTATGCAAGAGAGTTGATAACAAGTTTGTTGCATTCAAAACACATTGTCCATTTTGTGTATATATAATTTCCAAAACCAGGAAGGTGAAATAAAATTTTTATTTTGCAATATTGAATATTTATTAAAATTCTGAGCAAAGTTGTTTCTCACTATTACTTTAGTCTTGTGTAAATTTAAAAATGACCTAAACCTTCATTGAAATTAAAAATAAAAAGCTTCAGGGCACCTGGGTGGCTCAGTTGGTTAAACATCTGACTTTTGATTCCAGCCCAGGTCATGATCTCATGGTTCATGAGATTGAACCCCACTTTGGGCTCGGTGCTGATAGAGTAGACCTTACTTGGTATTCCCTCTCTCCTTCTCTCTCTGCTCCTTCCCTGCTCATGCTTATGCATGCACAGTCTCTCTCTCTCTCTCTCTCTCTGTCTCCCCCTTTCAATAAATAAATAAATATTAAAAAAAGTTTCCATGGATCCAGATGATAAATGGTAATGATTCTTTTACAATATAGCAAGGATTAATATAATTAAAAACCTTCATAAGGCAAAGAAAACAATCAACAAAACTAAAAAGAAAAACTGACAGAATAAGAGAAGATATTTGAAAATGGCATATTATTCATTAGGGTTATTATCAAAAATCTATATGGGGCGCCTGGGTGGCACAGTCGGTTAAGCGTCCGACTTCAGCCAGGTCACGATCTCGCGGTCCGGGAGTTCGAGCCCCGTGTCAGGCTCTGGGCTGATGGCTCAGAGCCTGGAGCCTGTTTCCGATTCTGTGTCTCCCTCTCTCTCTGCCCCTCCCCCGTTCATGCTCTGTCTCTCTCTGTCCCAAAAATAAATAAAAACGTTGAAAAAAAATTTTTTTTAAAATAAAAAAAAAATCTATAAAGAACTTACCAAACTCAACACCCAAAATAAATAATCCAGTGAAGAAAGGGGCAGAAGACATGAATAGACACTTTTCCGAAAAAAGACATCCAGATGGCCAACAGATACATGAAAAGATGCTCAACATCGCTCATCAGGAAAACACAAAACTTAAACCACAATAAGATACCACCTCACACCAGTCAGAGTGGCTAAAATTAACAACTCAGGAAACTGATGTGGAGAAAAGGGAACTCTCTTGAACTATTGGTGGGAATGCAAACTTGTGCAGCCAGTCTGGAAAACTGTGGAGGTTCCTCAAAATATTAAAAGTAGAATTACCCTGTGACCCAGCAATTGCACTACTGGGAATTTATCCAAAGGATACAGGAGTGCTGATTTGAAGGGGCATATGTACTCTAAGGCTTATAGCAGCACTATCAACATTAGCTAAATTAAGGAAAGAGCCCAAATGTCCATCAAATGATGAATGGATAAAGATGATGTGTTATATATATACAATGGAACACTTCCTGGTGATGAAAAAGAATGAAATTTTGCCATTTGCAACAACGTGGATGGAACTGCTTATGCTAAGCAAAATAAGTCAGTCAAAGAAATATATCACATGATTTCACTCATATGTGGAATTTGAGAAACTTAACAGATGATCATAGGGGGAGGGTAAGAAAAATAAGATAAAAAAAGAGAGGGCAGTAAACCATAAGAGCCTCTTAAATACAGAAACAAACTGAGGATTGATAGGGGTGGGGAAAATGGGTGATGGGCATTAAGGAGACCACTTGTTGGGATGAGCACTAGGAATAATATGTAAGTGAGAAATTGTTGGATTCTACTCCTGAAACCTAGACTACACTGTATGTTAACTAACTTGAGAATAAAAAAACATAATAAAAAGATTTCATTTCCAGGAAAAGAAATTTTTCAGGAACAGTTAGATATGATAGTTATTCTATAGCAACACTTTATATTCCATATAACAATCCTTTATAGAACAAATGTTCAAAGCTGAATAACTGATATAATGTCTGTTGCTTCCCTTGGACTCCAATTAATCTTGTTGGTTTTTAAAAATGTTTATTTAGGGGCGCCTGGGTGGCGCAGTCGGTTAAGCGTCCGACTTCAGCCAGGTCACGATCTCGCGGTCCGTGAGTTCGAGCCCCGCGTCAGGCTCTGGGCTGCTGGCTCGGAGCCTGGAGCCTGTTTCCGATTCTGTGTCTCCCTCTCTCTCTGCCCCTCCCCCATTCATGTTCTGTCTCTCTCTGTCCCAAAAATAAATAAAAAAAATTAAAAAAAAATGTTTATTTAGCCATACAGAGAAAGACAGATACCATATGTTTTCACTCTTATGTGGATCCTGAGAAACTTAACAGAAACCCATGGGGGAAGGGAAGGAAAAAAAAAAGAGGTTAGAGTGGGAGACAGCCAAAGCATAAGAGACTCTTAAAAACTGAGAACAAACTGAGGGTTGATGGGGGGTGGGAGGGAGGGGAGGGTGGGTGATGGGTATTGAGGAGGGCACCTTTTGGGATGAGCACTGGGTGTTGTATGGAAACCAATTTGACAATAAATTTCATATATTGAAAAAAAATAAAAAAAAATAAAAATGTTTATTTAATTATTTTTGAGAGACAGAGAGAGCAGGGAAGGGGCAGAAAAAGAAGGACAGAGAATTTACACTGGAGTGCAGAGCCCAGTTCTGGGATCAAACCCATGAACAATCAGATCATGATCTGAGCTGAGACCAAGAGTTGGATGCATAACTGACTGAGCCACACAAGAGCCCCTATCTTGTTGATTTTTAGTATTTCTGTTTTTGGTTAACATAAGTCATCCTTTTGCATATGATGTTAAAACATTTCCACACACTTTGTGAAACAATTGAATAATTCTGTCTCATTTATCTATTCAAATTATTTTTTTATGGTTAGAAGAAACAAAGACATACAATTTATTGAGTACATAAATAATGAAATATAATAATGCACTTAGCTTTATAATCCATAATGTAATAGTAAAGAAAATTGTTTAATATTTTTGAGCTTTTTTGTTGCTTCAAGCACTGCAAGTGGCACACAACATGCATTATGTCATTTGGGGCTTTCACATGTGATTCAAGCGAGGTGGTATTAGCATGCTTATTTTACAGATGAAATCTGAAATTCATTGAGGTGACATAAATTGAACAAAGTCATAACCTTAATAAGTGTGCCTGACTCTTTGACTTCTTAATATCTACTCAGAAGAGTAGGATATCAAGGAAGAACAATCAATTTTCCTTTAGTCATTGTATATTTACCTCTGTCCTAGGCAAGATGAATTTCTACCCAACCTTTTCCCACAGTAGAAATGAATGGAGGAAACAATGTCAACCTTTATATCCACTAGATCATTGCTACACAGAAGGAGGAGTTAACTTGCTTGGTTAGAACCTGACAGTCATTGGGCCTGTGTCATGCATCATGTGTCATGGTGGGTCACATCATCATGTTCAATGCTCACATAAAGTATATTTTCTTGCACTGCCTTCCACTATTGAAATGAATGGTTTGGCAGAGCTAAGAGAAGCAGGCCCTTGTGGAAGTGGGTTAGCTGTCTTCTCTCTCTTTCCATATGGTAGCCAGATGCTGGTTTGGGCATAGGCCAAGGGGTCTAGGCTAGCTTGCTGTTAAGCATTAAGGAATGATGATGAAACAAATCAAATTTGTTCCTTAAGGTCTGTCACTATTCTTTCTCTGAAACATGTGGATATACTATGGGTTGACCCTTCCTCAAATTGCAGTGGTTAGGCTCTTATTTGATGAATGCTTGGGGGCTGGAGCATAAAATGATCAGAGAAGAAAGAAGGAGAACTCACTGATGTCTGCTAAATAAGACTACGAGCACAAATTCAGCTTTTACCAGAGAATTTTAAATAATAATACTGTCACCAGGGACTCACAAATGAACTTCAAACAAGCCACAATAACCCAGTTTTCTAGCCCTGCCACAAGAAACTAAGGACAGATGTCAGATGCAAACTCCAAACAAGCCCATATGACCCAGTTTTTAACCACTTTGATCCACTTCAAATGGCATGCCAACCCTCTAGATGGCCTCAAGTTCATTACCATGTAATTGTAATAACAATCCGCATCTACCAGAGCCATGACAAATTGGACTAGCACTCATTTAAAGGAAGAAAAGAGGTGGCACTCTGATTCCAAAAAGCCTTTTCCCCCTTTCTTGAAAAATCCTGATGCCAGTTTGCGTTCCAGCCTCTGAATTACTCTAAACCCATAAAACTCTGACTATGAAAGAGACCTAATTGGGGAGAAGGTGCCTTTAGAACATTTTCTATTACCTCCTTGCCTTCGACTATTATTTGTTTATATGGAAAATAGTATTGAGTAAGAAAGGAACCCACCATTTTGATAATAGTACTAGGCATTTTTCCAGTTTTTAATAAAATTAATTTCTGATTCTTTTCTAGTTTTTCATATTTTTTACATAAACTCTCTCAGTAAACATGCCACTGAGCAGAGGGGTGAATCTTACCTGAATAAATTTCTATCGTTAAAACTAACCATTTCCCATCACAGATTTTTCATTATACACACAGTATTCTCTGCTATGTGGAAACTTTTTCCAATTTTCTCAAATTGAAATTAAAGACATATCCAAAAACATACATACAAAGACAGTCCAGCAGAGCCTTCTCTCATTAGAACTTCTAATAGTTTTGTCATCCTCTTTACCTTCATAGATCATGTTCTTCCACATGACCATCTTATCTATGATAATTGTTTCCAAATGTTTGTCATCTGTAAAGGATGTTAATAAGTGTCATTCATGTAAAAGAAATGTTACCTACCAAATAATTTGGGCTATGATATGATGATACAGAGAACAGGCAGGTATGCCAATTATCTTCTCTATACTCAAATCCTCATCTTTGTCTTTTTTTAAATATATATTTATATATTTTTAGAGGGAGGGAGAGAGAGAGAGAGAGAGAGAGACAGAAAGAGAGCACAAGTAGGGGAGGAGCAGAGAGAGAGGGATAGAGAAAATTCCAGAAAACCTGTACTGTCAGCACAGAGCCTGACCTGGGGCTGGATCTCATGAACCGTGGGATCATGACCTGAACCGAAATCAAGAGCTGGACACTTAACCAACTGAGCTACCCAGGTGCCCCTCAAACCCTCATCTTTGAAAATTGACCCTGCATACAATCCCTACAGGCCTCTTATGTCATCCAGCCACTACTGGACCAAGAGTGGACCTTTGGCCCACGTTGGGTCAGTACTTTCTGGAGAATTTGGAATTGAGATGGTGAGAGTATGAACCAGTTAAACTATGAAGGGAATTAGAAATAAGAGATGGCATATATCCTGGGATGGAGCTGGCATTTTCCAAAACAAAATCATACGCACAGTAGGGATGATCAAAGTTAATAAGACTGTTTGCACAGATAAACAGAACACAACAGACCTGTAATGGGGAAGAGACAGTTCCAGAAGAGAAGGAGAAATACCCTCAGTTTTTCACTTTCTAGTAGAAGTCTTATGTGGCAAATTTTGTTTTTAGTTTTTCACTTTCTAGTAGTAGTCTTATGTGGCAAGTTTGGTTTTCTGTGATACTGCCCTTTATATCTACTCAATCCCTTTTTATTTGGGCTAACTTAAGGTGACAAGTGAAGTGTGGTGCCAAAGACACAACATTCAAGAAGTCTGCATGCTATAGGCTTTTCAAAGCCTTTATATGATAATGTGCTTTGTTTATCTCCAATAGTTGGGACACAGCATTACAGAATTACATGACCTTTCTATTTTTGCTAGACGTATAACTCACTATGAGAACCAGTGATCTAACTTATCCTCAGTCTATGCTTACACATGGTGCTTAATGCTTAGAAAATGCATTGGGATTCTGCTGTAATATACCACAAAGACAAGAATTCCTTACCACAAACTCTTCTAATTTATCACAAGCATAACTGTGAGTACCCAGAAACATATACAAACTTACTACAATATTGAGTTATTGGATTGACAATTTAGTGCCAGAATCTCCAAGAAATTTGCACTCAAACTATAGTGAAGAGTGCATTGAAAAAAATGTAAAATAAACTGTTTCTGTTAAGATTCTGTATGCAAGCCCACCTGAAAGTATTTACAAAATATGCTCTTGGATATGCTAACAAAAGCCCAGCTGATAAGTCTAAGAAATGTATATGAGTAAGAAAAAGGGTGGTCCATCTAATCATAAAAAATTTTCCTCTTCTCCTCCTCCCCATCATCCTTCTTCCTTTATAGCCAGAGAGTAATTTTCGTCATTTCACCTCTATTATTCAGAGTACTGGGGAGAAGTGCACAATAGTCTGGAGAATATAATCTTTACATATAACGATTTTCTAGGCAGAGTAAAGGTGAGAATAAGGCTAGCAGCAATGCACCATGTCTCCTTCACCATAGACTGTAGCTCAGGATAGATGTAGCAAAAGAAAGCTTGCTAACCACTGGGAATCAGGCTAGATATTGTCTAATTTATCTTGCTCCTAGTAAATATGAAGTGGACTTGACTAATATGCAAGTGGGCAAAAAAGAACATTTTAAGGAATTCCAAAAATCCCCGTTGGAAAACAGAGTTTGAGGTTTAACAGAAGAACTGAAGAAAAGCGATAGCCAGGAGAAGCCCTCTTGGGTCACCCTCTTGAGGGATCATAGAATGTGCTCATGCCCTAGGCTGTACCTACACAGGAAAATCAAAGCAGGATGTAGCTCAGACTTGAAAAAAATTCCCCAAGCCACCCATACATCTATCAGTAAAGTCCCTTGATTCTTAAAGGCTCTAGGGGCTTAAAAACAACCTGTGACTAATACTGGTAGACGAATAAACCACTTCAACCTCCGGCATCTCATAGAAGCTAGGGATAAAAATAAAATCACACTGATCGTTGAACAACCTGATGGTTACCAGAAGGGAGGTAGGTCAGGGGAGGGGTTAAATATGTGATAGGGATTTATGAGTGAACTTGTGATGAACACTGGGAAATGTATAGAAGTATTGAATCACCATATTGTTCACCTGAAACTAATATTACAGTGTATGTTAACTAGCTGGAATTTAAATAAAAACTTAAAAAAAATCACACTTATCCCTGGTGATCAGGAAGATCATGCACACACCCAAGGCTGGGACCTTTCAGAAGCAACTGGAGATTTAACTTCAAAACTGCTAGTCTCTGGGAGAACCTGGGTGGCTCAGTTGAGCATCTGGCTCTTGGTTTTGGCTCAGGTCATGATCTCACAATTCGTGCTTTTGTAGAGCTGATAGTGTGGATGGAGCCTCCTTGGAATTCTCTCTCTCTCTCTCTCTCTCAATAAGTAAATAAACTTAAAAAAAACAAAACAAAACAAAACAAACAAACAAACAAAAACTACTAGTATCTGGAGGAATGTGAGGGAAAGGGAGGACACAAGATTCTAAATTCCTGAAATAGTGAGAGCAGTCTCTAAGCCACATATGCAACCAGTAGTACATGCTGAAAATGTAACTGGTTAAAAGTGTTTAAACACAACCTTTGACCAAAGAAGTAGTTAATGCAGACCCTGGATGTGCCTCCCTCGAAAATCAAGCTACAAGATAAAAATAAGGGGAAGTTTTGAGTAAAGACATCAGAGACCATATGATGTGGGCAAAATAGACTTCACAGATTTGTTCCAACAAAACCACTAAACAAAATGACCAAACATACTACTAAATGATCCCAAACTAGAAACCCCAGAATAAGGAGGGTATGTGTCATTATCCAGAGTTGCTACAATATATTATCTACAATTTTCAGTTTTCAATATCAAATTATAATGAGATGGGCAAAGCAATAAGAGTCAGGACCATGCAAGAAATAAAACAGGCCCTAAAAACTGCCTGTGGGGGAGCCAGGATGTTGGCCTTAGCAGATGAAGATTTTTAAACAATTATTATCACATATTCAAGGAAATTAAAGAAAACTGTGTTTGTAGAATTACATAAAGGTATGATAACAATAACTAAACAAATAACAAATGTCAACAAAGAGATGGAAGCTATAAAGATAACCAAATGTAAAGTATAGGGTTGAAAAGTATAACTGAAATGAAAAATTTGCTAGAGGGGCTCAATAGTAGTTTTGAGTTGATAGAAGACATCACTACTGACCTTACAGAAATATAAAGGATTATAAGGGAATACTATAAACAACTGTATGAAGACAAGTTACGTTAATAAAGATAAAATTAAAAAGTTGTGGCTCAGTTCCTGCCTATGCTAGTGCAGGATACTGAACAAAAAACACTGAGTAGTTTTTGCTTTGGTGGAGCACAGCCTGTAAGGTAGGAATAGGAAGGAAGGTGGGTCTAACTGCCTTATTAATCAACATATAATATCACATTTTTTCTTATTGCAGTATAGTCAACACACAAACTTACCTTAGTTTCAGTTGTACAACACAGTGATTCAGCAACTCTTTGGGCTATGCCATGTTCACTGCAATGTAGCTACTATCTGTCACTATATAACACTATTACAATACCATTGATTATATTCCCTCTGCTGTGCCTTTTATCCCTGTGATTTATTTATTCTATAAGTGGAAGCCTGTGCCCCTTCCTTAACCCATTTTGCCCATCTTCTACCCTGCCAGCTGCCATTTGCAGCAACATGGATGGAACTAGAGGGAACTATGCTAAGTGAAATAAGACAGAGAAAGACAAATACTATATGATTTCACTTATATGTGGAATCTAATAAATTAAATCACATGTTAAAAACTTGGCTGATTATTTTCTTACAGAAGGCTATAATAATTTATTAAATGTCTAAAATCCAAGTTTCTTTTCAGCTGGCTGTTCTTATGTCAAGGATATAAGATCCAATAACAAAAACTTAACATTTTACTTGTTAATTCAAGACAAAATAGAAGGAAGGTAAGTCACTGCTGAAGCCTTCCAAGCTTTAGGCAAGTAAAGAAGTTTGTAAGATGCCCAAACCCTTAGGATTCAAAGAGATGGAATATTCCAATAATTAATATACAAACAGGGTCACTTGACACAACAAAGTTGGAAATTATTCTAGTATGAACATAAGTTGGATATCAATTTTCACATTAATTGCCCCATTAGTTTTCATTCTTTTTAGTAAGATAGAGATAAGAACTATAAGAAACATGTAGTGACCTCAGTTGGGTATAGCTTAGATTGGATTTACCAAGAATAAGTACCCATCTAATTTAATTCTATTGACAAACTAATTGATGAGAAGTACAGGGAATATTGATAATATTTTAATTTTAAGTTAGATTGTAGAAAGTTCACCTAATTGGTCATGGTTAAAAAACCTTAGTTAAAAATCTCACTTGGAATCTATGAAACAATGATAAAAAAAATAAAGATAGAGTGATAGTTTTGTTAACACTTTCTAAATGACACTATTCAAATTTGTCCTTTCAATGATATATCAAGCAGAGTCGTTCCTTATACTGGTATTGTTACACATCTTCTTTTCACCTAGCTTTATTTTAAATGTTTGCTACTAGGGGGAAAAAAAAAAAGAAAGGTAACTAATATATAGGGACTGGGTAATCTTATTTTTTCCTTCCTTTTCTGAATTTCTATAATTATCCAAAAGAAAAAAAAATTAAGGGGGGTGGTGGGGAGCTAAATAAAATCACCTTCTAATGCAACTAAATAAAATCACTTCTAATTCAATAAAATTCAAATATTGAAAGATGAAAATTAAATATTTCTTCTGTGTGATCTTTAATAATATTTGGGCATCTGTTTTTTTAGATCAAGTAATCAACATGCTAATTGAAGCTACATTTTTGTGACTATCAAAATTGTCATCTACATTTTCAATGTTATAATTGTGTGAAATTAAAAGAAAAAGAGAGATTGCACATCAATGAGATTGCCCTTATAAAATTATCCCAAGGACTATGTAGTGAAGTAATTGGGCTTTCAATCTAGTATATGTGGTTAAACTGGAGGATGGCTCCAGTTTGCAGATACATGATTCAACTCCTTGGCCTGAAAGCCCTTGATCACTTACCTATACAGCTTCACACTTAATCAGAACCAAGAGTGCTGAGGTATAGTCATGCTTCTCACAGAATCACCTGATGGCTTGTTAAACTCTCCCCAGAGAATCTCATTCAGTAGTAGGTCCAGGAATGGGAAAGGCCTCGAGTTTGTATGTCTAGCAGGTTCCAGATAATGCCCATTGGAGGCAAGTTTCCATGGTGTTTCTGCATGTCTTGTGGCATCCATGGAAGACAGAGATTGCATCTCCCTCAGGAGAGAGACATATTTTTCTCTTGAACAGGTAAATAAGATGAAATAGGTCTCTTTGGGGCCCCTTATAAGATTGAGGTTTCCTAAATTCAAGGTTGCTTAGCTGTGATACAGACTCACTGCATGTGCAGTGAGCTTCTGAACCACCCTGCATCATTCCTTGAGACCCAGGGGCAAGGGAAACAGATGGACACGTAAAGCTTAGACTCCTGAATATTTTATATTCTACACATATATATGAATGTAGAAAAGAATTCTTCCTTTCTCTTTTAGATGGGCTTATGTCCTCCTCTGCTCCCATGAACTCTTTCTAACTACACAGGAACAAAACACTAATTAATAAATTAGTCACCTTGAACCCACTAGCACCATCTAATTCAATTTAGACCAGAGGTTCTCTCAGATTTTCAATTTATTATGTAACTTTGGCATAGCAGCTGCAGGTTTTTCATTTGTCAAGTTAAACTAGTAACGTTATTTCCTATAATTGTTTTAAGAGTTTGAGAAAACAAGCAATACAAATGCATGTGAAAGTGCTGGGCATTGCATCCAGCTTATAGAATAATTTCCAATGATTATTTTTTTAAATTGTTTTTTGACCTCTTTGTAACTGAATCAGGCATTGCATTTGTGACTCAGAGTGGTTTTTCTGTCATGTTGGAAGGTGAGAATAAAGCTAGAGCCATTGGGAAACACTTAAATCCCACTCTGGGATCTGACCTCCACCTTGTAAAGCAATGGGAGGCGGAAGACAGCTGAGAAAGGTCCTGGAGAGGCAGCATCTGACAGTATTTTGCTTTTTGGCTCTTCTCACACTGTTGGGGATTGCCAGGAAAAAAATTGAGACTGCTTGGGTCAGCACCCATATTAACTCCTTTGTAAAGTCATCCCTTTTCTTCTGATTGCTGGGAAACAGGAGAGGATCTCCTTGGGCTCACTTTCTGTTTTGTTGTTGTTGGTGTTGTTGTTGTTTGATTTTTCAAGGCTAATTTATCCCATGGAGATATTAAATGCTACATTATCTAGGATATCAACTTTTATTTAATGCCTGCTTTTCTCAGAATAATGAGATACATCCCCCCACCCTTCCCTAGATCAATGGTGGCCAAAGAACTGGGGAATCTTCTTGTTGGCTCCTCTTACATGATACAGGGAGGAATGGACCCAAATCTATGCTAAGTGAGGTCCACATCAGTGAGAGATGTCTGTCTGGCTGCTCCTGCCTGTAGCCACCACTGCATTCTGTAAGAATCTCAAGGGCTCCATTGCAATAACTTTCTACCTGGCCTCCCTCATTTCATTCTCACCCCTCCAATCTGCAGAGTGCACAGAAATATCTTCCTTTCCAATAGTCCCAAACACCTAGCAAACTCATTTGTTGAACTGAGGAGGCCCCCAGGATTTAAATCAGCTTTCCTATTTATACCTCATGAAAGCTGCATTGTGCTGGGCTTAGTCAGTTGCCAGGAAACTTAATGGAAATAATTACCTGACTGCATGCACATTCCCAAAGGCAAAGGGGCTATGGTATATAAGCTAACTAGTGTAAAATTTTGTAAAATTTATAAAGCATATTTTTGGTGATGCTCCTATTGAAATGTTTCTATCCTGGTAATTTTGGCACGAGAGTGGAGTGAGTGCTTGCTCTCCAGGATATTAGTGTGGCAGTATCTCCAGCTGGTGAAGACATGGCCTCTAGGACAACATGATTGGGGATGGACCCTCCCAGGCCTCCCAGACCTGGGGTCTGGGGCATCAGCCTTCTGCTTCCTCCCCACCACAGACAGTTAAGCCTGGGTGTATCACAACACAGGGGGTATGTGACCTTTGCCTAGCAAATAAGATGAGTTTTTTATGACCGAAGGGACCTAGAGAATCACTTTTGTTGCTTTGGTTAAATAACTCTTCTCTCTCTCTCTCGGGGGGGGGGGGGGGATTTTCCTTTTACTCAGCAGTGTTAATTTATTCTCACCTGTTGCATACAAAAAGTTGGAAGGCTTAAAGTGACTGTGGGAAGCTTTTGGCACTGTAGGTGATTTGCCACCCAGATGACAGTGCTTTAAGCAAATCTTCTGCCAGAATGTCATGCCAACAAGGTCACCATTTCCCAAGGTGTTAATTGTGCAATTTATAGAAGACACAGGGCTAACTGGAGGTCACCTGTGGGAGCGCATCTAATATCCCAGTACTGACATGGCACCATCTTTGAAGATGGCTGCCAACTACAGTTGTTGCCCTGCACATCTTCCCATGAATTCCACTCACTTCCTACCTTCAGCGTCTGAAGGTAGCTTCTGAGTCATTGCTACAGGTCTGGTTGCATTGTGCACAATTCTCTGGAGAACTACCCTCTTCCAAAGAGGAACCATGATTCCAAAATCTGGCCCAGTGACTGACATGGGTGCAAAAGCCAGCCCCTTCCCCTGTGTGATCCTGCACATCACCCCTCCTAAAATGGGACAGAAGCCAGTTTGAGCTGAGATTTCCCTTCACTTGAGACCACTACCAATAAGTCAGTTGAACCTGATTCCCTATATTAGGCTCTGTTTCTAGGGACACTCAGGTTTAAATAAGATCAAGAATATATTTAAAGGAAAATAACCCCAATTTGTTACAAGATTTTGTTCCATTTTGTTTTGTGACCCTTCTTTTTAAATTCAGGCAGCCAGAAAATAAAGGCTGTGATTTTCACGACCTGCATCATTGTTTCAAAAATCGTATTCCTATTACTTAATATTCACTGATAAACAGACACTAATGTACTTTCTTGTTAACACAGAACTGATCAAATGAATTTCCGTTTGAAGAAGCATTTGCACTAGATAACCTGTGCAAGACAAATCAAAATAGAATATACATATCACAGTATAATTACAAAATAATAACATTTAAAACATTTAAAGCCAGGAGGGAATTCTGTCTCTATTTGTTGTCAGCAAAATCAGATAGTCTCATTTGATCTTTGTTTTCTGGCTTAAAATATTTCATTTTTGTCATCAAATATTCCAATGTTAATATTTTCTCTAAGGATATACCTTAAGTAATTCATCCATTGTCCAGTTGCCAACAGCAGTGAGAACCATTTATGTATCCAGGCCATGATGGTATACATGATTATCGTCTTCCCATTTACAATCCCACACTTGGAGAAATGAATGGGAAGGAGACCAGAAAAAGTCAAAGGAAAATGTCCACATGCAGGTTATGATGTCATCTGATTCACGTATTCCATAATAACACTGTCCACACTGCTATTTTTTCTACTCCCAGGGGGTTGCTTTTTTTCTACTCTTTTGTTCAAATCAACTTTTAAAAAGTGACTTCCCCGGAGTAAGTGCAGGGAAAGATGGCCTTTAAATTCTGTTGTCGCTCACAGCTGCTCTGACTCCCAGAATTGTATCTAGATGATGTCTTTATGCCTTGTGAAATGGTTTACTACTTATATACATTTATTCTTCAATCATTTTAATTAATCATAAAAATTTAATAAAAATTGTATTCATTGATCATTGAAAACATGAAATAAATTCAAAAGGTACATAGTATGATGGTCAATGAATGCTAAGGAAATAATTTTTTATTAATGTATATTTATAGAACATACCTAAAACAAATAAAATTACTAGTTTGATTAAAAGAAATTTTTTTTGTTAGGAAACTAAGGTTTGCACAAAGAAAAACACTCAAATTTTTAATATTTTTCTCTTGCTGGCAATGGCATTTATAGAGACTTGAAAACAAACATAACTAAAATTAATTATAGGTGTATATTGTTTACTGAGATGACTTATGTAAAAAGTCAATACACACAGCCCTTTATTCAACACCTGGATACTCTATTTTCATGGTTGTTCAGATGCCAACTCCAATTCCCGGAATAAGAATTGCACATCATAACAATTCAAATGGAGGCTAATGGGATACAAAAGTGAAGGCAGTCAACCTGTCCTTAAGAGCATGAAATGCCTGAAATAATAAATATATGAATACAATTATTTTGATTTATTTAACATCAACGTATGAAGACAGGTGCCTCTAATATTCCAAGGATTCACATATTCCATTAAAGAGTGAAACCATCATGGGCATACAGCTTCCATCATGCATCTTCTATTGGAAAAGGATTACATCACCACTCAGAAAACTTACATTTGAAACAAAGGACTGATGTTTCCTCTGTCTGTCACGTTGTAGTGCCATTACACATGGCATTTTTCCAGTTTCACAGCCACCCAAACTTGGCTGAATTCCAGTACCATTTCCTCTGGCCTATCTTTCATTCTGTGAGGATGATTTAGATGTCTCCTCCCATTCTCCACTGTGCCTTTCATGAGACACGTTTCTTTCTATATTATCAATGTTTTCATGTCTGTCTTCCCTGGGGGATTCTCAGATTCCTAAGGTCAGCAAATATATCTTTTCATTTACACATGCCCAGAATCCAGCAGTGTGTGCATCCTACACATTACTCATTGCCAGTTGAATGAATGAATAACGAACCTAAAGCAGAACAAAGATTTCTTGGCAAAGTTCTTGATGTCTTCCACAGGGCAGTAATGGTGTTGTTTTGACTCTTCATGCTTCTGCTGGACTACAGTAAACAAAGATCTTGTTTGTTCCAATAAAGTACTTAATTAAGAAGAGTTGTTGAAATGTCAATAAACATTCAAAAGGGAGGCTTTCTGGAGATAATTTGAAATTCAAATAATCTGGCTGTGATAAATGAGAGCTGATGGTAGAGAAATTATTAGTCATCCATCTGAATGTGCTTATTAGCCCCATAGCAGTAGTTAGCACCATGTAGAGAAAAGAAGGGCTGGAAAGGTCCTGGAGAAGCTACCCAGCCAAAGGTCAGGAGAGGAAGGAAATCTGGCTTCTCCACTTTTAACCCAGGCTGCTCAGCTCCAAGTCTTCTTAGAGCCCATTATGCATCCAGGACTGTATGCATCCAGGACTGGGACAAAAAGCTATGAAATACAAAGATCCTGTGTTAGGTGAGGCTGACACTCTAGGTCCAATGTCAGCAGATAGCCCCCTTCAATCACTTCATCTTCTATCAACTGTTGTCCTCAACCAAATTGTAAACCAAATACTAATTTGGGAACCAATTAAGGGAAAGATAAATGTCTGTGACCCACATGACAGGCTGTCTGATTTTTTTCCACTGCCTTGTGCCTTTTATTCTACTGATAATTTTGATGTAGTTCCATAAAAGAGCAAAGAGGGAGAGTGGAGTGTGGAAAGATAGTATCTATTATATTCAAGCACTTCGGTGATCTCTCATTACAAGAAAGAGATTATTACTGTTCTGTGCCAGAGACAAATGAAGCTCAGAAGAGCTAATTAGCTTCTCCCAGGTAACATAGCTAGAAAATGATATTTGGTCCAGGTCTTTTTGTGTTCATCAAAGGTCTGACATTATTGTAGTAACATCTTAGTTCTAGAGCTAAAAAATGCTAGCAAATTGGTTCTTTCTTTTAATATCTGTGCATTATTTATCTTCTTTTTCCATACTTTTGCAAATAAGCTTTATGAAAGAGTTCCCTCTATTTTTAGGAATTTTATTAATATAAGTCATCATTTATAATGTTTATGATTGTTTTCATTAAGATAGTTATTTTATTTTTTAATTTTTTTAAATATAATTTTTTGTCAAGTTGGCTAACCACAGTGTATACAGTTTGCTCTTGGCTTTGGGAGTAGATTTCTATGATTCATCAGTTACATACAACATCCAGTGTTCATCCCAACAAGTGCCCTCCTTAATGCCCATAAGCCATTTTCCCCTCCCCCTCCCCACTCATCAACCCTTAGTTTGTTCTCTGTATTTAAGAATCTTTTATGGTTTGCCTCCCTCTCTGTTTGAAACTATGAGTTTAACATATGAGTGAAAACATATGACATCTGTCTTTCTCTGACCGACTTATTTCACTTAGCATAATAGCCTCCAGTTTCATTACATTCTTGTAAATGGCAAGATTTCATTCTTTATCATTGCCAAGCAATATTCCATTGTGTGTGTGTGTGTGTGTGTGTGTGTGTGTGTGTGTGTATATATCTCACCATATATGTGGTATACTATATATACCATTGTGTATATATGTATATATATATATATATATATATATATATATATACATACATATATATATATACCACATCTACTTTATCCATTCACAGGTGGGATTTTTTTATAATTTAGTTATTATTGATAGCACTGCTATAAACATTGGGGTACATGTACTCCTATGAATCAGCACCCCTGTATCCTTTGGATAAATCTCTAGTAGTACAATTGCTGGGTCATAAGGTAATTCTATTTTTAACTTTGTGAGGAACCTCCACACTGTTTTCTAGAGTGGCTACACCAGTTTGCATTCCCACCAACAGTGCAAGAAGTCTCCCTTTTCTCCACATCTGTTTCCTGAGTTGTTAATTTTCACACCTCTGATCGGTGTGAGGTGGTATCTCATTGCGGTTTAAGATTTGTATTTTTCTGATGATGAGCGATGAGCATCTTTTCATGTGTCTGTTGGTCATCTGGATGTCTTTTTTTGGAAAAGAGTCAATTCAAGTCTTCTGCCCATTTGTTCACTGGATTATTTGTTTTCCTGGTGTTGAGTTTGTTAAGTTCTTTATAGATTTTGGACACTAAACCTTTATCCAATAGGTAATTTGTAAGTATCTTTTCTCCTTTCATTTGTTGCCTTTTAGTTTTGTTGATTGTTTCCTTTGCAGTGCAGAAGCTTTTTATCTTGATGAGGTCCCAATAGTTCATTTTTGTTTTTAATTCCCTTGCTTTTGGAGAGGTATCAAGCAAGAAATTGCTGCAGCTGAGGTCAAAGAGGTTGTTGCCTGTTCTCTACTCTAGGGTTTTGATGGTTTCCTGTCTCACATTTAGGTCTTTCATCCATTTTGAGTTTATTTTTGTGTATGGGGGTAAGAAAGTGTTCCATTTTCATTTCTCTGCATGTTGCCATCCAGTTCTCCCTGCAATATTTGCTAAAGAGACTGTCTTTTTTCCATTGGATACTCTTTCCTGCTTTGTCAAAGATTAGTTAGCCATACATTTGTGGGTCTAATTCTGGGTTCTCTTTTCTATTCTATTGGTTATGTGTCTGTTTTTGTGTCAATACCATACTGTCTTGATGATCACAGTTTTGTAGTAGAGGCTAAAGTCTGGGGTTGTGATGCCTCCAGCTTTGGTTTTCTTTTTCAACATTACTTTGGCTCTCCAGGGTCTTTTGTGGTTCCACACAGATGTTAGGATTTTTTGTTATAGCTATGAGAAGAATGCTGGCTCAATTTTCATTGAGATTGCTTTGAAGGTGTAAATTGGATAGTATTGACATTTTAACAATATTTGTTCTTCCAATCTATGAGCATGGAATATTTTACCATTTCTTTGTGTCTTCTTCAATTTCTTTCATATTTTTTCTATAGTTTTAGCATATAGATATTTACCTCTTTGGTTATGTTTATTCCTAGGTCTTTTATGGTTTTTGGTGCAATTGTAAATGGGAGAAATTTCTTAATTTCTCTTTCTGTTGCTTCATTACTGGTGTATAGAAATGCAACCGATTCTGTACATTGATTTTATATCCTGTGACTTTGCTGAATTCACATATCAGTTCTAGCAGTTTTTGGGTGGAGTCTTTTGGGTTTTCCACATACATACTCATGTTTTCATCTGTGAAGAGTGAAAGTTTGACTTCTTCTTTGCCAATTTGGATGCTTTTACTGGGTCACAAAACAGCCCTCAATAAATATAAAAGGATTGAGATCACACCATTCAAATTTTCAGATGAAAATAACAACGCTATGAAACGAAATCAACCACAAGAAAAAAAAAAACTTGGAAAGCCTCCAAATGCATGGGCATTAAAGAACATCCTACTAAAGAATGAAGGGGTCAACCAGGCAATTAAAGAAAAAATTAGGGGCACCTGGGTGGTTCAGTCGGTTAAGCATCTGACTTCAGCTCAGGTCATGATCTCATAGTTTGTGAGTTTGAGCCCTGCATCAGGCTCTACACTAATAGCTCAGAGCCTGGAGCCTAGTTCAGATTATGTGCCTCCCTCTCTGCCCCTTCCCCATTCACGTGCTCTCTCTCTGTCTCTCAAAAATAAACAAATATTAAAACAATAATAAATAAATAAATAAATAAATAAATAAATAAGAAATTTAAAAATATATGAAAGCAAATTAAAATAAAAACATAACAGTGTTTTGGGATGCAGTAAACGCAGTCCTAAGAGGAAAATATATTGCAATCCACGCCTATCTCAAGAAACAAGGAAAACCCCAAATACAGAACCTAACCTCACTCCTAAAGGAATTAGAAGCAGAACAGCAAATAAACCCCAAAGCCAGCAGAAGAAGAGAAATAATAAAGATCAGAGAAGAAATAAACATTCTAGAATCCAAAAAACAGTATAATACATCAATGAATCTAAGACCTGTTTTTTTTTAAAAATAAACAAAATTGATAACCCAGACTTCCCAAAAAGAAAAGAGACAGAACCCAAATAGATAAAATCATGAATGAAAGAGGAGAGATCACAAGAAAGACTATAAAAATACAATTATTAGAGAATAATATGAAAAATTTTATGCCAACAAACTGGACAATCTGGAAGAAATGGACGAATTTCTGGACACCCACTCACTACAAAACTCAAATGGGAAGAAATAGAAAATTTGAACAGACCCATAACCAGCAAAGAAACTGAATCAGTTATCAAACATCTCCCAAATGTTAAGAGTTCTGGGCCAGACGACTTCCCAGGGAAATTCTACCAGACATTTAGAGCAGAGTTGATACCTATTCTTTTCAAGCTCTTCCAAAAATTCGAAACAGAAGGAAAGCTTCCAGACTCATTCTATGAAGCCAGCATTACCTGATTCCCAAACCAGAGACCCCAGTAAAAAGGAGAATTACAGGCCAATATCCTTTATGCAAAAATTCTCAACAAGATACTAGCAAATCAAATTCAACAATATATTAAAAGAATTATTCACCATGATCAAGTGGGATTCATTTCCAGGCTGCAGGGCTGGTTCAATATTCACAGATCAGTCAATGTGATACATCACATTAATAGAAGAAAATATAAGACCCATATGATCCTGTCAATAGATGCAGAAAAAGCATTTGGGAAACAGCACCTTTTCTTAACAAAAACCCTCAAGAAACACAGGATAGGGGCATCTGAGTGGCTCAGTTGGTAAAGCGTCCGACTTCGGCTCAGGTCATGATTTCAGGCCATGTCAGGCTCTGTGCTGACAGCTTGGAGCCTGGAGCCTGCTTCAAATTCTGTGTCTCCCTCTCTCTATGCCCCTCCCCTGCCTTTTCTCTCTCTCTATCAAAAATAAAAACATTAAAAAAAAAGTCAGGATAGAAGGAACATGCTTTCCCATCATAAAAGCCATATGAAAGGTCCACAGCTAATACCATCCTCAATGGGGAAAAACTGAGAGCTTTTCCTCTGATATCAGGAACACGGCTGGGATGTCCACTTTCACCACTGTTGTTTAACATAGTGTTGGAAGTCCTAGCCTTAGCAATCAGAAAAAACAATGGTTATTTTAAAATTTATGTGTGAAGAGCAGAACGGAGTTGCCGGAGCCAAGCGCAGACGAGAGGCCCACGGAAGAGGGTAGGAAGGGCGGCGAGGCGGTGCGTGCTCCACGGACTGGCGGAAGGGAGCCGGGGCGGAGGGGCGGCTCGCCCGGCCAAGCAGAGCCCCCGAGTCTGGCTTGCAAAAAGCGGAGGGGCCTGACGGACTGTGTTCCGACAGCAAGCGCGACTTAGCGTCTGGGAGGTCATAAGTTAACAGATCTGCTCAGAAAGCGGGAAGGCTGGAGGACAAAGGGAAGGAGAGCTGCTGAGCCCCCTGACGACAGAGCTCAGTTTGGTGGGGAACAAAGGCGCTCGCCAGCGCCATCTCCCCCGCCCATCCCCCAGCCAAAATCCCAAAGAGAACCAGTTCGTGCCAGGGAACTTGCTCGCTCCGCGCAAACACCCAACTCTGCACTTCTGCGGAGCCAAACCTCCGGCAGCAGATCTGACACCCTCCTGCTGCCACAGGGCCCCTCCTGAAGTGGATCACCTAAGGAGAAGCAAGCTAAGCCTGCCCCTCCTGCCCCTGTGCACCTTGCCTACCCACCCCAGCTAAGATGCCAGATCCCCAGCATCACAAGCCTGGCAGTGTGCAAGTAGCCCAGACAGGCCACCCCACCCCACAGTGAATCCCGCCCCTAGGAGAGGGGAAGAGAAGACACACACCAGTCTGACTGTGGACACAGCGGTGGGCTGGGGGCAGACAACAGGTCTGACTGCGGCTCCGCCCACCAACTCCAGTTATACACCACAGCACAGGGGAAGTGCCCTGCAGGTCTTCACCATGCCAGGGACTATCCAAAATGACCAAGTGGAAGAATTCCCCTCAGAAGAATCTCCAGGAAATAACAACAGCTAATGAGCTGATCAAAAAGGATTTAAATAATATAACAGAAAGTGAATTTAGAATAATAGTCATAAAATTAATCGCTGGGCTTGAAAACAGTATAGCTGACAGCAGAGAATCTCTTGCTACAGAGATCAAGGGACTAAGGAACAGTCACGAGGAGCTGAAAAGCGCTTTAAACGAAATGCATAACAAAATGGAAACCACCACGGCTCGGATTGAAGAGGCAGAGGAGAGAATAGGTGAACTAGAAGATAAAGTTATGGAAAAAGAAGAAGCTGAGAAAAAGAGAGATAAAAAAATCCAGGAGTATGAGGGGAAAATTAGAGAACTAAATGATACACTAAAAAGAAATAATATACGCATAATTGGTATCCCAGAGGAGGAAGAGAGAGGGAAAGGTGCTGAGGGGTACTTGAAGAAATAATAGCTGAGAACTTCCCTGAACTGGGGAAGGAAAAAGGCATTGAAATCCAAGAGGCACAGAGAACTCCCTTCAGACGTAACTTGAATCGATCTTCTGCACGACATATCATAGTGAAACTGGCAAAATACAAGGATAAAGAGAAAATTCTGAAAGCAGCAAGGGGTAAACGTGCCCTCACATATAAAGGGAGACCTATAAGACTCGTGACTGATCTCTCTTTTGAAACTTGGCAGGCCAGAAAGAATTGGCACGAGATTTTCAGTGTGCTACACAGAAAAAATATGCAGCCGAGAATCCTTTATCCAGCAAGTCTGTCATTTAGAATCGAAGGAGAGATAAAGGTCTTCCCAAACAAACAAAAACTGAAGGAATTTGTCACCACTAAACCAGCCCTACAAGAGATCCTAAGGGGGACCCTGTGAGACAAAGTACCAGAGACATCACTACAAGCATAAAACATACAGACATCACAATGACTCTAAACCCATATCTTTCTATAATAACATTGAATGTAAATGGATTAAATGCGCCATCCAAAAGACATAGGCTATCAGAATGGATAAAAAAACAAGACCCATCTATTTGCTGTCTACAAGAGACTCATTTTAGACCTGAGGACACCTTTAGATTGAGAGTGAGGGGATGGAGAACTATTTATCATGCTACTGGAAGCCAAAAGAAAGCTGGAGTAGCCATCCTTATATCAGACAAACTAGACTTTAAATTAAAGGCTGTAACAAGAGATGAAGCAGGACATTATATAATAGTGACAGGGTCTATCCATCAGGAAGAGCTAACAGTTATAAATGTCTATGCGCCGAATACCGGAGCGCCCAAATATATAAAACAATTACTTATAAACATAAGCAACTTTATTGATAAGAATGTGGTAATTGCAGGGGACTTTAACACCCCACTTACAGAAATGGATAGATCATCTAGACACACGGTCAATAAAGAAACAAGGGCCCTGAATGAGACATTGGATCAGATGGACTTGACAGATATATTTAGAACTCTGCATCCCAAAGCAACAGAATATACTTTCTTCTCGAGTGCACATGGAACATTCTCCAAGATAGATCATATACTGGGTCACAAAACAGCCCTTCATAAGTTTACAAGAATTGAAATCATACCATGCATACTTTCAGACCACAATGCTATGAAGCTTGAAATCAACCACAGAAAAAAGTCTGGAAAACCCCAAAAGAATGGAGGTTAAAGAACACCCTACTAACGAATGAGTGGGTCAACCAGGCAATTAGAGAAGAAATTAAAAAATATATGGAAACAAATGAAAATGAAAATACAACAATCCAAACGCTTTGGGACGCAGCGAAGGCAGTCCTGAGAGGAAAATACATTGCAATCCAGGCCTATCTCAAGAAACAAGAAAAATCCCAAATACAAAATCTAACAGCACACCTAAAGGAAATAGAAGCAGAACAGCAAAGGCAGCCTAAACCCAGCAGAAGAAGAGAAATAATAAAGATCAGAGCAGAAATAAACAATATAGAATCAAAAAAAACTGTAGAGCAGATCAACGAAACCAAGAGTTGGTTTTTTGAAAAAATAAACAAAATTGACAAACCTCTAGCCAGGCTTCTCAAAAAGAAAAGGGAGATGACCCAAATAGATAAAATCATGAATGAAAATGGAATTATTACAACCAATCCCTCAGAGATACAAACAATTATCAGGGAATACTATGAAAAATTATATGCCAACAAATTGGACAACCTGGAAGAAATGGACAAATTCCTGAACACCCACACTCTTCCAAAACTCAATCAGGAGGAAATAGAAAGCTTGAACAGACCCATCACCAGCGAAGAAATTGAATCGGTTATCAAAAATCTCCCAACAAATAAGAGTCCAGGACCAGATGGCTTCCCAGAGGAGTTCTACCAGACGTTTAAAGCAGAGATAATACCTATCCTTCTCAAGCTATTCCAAGAAATAGAAAGGGAAGGAAAACTTCCAGACTCATTCTATGAAGCCAGTATTACTTTGATTCCTAAACCAGACAGAGACCCAGTAAAAAAAGAGAACTACAGGCCAATATCCCTGATGAATATGGATGCCAAAATTCTCAATAAGATACTAGCAAATCGAATTCAACGGCATATAAAAAGAATTATTCACCATGATCAACTGGGATTCATTCCTGGGATGCAGGGCTGGTTCAACATTCGCAAATCAATCAACGTGATACATCACATTAACAAAAAAAAAAGAGAAAAACCATATGATCCTGTCAATCGATGCAGAAAAGGCCTTTGACAAAATCCAGCACCCTTTCTTAATAAAAACCCTTGAGAAAGTCGGGATAGAAGGAACATACTTAAAGATCATAAAAGCCATTTATGAAAAAAAGCCCAGAGCTAACATCATCCTCCATGGGGAAAAACTGAGAGCTTTCTCCCTGAGATCAGGAACACGACAGGGATGCCCACTCTCACCGCTGCTGTTTAACATAGTGCTGGAAGTTCTAGCATCAGCAATCAGACAACAAAAGGAAATCAAAGGCATCAAAATTGGCAAAGATGAAGTCAAGCTTTCGCTTTTTGCAGATGACATGATATTATACATGGAAAATCCGATAGACTCCACCAAAAGTCTGCTAGAACTGATACATGAATTCAGCAAAGTTGCAGGATACAAAATCAATGTACAGAAATCAGTTGCATTCTTATGCACTAACAATGAAGCAACAGAAAGACAAATAAAGAAACTGATCCCATTCACAATTGCACCAAGAAGCATAAAATACCTAGGAATAAATCTAACCAAAGATGTAAAGGATCTCTATGCTGAAAACTATAGAAAGCTTATGAAGGTAATTGAAGAAGATTTAAAGAAATGGAAAGACATTCCCTGCTCATGGATTGGAAGAATAAATATTGTCAAAATGTCGATACTACCCAAAGCTATCTACACATTCAATGCAATCCCAATCAAAATTGCACCAGCATTCTTCTCGAAACTAGAACAAGCAATCCTAAAATTCATATGGAACCACAAAAGGCCCCGAATAGCCAAAGTAATTTTGAGGAAGAAGACCAAAGCAGGAGGCATCACAATCCCAGACTTTAGCCTCTACTACAAAGCTGTCATCATCAAGACAGCATGGTATTGGCACCAAAACAGACACATAGACCAATGGAATAGAATCGAAACCCCAGAACTAGACCCACAAACGTATGGCCAACTCATCTTTGACAAAGCAGGAAAGAACATCCAATGGAAAAAAGACAGTCTCTTTAACAAATGGTGCTGGGAGAACTGGACAGCAACATGCAGAAGGTTGAAACTAGACCACTTTCTCACACCATTCACAAAAATAAACTCAAAATGGATAAAGGACCTGAATGGGAGACAGGAAACCATCAAAACCTTAGAGGAGAAAGCAGGAAAAGACCTCTCTGACCTCAGCCGTAGCAATCTCTTACTCGACACATCCCCAAAGGCAAGGGAATTAAAAGCAAAAGTGAATTACTGGGACCTTATGAAGATAAAAAGCTTCTGCACAGCAAAGGAAACAACCAACAAAACTAAAAGGCAACCAACGGAATGGGAAAAGATATTTGCAAATGACATATCGGACAAAAGGCTAGTATCCAAAATCTATAAAGAGCTCACCAAACTCCACACCCGAAAAGCAAATAACCCAGTGAAGAAATGGGCAGAAAACATGAATAGACACTTCTCTAAAGAAGACATCCGGATGGCCAACGGGCACATGAAAAGATGTTCAGCGTCGCTCCTGAAAAAAAAAAAAAAAAAAGAGGTTAGAGTGGGAGAGAGCCAAAGCATAAGAGACTGTTGAGAACTGAGAGCAAACTGAGGGTTGATGGGGGGTGGGAGGGAGGAGAGGGTGGGTGATGGGTATTGAGGAGGGCACCTTTTGGGATGAGCACTGGGTGTTGTATGGAAACCAATTTGACAATAAATTTCATATATAAATAAAATAAAATAAAATAAAATAAAATAAAATAAAATAAAATAAAATAAAATTTATGTGTGAAGATACAAATGTATTATTTTACTTAGTTTAGTATGTGACTAAAAATGATACTGCAGTTAAATATCAACACTTTTGCTGGCTATTAAATGATTATTCATAGGTTATTTACATTAGTTGACAAAGTGATGCCAATATCAACCCTGCAATGGGAACTATGAATTCAAGCTAAAGTAAACACCATGGCTCCTGAATTTTTTCCAACATTCTGACTGTGCAGTCCAAAATCAGTCAAACACAAGGACTGTAGATTAAATTAAATTTCTGATACACCAACACATGCTTTATTTTGTCCTAAAGATCTTGTAATAAAATAAAGAGATTTTATTCCCACACATCATCACTTATGAAATATTTCCTTAGTATATGTATCTATTTCATGATAGCAGAGACAGAGTAAAAAAGGAATAGATCTTTAGTCAACTTTTAATTGATCTGAATGAACTTTTACCTCTTCATTTTTTTTTTAATATTTATACTCCAGCAACCTTAATTGCCTTGTCTTTTGGAGAGATACCAAACTTATCTATCTTCCTATTACTTCAGAGCTGCTTGAAATTAGCTGCTTTCCTGAAGCTTATACTTGATTCTCTGTAGTTTATAAAACCTTTATTTGACAGTTGATTATAATTAATATGTGTCACTCAGAGTTTCTGATATAAACTTTCACTATTTTTTATATGTTTAATTAAATATTCTCTCCCCCTTTCTCTACCCATCTCACACCTCAGTAAGAAAGTTATTTTATAACTTAGTAAGTAATATTTTATATTTTTATGACTATACTGATCAAAGATTTATTCTGTTAACATGACAGAGATTGCTGATGTTCACTTACAACTGTTCTTCCATTTGATTGCAATAGTAGTGCTGGAATAAAAATTACATTGTCTTCACTTTCATATAGGTATAGCTATGTGACTACCTTATGGCTAATTGTGGTGTGTACAATTGTGAGATGTGTCATTTAAAGGGGAGAGGTTTGAACTTTTGTTCCCCTTTCCTCCTTCCTGTTGTTTAAAAGTTGAATGTTATAGCTGCCATCCCAGCAGCCAGTAGACCATGAGATAATCTGGGGCACAATAAGGCAGAAGAAGCCTGAGTCTCTGAAACTTTGGACTGCCATATATACTCTAGAATGAGTACTTCCAGATCTTTATGTTAAAAATTAAACATATCTTATTCAAACCACTGTTATTTTACTTTATTTTTTGTTACCAACAAAATTCAATTTTTTATCAACTTTATTGAGTAATATTATGTAATTAATATATCTAGTAACTCACCAATTTAAAGTGTAAAATTCAATGGTTTTGAGTGTATTCACAGATGTGTGCCACTATCACCATAGCCAAATTTATAACATTTCATTACCTTAAAAAGAAATCCCATACTCTTTAGTTATTACCCTGCTATGCACCCACCCCCACCTCACTCTAGCCCTAAGGAACAAATAAGTTTCTCTATATGTGGTCTTTTGAGACTGGCTCCTTTGATTTACCAAAATGTTTTCAAGATTCATCCACATTATATAGCACATATCAGTACTTCATTCCCTTTTATTACCAAATAATCTATTGTATGGATATCATATATTTTGTTTATCCATTCATTCATTGTTGGAATTTGGGCTATTTCCACCTTTTGGATATTACGCACAATGCTTCTATAAATATTCATGTAAAATTATTGTGTAAACATATGTTTTCATTTCTCTTGAGAATACTCCTAGGGTGGATTGCTGTATCAAACTCTATATTTATTTGAGGAACTGTTAGACTCAGACTGAATGGATATACCATTTCACCAGGACTATACGAGACAATTTCCAAATTCTCCACATTCTTGCCAACATTTGTTATTTATTATTTGACTTTTTTATCTTAGACATCCTAGTGAGTGTGAAGTAGTATTGAATAATGATTTTGGTTTGCATTTCCCTCATGACTAATGTTCTTATTAGTCATTTGTATTTTTTCCTTGATTAGCTGTCTTTACAGCTCCTTTGCTTGTTTTTTTATTTAGTTTTTTTTTTTTTTAATGATTGACAAATTTCAGATATAAGTCCTTTTAGATGCATGATTTGCAAATTTTTTCTTGCATTTTGTCGGTTGTCTATTCACTTTCTTGATGATGTTCTTTCAGGTACAAAAATATTTAAATTTGATAAAGTCCAATTTATCTATTTTTTTTCTTTTCTTGTTTGTGCTTTTCATGTCAAAACTAAGAATATTTTGCTAAATCCACGGTCATAAAGATTTATCCCTCTGTTTTCTTCTAAGAATTGTACAGCTTTAGATCTTACATTTAGAAATTTGATCCATTTCGAGTTAATTTTGTTACATGGTGTGAAGTAAGGGTCCAACTTCAGTCTTTTGCATGTAATCCAATTGTCCTGGCACCATTTGTTGAAAAGACGGCCCTTTCTCCATAGAATTTTCTAAATACCCTTGTCCAAATCAGTTGGCCATTGACGTGTACGTTTATTTTTGGATTCTCAATTGTATTCCATTTATCTAAATGCATATTCTTGTGCTAATACTGCTCTGTCTTAATTACTATTGTTTTGTAGGAAATCTTGAAATCAAGAAGGGTGAATAATAATTTGTCCTTTTTCTAGATTATTTGGCCATTCTGGGTCTCTTGCAATGTCACATGAGTTTTAGAATTATCTTGCCAATACCTCTCTGATAGAGATTGTATTGAATTTGTGGATTCGTTTGGGGAGTATTGTCATCTTAACAATGTTAACTCTTCCACTCTATAAATGTGGGATGTTTTTCCATTTATTTAGAACTTCTTTAATTTCCTTCAACAATATTTGATACTTTATGAGTATACTTTTACACTTCTTTGTTAAATTTATTTTTAACAATTTATTCTTTATGATACCCTTATAAACAGCATTTAAAAATTATTTTTGTAGGCACCTGAGTGGCTCAGTCGGTTAAGCATCTGACTTTGGCTCAGGCCATGATCTCATGGTTCACAAGTTTGAGCCCTGTGTCAGCTCTGTACTGACAGCTTAGAGCCTGGAGCCTGCTTTGGATTCTGTATGTCTCCCTCTCTCTCTGCCTCTTCCCTGCTCACATTCTCTCTCTCTCTCAAAAATAAATAAACATCTAAAATTTTTTAAATAAAATTCATTTTTGGATTGTTCATTGCACATATATAATAATGCAACTTATTTTTATCTTTTGATCTTGTATCCTGCAACCTTACTAAACTCATTTATTATTTATAACAGGTTATTAGTAAATTTGTTAGGATTCTATCTATATATTTGTCATCTACAAATAGAGTTAGCTTTTATTCTGCTTTTCCAATCTGGATCACTTTTATTTCTTTCTCTTGTCTAATTGTCAGGGTAAAATCTTCATTAGATTATGAATAAAAGTGATAAAAGAAGACATTCTAAGTGTGTTCCTGGTCTCAGTAGGAAAATACCTGCTCTTTTACCATGATGTTACCTGTGGATTTTTGTAGATGCCTTATATCAGATTGAGGCAGCTCCCTTCTATTTCCAGCTTAAGCGTCTGTTTTTTTGTCATGAATTGATGTTAGATTTTGTCAAGTGTATTTTCTGCATCTATGGA